>NC_141688.1:212003285-213281915 GCF_964263255.1 Lissotriton vulgaris | reverse complement strand
CACCTTTAGTGTGTCTGTGTTAAAGTCTAGTGGCCTGCTCTCAACAACAAACAACAACAAGCATTTGCAATGCAGTAGGTCTTGCATTTGCATAAGTTTAAGCTCTTGGCATTGTAAATGACAATGCCTTTTATTTATGTTCTAACAATAAAAACATAAATAAAAGGCATTGTCATTTACAATGCCAAAACCTCAAACTTTTGTAAATGTGAGATCTATTGCATTGTAAATGCTTACCTAGATGCTTATATCGGCTCTCCCTACCCAGTGCTACTAAGACTTCCCTGCTAACAGCTGCAAAATAGTACCTCAGGCAAGCCAATGGAGGCGGAAGGCCAGACCCAGAAAAGCCAATAGAAAAATGAGACTAAAATACTCCTGACGCCTGATCAAATATGTGATTAACAATGTCCCAAGGCTAAGATTCCAGAGAGAAAGAAGCAACGCCTAAAGTATAGAATACAATATGTGCACCATTAATGATGCACACTGGGCCTGGGTGAAAACTTAAATTATGCCGGCACATTTTGAGTTTCTGGAGAATTTTGTGTTCTGTTTTTTTAAAGTGGACTGTCCCACTTGGTGTGATTACATGCCATTTGCAGTAAACATTTACCACAAACATGCAATTAACAATAAAAACGTACTATACATAAACAGGAACGGCATATGTTTAATTGCACTCTTCTGTCTGTAGTGTTGTGTGGACCCCAGGTAAATAAGTACACACACACACACGGGTAACTTGCACTGGTGGGCAGCAACTAACTGAACCACGCCCAGAGCCTGGGCTATTTATTAACTGGGCTGCGTGCCGGCTCGCGCAGGGTCAGCCCATTTCTACCATGCTCGGGGGGGGAGTGGCTCAGCATTCCCACAGGCGGGTTCAACATGGGCTAGCCCGATCACGGGCTACATTACATTCCTCCTTTACCCAAAAATGCAAAACATTACAAACTATGGAACGATACAGCATTTACTACATGACACTTTTACAGTCTCTGCGAACCCATTAAACATTTGGAACAGTCTTACTTGGATTTCACTGGTGCACAGGTTCGCCAATCTTCAGTGGCCGGCAGCGGGCAACAAAGTCTTGATACCTCTGTGATGGTCTCGGGAGGGGGCGCAGGTGATACTTGCTCTGGTTACTTCTGTCCAGCGGGGTTTGGAACATGTCTTCGGAACAGTCTACTTCAGACGTGTCTTGGCTGCTCTGCGCCCCATGTGAAGGGAGACCCTCGGGGTCCGGGGTGGCTCGGTCGCTCCTTCCCTTTGAGGCCACTGGAGGAGCGTGATCTTCTGCTGCTTCCGTCATAACTCGAGACATGTCGGGTCAGGCTCTCTTGGTTCTTGGAATTCTTCCCCGGAGTCCACCGGCGCCTTTTTGAAGAACAATGCATTCCTGGTAACTATCTCTACTCCCGGGGATGCGGTGACCATGGTGCCCTTGACTCTTGTCACGGTCCAGGGGTCCAATTCAAAAGGTAAACTGAACTTTCCTCCTGAGTGGCGGTCCCGTACCAGCACCCTGTCGCCAACACCAATCTGGCTGTCCATGGCCTTCCTTCTTCGGGATGCATCCATGTTTGTCTTTGCTGTCCGTTCCATGGACTGGCTCTGAGGAGCCGGAGATGCTGCCCATGTAGGGTGGTGTGGGATGGTGTCCGTTACTAGCTTGCCAAAACAAAGGCGGCTTAGTGGGACTCCTGTTGTGCAGTGGGGGTTAGGCGATATTCTCGCAGAAATTGGTAGAGGGCTAGTTCTAGACCTTGGCCATCCGCCAAAGCTATCTGGATAGTCTTGTTCAGTGTCCGCATTAGCTGCTCCACCTCCCCGTTGGCTTGGGGCCACCTCGGGGTTACTCGGCGGTGTTTGATTCGGTGGGACGACAGGTACACGTCAAATTCGGTGCCATTGAAAGGTGGGCCATTGTCAGTTCACAGTTCGCCAATGAGGCCGAGGGTGGCGATTCCTTCTTCAGCTTTGGTATGACTTGTGAGGCTGCTGTGGAGGACAAGATCTCCAGTTCCGGATATCGTGAGAAGTCATCCACCACCATGAACATGTATTTTCCGCCTGAGAGGCTACCGAAGTCAACACTGGCCCGTTCCCACGGAGACGTCGGACCATCCTAAGTGATCTTTGGTGCCGGGTGATTTGGCAGGCTGGTTGCCAGGCACATGGGGCACCGTTGGACGATGGCTTCTACGATCCGGTCCAGGCCTGGAAACCAGAGCTTGCTCCGGAGGTGATTCTTAGACTTCACTATGCCTTGATGCACGCCGTGCGCAAGGAGAGCCGCTTATTGAGTGAGGCATTTGGGTAGCACGAGGCGAGGGCCTCTCAAGAGACAGCCCTCCGTGGAGACGGACAGTTTGTTGCGGACTTGGTACAGTGCCTTCAACGTGGCTTGAGCTACGGGAGTGTGGAATGAGGTCAAACTTTGGAGGGGCTTCCAGTTTCCTGATGCGAGGGCCTGAATGGCGATTTGGAGGCAGTCGTCGTCCTTGGTGGCTCCCGCCACTTCGTCTAGGGAAATCGGGAGTGGTCTGGATCTCTCAACAATCATCCTAACATACTCTTCTGTGACGGCAGCTTCCGCCGCCTCCGCCTCGGTGACTGGGCGGGCATGTCGCGACAGGAAGTCGGCGAGGTTGCAGGTGCCTGGCCGATACTCAACGGTAAACTGGAATTCCTGGAGCTGGAGTACCTACTTCTCGGTTCGGGAGGAGGACACGTGGAGGAGCCATGGAATAGCGGAACTAGAGGTTTGTGGTCCGTTATCACTACGAACGGGTGTTCATACAGGTAGATGTGGAAGTGCCTGCACCCCCACAATATCGCGATGGCCTCCTTTTCGATCTGCGAGTAGCGCTGTTCCGTCGGTGTAAGGGTTCTGCTAGCATAGGCAACGGGGGCCCATTCCCCAAAGGCTTGTTGTTGAGCTAGAATGGCCCCTAGGCCTGTTGGGCTTGGGACTACCACTAGTTGTGAATTATGCCGGGGGTCAAAGTAGGCCAGGGTCGTGTCCGCGGAGAGTGCGGCTTTGGTTCTCCGGAAAGACTCTTGTTGTTCTGTGCCCCACACCCAAACGCTGGTGGACTTGGTGAGGTCACGAAGGGGGCCAGGGAGGTCTGACAGGTCTTTGATGAACCGCCCGCAGTAGGTGACCATTCCTAGAAAACTTCGGACAGCGGTCACCGATGTTGGGGCAGGAGCATTGTGGATGTCCTGGACCTTGTCTGGATCCGGGCCTATCCCCTGGTCAGAGTAGCGATAGCCAAAGAAGCTAATGTCCTTGCGCAGGAATTTGCATTTCTCTCGGTGGAGGGTGAGGCCTCGGTCTTGAAGTCGAGCAAATACAGCGTGGAGGCGTCTGATGTGTTCATCTAGTGTGGGTGCGTGAACTAGGATATCATCACTGACATTCAGGATGCCTTCCAGCCCCTGCAGGACGTTCTGGATGATGTTCTGGAACACCTCCGCAGCGCTCGATATTCCGAAATTGAGCCAGGTGTATCGCCAGAGCCCGGCGTGAGTAGAGAAGGTGGTGATCGGGCGCGAATCCGAGTGGAGGGGGATTTGGTGGTATCCCGACCGTAGGTCCATCTTTGAGAACCACTGCAAGCCAGACAGCTCTCCAATGCTATCATCTATAGTCGGCGTCAGGTGGCGTTCCCGCTTGATGGCGAGATTGGGGATGCGCATGTCCATGCAGATTCGGACAGCGTCGGGTTGCTTTGGTTTCTTCGCTACATTGATGGGCGACACCCACGGGGTGGGACCGCTTTCTCTCTCAATGATCCCCGCTCGCTCTAGCAAACGGAGCTCTGTTTTAACCTTGGGCCGTAGATGAAACGCGATGCGCCGGTGCCGGAGGGCCACTAGGGCGACTGACTTGTCTATATGAAGGCGAATAGCTGGCCCCTTCAGGCGTCCAATACCGTTGAACAGGGTCAAGAACCCTTGCATCAGATGGTCGAGGCTGTGGGCTTAGACAGTGAGGGCAAAATGGATTAAACTGAGGTCCTGCGCTGTTCTGCACCCCAACAGGAATCCTGAGCCTTCCTGAGACGCGTATACTTTGGTCTGTTGGCGGGCGGTGTCGTGGGATAGGTCCGCCCAGAACATCCTGCACAGGCGAAGCGGGCGACTGGTGCCGTAGGCGTACACTACTGGCCGCCATCAGGTTGATTGTCGCTCCTGTGTCGATCAGGGCTGTTACGGCTTGGTCCTGCATGTTGATGGTGCACATGGGTGCTTGAGACGGCGTGGCCGCAAGGGTGTTTAGCATCTGGACTACATGGACCGTGGCGGTGTCTGCTTCGTTGTCATCCATGTCGCTGCTGGCAGGGCTGTCGGGGGTGTTTCCACTGTTCTTACTCTCCGAGCTGGGCCGTTCTGCCTCTTTCTCGGTGTCGACCGGCACACACTTGCAAAATGATTGACTTTTCCGCAGGCGCTGCAGGTCTTACCCTGTGCCGGGCAGGCTCCATTGTGAGTTGTGGGGCCTCTGCACCACGCGCTGGCGTGGCAGCGCGATGATTGGGCAGGCTTGGGAGTCCCTCGCCGGGGAGGCCTTGTGCGGGTTTCTGGCGCGTCGGTCTGTAAGGCGCACACCAGCTCCGTCTTGACCGCGACGGCGGGCTTGGATTCCATATGCTCGGCACTGGACTTAGACAATTCCTTTGAGCGCCCGAGCGTGAGGATGTCTCGTATGGGCATGTTGTCTTCTTGTAAGATACTTTCACGCAGTTTCGAGGACGCGCAGCCCTGGATGAATTGGGTGCGGATTTCATCGTCTGCATCAGGGAGGGTGGATGTGCTGGCTAGTCTCTTTAACCTTGCATAGAAAACATCGACAGACTCCTCTGGGAGTTGGCGGGCTTGGCGGAGTAGGAACCGCTCGTAGTCGGCACTTGCGAAGGGTTCAAAATACGCAGTAATTGCGTCGCGCATTGAGGCGTAGTTTCTGGGCGGGCCGCCTTCCCTGACGTCCTTCGAGATTTCGTGCACCCCCTAGGTGAGGCAGCATGGCACGCCGCAGTGGAGCCGCAATTTCCGCCACCTCAAAGAAATTCTCCAGCTGCTCTACCCACTTCTTCCACCCTGCAGCCTGTGATGGTGGAGGGCCAGTGATGGTGTAGGGCAGAGTCCGGGTGTGGGGAATGTGGGTGAGAAACTCTATCCGCTTAGTGGAGCGCACTGGCATGGGGCGCAACAGGCGGGGCATGCGGAATGTCCCCCTGGCAAGGGACACGTGAAAGTTCTTGGAATGTTCATTCGGCAGCCCAGGGCGGGGCACACAACCACACGTGATGCGTGATAGTATGTTGAAGACCTTTGTATTCTGCCCCCGTAAGTGATGCGCAACAGAGGAGGTCTGGCTGCTGGGGCAATGTGGGGCCACTGCCGAGCATGTGCGCCTGGCGCACTTACCTGGAGCGATGCGGCCCGTCCGCGGGCCGGGAGACAGCTTAGGCCGCAGCCGGGTGTGCGCATGCGCGGCCGCGTACGGAGAGGCAGGCCGCAAAGACGGACAGAATGTAGCCGAGTGCTGGCGGTGGGAGAGCAGCGCTCGGCACCGGGGACCCAGACGGAGCAGGAGGAGTGAAGGGGCACACAAGCCTGCGATGCAGGGCCACAGCACCACGTGGGAGGTGCCGGGGAGATGAGGTAGGCTGCTTGGGGGACCACAGCGGGCCGCTCCTTTGAAGTCTGCGTCGGGAGCACGAGTGGGCACGGCAGGGTGGCGAGACCACCTCGTCGCCAGTGAAGGGTTGTGTGGGCCCCAGGTAAATAAGTACACACACACACAGGTTGCTTGCACTGGTCGCCAGCAACTAACTGAACCACGCCCAGAGCCCTGGGCTATTTATTAACTGGGCTGCGTGCCGGCCCGCGTTGACGCAGGGTCAGCCCATTTCTACAACGCTCGGGGGGGAGTGGCTCTGCATTCCCACATGCGGGTTCAACATGGGCTAGCCCGATCACGGGCTACATTACACTGCCAACAATTTACTGAAGATCATTTCATGCTAAATATAGTGCAAATGACAGCTTTCTATTTCGTGAAATTTTGTGTAATTATGCATAATCTTGCTGTACGTTTGCGTAATTACACAAAATCAAATCGCAAAAAGTTTACCCACCCCTGGACTGTAAGCGTCACACATGTTAAACCTAAAAAAGGGAATTAAGCTGTCAGGTAAAGTTTTCTCAATAAAATACAAATAAATGCTTTTACATTATTGACAAACTCATTGTTAGAACAAAAAAGAATATTTTACAAAATTGTCTTTAGACCAGGTGATTTTCGAGAATAAGTCTATAGATATTTTAGGATTCATCCAGACCATTATAAACTCTGCAAACCCTTTGGTTGTGGGGAAACAAACAATGGGTATTTGTTCCAACTACCTACAGAAATTGATTGAATGCTTACAGGTATTAATAGGACAGTTTACTTCACACTGTCTAAAGCTAGTTACCCATAAAGTATGTGGGAACGCCGTGATAGACTCTTAATTTATTGAACTAATTGTGAGGAAAGCGGTTTATTATATGGTTTGGTTGAGAGACCTCACTGAGTAATAAACTCATGTCCTTTACTAGGTTCAGTTGAATTTGTTTGGAAAACTTTAGCTCAACCCTGGGTAACTGTGGCTCTGAGCAGCCTGGCTTTATCAAAAGAACAAGTGTAAAGCATTAAGAAGTACAAAAACAGCTGAATACAACAGGAAACAGACTCAATAAAAATCTGACACCACTTTATAAAAATAGGTTGTATTTTTTAATCTTTAAAATGACAGCTCAATGTCAAAAATCTAATCCAGAGTTCCAGAGATGTAAATTATTAAACAAATAATAAATTACTATTTTTCCTTCGAAATGCAAATAAACATTGGCAGCTACTACAGTGAGCGGTTCCCTTTGGAAATTTTGGAAAACTTTTATAGGGATATAAACTTAGTAGTGACCAATTCTTGAGGGGGAGCAGCTCACCTAGGCCAATGAGGCATGGTAGGACAGTAACCTCGCAGTCAAATCAGTCTCCAGCTCAGTTCCAGACTCTATGGGCAAACCGCCATAGACTTTAATGGAGTGGTCCTGAAGCATGGAATGCAGGATTTTGAAAGCTGAGGAGGATGCAGATCCAGTGATGGGGTCTTCCTGGGGCCAGGGTAATGGTGGGTCGACTTTGACCACAGGGAGGGGTCAATATCCCTTACAGTCAAGATGCAGTCCAGTCAAAAAGCATTTGCCACTTATCTTCGATTACAGTGAAACCAGTGGTTCCCATTACCTAGAGATAACTTCAATCATTTTTTTTGTGTTCCTCATCTCAACCATGGCTGGCCCATCAGTACCGTGGACTAGGGAAGGTGTGACTTGAGAAATAGACATGCTGTCTCAGTACAGGACTGGTAGGGGTCGATCGTTATGAGGATGCACCAGGACCCTACAGCCAATTCAGTTTCACAATGAATCACAGAGCCTTTTATACTCTTGGGATGGTGCTTGCCATTAGCCAAATTCCACCATTGCCTATATCACAAATTGTCCAAATTATGAAGGACATGCATGATTAAGGGAAAGAAGTGCGACATGGCTTCGTAATCATTGGAACGGGGGGGGGGGGGAACCCCAGTATTTAAATATTGAGACCAATCAAGTTTCAGCCAGAAAGCTCTTTTTTCTGGTTTACCACCTCTAGAAAGATCTAGTTTCGATATAGAAAGTATGGAGGAACTCCAGTCTTGTAGTGTCGGGGGCTGCCTCTTTCCAACGCCTGCAAATCTCCCGTCGAGCCACCAGGATTGAGTAGAACAAAAGGTTGTTATTTGCACTGCGTTTTTTATCCGATACTCCAAAAATTACCAGGCTTAGATCAGTAATGCCTGTTGAAGATGTTAGTTTGTTGCTTATTGATTGCCAATAAGATGTTAAATGTGGGCAATCAAAAACATATGAGCATCGGAAGCTGCAACCTTACCACAGCGGGGGCAAGCTACTGGTGTACCTGATGAAAATTTAGACAACCTCTGAGGAGAATAATAAGCCCTGTGAAGGGTAAAGAAGTGGTTTCTTCTCAGCCAGGCTGGTTTAATAATGTCCCATGGAACAATAATGTCCCATTGAACAATGAAGGATGTCTCCAATAGTTCATTTAGATTTACTGCCGGCAATAGTGAACCCCACAGTTGATCCAGAAGATTAGGTTATAAAAGTTGGAAACCTGTTTTGTTTTTAGGGAAATATCCAGTAAGCAAGATTCTAGTTGACTATTGTCTCCCAATGATTGTTGTGGACGGTGAGTGGGGCCGGAATTTTGTGCAATCGCCCAGTTAGAGATCTGAAGATATTTAAGTCTAGAGAGATCGGGACCTACCTTGCTCACTAGATGTTCCCAGGACAGCATTTCCACCTCAAAAAAACAGATCTCCCCAAGTTAAGATCCCAGCTTCTTTTAGCGGGCTTATCAATGCATCTTTAGTCCACTCCGGTGGTGCCGGAAGATCCCATATAGGAGAGCCGTTAGAGTAATAGCCTATTTTGGTAATAGTTCTAAGATTATACCAAGTTCTTGCTAGGCCTTGCAGTGTCTTCAATTTAATTTTCTTAAAAAATTTTGGGTCTCCAAACTTAAATAATAATCCCGTCTGATTTAAACCTTCACATTTTAGTAGTGTGGAAAACATGTGGCCGACACCCTGATCTGCTGGAGTTTTAAATAGTATTCGGGCATGTGTTAGCTGAAATGCCCAGGCATAGATTTGAATATCAGGGCCGGCCAAACCCCCCTTCTCCCTACGACGCCTCAACTTATTCCAAGAAATTCTTGCTGTCTTATCCCTCCATATGAATGAGGTGATGTCACTTTGCATCTTTGCTATCATTTTCTTTTCAAAATACAATGGTTAACTATTGAAAATAAAGGTCAACTTAGGTAAAATGGACATCTTGACCAAATTAGATCGGCCTAGGAGCGTCAATGGAAGATGTCTCCAAGAAATCATTAAGTTCCTGCTGTCTTTGGCTACTAGAGTAAAATTTGTGTGGGCAATCTGGTTGATATCTTTTAAGATTTTTATACCTAAATATCTCATGCTGTCCCGGGTTTGTACTGGGAGTGGCGCATTTGTGCTGTTCCATGCCATAATCTCAGTCTTTGTGGCATTAATTTCATAGCCAGAGATGTTACCGAATTTTTGTGCCTGATTAATGACTGAGGGGAACGTTGTGTTGATGTCCGATGTTAAGATCATTAGATCATCAGCATATAGGGCTACTTTCTTTTCCCAATCTCTGTATCTAAATGGAGCAATATTAATATCTTCACAAATCAATTGGGCGAATGGCTCCATATAAATATCAAAAAGTAGAGGCGAAAGCAGACAGCCCTGCCGGGTACCTCTTGTGATGGTAAAAGGTTCCGATAGTCCACCGTTAACCAAGACCGAGGCTGAAGGTTTGTGATATAATAGTTCCACCGCTCGACAAAAAGCCCGGCTCTCCCCGAATTTTTCCAAGGCCCCCGACAGGTATTTCCAATTAACCCTGTCGAAAGCCTTGGCGGGGTCTAAGGTGAGAATAGCTAAGGGCAGTGATGAGTAAGTTGCCATGTCAATTGCGCCTATCAGGTCATAAATTAACTCGTAGAGTTGGCGGCCCTTAACGAAGCCCTTTTGGTTAGGATGTAGGACTGAGGGAGCTACTTGTCCCAATCGTTTGGCTAGTATAGACGCAAAGATCTTATAATCGGCGTTTAAAACTGAAATTGGACGATATGATCCACAGGCGGTGGCTACTTTGCCTGGTTTCAATATTAACGTGATGTAAGCTTTGCTCCATGATGAGGGAGGTAAATCGCCTTCTACCAGTATTTGGTTGAATAGCTTGGTGAGAAAAGGAGCAATGTCTGCTGCAATATATTTATATATCTCTGCCGGAAGGCCATCCGGGCCCGCCGCCTTTCCAGATTTACTGTTTGATATAGCAAGTGCTACCTTCTCAACCAAGATTGGGGTGTCCAATATATTTGCCTGTTCTTTAGAAAGTACTGTAGGGAAATGTTGTTGAGCCAGTTTTCTACATCAATAGAGGTGATGTTATTGTCCTCTCTATAAATAGCCTGGAAAAAATCTTTGAAAACTGACCTTATTTCTGCGTCCGAAGATGCTGTAACAGAATCAGAAATTATAGAGCTGATGTTATTGCGTGTTTGGTCTGTTCTAGACATCCAGGCTAATAATTTGCCTGCCCCTTCACCAAATTCGAAATTGGCAAGTTTACTAGCTTCCCACTTTTGCAAAATGCGTTGATTTAATACAGATGCCAATTGCCCTTTAAGTTTCGTAAGCTCCTCCTGTTTTGCATGTATAACCTGATCTGGGCAATTATTTGAGTTTTCTAAATCTGATTGAGCTTTTAGTATATTGGCCTCTATTAGTGTAACCTCTTGGGTATATTGTTTCTTACGAAATGAAATTTTATTCTTGACGATCCCTCTCAAAGAGCATTTAAAAGCGTCCCATACTAAACTAGAACCCGCCGAGCCAATGTTGAATTTTTAAAAAATTCTTGCGTCTCCACCTTAACATACTCCAGATCCTCAGAGGATGCAAGAAAAGATCTGTCAATTGTCCACGATCTTGTCGCGATTTGGGACTGTAATTCGAAGTTTATGAGTACTGCCGAGTGGTCGGACAGATGTGATGGTAAATAAGTTATATCCTTTACTGACTTTTCCAAGCTTTTGTTAACCAATATGAAATCGATCCTTGATCTGTGACGGTACTTATGGTTTCTAAAGGAAAAGCCGGACTTCTGACCCGACCTTGCCCTCCAAATATCAATTAGCCCGTATTGATGCATATTTTTAATTAGTAGATCTCTAGATTTAGAATGTGATTGTTGACGACTAGAAGTAGATTTATCCAACTTCGGATCAAGCACAATATTAAAATCTCCCGCTATTATCATGGGTTCTGGGAAATGTAACAGCTCGGAGAACAACGTGGCCAGGACCGATGGGTCATCACAGTTAGGCCCATAATAGCCTACCAATGTAATATTTGACCCCGCTATCATTACAGCCGCGATTGCCCATTTACCATGAGGATCGACCTTTTGTTTCAAGAGCTTTGTTGTGATAGTTTTTTTAAATAGAATGGCAACCCCTCTTGTATTAACTGTCTGAGAAGTAGACACTGACAGATCTATCCATCTATTCTTTTTTTACTAAGTCCAGTATTTCTGCTTCAACCAGGTGTGTCTCCTGGAGAATAATGACCTGGGCACCAAAATCTCGAATATATTGTATTATTGTGTTAGCTCTGGGTTTGGTGCGCAGGCCATTAACGTTCCAGGAGAGAATCTTAATGGTACTTATAATTGGTGGATCTATTGGTAAAGGTTAAGAGCCCTGCCGATATATTCACTTTGATATTGCAACAATAAGCAAGATTCGTTCAATGTTTAATTATAAAATAATTGACCACCATTTTTAGACATGAGAAACATTTTATTTTTTATTTGCCTAACCCCTTCCCTCATGAAGACCTCCCCCCCACCCCTGAGGAACCCTTGATTATCCAACCGGAAAGGATCCGGTTTGTGATACCCCTGATACTCTATCTAGGCTCAGACGGGACTTATTAGATTAGGATATTTGATGGCTAAGGATATCTAAATCTATTGGGCTTTTTATTGGAGACTCAACGGTGCGAAAATTTGAGTAAAAAGCTAAAAGTGGTAACTATATAGAGTTTTACACAGGGAGAAGAAAAAAAAGTTCATACCCTCGTGCTCTTTATAGTCTCCTATTACGTGGTATGTGTGGTTTTTTTTCCCTCCCTTTTTTCTTTTTTTTTTAAAGCATTCCGTGATGTTAAAGTGATATTGAAGTGATTATTATATATTTTTTTTTCTGTTCTTTGTTTCCTTCTTGGCTGAACTATTATATATACCTTCTATTTGCCTTCATTGGGCAAGTTCATTTTGAGCTGCAATTTTTATGCTATTCAGTCATAAGTAAGCTCTGTAAACTTTATGTCAAAGATATCGTTTATTTAGACCATAGTCTTTAAACAAATAGCAAAGCTCATTACACTTATTACTACTGTGCAATTTCTACATTCTCGGAGCACCAAGGAGCTTAGTACACCCTCAATAATAAACAAATATCAATTATCCAATAAAAACAGGGCACACTTATACAATTTAAACTCTATGTACTGGTTTGTAAGAAGAGCTCCCAAACTATTAGGCTAGAATTATTTTTTTGAGGTGCCCAAACTTAACAATAGTTCATCGGCTGCTTGAACTGTGTGTTGTTTAGCATGATTTTAAGAGCTGCAGGAAAGCTTAACTGAACTGATGCCCCCAAATTTCTAAATGCCTCCATCCTCCTACCCAGCTCCCACTGTCTATCAAGGGTCACCCTTGACAAGTCAGAACGCACTTGGAAGGAAAAACCATCGCCTGCCAAGGATTTTTGTTTTAAGGCTAAATTTAAAATATGATCCTTGAGTTGTTACTTCGCACGTTGTGGATTACGCCTGAATGGATCCCTGTGAATCCGCTGAATGTCTAGATTAAGTTCCTCCTCTGTGTGTTTTAGATTTAGAGTTTTAATTAGGAGTCGGATAATGTAAGCCTTAATGTCAGTGCCTTCATTTGCTTCTGGTACATTCAGGATGCGAATATTACATTGCCTCGCGTTATTTTCCAAATGTTCTATTCTTTCAGCCAGTGCAGTGTCTTCTCTTTTAAGTTTCAATATCTCCTCCTTAGCGTTGTCTAGTTCTATGGGCATTACTGCTGTTGTCTCTTCCAAGGCTCTTGTCCTTGAGGACAATCTATCAATTTTGCTTTGGATTTTAGATGACTCCTCAAATCCCCGTTTAACGTCGACTGTCAAGTTTGAAATCATAGTATTGCAGAGAGGTCTGAATGTGAGGTAGAGATAGCGACTTCTGGTAGCATCTGGACTTCAGGACTAAGGGGTGGAGAAGTGTGACTTACTTGCTGTATAGCACTCTGAGAACTCTGATAGTTATGAGCTGAAGTTGGAAGATCTTCAAATACTTGAGCTGATTCTACTACCTGATTTTTATTTGTTTCATGGTTGTTACCATTATCGGGGAGGTCAGAGACTGCCGGGTCAGGGGTCGGTGAATCATGGTGTTGATTTCTTTTTAGCCTAAACTGTCGGCAAAGTACCTTGTTTTTACCGATCGGGTGTACAGAGTATACGGAGCTTGCCGGTAACGCCCGTCCACTCCCCATGCTTGGGCTCGCCGGGGGCGTGTTCTGTCCGCACTTGCAGCCGGCGTTTACACACTCGTTGCCGATCCTGTCAGCTCTGCAGTCGCGGATCGTTCTCACGCCGGTACCTTGGAGGTGGGACCGAGCCGCCCTGGAGCACCGTCGAGGGAGGCGGGCTCGTTCTCTTTGTAGAGACCTTCTATCGGCGGTTTCAGCGGCAGGCACAGAGAGGCGGCGGGCGGAGGCGGAGAAATCTCTGAGTATTCCAGTACACCGATTGCAGCGCCTCTCGAGGGGACAGGAGGCTTCGTCCAGCTGGATCATTCTCCAAACGAGGTGAAGGGGTTACAAAGGGCGAGGGAGGAGGAGGTGGAGGAGGTTGCAAAGCTTCGGGAGCCCTATGAGACTAAATTTGTGGATCAGCCTGAGAGCCCCGCAGTTGTGCTCTCTGACCTCGAGGGGAGCATAAGTTCAAAGCTTGAGTATATAGACCAGGCTATCTGTCCAGTAAAAAATTCATACTCTCTTAGAAGTGGAGCCATCACCCAACCTGATGTAAGAATAAAATCAAACTCAGAATTATGCAGAAAAGGTCGTAGAGGCAGAAAACCAACTAAAGCAGGGAGTGTACTGAATTACCGAAGGGGGTCAGTCTCAGAAAAATCTAACTTGTTTTCTACTCCAACACTGGAGTCTTCACAGACTTCACAGACTACTGGGCAGGAGGTTCAGGACAGCACTACTGAGGGCCCTCAAGCGATAATCCCAACTATTGAAGCACCCATCAGGTTTACTAGTATTAGTGACGGTACAAAAAATACGCTTTCCAAGTCCTCTTCATACCTCTCAGTAGGAGCCAAGCCCAAACGATCCAAGAAGTCCAAGGTAAAAAAATCGGTTTTGGACCTGTATACAAAGATAACACCTTCTTTGCGCTCTTACTTTAAGGCAATTCCCCAGGTCCTGAGTCTCACACACACCAGTCATTTCTCTACTGTAACATCTCTTGAGACAAGACCTAGCCCACCACAAGTTGGGAATATGGCCGCTGTCTCTGTATCTTCAAACATGGAGAACATGCAAACAACTGTCGTATTAGAAAACTCTACAGTCTCTAATGATGATAATGACGCGCTCAAATCCAACATGAGAACAGCTGTTCCACTCAGCAAGATAACTTCCATCATTGACCATACTGAACTACATTGACACTTTCAGGTCCAGCAGACTCGGGTGCAACTTGTGAAGGTCAGGTCTCTGTCTCCCAGGCTGCACGTTGGGGTCAGTGGCAGTCAGGTGTTCTTGGCTACCAACTCTCCAAGGCAGGCTTCTACAGCGTTTGTGACTCTGTCACTGTAACAGAAAAAAAACTGACTCTTGGAGTAAACATTTCTGTCTGATGGTCAAGGATGACTTTTCCTCGAGCAAGGCCTTTGCTGTCCTTAGTAGCAGCAGGTGCAGTCCAGTCTTGTTGCCGCCTCTTTTTGCTGTGTCCAGGTAACCTCAGGGTAGTCCTTCTACAGTCCACTCCTTGGTACATGCATCATCTAAGGTCTGGGTGCCAGTAGTGCCACTTGTTGCCCAGTAAGTGCCCTCACAAAAACAAAAGAGCTGCCCCTCTTGTGTGTGTAAACCATGTGGTCTTCAAAGGTAGCCCCCTTGAAGCTCACCTTTTGGAATCACACATTGGTTGGCAATCCAGATAGGGAGAAGTCACACTTCTCATAATGGCAAGCCCTTTGTGTTCCTTTCTGAGAGCCGTTCACCTCTGCAGGGACATCTTAAAGGTACCAGGGACCCTGGCCTCAATGTATTTTTTGGGCCCCTGTCCATAACTCTTTTGAATGTATGAGCCAAATTCAGCACTGTGTCATGCCCTCTTTGGTTAGGTCACTCACAGTGCACAGCCATGCTGGTCAAAATTCTAAATGTATTTACATCTAATATTTAGAGCTAGTGACATGTGTTTTCAATACTATAATTAAACGGCAGTTCACTAATATCATTGCTCATACTGTTTGTGTTTGGTTAGTAGTGGGATTCCTGCTTGGGTGAGGTATGCACCCAGACAAGGCATGAACCATCATTCTAGTCTAGAGTAATTTAGATACTGACTATAAGATAACCAGTGCTCACTTCTGGTAGCTTGGCACAGAGCGGTCAGGCTTATCTACAGAGGCAATGCGTGTAGTATTTGTGCAACACATACACACACTCGGTAATACAATGAATGCATCACAAAAGGACTGCACATGTGTAGAAAAATAGAGATTATTTATCTGAGTAAAACAAGACCAAAATAAGAAACTTTCAATCAGTGGAATCAGAGTTATGTATTTCAAAGACTAAACCAAAAACAGTGCTTAGAAATCAATAGCACTGAAAGGTTACTTTAAGTCACTCTAGACCATGGTAATTCCAAAGTTCGGGCTGACCACGATGGAGTGCGGGCCAGAAAGAATTCCAAACAGGTCCCGCTGAAGTATTACCTTCTCAAGTTGAACAAAGTGACCCATTCGCAAAGGAGAAGGTCACTGGGAGCAAGTAGACCTTCGCCAGTGGAGATCCTGTGGGTGCGTAGAGTCAGCCGAGCCTTGTGGTTGCAGGCAGCGATGCTTGCTGTGCGAGGTCAGGATGCTGCGGTGGCTCATGTTGATCCTTCGAGCAAGTGGCTCAGTCCCAGTGCGTACGGGCCTGTTCATGGTTCATGTTCAAAGGCTCAGGAGCTGTAGGTGATGATAGCTCATGCAAAAACCTACTTCTGAGGGCCAGATCTTGGAGTGGGCACAACAAGCAAGGGTAGGACTAACAGAGGGCAGAGTCCATCAACACCACCAGACTTGTAGGAAGCCTTTTTTGTCCCTGAGACTTGAGAAGACAGGAGGCAAGCCAGAAAGCCCTTGTTTGTGGGGAAGATAGAGTCCAGCTCTCCTTCCGTCAGAGCCAGGAAGCAGCAGGCAGCAGGACTACAAGCAGAGTAGCAGACCTTCCAGAAAGGTAAACAAATTAAGTCCCGTAAGCAGCACAGTATTCCTTCTGACATAGATTTAGCTTAAGATCCTGAGGTGTCTGTTTGTAGGGGGTCATAGACCCAGTACTAATACCAATAGTGCCTTTGATGTGGGGGAGACCTCAAAAGAACTCTCTAAAGTGCACAGGGATCCCTTTCAATCCAGTCCTGTCTGCCAGGCTTACCCTAGGGGGTACATCTGTGCTGTGGATAAGGACAGGACACAGCCTATTCAGATTTAACTGTGAGTCACTTCTCCCCCTTCCTGGCCAGGAAGACCCATCAGAAAGCAAGGAGTATTTATCATTACCATTCCAAACTTATGAAACATGAAAATGCTACTCCTCTCTGATCAGGAATTACAAGTTAAAAGTGAATTAAGGAATTCCCAATACTGGCCTATGAGAGGGATAGGCCACACAGTAGTGAAAAATGAAATAGGCTGTTTGTCACTACCAGGACATGCAAGATAGAAAAGTGCATGTCTTACCTTCTACTTACATAGCACCCTGGCCTTAGGGCTACTTACGGCCTACCTTAAGGGTGACTTTCATGCAATAAAAGGGAAGGTTTGGCAGATAATTTTAATTGCCAAGTTGAAGTGGCAGTAAACTGCACACACAATCACTGCAGTGGCCATCAAGGGGTCTCTCTCCTCCCGACCCCTGTCAGTTGGACAGAGGATGGAGCCCCCAGGCCTAAAGTGGCCTCACAAGGATCTGTCTTAGGGTGATCCAATCTCAGAGCTGGCTACCTCTGAGCATCTGGTAATCCCACTAGGCACTGTCTCTCCCCTTTATCTGCTGCATCTGGGCTTCTGCAACCACCTCTGTGAAATGGCACATCCCGACACCAGAAATGGTTGGGCACATGCGGGTGCAAATCCCACCTCACCTCTCCCCAAAGTACCCTTGACTCTGTAGGGCCCCAGTGGTGGCTGCTGCAATACTAAAGTTGGGAGGAGGGTGGGAAGAGGATTAGGGGGAATAATAATTTTATAAAAACATAACTGACAAAGTGGCCACTTGGGTCCTCTACTCGTCTCTCTGTAATACTAAAGTTGGGGCGGGACAGAAGATTAGGGCAAATAATAATTTTATAAAAACATAACTGATTATGCGGCCACCTCGGTCCTCTTCTCTGGCTCTCCTCCCAGCATGTACTGGGGCATAGGCTCCCCACCTAAGCCAGGCGCTGCTCTCATAGTAGTGCTCTCATGCTATACCTAGCATGAGAGCATCATCAGGTATTGGTCTGAGCGGCATGGTTTTCCACTCAGACAGTGCCTAGAAGCCTGTAACGCTTCTCCATCCTGGCTGCGCAACACAGCTGGGTTGGAGAAACCCAAGTGCGCATGTCTGCTTTGCCAGCCAAAGACGGCCGGCCAAACAGACATGCGCATTTAGTGTCGCCTACCACTTCTCCCTGTTATGCCCGGCCCCACCACTCCCTACACTGCTGGCAGTGGCTCAGTCAATCGGCAGTCATTTCATTTTTTGCTTGACTGCTGACTGACTGATCAGTGCGGCGATACTACTACGCCATTATGGAGGACCCGCCCCTAGACAGGCCCCCTCAGTGGTCTCTTGGTACAGACCAGGAAGGACAAACTGAGGCTTGTGCTTCCTCTAGGAGCATCTCAAGCTCTGCGGCTGGAAATAGGGAATCCTGGTGATTCGCACACCTCTACTTGTCCTACTCTTAGAATGGACATAGATCCCTTACCCCCACTATACCGGGACATATCTGGGTTACTGTGATCCACCCCTGCCCTCAGTTTGGTGGAACCTGAGCCAGTCCCCTTTGGATCACTTCAAAATGCCTTTTCAGACACTCTGGTACTCATCCAGAGGTCTCCTGTTTTTGCATGTTTCCTGGGATCAGAGAACTCACACTCAATGAGCTGTTGGCATAGGCCTGGAAAATGATAACTGAATATGTGCTCTCCGGCAATCAAACTGTACAACCCTGCAGATGTGTTTACTATGCTACTCTTCTCCCTACCATCAAGTGCTCTGCAAAAGTACCCCACAAAATACTCCCCGGACTGGTGAGACAGTTTCTGACTGCCCCTGAAACTCAACCTACACTTTTCTTGGAGTTAATACATACTTCTTAACCAGGGCCCTCCTTCATGGGGGTACAGCTCCAGATGTCCCCCTTTGCAGTAGGGTGTCCCTCCCACCACCAGGAATCTGACTCCATATGCCAGCTCACTAATCTTCCTCCGAGATACTGTGCACCTCAAGAGTTACCTCATGTGCCTGAATACTCAGTCTCAGCGTTCCTCTCCTCTTCAGCCATCTGGGCCAGCTGCAGACTTACGCCCCTCTCAGCCTCTCTTGTCCTTGAGCTCCTCAGGGGACAGGGTTTCGTAGGAGACACTGCTCCCAGCATAGGATCCAGTAGGGGAACCCTCTCTGGGGGATCCTCCCTATCTCCTGGCGCCTGGCCCAGTCATTATTCTACTTCTCTCTTTCCTTTCCAGGTCACTGCCCTCTTGGGCCCCTGATTTTGAGTGCAGATACAACCAGGGTTCAACATTCTCATGAGTGCTGCAGTAGTCCTCTTAAGACTCTTCTAGAGGTGCAGATTGCATTCTGTGGACGTCCTCCTAGGCTCTAAGGGTGAACTGGTATTCTGACTTTGGGTTCTCAGTCCCCTCTCTGTGCACAGCAGCCACAGCTCAGCCTTACTGTAGCTCTCAATTATGTTGTTGTCCAATACCATATGTGTGAGGCCCTGGTATATTCACTGCACCCTCTTCTCAGCTCAGGGTTCTCATCCTCTGTTGTTGATTGCAGCCTTCTGACTCCCTCATAGGCTCAGAGGGTGATCTATAGGTCTGCTGGGGAAGCTTTCTTGCCCACATTCAGCTCCCTCTCCTTGCAGAACTCCCTCAGCTCACTCCCAGGGTAGTTTGTATAGAGTTGTAATGAACAATGAGTTACTATGTGTAGGAGGCTTGCTTAGTATATGGTGCTCACTTATGTCAGTGTAGCTCCCTGCACTAATCCAGACAACCTTTATGGTGATTTGAGTGGTCTTAGATAACTTTATAAAGCTCTCTAAGTGCTAGCTGTGGAGAGCAGCTTTGAGGCTTAGTCCAGAAGGGGTATAAAGCAGCTTGTTTTACCAGTACTTAATCTTGGTTTACCTTCTCCAGCTGGGCTGAGAACATTTTGAAAGGCTACTTCAATGGGTGGCACATTCAGTGCTGCAGGCCCACAAGTAGCATTTGATTTTAAAGGTCCTGGGTGTATGGTATACCACTGTACAAGAGGCTTACAATAAAATCAATGATGCCAACAGGTGTAAACTAATTATACCATGTTTATTTGAGAGAGCACATACACTTCAGCACTGGTCAGGTGCTCAGAGTCCTAAAGCCAACAATATCAAGGTCAGAAAAATAGAAGGAAGGCAATAGTTTGGGGTAACTCTTCAGAAATGGCAACTTTCCAACAGTGTGTTGCTAAACTCCATTTCTCATATGTGATGTCCTGTTTTGTTCCAAAAGAAACTGTTTTATGGATGTTACATGGTGTTGAAAAACAAACATTTCTATGCCAAATGTCGGTAATAGACTGCAGTACATCAGCCACATTAAAATAAATTAAAGAAAAAGGGTATTTTAAAAAATCTCGGTAGAATTTTTCATGGTCATCGGGGGAAGAACAGAGCTGGCTCGATCAAGGGGCTACCTAAACGGCCTTGGCCCTTGGCCAGGGCCCACTTTGCCCATGCCTTAAAACGTCTCTGCACACCTGAGAGCAGTTGGCTTTCTCGTGGCCTGCACTGTAATGTAAACGGTCCCAGGAAAACGTTCGGCAAAGCGGCTACTTAGTAATATTGTTCCTTGTGCAGAGGCAACAATAGCACCGACCTGAGCTGCAAGTCAGGTCTAATGCAATGATTTTTTCGATACCTAGAAGAATCATTTTCCGTAGTTCCAATCAGAAGTTAACACTGCTGAGTTGTAAGCATTTAACTTTGTACTTGCCAATTCATCGACTAAACTTTCCACAGTAAAAACAACAATGCAAGGCTGTAACATTCTAGCCATGTACATGGTCAACGTTTTAATGTAGAGCACCCTGCCCTTAGGCCCAGTAGATTTTGGGCTTTACCATTCCTGTAAATGGCAAAGTCGAGTTAGTAATTTAAAACTGTTCTGCCGGTCAGCAACGCTGAGCTGGGTGGAGTGCTTTGCTTTGTCAAACTTGTGGTGGCTCCAGTCCACAAGAGACACCTTACATAGAGGCCCTGGGTACCAGTGGTACCATATACTAGGATCAGAATAAACTGCCAGAGAACCTGCGCAAAGAAACAAGTCTGCTGCCCTTCAGGAAAAAGCTAAAAACCGTGCTGTTTCAGGAGGCATGGGGTACCATCTAGCTTGCTCCCCTTACAACTCGGTGTCCACTCTCCGCTAAGCGCTTAGAGACCCCTGGGTGATAAGGCGCTCTACAAATCCAAAATACAAATACAAAATATATGTAAGATAACGTATACTAATGGTGGGAGCACTATCAGACACATACCTTTTATGGGTCAGAGCACTGCTACTGAGGTCTGATTAGGAGACCTCTGTGCATCTTCAAGGTTGAAAAACCAGCAGCATCAGTCCAACATCATGAGGTGATCCTGCAAAAAGAATCATTTCCTAACACCAATGTGATTATTTTTACATGACCCTGCTGGAATTATTCAGCATATTAAAGCCCTTTTTCAAAACACATAACCCCCAGTAGTCACATTTTTCATAAGGGCCCAGAGGGAGATAGTCTTGGTTAATTATTTTTTCCCCGGACTATCACTTTCATCTTTTTACATGTTCATTTCTACATTATTTTTTTTTGCAACACTCCTTCATAAACGTGTAATCCCAGCATACAGATGATGCTATCTCTCTATTGTATTATGCATTTGACATGGTTGTTTATAATATTATTAAAAAAAGAATTAAAATGTCTAACGTATAGTCATGTGTGCAGCAATGCTGACTTGCTTACCGTGGGCGCTTCCAAGAGAAGCATAATTATAGTCGATTAAATAAATGCAATCAAGGAAAACTCGTGGAATTAATTATACACAAGCATAGAAAGCTACAAATGCAGAGACTAGCACAATCATCCGTGACCTTTCTACAGCTGAGAGGTTTGTATCTAAGAGGAAATGAGCTAAAAAAACAGGGAGCACTTTATGGTCAATGGGATTGACCTACAAAAGCTTGACTGCGTAAATGGAGGGCGCCCTAAGTACGCTCTGGTGCTCTGGGCGTCCTTAATGAAAAGGTGATTGAACAGAAGAGTGCAAAAGAAACATTTGATATTTTATGCAGCATACCGAGAAGCAGTCAGGCAGCACAGCATGAACATTTCTGTGCATTTGTAAAGCCCACGATAGTCTACTACAGTATTTACAAGTGTTTAAACCGTGCTTTGAATTATTAAAAAATATTTTAGCTAACGTGTATTATTTTTCTGCAGCGGGCTTTCTCAATTTAGACCTGATCTTATAAATGTATAAAAAGAAAGTGAAAACAGATTGTGTGAGGTTCTGAGAGCCTTTGTATTATATAAAGATTCCTGAATATTTCCCCTTTATATATATGTATATATATATATATATATATATGTATATATATATATATATATATATATACTAGCAGCCCGTCCCGACGTTGTCCGGGTATGAATTGCTGCCGGCCAGTAGTATATTGTTTTGTAGGATTTTGTTTTGATAGCATTTCTGATCTGTGACAGGCCTGTGAAACGCTCCGATTCACAGTGCACTGCTGATGCACTTAAGAGTGCGCGTTCAGTAGTGTGTGAACTCGAGTTTCCCTACTTTATTTTTCCTTGTAATATTATATAGCGCGAACTCGACAACATGGCAGGAGCACAAGTTACATTACAGAAGTACACATTCATTTGTGGTAGGCACGGGGAGACAAAGCGATTTGCCTGGAATCACAGGATGTTGAGCTGATGCCGAGATTCGTACATAGCTCCCCAGCTCTAAAGTTCGCAATTCTAAAACTTGTGGCGGGAGGTGTGTCTAAAAGTGTATGTCGTGCTGACCATCAATGAGAGAGACCTGTGCATTTTTCAAATCGGTGGTGAAATAATATGAGTATGTTGCTGGAGATGTGGGCCGCCGTGCCACCAATGTACTTACCGGGGCAGGGTAAACACCCATTATTCCGCAACTTTCTTTCCGCATACCATCACTTCGCATACTTTCATTACGGAAGTACCATGACTCCGCAATGCCATTATAACGCATGGTATTACATTTTATATGCTTTTACCACGCATACATTTACAACGAAATTCGTCGTAAAAGCATGAATGGTAAAATCATGTTTTTTTTAAAGTTTGGATTAGGTAAGTATGGGTATACGGGTATGTTTTGGGGTACTCAGGTATATGTTTTGGGGTGTTCGGGTATTTTAAGGTTTCAGATATAGTTTTGGGTAATGGGGTACAGGGGTAGTTTTAGGGTTTAGGGATAGGTATGGGTTTTGGGGTACAGGGGTATTTTTAGGGTTCATGGCGAGGTGTAGGTTTTGGGGTATAGGGGTATTTTTAGGGTTCTGGGGTAGGTTTGGGTTTTGGGGTACAGGGGTGTTTTAAGGGTTCAGGGCTAGGTTTGGGTTTTGGGGTACAGGGGTATTTTTAGGGTTCAAGGCTAGGTTTGGGTTTTGGGGTACAGGGGTATTTTAGGGTTCAGGGGTAGGTTTGGGTTTTGGGGTACAGGGTTATTTTTATGGTTTAGGGCTAGGTTTGGGTTTTGGGGTACAGGGATATTTTTAGTGTTATGGGGTAGGTTTGGGTTTTGGGGTACAGGGGTATTTTAAAGGTTCAGGGCTAGGTTTGGGTTTGGGGTACAGGGGTATTTTAGGGTTCAGGGGAAGGTTTGGGGTACAGGGTTTTTTTAGGGGTCAGAGGTAGGTTTGTGTTTTGAGGTACAGGGGTATTTATAGGGTTACAGGGCTAGGTTTGGGTTTTGGGGTACAGGGTATATTTATAGGGTTAAGATGGGTTAGTGTTTAAGTGTGTTGGGGTATTTTAAGGAGTAAGGGTAGGTTATGATTATGGGGTGCAGTGGTATTTAAAGGGAGCAGGGTGGACACCCGGAGCTGGAATGCTCAGAACCTGGGAAGAAAAAACAATGAAATATTGGGCACAACGCTTGCTTTTTTTCTGTAATCCCGCGCCCCGCACATGCCCTCGCCCCCAGCACATGCCCGCAACACACGATATGAGACATGGCATGAAGGGCGGAACGTACCACACGCCCCCAGCGTTTGTCACATCCCCAGCACACGCCCACAGCACAATGCAGACACGCCCATAAGGGACTACTTTGCTGGCATAGTTCTTTTACCTTTTAAATGTATATGGTGGGTGTCTGCATAGCCCATGTCCTTCTGCTGCAACTGCCCTTTCCAACGCTGTATTGGATGTTGTGATTGGTGCTGTGGTTCCTGAGATTATCCGTCTCAAAGGTATGGGCTCTCTCTTTATTATATTAGTATATATATATATATATATATATATATATATATATATATATATATATATATATATATATCATGGAAGTTCCTTTGAAAGGAAATTGGATAAACATCCTAACCTCATCAAGGGGACACACAAAGAGGATTGAACACTCTGAACATCCCGAATCTTTGAAGCTGAAGTGAACGAACAAGTGCATAATTACTCACCAGAGAGTTAAAATTGTTATAAATTGTTTAATAAGGACACTAAAGCTTATGCAGATAAATTGCCTCTGAAAATATTGTTTTTAACTTACTTCATTCACTTAAAACAGAGCACTGTTTATTTAGGAACTTATATGTTTTCTAAGTATTAATGAAAGGTAGAACCACACTAACCACAATGCTCCTCACTATATACAGGAAGTAACTGTGTGCCTATAGAGATCAAAGAAATCTGTTTCTAGTGCTGCACATCCTGTGATCAAGCCTTGTGGAAAGGCGAAACGCTTTGGACAGGACAAGCTTCAGAAATAAAGCCGCTTTAAACTTCCAAATAAACACGAGTGAGTGCGTTTTTACAACAATCTGTGGATTGAAATTTGGTAATTGAATACCGGCTGGGCCCTGCCGGAAAAAACGCACCACCTCACATCAGAGCGCCAGCGTCAACAAGGGTTACATCGTAGATGGACATTACGAAAGACGCGAGGCAGCCGCTGCGGGAAATGGACACTTTGTAAAACAGTAAAGGAATTGTGGAAAGGAAAGGCTACACAGCAGAGCGGAAGCTCCGGAAGCCCAAAGAACGAAAAAAAGCTGCAAAGGAACCCTTTCGGAGGACGGGGAGCCGCGCAGAAAACCTCAAGCGGGTAAGAGTGTTCACCGCTGTTATTTTCCTTCACTTCCAAAAAGTACTATTACAAAGTATCACACGCGACTTAAGCGGTCCCGCAGTAATCGCACATTAAGTGAGATTATTTTCCTAGTAACAGCGACACTGAGTGAAAAATATGAAATGCCCTCTGCTAAAAGAAATAAAACTGCAGGCATAAACTAAACGTGGGCGAATTTTTTCAATCTGGTGGTACAATTGGGTGTCACAAGAGACAACAGTGTACAAAAGGAAACGGGGCTCGTGTAAGGAATAAAATGGCTAAAAATATCCAAAATGGAAACAGAGAAAAGAGCTTGTCATGGAACTACGAGAGGCTAAACGCAATGCTGAAATGCCCAACTTGTTCCCCACTACAAATGTACCCAGAGTGGAAAGGGGACAAATCAGTACAACAAACAGCTATAAAGATAAACTGAGGTACTGGGAGAGACTGTCGAAAAAGGAGATCAATAAATGGTGGGAACTCCTAACCTTACTAAAATATGTCGAAGTCAAGAGGATCCCAAGAGGCCTTCGCCTCATGTTGATGCCAAGTCACCAAGACGCAACCGGTGATCTACTACAGGAATGGGGGAAACATCTACTGGAGTCCTCAACAGAATTAATAATTATCCTACTCAAACATATTGACAAAGCGCTAAAGGAAATAAGAACAGAACTTAAAAATGTGGAAGATGAAATAGACAAACTGTCCCTAACAGAAGATCAACAAAAACTCAAGTCTGACATCCTCAAAAATTTTGAAAAACATGAGGAAAGAGTAAAACAACGAAAACAACACAAATTCCAACGCGATAAACTAGACTTTGAGGAAGGCAGAATCTTCACCTTTGGCAAACAATACGACACAAGGAAGGCCAAGCCCCAATTAGATATAACGACCTGTGAGACCTCCAGCTTTGATTCTCTATTAAGTACAGACCTAAGTGAAACAGAAGAGAACCCACAACAAAGGACAGACATAAGAAAAAAGACCAATTTTTTAACAGAAATGCGAATTGCCCTGGAACAACAAAACAACAACAACCAACCGAAAAGAGGTGGTGGCAGAGGCCGGGGCAAGGGCAGAAGAGGAAGACAAGAAGAGGCCAGAGAGGCCAGGGAAGACGTCAAACTGGACACATGGTCAAAGACTGTTTAAGAAAACCCAGGAAATAGAAATGGCAATGTCAGACCCTCAGGAATTAAATGTAATTAATCTATCACAAAGACCTCTATCATCTACTGAAAATAAAGTACTCAAAAAAAGCCTACATTTCTGCCAAACATCCCATCTTGACCTCGCACAGACAAAAATAGATCTGTATACACGAAAATTAAAACTGGTGAAAATTTATACAGAAAAGACAACAAAGGAAAATCAAACATCTATGAGAGAAATAAGGAGTTCTCTCCAAGCTGAGGATGCTGAAGTGTTGGCAACATTAATGACTATGGGCACAATAACAGATTTCCAGGAAAGAGAAGCACTAACCGAACTAGAGAAATTACATTCAATGGAAGGAGCAAGTGAAAATAGATTAAAATTAAAATCAAAATATAATCCAAGTCTAGATGTTTTTCACAAGACAATAGTGGAAGAATTTTATGAAATGACACCTACTTTAAGGACAAACAACCTAACAAAAGAACAGATGGATGTGCTAAGAACATTGCAAGAGGATAAAACAATTGAGATAAAGCCCGCGGAGAAATGCGGTAACATCATCATCATGAATAAAATGGACTACATCGCTGAAGCAAAACGACAGCTAATGGATAAAGAATGCTATCAGCAATTAGCCAAGGATCCAACCAAAGAAATTCAACATGAATTAAGCGTCTACTTACAACAGTGGCTCCAAGAGGGTCTACTTGATGAGGAGGAATATCGATATCTCAATAAAAAATATCCACCAACACCAACATTCTACTTCCTCCCGAAAATCCATAAAACCCAAAAGAACCCACCATGAAGAGCAATAGTGTCTGCTAACAACTCACCATTGGAAAGCATCTCAGACTACATCAATCGCTTCCTGGCACCCTTGGTAAAGAACCTCAGCTCCTACCTAAGGGACACAACAGATCTACTACAAAAACTTCAAGAAATAACCTGACAACCGACATTCCGACGAATAACTATGGACGTAGTCTCTATATACTAAGATTGAACACTCCGTTGGTACTACTGCTTGTAAACACTTCCTGGGCAAAAGAAACATCAAATACAAGGAACATAATTACATGTTGTACAAAATGATCTCATTGTGTCTTAACAACAACATCTTCCTATTCAATAAACAGGTTTACAAACAAACTAGCAGCCCGCCCCGGGGCAGAAGGGGGCTGGGGGCAGCATTTTAAGCCTCTGTGCACCCCCCCCAACATTGCCCAGTCCGCATCCCTCCCGCCTCCCGCCCCAACATTACCGCCTCCCGCCTTGAGCCTTGTGCCTTGAGCCTCCCGCCCGCCGCCTCCCGCCCCGACATTGGGCATAGCGCCTCCCGCCTCCCGCCTCGCGCCTTGCGCCTTGAGCCTTGAGCCTCCCGCCCGCCTCCCGCCCCGGCTTTGTGACCCCCCCCCCCCCAGGTCCCGACTTACCTCATCCGCCGCTCCTCCCTACGCTGGAGTGTTTACCTCTCCACTGCTTGACCGCTTGTCAGCTACCTCATCCGCTGCTCCTCCCCGCGCTGCCACTGCTCCTCCGCTTCTCGCCACTCCGCAGCTCCTCCCGGCGCTCATGTTCTCCCCTCGCCTGTTGCTGGTGAACTCCGCTCCTCCCCTCACGCAGACGCTCCTCCCGGCGCTCATGTCCTCGCTCTTCCTGTTGCTCGTGAACGACGCTACTCCCCTCACGCATACGTCGCGGCCGGCGCTACTTGCAAGGGACTGCTTTATTTTTATTTCTAAATATTTTAAACAACGTTTTATTTTTATTTTTAAGTAGCCTATGTCCTTCTGCTTGCCCTGAGGTTTTCTAAGATGTCTTGGGTGTTCAGATTGGTGGTGTAGTTTTTGAGTTTACCTGGCTCAAAGCTGCAAGTTCTCTCTTTATAATAGTAGTATAGATAAGAGGATGTACAATGAGATTCTCCTTTTCTCCCAAATATGCCAATCTGACAATGGGGTGGTGTGAGCAAAATCTGGCATGGAACACCGAAAACTATGAATTCCGTAATAAGAACATTCTATGGCGCAGATACATAGCTGATCTTTTGATGATCTGGGATGGCACAGAAGGGGACTTCAAAACCTACTTTGAGAAAATGAACAACAGTCCAACTCACCTAAAATTCACATATGAAATGAGCTCGGAAAGAGTGGTGTTTTTGGACACTGAAATATATGTTAAAAAAAATCCCTGCAAACAACATTGCACAGAAAAAAAATGGGCACAAATGCAACACTGCACGGAGAAAGTTTCCGTTGTGATTCTCTCAAATGGAGTATCCCCTACGAGGAGTTTCTAAGACTCAGACGAAACTGCTTGGCAGACTATGAATTCATCAAACATAGTCAACAGGTGACCAGTAGATTTCAAAAACGAAAATACCCTACTAAAGTCATCGAAAAAAGTTTGGAAAGAGTTATAACTCAAAAGCGAAAAGACACCCTTAACACAAATAACAGGAAAGAAGATGAATTAGAGAAAACACAAATAAGTATGATAACCACCTTCAGTGCAGAAAAAAACAAACTAACAAGAATCATGAAAAAACATTGGGGAATTCTAAAACTGGATCCTTCCCTATCAAAGATCATAGGAGACCATCCCAACATAACCTATCACCGGGCAAGAAACATAGGAGACAGAATTGTCCACAGTGACTTAAAAAAAAAAAACAACATGGCTACAAAGGGAGGGCTTCTGGCCTTGCAAACAATGCAAAGTATGCAAAATTGCGAATCTCAGAAAAGAGATGAAAATCAGAAATGGAACAAAATGGAAAATAAGTCAACATCTGACCTGTGAAAAAGCTCATTTGTGATATACATGGTGGAATGCCCATGCTGAAAACGTTATATTGGGAGCACCATCTTTGAGGTGAAAAAAGAAATTCTAGAACATGTCCGTGCTACAATTCATAAAGACCAAACCAATGCAATTGCAAGGCATATGGAAAAATATCATGATGGTAATTGGGAGACATTGAAATATTGTGCTTTCGAGGTGTTACCTCGAAACCGGTCCGGTCCTCGGATGCTTGATTCCGTTCTGGGAAGGACATGGCTTTTGTAGTTCGGACTGGACTGTTCCCATGGGGCACAGGGTCAGAGCTGATTTGCATATCGCCATTGTCTAACCCAGGGTGGTGTGGAGTGCAAAAAAACGATGGATTTGGGCCCAGATCTTTGGACTGGGGTGAATGTGTGACATTGATCCACATTCTGTCCATCATTTGTTTTGTTTGCAATTGCCGCCTAAGTGCGCTGGGGATGCTCAGACGTGGGTCCCAGGCACTCCACACCACTGGAGTCAAGCTAGCCGGGCTGATGAGAGGTGTTACCTCGAAACCGGTCTGGTCCTCTGATGCTTGATTCCGTTCTGGGAAGGACATGGCTTTTGTAGTTCGGACTGGACTGTTCCCATGGGGCACAGGGTCAGAGCTGATTTGCATATCGCCATTGTCTAACCCAGGGTGGTGTGGAGTGCAAACAAACGATGGATTTGGGCCCAGATCGTTGGACTGGGGTGAATGTGTGACATTGATCCACATTCTGTCCATCATTTGTTTTGTTTGCAATTGGAACATATCCCAGCATCAGAGAGAGAGGGGGAGATCGAACAAAAATCCTCCGACAGAAAGAATATAAACATATTGTTACGCTTAGACCCCTGGACCCCAGAGGGTTAAATCAGAATGAAGAACTTTATGTACATCTTTAATGCAGAACTAAAAAACAACAACTGAAAAAACCCCAAACCAGAATCAAGTCATTGCTCACTATAGAGCGAAAACTATGAAAGGAAATTGGACAAATATCCTAACCTCATCATGGGGACACACAAAGTGGATTGAACACTCTGAACATCCCGAATCTTCTGAGTCAAAAATGAACAGAAGATTCTGTAGTGAACGAAGAAGTGCATAATTACTCACCAGAGAGTTAAAATTGTAATAAATTGTTTAATAGGGACACTAAAGCTTATGCGGATATATTGCCTCTGAAAATAATGTTTTTAACTCACTTCATGCACTTAAAACAGAGGACTGTTTATTTAGGAACTTACATGTTTGGTAAGTATTAATGAAAGGTAGAACTACACTGACCACAATGCACCTCACTATATACAGGAAGTAACTGTGTGCCTATAGAGATAAAAGAAATCTGTTTCTAGTGCTGCACATCCCGTGATCAAGCCTTGTGGAAAAGCGAAACGCGTTGGGCAGGACAAGCTTCTGAAATAAAGCCGCTTTAAACTTCCAAGACACAAGTGAGTGCGTTTTTACAACAATCTGTGGATTGAACTTTGGTAAATGTATATATAAATTTTTATATATATATATATATATATATATATATATATATATATATTTTATATTTACATAAATATTTACATATATATAGATATATATACACACACATAATAAGATAGTATTTTAAATTCTTATGCAGACATACAGTGCTAGAAATGGATTCAAGATTCCTCCAATCTGCCATATATTTGGGATGAGGCAGCAGGGAGTGGAGTCAGCAAAGCAGAGCCTGACAGTCAATGTATATATATTTCATTTCATAAAAACTCTGCCATAAAGAAAATTTCAACAAGGACAAATGTGACAGTAAAAGTGCTTAGCTTGCATAATCGTCACAAATGAGCTGCATTCAAATATCTTACGGGGTTAGGGTATGTGCTGCAAAGATTTGATTGTGGCCAGCAGTTTTTCTTAAGTATTTGTGAAGTCAGAATATGTCCCTCGGTTCCCCTCTACTGCATTGGAATCTAGGTGTTAGGCTGCAGATAGTCAGGATCAGACTCCAATGAAAGGAGGGCTGATGGTCCTTTAAGTGGAGCCTTTGTCTTGCATCCAGCTGGAAGTGATAATTAGAACCCCCATCACCCTCAACAGATTGCAAATCTGAACAAAAACCAGATCATGTGGGAGCTCTGCAGAAAGAGCCTTGGTATCAGTAAGTTACACGGAGACATATTAAGGATATTTCACGGATTCACTGGGATCAATAATGGCTGACTGGTACTGTACCTGACTGGATCCCCCTCATGTCGTTCACAGTATAACTTCTGAAAAGCTTTGAATCATCAGAGGACTGACCAGGCTTTTGGCTTTTTGAGGTTGATAAATTGAGCATCGGGGAGCTGGGTACAAGTAACAGATGTTACTTTCAATGTTATAAAAATATGGTTGTGACCTCTATAAATTCATATTACCATGGACTAACTGCAACAAAATGAGAAGTGCTGGTGCTCAGCAGGTCATAGTTTTCTAAATCTGGATGTGCTGCTTACAAAGTCCATGCCACAAAATCAATTCTTTAATATTAACACACATACCAGCTTACACATGAAAAGTGCCAGCACTGGGCTTTCAAGGGCAGAGTATAGTTGCTAACCAGCTCGTCAGAGTTATAAAGCGCTATGTGAATACAAATATATTGCATCAAACAACAAATAAATGTAAAGCATAGGTGGTACACAAGGCATGAAAGGAACTACCATATAAAGTACCAACATATCTACTTTCAATATCAGTTGCAAAGCTGCCTTTTTATCCCACACTGTAGTGGAGGCCAGCGCCTCCATCAAGATGGCATCAGTTGGGCTATTAAATGTAAAGAAGTTTGCCATTGTAGGAGACATTTTCCCCCCAAATGTTTCTTGCATTATTTGCAGGAGCCATTTAAGAGTAGTCAAAACCACGGCAGCACCGCCATCATGTCTTGGCAGCATGGCGGAATTCCCAACTCTAACATTAGTCCTGAAGACAAACACGCTAAACCAGGATGCATCTCCAGGACTCAAATGAACAATGCATGTAACATACTTGGAGGTAGTCTTGTAGTATGTGGTGGCCAGGTTATCTATCTGGAGCCACCATGAGTTGTATGGAAATGCTGACACAAGAGTTGCTGGTGGGAAAGGGTTGGTTGTGCTACCTTTAGCTAGGAGGAACATAAGAGGCCATTGTTATTGGCACTGCCAATAGGGTGCTCCCAAAAGTTAGAGCTGAGAGCATCTCTTCCATGAAGAATACTGCAATGGGAACTCAGATTGTTTTTGGCATATGTCCTTTTACCACCCATTTCTAAATAACCCAGTACATTTAACAAAATATTCCATTTTAATAGTCCCATTCTGTTTAGTTAATACACAACTATAAACTGATTTATAAGAGAAATATGAATAACATTAAAATCAAAGCAACAACAAATGTCAATAGAAAATAATGTATCAACAATAAACAACAACCCAAATGGTAGTGTTACAGACCAATATAGAATATTATCCTCAGATAGGGTTTATTGCAACATAACATACTCTTCAAAAAACAAATATATTATCTTCCAATTTAAAAATCAGAAGTCAAACAAAATCTTAAATTCAAACATACATTTCTTTTAGTGCTCCTATTAGAAAAATCTCATGATTAAAGACAACAACAAGGCTATACAAATGTAGATGTTAGATATTTATAACTATTTCAAAGGTTTGCTTTGCAAGAAAGAAGGAGACTATTAGTATGCAAAACTGTATTGTACCCTACTTTTGTAGACAAGATGTATATCCAAGGCATACATTATAGGCCAGCAATGTCTTACATAGGTCTAGGATGGTCACAACAATGACAGATTTTCAATGCATCCACATCAAAGACATTTTTTTAAAAACATAGTGAGGAGTCAGAATGACAGTCTGAAATAAACCCAGTCTTCTGGGATCCACTATAGGCAATTCTGATTTGGACCATTCCTATGCAATGAATGGTAGGTGAAAAAATGTATGAAGCCAACACTTCTTAGTAGGAACTGATTGCCACAGGAGGATTCAAGTCATTGATACATTTCTAGCACATAGAAAACAAAAATAGAAATGCTAACGCTCCACAGAAATATGTGTCTATTTCTACAAACAAGGTAGCAAGCCCATTGTTGTAATGTCAGTACACAGAGCAGGGCTTTGCACTGCTACAGACACATATTAAGGTACAGAAAAATTACGCTCCTACTCAACACAGTAAGTTGGTGGAGAAGGAGAGATGGGCGGTCTAATTGCGAAGTTGCTAAATGTGGATCTAGGAGACTTGGGTTCAAGTCTCATTGTCTACTTATGCCGACACTGGCTCAAAGTTTTACCATATTCTTTAATTGGCATGTGTTTGCTCAACATTCATTATGGCCTAAGGCCCCTGAATTTATCTTATAAATGTTCTTTGCTCTATTGACATTTCTGCATAATATGGACACTTGTTTTTCATATTACAATAGTTTGTACCAATGCATTTTGTAGTACATTTAAGTAGTTACGTGTTAGAAGTAAATGTGGGATGGGCAGAAGGGAGTAGCTGCAAAACGGGGAGTACTTACTACTAAAGGGGTGATGTTATGGGAGGAGTAAATAGGAGTTAAGGTAGGCTTAGGCAGGGGCTAAAGGAGGGACATGCGCCTATCCACAAAAGAGTTAGCCTATTGCTAATCAAACACTGTACTTTATAGTTACTACAGCCACTGAGGACCCAAAAGACTTACAAATGTTATCCCGTTCAGAGTTTGAGTACGTCCAGCACCACACATGGCCACTAACTGGTACGGCCACAGCAACAGCAATGCCCTCTCATAGAAAAAAATTGAGACAGGGACTTGAAATACCACCACATACGAAATAATGTTAAATTACATAAACTGATTTAAACGATTTAAACATTTAAATCAATTTAATGTAAAAAGACAATCGCCAACTAAAAACAGTTTTTTTATTTCATCTTAAAATATTCTATTAACCTTTTAAAAATGTAAAATTATAGGTAACATATTTTTTGATATTTATATTATTTTTAATTAATTCTATAAGTAAGTTTTAATTATTTTTAATTTGCAACAAATGTATATATTTTACTGTGGATGGGTATTTATTTAAATCTAACTTAAAAAATTATATTATTTAAAGTTACTATATTTAAAATAATTAAATGTGTAATTTAAAATTAAGTTAATAACGCTGTATCTTTTTATATGGGGGGTGGGGGGGGCGCTAGAATGCCTAGCTCCAAGATGGCTGTACACCAGTGAGGCTACTTCTGCTAGCACAGCTATCCATCACCATCCGGGCAGCCTTGAAATAACGAACGACCCTATCCGGTCCAAGCAGCATACACTAAGTCAGTGCCCTAATTGCCGCAATTGCCAACCTTGGAGGAATTGAGGCCAAATACCAGACTGAGATAGTGAGTGTCGACCTGACCTACTATGGTGGGCACTGCGGAGCAAACTGGCCTCTAATGCTACACTGCACTTTGCTGGGAGCCTGCTGACTGCCATCGCTTGCTACGCGTGCCCAAGCCTGCGTAGGAGAGCGGTTGTGGGAGCAGAGCAGGTTGCGGCCGCATCATCTGAGTGAAGTGCGAACCTGTAGAGCTGTCAGCCGTTAGGCAATTGCTGCTGAGTAAGGAGAGATGGGGTTGGAGAAGGTAACCTGTTGGGGCCTGTTTCTGCCTCACAGTGTTGTGAGCCTGTCTAAGGACGAGGCCCCACACTTCCTCCCATGCGGCAGGCCGCTCATAGAAGGCTATACCGTATGGACCCTGCAGGTGGGTAAGGTGAATTGGGGAAGAGCTGAGCAGACTGGTTACACCCTGCTGGCACTGAGGCTCTGATCGCACTCTATCGCGAAGCTGCAAGCTACTGTAGTGCTACTGGGGGCGAGGTGAGGACGAAGAGGAACCCGATCCTAGGGGCTCCATGGAGGCTGTGCCTTGGACCATCACTCTCACTGCGGCACTACTGAGAAACTCTGTGCGAGCAGGCACACTCGCCCTGACACCTACTGAGACCCTGCCTGAAATACATGTGGCAGGGGCTGCAGTATCATAATCACACTTTGAGGCTTCCTGCAGGATAATCACGGTAGGAGCCCCTGCCGGGGTGGAGTTAGGCAGTGTTGTGGATGGTTGCCGCCTAGTGTGAGGGCTACCCTCTGTAGGGTACTCTGAAACTCACCATTGAATGTAATGAGAAACAAGCAGCTGCTTGGAGGCTTGCTTGGCACCATGGGGAAGTGGAGGCCAGACAGGTAGTTACTTAAGCATTTGTATTTAATAAACCACAAAGACACAACCAGGATACTTTTGCTCATGACTAAGTTTTATCTCAATAGGTTTTCACATTGCCATGCACAAGGTCTTCCATTATCCCAATCTAATTATTTTAGTAGGAGAATTTCAAAAGACCAGAACTCTTTTACACCTCCCAAACAAACTTTATGATGTGCATTTGTTTTCCATATATACATCAAATAAACAATAGCCGGCTTGCTTCCCCAAGACTGGAGACGCACAGAAGGGGTAGTGTTCCTCAAGTCGGGCAGACCTCTGGAGCAGCATACATCATACCGTCCCATTTCCCTTCTCAACGTGGAAGCAAAGGTTTTGGCCAAGGCTTTGGCAAACCGGCTCTAGCCACACATCACAGAATTGATACACCCGGATCAGGCTGGGTTTATGCTTCAGAGGGCAACTCGCCATAATATTAGACGTGCGCACGTTGTTGTATCGGCCTGTGGGCGGCTTGGGGAGCCACTGCTGGCTTACATGGATAGGGCCTTTGATTCTTTGAGCTGGGTGTACCTCTTTGCTCTGCTGCGGAAGCTTAATTTAGGCCTGCGCTTTCTGGCTAATCTGAAGCTGTTATATACTAACCTTACAGCGTCGGTGCGGGTAGGTGGGGCGATTTCTCGCTCCTTCTTGATCCAGCGGGGCACGCGTCAGGGCTGCCCCCTCATCCCCTACCTTTTTGTGCTCGCCATGGAACCGCTGGCAGCCCGGGTGTCTATTAATGCCCAACTTCGGGGATTTAGATGGGCGACGGGTCTCATGGATAAGATAGCACTTTACGCTGACGATGTCCTGTTCTTTCTCACTGACAGGTCAGGGCCACGGTTGCTGCGTAACCTTCAGATTTTCGGTGAGACCTCTGGGCTGTGCATGAATCGTAGCAAGTCCACCTTATGGGTTTTGGGGGGGTGGACTGAGGGTGGGGGAATTGGTCTCAGCCCTTCAACTGGCGTCAGGGGGGATAAAGTATTTGGGGGTTTTTCTGTCTGATATACCAGCAGTATCCAGAGAACGTAATTTGGTCCCGGAGTGGGATCGAACTCGGGAAGACGTCAAGGTGTGGTCCCGCATTCCCGTGACGATCTACAATAGGTCGGTCATCTTTAAGATGGTAGCGCTTCCCCGTTTCCTTTATCAATTGTAAAATCATCTCTACCAGATTTCACGCCACAGGTTCCGGCAGGTAAACTAGGCATTGGGGGGGAATTGTGGGAGGGGAAGCGTGGTTAGGGTGGCCCTATGCACTTGTTTTCTATCCACATACACCAGTGGGCTTTCTACTTTAGATGTCCTCTCCTATTACCAGGCCGCACAATTGCTGGTCCTCAATGAGTGGTGGTACGGGGATAGGCGGGACCCGGCCTATGCGGTTGAGCGGCAGCTAATGGGTAACAAACCTCTACACACACTACTATATTCGGCACCGCTTCGGAAGCTTCTGCCCTTGGCCACGCAGGTGGTGTTTCATGTCTGGAGGTGGGCCCAGAGCAGGATGGGGTGGTGGAATGTCCTGACCCAGGAGACTCCCCTCTGTAGGGGAATGGACGTCAGCTCCAACTGGCAGTTTTGCAGGGCTTTCAGGGTAGGAACTCTATAGGAATCTCGCCCCTAGGGGACATGATGACAGACCTGATGCTTAAATCATTCCAAGATCTGCGGTACGAATATGGGATGCCAAGATCCCAGTTTTTCAGATACTTGCAGTTTCGACATGCGCTGGCACCTAGTCTGGCAGGCCTGGAGTCTCTCCCCAATTTCAGCCCAATTGAAGCGAAGGTCTTTATGGGGGAACTACCTGACCGTAAGATCTCTCGCATTTACCAGACGTTGTTCCATGGATTTGCAGCGGCTTAAGACGGCATGGGAAGGGGATGTGGGCGAACTGGAGGAAGAGGACTGGGCGGAGGCACTGGCAAGCCCGCGGGGGGCACCAATAGCCAAGCGCTTGCGACTGATACAATTCAAATACTTACATTGAGTGTATTTCACTAGGGTGCACTTGTGGAGAGCAGGAATGATTGTCTCCCCTGAGTGTCTCTGCTGTAGGTCAGAGGAGGGCGCCTTTCTGCACACAGTCTGGAGTTGCCTGCGTTACATCAATTTTGGAGGGGGGTGTTCTCCTGCCTCTCGGAGGTGTTGGGATGAGAGCTTCCATACACACTGCGCTTGGTCCTGTTACATGTCATGGAGGGAGTTGGGGGCAATAGATACAAGCGGCATCTCTTGTCTTTGGGTCTCACGTTGGCGAAGAGGGACATTGCCATGGCTTGGAAGGCACCCGGGGCTCCGTCACTGGCTGCATGGAGGAATGGGATGGATTTTTGTATGGGGCATGAACTGCCGGTCTTCATTGCCAGGGGGTGCCCCGCAAGCATTATAAGATATGGAAAAGATGGGCAGACTACCGGGGATTGGACCTAGATCCGCCACCAGGGAGAGACTGTCACTTGCCGGACTGATGAGTGTGTGGAGGCCGGGCTTTGCAGGGTGGCGGATGGGCTTAGTGTATTGTTCCAGAGATGTAATCCTTTTTCTTTGTGGCATGTGCGCAATCGGGGGGGGGGGGTTTGTTCTATTATGGTTCAGTCACGTAATAAAAGTCAACGTCATTTTTGTTGTATAATTAATGTGTACAGTAGTCTCCGGGTTGCAGATCTATGCAACATATGTGAATCGTGACAAATAAAACTTGTTTAAAAAAAAAATATTCAGTAGGTGCCACTAACAGTGGTAGAAATGTGATAAGGGTAGTGTATTCTGCGCCTGTTTTCCTGTTCATTCTCCAAGGACAATCTGCGGTCACTTGTGCAGCAGATCTGTCCTTTGCAGGACTCGGCAGGTCCCATGAGTGCTTAGCACCTATACATGCATGGTACTGGTAGGGTGTTACTGCCCAGTAACAGTATTTCCATCTGTCGTGTTTGCACCCCGCCAATGCTCGACGATGCTCAATCAGGGTATTAGTGCAATGAATATTTTTGTTGCTGGTCGATAAATTCACAGGGCCATAATATCAATAACAGCGTTAAAATTATCGCCGCTTTAGCAGCAGGAATCGTGTACTCCCATAGAAGCCCATGCTCACACCAGAGCCTGGGTTTCTATGGGAATTCACAAGGGCATATTATCAAGTCCAATATCGCCGGTTTAGCGGCAGTTTCCTGCCGCTAAAGCAGCGATCATTTTAACGCTGTTCTTGATAATATGTCCCACAGTTTGAAGAGGGCTGAGATAGGAACATATCTCAGCTTTATCTAGGTAAGCCTCCATAAGCGGACAAATAAGAAGCAAGAAAAATAAGAGTGGCAATAAAGCCAACCAATAACACGCAGTGGGCGGGCTCTAAGCCCACTGTGAGCTTATGATACATCTTTCAAGACACATCACATATGCTGCCTACGAGGTGATACCTAAAAGGGACATTAGTCTAAAGTAACCTGGGGATGAGAGAAGAACTTGTTAATAATATTAGGATCTCTTTGCGCAAGCTCCAAAAGATCTTCCAGTGGATCCCCACGGAAACCAGAAAGACGGTGACGCAGGCCCTCGTCACCAGCCGACTGGACTACAGGAGCGCCCTATATGCAGGAACCACAACTAAACTTCAGAAAAGACTGCATCGAATACAGAACGCCTCCGGACGACTCATTCTTGACGTCCCTCGCCACAGCCACATATCGGCCCACCTAAGAGACCTGCACTGGCTCCCCGTCTGCAAGAGGATCACGTTCAGGCTCCTCACCCACGCACACAAAGCACTCCACGACATGGGCTTGTCCTCAACAACCGCCTCACGTTCTACTCTCCCACCCGCCAACTCCGCTCTGCCAACCTCGCCCTCGCAACCGTCCCACGGATCCGCAGAGTCACCGCTGGAGGACAATAATTCTCCCACCTAGCCGCCAAGACATGGTACTCCCTCCCCGCTCACCTACGACTGATCCAGGACCACCTCACCTTCAGAAAATACCTCAAGACCTGGCTATTCGAGAAGTAGCGCCCCCCCTCTCTCCCTCAGCGCCTTGAGTCCCTCGCGGGTGAGTAGCACGCTCTATAAATTTACTGATTGATTGATTGATCTTTCCCTAACCATCCCTTGCTCCTTTCCATGCTACTCACTGACTGTGCCTGTTCCTCCTCCGATCTTCTGTGGTTTAGCTGTGCTTGACTTGACTGCTTGTCTCCTAAAACGTTCTCTCCTTCAATAAATTGTGGATTGACTCCCTCCTTGCAGACGATGTGCCTTCGGATATGTGCTTGCTGCTTTTCCGTTTGGCGGTGACAGATCTGCTGTCTTCGGTTTCCACTTAAGCTCTGAATGTGAGTTCCCTTCCAGATAATCAATCTCTATATTTTCTTAGTTATGGGGAAACTACCTGACCGTAAGATCTCTCGCATTTACCAGACGTTGTTCCACGGATTTGCAGCGGCTTAAGACGGCATGGGAAGGCGATGTGGGCGAACTGGAGGAAGAGGACTGGGCGGAGGCACTGGCAAGCCCGCTGGGGGCACCAATAGCCAAGCGCTTGCGACTGATACAATTCAAATACTTACATTGAGTGTATTTCACTAGAGTGCGTTTGTGGAGGGCAGGAATGATTGTCTCCCCTGAGTGTCTCCGCTGTAGGTCAGAGGAGGGCGCATTTCTGCACACAGTCTGGAGTTGCCTTGCGTTACATCGATTTTGGAGGGGGGTGTTCTCCTGCCTCTCGGAGGTGTTGGGATGAGAGCTTCCATACACACTGCGCTTGGTCCTATTACATGTCATGGAGGGAGTTGGGGGCAATAGATACAAACGCCACCTTTTGTCTTTGAGTCTCACGTTGGTGAAGAGGGACATTGCCATGGCTTGGAAGGCGCCCTGGGCTCCGTCACTGGCTGCATGAAGGAATGGTATGGATTTTTGTATGGGGCATGAACTGCCAGTCTTCATTGCCAGGGGATTCCCCGCAAGCATTATAAGATATGGAAAAGATGGGCAGACTACCGGGGAATGGACCTAGATCCGCCACCAGGGTGAGACTGTCACTTGCCGGACTGATGAGTGTGTGGAGGCTGGGCTTTGCAGGGTGGCGGATGGGCTTAGTGTATTGTTCCAGAGATGTAATCCTTTTTCTTTGTGGCATGTGCGCAATCGGGGGGTGGGGGGATGGGTTTGTTCTATTATGGTTCAGTCACGTAATAAAAGTCAACGTCATTTTTGTTGTATAATTGATGTGTACAGTAGTTTCCGGGTTGCGGATCTATGCAACATATGTGAATCGTGACGAATAAAACTTGTTTAAAAAAAAAAAATATATCAATAGGTGCCACTACCAGTGGTAGAAATGTGATACGGGTAGTGTATTCTGCGCCTGTTTTCCTATTCATTCTCCAAGGACAATCTGCGGTCACTTGTGCAGCAGATCTGTCCTTTGCAGGACTCGGCAGGTCCCATGAGTGCTTAGCACCTATACATGCATGGTACTGGTAGGGTGTTACTGCGCAGTAACAGTATTTCCATCTGTCGTGTTTGCACCCCGCCAATGCTTGACGATTCTCAATCAGGGTATTAGTGCAATAAATATTTTTGTTGCTGGTCGATAAATTCACAGGGCCATAATATCAATAACAGCGTTAAAATTATCGCCGCTTTAGCAGCAGGAAACGTGTACTCCCATAGAAGCCCATGCTCACACCAGAGCCTGGGTTTCTATGGAAATTCACAAAGGCATATTATCAAGTCCAATATCGCCGGTTTAGCTGCAGTTTCCTGCCGCTAAAGCAGCGATAATTTTAACGCCGTTCTTGATAATATGCCCCACAGTTTGAAGAGGGCTGAGATAGGAACACATCTCAGCTTTATCTAGGAAAGCCTCCATAAGCGGACAAATAAGAAGCAAGAAAAATAAGAGTGGCAATAAAGCCAACCAATAACACGCAGTGGGCGGGCTCTAAGCCCACTGTGAGCTTATCATACATCTTTCAAGACACATCACATATGCTGCCTACGAGGTGATACCTAAAAGGGACATTAGTCTAAAGTAACCTGGGGATGAGAGAAGAACTTGTTAATAATATTAGGATCTCTCTGCGCATGCTCCGAAAGATCTTCCAGTGGATCCCCATGGAAACCAGAAAGATGGTCACGCAGGCCCTCGTCACCAGCCGATTGGACTACGGGAACGCCCTATACGCAGGAACCACAACTAAACTTCAGAAAAGACGGCATCGAAAACAAAATGCCTCAGCACGACTCATCCTTGACGTCCCTCGCCACAGCCACATATCGGCCCACCTGAGAGACCTGCACTGGCTCCCCGTCAGCAAGAGGATCAAGTTCCGGCTCCTCACCCACGCACACAAAGCACTCCACGACATGGGCTTGTCCTCAACAACCGCCTCACGTTCTACTATCCCACCCACCAACTCCGCTCCGCCAACCTCGCCCTCGCAACCATCCCACGGATCCGCAGAGCCACCGTTGGATGACAATAATTCTCCCACCTAGCCGCCAAGACATGGTACTCCCTCCCCGCTCACCTACGAGTGACACAGGACCACCTCACCTTCAGAAAACACCTCAAGACCCGGCTATTCGAGCAGTAGCGCCCCCCCCCCCCTCTCCCTCAGCGCCTTGAGTCCCTCGCGGGTGAGTAGCACGCTCTATAAATTTACTGATTGATTGATTGATCTTTCCCTAACCATTCCTTGCTCCTGGCCACGCTACTCACGGACTGTGCCTGTTCCTCCTCCGATTTTCTGTGGTTTAGCTGTGCTTGACTTGACTGCTTGTCTCCTAAAACGTTCTCTCCTTCAATACATTGCTGATTGACTCCCTCCTTGCAGACCATGTGCCTTTGGATGTGTGGTTGCTGCTTTTCCGTTTGGCGGTGACAGATCTGCTGTCTTCGGTTTTCCACTTGAGCTCTGAATGTGAGTTCCCTTCCGGATAATCAATCTCTATATTTTCTTAGTTTGTCTCCATACTAAATTAACTCACTGGCGATTATGACTTTGCACTTCTTTTTGCAATTTCTAAACTAAAATGTTTTCTCTTTATAGTCCCAAAAGTATTTTTCATCTCAGCTAATTTTTCGAGTAACAGAAAAAGGGTTGTCAAAGCACATTTGAAACAAGCATTTGCAATGCAATAGGTCTCGCATTAGGAAAGTATGAGCTATTGGTATTGTAAATGACACACTTTTTATTTATGTTTTGTTTTTGAAAATAGCGAAATTAATAGCTTTGTCATTTACAATGCCAATAGTTATAACTTTCGCAAATGTGACACCTATAGCATTTGTAATGCAACATGTGTTGTATTTACGTGACTTACATGTATTGATATTACAAATAACAATGGCTTTTAAGTTTTTTTTCAATAATTACTACTTAACCCGTTCGATGCTGATGACGGAACCGCTCCGTCATCAGCTGCGGTTGGGCTGTGCTGATGACGGAGTGGTTCCGTCATGGCCCTGCCGCCGCGCCTGCGCGGAGCTGATTTTGCGCCTGTGCAGCGCGTTCTATTGAGCGGGCGGGGCCATGACGGAACCGCTCCGTCACAAGCACAGCCCAACCGCGGCTGGTGACGGAGCGGTTCTGTCACCAGCATGCGGTCGCCATGCGGCCGCCCCGCCCACTTAGCGCTGCGGCGGAATAGCTGCTGCAGCGATGTGGTTAAATAAAAGTTATTGTAATTTATAATGGCAATAGCTTAAAGTTTTGTAAATAACTTTTGTGAAGATTATGTTCAGTGTATTTTATTGTGACGAAAACCCAAGAACAGAAGTGAAATATTTACATCTTTTTGTTACATTTATAATAAAGCTTAAAACTATGAGAGAACATATTTGAACCAGGCGTTGTTGAATGGTTGCACAGATTGTTGCTGTGGTGGCGCTGAGTGATATTGTGATGGCGAATGAGTAATGCTGTGGCATTCAGTGATGCTGTGGTAGCGCATAGTGATGTTGTGGTGCCCCTGAGTGATGCTGGGGTGGTGCGGAGTGATGCTGTATGCCAGGCTATGTTTTGTTTTGCTATCCTATGTTTTGTTTTGTTATGCTATGCTATGTTTTGCTATCCTATGCTTTGAATTGTTATGCTATGCTATGCTGTGTTTTGTTATGCTATGCTATGTTTTGTTGTGTTTTATTATGCTATGCTTTGTTTTGCTATGCTATTATATGTTTTGTTTTGCTATGCTAAATTTTGGTGTGTTTTGTTAAGCTATGCTATGTTTTGTTGTGCTTTGCTATGCTATGTTTTGTTGTCTTTTGTTAAGCAATGCTATGTTTTGTTGCGTTTTGCTGTTTTGTTATGCTATGTGTTTTCTGTTTTGTTATGCTATGTTCTGTTATGTTATGCTATGTTTTGTTATGCTATGTGTTGTTCTGTTTTGTTATGCTATGTTCTGTTATGTTATGCTATGTTTTGTTATGGCTATGCAGTTTTGTTTTGCTCTCCTATGCTTTGTTTTGTTATGCTATGATATGTTAAGTTTTTCTATCCTATGCTTTGTTTTTGTTATACTATGCTATGTTTTGTTGTGTTTTGTTATTCTATTCTATGTTTTGTTATGCTATGTTTTGTTATGCTATGCTAACCTTTGTTTTGTTATGCTATGCTATATTGTGTTTTGTTATGCTATGCTATGTTTTGTTGTCTTTTGCTATGTTTTGATATGCTATGTTTTGTTATGCTGTGCTTTGTTTTATGTTATTTTATGCTTTGTTTTGTTATGTTATGCTATGTTTTGTTCTGCTATGTTTTGTTGTGTTTTGTTATGCTATGCTAAGTTTAGTTAGACTATGCTATGTTTTGTTTTGCTCTGCTTTGTTTTGTTATGCTATTTTTTGTTTTGTTATGCTGTGTTTTGTTATGATATGCTATGTTGTGTTGTGTTGTGTTTTTCTATGCTATGCTTTGTTGTGTTTTGCTATGCAATGTTTTGTTTTGTTTTCCTATGCTTTGTTTTGTTATGCTATGCTATGTTTTGCTATCCTATGCCTTTTCTGTTATACTATGCTGTTTTGTTATACTTTGCTATGTTTTGTTATGCTATGCTGGTACGGGTGAAAAGACTGCATTGAAAACAGAACGCCTCCGCACGACTCATCCTTGACGTCCCTCGCCACATCCACATATCGGCCCACCTGAGAGACCTGCACTGGCTCCCCGTCAGCAAGAGGATCACGTTCAGGCTCCTCACCCACGCACACAAAGCACTCCACAACATGGGCTTGTCCTCAACAACCGCCTCACGTTCTACTATCCCACCCGCCAACTCCGCTCCGCCAACCTCGCTCTCGCAACCGTCCCACGGATCCGCAGAGCCACTGCTGGAGGACAATAATTCTCCCACCTAGCCGCCAAGACATGGTACTCCCTCCCCGCTCACCTACGAGTGACCCAGGACCAACTCACCTTCAGAAAACACCTCAAGACCCGGCTATTCGAGCAGTAGCGCCCCCCCTCTCTCCCTCAGCGCCTCGAGTCCCTCTCGGGTGAGTAGCACGCTCTATAAATTTACCGATTGATTGATTGATCTTTCCCTAACTATCCCTTGCTCCTGTCCATGCTACTCACTGACTGTGCCTGTTCCTCCTCCGATTTTCTGTGGTTTAGCTGTGCTTGACTTGACTGCTTGTCTCCTAAAACGTTCTCTCCTTCAATAAATTGCTGATTGACTCCCTCCTTGCAGACCATGTGCCTTTGGATATGTGCTTGCTGCTTTTCCGTTTGGCGGTGACAGATCTGATGTCTTCGGTTTTCCACTTGAGCTCTGAATGTGAGTTCCCTTCCAGATAATCAATCTCTATATTTTCTTAGTTTGTCTCCATACTAAATTAACTCACTGGCGATTATGACTCTGCACTTCTTTTTGCAATTTCTAAACTAAAATGTTTTCTCTTTACAGTCCCAAAAGTATTTTTCATCTCAGCTAATTTTTCGAGTAACAGAAAAAGGGTTGTCAAAGCACATTTGAAACAAGCATTTGCAATGGAATAGGTCTCGCATTAGGAAAGTATGAGCTATTGGTATTGTAAATGACACCTTTTTTATTTGTTTTGTTTTTGAAAATAGCGAAATTAATAGCTTTGTCATTTACAATGCCAATAGTTATAACTTTCGCAAATGTGACACCTATAGCATTTGTAATGCAACATGTGTTGTATTTACGTGACTTACATGTTTTGATATTACAAATAACAATGGCTTTTAAGTCTTTTTTCAATAATTACTACTTAACCCGTTCGATGCTGATGACGGAACCGCTCAGTCATCAGCTGCAGTTGGGCTGTGCTGATGACGGAGTGGTTCCGTCATGGCCCTGCCGCCGCGCCTGCGCAGAGCTGATTTTGCGCCTGTGCAGCGCGTTCTATTGAGCGGGCAGGGCCATGACGGAACCGCTCCGTCACAAGCACAGCCCAACCGCGGCTGGTGACGGAGCGGTTCTGTCACCAGCATGCGGTCGCCATGCGGCCGCCCCGCCCACTTAGCGCTGCGGCGGAATAGCTGCTGCAGCGATGTGGTTAAATAAAAGTTATTGTAATTTATAATGGCAATAGCTTAAAGTTTTGTAAATAACTTTTGTGAAGATTATGTTCAGTGTATTTTATTGTGATGAAAATCCAAGAACAGAAGTGAAATATTTACATCTTTTTGTTACATTTATAATAAAGCTTGAAACCTTGAGAGAACATGTTTAAACCAGGCGTTGTTGAATGGTTGCACAGATTGTTGCTGTGGTGGCGCTGAGTGATATTGTGATGGCGAACGAGTAATGCTGTGGTATTCAGTGATGCTGTGGTAGCGCATAGTGATGTTGTGGTGCCCCCGAGTGTTGCTGGGGTGGTGCGGAGTGATGCTGTATGCTAGGCTATGTTTTGTTTTGCTATCCTATATTTTGTTTTGTTATGCTATGCTATGTTTTGCTATCCTATGCTGTGAATTGTTATGCTATGCTATGCTGTGTTTTGTTATGCTATGCCATGTATTGTTGTGTTTTATTACGCTATGCTTTGCTTTGCTATGCTATTATATGTTTTGTTTTGCTATGCTATATTTTGTTGTGTTTTGCTATGCTATGTTTTGTTGTCTTTTGTTAAGCAATGCTATGTTTTGTTGCGTTTTGCTGTTTTGTTATGCTAGGTGTTGTTCTGTTTTGTTATGCTATGTTCTGTTATGTTATGCTATGTTTTGCTATGCTGTTTTGTTTTTCTATCCTATGCTTTGTTTTTGTTATGCTATGCTATGTTGTGTTTTGTTATGCTATGCTGTTTTGTTGTGTTTTGTTATTCTATGCTATGTTTTGCTATGCTTTGCAATGCTGTTTTGTAATGTATGCTATGTTTTGTTGTGTTTTGTTATGCTATGCTATGTTTTGTTGTGTTTTGCTATGTTTTGATATGCTATGTTTTGTTATGCTATGCTTTGTTTTATGTTATTTTATGCTTTGTTTTGTTATGTTATGCTATGTTTTGTTCTGCTATGTTTTGTTATGCTATGCTAAGTTTAGTTAGACTATGCTATGTTTTGTTTTGCTCTGCTTTGTTTTGTTATGCTATGTTTTGTTATGATATGCTATGTTGTGTTGTGTTATTCTATGCTATGCTTTGTTGTGTTTTGCTATGCAATGTTTTGTTTTGTTTTGTTACGCTATGTTTTGTTTTGCTTTCCTATGCTTTCTTTTGTTATGCTATGCTATGTTTTGCTATCCTATGCTTTTTTTGTTATACTATGCTGTTTTGTTATACTTTGCTATGTTCTGTTATGCTATGCTGGTACGGGTGAAAAGACTGCATCGAAAACAGAACGCCTCCGCACGACTCATCCTTGACGTCCCTCGCCACAGCCACATATCGGCCCACCTGGGAGACCTGCACTGGCTCCCCGTCAGCAAGAGGATCAAGTTCAGGCTCCTCACCCACGCACACAAAGCACTCCACGACATGGGCTTGTCCTCAACAACCGCCTCACGTTCTACTATCCCACCTGCCAACTCCGCTCCGCCAACCTCGCCGTCGTAACCGTCCCACGGATCCGCAGAGCCACCGCTGGAGGACAATAATTCTCCCACCTAGCCACCAAGACATGGTACTCCCTCCCATGGTACGAGTGACCCAGGACCACCTGACCTTCAGAAAACACCTCAAGACCCGGCTATTCGAGCAGTAGCGCCCCCCCCTCTCTCCCTCAGCGCCTTGAGTCCCTCGCGGGTGAGTAGCACGCTCTATAAATTTACTGATTGATTGATTGATTGATCTTTCCCTAACCATCCCTTGCTCCTGTCCATGCTACTCACTGACTGTGCCTGTTCCTCCGATTTTCTGTGGTTTAGCTGTGCTTGACTTGATTGCTTGTCTCCTAAAACGTTCTCTCCTTCAATAAATTGCTGATTGACTCCCTCCTTGCAGACCATGTGCCTTTGGATATGTGCTTGCTGCTTTTCCGTTTGGCGGTGACAGATCTGCTGTCTTCGGTTTTCCACTTGAGCTCTGAATGTGAGTTCCCTTCCAGATAATCAATCTCTATATTTTCTTAGTTTGTCTCCATACTAAATTAACTCACTGGCGATTATGACTCTGCACTTTTTTTTGCAATTTCTAAACTAAAATGTTTTCTCTTTATAGTCCCAAAAGTATTTTTCATCTCAGCTAATTTTTCGAGTAACAGAAAAAGGTTTGTCAAAGCACATTTGAAACAAGCATTTGCAATGCAATAAGTCTCGCATTAGGAAAGTATGGGCTATTGGTATTGTAAATGACACATTTTTTATTTATGTATTGTTTTTGAAAATAGCGAAATTAATAGCTTTGTCATTTACAATACCAATAGTTATAACTTTCGCAAATGTGACACCTATAGCATTTGTAATGCAACACGTGTTGTATTTACGTGACTTACATGTATTGATATTACAAATAACAATGGCTTTTAATTTTTTTTCAATAATTACTACTTAAATAAAAGTTATTGTAATTTATAATGGCAATAGCTTAAAGTTTGGTAAATAACTTTTGTGAAGATTATGTTCAGTGTATTATATTGTGACGAAAATCCAAGAACAGAAGGGAAATATTTACATCTTTTTGTTACATTTATAATAAAGCTTGAAACCTTGAGAGAACATATTTGAACCAGGTGTTGTTGAATGGTTGCACAGATTGTTGCTGTGGTGGCGCTGAGTGATATTGTGATGGCGAACGAGTAATGCTGTGGCATTCAGTGATGCTGTGGTAGCGCATAGTGATGTTGTGGTGCCCCTGAGTGATGCTGGGGTGGTGCGGAGTGATGCTGTATGCTAGACTACGTTTTGTTTTGCTATCCTATGTTTCGTTTTGTTATGCTATGCTATGTTTTGCTATCCTATGCTTTGAATTGTTATGCTATGCTATGCTGTGTTTTGTTATGCTATGCTATGTTTTATTGTGTTTTATTATGCTATGCTTTGTTTTGCTATGCTATTATATGTTTTGTTTTGCTATGCTATATTTTGTTGTGTTTTGTTAAGCTATGCTATGTTTTGTTTTGCTATGCTATGTTTTGTTGTCTTTTGTTAAGCAATGCTATTTTTTTGCGTTTTGCTGTTTTGTTATGCTATGTGTTATTCTGTTTTGTTATGCTATGTTCTGTTATGTTATGCTATGTTTTGTTATGCTGTTTTGTTTTGCTATCCTATGCTTTGTTTTGTTATGCTATGATATGTTAGGTTTTTCTATCCCATGCTTTGTTTTTGTTATGCTATGCTATGTTTTGTTGTGTTTTGTTATGCTATTCTATGTTTTGTTATGCTATGTTTTGTTATGCTATGCTAACCTTTGTTTTGTTATGCTTTACTATATTGTGTTTTGTTATGCTATGCTATTTTGTTGTGTTTTGTTATGCTATGCTATGTTTTGCTATGCTTTGCAATGCTATGTTTTGTAATGTATGCTATGTTTTGTTGTGTTTTGTTATGCTATGCTATGTTTTGTTGTGTTTTGCTATGTTTTGATATGCTATGTTTTGTTATGCTATGCTTTGTTTAATGTTATTTTATGCTTTGTTTTGTTATGCTATGCTATGTTTTGTTCTGCTATGTTTTGTTGTGCTTTGTTATGCTATGCTAAGTTTTGCAAGACTATGCTATGTTTTGTTTATCTCTGCTTTGTTTTGTTATGTTTTGTTTTGTTATGCTATGATTTGTTCTGATATGCTATGTTGTGTTGTGTTTTGTTATTCTATGCTATGCTTTGTTGTTTTTTGCTATGCAATGTTTTGTTTTGTTATGCTATGTTTTGTTTTGCTATCCTATGCTTTGTTTTGTTATGCTATGCTATGTTTTGCTATCCTATGATTTTTTTGTTATACTATGCTGTTTTGTTACACTTTGCTATGTTTTGTTATGCTATGCTGGTACGGGTTTGTGATTGTGTGTGAGTGTGAGTGAGGGTGAGTGAGGATGAGGGAGTGTGAGGGTGGGAGGGTGTGAGGGTGAGGGTATGTGAGGGTGAGGGTGTGTGAGGGTGAGGGTGTGTGAGGGTAAGAGGGTGTGAGGGTGAGTGGGTGTGAGGGTGTGAGGGTGTATGGGTGTGAGGGTGAGTGAGGGGGTGAGCGGGTGTGAAGGTGTGTTAGGGTGAGGGTGTATGAGGGTGAGGGGGTTTGAGGGTGAGAGGGTGAGTGGGTGTGAGGGTGAGTGAGAGTGTGTGAGAATGTGGGAGCTCTGCAGAAAGAGCCTTGGTATCAGTAAGTTACAAGGAGACATATTAAGGATATTTCACTGATTCACTGGGATCAATAATGGCTGACTGGTACTGTACCTGACTTGATCCCCCTCATGTCGTTCACTGTATAACTTCTGAAAAGCTTTGAATCATCAGAGGACTGACCAGGCTTTTGGCTTTTTGAGGTTGATAAATTGAGCATCGGGGAGCTGGGTACAAGTAACAGATGTTACTTTCAATGTTATAAAAATATGGTTGTGACCTCTATAAATTCATATTACCATGGACTAACTGCAATAAAATGAGAAGTGCTGGTGCTCAGCAGGTCATAGTTTTCTAAATCTGGATGTGCTGCTTACAAAGTCCATGCCACAAAATTAATTCTCTAATATTAACACACATCCCAAATACCAGCTTACCCATGAAAAGTGCCAGCACTGGGCTTTCAAGGGCAGAGTATAGCTGCTAACCAGCTCGTCAGAGTTATAAAGCGCTATGTGAATACAAATATATTGCATCAAACAACAAATAAATGTAAACCATAGGTGATACACACAGCATGGTGGAGAAGTGTGGCTCAATGGTTAGAGGCGACAGACCCGGAAGCTGAGATCGGCCCGGACCAGGGTTCGATTCCCAACGCGGCAGGGTCTTGGGTCAAAATGTCCGCGGGCCTGATAATTCTCGCCTCGGCGCCTACTCTAACCTTGGGCTCCACTCTGCAACTCTGGGCAATAGCTTGCTTAATCTTCACAACGGCCCCTTCAACGCCGGGGATGCCTAGTCTCACCTTGGAGGTACCCAGAAGGGACCACCTCTCAGGGAAAGCCAGGACGGGTTCCCCAGCGGTATACAGCGCCGGGACGCCCGCTGTGCGGGCAGCTGTGCGCTTTACAAGTATAAAACATTTACATTTACATTTTTACAACATTTACATGAAAGGCACCACCATATAAAGAACCAACATATCTACTTTCAATATCAGTTGCAAAGCTGCCTTTTTATCCCACACTGTAGCGGAGGCTAGCGACTCCATCAAGATGGCATCAGTTGGGCTATTAAATGTAAAGAAGTTTGCCATTGTAGGAGACATTTTCCCCCAAAATGTTTCTTGCATTATTTGCAGGAGCCGTTTAAGAGTAGTCAAAACCACGGCGGCACCACCATCATGTCTTGGCAGCATGGCGGAATTCCCAACTCTAACATTAGTCCTGAAGACAAACACGCTAAACCAGGATGCATCTCCAGGACTCAAATGAACAGTGCATGTAACATACTTGGAGGTAGTCTTGTAGTATGTGGTGGCCAGGTTATCTATCTGGAGCCACCATGAGTTGTATGGAAATGCTGACACAAAAGCTGCTGGTGGGAAAGGGTTGGTTGAGCTACCTTTAGCTAGGAGGAACATAAGAGGCCACTGTTATTGGCACTGCCAATAGGGGGCTCCCAAAAGTTAGAGCTGAGAGCATCTCTTCCATGAAGAATACTGCAATGGGAAATCAGAATGTTTTTGGCATATGTCCTTTTACCACCCATTTCTAAATAACCCAGTACATTTAACAAAATATTACATTTTAATAGTCCCATTCTGTTTAGTTAATACACAACTATAAACTGCTTTATAAGAGAAATATGAATAATATTAAAATCAAAACTAACAAAACAGAACAGAGGGATGATAGTTGGTTATAAGCGTGCGCTCAGTTGTCATGGGTAATTTCAAAACATATAAGGCTGCTCCCAGGGATAAAGATGACGTCTATCAATCCTCCACCATTAGATGTAGACAACATCCACATCAACAAATTTACATACGTTGTATCCCGAGCAAGAAAGAGTCATATATTCCAAAGCAATTTACAAGTCCAAAAGAAGGGTTACAGTCCACATGTGTATTTATCTTCTTTTATTATTTTCACAACAGCATCCTTGTGGATCCTAGCCAACACGCGTTTCGTCTAAAAGCGGTATATGCATAAAGACTTCAGCAGGGCAGCTCCATATAGGTAAATTCTGGCATCACAAGTAAATTCCAATCATAAATCGCGTTGTTAGATAAAACATGTATTCGAAAAATTAATCCACGTAAAATAAAACATTCCAAATGGGCAAATGGCAGTTCCCACGTCAGGGGTAAATGAGAACATCAAAGCAAAATCATGTTCAAGTTTGAATAGTAAAACTTTCATGTAATAATATTTTTATAATTGTCTGGTTTTGGCTTAGAACCCACTGATTAGGAATTTTGTTTCAAACAATAGTTCTTCGGGTTCTCATTACATGTTGTGTAATCGTCATTAAAAATTGATTACATTATATTAGATAGAATTCTGTTGGCTTTATTAGCAAATACATTACCACCTCTTCATTTAATATATTATTCCCTTTAAAAAAAATAAGTAGTTACATATCTGTTCATTCCAATATTTGTATTAAAAAGTACAAGTAAAAACACACTTATTTTCTGCAGCAGGCAAACTTGCATTTTCTCACAAAAATTGCATTCTGTCTTTAATTCCAGGACTAGAACGTGATCAAAAGTAATTAGCATACAATTACTGCATGTTTCAAACTTGAAAGCTTCCAACATAGAGCTATGTCTCCTGTTTTACGACAGTAATGCTTTACTGATTGTGCACTGCTGAAGGTCTAGGAGCCTGCCCACCTCTCTAGATTAACTGCTTCTAGGCGCCTCCCGAATGCGGCAGGGATATTTCTGCACAGCCAAAAATTCATGTGAAACATTTTTTCATCTTAGGTAATTACTTGAGCATTTGTATTTAATAAACCACAAAGACACAACCAGGATACTTTTGCTCATGACTAAGTTTTATCTCAATAGGTTTTCACATTGCCGGGCACAAGGTCTTACATTACCCCAATCTAATTATTTTAGTAGGAGGATTTCAAAAGACCGAACTCTTTTACACCTCCCAAACAAACTTTATGATGTGCATTTGTTATCCATATATACATCAAATAAACAATAGACGGCTTGCTTCCCCAAGACTGGAGACACGCAGAAGTGGTAGTGTTCCTCAAGCCGGGCAGACCTCCGGAGCAGCATACATCATACCACCCCATTTCCCTTCTCAACTTGGAAGCAAAGGTTTTGGCCAAGGCTTTGGCCAACCGGCTCAAGCCACACATCACAGAATTGATACGCCCGGATCAGGCCGGGTTTATGCCTCAGAGGGTGACTCACCATAATATTAGACGTGCGCACGTTGCTGTATCGGCCTGTGGGCGGCTTGGGGAGCCGGGTGCGCTACTGCTGGCTGACATGGATAGGGCCTTTGCTTCTTTGAGCTGAGTGTACCTGTTTGTTCTGCTGCGGAAGCTTAATTATGGGCCAGCGCTTTCTGGCTTATCTGCAGCTGTTATATACTAACCTTACAGCGTCGGTGCGGGTAGGTGGGGCGATTTCTCACTCCTTCTCGATCCAGCGGGGCACGCGTCAGGGCTGCCCCCTCTCCCTCTACCTTTTTGTGCTCGCCATGGAGCCGCTGGCGGCCTGGGTGCCTATTGAGGCCCAACTTAGGGGATTTAGATGGGCGCCGGGTCTCACGGATAAGATAGCACTTTACGCGGATTTGGACAGGTCGGGGCCACGGTTGCTGAGTATCCTTCAGATTTTCGGTGAGACCTCTGGGCTGTACATGAATCCTAGCTAGTCCACGTTGTGGGGTTTGAGGGTGGACTGAGGGTAGGGGAATGGGCCTCAGCCCTTCAACTGGCGCCGGAGGGGGTAAAGTATTTGGTTTATTTTCTATCTGATATACCGGTAGTATCCAAAGACCGTAATTTGGTCCCGCTGTGGGATCGAACTCGGGAAAACCTCAAGGCAAGCCCTTGACGATCTACAGTAGGTCAGCCATCTTCAAAATGGTAGCGCTTCCCTGTCTCCTTTATCAATTGCAAAGTCATCCCTACCAGATTTCACCCCGCTGGTTCCGGCAGGTAAACTCGGCGTTGGGAGGGTTCTTGTGGGAGGGGGGCGCGAATAGGATGGCCCTACGCACTTGTTTTCTTTCTACATTCACCGGTTGGCTTGCTACTTCAGATGTCCTCTCCTATTACCAGGCAGCACAATTGCTGGTCCTCAATGAGTGGTGGTACGGGAATGGGGGGACCAGGCCCATGCGGTTGAGCGGCAGCTAATGGGTAACAAACCTCTATACACACTACTATATTCCGCAATGCTATGGAAACTTCTGCCCTCGGTCACACAGGTGGTGTTTCATGTCTGGAGGTGGGCCCAAAGCTGGGTGGGGTGGTGGAACGTCCTAACCCTGGAGACTCCCCTCTGGGGGACCGGGCGTCTGCCCCAACTGGCAGTTTTGCAGGGCTTTCAGGGTTGGGAATCTATAGGAATCTCGGCCCTAGGGGACGTGATGACAGACCTGACGCTTAAATCATTCCAAGGTCCGCGGGACGAATATGGGATGCCACGATCCCAGTTTTTCAGATAGTTGCAGTTTCAACATGCGCTGGCACCTAGTCTGGAAAGCCTGGAGTCTCTCCTCGACTTCAACCCAATTGAAGCGAAGGTCTTTATGGGGGAACTTCCTGACCGTAAGATCTCTCGCATTTACCAGACGTTGGTCATTCATTGTTCCACAGATTTGCAGCGGCTTAAGACGGCATGGGAAGGGGATGTGGGTGAACTGGAGGAAGAGGACTGGCCGGAGGCACTGGCAAGCCCGCGGGGGGCAGCAATAGCCAAGCGCTTGCGACTGATACAATTCAAATACTTACATTGCGTGTTTTTCACTAGAGTGCGCTTGTGGAGGGCAGGAATGATTGTCTCCCCTGAGTGTCTCCGCTGTAGGTCAGAGGAGGGTGCCTTTCTGCACACAGTCTGGAGTTGCCTGCGTTACATCGATTTTGGATGGGGGGTGTTCTCCTGCCTCTCGAAGGTGTTGGGATGAGAGCTTCCATACATACCGCACTTGGCCCTGTTACATGTCATGGACGGAGTTGGGGCAATAGATACAAGCGGCACCTCTTGTCGTTGGGTCTCATGTTGGCGAAGAGGGACATTGCCAGGGCTTGAAAGGCGCTCCGGGCTCCGTCACTGGCTGCATGGAGGAATGGGATGGATTTTTGTATGGGGATTGAACTGCCGGTCTTCATTGCCAGGGGGTGCCCCCGCAAACATTATAAGGTATGGAAAAGATGGGCAGACTACCGGGGATTGGACCTAGATCTGCCGCCAGGGAGAGACACTCGTTGCCGGACTGATGGGTGTGTGGAGGCTGGGCTTTGCAGGGTGGCGGATGGGCTTAGTGTATTGTTCCAGAGATGTAATCCTTTTTCTTTGTGGCATGGGCACAATCGGGGGGGGAGGGGTTTGTTCTATTATGGTTTAGTCATGTTATAAAAGTCAATGTCATTTTTGTTGTATAATTTATGTGTGCAGTAGTCTCCGGGTTGCAGAGCTATGCAACATATGTGAACCGTGACAAATAAAACTTGTTTAAAAAAAAAAAAGCAATAGGTGCCACTACCAGTGGTAGCAATGTGATACGGGTAGTGTATTCTGCGCTTATTTTCCTATTCATTCTCTAAGGACAATCTTCGGTCACTTGTGAAGCTGATCTGTCCTTTGCAGGACTCGGCAGGTCCCATGAGGGCCTAGCACCTATTCATGCATGGTACTGGTAGGGTGTTACTGCGCAGTAACAGTATTTCCATCTGTCGTGTTTGCACCCCGTCAATGCTTGACGATTCTCAATCAGGGTATTAGTGCAATTCATATTTTTGTTGCTGGTCGATAAATTCATCGGGCCATAATATCAATAACAGCGTTAAAAGTATCACCGCTTTAGCGGCAGGAAACGTGTACTCCCATAGAAGCCCATGCTCACACCAGAACCTGGGCTTCTATGGGAATTCACAAGGGCATATTATCAAGTCCAATATCGCCGCTTTAGCGGCAGTTTCCTGCCGCAAAAGCAGCGATAATTTTAACGCCGTTCTTGATAATATACCCCACAGTTTGAAGAGGGCTGAGATAGGAACACATCTCAGCTTTATCAAGGAAAGCCTCCACCAGCGGACAAATAAGAAGCAAGAAAAATAAGAGTGGCAATAAAGCCAACCAATGATACGCAGTGGGCGGGCTTTAAGCCTACTGTAAGCTAATCCTACATCTTTCAAGACACAGCACATAGGCTTCCTAGGAGGTGATACCTAAAAGGGACATTAGTCCAAAGTAACCTGGGGATGAGAGAAGAACTTGTTAATAATATTAGGATCCATTTCCCTAACGTTCTCTAGCTACTTTCCATGCTACTCAGTGACTGTGCCTGTTCCTCCTCCGGTTTTCTGTGGTTTAGCTGTGCTTGACTTGACTGCTTGTCTCCTAAAACGTTCTCTCCTTCAATAAATTGCTGATTGACTCCCTCCTTGCAGACCATGCGTCTCCGGATATGTGCTTGCTGCTTTTCCGTTTGGCGGTGGCAGATCTGCTGTCTTCGGTTTTCCACTTGAGCTCTGAATGTGAGTTCCCTTCCAGATAATCAATCTCTATATTTTCTCAGTTTGTCTCCATACTAAATTAACTCACTGGCGATTGTGACTCTGCACTACTTTTTGCAATTTATAAACTAAAATGTTTTCTCTTTATAGTCCCAAAAGTATTTTTCATCTCAGCTAATGGTTTCTGTTACAGAAAAAGTGTTGTCAAAGAACATTTGAAAAAACTACACACGCCATCTCCAACAAAAAACGAGTTTTTGTGTGTCTGCGGTCAGTTTGTTGATTTTTGAGCAATTAAAATCTGCATTAAACGTTCACTTACAGTCATTTAGAGCCTGATTACCAGTGGTGTACCCTGGTGTGAAACCTCTGCATCCAGTCACGACTGGCTCGTATTCCTGCGCCTTGTTTTCCCGAATGAGGCTTTCACTGCATCAACCAAAACTCTTCCCTCTCTCTCCACCGACCGTTTCACAAGCAAAGGGGAGCACGCTTTGTATATTCCCTCCTGCCAGAAATGTCTCCCTTTTGAATCCCCCACTCTCCCTAGACCAATGCCTGCACCCCTGCTCCACACACAAGCCCCGCCACATGTTTACGGCCTGTTCAGAACAGCTGATAAATGTTTGTGTTAAACCCCTTGCTATAGGGAATACTGTCCCGAATATACCTGGCAATTCTTACTACTCTGCCAGAAAGCGCCCCTCGGCCCCCTGGTACACCGATGCCCTCAGACTGTCTAGACAGGACTGTAGGAAGCAGGAAGCAGGAAATGCTTTGGAGGTCCCATCTAGATCCTCAGGAAAGAACTAAACATAAGGACATGCTCAAAAGTTATAAGGCCGCTGTTCTAACCGAAAAAATGTCCTACGTCTCCAATCTTACCACCACTCTCAGATCTCCTAGAGAGCTATTTAAAATCGTGCATAATTATCCATGGTCCCCCTCCCTGACCCTATTGTACCTTCCCAAGAGCTGTGTAACCAGATTTCCACATTTTTCCACACTAAAATCAAGGATATATACACAGCTCTAGAAGACTGCAATCTTAACACCAATATTGCTCTCCTTCCGATAACTCCCTCCCCTCAAGACTTGATTGCCTTACCTCGCAACAGTATGACAAGTTTTCCCCCTCTGACCCTGGAACTTCTCTACCAACTCCTTGATAAACTCAAGTCTGGCTCTCCCCTTGACCCTGTCCCTTAAAAATCCTGGAGGAGTGCAAAGAGGTTCTCCTGCCCCCTCTTCTTGACATCATGAACCAAGCCATCTCCAAGGGCGTTTTCCCTGCATCCTGGAAAATGGCCACCGTCAAACCACTACTCAAAAAAGTTTCCCTAGACCTTACCATCTTAAAGAACCTCCATCCGATATCCCTGCTACCTGCCCCCGCCAAGCTATTAGAGGCCCACCTCAACTCTCACCTCAGCACCTTCCTGGATAAATCCTGCCTGCTAGATTCTTCTCAGCATGGCTTCCGGAAGGCGCACAGCGCAGAGTCAGCTCTCACAGTGGTGGTAAACAACATCCGCACTAAGGTCGACAGTGGTCAGACTACCCTTCTGATCCTGCTCGACCTTACAGCTGCATTCGACACCCTGTCCCCTGCCATTCTGATTGCCCACCTCAGTGAGATGGGAGTGGAAGGTTCTGCTCTGAGTCTCTTGGCCTCGTTCCTCAACCAACGCATGCAGAGGGTTAAACTGGGTGACTTCCTCTCCCCAGCCAAGCCTGTGCAATGTGGGGTCCCGCAGGGCTCTTCCTAGAGCCCCACCCCTTTTTAACATTTCCGTGACCCCCCTTGCCAGGCTTGTAAGATCATTTGGCTAGGAAGTACTGTCGTATGCCGACGACACCCAGATTATGGTCTCCCTCAATCAATCTGAGGAGACCGAAGCATCCAATTTCAAGAACTGTATGGAAGCTGTAGCAGGTTGGATGACCAAAAACTTTTTAAAACTAAATGGGGAAAAGACGGAGGTTCTGGTCTTCGGAGGCAAACACGAGATCTGGCCGGGTGACTGGTGGCCATCGGCCCTCGGAGTATGTCCCACGCCCACCCTCGCAGCGCGCAATCTAGGAGTTATACTTGATACCACACTTTCCCTTGATAGACAAATTAATAGAACTGTCTCCACCTGCTGCGGGGTGCTAAGGATCCTCCGTAAACTTTCAGACTATCTTTCCTTGGACTCCAGGAAGCAACTTGCAGTGGCCCTTATCTCCTCACACCTAGATTATTGTAATGCCCTCTATCTGGGCATAAACAAGAGTCTGATTCAACGCCTGCAAGTCGTGCTGAATGCTGCTGCCAGGTTTGTTGTCAACGCCCTAAGACGCTCTTCCGGTTCGGCCATGAGAAAACATCTCCATTGGCTCCCGATGTTGTCCAGGATAGATTTAAAGGTTTTATGTCTGACTCAAGGTGCCCTTCATGAATCCGGTGCAGAGGACATTAGGTCCCTTGTATCTTTCTATACCCCTGGTAGGGTCCTGCGCTCTGCCAACAGGAACCTCCTGTCCACTCCCCGGACGAAGAAGGCCAGATGGGGAGGGAAGGCCTTCTCTGCTCTTGCCCTGAAGCTCTGGAACCTCCTCCTGGATAAGCTCAAGGGCCTCGCATCACCTGATCAATTTTGCAAAGCCTTAAAGACCTGCCTCTTCACTAAAGCTTACCAGTAGTTCCCTCTTCCGTCTTGTGCATCGTTTCCAGCTTTTCCATTCTATGCGCCTTGATGCCCCTGGGCAAAGTTCTGCGCAGTACAAATCTATTTTCATTCATTCATTAATTCAGATGCTAGGCTCTTGAGAATGTTGGACATTCTAAGTGTATGTACTTGTCGATATGTTGATGATTTGTGTTTCCATTTACTCGTCCTACTGCACAATCTGTAAAGCGCTCTGATACCCTCGGTGGTCAAGTGCGCGCTATATAAAACTTTCAAAGTAAAATTAATGGGTGGTAGCTTGCACCTTCTACATTGAAGAGATGCCTGATGGTGAATTATGCCAATTATGCCACCATTTGGTTGGTTGAGGTCTAAAGGGGCACATGCATCAACCTATTTAGGAAGTGCAAACGGTGCGAATCGGTAAATTCGGCCGTTTGCACTTCCTAAATATGTGTTTGGGATGCATCAAGCATTTTTGAGTAATTCGGTATTTTTACCGAATTCCAAAAATGCGATTGCTTTTAAGGAATTGCAAATTTGCGATTCCTTAAAAGCTATGCATCATTTAAAAAAAAAATTGCGATTATTCAAATTGGAAGTGCAAATTACCACGAGGTTCAACCTCGTGGTAATTTGCGAAATTGTTTAAAAATGCTTAAAAATGCATTTTTTAAACTGTCCAGTTACAGACACACATGTCCTTAGGACATGTGTGTGTGAAACATGCACTTTCAAATGCATTTCAGGGGTGCAGGGGGGGGGGGGGTCCTTTGGACCCCCCCCCGCACCCATGAAATTTTCTAAGTGCCACTCGCAATTTGCTACTGCCTTCCAATTGACTACATTGATTCCTATGGGCCTCTAGGCCCATAGGTATCAATGTAATGCCATTCCTTAATTGCACTTCGCAATTAAGGAATCGCAATTTCCGAAAATTAAGAAATCCTAAAAACATTTAGGATTTCTTGATGCATAGCATTTTGCATTTCCTAAATAGCGATTCCTTAATTTTCGCTATTTAAGAAATGCAAAATCCTAGATTGATGCATGTGGGGGTTAGTCCTTAAACAGGAAAGATTTTCCCAATTCAGTTTTATCATTGGTCACTCTATTTTGCAGAGTGGAAATCAAAAGAAAAGATCTATTTTAGGCAAATGTTATGCATTTTTTTTTTAAAAACATCATCAAACAACAACACTGGTTAAGCCAATATTCACAAATGCTGTTCGCAAGTGCTGCATGCTCAAATGCTGCATGAACGTGCTAAAGCCAAAATGATAGCAAAAATGATTCATTTCTGTACAGAATGTATATAGGAGATATAGAACCTGGGGGCATATTAGCAAGGGCGTTATCGCCGCTTTAGGAGCACTTTTTGCCGATAAAGCGGTACATTTTTTATCGCCCAATTCCCAAGCTGTCGCTAACAGCAGTTAGCGACAGCTTCTAGGCGAAAGCGATCGGGTTGAGGCCCGCTTTGCATGTCAGCGATATTTATCGCTAATGACATGCAAAGTGGGTGTACCCAAATTGGTAGCGACTGAAAGCAGTCGCTAACACAGCTATCGCCTATTAGCAATACAAGCAACATATTAAAAAAACGTGCGCGCTAACCCCGATTAGCGCCAGGATTTTCACCTGGTAAAAACCTGACTAAGCCATAATAGTCAATGGGAGGTGGATACTTTGGCTAAATCCCCACCTGCCTATTAGCGAGATTTTCCTTAGCGATAGGAATTTTATCGCTGGGAATCTTGCGTCAAACATGGGATTCGCCGATATCGCTGGATTTTTTATCACCATGGAGATAAACGTTGGTAATACTGCGTTATCTCCGTGATAAAATTCAGCGATAGGAGGCGATAAAAAAAAATCGCACTAAGCGCGGTTTGCGATAATTTTCACAAGTTGTTGCTAATATGCCCCCTAAACGTGACAGATAGCGTACCAGGTAAGTTTCTTTCAGATGTAAAACAGTCCCTCATGCATTCCAATGAGAGCACTACCCACAGGGCGGAATGATACACCAATTAGTCAACGGCATACGGTGATAGAGAAATGCTCAGCCACAGCCAGTTCAATGCACATTTTAAAAAGCTGGTGTCAATATATATTGCAGACAGCTCACTGTCATGCCCGAACAAAAAAAAAGAGGAGAAATCCATAGTAAAGCATTGTTTTCATAATGGGGACAGCAAACACGGGGGCTAACTTGTAAAACACTAATGGGCTATTACACTACTCCTATTCATAAGCCAGGGATGTAAAATTTGCATAGTGACTAGTTAGCCAATGAGAAGACTACAATTTGAGATGCAAACTATGTGCTAATAGGTTGCATCATAAATTGTGTATTTCTGGGTGGGGGATGAATAGCAATTAGGCAGGTCATATTTAACCATCCTCTATAATTGGCTGTCAGTTCAGGGGGGGCAGGGGGTGGAGGCCCTCCATCATCATCCCTGTATCTGCGTGCCCAAACACAGAAACCTTTTTTGTTTTTTAAAGCAGCCCCTACCATGAAAGGAGATGCTTAAAAAAACATACCTACACCATTCAAGAAGACATTGGGGAGAGCAGGCAGAAGCTCTCTGGACCAATGCCTGCTACCCGAAGCCTGTGTCACAACTCCCAAAGAATAGCTGACTCCTTGAGGTATTGGTATCTAATCAATGGCTTGTGATTATTAGTGCGGCCATAGACCTATGATGTAGTCCTCTTCCAATCACATTTTGTAGGCGGTGCACTGTGATGCCCTTTCCTAATTCCCAAAGTGGATTTATGAGCCAGAAAGACTTCTCTCAACCATAAAATTAATTTTGTAAATAGTAAAAAGGTATTTTATGGCTGCAGCAGAATCTGAGATTTTGAGAATGGCGGGCTTCGGTACTGCACACTCACTACCTGTGTACATTAGACCCCAGGCCAATAAGTACATGCAATAGTGGCAGCTTGTGGCAGATTCTATGCAAGTAATAATTTGTAAATTAATCATGTTAATCACATTTTATAACTAGGCCCGGGTAAAATTATCGACACACTGGCGTACTCTTACATAAATTGACGTTATGCTTGTTATGCAAATTTCACAAAATTACACTGGAACGCCATGTCGTGTAATTATGTGCGATTTATGAAATATTTAGTTCAATTTAACAAGGAGAATGGGAAAGACCAGACGGCAGGAATTTGTTGTTAGTTTGTGGAGCTTGGATTTTTTTTTTGTTGTGTAGTGCAAAATGAAGCTAAAATGATCAGAAGATGGTCAATCACCCTAAAATATAGCACCAAATGCTGGTTTTGCTTTTTGCATAATTTCCTTAAAATTACTTAAAGAAATATAAATTATAGACATTTTACAAACTCCTATGCATAGCAAAAAGTTAGTTTTGCAGATAATGATTAGGTAACAGCAAAAACCTGTGGAAAGATCTAAAATCATTAAAAATGAATTTTCATAATTGTTATATACATTAGTGTGCAAGAGTGTGCGCGGTGCTTGTAGTTGGTAGAAAATAAATCAAGAAAGTGTGTATTTACAAGTTAAGCAAAAGTTCAATGGTGCAGAAGGAATTGAGGGCGAAAAAGAACAGTATGCATCATATCAGCTGAGCACAGATTATGATTGGCTGGTCTAATGGATGAACGTGTTGACAATATCTTGACCCAGGACCAGTAATCAGGTCATCAAAACTGGAAGTTCAGAGCAAAGCAAGCATTGGTAGTAATCCAATTAAAATTCTTGCGTTTTCACATTATTGACGGGCTTTGGAGCAGCGCTGTCAGGCTTCAGCATCTTAGGAGAATTGTGAAGCCACATTAAGATCATGGGCTGACTTCAGAACACATCTGAGGTCTGGTAGCAAAACTGCAAGCGCAGCATCTGCAGAAATGACACCGATCAGAGAAGGGGAACAGATGGAACAACGCGGGCAGTGCCACGCATTATGCAACACCGCAAGCATACCCACGCTTGCCTGAACAACGCATCGGCCTGAACCATGCATCAGAGAAGCTGCTGGCATCCAAGAAGAGGAGGAACTGAGGTGGTGCCCTGCTCTAGATGTCAAAGGATGCTATTATAACACTAGCCACGGATATATTAGAGTAGTATTCTGTACTGAGACCATTGTACACCAATATAGGACTTAGTCAAGGCTCCTCGCTCAGCCCCACCCTCTTCAACGTCTATATGAGCCCCCTCGCAGCCATCGCACTCCAGCACAACCTCAACATCATCTCCTACGCCGACGACACCCAGCTGATTCTCTCCCTCACCAACGACCCCGCCACCGCCAGAGCCAACCTACACGATGGGATGAAAGAGGTAGCCGAATGGATGAAGATCAGCCGCCTGAAACTGAACTCAGACAAGACGGAAGTCCTCATCCTGGGCTCCTCGCCCTCCGCCTGGGACGACTCCTGGTGGCCCCCCGCCCTGGGCACCGCACCCAAACCGACAGATCACGCACGCAACCTGGGCTTCATCCTGGACTCCTCCCTCTCCATGACCAGACAAGTGAACGCCGTCTCCTCGTCGTGCTTCAACATCCTGCGCATGCTACGGAAGATCTTCCGGTGGATCCCCACCGAGACCAGGAAGACGGTCACCCAGGCCCTCATCACCAGCCGTCTGGACTACGGCAACTCCCTCTACGCCGGAACCACCACCAAAATCCAGAAGAGACTACAGCGAATCCAGATTGCCTCAGCACGACTCATCCTGGACATCCCCCGCCGCAACCACATCTCCGGACACCTGAGAGACCTGCACTGGCTCCCGGTCAACAAGAGAATCACCTTCCGTCTCCTCACCCACGCACACAAAGCCCTACACAACCAAGGCCCAGGATACCTCAACAGCCGCCTCAACTTCTATGCTCCGAAATGCCAGCTTCGATCAACCAGCCTCGCCCTCGCCGCCGTCCCCCGCATCCGAAGAGCCACCACAGGGGGAAGGTCCTTCTCCTACCTCGCCGCCAAGACTTGGAACTCCATCCCGACTCACCTCCGCCTGACCCAGAACCACCTCGCCTTCAGGAAGCAGCTCAAGACCTGGCTGTTCGAACAGTAGCAGACCCCCCCTAGCGCCTTGAGACCCTCCGGGTGAGTAGTGCGCTATATAAATGCTTTGATTGATTGATTGATTGAGTCAATAAATGCCAGTGCCACGTGGCCGGTGCCGTGATCCTCGAAGTGATGCCGAATCGTTGCCAGGTGTTATTGTTTGGTTAATACTGTCTAATTGACGCTATGGGCTTCATTACGTTGTGGGTCTGAAATGGATTCCCACCGACTCCTTGTTGGGATCCCTTCCGACTGACTCGGGTTACCTCCATGAGAAATGAACCTCTCTCAAATGGGACCAGCAATGCAGGGAATAACTCTTCAACCTGACCTGAGAATGCCTCCTTCGGTCCCCCATAAGTTAGCCATAGTCACACCTCAACAACAGACCCTGTGTATCAACTTGGTGAACAATACTCCTGGAGTAGATGCTGCTACTAAGTGTGAAGCTGATTTCTTCCTGGTTGGGACTAATTCCTGCCTACGTAGGGGGACCAGAATTGTAAATCCAAAAACCTGGACATTTCGCGAAAATAGAAGGACTACATTTTTTTCATTTCAAGCGAGCGCACAGAATGACAGCGCTCCTCAGCAAAAAATTACAGAAAAGGCAGCTAGAACATACATAAAATGTAATTTTTAAACCCAGAAGCTTGCCTGTTAATTAGATTGTTTTCTTGAAACAACTGCTAACTGTCCCTGCTCTGCAAAACGTTAAACACCTCCCACGGTTTTCAGTCGCCAATCTCTCAAAACCGGGACAATAGCTAAATTTCCTTAAATTTGCCCGGACAGCAGGTGAAAAACAGGGACCGTCCAGGCATATGTCCAGGCATATCCAGGACGCCTGGTCACCCTATGCCTACGCCACTGCTCCTGAACTGCACCAGGGGCTTTCCTATGGCTCCACACTAGGAAGAAAGATGACTGCTTCATTCACTGTGGGCCTTCTGAGGCACGCAGCAGTTCCCCTCATGTCACCAGGTGGATCACCCTACTTGATGATGCACAAGTGACTATGCGTGGCAGGTGCACCCACACAAAATCCCCATTTGCTAGAAGCTTGTTTCCATGGACAGCATCTACGGCTGTGCTCCCCCGTACCCCACGGTTCCTCTTCAACACACACACATTTACACCCAGCAGCCCCCTTTTGAATAACCAGACACTGAGTCAAAAAAAAAACCAGGCACCAGGATGGTTTTAAGCCAGCCACAACCGGGTATGCAATACATATATAAATAACAGACTGAATAGTTTAAGCTAATGGAGAGTAGCTCCTATCCACAAACCCTTCAAATGTCCATTACTCATCTATCCATGGGGTGGACTTCACTGAAAGGGGACTGGCAGAGTTGGCCATTACCCATCAACATGATGAGGAACTGCAGTGTGGACATGTCCTCTGGTCTTCAACATGCCACTCATATCTAGGGAAATGGGCATTTGTGTAATTTGCATAATTATGTGACATTTCCGTAGAATTAAATGAAATTCTGCATCATGATGCGAAATGTCAATATGTCTTTTGACGCTATATTCTAGAATGAAATCAACTCATGTGTCTATTTTGAGGTGTGGACACCTTTATGCAAATAAATATAGTGCCAAAACACAAATAAAGTTCACATTCTGCTTATTTGAATCGCTCCCATACGTACATGCTAAGTCAACCCCTGCGTCTCAACAGGGTGAATATACGTTCAACTCAGGGCCGGACTGACTACCGGGCGTTTTGGAATTCTGCCGAACTGGGGGCTGATTTTACTGCAGTGGGGGCTGATTTCATTCATGGAGACCTGCGTGTACTTCAAAATAATTAAAGCAAAACGAATTTTGTTCAGTACACGCAGGTCCCCATGAACTAAATCAGCCCCCAGCTCGGCAGCATTCCATAACGCCCGGGAGCCAGTCCGGACCTGGTTCAACTGTAGTAGTTGGTGCTACCAGGGCCTAAGGCTTGTATGGCCACAGGATAACCAACTGGCTTTGGCTCTGCCCCTTTGCCAATGGATAGCCATCCCTGCCCAACTAACGATAAGAGGTGCCCACTGGAAATACATAGCAAGACCTAGCCCCTCAGTTGACGCATACTACTGATTTCACCTAGGACTATTTGAAGTATATCAGAGTTTATTTATCTGAGATTCTAAATCCTCCTCTGTAAATACCCTGGTAACCAGGAACTAATGGCCTTATTTAGAGTTTGGTGGATGGATCACTGTTCCTCTGACTTCTAGGAATGTTGTTAGATTGATGGCTGGCCATTCTCCATATTTAGGGATTCATCCATCATGTCCGCCAACCGCCAAGATAGAGTTGTGTCTGTCTGTGGTGGTTCCCGCCTCCATCGGCAGATCAACCTCCCCCCTCTGGCAGTCATATGTCAATCAACATTAGTGTGATAGAACTTGTCCAACATACTTACATTTTTCTGTCACCATGGTGTGATGGAGAAGCTGTTGCAATGGAGGATGCCATGACAGAAAGGTAAACATTAGACGGAATACCATCAAAATTAAGGGCACAGTCTGTCAAAGCACACCTGATACAAATGTAACTGTACCAAGCACCTGATGCCTCACTACAAAACAGGAATCGTAAACCATTTACCACTTGCAACACAGACAGCTCTATTCGACAATAGACACCACTACCATGGCAAGGAAGAGAGCCCCTGGCATTTTCAATAATATGCCAGCTGTAATTGTGGATAAACTTGTGAAGCTAGTACCATAGTGGACTAGTGCTCAGGTACAGAACACCCCCATGTGTCAGCGTAGGGAATTGTGAGCCAGAATGGTGGCTAAGGTGTCTGCTGCAACATATGTACAATGCTAAAAAGTAGAATTTTTTGTGGGAACATCTTCTCTTTGCATAGTTCCCACCAGCATTCCATGGGTGCAGGTGGGGATCCCTCCAGTCCCCAACCTTTATCTCTGGGAGGAGACTGTGTTGTCAATACTCCTCACTGAATGCATGGAGGGGATGGAAGACAGACTAGACAGTCGTAAATATTCTGTAACGATGTCTGTACATTTGATGCACAATAACATTATTTTGGAACCTATTTTTCGAGAATCTAAAAAACTGAAAGTAAAGCAACAAACTGTTCTATATTTACGCGCTCATTTGAGTCACAGGACACAGTATTCCTAGGGTTATATTCTCACAGTCCCCACCACCCTCATAGTATACAAATATATGTGGCATTCGGGTAATCAAATAATCCAGGTATTCAAATACACAGCTCCTTATACCTACTTTAGCACTCAGGGCTGTATGCCTCAAATATGGCATAAATTGTCCAAGGAAATAATTACATTTTAGCAAGGTTACCCGGAAGAATGGGGGGCTCTAATCTCTGCACTCCTCAATGCAATCATGGGGGGAGGGCTTGTGCCTGACTCCTGGAGAGGTGCAGAGGTGGTCCCCATTTTTAAAAAGGGCAGTCGGGATTTACCCGGGAACTATAGGCCTATAAGCCTAATAGACTCCAGCCAGAAATTGGCCGGGAAAACCATCTTGGGGAGAATTACTCAATGGGTGGACGACAATCACATTCTGTCCGACATGCAGGCTGGGTTCCGTTCGGGTACAGGAACTATTGAACAGGCCTTTAGGCTTTTGTTGTTACACTGGAAGGTGGTGGTGCTGGGCAAAGGCAGTCTCTATCTGGCCTTTATTGACCTTAAGACTGCCTTTGACCTGGTACCAAGGGAGGAACTTTGGAGGGTGCTTCATGGTTTAGGGATGCCCCCATACCTACTGAACCTCCTCATTAACCTGCACACCAACACCTATGCCCAGGTTAGATGGGGGTTGAATGGGGAAAAGACCGATAAGATCAGGGTCGAGAGGGGAGTAAGAGAGGGCTGTGTTCTGGCCCCCACCTTATTCTCCCTCTATATTAACGGGGTGGTAGATCATCTATTGGGCGAACCATCAGATGCCCCCAGCCTGGGTGGAGTAAAAATTCCAACTCTGTTGTTCGCCGACGACACCCTCCTCATCTCCAAAACCCCCCAAGGTCTACAGTTTTTGCTGAACCGCTTCCAGGATTTCTGTACCACTAAAGGCCTCGCCATTAACATAGACAAGACCAAGTACCTAGTCATGCACCCACCCCGCAAACTTGGTCGCCCTCCAATCCTGAACTCCATACCCCTAGAAAGAGTGGCGGAATTTGATTATCTGGGGATCCGCCTGAATGATGCAATGAGCTGGACTGCCCACATTGATAAAATGACTCTGGCCCACAAAAGGGTGGGGGGCGCCCTTCTTAAGGAATACAATAACTCCTCCAAACATTGTGTTGCACCCATACTGGAGATCTATAAAGCTCGTGCAGTCCCTGCTTCTCTCTATGGATCGGAATTGTGGGGTTTGGGCAAAGTCGACTCATTGAGTAAGGCCGAAAATAAATTTATCAAGGATCTTCTTGCTATTCCATCGAGCAGCCCGACCATCCCAATGCTCTTGGACACTGGCTGTAAAGCCATAAGGGACCAGGCTCGGCTTCGTCCCCTTCTGCTCTGGGCACGTTTGTGGAGGGTCCCGGAGCTACAATCGTATGCCAATGGTCTAGCAGAAGTGATGCATGCTGACGGTTGGAGCAGCATCAAATGGCTGAAGGACATAAAACATCTTTTAGGGGAACTGGGTTTGGCTTCTTGCTGGCATAGTCACTCCGCTCCAATCTAAGAAGATTCTAAAAAAACTTTACTGGGAGTGGGTTGACGTGAAGCGTTCTAGTAGCCAGCAGCATTGCAAAACCACCGCAGCTTTCCTGTTGTTCAAAGACGTTGTCTTGTATGAGCCATATATGGATATTATAACAGTGGCTATGGATAGGTCCTTGTACATTAAATTTCGGCTAGGAACCTTGCCTTTGGCGGATCTCTGTTCAAGGTGGAATAAAGCCCAGCCCACATCACGCTTTTGTGCCTCTTGTCCGGACTAACCAGAGACGGTGCCACACTTCCTTTTCGAATGCCAGGACTATGGTCGCCCCAGATCGCGTTGGCTTGCCCCCATCTGCAGAGAACTGGGGACTCGTCAGCACTCTGTTGCCCTACGGATTCTTTTAACTAATACAGCCCCTCCTATTGTTTGTGCTGTTGCAAAATTTTTAAAATGGGCTTGGTTGTTAAGACTTAGAAGACTGTCCATAACAATTTAATTCTTTTTTATCTAATTTATGCTGACATACCGTGTTTTAATTATCATTCCACTTGTACAGTCTTATTTATTTCGACATGCTGTTTTTATCTTTTTGTACTGCTTTTATGATATGTGCATATCGAAATAAAGCATCAATCAATCAATCAATCAACAAATATATGTGGCATTCGGGTAATCAAATAATCCAGGTATTCAAATACACAGCTCCTTATACCTACTTTAGCACTCAGGGCTGTATGCCTCAAATATGGCATAAATTGTCCAAGGAAATAATTACATTTTAGCAAGGTTAAGAGCCTAAAAACTGTCACATGCTGTGTGTCTTCTGTTGTAAACCTAAGACAGGTCTGTTGCATCTTTTGACTATGGTTACTGTAGTAACATAGTCCTATATTTTCTTTGCTTCATAGTCCAGATAAATAGTGGTTATTTATGGACTGAACACAGAAATGCCTATTTTGCACATAACCAAAACACGCTATGTGTACACTCCAATTATGCCTGGGTGTAAGAGATTGAGTGCTATTTGAGGGGGTTGAGAACCCCACTCAAGCAACAATCACAATCCTTGTCAGGTTGAACCACAAATGTCACTGAATGAACCTGGTAGCTTGGCGCAAAAGCAGTCAGGCTTAATTTAGAGACTATGTGTAAAGTATTTATGCAGCACACCAACAGTATTAAAGTGAAAACACAATAAGAAAAATCGTAAACCAATGCAGATAAATAGAGAAACTTTTAATAAATAAAATGAAACCAAAACATATTAAATTCAACCAGTAGAACCGGAGTTATGAATTGTTTAAATTTTTAGTGCCTAAAAGATAAAAGCACCAACTAGGTATCAGTTCAAGACAGACTGCGGCAATGTCAATAGGTAAGGCCAACTGCGATGGAGTGCAGGTCAGATACAAGGGTTGGATTGGCCCAGTCTCAGCATACCTGTAGACTTGGAAAAATGTTAGAAGAAAAGTTCAGGATAAGGCAGAGATAAGCAGGGCAGAACAATAGGATGTGTCCAAGGAGGAATTGACTGCATTGAAGAGAGCTAGGATAGGAGAGCGTGCCTTCTCCCACTTAGCCGCAATCAAATGGAACGAACTGCCCGCGGCTCTCAGACTCACCGACTGCCACCTGGCATTTAGGAAACATCTCAAAACCTTCCTCTTCCCTAAACCGGACTAAACTAGCTCAACCTATGCGAATTTCCTCCACGCATCATAGCTGCTATAGCGCCGTGATATCCTACTCTGGATGATTTTTAGCGCTTTATAAGTAATAAAATACAAAATACAAATATCAGGGAGCCACCTCACGAGGTGTTAGTAAAGTCGTTGACAATGGTGGGAAAAATCTACGATGTTCGAACAGCTGGATTTTCAGACAAACCAGGTCATTGTCATTGTGAAGCCTATTGCCGTTGAGATCGAGATTTAAATCTATTGATGTAAGATAACTTTTTGGAAGTCAAACATATCCAGTTGGATAAAGCTGTGGGCCATAGCCAAGGAGGGCCCCACAAAGCCAGATACTGTCTCTGAAAGGCCCCACTATACAGGAAATGCTGCTGCAGAGAAGAACGTAGCAGGTGCTGCAGTGAGGTTAGTATGATTGGCCATGTGCATTAGGTGGCTGGTGTAGCAGGTGCTACAGTGAGGTCAGTATGAATGGCCATGTGCATTAGGTGGATAGGCTGCCAGGTAGGCCCCAGTCTACTGTCAGTTGTACTAGCATTTTGGTGATATTTGTTCTCAGTCACCTTTTTAGGATTAGGCAGGAGCTGCACCTCTAACACCACTTCCAAATGTCTAGGAGCTGGGGCACCACTTGGGAGGTTTGGACTCACTCCAGGAGAGGCTGGGAGCATGGCTCAAGGTCTCTTGTGCTTGTTATATTACTTTAGCTCACAAAGGTGGCCAGGAACCTAGCTTTTGGAGTCACTTCTGGTGATCATGGATCAAAGGGGATGGTCAAGTTCTCCTTGAAGCACCAAGGCAGGCGTCAAGCAGCAAGGCGGTTCTCTGGGAGCAAGGCAGGCCACAAGCATCAGGGCAGTACTCTGGTCACAGAGTTGAAGGCTTCTGGTGAACAAGGCAGACCTCCAGTAAAAGTGCAGTGACCTCGGGTACAACGCAGTCATACTGAATGTGTCTATATGTACAGGAGTCTACTGAAGCGTAGCTCTGGAGGTCTAATATGTATCCCTGGTGCTGGCATTTAAAGTGTGTGGGGGGGATTCCCTATAGTACTCCTCATCTGGCTCTGGAAAGTTCTTCCCTTCCTTCGTCAGGCTCTAAGATGTCTGGGGTGACAATTGGCTGGTATCAGGTCTGTTTGTGTGTGCTGGAGGCATGCTCTTTGAGTGTGAGTGGGGCAGGGTAAAGCTCCAACCCCACATATCCCAGCAGGATGGCCAATCCTGCCAACATCTAGTTCTCTTTTGTCCCACTGTATGGGAGGAATACACAAAGTCTGACAGTAGTGGTTGTAACAATATGCAACCATGTTCATGAGCCTAACCTTAATCATCACAATGAAAGCCCACAAAGTTTATCAGAGTGGTTGGCCAATGCAAAAACCCTTGCCTTCTACGGTGTCTATGAGATTACATGTAACAAAATGCCTGTCTATAGCCTGTACCACAACATGATAATAATGAATCATCAAACGCGTACTGACTTTAACAAATGATTTTCATAATTAATACGGTACACCAACTGCCTTTGTCATAACGTTTCATAACAAGCAGAGCTGGCCAATTGCACGGGATACAATGATTCTCTGTGCTCCAATCAGACCTACAGCATGTCAGCATGACAAACTCAAGACTACAGTTTTCAGTGTCAGCTTTTTCACAAGGCAACCATTAGACACTTATAATAAACTTACAAATATATCCAAAATTATAGTTGGCTAAGTCAAATACTACCTCTACTGATAGGCCCTAACAAGGATTCTCACAGATCAAACCTTCTATATCCACGGCTTGTCACACAGGATATCTAACACCAAACTGTTACCTACTATGGTAAACTGTGAGATCCCATTTAACAAAATACCTATTGGTCGGCTTTAATATGGATTAATAACAATGCACATCTACATTTTGAATGTATCATAACACTTCAAAGTAAACAGATCAGGCATATGGCCATGGTCATTGGCTTGTCACAAAACCAACTCAGTCATGATGTAATGATTACAAGCTTTGCCACAATCCAAAAAGTCCAATACAAGTGGAAGCACACAAGTTCAGCCCAATTATATCTTGCACTCCGAGGAGGCCAGGCCCTTCTCTTTGTGTTGATCACATAAAGTCAGAAGATAAATTCCCCGTCATCCCATTTTTGACGCTCTTATCAGAGAAGCAGGATCAGAAACAGTGTTGAACTCAAAGAACATATGAGACAATGTGCCTGACAGCAAATAAATCAGCATAGTCAATTTAGTGAGTTTTGAACAAGAAGGGATAAGAGCTTTCTAAAAGTTGAAAATAATAAAAGTTTATTGATTAATTAAAGTGCAGTACAGATGGCAAAAATGTAATAGTAAAAATGCATGATGCATGCATGGTGACAAGAGGTCAAAATTGTCTATGGCCTAAACAAGAGACGCAGCTCTGCTCTCAAAGAGTTGGGGCAAACCGTACTGGCACATCTCCATTTTCAAGCCTTTTTGTAATAACATACACCATGATAATTGCATTTTCTACATAAGATGATCATATATTATTACATAACTAAAAATTCAGAACACAAAATGTAATACAACATCAAATAGCATTATACCAAATCCATCCTCTAATATAAATATTCAAAATATTTCACCTAATGTTATCAGATGTGTGATATCTGGTTACTTGCAAATCAATTATAGTCTCATAATAAACAGGTTTTTTGAAACACAGGCAGGAAGAGCCTTGAAAGTTGGCAAGGTCTGTTGGACAGGCCTCGTGAAAGGGCCGCTCCCTCCCCGCATGATAAGGCCCGAACGCCGGCTCTCCCGGTGTCCCCCGAAGAACCACCCCGGCAACCCACCGAAGCCACCCGCAACCCGTCCCCAACGGGACGCCTGCTTCCGAACATCCCAGCATCGGCTGTCCCGGGCCCCCGTCAGCACCCTTGCCCCGGCCCAGCCGCCATCTTGGAGACTGCACCACGAGGCCGCGTGGCCTCAGCTCGACCCCAACCCTGGGCCTGGCCAGGCCCCGACATCGAGGCACCACCATCCACCCTGGAGGTGAAGAGACCACTTGGCAGGTCAATAGGAGGGAGGAGTGTTGATGGCTCTCCCCCGCCAGGTGCCGATCGCCCACGGTCTCCCCGGGCGCTGGCTCCACCCCCTTGCTGGGTGTCTGGACTCCCTCATCCCGGACCTCCCGACCTCCAAGCGCGAGGGTCCGGACATCAAAGGAGACCAGACCTATAACTGGGGCAGCTCCAGAGCAGGAAGGCAGTTGTATCCTGGAGTCGAGAGACACCTTGAAGAACTCATCCCTGACGGACTGCTGGCGCTGCCGCAGCCTTGCCTTGTGAACCACCTCCGAAGCCTGCTGGCGCTGTTGCGGCCCTCTGCAACGTGCATCTTCGTCTGGACTTGCTGGTGCTGCCGCGGCCCATCCTTGTGAACCATCGCTCTTGCCTGCTGGCGCTGCCGCGGCCCCTCTGCAAAGAAGTCATCATCGTAGCCTGCTGGCGCTGCCGCGGCCCTCCTTACCGAGAACCATCATCCTAGCCTGCTGGCGCTGCCGCGGCCCTCCTTGTCGAGACTTTTCATCCTAGCCTGCTGGCGTTGCCGCGGCCCGACCTTTCAGACCTCCGAGCTCGAGGATTGTGAGCTCCTTCTGGCCGCCCTTGTACCGGACAGGTACCAAGACTGTCCCGCTACCCCTTACCCTACAGAGACTAGAATTGGGAGGATCCTCGTGTCCTGCCCCCACTGTATCGTTGATAACCTTGCCTCAAGAATCCTATATAAAGTGTGCAGATCGCATCCTTGTGTGGTGTCCATTTGTGGGGGGGGAAGTTACTTGTCTGTACGATCGCCGGAGACGGTCCTCACCGGAGGCCTCTCCCCCTGTACTCGGCCGACCCTCCGGGTCCCCGTCTAACAAGGTCTTTTTGTAGTTCTTCGAGAATAGCATGTCAACTTAGAGCATTATACTGGTCCACATATTTTTATGTGTGATGTGGGGAGAAGTGAAAACACACATCATGGCTGCATTGGGCTTCAAGATGGTGTTTGGGCCAAGTTTGGGCCTCGTTGAATCAAGTACAAGGAAAATATAATTTTACAAAGTCGAGTGTTTCAGTTTTAGTGCAGAAATGTTAATAATGTTAGACATAACCTTAATACATCAATATCAGATCCCCCACCATACTGTTCTGGAACACCAAACTGCACTCTGAGGTCTAAAGGTAATAATGGAAGGGAGGGTGCTGGGCCTTTAATACTTTCCTCATGGTAGCACTTCTTCCATCTGTTCTCCTACTAGAGAAAAAGAATTACTGTTAGCTATCCTGTCTTCTAAACATTAGAACAGCATTACAATGTCATGCGTCTGCCTCTGAAAGTCCAAGTTCAGATAGCCATAATGCAGCTGGCTCAGGCAGCTGGATATATAAATAAAATAATCCCAGCTGAGCGGAGGGGAAGCATTTTTTTCGGTGGAGGCTCACAACTTCTGCCCAATCAAAACATGTACTCCTGGCTACCAATAGGTGGGCGGAGCCAACGCCCCTGTCTGTCGTGCTCCTGGATGACTGGCTACTGCTGCGTTGTCAAGCCGGACCCAGAAAGTAGACAGTCAAGCGCCAAGGCACGTCTTCTTTACTTTCTGGAGTGGGATATAGGTGAACCCTATGACATCAAAGGACGTTCGAAAGAGGATGATGTCACTCCCGCTACTAATGGCATTTTGGTGAATTGAGTCCCATGGCCGTGAGGCGGCCAATGGCGTTCTCTGATGTGATGTCATTAGTGAGATAATTTGGTTTAGTTTATTTTAAAGTTTAAATATTTTAAAATTAGTGGTCGTTGTATTTTAATCCTAAAATTGACTCGTGAACGTAGGCAGCCCCATCACGGAATGCCTTCATTATGTCAACACGCAGCCTCTCAGCTCCGGTGAGCGTGTCAGACCTCGAGTTTTCCGATATTTGTGCTGAATCAGAGAGAGAACTCAGAAGTATACAGGGCTGCGACTGGAATTTCAGATCACTATTATTGACAGTTAAATACAGGGTAGAACACATTGCGCGCATCCATAAAGTCCGTACTGTAAAGCCCGAAATACAATATTACGCTTTTAGGTCATTACTGTGTTGAACATTTTACTGAAATTATAAATTATACCTTACTTTCAACGCACTGTGCTTTTTTGAAAAGACAAATTATACCTTATGCTACCAGCGCTGCAGTGAGCACAGCAGTCCACTGGGAACCCTCGCAAGTGTTATCTGGGTCACATTTCATTTCCACTAAAAATATGCGCAGAGAAATAATGGGTAGGTACAGGATTCTCGAGGCACTTTTGTCATGTCCTTCAGGCGCGGGAAATGGACAAAAATGCGCATCCTGTGGAAATCTGCAGAAGCAACGTGGATTTAAACGAGTCAAATAGCTCAGGCGGTTGAGCGCCTGCTCGGAAGTACAGATCAAGAAGTCGAATCCAGACATATGAACTAGCTCATTCGAACTACTAAAACATAGCCACTTAGAGAAAATCCATCTCATGAGGTGTTTTAGGAATTCGTCAGTGAAGAGAACCACAGTACCTGAGAAGGAAGTCAGTATAGAGAGACAAGGGGAGAAAGGGTTAGGTCGTTTCTATTGGACGGTCAGAGAGACCTTTTCTTGATGCCCTCACACACCCTGCCTGACCACGCTCACTACATGGCGAGCACATAACGCGCACCACATTCTACGGAGAGTGCCTTTCGTTCATGTACTGACTATGGTGGCTTAGCATAATGAGAGTGTTTCGCCCTTCTCTCTTTACTCAGATATACATGTGTATTCTTGTATGTCCTCCCCACCACTATAAAAATGTTTTTACCTTCACGCTTAATTTGCATTATTGAATAGCTTGCTGATGCACCAATTACAATGTAGCTCCGGGTCCTCCAACTGGGGGGCTCTATGCTCGTTTATTCAAGAATGATACATGTAATTATTTGTTGCTCTTCTTGATTTCTTTGTCGTTCCAAATAGGACCACTTCCAGGGTCCATTGAGTGGTACCGAGATATTTTTTTAGACCACTATCTAAAAAAACCCTACCCCTACTTCACTACCCCTAGGTCCTGAAGATGGGCAATGGATCTCCTCCTAAGACCACATCATAAACCGAAACATGCCGACCACACCCGTCTTCTTAAGACTTTGCACTTGTCTAGCTACTAAGGGCCATTACCACCCTTGAGCAGCACATAACCCTTTGTTTTTTTTATTGTTCACAGAGGGCTTTTCCATTAAATTAATTCACTTTACTCCCTCTAGTAATTTTTTAATACTATCAATCACCTCATTTACCCCCTCACACAGATCCGCACACACCTTATGGCTAGATTTTCTTTAAAGATCTACATTAAAGTGACCCTTCAGGGGAGCAGTTGGGCATTGCAGCGCCGCCCCATGATGAAGCATGACAACCTTCGGGGTGTGTGAGGGTATCAAGAAAAGGTCTCTCTGAACCTCCAATAGGAACGACCTCTACCTTCTCTACTTGTCTCTCTACACTGACTTCCTTCTCAGGAGCTGTGGTACTCTGTAGTGACGACTTTATATTCAGGAGCATGAGCCACTGGATCTACATCCAGCTCCTTGTCCCTCCTCCCCTTTGTTAGTGTGTCATGAATTATAATTTTTTTATGGCTGAGTTTATTTGTTGAACTTGTTACTAAAAGTTTACTGTAAAATACTATGTGAGGAACAAACTGTTACCTGAGTACTATTATCTGGCACATTGTACGGAGTGTATGTAATAATTCAACACCCAGCTGATAGCCATCCCACCACGGACACCCACTCTGCATTTTTCCTGCATATTTTCTTTTTTATTAAATGTGTTACTCCCTGGCACTACAACATCACCTGAAATACGACTAGTCCAGGCAAACTATACCTCTTGAAGCGTGAGCAGTCTTGCGGTACCACGTCTCCTGCAGGAGTCCCACAGAACTTCATGGGGCATGTGACCCACAGCACATAATATTTTTAGGTTTCGCCTGGGCCGGGGCACTAGCTCCGCCCAGGAGAAATCTTATGTTTCTACAATGTGGGGCTTAGTCCCGCCTCTGTCTTCCATTGGCTAGCTCCATAAATGGAGGCTAGCCATTGGAAGAGATTGGCTGTCAATCACGCTTTCCCTGTGAAAACGCGATTTGGGGGCGTTTCTGACTCTTTTTTAAGTCCCGCCCCTTGTCCCGGGCCGCGCTGTGATTGGCTGCCGGCCCGGGACACCCCTGTGACGTCATTCCACGGGCCGCGCTGTGATTGGCTGCCGGACCGGGACCTGACTTGTTTTCTATTTGATGCAAGTTTCAAATGTATATTTCAAGACTTCTTCCGTGATTTTATATTCCATGCTTATGTTGCTTATTTTTTCCCTTATGTTCTGGTAATCGTAGTCTTCCTAATTGCGCAAAACTAAACCCGTGAATACCACAATGAAAACTAAAACAAGGCCTTCCTTCGCTACTCACTCATACAATTACGAAACATAAAATTTGTGTTAGCGTCTGTTGATTGCCACTACCGGATCTATATTTAATATTTACCTAAATACTAATAACGTTTTTTTGAACAAAATGTTGTACAATAACAACTCCAGAGCCGGAAGTGACATTAACATTAAAATTGCTTGGATGCAGCGTTCTAATACGAGCTCCGGCTACATTGGTGTTTTCTCAGCTGCCGGATGTGACGTCCCCCCAGGAGTTCTAAACCCGCCTTCTCCGTGGCTGTTCTTGCTGCCACCTTTGGGTCCCTCTGGCATCCATTTTCAACAGAACTCTATGAGCTCGAGGTGCCATCCCTAGTAGGAGAAGTGACGAGGAAGGTGAGGTGGAAAGACGGGCGGAGAGATAATGAGAGGACGAAATGTTCAACTCAACACTGGAAGAAGTGTGGGGTTCAGAGGCAGTGATACGGAGGGGGCTGAAATAGCGTAGGACAAGAAGTGGTGGATAGTTCGGGAAAAAGCGGAGAGTGATTTGTCATGAGTGATCCGCGAAAGCCTGTTCGGAATCGAGGAGGCGCGGAAGGGGAGACAGGCAGAGAGAGGTTGAGAGAGAGGCCTGCGCTGGTCGGGGAACGGTGTTATGGTCTCTTTCGTCATACACGAAGCCCGTGACAGACCTTGCTTTTGAATTACGCGTGATTGCCCCTTCCTCAAGCATACATGCCAGCAGTTCAGGAGAAAAGCATTGGAAAAAGATTTTTTCCATCCAACATGCTTTCTGGTCAATCCACAAAAACGTGAGGGCAGGCAGTGTCCTTTCAGGTTACCCACAATCAAAATCCTGATTTGAACACTATTAATTGTGCAGGTAAACTGTTTATACTGCCAATGCCTCGGAATCCGATTAGACTGAAAAAACGCATTGCACGTTTTTGTTGCTTTGAGTATTAGCGTGGTATAGAGTGTTTATAAGCATGTTCATAGGCTGTTGCAGTTTATTTAAGCAAATGATTTATTTGGCGTTCCTGAAATGTACTAATATTTACAGTAGCTGGTCTTCTGTCAACTAAACATCGGATGTAATTTTGGAAGAATATCTGAGATGTATCTACTGCCCAGATCATTAGTCTAATTAAAGGAAGTAGAGACTAAAGCAAATTCATACAAAAACTACACTTTAGATTCAGAGTTGTAGCAACCAAGATTTTGACAGTAGGCTCAACCCCGGTGCAAAGCAGTAATTTTGTCCGTTATGTTTGTTATGTTATCCACTAAGGTTGATTGAAGATTAATGGAGCCGCATTCCCATTGGGGATAGAGAGTGTAGCTTGTGTGAACCTCTTTGTTGCCCCCTACCTCCCCAATTTGTACTCTTTATCTTCCTGGATTTACTTAAACTTAAAAAAATATTTCTGCACGGACTGCTTAAATCTTGCGGTTTATTGTTATGAACTATATGCTGCTTGTATTAAAAGTGATTAAATAAGATAATGTGTTATTGACGAGCATAGTTGAGGTTTTGATCTGTAAATTATGGACTTTACGTTTTATTTTATTGATTTGGTTTGTAAAATGATTTTGTCATTTTACCACTTAGTCGCTCTTAGTGCAGAGTGACTGCAGAGTGCTAGGGAGAGCTAGGGAGTGCAGAGTGACTAGGGAGTGCAGAGTGCTAGGGTGTGCTAGGGAGTGCAGAGTGACTACAGAGTGCTAGGGAGAGCTAGGGAGTGCAGAGTGCTAGGGTGTGCTAGGGACTGCAGAGTGACTGCAGAGTGACTGCTAGGGAGTGCTAGGGAGTGCAGAGTGACTGCAGAATGCTAGGGAGTGCTAGGGAGTGCAGAATGACTAGGGAGTGCTAGGGAGTGCAGAGTGACTAGGGAGTGCTAGGGAGTGCAGAGTGCAAGGGAGTGCAGAGTGACTAGGGACTGCTAGGGAGTGCAAGAGAGTGCAGAGTGCAAGAGAGTGCAAGGGAGTGCAGAGTGACTAGGGAGTGCAGAGTGATTAGGGAGTGCTAGGGAGTGCTAGGGAGTGCAGAGTGACTAGGGAGTGCAGAGTGACTAGTGAGTGCTAGGGAGTGCAGAGTGACTAGGGAGTGCTAGGGAGTGCAGAGTGCTAGGGAGTGCAGAGTGCTAGGGAGTGCAGAGTGCTAGGGAGTGCAGAGTGACTAGGGAGGGCTAGGGAGTGCAGAGTGACTAGGGACTGCAGGGGCTAATGGCAATGTAAATGACAATGCCATTTATTTATCTGTTTTCAAAACCAACACATAAATACAAATTTTGTCATTTACAATGCCAATAGCTCTAACTTTTCCAAAGGCGAAACCATTGCATTGTAAATGCTTGTTTTAAATGTTGCCACCTGGAAAGGGGCCTTTTACATAAAAAAGCATTTGTTTGACAAAGAGATGGTTTTCTTTGTAAAAGCCTCTGTGCTGCGGTTTCACTTTAGTAATGGCTGCGCACTTTTTGTTAGACATAGGTTTTTTAAAGAAAAGGGCGCAGCCTTCATGCTCAAGACAGTGCAACCTGGGGGCTATGATGACAACAAAAAAAAATATTTGCATAGCAATAGGTCTCGTATTTGTGAGTTGCCAATAGCTCAAATTCTCGTAAATGGGAGACCTATTGTATTGCAAATGCTTGATTAATTGTTGTACTGCAAGTCCCGCAGAAATACCGCAGGACCAGCCATCCAGATACTACTAATATTTAAATCTTAATGTCACGAAAACAGTTGAATGAATTTACATCTAATAATGATAAGCCTTCTTTCCGATTAAAGATCTAATTTTCTGCCAGATTTGATGTAAAATCTATTTTTTTCCTGTATCACTTATCTAAATGTCATAGAGGTATTAACCATCTGTATCTCACGTATAGGCTTAAGGCTGAATGGTGGGTGGTGGGGTGTCACCTGTTGCTTAGGGTGTCTCTTACACCACAGGGGCGAAGTAGTCTGCATTACTTCCCTGGTGAAAGCAACAACACTGGTTCCACACACGCAGATTCACGCACTACACTCATGCAGAAGGATTGTACTGGACATAACGGGCATCGTTTAATTGGCGAAATTCACAGGATATTACTCTTGCAGGAGAACAATAACTTTATTTTCTGGCTAATGCCGCGACTGCCAATAGACTACACCTCCCAGGAGGCAGTGTGGTCCTGCGAGAGGTGCGGCAAGATCCAGCGCGACCCAGACACCATCAGGAGATAAATCAGGCAGAGGGCTCCTGCGGGGCGGGACGCCCTTATTATTTTGGTCAACCTTCTTTTGCCGCTTGCTCCTTGCTTCCTCGGGACTTCACTGGGCAACTTCATTATGGTGCCGCAGACCTCCGGACCGCGGGCCGCGACTTCCAAGAGACTACACCTCCCAGCAGGCAGTGCGGTCCCGCAAGAGGTGCGGCAAGATCCAGCGTGATCCAGACACCATTGGGAAGCTATCTTCATCATGCGGAGTACCGCAGGGCTCCTCTCTCTCTCCACTGTTGTTCAATCTTTATATCCGTCCACTAATCCACTCACTTAAAACAAAGGAGGATAACGTTTTTTAACTACGCCGACGATCTTCAGATCATCTTCCCCTTAGATTCCCCAAATGCCGTGGCTGAATTCCAATCTGTGATGCTTCATATCCAGCATTGGATGAATCTCAACCAGCTAAAACTGAACCCAGGAAAGACGGAACTGGTACTGACTGGGAACAGTGCTGCGCATTGGGGATCACACTTCTGGCTGAGCGAACTCGGTCCTCCCCTCTCTCTGTCCCTCTCTGTGAAAAGCTTAGGGGTGGTTATCTGACCTCTCACTCAAGGGACACCTGGGGGCGGTGCCGTGATCTCTGCCAGCCTTTTCCAACTGCAAAAAATTAGGAAGATCTCCCATCTGCTATCTCAGGCAGCCCTTGTACAGGTAGTGATTGCTCTTGTGCTCTCACGCCTTGACTTCTCCAACTCCCTTTACAAAGGACTACCCCAGACCTTGCTCAACTGCCTACAAATTATCCAGAATCAGGCGGCAAGGCTAATCCATGAAACACCAAGATGGCAATCGGCTAGGTACTCGCTGCAAAAACTTCACTGGTTGCCCATAGCACAAAGAGCTGCTTTCAAGACACGTTGCTTAATTTTCAAAGCACTTCACTGCCACAGCCCTAAATTTCTGAACAGTCTGATCGTAAAGCACGTCCCGGCCCGTAATCTTCGCTCAGCTCACCTCCACTTACTGAAGGCCTGGGTTTTAGAACCCAGCGGCGTCAGGGAGAACGCCCGATGCCTTCGAGTTCCCCTGTCTTGGCAAACAGAGACACAGGATACTTCTTGATGACGTCAAAGACCAAAGTTTATTGGCTGCAACCAGGAACAGAGATCTACGAAGCACACACGGGTGGTTTGCTAGAGACTGCACAAATTCAATGAGCGGAGCATGGTCTTTTATGCCAAAAATCAAGCCTCAGGCAACATTTCAAATTAGCATTAGGTTCATACAAATTGACCAATGGCAGCGTGACAATTTAAAAGTAGCGTATGATGACAATCCACTTTCCGTTGTCCAGCCCACCAGAAATGACTAAGCACATTCCAGGTTTCTTGTCGGATCAGGCCGGACAAACCCATCATAAAACCCTCAACCCAAATCAGTGATTATGTCGTAAAGGAAAGGCAGAAACAGATTGGAAGTGAGATAGAAAGGTGGGAGCAGTGTACCATAAACTCGGGCACGTCCTACTCTTTGATCCTTATCAGACCAGCTGCTTAACAAGGAACTAACTCAGCGAGGTCAGCCTCGGGCAAGGAGTCAGTTCGGCCAGGTCATTCAGAAGTCAGCTAAGGCATACGTGTCTCAAGGACTCGTTCGGCCACAGTCATCGGGCCTATGTGAGGGCAACCATACAAAATGGCTGCCGTACACAAAATGGAACCCGAAGGTTCGAACGAAATCCTCTAATACGGAGTGTTCTCATTGATCGATTCATGCAAAAACACTCAGACACACTACGCTCGTCATTTGCGGTCTGATGACACCAAAATCGTCTATTTCCGACGACCTTTATTGAACGGGTTGGAACCACCGAACCTCACTCACGAACCACGGAACTACAGACCCTCCTTTTGTTATTGTTATTGTTATATGTACTTCTAAACCGCAACACTCAACGGACAAGGATATCACGGCGCTGAAATTGAGCAGTAAACCATGAGCAATTACCAGACACTACTGTTTATTCTATTTTAGGGAATAATGCAGTTTTTATTTTTTTCTTAAAGGTGAGGTAACAATCCGTACGTCGGAGGTCGATAGGCAAGTCATTCCAACACTTGGCAGCAAGGTGCGAAAAGGCACGTCCACCCATCCTCGATAGTTTGATTCGTGTGGTGACTGCTTTGGCTGTGGCTTGTGAACGTAAGTTCCGAGCTGGTGCATAGAGCTTGATTCTATTCCGCAGAATGTAAGGACCAGTATTATGCAAAGTTTTATGAACAATGCATAACATTTTGAAAGATGCTCTTTGCCTCATAGGCAGCCAGTGTAACGCTCTTAAGCAGTTGGTGGCCGAATCATACTTTTTCTTATCGCAGACAGCTTTAGCTGCCGCATTCTGGACCAGTTGTAGTTTTGAAAATAAGTAATCCGCCATACCAACAAATAGCGAATTACCATAGTACAGCCTACTAACTAGTAGGGACTGGACTAGGATCTATCTGCATTCCAAAGGAATCCAGGGAAAGACCCGTTTCAGCATTTTTAGTATGGCAAATCCTTTGCCACATATTGTGGTAACATGATGTTTCATAGATAAAGTAGTGTCCATATGGATTCCCAAGTTTCTGGCGGACAAGGTTGGGTTTGGTGGAGTGCCTAAGGTATTTGGCCACCAGGAATTGTCCCAAAGCTGTTTAGCTCCGCCGAAAAGGAGGATTTCTAACTTGTCAGCATTTAGTTTCAAGTAGTGACCGTGCATCCAGTTGGATAGCTCTGACAGGCAGTTATGCAGTCTATTTTTGGCGTCCTCTTCACCATTAAGGGTTACCATCAGCTGAGTATCGTCAGCGTAAGAGCAGATATTGATACCCCATTTTTTACCTATAGACGCCAATGAAGAGACATAAACATTGAACAATGTTGGGCTCAATGTTGCTCCTTGAGGCAACCCATATTTGATCTTCCGAGGAGTGGAGGTAAAGTTTCCTAAACAGATGGACTGGGATCTATTCGATAGAAAAGACTCCAGCCAGTTCAGGGCTTTACCTTGTATTCCTTTAGCAGCTAGCATATTTATTAGCAGTTTGTGAGAAACGGTATCAAACGCCGCTGATAAATCAAGTAGTATCAGGGCGACCGTTTTGCCTTTATCAACCTGCATTTGAATATCGTCCATCACAGCCAAGAGCGTTGTCGCAGTACTTTTATTTGATCTAAAACCAGTCTGAGAGACGTCCAGCAGGTTATTGATTTCCAGAAAACTTGACAACTGTTTAGTTACCAATCTTTCTAAAACCTTAGATAGGTATGGAAGCTGAGAGATGGGATGGTAATTGGCTGGATCGTTTATATCCGCGCCAGCTTTTTTTAGTAATGGGATTACAGCTGAATTTTTCCAGACTTCTGGGAATTCGGCTTGATCTAGGGAAAGATTAAGAGCTTTTGTAACTGCTGGACAAATTATGGGTGTTAATTGGGAAAAGATATAGTGTGGACAAACATCCCATGGCGAACCTGATTTAATTTCTAACATGGCCTTACTAACTTCATCTTCAGAAAAAGGGCCGAAAGTAGAGCAGCTGGCCTGCAGAGTAGAATCAACATGATACTCTACATGGACCTGGCTGTTATTTGAAAAGGAAGCATAGATTTTATCGACTTTTTCACTAAAAAAATCACTAATTTTAGAGCAGTTTTCGTGTGAAGGAGTCAAGTTAGAGGTGAAACTAGGGGGATTGCAGAGTTCTTTCACTATTTTGAAAAGCTCCTTGGACGAGTTTTTTATTCTCTAGTATTTTTTGGGGAAAGTAGTCTTTCTTTGCTTTACGTATGGCTGTATTGTATACTTTCAGTTGATGTTTATAGGTGGCTCTGTCTTCGGGCGTTTTACTTAATCTCCATTTGTGTTCCAGTGTAGTACATTTTCTTTTTTCAATTTTTAGGTCTAAACCGTACCATTTCTCTGAGATTTTTACCCTTACATAGGCAACAGACCCAAACCCATGTCAATCCGAATCCGGATCTATATTCATCAGATCATTGATATGTTGCTGTAGCATCATCCTATTACTTAGTACCTCTCTCTGGACAGGTCTCTTTGCACACGAAGTAGCACAGAGGCGACATATAGCAAGAGCACACTGTACACAGAGACAGAACAGGAAAAGGATAGCTAAGACCATCCCAATGACCATCAGAATCTTCCAACCCCAAGTGGATATCAATCCCCATAACCATCCCATCAACGACCAATCTCCTTTGTCCAAATGGACAGAATCGGAGATCTTATGTAGATTAGAAATGGCCTGGAAAACTGACGGAGCGGTGTCTGGAATAAAAATGCAGCAGCTCGATTGAATCAGTTTACAAACTCCACCTCGATCTGCTAGTATGACATCAAGGGCAACTCTATTTTGGAGTGTCATGATTCTATCCGACTGGAGCTCAGCAGTCAAGTTACCAAGGGCACCAGCAGTTTCGACTATGGTGGACTCAACCACTCTCGTCAACTGGCGAATATTCCTGCTGTTAGCCATCGGTCCCCAGAACGGCAGAAAACCCTTAAAGAAATCTCCCAACTCTTGCCCTGCAGTGTCTTCTTGACTAAAGAAACCTCTAGCAACTCTCGTCTTATGGTAATCTGCTGCAGCTGTAAAAGTGGGAGGCAACAGGAAAGAAACAAAACATGTGCCCGAAAAATCAGGGGGCAACCATGTATAAGCTTTGTCGTAGCAAACAGAGTAGGTACCCTTAGCAGCTAAAAATGCTGGGGAAGACTGGGACGTAAATACGTAGGTATCAGTACAAACGCTCTTTCCTAACTGAGCTCTCGGATTCTTGCCATTACCCTGCAGACATTAGCGACCCTGATGGGGCACTATCCAAATCGGTGGAGAACTTTTCGCTCGCTGGTTAACACTCAGACTAACTCCATATCCAGTAACGTTCCAACCAATATAGGCTTGTGTCTCATCTCTCGGAATAGTCTCATACGAACTAATCCCTCTAATCATGTCGACTATACCCTTGACCAGAGCACTATTCTTTGGGTTGTCTTTCACTGAACGTAAGGGATAGACACTATGGGCATATATAAATATCGTTCTGTAAGCCCAAATCGAACCATTTAAACTAAAAGGCAAAACTAAATACGGAATACCTTTATCAGTCGTATGGGGCATTAGACCACAAATCCAACAGTTTGTCGTGTTCATCACTAACTGGTGTTGGTGCAAAAGTTGAACAAAGGAATTATTGGCAAATTCCAATCGTCTAACTACCTCATGCTCAGGCAAAGGGTGAAAAGGATGAGAAGAAATAGTAGGTGGAGGTGTAGGTTGCACAGTGGGATTAAACGGCACTTTAAAAGAGAATGTCACATAACAAATTACGAGCATCATCAAACTCAATAGCAAAAATAAACACGGTATCAAAATACTTTTCTTCGATATGAGTTTACATATCTTCTTTCTAAAAATCATTGTCCTTGCAGGTCTTTCCAACTCGAAGAAATCCATCCTAAACTAAATATGCTGCTCGCGATGGTAGGGTGTTTCTGCTAAGGAATGCCTCTGTCAACCCAGGGCAACTCCCTTAGGCCAACCAGAACCCTCGACCTAGTGTCTCAGGCTTGCACTCCAAAGACTTTCGGCAACCGCGACCCTACAGCTGCACCCGGATGGCGGTTCAAAAAACAAAAATGAGTAGATCCTCGGTGGAAAGTTAACCTGCAAACAGAAAAATCATAAAAGCTTTATTTGTGCTTTATTTATTTGTCCATGACTCTCGGTCGCAAATTATAGCAGCTTCTTCCAGGCAATTCTTGATCTTTAAATAAGAGTTCAGGCTCGGTAGTGTTCAATCGATTTGAAGGAGGCACTGCTTCTTGCAAAATGTCATCAATTTCTCATTCAGAGTTCGTACCAATCAGACGAGCATCGCTGAATGGCAAAAATCGTGGAACAGTGTCTGTTTCAGAGTCTGGAAGTCCCTCCTGGACCTACTTATCGTACTGTAAGGGCAAAGGTGCTCGCTTACAGTGTACTCCGTGGATCCAGTTTCGCTTGCCTTGCACTCGGACCGCAGAACGTGTCGACAGGAGGACTAGGAAGGGTCCCGTCCAGCGGGGCTGATCGTTCTTGCTCCGCTGAAAATTCCTCACGAAGACCCATGAACCAGGTTCGATAGTGTGGCCTGGATCCTCAGTAGCTTGTGGAAGGCTATCGTGAACCTGTTGGTGTAAGACACACAATTTAGTCGTCAGTTCACGCAAGTAGTCAAGCAACACAGGGTACTCAATCTCACTAAATCTAGTTGGCCTTGGCACACCCCAAATATTAGCTGGGCGACCAAAGACAACTTCATAAGGGCTCAGACACATTCTTGAATGAACAGTCATTCTTGTGGACAGGAGCGCTAAAGGCAAAGCATCTGGCCACTGTAGACCAGTGCTCGCTTGGATTTTGGCTAATTTCAATTTAAGAGTGCCGTTATAGCACTCGACTAAACCAGCTGATTGGGGGTGATTTGCAGCGTGGAACTTCTGCCGAATGCCTAGCTCCTCACATACTCTCTTCATGACTTGACCCACAAATTCACTCCCATTGTCACTCCAGATAATTCTCGGCATTCCAAATCTAGGGAAAAACTCTTTGATAAGGGCTTTCGCTGTGGACAAGGCAGTATTGTCCTTAAGGGGATAAGCTTCCACCCATCTAGAAAAAGAGCAAACAACCACTAGAACATATTTCAAGTTGTTGCATCTCTCCATGTGGATAAAATCTAGCTGCAAAGCCTCGAACGGATACGTAGGCGGAGCAAAATGACCAGCTGGTGTTGGAATTCCCTTACCAGGATTGTACATCAAGCACACCATACAGTTCTTAACCAAGTTCTCTGCACATTTTGGAATTCCCGCATTCTGCCAAACCGGAGCCAACAACTTACAAATCCCTTTCACGCTGATAAGTGCCATGCCATGAGCCATTGTAACAACCGGAAGCACATACGCGTCAGGCAACAACCATCTCTGATGCTCAGACAAATCAGTCCAACAACCATTCGAATCCAATCTACCCTTGCTTTCTCTCCATTCATTCAACTCTTTCTCTGTAGCTTCAGCTTGAATGGATTTCACACTCTCAATCGTTTCTTCACACATACTCTTCTCTGGAACCCATCTCGCCGGACCCGCAACATACATACGACTCATCACATTCCTCGCAGTTTCTTTCGCAACTTCATCTGCAAACGCATTTCCGCGACCAACATCATCCGTAACTTTCTTATGGGCACTGCATTTGACAATTGCTACTTGTAATGGCAAAGTAAGTGATTCAAGAAGTTCATTCACCAACTGTCCATGCTGGATCTTCGTCCCATGCGAAGTTAGAAATCCACGTTCACGCCACAAACGTCCAAAGCTATGCGCCACGCCAAAGGCTTATTGGCTGTCAGTATACACATTCACTCGTTTTCCTTTTGCCAACACACATGCTCTCGTTAATGCAATCAACTTTGCTGCTTGTGCTGAATTATGTGAAATACGCGCAGCTTCAACAATCGTATGCAAAGTCATAACAGCATATGCCGCAGTTGTATTACCATTCGGCAACTTAAAACACGAACCATCAACCCACAAAGTACCATCACACTCAGGAAGAGGAGTGTCCCTACGGTCTACTCTCCCTTTCGTTTCTTCTTCGGTTCTCAGAAAACAGTCATGCTGTTCTTCACTATCATCTGTCTCAACTGAAATCGGCAACAACGTGGCTGGATTCAACGTGTTGCATCGTTTAATGTGCACATGACTCGCTAGCAACGTCAACTCGTAACCCGACAACCGAGCACTAGTTAAATGTTGTGTCTTCGTACGGTTCAACAAGGTATCCACTGCATGTGGAACCATAACCACTAACGTGTTGTCCATAACTAAACCAGCAGATTGTCGAATTGAAACAGCCGCAGCCGCCGTAGCTCTCAAGCAACTCGGCAACGCTCTAGCTACAGGATCTAAAGTCGACGAAAAGTAAGCACATGGACGTTGCTTATCGCCAAACTGCTGAGTCAACACTGATAATGCACATCCCTCTCTCTCGTGAATATACAATGTGAAAGGCTTACTGTAGTCGGGAGTACCCAACACAGGAGCCGAACACAACGCATTGCGTAATTCAGAAAAGCTCTTTTGACATTCGTCAGTCCAAGGAATAGGATTTGGAGTATCCTTAACTGTAAGAGCTAACAAAGGTTTCACTAACAAAGAAAAATTAGTGATCCACTATCTACAGTACGACGTAATACCCAAAAACGCACGTACTTCTCTCTGTGTCGTAGGCACACTCATTTTCGCAATAGCTTGAATTCTTTCTGGGGTCAATTTCCTTCCCTCCTTCGATAAGAGGTGACCTAAGTAGGTTACTTCTTGTCGACAAAATTGCAATTTGGAGAGAGAAACTTTGTGATGAAAATCAGACAAGTGGCGTAACAACGACAAAGTGGCTTCCCTACAAATGTCCTCAGTATCAGCGGCAACTAACAAATCATCAACGTATTGAATAAGGGCTGCACCATCAGGTAAAACCAACGAATCAAGTTGTGTCTTCAGAGCTTGACTATAGATCGATTGACTCTCGCAATAGCCTTGAGGAGCGCGCTTAAAGCGGAAACTTCGTCCTTCAAAAGAGAATCCAAAGATATCCCTACTCTCCATGGCAATCGGGATGCTGAAGAAAGCATTCTTCAAGTCGATCACCGAAAACCATGTGGCCGTAGCCGGAATCAGAGTCAACAAGGCAGTAATACCAGGCACGACAGGAAATTGTGGAACAACAATCTTGTTCACTTCGCGAAGATCGATGACAAACCTATATACAGGAGGCTGTGAAGAATCAGTTCTCTTCAGAACAGGCAAAACAGGACTATTACACACATTACCTCTCGTTTCCTCAATGACACCCTTGTCGATCAGATCATAAATAATCGCTAAAAGTGCACGCTTACCATCACTCGAGATACGATACTGCGGAATGCGCGGTAACTTAGCATTCGCCTTCAGTGTCACAACATATGGGGGAATCTCTAAAAGAACTACATCGTTCGGACCGGTAGCCCACAATGAATCTGGTAAGGAAGACAATGAACAGTCATTCTTGTGGACAGGAGCGCTAAAGGCAAAGCATCTGGCCACTGTAGACCAGTGCTCGCTTGGATTTTGGCTAATTTCAATTTAAGAGTGCCGCTATAGCACTCGACTAAACCAGCTGATTGGGGGTGATTTGCAGCGTGGAACTACTGCCGAATACCTAGCTCCTCACATACTCTCTTCATGACTTGACCCACAAATTCACTCCCATTGTCACTCCAGATAATTCTCGGCATTCCAAATCTAGGGAAAAACTCTTTGATAAGGGCTTTCGCTGTGGACAAGGCAGTATTGTCCTTAAGGGGATAAGCTTCCACCCATCTAGAAAAAGAGCAAACAACCACTAGAACATATTTCAAGTTGTTGCATCTCTCCATGTGGATAAAATCTAGCTGCAAAGCCTCGAACGGATACGTAGGAGGAGCAAAATGGCCAGCTGGTGTTGGAATTCCCTTACCAGGATTGTACATCAAGCACACCATACAGTTCTTAACCAAGTTCTCTGCACATTTTGGAATTCCCGCATTCTGCCAAACCGGAGCCAACAACTTACAAATCCCTTTCACGCTGATAAGTGCCATGCCATGAGCCATTGTAACAACCGGAAGCACATACGCGTCAGGCAACAACCATCTCTGATGCTCAGACAAATCAGTCCAACAACCATTCGAATCCAATCTACCCTTGCTTTCTCTCCATTCATTCAACTCTTTCTCTGTAGCTTCAGCTTGAATGGATTTCACACTCTCAATCGTATCTTCACACATACTCTTCTCTGGAACCCATCTCGCCGGACCCGCAACATACATACGACTCATCACATTCCTCGCAGTTTCTTTCGCAACTTCATCTGCAAACGCATTTCCGCGACCAACATCATCCGTAACTTTCTTATGGGCACTGCATTTGACAATTGCTACTTGTAAAGGCAAAGTAAGTGATTCAAGAAGTTCATTCACCAACTGTCCATGCTGGATCTTCGTCCCATGCGAAGTTAGAAATCCACGTTCACGCCACAAACGTCCAAAGCTATGCGCCACGCCAAAGGCATATTGGCTGTCAGTATACACATTCACTCGTTTTCCTTTCGCCAACACACATGCTCTCGTTAATGGAATCAACTCTGCTGCTTGTGCTGAATTATGTGAAATACGCGCAGCTTCAACAATCGTATGCAAAGTCGTAACAGCATATGCCGCAGTTGTATTACCATTCGGCAACTTAAAACACGAACCATCAACCCATAAAGTACCATCACACTCAGGAAGAGGAGTGTCCCTAAGGTCTACTCTCCCTTTCGTTTCTTCTTCGGTTCTCAGAAAACAGTCATGCTGTTCTTCACTATCATCTGTCTCAACTGAAATCGGCAACAACGTGGCTGGATTCAACGTGTTGCATCGTTTAATGTGCACATGACTCGCTAGCAACGTCAACTCGTAACACGACAACCGAGCACTAGTTAAATGTTGTGTCTTCGTACGGTTCAACAAGGTATCCACTGCATGTGGAACCATAACCACTAACGTGTTGTCCATAACTAAACCAGCAGATTGTCGAATTGAAACAGCCGCAGCCGCAGTAGCTCTCAAGCAACTCAGCAACGCTCTAGCTACAGGATCTAAAGTCGACGAAAAGTAAGCACATGGACGTTGCTTATCGCCAAACTGCTGAGTCAACACTGATAATGCACATCCCTCTCTCTCGTGAATATACAATGTGAAAGGCTTACTGTAGTCGGGAGTACCCAACACAGGAGCCGAACACAACGCATTGCGTAATTCAGAAAAGCTCTTTTGACATTCGTCAGTCCAAGGAATAGGATTTGGAGTATCCTTAACTGTAAGAGCTAACAAAGGTTTCACTAACAAAGAAAAATTTGTGATCCACTGTCTACAGTACGACGTAATACCCAAAAACGCACGTACTTCTCTCTGTGTCGTAGGCACACTCATTTTCGCAATAGCTTGAATTCTTTCTGGGGTCAATTTCCTTCCCTCCTTCGATAAGAGGTGACCTAAGTAGGTTACTTCTTGTCGACAATATTGCAACTTGGAGAGAGAAACTTTGTGATGAAAATCAGACAAGTGGCGTAACAACGACAAAGTGGCTTCCCTACAAATGTCCTCAGTATCAGCGGCAACTAACAAATCATCAACGTATTGAATAAGGGCTGCACCATCAGGTAAAACCAACGAATCAAGTTGTGTCTTCAGAGCTTGACTATAGATCGATTGACTCTCGCAATAGCCTTGAGGAGCGCGCTTAAAGCGGAAACTTCGTCCTTCAAAAGAGAATCCAAAGATATCCCTACTCTCCATGGCAATCGGGATGCTGAAGAAAGCATTCTTCAAGTCGATCACCGAAAACCATGTGGCCGTAGCCGGAATCAGAGTCAACAAGGCAGTAATATCAGGCACGACAGGAAATTGTGGAACAACAATCTTGTTCACTTCGCGAAGATCGATGACAAACCTATATACAGGAGGCTGTGAAGAATCAGTTCTCTTCAGAACAGGCAAAACAGGACTATTACACACATTACCTCTCGTTTCCTCAATGACACCCTTGTCGATCAGATCATAAATAATCGCTAAAAGTGCACGCTTACCATCACTCGAGATACGATACTGCGGAATGCGTGGTAACTTAGCATTCGCCTTCAGTGTCACAACATATGGGGGAATCTCTAAAAGAACTACATCGTTCGGACCGGTAGCCCACAATGAATCTGGTAAGGAAGACAATTCAGATGGAAGACTATCTTTCGACATATACATCGGAGAGATCACTCTCTCACCCAAGGTAAGATGTACTCCTGACGGAGAACAATACAGTGTCGCATACAATCTCTTCAATAAATCCAAACCCAACAAATTCTCATTACAACCTGTAGTCAAAAGAAGGGGTGCTTCGAACTTACGAGGACCAACAGAAAGAGACAATGGAGCAGAAATCGGATTTGTAACGGGGGCGCCAGAAAAACCTACAGAAACATTATCAAAGCCAGACAATGGTGCGCCAGGGAGTTTAGAGTGCATAATAGAACTCTTTGTAGCACCAGTATCTAGCAGAAAAGGTTCTGACACACCTGATGCAATCACTTCAACATAGGGTCCACTCTGATCTACTAGAACTGAAACAACTCCCTCTCTTTGTCCATGGCAGTCCTAACAATCATTACCATTTACTTTGTCACCTTCAACATAGTAGTCATCCATATAATACTGTGCTGTCCTACCAGACGAACTTTGCTGTTGATCAAAACTATTCATCGAGTTCTGTGGAGGCAAAGGACGTACGTTCTGTCTGCGACCTCTACCTCTAGGCGCTTGTTGAGCACCTCTACCTCGTACACTAGAAGCACCATTCGTGCGCTGTAACAGAACCGGACAACTATTCTTAAAATGACCCTCTTCTTTGCAATACGCACACTGATTAGGCCCATACGGGAAACGCTGTTAAGAAGACTCGTTCCTTTGCGAGTTTCTCGAATATTGCTGAGGTTGCTGATAATTGCGCTGACTATTAGTACTGGGTGGATAGTCTTGTTGTAGAAGAACTTTAGTCTTCAATTCCTTAGTCTTCTTATCCGCTTTCTCTAACTCATCTTTGCGCCTATTTTCGTAGTACTGAGCCGTAGCTAAAATCTGCGCTGACGTGGAAACGGGCCAAGCACTTTCGGAATTCTTCAACTTAGTGCACAACTCGGGAAGCAAATTATGCACAAACTTGTCAACAAACAATCTCTGGCCACCCTCGGTAGCCATATCCTGACCACTATGATCTACAAAAGTCTCTTCAAACCGCGTGAAGAAATCAGACACAGTCTCGTCTTTCTTCTGCTTGCATGCAGACAACTTGTCCCAATTAACACGCACTTCGGGCATCAAAGTCTTCATGAAGTTAATTATCCTACCAGGAAGCTCAGTAATAAGATCTTCAGGCTTAGCACCTCCAACTTGTCTATCATTTGCAGCAACAAGATTAACCCATGTATCACCCAATTCATTATCATGATCCGTATGTCGAATCACATTCCAGATAGGCTGTGGAACAACATTACCAAACAACATGTCTATGTCCGCTAAATTCATGACACACGAACCCACAGTTTGAGTGAGCTCTTTATAATATCCCGCCGGATTTTTGCGCGGATCAGGTAAAGTCTGCTTAAGTGCTAGAACTTCAGCACGTTTCCAAGGAACATGTACCCACACTCGCTGAAAGTGCGCAGCAACATTTCCATCTTGAGGTCTCCAAACTGGAGGAACCTCAAGCATCGGATACTGACGCGCTTGTCTCCTAACTGACGAATCAGGCTCAAACAATCGCTCGGAAGGAGCATTACTACGAAACGACAACAACGTCGACACCGCTCTCTCGATGTCGAGAAGACTCACAATCGTCCCTTTCGCAAACTCGGAACGCACTCGATATAATTCTTCGTCCATCCATTGTTCATGGAGTAACTCACACATCATTTAAAAAACGTACCGTTGCTTTGGTGCTTTCCATTGTTGGAAAACATCCATAATACCCTCAAGATCATACTGGGAGGTATACGTAACCCATCTACGTGCCATGTGATCCAAAACTGCACGTTCATCTGTATCAGGCAATTGACTACGAAATTGTCTACTCTCATTCACAGGAGACATACCCAATTGTCCCAACAAAGGAGTCAGAAAACCAGAAAAAGCAGCAGTCATTCGCTTTCTAGTAGAAGGAGAAGATGGAAGAATATGGGAAGACGGAACAATAGTAGAAGAATACAAAGTCGGAACAGAAGGAGCATTAAGAACAGGCGTAGGAGTAGCAGACAAAGGGGGAGGCAAAGTTGGCGGCCCCTGAGGAGGCTGCGCCAAAGGAACAGTAGCCAACGAAAGAGAAGCTGGCTGTGGAGGAATCGCAGGTGGCACAACAATCGGAGGTTGCACAACCGCAACTGGTGGCGGTGGTGCCGTAGCACTCTGTGCATAAGGGGGTGGCGAACTCAGGAGATGCGACATTAAAGGATCTTTCGCAAGCTCTTTCTTGTCTTCCTGCTCTTTAGGCGCTAACTTCTTCACTCTAAGTATCTGCTCGCTTTCTTGCTCTTCCTCATTATCCCTAAACGCAATAGCGGCTTGTACCATTGACATACCTCGTTCTCGTTTATTCCTCTTCGCTAATTTAATTTCTTTCTGTTTGGCTTCTTTGCGCCATATGCGGAAAGAGTCAAACATTGCCGGCCGGGCTTTCTTCTTGAACAATTTCACTTCGAGATTGTCTAAAATCTCAGTTTCAAAACTACCGTAACGGGGCCACTGTAGGACACCGTCTTTTCTCGTATACTTTACCCAAAGGTCATTATAGCTAATAGGGCCCACACCATGTTTCACGTATAATTCATATGTAGGAGTTCCAATTGGAGGAACCGGACATGAATCCTCTAACCGGTAATCCTTAGAACAACCACAACCAAATATCCTTCCAAGTCTGCTAAGACCAGGCATCTTGCTCTCTAGTCTAGCTTCAAACAACAAGGGAAATCTCAAAACGATAGACTCGCGAATACACGAGTCCCTTGACTTTGGGGCCTGCAGGTACCAAATCAAAGCGATCCACTAAAGGGATACCAAAAACAAACTAAGGACTAGGAGACGGTCCACTCATTCTTAACTGAAATGTTGATGGCGTCACCAGAAGACCCGTCAATCGTCTCGCTCTACAAACGTCTAAGGCTCCAAAACAGGGCGACAGTCGGGGCAGCAGTCCTTCGTAGCTGTCGGAAAGCGGGAAACCTCGCAGCAAAGACTTTCGGACCACGCCGACATACAGGGGTCGATGAAGTGGTAGGCCTTCCTCCAGAATTTTCACACAAAGCTACTCACGATCTTTGGGCTTGGACCGGTACCACTGAAGTCGCCCTACGTTGGGCGCCAACTGAAGGACCGGGTTTTAGAACCCAGCGGCGTCAGGGAGAACACCCGATGCCTTCGAGTTCCCCTGTCTTGGCAAACAGAGACACTGGATACTTCTTGATGACGTCAAAGACCAAAGTTTATTGGCTGCAACCAGGAACAGAGATCTACGAAGCACACACCGGTGGTTCATTAGAGACTGCACAAATCAAGCCTCAGGCAACATTTCAAATTAGCATTAGGTTCATACAAATTGACCAATGGAAGCGTGACAATTTAAAAGTAGCGTAAGACGACAATCCACTTTCCGTTGTCCAGCCCACCAGAAATGACCAAGCACATTCCAGGTTTCTTGTCGGATCAGGCCGGACAAACCCATCATTAAACCCTCAACCCAAATCAGTGATTATATCGTAAAGTAAAGGCAGAAACAGATTGGAAGTGAGATAGAAAGGTGGGAGCAGTGTACCATAAACTCGGGCACGTCCTACTCTTTGATCCTTATCAGACCAGCTGCTTAACAAGGAACTGGCTCAGCGAGGTCAGCCTCGGGCAAGGAGTCAGTTCGGCCAGGTCATTCAGAAGTCAGCTAAGGCATACGTGTCTCAAGGACTTGTTCGGCCACAGTCATCGGGCCTATGTGAGGGCAACCATACAAAATGGCTGCCGTACACAAAATGGAACCCGAAGGTTCGAACTAAATCCTTCTCATTGATCAATTCATGCGAACACACTCAGACACACTACACTCGTCATTTGCGTTATGCTGACACCAAAATCGTCTATTTCCGACGACCTTTATTGAACGGGATCGGAACCACAGAACCTCACTCACGAACCACGGAACTACATTACTCTCCACTCCTACCATCAAGTTGAAAACGTTGGGAGGCCGTAGGTTCTCACACCTGGTACCCAGGTCTGGAACGCTCTCCCCCTCTCCATCAAGACCTGCGACAACCTACTGAGCTTCAGAAAGGCCTAAAAAACTTGGCTATTCACACAAGCCTGCTAACATGCTCCACCGCTTCATCATAATACATATCCAGCGCCAGGAAACTTACGGTGACAGTGCGCTTTACAAGCTTTTGTTAACATAACATAACATAACGATTGGGAGATAAATCGGGCAGAGGGCTCCTGCGGTGGGGGACGCCCTTATTATTTTGGTCAACCTTCTTTTGCCGCCTGCTCCTTGCTTCCTCAGGACTTTACTGGGCAACTTCATTGTGGTGCTGCAGACCTCCGGACCGCGGGCTGCGACTGCCAAGAGACTACACCTCCCAGCAGGCAGTGCGGTCCCGCGAGAGGTGCGGAAAGATCCAGCGTGACCCAGACACGATTGGGAGATAAATCAGGCAGAGGGCGCACGTGGTGCGGGACGCCCTTATTATTTTGGTCAACCTTCTTTTGCTCCCTGCTCCTTGCTTCCTCGGGACTTCACTGGGCAACTTCATTGCGGTGCTGCAGACCTCCGGACTGCGGGCCGCGACTGCCAATAGACTACACCTCCCAGGAGGCAGTGTGGTCCTGCGAGAGGTGCGGCAAGATCCAGCGCGACCCAGACACCATCAGGAGATAAATCAGGCAGAGGGCTCCTGCGGGGCGGGACGCCCTTATTATTTTGGTCAACCTTCTTTTGCCGCCTGCTCCTTGCTTCCTCGGGACTTCACAGGGCAACTTCATTGTGGTGCCGCAGACCTCCGGACCGCGGGCCGCGACTGCCAAGAGACTACGCCTCCCAGCTGGCAGTTCGGTCCCGCGAGAGGTGCGGCAAGATCCAGCGCGACCCAGACACCATCGGGAGATAAATCGGGCAGAGGGCTCCCGCAGCGCGAGATGTGCGCTGACTCGCTCGGGAGAAGCCGGGCCAAGGGCGGGCCCGTCATCGCCAGGAGGAGACAGGGCAGGGCCCCCTCTCCAACAACTAGGACCCCGCTAGGAAATTGGTACCAGGGGAGAGGTACCGTGCTCGACCGTCCGAGTTCTGTGAGTGACTTAAAATCTAGAATTGTATATTTTGCACGCCTCAGAACCTGGTGAATATTTTCTATTTTCTTCATATCGCCACACGTAGCATAAGAAACGGACCTCATATATTTGTCCTAGGTATTTTAAGTAAGCACAGATACTTTCTGAATGTTTATAGAGATAGGCGGAAGAGGGGGTTTCCTGGCATTGTTGCCTTTAATGTGGAAGCCTATTCTGACTGGTATGTAACTGTGATTTATATAATTGTTTTTAGTTAGTATCTGAGACCAGTTTTACTTACTTATTAATTTATTTTTATGTGGTACCTTTTGGTTTTTACCTGAAGTGCTTGCATTTCTGAAGTGGTATAGTGAATTCTTATTCCCGGCGTATCTTGCACATCGGGTATAAAACTGATGATTTCTACAGCACCTGGTCTATTATAAACTAGTTCAAGCGTTTCATGCACATTCTGGTATCTTGCAGCTGGTTTATTGGCACTTTACCCCTTTATACCCTATCCCAGCGTAATGTGCACATTTCCCTAGTAGTGTGCTGTTGTAGTTCAAGCGTTCTTTGCACATTCTGGTATCTTGCTGCTGGTTTATTGGCACTTTACCCCTTTATTCCCTATCCCAGCGTAATTTGCACATTTTTTCTGTAGTGTGCTGTTGTATTTTTGGCACACAATTTCTTTTTGGGTAGGATATTGTATAAACACAACACTATGGGAAAAAGAAAGAATGCTTCTATCTCCTGCACTAATATAGAAACAGGAGGCTGAGGGGGACAATAATCACTAATAACATATTTAAAAGGGGCCATGGGAGCTATCGAGGAACACATAATATCTGTAGAGGACTCATTATCACAAGGTAGAATATCCCTACCAGCAGAATCAAGCTTAGGGGAAGAAGCCCTACACAGACAAGGTGAGTCTACCAATTCTGGGGAAATTAAGACAGGTGTTGTAAACGGGTGTGTATTGGATGTTTCTGATCAGATTGAGGTGACCGATTCCGAACAAGAGATTGAGCCCCCATGTAAAAGAGCGAAAAAACCCTTTATTAAATAAGGATAGCCAACATGTGACCTAAGATACAAATTTAATTACGGAAAAAAATGAATAAACATCATGTAGAAAAATAAAAGCCATTAGCAAGACAGCTATGATAACTCAGAATAGGAAACAGGTGGGAGACGAGTTTGACAAAACTGGACATCCCTCGGACGAATACAGAAAAGATTTGGTTAATATAACAAAAATATTGGATAAATTGTAAACCTTTGTAACAGGCTCACTGGGAAAACTCTTTGAAAAAGTTGAGGGGATTGAGAATCAACAAAAAAATGATAATCTACAGAGGCATAATGCCAATATAAGTCACCCATCCTTACCTGGTAGCTCATTGCAGCCACTAAATCCGGTAATTTCCTGCGTGAATGGCCCCATAAAGCACGATGTCCCCGTAAAGTCTGATAACACTATTAACAACAATATCATGGCAAATCGAGTTACACAGTGGCAGAGTTTGGAATCGCAAAAGACTAAGGGAATAGAAGAGAGACAAAGAATAGAGAAGGCTACATCTAGGAATTATAGTAATAACGGTAGCCACCTTGATTTGCCACCGGCTGCATCGCCCTATGTTGTTGTGTAGCAAATGTTCCTCCCTTACCGGACGCAGATCATGAATCCTGGGAAACTTTACAAAATAGATCACTCTCATGGTTAGGGAAAAAAACTGGCTTGGACGAAGCTCTTTTTTCAAATTTTAAAATGGCCTGTCGTGTAAGCTGGGTAGGAAATAGAAGGAATATGGCGGCGGGGGACTGCATCGTATTAACGCTTAGAGACCCCACACGTATTCATGCAATATTGATAAGAATAGGAAAAACACATATTAATGAGAAAGAAATGTTTGTACTTCCTCTGGGTTTCTTTTATATTCCTTCAAACTTGCAAAGACAGTGTACCTACCCTGGGTCGAATTATAGAGCCAGGTGGAATCCTTTTAATGTGGCTGTACAAAATAGATACAAACCTCTATCGTCATTAGGGAACGTTGACTGACTAACGCCCCAAGACCCCAGAGGGGGCAGCAAGGATTATATGCTAACCACCACCCGGTTATGGTGACGTGGTTAGGGATTAGGGTAATAGATATGTCTATACTACAATATGGTGTTAATGACTCCCTGGAGAGTAATACAATGATTGTCCCCTAGGCACTCTCCATATCTAAGAGTAACCAACAAGGAAAAGTAGAACTAGAAAATGTGAGTCCTGTCAAGGAACAATTTAATCAGAGTGGTATATGTGGTTTAGGGGAGGAAACAGATGAAGCTCTACCTCATTTTACACATTCCCCCTTGGGAGATATGCTGAATGAAATTATGTACTTCTCCAGTAGACTTTGAGCCCACATATATAGGGAGAGGATGCAATACGACGATTGATTTTGTCTTACAATCAAAAAGTAAGAAATTCATAAGGATTTTAACATTTATGACACTCTGAAATGCGGTGAGTGATCACTACCCCAATAGTGTCTGTCTTGTATTTGAGAATAGTACCCGCAATAGAATGGGTGATGTGGGTTTTTTATATAACCAGGATATAAATGTATTTAGTACAAATGGTTATACATTGAAATGGCAGACAGTGGATCCAACTGCCTTTCTGGGACAGCTTTTAAAGGAAACACAAGAGGACTGCAATGTGTGTTTAGCGGAGGAGAATAAGGATGTGGATGTGATAGAAGCTTTCCTGAATATTTCAGCTAAGAATGAAAAAATTCTTATGGTCAAACAAAAGACGGTATTAAGTAAAAGTCGGGGTGGTTTGATCATGAATGTAGTAAAGCTCACAAGAACTTAAAAGCAACCCTGAAAAAGACACCTAGAAATAGAGAAGAGATAAGGAAAACCAGATTGCTCTATAAACAGGCCCAAAAGAAAAAAAGGTCTAAATTAAAAGAGGTAGATCTACACGAGGCTTTTATAAAGAAAGATAATATTAAGTTTTGGAAGATAGTGACCTCTCCATATCTCTCGGATAGATAGTGTGATAAGTTGGATATAGCCATCACAGAAGAAAGCTGGATTTTCTATTTTAGTGGTCTATACAGTGCCGGCGTGAGCCCAGTAGTAAATGAAAAGAGGTATTGAGGCAGAGGGTATTAATGAGAAAAATGCGGGCCTATCTGCATACCCTCTCGATTTTAGTTTTATCTTGGATGAGATAGTTTGTGCAACACAAAAAAGTGCACTAGGTAAGGCTTCCGGGCCAGATGGTGTCCCAGTTGACGTGTATCGGTCAAATACCGACATTTGGGCACCACTTATAATGAACGTTTAAATAAGTGCTGTCAAATTGGTTTTATAAAGTCCTGGTCAGATGCTATTTTAATGCTCATTTTTAGGAAGGGAAATCGTGATGAACCTAAATGCTATCGCCCTATATCCCTGCTAGACTCTTTTTTAAAAGTGGTAGGGAGGGTAATTTTAAACAAGTAACAATTCTGGGCGGAGGAAATGGGTATGCTATCACAGTTAAAATATGGTTTTAGAACCGGACTGGGCACAATTGAGCAAGGCCTGAACCTTAGCCTAATAATTGATAAATATACCAGGGCTAAAAGCGGAAATTTGTTTTTAACTTTCGTCGATTTATCCTCTGCATTCGATTGTGTTAAACACAACAAACTGTGGGAAACTTTGTCCAAGCTGGAAGTTGAAGAAGGCATATTGGTATTCATTAGAGAGTTTTACTGGGTGGCCAGATTTGGCATTGGAAAGGAAGTGAGGCAAGGATGCGTCTTAGCCCCGTTCCTTTTCTCATGATATATTAATAGTCTGGGAGAACGATTGGCCGAGCTCCCCTATGATCACACAAAAATAAATAAAAACCTGGTCCCAATATTATTATACGCAGATGAAGCAGTTTTAAGTCAAGGACACAATTAGGCCTCCAGAAAACAGTAACACATTTTGTTAACTACATGCAGGTGAGCGGGCTACAAGTGACTATAAGCAAAAAATTTAGTATGAAGTGTGGGAAAAGAACTGCAAATAAATGTGATATCTTCATTAATGGCCAAAAAATGGAGTGTGTCGAAAAATTTGCCTATTTAGGAATAAATTTCGATCAGAAGGGCACCTGGCCATCTGCAATATTAGCTTGGAAAACTATGTTTTCAAGAACTACTGGGGCGCTTGTCAGTCTGTCCAGACAATTGGGTTGTCGAGCGGTCCCAGAATTGCTTGCAATTTATAAGTCTAAATGTGTTTCAACAGCCACATATGGAGCAGGTATATGGGGGTTCACTGACGCACAATGTGTACAGAAATGTGAAAACAACTGCCTGTGCTACTTATTGGCAGCACCTAGCTCAACCACCACATACATTTGCCACTCTTAGGTAGGCATGAAGCATATTGCTGATATTATAAAGTCTTGCCCTTTATTACATTGGCATAAGATATGGATTACCCCCGAAGCAGTTTTTAACCAGGATGTGATTAAGGATTGTTTAAAACTGGATAACGTGTTTTGCGTCCCATGGCTACGACACATTAAGGAGATTACAGATGAAATTGGTCACCCAGAATATTTTACAAATCCAGACTGTATGAACATCATCTCTGGAAAGGTCCTAAACAAGGATTATTTGTCCTATCTGGAGGAAAAGCGATGGTTTCTGGAGAAAGAAAAACAATTGGTAATGGACAACCATATTATACTGACATGTACAGGGATACAACCATATCTGTCATATGTCACAAGACCCTTTGATCGGATGTTACTGACACACTTCCGTTTAGGTATTGTGGACAGGTTCACCAAATTCCCCATGACGAATTATTGGTCACGTACTTTAGCACCATGCACTAGTGACTGTATCTCGGCACAATCAACATTGCATGTAATTCTTTTTTGTAGGTTTTACACGTTGCCGAGGAGATCTTTTTTATTACCGATCTTAAAGCAGCAAGGGCTAAGACATTGTAGAGCAGCATACGTAAAGTTACAATGTATGGAAGATGATTTGACAGTGGGGCTTATAGCAAGTTACTTAAAATGTGTGATGAGATTAAGAAACACAATTAGGTTGTAAATTAATTGTTCTGCCTTATTTATCCCCCAAGAAATGTAATTTTATCCGTGCTTTTATGTTTTTGAAAATGAAATACGAATAAAGCAATTTGACTTGACTTATCTGAATGTCATTGAGGTATTACCAATCTGTATCTCACGTATAGGCTTTAGGCTGAATGGTGGGTGGTGGGGTGTCACCTGTTGCTTAGGGTATCTCTTACACCACAGGGGAGAAGTAGTCTGCATTACTCCCCTGGTGAAAGCAACAACACTGGTTCCACACATGCAGATTAACGCACTGCACTCATGCAGAAGGATTGTACAGGACATTTAACCTCATCGATGCGGCGGCTATTCCGCCACACCACTAAGGGGCCGGGGGAGCCGCGTGGTGCGCCCATGCTGGTGAAGGAACCGCTCCGTCATCAGCCGCGGTTGAGCTGTGCTCATCACGGAGCGGTTCCGTCATGGCCCCGCCCGCTTAATAGAACGTGCCGCGCAGGCACAAAATCAGCGCTGCGCAGACGCGTCGGGCGGGGCATGACGGAGCCGCTCCGTCATCAGCACAGCGCCACCGCGGCTGATGACGGAGTGGTTCCGTCATCAGCACGGAAAGGGTTAATTGGCTGAAATTCACAAGATATTACTCTTGCAGGGGAACAACAACTTTATTTCCTGGCTAATGCCAGGGCTGCTATAATTCAGCACTTCTTCGGCTAAAAATTGTTTATACCTACGATATGCCACAAATACTACAACATCTATCAACCAGTGTATAAATTGCAGTTTTAACCCCTTCGCTGCGGCGGCTATTCCGCCGCAGCGCTAAGGGGGCGGGGGCGGCCGCATGCTGGTGACGGAACCGCTCCGTCACCAGCCTTGGTTGAGCTGTGCTGATGACGGAGCGGTTCCGTCATGGCCCGCCCCGCTCAATAGAACGTTCAGCGCAGGCGCGAAATTCGCACCGCGCATGAGCGGCGAGCGGGCCATGACGGAACCGCTCCGTCATCAGCACAGCTCACCCGCAGCTGATGAAGGAGCGGTTCCGTCATCAGCGTGCAAGGGGTTAAAAGCATATTTTGTGTTGGCTTAAATGGATCAAAAGTGAGTTTAAACGCTGCCACGTGTTTGTGCGCCATGGCAGTCCCGTTGCTGTGTTTCAGCAGGCCTGCTTTCAGTTACTGATTGCTGAATTTAGGTAATAAACTAAAACGAATGAGGTGAAACCTTTGCCCAGACAGTGTTAAGGTGTGAAAATAAAATACTGACTTAGTTCTGCTACAAATTGTGCCTCATTACGTACCATAACTTTTTATTGCTGCATAATTTAGTCCAAGCAGCCACATGGCTTGGTCATCAGCTGGCAAAATATTCCAGCGCCCTGAGTAAGGCGTTGGTCTTGCTAATTCGATCACGGGCAAAGGGGCTGTTTGAATGCAGCGTGTAACTCGCACCTGCACCAAAACCCCCGGAAATAGTTGTAAAGAAATGTATACAAAAATCTTGTGAACGTCCCATGTTATAAACTAAAGCCAGTATCACATAGAGCTTTCTATTTTTAGCAATATGTGATGGTAGCAAAAGATAACACTTTGCGACTTCACATTCCCCTATGGATGATGTCAGAGGGCTGCCCCTAAAGGCAGGGTGATAAAGTCTCAGAAGGTCACACGTGACCTCAAGGTACTCAAGGACACGGATGGACTTATTCTCCCTAGGAAAACCCTGCACATCCTCTGTACATTAAACCGCACAGGGTGTAATAGGGATGCAGGACAAGACAGACACGATTCACATCAACTCAAGGGGTGTAGAAAATTATATTCAAGCAAAATATATTCTACTTGTAATGAGCATTTATGATCAGCCTTTAAACTTGCCCAGAAAATCTATTGATTTCCAAAATAAATACAATGTATATATTTCACTGATAGTCAGTAGTCTAGGTTCAGAGGCTTCAAAATAACTAATTATAGACAGACATTTAGCCAATGAATGGTGGCAAATACCTGAACAATGATAGAAATCAATAATGCCTATTTAAAATCGTCTGCTAAACCCTGAGATACTATATGCGGCAATACAATGAAAACAGGGCAGTGCTTTCAAAACCTTTTAGAGACACAACTCACTTTTTAGAATGTCAAATGTTTAATTTCATGAGAGAGACCAAAGAGAGGGTAAAAGGGATTCCAGGACCCAGACACACATAGAAAATAAATGGTTTGGATTTATTACAGCATACACGAAGTCCAGTCAGCAGGTTTATAAAATTATCAGCAAACATTGTGACCTTTTATCCACTGTACCAGGGAAGGGAACTGACCTAGCAAGAAGACCTTTGGTGACTGACAGAAGTGGATGAACTAATAAAGAACTTGTAAGCCCTAGTTACATTCCATAATTGAGTGATGTCATGACGACATTGTTGCAAAAACAACCATGGGGATCTAAACTTGTAGTAACTGGTCTGCATGTAAGATAGGTATGAACAGGTGACATCTTTCGAATAGAATACACCTCTGGAATATAAGAGCAGACAGGTTATCAATTGCTGTACAAGATATGGGTATATTTTAGTGTTGGAAATGGCCCTTTTTGCAGGGTTACTCCAAGTTTTTGCCTTCCTCCTATTTTTCTGGCTTCATTTTTGTTGGCGTTAGGACTCCGAGCACTTTACTACTGCTAGCCAGTGCTAAAGTGCATGTGCTCTCTCCCTAAAACATGGTAGCTTCGGCTCATAACCAATTGGCATATTTAATTTTCATACCAGTATCTAGTAAAGTGCACTACACAAGCCGGGGCGTGTACATGAAGAGCTGCTAGTGAGCCTGCAGCACTGCTTGTGCCACCCACATTAGTAGCCCCTTAACCATGTCTCAGGCCTGCCATGCAGTGCCTGTCTGTGGAGTTTGCTGCCACTTCGTCTTGGCATGTAAAACTACTTGCCAAGCCTGAATCTCCCCTTTTGTTACACATAAAACACACCTAAGGTAGGCCCTAGGTAGCCCTATGGGCAGGATGCTGTACAAGTAAAAGGTAAGACATGCAGTTTTATGTTTGGCACACCCTGGTAGTGACAAATATCCTATTTTGTTTTATACTACTGTGAGACGTACTCCTCTCATAGGATAGCATTGGGAATTCCCTTATATCATTTTAAGTGGTAATTCCCGATCAGAAATGAGTAGCTTTGTCATATTTGGTATGTTATAGATTGGTAAGGATAACTACACCTTACAGGTGAAGTTGGATTTCACATTACTATTTTAGAAATGCCACTATTATGAAGTGGTACAAAAGGGGGTGGTGATGAACGGAGCATAAGAACCAATCAAACACTCACACCCAGTCAATAGATCTGGGTTTAATCCATCACCGTTCTTTAGCCCACTCTGCCACCCCAGTTCAGACATGGCCATATGCAAATCAGTCTGACCCTGTGCCTCATGGGAACAATCCAGCCCGAACTGCCAAGCCATGCCTTCCCTGGACCAGAAACAAGCTTCCTATGACTGGTTTCTGGAATTCCAGCCGTCTTCAGCCAGGCTTGCTTGAATCCAGTGGCAAAGTGAGCAAGGGACTCACGTCTGAGCATACCCTGCCAACTTATGGTGAACAAAGCGGTACAAAAGGGGGAGGTAATGGACGGAGCATCTGAACCAATCAAACACTCACACCCAATCAACAGATCTGGGTTTAATCCATCACCTTCTTTAGCCCACTCTGCCGACCCAGTTCAGACATGGCCATATGCAAACCAGTCTGACCCTGTGCCTCATGGGAACAGTCCAGTTCGAACTGCCAAGCCATGCCTTCCCTGGACCGGAAACAAAGGGCCTCATTTATGAGGCTGTGCGTCACTTTTTCGCCGCCTTTGCGCCACTTTTTGTGACGCACCAGTGGCGTAAAAAGTGCACCTTGTTGCGCAATATTTACAAAGTGACGCATTTGGGTCGATGCGTCACTTTGTAAACCCCTGCCCCACATTATACCTGCACCAGGTATAATGTATGCAAGGGGGCGTTTTGAGGCAAGAAAAGGTCATGGAAGTGACGCAGTGATATCTATAAGATTTCACTGCGTCACTTTTAGGACACAAATGCGTCAATTTCTTACGCCTGCCTCACAGCAGGCGTAAGACTGACGCAGGCCCTTTCACATGGGGCTTGCCTCATGTGAAAGGACACATTGCTGGAGTTGCGTCACTTTTTTGACACACTCCAGCAATGCGTCACTTTTGAGCCATACAGATACGTTAGAAATACTGACGTATCTGTAACTCCTTGCGCCATGATGCGTCATACTGTAAATATAGCGCATCATTGGTGTCGCAAGGAGGGCGCAGTGAAAAGTGACGCATCGCTGTTTTCACGCAGTGATGCGTCACTTTACATAAATGAGGCCCAAGCTTCCTAGGACCGGTTTCTGGCATTCCAGCCGTCTTCAGCCCGGCTTGCTTGAATCCAGTGGCAAAGTGAGCAAGGGACTCACGTCTGAGCATACCCTGCCAACTTATGGCGAACAAAGCAGTACAAAAGGGGGTGGTGATGGATGGAGCATCTGAACCAATCAAACACTCACACCCAGTCAACAGATCTGGGTTTAATCCATCACTGTTCCTTAGCCCACTCTGCCACCCCAGTTCAGACATGGCCATATGCAAATCAGTCTGACGCTGTGCCTCATGGGAACAGTCCAGCCCGAACTGCCAAGCCATGTTTTCCCTGGACCGGAAACAACCTTCCTAGGATTGGTTTTTGGCATTCCAGCCGTCCTAGGATGCTTGATTCTGGTCCAGGAAAGATATGTCTCCAATACATATCTCAGCTGGGCAACAGCTACACTTTGTGCAGTCCCACTAGACATCCACAACACAGGAAGGGCCAGGTTTGACAGGAGATTCATTTGCATTTGTTTGCTTACTGATAGCCCTTCTAGGCAGGAAGAGAGAGAGGTGGCTCACACATCTGAATAGGTTGTGTCCTTCCCTCACACAAAGGGCTGACTTACCCTTTTAGTAGCAGTCTGGAGCCAAGGCTGGGCTGTAAGGGGTCACTGTATACTTAAGAGGGGTCCTTTGAAGTCACCCCATATATCAAAGGCACATTTGGGTATAAGTACCAGGGTTTTGGCCCTATCAAATCCGAAATACTGAAACTTGAACTGGACCAATGTCAGAACTGCTGTGCCGCTTAAAGGACACAACTGGACTGCTTTTCTGGAAGGACTGCTGCCTGCATATGACCCTTCAACTCTTCGACTCTGCTGAAGGGGAGCTGAACTTTGCCTTCCATCCAAAGTGTCCTCCAAGGGCTAGCTGGCTTGTATCCTGTTTTATGAAGTCTCAGGGGCACAAGAAACTTCCTCACATTCTCCCTTCTGTGAATCCTACCCTTGTCTGTGGTGCATTACAGAAGTGTGTACTACAGCTGTCATGCTACAAAAAGAATCGATGCATCTCCTGCTGCATGTTGCAGAACTGACACATCGTCCCTGTTGTAGTAGTAAAATTGGTGCAACCCCTCGGAACCGGTGCTTTGCTTTCTGAGATTAACACATCGGACAGCGTGTTGCTGCCGCTTGGTGGGATCGACACATTTGCTTAACTGCATGGCTGAATCCGGCACATCACTCGACACCTCTCTACTCTTGCCTCTAAGCGCTGTACTGCTTTTACTCTTTTAAAATTCAGTATCTTGACTACTACTTATTGGTTCTTTGTTGTTAGGGTCTAGCTTTCTTTATAATATAATAATCTATTTTTATAAACCTATGTGGAGACTTTTTATGGTGCATTCATTGTGGTACTGTGTGTGTGTATTGCACAAATACTTTACACATTGCCTCTTTAAATTAGCCTGACTGCTCTGTGCCAAGCTACCAGAGGGTGAGCACCGGTTATCTTTTAGTGTGTATTTAGCTTACCCTGACTAGAGTGGAGGTCCCGACTTTGACTGTGTGTGTACTTCAGCCAACTAGGAATCCCATTTCTAACAGCTATCATCTGTAGTTGTAAAAAAATGTATATAGAAAGCTCTAGTAGGATTCTTGAACATGTAAGGATGTGTTGAGAGAGTTAGGTCATATACCCAATAACATCTCATATCTAGGTAATTAGGAACTTAAACATGTTTTGGTACTATGGAAATGATCTAGCCCCTAGTAATCCTAGAGGTAGAGATCGAGAATTGTCATTTACAAAATAGGAGGAAAAATGGATTTGCCAATTGAGTAGCATAGAAAAAGGCCTAAAGAAAGACCAGGAATTTCATTATTACATGTAAGAATAGATTCTTTTTGTAATAAGAGCTGTTTTTATGTAATAGGTGTGTTATAGTGGCTTCAAATATACCATTAAGAAAGTATACTTTTAGGAAGAACACTCTAGGCTGTGACCTAGATATAAGGAAAACATTTAGTTGCATAGGACCTATTACAAATTTTATGGGGATTTCTGTACCTTCTCATTATATTAAGGAAAGCTACTGACTCAGATACTACTCAATTAGAGGACCAAATGATGCAGTATTTTGTACTGATTCAGTTGATTGCCGCATTACACAGTTTAGACATAAGAAAGGCCAACAGGTTGCTAACTTTTTAGATTGCAATTTTATTAAATCTAATAAAATATTATCTGTAGTACGCTCCCATTTCACAAAGACAGGCTACTCCTTTTTTAAAATTTTAAAACGGCGTATGTTTTGTCTTTATCGTTCTGCTACCAGTACAGCATTTTTTATACCAGGCTATAATTTGTCTATGTCCCTTTATTCTTTATAGTTTAATGCATCTGATTAAAATACCAGGCTACGATGCCAGTACATCTACTGTTTTTTTTTACTTTATAGTTTAAGGAATCTGTTTCACAAACACTGGTAAAACATTAGTATAACTGGCTATCCATTTCAAAATGGCTAATGCCTTTTTATTACTGGCTTGTGAATAAACAAGCAGACTTTCTACATTTCAATATGGTCAGGAGTTAGAGGTTCACCTTCTTTTACAGGAGTATCTAATATGGTGCTTTAATGGCACCCACTTATGCCACTGTTGCGTCCAGCCACAACATATTGTGCAAGTATGATAATATGGGGCTTTATGCTTTCAGTTAATGTGTACTCTTTTGGTTAAAGAGTAATCTCAATATATTATTTTTTAGAAAGTTATGATGTTATTACAATCCTTGTGCTGAAAAACCATGCTTAGATTTTCGGTGGGGAAGGACTTTATAGTATCAGAATACCATCGCTCAATACTAATGATCAGTTTGCACTATGCTTTTGGAGGCAAGTAGGCCTGGGAGGTGAACTACTCTCCATTTGTGTAGCTTTCCACACTCCGCGGAGCACAGGTAATGCATAAAACTACGCTTCGCGTAGTACAGCAGAGTTTTTTCTCCGCTCACAATCAGGAACGGTAAATTAGCGATCGCGAACAGGAAGTTCGCGAGCAGGAGCTGCCGCTCGGGTAGAATTTCTACCCAAGCTGCAGGAATACCAGCACAACCTGCAATTCGCACTGCACTCTGCAACTTCGGTACTTCACTGAGTTTTTTTGTAACTTGCGTACTACACCCGGGCCTAGTTCAGGCGAGATCTTTCTCTTCAATGAAATTATCAATATTCAGCAAACTGTTGGAACAGTATGTTGTTTTGTAAGTACAACATTTGGTTGTAACATACAGTGTACTTAGGTGAGCCCAGACTATCTTTCATTCATATAGGTGCCATTATACTTCTAGTTTATTTTAATTTTGTATGTTTGTAAGTCAAATACTGGGTTATAATGAATATATTGTGGTTCACTTTTTGACATTGACACACCTCCTAAAAAATTAATCAGGATATTGAAATCCTTGCAAATTTGGTTTGCCATCCTCAATAACACACTCTCTGGCAGATGCATCAAAGTAATGTTTTGCGAGTCCTTAATAGCGAATTTTAAGGAATCGCTATTAAAGACTCGCAAAACGGGATGCATGTAGGAATCTCAATGTTATTAGCGATTCCTTAAGATTCCTTATTACCGATTCGGTAATAGCTAATCGCTAATAAGGAATGGCTTCCCCATTCATTCCTATGGGCCTAAAGGCCCATAGGAATGAATGGGGAAGCCATTCCTTATTAGCGATTAGCTATTACCGAATCGGTAATGTTCCGCTATTTCAAGGGTGCCAGGGTGTCCAAAGGACACCCTGTTGCACCCCTGAAATGGACCTGTGCACGAATGTTACACACACACATGCCCTAAGGGCATGTGTGTGAGCAACATGTAACTTTAAAAAATGCACAAAAGTGCATTTTTCAAAGTTTTAGCAAATTACCACGAAGTTCAACTTCATGGTAATTTGCTCCCCCTATTAGCGAAATCGCTATTTTTTTGGGTTTCATGCATTGCATTTAAGGAATCTCATTTTGGGATTCCTTAAATGCAGGAGCAATTTAAGGAATCGCTATTTAGAGATTCCTTAAATTGCGATTTCAGCATTTGGGATGATGCATCCCAAATGCTGAAATACCGGGAGCAAACGGCCAGATTCTGAGATTCTGCCCGTTTGCTCCCGGTATTTTCTTTGATGCATATGCCTGTCTGTGAAGTACTTTGCCATGTGGTATGTGCTTTCTCCCTGGAGTTACAGAGGTATGATGACTATGGGCCTTTGTGTGCTTTATAAATCCCTGTCATTTCATTTCGTTTACAAAATGGTGGCCCACTTTTAAATCTACCACAAGACCATCATCTAGTTTATCATTAGGTAGTCTTGAGTATTTTGTATGAAGGCAATATTAGTTATTTTGTTCTTTGTCTTCCAACTGGATTGCGCCATTGTAACATTCATAAAACATGTTTTTAAAAATAGAGGCTTGATGGATTTTAGATTACTGTTAGTCTTCCACTTCGGATTTGAGTATTGAAGTCTTTTCATTTAACCCCTTGCGTGCTGATGACAGAACGGTTCCGTCATCAGCATCGGCTGAGCTGTGCTGATGACGGAACTGTTCCGTCATGACTCCGCCCGCGCAAGGCGGAGTCAGCACAGGCGGAAAATACGCCCCGCACGCAAAGGGATAAGATGGTTGCCAATGTTAATGTGCTATGCATGGGCATATGTTTTAAGATATTTCAAGATGTTTACATTGCGGCACTCTTTAAATAAGTTTATTATTTATTCATCAATGACTCAAATATTATAACAAATTACCTAATATATGTGAATATGTATCAGTCCCATTAATATTATCACACTAGTTATATATCATGGAAAAGAGTGCATTTAGCTGTCCAACAAAGTAAAGTATTAACTGTTCAAAGACTTAACACGAGGATTACTGTGTTGAAATAGGTCTGCTTCACTATGAATGAAGAAAAAACGTTTTAAAGTGTAGACTTAAGATACGGCCAGAAAGGATAATGTTCAATAATAGAGAAAATTATAAGAGAGAGACACATTTGAGATAATTGAAAAGAATTAGTCATATTAAAAATGTTCTTTCAGATTGACATCTCAATACATTGGAGAGCAATGCTTTTATAAGGAAAATATTAAGATCTGATACAGAACTAGTGATGAGTGTCCTTTGACCTCTACAGGGTTGTTAAAAGATGGGATAATTGCTCATCACAAAAAGACCAATGTACTACAGTTGTGCGTGGTTGAGTGTCAGGCCATCCACGCATACAAAAGATAATCTAGGAAGCATTAATTCTGAGTTTTACTTTATGAAGATTGTGAATGAGAATTCATTCTGATCTACATGTTCAGAGGCAACAATAATCAAAGAACCTAAATGGCATGTACTCTATAGAAAAAACTCAGCAAGTATCATACGTACAAGTGTGTACATGTTACTTGCTGAGTTTTTTCTACAGAGTACATAACAAGTTGATTATGTGCTTTTAAGATACTGGAGATGATCTGAATATATATATTTTATGTGTTCCCTTTTGCATTGATCGTTTTATAATAAATGTTTATTCAATTTGTGTTGGGGGGGGGCTCTCTAAAAAGCATAGGTATGTACCTTTGCCTAAGTAGGGATCCTTACTACTAGTCAGGGTATGGAGGATACACACTTTAGATTACCCTGCCCTACCCAAACATTGCAATTCCTTTTTTTGCAAATGCATTTAAGGAATCGCAAATTGCGATTCTTTAAATGGAATGTATGAGGCACCCAAGTTGTGTGAATATGGCATAAGGAATTGAAAATTATCACCAAATACCGGTAGGTGGTAAGTTGCGATTTCTTTCTAAAATTCAAATTTTGAATTTTTCAAAGTGGCATGTGGCGCACACACACATGCCCTTAGTGCATGCTTGTTCGCCACATGTGCACCCATGCTCATTTCAGGGGTGCAACAGGGTGTTCTTTTGACACCCTGGCACCCTTGACATTGCGTTCTCAATTTACGATTTTCTAATTGAGAACCCCAAATTGAGAATGTCTTCCCATTCATTCTTATGGGACTCTAGGCCCATTTGCAAATCCTACGTACATAGCGTTTTGCGATTCTCAAATAGCGATTCACAAAAAAAAATCGCTATTCGAGAATTCCAAATCCAAAATTACAAACATATGGCCCTATATCTGTTCATTAACTGTTTAGCCCTGGCACAATTACAAATGGCCCAACTCTGTGTGCGATAATTATCCCATTTTTCAAACTCTGATACCCCAGGGATCAGTATTTAACTGCCATGTTAACTATCTCCAGTAAACAACCATTACAACGACTGCATTATTACGTATCCCATTACACCGCATTTTTTACTCTGCGAAGTCTTATACACTGCAGGGCTTTATACTGCAAACCATTACAACGCATTCCCCATTACAACGCCCCGGTGGAGTTAGAATAGTAAATTGTATTCAACCTACATTCACTTGCCCGGCCCAAATCTACCATTTTATTACATGTGAGGCACCCCTAAGGTAGGCATGAGGTAGCACCATGAGCAGAGTGCAGTGTCTTTAAAAGGTAGGACATGTACTTGTGGGTTTTTTATGTCCTCATAGTCAAACACTGCTAAATTAGTTTATCACTACAGTAAGGCCTATCTCTCCTATAGGTTAGCATTGGGGCTGCCTTGTAACATCTTACAAGTATATCTTCCAATTGGGTGCATATAGAAAATTGCAGTTGTGTCTCTGGACTCGCAAATTAAAAATAAATATTTTTATGAAATTTGTTTTTAAATTGCAGATTTGAAAATTACACTTTTAGAAAGTTGGCATTTTATTACTTAACCATTCTGTGCCTCTGCCTGTCCCTACAATATATGCCTGGGTTGGACAACAGTTGAGTTTTGTGAATTTATTCTAGACAGTCACATACAAAGGGAGCTGAGGTGTGCTCTCCAAAACCTGATGGGCCTTCACTAGGCTGATGAGCTTTCCTGAGCTGGAATGGTGCACTTGCAGCTGGATAGGGATGTGCTTATCCCCACACAAAGAGCTGTACACCGCCCTGTAGTGTGCCTGGAGCCAGAGCCAGGAAGGGCACGGTCTTGTGCACTACAAAGACTTACCTTGAAGTCTCCCTCCTTCAAAGGCCAAAATTGGCTATAAGTACTGGACCTCTGATACCATATACTCAGAACACTTCTGAACTCAGGACATTCTGCCAGGAAGAAGAGCTGGTGTGCTACCAGGAGGGACTGCCACTTTGCTGCTTGCTTTGCTGTGTTGGCCTGCTGCCTGCTGCTTCTTGCCTCGACATGAGAGGACTGGATTTTTCTCTCTGCATCCTGCGTCCTAAGGTTCTCCAAGGGCTTGACTGAGTTTGCCTTCTGTTGCTGAAGTCTTAGGGACATCTACGACTACATCTGCATCCTGCTACCAGCACTTAGGCTCCTCTGCTGTGAGTACTTTCCTGCCAAGTGGTGCCAAATCAAGTCCTGTGTCCTTGGAGGTGAATTTGGTGCTGCAACCAAGGTACCGATGCATAGGCTGCAAGCATCAGTTCAGAACCGACACATCTCTGTAAAATCATTGCATCGCCGTTGCCTGTAGTGAAAAAGCAGACACAAACCTCAACTTTCAACACACTCCCAACTTTTCCCACACAGCGCCTCTGAAGAACTGCCATGACGTGAGTCTCGAGTGCCCCCTCACCAAAGTCTCTGATGCACCGGTCCAATTACGACACAGTCCTAGCCCTGCTTGGTTACCAACTGAAGAGTATACTTTATTGATGCCAAAGAATAAACACAGCGCACTTTCCACATCGATGTATCATCGGCACCTCGTTACCTTGGGGTACCAAAACATAACCTCCTCTTTGCAACCTGCAGTGCCTTAATAAACCTATGCACCACCTGCATCTGCGACGCCTCACCTCCTCTGCACCACACATTGTCTTCGATTTCCGATGGCAGAGTCTGGCGTACTCCTTCTCAGCATATCACAAAGTTCCTGAAGCAACAGCCTTTTCATCACAGAGCCCTGCCATGAAAAGACTAGTGGTACAGAAACAAAGGGAACAACCTACCATGGGGATACATTCAGGGGGGCACAACATGCACCCCCCTGTTTGTGTCCCCACGAATTTCCAGTACGGCTTGGACGTTTCAAGGCCATGCTGTATGGGAACATTTTTGCTGTTCCTATTGCGGTGCCTGTTTTGCAGGCACTACCATGGGAAAAGGAAAGAACTGCTGACCATATTACGAGTTATGCATTTCCAACACGTAATACGGTCATCGTTTCTTGGGTGGTTTTGCACGGGTTAGGCGCAGCGGAGGCAGCGTTGCGCCAGCTCTGCTGCACCAGACTCATAATCAGGCCCTAAATTCTTACTCAGTAAAATGTGGATTTCTCCTCCCTGCCATTATGAGATAATAAACTAAAGTTAACGTAATAACCCAAAAGATATGAAATAAAAAAAGAGAAAATGAACAAGAAACAGAGAAAGCAAAAAAAATCTGATTTCACTGACCTCCGTGCCCAACCTAACCTTCTGCCCTTTCGAAAGTCTTTAAAGACTTGGCTGTTCCCTTAACCATCTTCCCGCTCTCGCCTGATCTATCCAGATCTTCTGTCAGCGCTGGGACGCTCTCGGGCAGCCATGCGCTTTAAAAATCTCATTACAATTACAATTACAATTACAGTACTCAGGAACAATGATCTGCTGAAGTGGGATGGCAAAGGATCATGGTCTAAAATGTAGTGTGTTTTATAGTGTGGTATGAAGGTGAACACAATTAGCCGAAACGCATCAGGTCTGTGAGGCTAGCAACCATCCAAAAGCCACTGCAATCGTACAATGTTAAACGTGTCCCGCGACGGAATCACTCCATCTGCAATTAGCCTCAGGGACATTGCTAGCACAAATGTCAAATCTAGATATGCTTGCCGCAATACTGCCACCCTGACAGCGACAGAGTAATGTTAGCCAGAAGAGGAGTGTGCCACAACGACAACAATGAGCTGGGCACGTGACGGAAAACGCTCTGTCAAAGCAGACGGTAGATCAGCCAGCCCGCCTCCGAATACAGCGTGCGGTAATCCATGCAGCAAGATAGAGTATTTTTAAATTCCCCCACGGAAGGGATGATGGGAGTCCCACCAAGATCTAAAGCAAGCCCTAAGTCTGATTGTAGAAATCTACACTGCGGCTTCTACTAGCCGCCTCCCTGATGATGACGCCTCCTCCTTGAACAGTATCTGCATGCTTGCCCTGCGGAAACTTATCTTTCAGACAATTTCCACCGAATGTCTTCCATGTCCTAAGGTAAACATTGTAAGACAATGTATAGTTTAAGATAAGAGCAATAAGTCACAGAAGACAGTGACTGACCCATCACAGAAAACAGACTGTCCCAGTAGTGCATGGAAAAATAATGCATTAGAGATCTCAGTCCTGTTCTAAAAGCTGATCCTGCCCTCTGATGGTTGTGGGTAGACCACCAGTCACACCACCATACAAGCAACTCCTGTATTCAAGAAAGCATGATCAGCAGCTCCACCACATGAACTCTGCTGGATATGGAGAGGAGTGGGGGGATGTGTCTTAATTTACTTAATTGAAAGAAGCACTTGGTAATCAGATAATTACTGCGCTGGTCTGATTGCTTAAGGCAATTCAACAGCTCTCATTTACTAAAAGAACCCCAGAGAGCTATTAACAACTGTACCCATGCCGCTTCCATGATCTACAGCCATAACCATATCTGAAGCATGCAAATTCATGAATATATTATTGACACTTAACAACACGTTAATAATTTAATATCATATTATAAACAATTAGGTTTAGAGTACTTTTTCAATGCTTTACTCTGCTATAATATCCATAAAAGTACAAGACAATAAGCACAGACATTTTAAAAAACATAACAACTTTGTAAACGCAATTAAGATAAGACTGTACCAGACAACTTGAAACAGGGATAACACTTTTTAATTAGATGTAAAAGAGCAGTTACTCTCTCTACATGAATTCCTAATTTTCCCACCAATCCTGATATAGTTGATCCCTGCATCGCGGGTTTGCATTGGCTCCAGCGGCTGTAAAAATATCAGAGCAGTTTGGTGCTGTGTAATATTTATTGGCAGCTCCTAAAATTGGGCCCAAGAAGTCATTCCGATAAGTAGTGTAAGGAGGCAAAACAGAATAAACTGTAAAGTGCTTTGTACTGGAGAGTTATCGAAAACATATTTGGGAAGATTTGCAAACCGAGTTCCATACATTTGGAGTACAAACAAAAAGTGCAAGGTATTAAAACTAAGATGCTCAAGGTAAAATCTATATTGAGGGCTCTGTGTCAAATATATCTAAAGGTCCATCCTAGTTATAGTTGAAAACACTAAATATGAGACAACACCTGCATGCTTTTCACCCATATATTGCCACTTTCTCACAATGAGCGGAAAACAGGCGCTTACCATGATCTTTAGATGTGGTATCTATATACTCAGAATCTGTAAAATAATTTTTTAAACAACTCGGGGACCTTCAGGTACTGAATGACTGCTAAACATAGTTTAGCAAAAGGATTGCTAACATGCCTAGAGTTGGGCAGTGTTGAATGACTGCCTTTGAGAAGCTTGTTTCAGGTCTCCCCTAGATTGCAAGACATAATTGATATTGAATGCATTTATAAAGCGCAACATGTACCCAAGGTATCTCTGAACCAGCCGTAATCCAAGTGACAAGTGGTTCAGTTGGTGAAAAGCAAGGTTTTTAACATCTTCCTAAAAGCTAAGAGCTCAGTTATAGATTTTAATGAATGGGCAGTCCATTCCATTTGGTGGCGATGTTTCTAACAAAGCTCCTACCACCCAATGACAGCCGCTTTTATGGGGGGGAACAACCAGGTTCTTACTATAGATAGAGCTTAAGGTTCTAGTTGGAGCATACCAAACTATATTCCTTTTTAGATAGTCTGTTCCTGGTCCATATAGAGTTTTATGTCAAGACACGGTGCTTTAAAATTAATACACTTTTCTATAGGAACCCCTTGTGGTTTCTTTAAGGCTGAATACCCTGTTTCTAACCTAGGGGTGTTGAAAAGCATCCTTGCTGCATTGTTTTTCACTGTTGGTGGTTTATCCAAGAAACGTTTTTGGAGGCCTTGCAGGAGACCATACAATAATCTAATCAGGCCAGCACTAACGCTCTTACCACCGTTTTTAACAGGTCATAGGAGAGCACTTGATCAATCTTCTTGATTGTTTTTAAAATATAATAACAATTGCTGTACCTTAACCACCTCTTCCAGATAGATGGGTCCCACTTTGGAATGGCATATATATGTAGAGAAGGCTTGCAAAATTTCTAGTAATCTGGTATAAACTGGTTCGACACCTTCTGTAGAATTGATACATCTCCAAACACAGGTCCCACATTGGTCCATAGAGATACATTTGATTTTCTAAATTTGTAGTATTTTTTAACCGGTTTATAACGCAGCTTAGTAGCAACACGAAAGACCGATTTATGACTCTGTGCAGCTGGTGAGTCCTTACATTGGATAGATAGCCCCAGGTTACGGCAAATGCAAATGGGATTCCTAAGTACGTAAAAGTTTGACAGTCAGCTACGAGGACTTTTTCTATATAGTCGGGCTCTGACTTTTTAGGTTCACTCATCATAGTGTATGAGTTAGATAAGTTTGTTTTTGAATATCTTTCCGTCCTTCATGAAACATGTAAAGGAGTCGCGCAGACTTTGCACACCATTTCATGTCCTCAACATGAGGACCACATCAGCTGCTTACACGGGGACTGGGATTTTTCTCAATTATGGCATGTCTTTTCCAGCTTTTTCTAACTCATTAATATAAATTGCAAACAAAATGTACACATGTCTGAGTTGCCCTGGCTGTAGACCTTATGTGGACAGAAGACAGCGGCTCCTCCTCATTGGCAGAGGAGCGCCGCCCCACTGGCTCAGAACCAGCAGCTGAAAAATAAAATGATATTTTATTCTCATTATATTTTGCAGCTGCTGGTAATTCTAGTGTGTGTAGGGAGGGGCCAGGCCATGGGAGGGAGGGAGGAGGAATGGAGTGTGCATGTCTGTTTGGCCAGCCATCTTAGGCCAGTCAAACAGTGGCCAAACAGACATGACCAGTTAGGTTTCTCCAACCCTACTGTATTGCATAGCTGGGTTGGAGAAACAGTACAGACTCTTTGTGCCTGAACGAGCATTAAACCAGCCCACTCAGACCAATCCCTGCACTGCTCTCATGTTTGGTAGTAGCTTGAGAGCAGCATTGGGATTGCACAGGGAGTCTTTGATGCCGTCCCTGTTTCTGCTGGGACCAGGAAACAGAGAACACTGAGGCACCAGGTGGCCGGCAGCTACAGGTAAGGCTTATTTTCGTTATTATTTACTTCCTACTCCATCTTTTTTAGTCACCCCCCCCCCCCCTACTACCCAACATGCGCCCCTCAACGCGTCACCACGTTTTATTTATGTCGGCTGCCACTGGGACAGAACATCCTCTATTTGGCCCATATCAAACTTTAACTGACGCTTCCCAATGTATACGCTTCAGCAGAGTGACTTGTGCCTTTTCCACACCCATATTTTCCATAAGAGTACCCATTTTAGAATGATTTACTGTGTTGAAAGTGTGAGGTCATAAATGCCATTTAAATGGCTTTTACTTCAGAAAAGAGAGTGTTTACCTCTGCCCATGACTCCAGTTTTGTGAGAAGTATTCTACCTAGAGTTTTCATAGTAGAATCCAATAAAGAGATTGGACTGTAACATTTGAGCAAATCAATAATCTCTACCCCCTTTTTTAAAGATGGGGACTATGACTGCTTCCGTCCATGATGCTGGAGTGGGGCCAACTCTAGCTGCTCTGATCCAGTTAGTTAATACTGGGGCCAACATGGGCCTATTCTGTCGAACACGTACATAGGGACTGCATACGTGGTGGGGCTTTCCAAGTGTGACTGTTCTTGGTTTCTCATCTATTGTACAAATCAAGGTGAGAAAGGTTATATTATCAAGTGATTCAACATCTTGATTGAGAGCATCAATTATAGGATGGCCAGGGTTGAAGATTGAAGACTTTGGTAGGGTGATCAACCCAAAGTTCAGTGGGGAGTCAGCACTCCACCTGAAGGGGGGAGGGGATGGAAGCCTATAAAAAATGAAAGATTAACCACTCTCCGAATAGCCCATCTATCTTTTGCCTTCCCTTGTATTTCCAGATACTCACAAGCCTTGATTATAATATTTTCTCTCCTTACAGCTGTAGCATTCTTACCAATCTGGCTGCAAGTTTTATATCATTCTGGGACCCTAGGTGCATTTTAAGAGCTAATCTCAGCTGTTTGTGTGCCGGTGAGCATGCTGTATTAACCCACCAGCACTGCTGCGTGCTCCACAGGACTTTCTGTTCTTTAAACATTGAGAATGTAGAGGTACACACAAAGTTAAAATAACCTACGCATAACACGGAGTCTGCATTATGAGTCACATACACCCCTAGTAACTATGTATTTGTTTTTAAAACATCATATACAAATTGTTCTGAATTGATTGTGCCCCATTTTAGTCTGAGACCTTTGTTTTTTAAATCCTCAGTGAGCTGCATCTCCTCAGGTCTGCTCTTACGGTCCTCGTGTACATACTAATAGAGTAAGCAGGTTATGGTCCGTATACAACTAATAAATGTGTTATTAGTCATTAAAAACCAATTATAATACAATTGACATTGCAAATAAATTAGTAAAAAAGAAAGAGAGCGGGTCCACCAACCATGCAAGGTTCGTGTACTCAAAAAGACCATCTAATGGCTAATCATTTCATTTTACTGTTACGGGCAAAATAATGTGTTAAGTCCATGTGTGCAGGTCTTTTTTTCATAGTTGATCAGGAGCCAATATAAGATGGAAAACCAATAAGCCCTGATTCTACCTGGCATCCCATAATGGCGACAAACTAGTGTAAGATTGACAACGCCCTACGCTATGTACAAGATTACCCGTAAAGCGCAAGAGTCCAGGCATTCGGTCATATGGGGATATTTCGATGTAGTGGGACAGGTATCCAACATGACGTGGTAGTTTCCACAGCACCTGGTGACGCCTTTCTAGACTGTCACCTTGGCCCCGTCTGGATCAGAGAATTTCTTTTGGCAAGGTATTTAAAAATTTCCAGAATTGTACCGGTCAGATATTAAGCATTGTATTCCTTGGGTCTAATGACATAATTACTGCTGATATGCAAGACCTGATCCCAAGTGCATTAAATTCCTTCTTCAACATGATTCTCCACTGCTGGCCTAGAGCAGGGCAAATGCAAATAACGTGCTGCAGCGTTTCATCGATCTGGCGAACTAAGCAACATTTCTGGTCCCCCCTTTGACCTTCTTCCTTCCACTTTGGTGTAAAGTCTTGTGTTGGAAGGTTGCCAGCAATAGTAGTTTCTGCTTGACCTCCAGGGAGTAGGTGGCATTCTTTTTGATACTCCTAGTAGTTCAACACCAGCCATCCATACCATCATTTTAAATACTTAGCCAGGTGTATTTAGACTTCATAGGCCACCCAGCTCGAGCTTTTCTATACTTCCTTCGAGCTTGTTTATAGGTCTTTGTCATGATTCTATCCAGAAGTCTGGCCTCTGCACCCATAATCATCTTCCCTCCATATGTAAGTTCAGGTATAGATTTCGCCTTCAATATTTGCAGTCAATGGCTGGAGATTGTGCCCCGGGAGAGTTTTGCTAATGTTGAGCAGGTGCAGTTGAGGACTTGCACTTTTTTTCTAATCACCTCCCTTTGGGGGTGCAAACAAAGCCTTGAATCAACCTTAACCCCTGAGTACACATTATGCAGAGGTCTCGCCAGTCGTAGCACCACTAAAATGACATTTGCGTTGGTTTAGGAAGCAAAGGTTAAGCGAAATGACTTTCATCTACTTACAGTTTATCTCCAAACCGTAATTCTCTGCATATAATCCCAAACAATCCAGTAATCTCTGCAAACCTATCCTGGTGCTACTAAGCAGCAGCAAGTCATCTGAGTACAAGATGTCTGACTATGGATGGCCGCCAAGGCTCAGGCATCAAATGCCTGTCTGTCTCACACTACGGACAGGTCCGCAATATATAAATTAAAAAGAACAGGTGCTAAAACGCAGCCTTGTTTCAGTCCGGTCAAGATTCTCAACCAGTCCGGTTGAGATTCTCACAGTCCGGTCGAGGTCCTTAGACATTTAGGTGCAGATTTACAAGCCCCTTGTGCCGCTTTTACGCCGCTGTTGCGTCCCTTTTGTGACGCAGCGGCGGCGCAAAAGATGCACCATGGTGCGGGGTATTTACAACGTGACGCGTCTCCCAGATGCGTCACGTTGTAAAGCCCTGCGCCAGAAGAGGCGTACCATCGCAGGGGGAGGAGGGCATTCCGGCGCAGGAACGCCTCCCAAAAGTGGCTGAGTGAAATCTACAAGAATTCACTCAGTCACTTTTGGGCCCATGCTGAGTCAAAACCCTGCGCCTGCTTGAAGCAGGCGTAAGGATTGACGCAGCATTGTGCACATAGGGCCCCCCTTATCATTGCTGGAGCTGCGTTGCGCTTGCGACGCAACTTCTGCAATGCGCTGCTTTTATGGCACAGATGCATGACGCATCTGTGCCGTTTTTGCCCCATGGTGCGCCGCATTGTAAATGCGGCGCATCAAGGGTGGCGGAGCTGCGGCGCACAATTATTGGCGAATCCCTGCCGATATGCAGGGATGCGCCAGTAATTGTAAATCTGCCCCTGCGTAATTACTCTTAAGTGGTATAAAATTAAATCTATTGTGCTTTCGGAACCAGTACCACTAAAAATAGGAGCTTGATGCTCAGCTGTCAATCTGGGATCACAGGTGAATGCAAAATAATTTTTCATTTTGTTATAACCTGCTTTGTCCATAGATTCTCTGTTCCCTGCTGCTCATCCAATGTGTGACAACATGGAATGTTGAAGAGTGCCTGGAATTGTGTCACTTAAAGAGAGTGGGCTGAGCAGTAAGGATGCTGCTCCTGGTGGGGTATTCACTATGTTACTTGTAACCTGTAACTCAAGTTACAACTTCTTCAATAAACCAACAACCTGTTAACTACATGAACTGGCTACATAACTCCTGCCTACTAAGAGGGTATCTTTTAATTATACCACATTGATAACTCATTTAGCTCTTCACAATAAGGAGCATGTGTAAAATGCTGATGTTTCACCTACATAAAGGAATATTAACATTTCCTACCCACCCCTGAGCAGCCTGCTTTTTTACATTTCCCCGTAAAGCTCACATTAAAATAGCATTATCTAGTTTGTCAATTGCTTGGGGTAGATTTATCACCACATAGTTATAGCAAAAATTAATCAAAATAATGTCAGGGGACATTGACATTTTTAATAGAAGCATTTGGAAATAAAGGGTGCACCTTAGATACCTCTTAGATACAGCGCTTAGATACCTCTGGGTGATATAGCGCTATATAAGCTTATAACATAACACCTAATTTATTTGATGTCAAGGTCAGCTAAGTTCACCAAAACAAACGCAGATGGGCCCGCTTTAGCTCTGCCAGCAGTGGATGGCGTTGCTGAGCTGTATAAGGTCTATAACCATCCAAGTATAAGTCGTCCATAGGTCACATTTCTTGATTACAAATTATATCAAAATTATTAATGAAGGCCAGCCAATCAGTGTTATCCACTTTAGATCGTATTCTTGAAATATTCCAGGAGAGCAGTCTAGTACAGTGATTGGGAAAAAACTCCCCGAGTCAGCAGGGGTTCATATGGTTACATGACTTGTCTAATTAAGTTTAATTGGCCAGTGGTAGAACAGATTGTGCGGCACCTAAAGACAAGAGTCAGTCTATCCCTTCCAGAGCCTCAAACAATTCATAGGTGTTTCTTGACTATACAATGTAGCGTCCCTTCATCAGTAGCAAGAACTTCTGGGATGAACCTTGATTCTACTGGGTGAATGGCCAAATATTCAAATCTTTGTAACAAGCTGCTTATAATGAAATGTATTTTAACACTGACCATCACACAGTCACCAACGGCATATTTTAGGGCTGTTGCTAGTCCAAGCAGTCCTTCCCCAAAGAAGTCCTGTGTCCACCCCGAATATTTCTTGAGCCTATCTACCCCCTTGTTTTAATTTTTTAGAACAAATCACTCCTGTCTCTTAGTTGATACTAGGTACAACTTTATAAATATGAGTACAATCTGCGGGCAACTGGATATGGTCCTTACTTCCTTCCTGGTACAATTTTGATCAATGAGTTCTCATATATGTGCGAGGAGGTGGAGTTGCCTTGCTCGATTACCTTGTAGCAGATGTTCATTTGTACTGCAATCTGTACCTTGTGCTTGTACTCTTAGAGGGGCACAGTCATTCTAGGCCAGTGATGAATCTATGCCTTGTTGTGTGGAGAAGTGTGGCTCAATGATTAGAGTGGCAGACCCTGATGCAGAGGTCTAGCCCGGGACCAGGGTTCAATTCCCCGCCTCAGCAGGTCCTGGGCTCAAAATTCCACGGACCTGATAATTCTCGCCTTGGTGCCTATTCCAATCATGGAGTCCCACTCTGCAACTCTGGGCAATAGCTTGCTTAATCTCCACAACGGCCCCCACAATGCTAAGGATGCCTGGCCTCCACCTTGGGGGTGCCCAGGAGTGGACGCCTCACAGGGAAAGCCAGGATGGGTTCCACAGCGGTATTCGTACAAGCGCCTTGAGACCCTTGCGGGTGAGTAGTGCGCTATACAATTATCAATTTACTATTTACTTACCGGGTTAATTGGACACAAATCTAATGTCTGGGTGTTTTGAAATTTGTTGGGTAAATTATCTCACTCTATTAATTTTGTTTAAAGAATCCATTTGCCAAGCCTGGAGGTGGGGGTCCTCCCGCTCGATCTTAGGTTAGCCTCCATCGCGGTCATCCTCAAGCCCACTAAACCGCCCACTGACTGCGGCTCTTACCGGCCGATCCCCCTGATTAGCGCAGAAGCAAAAGCCCTGGCTAAGCTCCTAGCTAATCGCCTCCTCCTGGTACTTCCCTCCCTGATACACGACGACCAGTCCAGTTTTCTGCCGGGTCGTAATACGGCGTTAAACCTTCGGAGAGTACATAACGTAATGAGTCGCCAGTCCATCATACAACAGGACGCGGCCATCCTATCCCTCGATGCTACGATGGCGTTCGACTCGATCGAATGGCCCTATCTATTCGAGGTCCTCCACCGCTTTGGCTTTGGGCCTCAGTTCATTGCCTGGGTGCGCCTGTTATATACAGACCTCTTGGGCAAAGTTCAGGTGAACAATCACACCTCTAGGAGGTTTCGTCTTCATCGAGGGACCAGGCAGGGCTGCCCCCTGTCCCCACTGGTGTTCGCCCTCACCATAGAGCCTCTGGCTCATTGGGTCCGTACAGATGTCTCTATTAGAGGCCTCCACTGGAATGAGGACGTTGTGGACAAAATATCTCTATATGCAGACGACATTCTGATATACGTGTCGTCTCCGCGGTCCTCTATCAACAGCCTGTTTCATGTTCTCACCAATTTCGGAAAATATTTGTGTTACTCTATAAATTGGACTAAATCTGTGTTGTACATGTTGCATGGTCCCCCCACCCCCTCGCTTGCCCCGAGGGTTTTCCATCGCAATAGCCACAGAGGGTTTTATGTATCTGGGTTTTTATGTTACACCCGACTTTAAGACGTTCTACGACCGTAATTTGCTGGGTCCCCTGCGGAGGCTCCGTAGCGATGTCGCTCACTGGTGGTCACTCCCGCTGTCCCTCCCAGGTAGGGTGGCATTGTTTAAAATGTTTGCGCTTCCGCGCTTTCTATATGTCCTTCAAAATTGCCCTTTTTTGCTCCCAGATTCATACTTTCGGGCGGTGGAAAGTGAAATTCGACTCCTGTTGTGGGATGGGGACGCGGCTCGGATAGCTCTTTGCAAGCTCTTTCAGGGTTGGTACGATGGGGGCATCGCCCTCCCTAACCTCCCCCTCTATTATTGGGCATCGCAGCTGGTGGCTGTGAACCAATGGGTACACGGTTCGCCTTCTAATCCGGCCTTCCTGTTGGACAGATCTCAGGCTGGGCGAGAAGGCTATCTGGGGGCCCTCTACAGTAAACCAGCTAAGACCAGATATGTGGGGCCTATGGCGCATACAGTTGCTATTTGGCACAGGGCCAATAAAAGTTTGGGATGGACAAGTAGGGTCACCAAGGCCACACCTTTGTGGTCTACACAAAGTCTGGGTTTCCTCGGCTTTCTTTGGGGCTTCGACAGGTGGGACTTGATTGGGATCTCGGAGGTGGGAGATCTTGTCCATAAGGGTAACTTGCTGACCTTCAGTGACCTCCAGCCAAGTATGCTCTCGCACCCACTGAATTTTTCCGCTATTTGCAAATCACACATGCCATTCGTGCCGCTGTCCCTGACCTCTCCGCCATCCCCGAGACCTCCCCTCTGGAAGACAGGCTATTATCGGAGCCTCTCCCCGAGAAGGCTATTTCCCTCACCTACCGTAAGCTCTGTAATAACCTTCCTGATTCCTTCCAGTCACTGCGGACCAAGTGGGAGGCAGACCTGGGTCCCCTAGATGAGGAGGATTGGCGGTCGGCCCTAATGTCCCCGAGGGAATCTGCTATTTGCCATAGGTTTAGGTTGATTCAACTGAAGGTTCTTCACAGGGCGTATATGTCTGCTCTTACTCTGGCCAAAATTGGACGTCGCCCTGACCCACTGTGCTTGCGAGGATGTGGTCTGCCTTGCACCTGTCCGATGGTGCAGAGGTTCTGGAGTGGTACGCTTTGTAAAATGAGCACCTCCTTGGGTAAGCCGCTCGTGCCGTCGCCCAGGGAATGTGTCCTTAACATCTGCGGGGCCAATGATTTAAATGAACAGGAGTTGCGGTGCCGGAAGCGTAAGTAACACTCAAAAATCAGGTGAATGGTACCAGTACATGGCCATTCAAGCTAATTTTGATGCCGCTTGAGTGGAATATCTACTCGAAAGGCACTGACCGCCCGCATTAGTAAATCATACTAGAGGATGCCAAATCTCGCTCGCCTGTCATATTTTCTGAAGCCTCACAGGTGAAAAATTTAGCCATGAGCCTATTGGTCCAGTACTCATGAGGTTGTCAAGACACCGCCAATTCCTCAGGTAAAACAACACATTCCTCCCACCCCTACCTTCAACCCTACCTTTCTGCGAGTAAACTAATTGGAAAACCAAGAAGAGAATTGACAGCTTATCTATAATCTCCTAGACAACAAAGGACAGAAACCATCATAATCATTTTATACATCACAATTCTATGTGGTCCCGTCTAATGAGAGAAAACTTTCTGCTACTGCCGTACTCTGGAGCAATCCAGTGTCCCCTGCCCTTTGAAACCTCAGTTATGTCCATGCAGTTTGGGTCCCGGGAGCACCATATTTTCTTCAGTCTACAGGGGTGGGGTCCCCTGGCCATTAAATGGCTCAGGAAGGGAGGCACACATGACCCTTTTCTACTTTAATATATATGAAAAAAATCAACAATTACAGAAACAAAATGGCTGGGGAGGAGGGATCAGGGTATCCCTACCATGACCCCTTAGGTTCTGTTTTAAAAACATTTTGAAAACAAGGGACCAAGTTTACAAGTCCATTCGCTCCCAAAGAAACCCTTTCACAAAGCTTGAATTTCTTATATTTCAGCCGAATCATGAATATATCTACACGTTTTGAACCTTAATTTCTCAAAACTACTGAACAAATATACACCAAAAATCAAGAAGATTAGTCTAACAGCACGAAAGTTATTAGAAAAAGCATAACATGCACTACATATCGAACCACTGACCTAATCAACGCTACACAATATAGTAACTGCTGTTGTGCAATATATGTGCATGTGTGTGTATATCATACAGAACAATAACAACAAACCTCCCCCTGTCAATTAATTAAACTATAGGTAATACATCCAAGAATAAAAATAACATCATTGTATTGTATTGTATTGTATTGTATGTTGTTCTTCTATAGCGCAGCTGCCACCCTACGGGTATCCTGGCGCTTTGTAAAGAAAAACTAGTCAGATGGAAGCAACAAGTAGAAAGCTGGAGGGTGCGCGCCGGGATTTCAGACTTTGGCAACAAGCCATGTCTTTAGGCTCTTCCTGAAACCTATCAAGGAGTCGGCTTGCCTAATGTTCTGAGGCAGCTCATTCCATAGCCGAGCCGCTACTGTACAGAAGGCTGTGCCTCCCATCCTGGATCTCCTGACTCTGGTGGTAGCTGCCAGGCCTAGACTGGAGGAGCTTATACCATGTGAGTCTTTCCTGCAGTGGAAGAGGACCTGTGTAGAGTGCTGTGTAGCGCTCTGTAAACAATGCATAGGGATTTGAATGTGACTCTATCCCTTATTGGCAGCCAATGTAAATCTCGCAACGCCATTGTGGGAGAGGAGCCGCGTGATCTACTGAGGGCCAGCTTGGCCGCTAGCGACTGGACTCTCTGGAGCCCCAGCAAGATGTATAAAGGGGCACCCAGATATAAGGAGTTACAGTAATCCAGTCTAGCCAGGATTACACTCCTTACCACCAGAGGTCTGGTCTCGTCAGGCAGAAGGGGGAGGATCTGTCTGAGCGCTTCTAGCAGGCCAAAGCAGACACTAATTGTTTTATTGGTTTGCGATACCAGTTGGAGGTTTTCATCAAACAGTACTCCCATGTTCCGCACGGTCTTAACTGGGATCCAGAGATCGGCTCCTGGCAAGAGCCTGATCTCACAAGGTAGTTGCTGGCTCAATTTGGCCAGCGAGCAGTAGACTACCTCCGTTTTCCCCTCGTTAAATTGGAGGGAGTTTGCATTAAGCCAACCAGAAACCCTACCCGTGCATCGCTGAAAAGTGTCCATAGTCACCGCATGCTTCCCTTCCAAGGAAAACACCAGTTGGGTGTCATCAGCATAGTTGATTAAATCGATCCCATGCGACTTTATAATAGGGATCAGGGGCTGCAAATATATATTAAAAAGGATAGAGCTGATCGACGAGCCCTGTGGCACTCCATGGTGGACCAAGGACTTAGGGGAAGCAAACTGAGCCAAAGTCACTACCTGTTGTCTGCCCAACAGGTATGATTGTAGCCATTTCAGGGCCTTACCTTTCACACCCAGTTTCTCCATTCTACTTAACAAGACTGCATGGCTGACCGTTTCGAATGCGGCCGACATATCCAACAACACCAGTACTGATGAATTGCCGCTGTCGGCTCGCATTCGCAAGGTGTCCAACATGGTAGCCAATGCAGTTTCTGTCCCATGGCCTGGGCGGAATCCATACTGGACCTTATCCAGTAGGCGGTTATCTTCCAGATAACTTGACAGGGACCTACTAACAACCCTTTCCAAAATTTTTATAGGATAGGCAGAGTCGGCCGGGACTGGTGGATCCAGCAGAAATAATTTTTTTCTTAATTTATTATATCAAAAAGTAACTTTTTTATGGACCTATATATATAAATTCAATTATAACAAATCCGATCACACCTATACATAAAATCACTACAGCAGCCCCATCCTGACATGATACAAACTACTCACAGACAATATATTTTTTTCACAGAAAAATGCAATGGGTGGGTCTATGTTATAGTTTTGTGTGGTATCTTAGCATGCATTAAAAAAATGAGATATTAACACAAAAAAAGTTGAAATCTTATAAAGAATGAATATTTTTTTAAAAACTATGAAATTAACAATGTATAGTTTAATAGGCTAACTATAATATGCACCTCAGCCATGCATTGTTTATGACCTCACAAATTACATCAATCATGGCATGTTAAATTACATTACTGATGACATCACTGATGACATTTTAAATGATCACCACTTATGACATCACTGATAACATCATGCTCATAAGCAGCATAAAGTTAGTGAGAATACACATCTCGGTTGAAAGCAGGGAAATGTGATAAGCCCTGGAGGTGATAGTGCTTGTTGAAAGTTATTTGATGCTCTGTTTACAAATCTGAAAAGTTTAGGGTTCCAGCATAACTCCCCATTAAAGAAGAGAAAGGCTGAGTGCACATGGTGTAGGTTGCAGAGATATATTCAAAAAATAGATTGTGACTTGAAGCCAAATCCTATTCCAAAGAAATCAGTGAGGAAGGCCAGACTTTTTTGGACAATAGATTTTGTATCACTGCAATTTAGATTAAGCAGTTCCCATTTTCTAATCACTCCTCTGGTCCCTCCCACATTTCCTACAAAGTAGGAGGTGTGCAATTGTAGGTTTGTTAACTCCATTTTGTAGTATGTGAGTTCTATAAAATGCAGTTTGTGAAGCAGTGTTAAATGAGTACAACTCTGTGTTGGAGGGTGGATTTATTTAGCCCAGGTTTATCCATATTGTGAGAAAGTGGATGTTTAGTTGGGGTGGATCGTAGTCCACGCATGTAAAAATTGGCAGTATTCTTGTTATAACCAGCGAGGCTCTCAGTAATAAATCTGACCTCACCCTCTAATAAACATGGAGCAGAAAAGACAGGCTTAAATTGAGAAAATGAGCAAAGCATTTAAAAGTACCCGACCAGTTGAAAAGTTGATAACACAACACAGTAAAAATCCCAATCCAGTTTATGAAAATAATGAATATTCTACTGAACAAAATAACACCGAAACAACAAACATCAGATAAGGGTATCTGGAAATATGAGTTTTTCAAGTTTTAAATGGAAATTGTGCTAAAAATGGGCTTTGCGCAAGCACCGCCCATGGGTTTCTGGTTGCGCTTGATTGGTACCTACGCATGATTTAGGTCTGCCTGTGAAGGACCGCAGAGATGGCATATGAAGTACACAAGATCCCACTAGTCTAGTTTACCATGGCGTGGAACCAGGTTAATAATAATAATATTGTTCGTTTTTATGTGTAAGACAGAGTGCACGTCCATCTGGTTGTAGAGTATACAGTTTGCGTATTGACCCTTTTCTTGTGAAGAATATGGTCTTTCCGTTTGCATCATGTACTGTCATGTTGTATCACATCTGCATAGTCCATCTGGCATTTAGTGCTACTTTTCTAGTGTGAAAGTAGGATGTAGGAGCATTGTAGGTGTATCTTCGTGCATGGTGAACCATAGAGCTGTTTTCTGCCACCTTTCTTGTCGTATATTGTTTATAGATTAGTTAGTTATTGCGAATTTGCTTATGGACATGTATATGGTGCAAACATAGCCAAATGGGTAACAGAGTAGTGTACATATCAACAAAAACAGTTTAGTAAAAACAGTTACAACATTTCCATTTGTGAAATGTCACATGGACTGTGCAACCTTATAAAGGCCTGTTGGTGTCATGAGCAGAAACTAAACACCCCTTTAAAGCCATGATTTTATCGCCATCTACACATATACACCTAAGAAGAATGGGACATTTTGTGCAATAATACAGTATACATGACAAACCGAACCCTAAATCTTTCAAAAGTTACACATTTTGCCAACAGCCGCACTTTTGCACCAAAAATCTCAATATCAATTGGCACAATTACACGTCTGATATTTAATGTAGAGCCTATTCAGTCTTGGAAAGTAATGTTTTCCATTTCTACACCTGACCAGGGTGGAATGTTTTTGTACTCCTGCCCCCTCTCATGCTCCAAAAAGGGAAGCCAGTTCATGCCTAAGCTATCCATTAACCCGTATGCTGGGATGACTCAAAGCTATTGGTAGGTCACTGCCCTGCGGTTAAATGCAAAACTCACAAACAAATTCGTTTTTTTCCTAAAAGTGGTTTCATGTCAAAATCTGTGTTTTGCCCTGCATGTCCACATTACTAGCTTAGAGAAAATACTATCACTCAGGACAGTCCTGCCCCGTATAACATGAAGTGTCTACCTGATTCAGACTCTAGATTACCTTACTCCATATAACATGAAGCAATTGATCCACACCCACTCCTAAATAAAGCAAATACACTTGTCCAAGATAAATGAGCGACTCACCCGCATAGAACACCAATTAGAGAACCTATTACATGGTCCCAACAATATCACAATGAACCTAAACATATATACTAATACCACCCATCAGCCTCACCCCCTATATGCAACAGCCATGTAGCTGGATCACAACACCTCTCAACAACAAAGCTCAGAAGCCTAAAAGAAAAACCGCCACAATGTCTCTGAGCGAGGTGGCGGAGCTGGTCACATATTACAAGCTGGCCTCCTCTAAAATCCAGGTAATCACATAACTAGGGAGAAACCCTACACCAAAGAAAAGGACCAGGCCACCAACACACCACAACAATATCCCCTTGACTCCCTCCCCCAAAATCCTGGGAACGGTTGTGAGTCCAATTGCATGCTCATACATTGCAGATTTGCAACCCAGCATCCAAGAGAATTAGCAGATTTCATCCTGAACCACAGCATTGACATCAGCACGGAAACATGGCTAAATGTATCCTCATACCGGATCTTGGGCATGCTAGCTCCACTGGGTTTTCAATCATCAACAAAGACAGGAAGAATCACTGCGGTGGAGGCATCTCTATTATCCTTAAGAACTTCATCAATTTGGGTGAAACGGACACCTTCAGCTATAATACATTTGAAAACATCAGCACCGCTATAAGGATGAAAGATAACATACCAATGAACTATCACCTTCTATTAGAACCATCAGCTAACGAACTTTCCTATGGTGAACACCCATGAATTCTAATAACACACTGCTTACTCTCACAAACCAATAATATAATCCTACACAATCTCCACTGGACCGGTAAAAGCAATACTCTAATGCAATTTTGAATGATTTCTTACTCAGTAAAAACCACGCCTAGCATTGCAAAGGTCCAACCACAGAAAAAGCACAACCTTCGATGCTATCAACTTTTATGAGGAAATACAGACTATTGACTGTATCCTCCCCAGCGACTGGCCGGGCCACCACATTATTTTATTTCACATCAATAAAGTTTCTCCCACACCCAGCTTGTATGCAAAACACCCTCTAATGGATGAAACACATAAGGCAAGTTCCTCTAATGAACCTTGAAGAAAGAATGGCATCTACTACCCCCTCATCTGAGAACCTCTCAACAACTAAATCCGCTACCCACTACAACTCAACGATGTCCTCCATCCTAGACCAAGTACCCCTATGAAACTTAAAACGATGAGAAACATTTCCTCGAGATCCTGGTTCAATAAATACCTCAACACTGAAAGAAGACAGAGCTGAGCAGCTGGAAGACTCTGGCGACTCAATCCATCCACAGCCAGCCTGGACACATTTAGGAAGGAATGCAGAAAATATCAAAAACACATCATGAATAAAAACACCTCCTTCTTCTGCAACACTCTAGATAAGGCTAACAACCACCGAAAAGATCTCTGCAACATCATCAAACAACAAACCTCTAAGCTAGCGTTTAAAAACCCTCAGATATCCAAAGAATGGTGTGACAAACTTACCAACTTCTTCAATGATAAAATCATGAAAATCGAGCTCTTCCTTGATGCTTACAAACATTCATCCAATGAGAACACCCCTCTCAGAAATGAAGATAACTACCAAGCCTCTCACGTCACAGACTCACCAGCAAAAATCACCAACAACAAGTGCAATCGAATCAAGGGTTGCAACATACACCCAAGTAGCTGGTCGAACTTCAACCCACTCTCAGAGGCAAACAAATCTGTTCTGCTGGCTACATCCAAACTCTTCCTCCCACCTTGTGGACCCCTCCTAGCCTCCCTAGTAAAGAAACTTGACCATGCCCTAACACTGAGATTATAAACAGCTCCCTGTTGACTGGGGTGATGCCGGACTGTCTAAAACTCGGTCAAGCCATGCCACTGCTTAGAAAACAGTGAGCAGAACTCTATGACCTCAATAATTTCGGACCAAATTCTAATCGCCCCTTCCTATCCAAAACTCTAGAGAGGTATGTTTTCTCACAACTTAACCTACAAATCGAATAACAACAATCCCCTGCACCCTCACCAATCTGGCTTCAGAAAAGGATGCGTAATGGAGACAGCTATTTTGGGAGGCGGCCTTTGACATGTTAGACCACATGCTTTTCTTCGATTCCCTCCATAAAGAAAGGATCAGTGTGGATTGGTTGGTCCTACGTGGCTTCACATCTTTTCTACAAAACCGCCACCGATAAATAAAAAAAAGAAATTAGACTTCTGACACAACAGCAATGACCCAGAGTGTTCTCCAAGGCTCTGTTCTATCGCCTACTCTGTTTAATATCTACATGGAGCCCCTCACCATCATCCTCAACCAAGCAAAAATCTATACGCAGATGACACCCAGCACTACATGGAAATCTTGTCACTAGTAAACATACACCGGTCAAATGCCAGCGTCAAAGAAGTCCAACATTGGCTATCTCACAACCAAGATAAAACAGAAATATGTATAATCTCAATAGAAGCTCTTACTGAACTCTAAGACTAGCTGACTCCGTCAAATCTCTAGGAATCATGCAGGAACCCAAACTGATCATGATAGATTATATAAAGAATAGTGCGAAAAGTGCCTTCAACAACATGAAACTTTTGAACAAAATCAGATCTTACCTCCCACTGAATGATCTTAAATCAACCACACAAACTCTGGTGCTGTCTAGATTGGACTACAGGAACACTACCCTCACAGGCACTGATGAATCCCACCTTGCACTCCTTAGAACCACCCTCAACGTGGCAGCCAAAATGGTGACAGAAATCAAAAAATATGACCACATCTCCTAGGCCATGAAAGAACTGAAATTACTCCCAATAGAAGCTTGCAACAGCGTCAGTACAGCTTGTGTCTCCCACAAACCTTCCACACTGGAAAACCAAATTACTTCACCTCTAAACTCAAAAAGACAGGTCAGACAAGAAACCTCAGAAGCTCAAACACCCTGCTTCTTCCTATTTTTTTTTAAATTGTTTTTATTTTCTGCAATGATCAGCATGCCATGTACAACAATTTGCTCAATATGAATTACATTACTTCGTACATTGTATGTTCGCATCAAATAATATGGATAACATTGCCTTTTCTTTTACGTAACATCCCGAATTTCTTAAACCCCCCACCCTCAACTACCCCTGCGCTTCTACATCTTTTGCGTTTGTTTCAGGTTGCACTGAGTCATCATCACTTCTTGCAATGGAGTCTGTTGATTCTCCTACTTCCAACACTCCCGGTATGCGATTTCTCTCTGTTCTTTCAGCTTCCACAGGCCCCACTCTCAGCCTGCTCCTTCCTAAAGCATACAAACAAAAAACCTTGGCACACCTTCTCAAGCAATGCTACTAAAATCGGGAACTCCATACCAATACATTTCAGAACAAACAACTCTTTTTTGAGCTTCAAGAGACAGCTACAGGATCTCCCCCTCAACTGGCACCTCAATGAGTGGGTCTACAATCGTCGAACCAGACAGTATGTCCACCATTAGTTCTACCTATACCCCTTCCCTGTTACTTTTCCTCGCTCATGCTCAACTATTGATTTTATCTAATTTGACTTAATAGTCCTGATTTTACTCATTATTTTGATATGAGCATGTACTGTTTTTAAGTGCTCTGATACCCGTGGGTCTTGCCAGCGCTACATAAAACTCCTAAATAAATAAATTAATAAACAAATAAAAACAATGTCGCTTTTAAATGTCTATCTAACGTAGAGCGCTTCAAGGCTATTTTTTGTGTGGTAAACAGAAGCCTCATTTACCTGCTTGTTTGTCTATACCGTGAGACAGAAAATAGTGAAGGATGGGGAGGTAACAGCTGTGAATCCCACAGTGAAAGGAATCTCTACTCTGGCTTGAAGACAGCTCATTGCTGATCACTTGCTGTACAGCATCTGTTTAGACAATATGCAAGAGTGAGCTGTCTTTTGTGTTCAATTATAGACTCTGATCTGTGTCTCGTTATGCATGACTACATTAAAGACTTCTATTTCCAAGGCTCTGATATTCCCTAGGAGGCAGCACAACTCAGTTTAGAATGTACTGTGATGTCTAGGAAGCTGTCAATCACATTATTGTTTATTTATTGGATGTGTTCAGCTCACATTTCATCCAAGTCTGAAAGCTGTTGCAGTGCTGCCAAAGATTGTCATGCTTCTAAATGTGCACATTTTGGACTAACGAACCTGCATTTCTTTTTGGCACACAACCCTGGCATTAGAAATCTATCCAAAAGAATGCAAGCTTTGATTCAGGTGTACTCTCCATCTAACGTCCCATCAGCGTTTCCTGCACATGGACGAGATCCTGGAAAAGCTACTACCATCCGGATGCAGAGCCACCGGCTACTCCAGTTCTACCACTTCAGTGCACCTGGCCGCGGCAGGAAAGTAAACATTATCCAGTCTGCCAAAGGTAAGCTCTGAACTGCAGAGTGCGGGGATGTTTGTTAGCTTCTCTTGACCTGGCAGCAGGATTTTACTTGAAAGGTTTTCCAAACATTTCTACCAACACACACTTCTACCCCCACTGTCCTGGGTTGGTTTGCCTCCATTTTCTGGGTAGAGATCAGTTCATGCGGATGGAATCCTACAGATTCCTCCTTTTGTAGTCCCCCTTCACACCTACCTAAGGTTTTATGCTCCATCTGCTAATATTTAATCTTTGCAAAATAACCTTGGGATTCTTCTTGGCAACCAAGTCATCTACATATATCAATATGCAGACCGTAATTTACAGTCAGGTTGCCCAATAGCAGCAAGAGAGCAGGGCCCTCATTAAGACCTGAGCACCTATCGCTGCCACTACCATGCCATGGCCCTGCCATATTTGCAGGTGGTCTCATCCCTTCATTAGAGGGTTGGCCAGATCATGATTGGGGTATGGCATTGCAGTGGCTAGCATAAGTATGGTGGTGCTAGCACCAACATGCTGATGTCTTTGTTGCCTCTTGTAGCCCTGTAGCAATGGGACGCTGGGACCTGAGCATTGTATAGGCAAGGACATTTGCCAAATTCAAGACTCTTTTCCAAGCCATATTAGATGAGTATAAGGATGTAATCACTAAAGCAATAAAGCAGTAAAAGGGAAAGAATGTGAGGTACAACTACACTTTTGTCATGCTTATTAGGGATGTTCAAGATGCTTCACAAAGGAAATTCATACCTATTGGGATTCTACAGATACATAGCCTTTTTGAAGCACTGAGGAAGTGGTTGTTCCTATGAAACATATGTTGGCTAAATGTTGTATTCAGCAATGTAAATAACTAAGATTAAACAAAGTTAACAATAGTGCAGTGTCTCTAAATCCCGTTCAAGTTGTATTATGCGGACCCTTCGGAAATGAATAAGTGTCCTCACATGAGAATTTGGTATGCTCACCTTTTACTCTCTGCCATTATAGTAAGGTCGATCCATTTTTATGCAGAACATGTAATATAATGCAAAAGTATCTTATGCAGTAGTAACCTTGGGAAAAGGGACTAGACCTACAGAGGCAGACACATGAAATTTGATAGGCTGGGTAAACAGTTTTACCTTCTGCTTTAGTTTCAATACTGAAGAAAAATGTTGATAAGCTCTACAAAGTCAGGTAAACTGTTTGGGTAATCAATGGGAAGAATTAAACTAGCCTAGAGAAAGCTCCAAGTAGAAGAAAGTGACCACCCCCTACCACAATAGTAGGTATGGTGGGTATACAAAGCAAGGTTGTTCCCTATGTTAGGTAGGATCCATCCTATGGTTTTCACTTTGTAGCTTTCACAGAGGTCTATGTACACAAGGCTATTACACCATGCTTGCTTATGTATCTACAACCTCCCTACTGGATAGAGAAAAGCTTTGTATTAACCATCTGAGGGATACATTGCACAGTGGGAAACCTTTCTTTGTATACCCCTTATTGGTAGAAAGCTTTTTCTAGGTTGGTCTATTTATTTCCATTTGTGACCCAGTGTACCTGGCATTGTAGAGCTAAACGTTTACCTTCCTATCCCTTCCGCATATTTGCCTCCATAATATACTATGGTCTTACTGAAAAGTTAGATGTGGAAATGAAGTGTGAGCCAACTCTGCCATGTTTTTAGACACAGAGCCTATACACATGAACCTGGACAACAGTGCCCCAATTGTTCAGAGGTATAAAACCAGCAGCATTAATTTAACAAAAATCGAGTGCCCACATAAAAAGAGGATTTACTTACAGCCGAGTTTTGTAAAATGCAGATATCCTATTAAGTGTCAGGTAATTATATGTTTCTGGCCTTTTCCTGTCTGGTAGAAGTTTAATACTTTCCTTGTTGGGAGGTCACCCCCGGTTTTTAATTTTTTTGGGCAATGGCCTAGTGGTAAATTTGCACTCTAACATTGAGATACTGCTATACTGCTATAGTAGAGCAGCACCAGCCTAGACAAGCTTTTTATAGTTTTTGGGAACAGTAAGAATGGCGATGGGGGCAAAAGTAAGTGCCTTTTATGTACTTTTCAGCATGAGGACCTGGCCGCATCCAAGGCCCCACTCCTTTCTCACACAGTACATATTTTGCTTCATTTGGCAAGTCTGGTACATGCTGGAAAAAATATCAGATCGGCAGTTCCACATTCTCAATGTGGATTTCAGCTCTGTCTCATGCAGAGATGGCTGTAACCCTGAAGAAAAAAGACTAATACCCATTCTGAGTTGAGACTTGGAGAGTTTTCTGCAGGAAACCTCAAAACTCCAGACATCCAGGGGGTCCAACCTGCTTCAGGTATCTGGACTGTGGTTCCACAGCAGTGGTTACAGTGGAGTGATGTGGTTCACTGGTTAGAGGCGGCAGACCCGGAAGCAGAGGTCAGCCCGGGACCAGGGTTCAATTCCCGACGCGGCAGGGTCTTGGGCCATGGTTAGCGGACTCGATAATTCTCGCCTTGGTGCCTACTCCAACCATGGGTCCCACTCAGCAACTCTGGGCAATAGCTTGCTTAATCTCTACTAATGGCCCCATCACTGCCGGGGATGCTTGTCTTCACCTTGGAGATACCCAGGAGGGACCATCTCACAGGGAAAGCCAGGATGGGTTCCCCAGCGGTATACAGCGCCGGGACACCCCTTTGCTGGGGCAGCTGTGCGCTTTACAAGTATACAACATTTAACATTCTGCAGCATCCATGCAGAGAGTATTTATCTTCCCAAAAAGTGACAAAGTCCCTCTGTGCATTAAGATTTAGAATGAATATAAAAAAGATTCAAAGAACATAACACAGTCTCCTTTTGAGTGGGTCTTTGAAACTTTTTCGTACTTCTTGATGTTTAGACTATCACTTTTATCAATCCACTTGCTGGATCCAACCCAGGTCTCATCGCAGTTGGTCTGAAATTGTGCCTTGGCCCCAGTCTACTGCGCCCATTGACTTACATTGGGCACTTTTTTTTCTTGGCTTTTTTCACTTTAATTGTTTAAAAATTCAAATCTCCAGTTCCCCTAATTAGATTTTTGTTGTTTTTGTCTTATTTTACTCATACCATCTATATTTTTATTTTTAAATTGATTGTGAAGTTCTATTGTGTTTGGTGTGGGTTGTTCTACTGTCTAAGCACAGCTTAAATAATGTACACATTGCCATTGATTTCAGTCTAACTGCTTTGTGCCACATTACGATGGATTGAGTAGTGGTATGCTTTATTGAATTTATATGACATTTAGAAGGTTTTGGGTTTATTCTAGGAGATGGCAACTTATCCACCCCAAATAATAACCCACTTTCCTACAGTATCCATCCTTACATTTTGACCTCACAGGCATGTACTACTACAATGATAATCTTAGTTTCCATCTAATTAACAGCCATCAGCCACTACTGTCAATGTGGAGAGTACTGGGTACAAAGATTGGAATATCAACTATAGGCTGGACAACTGTGTCTGAGCAGAGACATTTATTCAACAGTTCTGTTAACTAGGACACAAAATGCGCAAGTACCCAGCGGGAGGATGTATAGTATCTGAAAGGAAATGTTTTATTTCAACACTCAGCATTTATCAATAACATGACTTTACATTTTGGAACTGTGACTCACATACCCCTCTTTATCTGAGATAACTCAGCCCCAATGTCTCCTGGACACATTTTGTCTTAGAGGCTGAGGTCATCCTATGTGAGTTTTCACAAGTACTGAGTCGTACTAGTCAGGGTAGAGTGGGCAGCATACATGTCATATTCATTTTTTCTAGCCGATGTGTGCCAGTTCAAACATCCTTGGGCCTCGCCATCATCTTCATTTGCCCTTTCCTATACCCAAAGCACAACGCCTGCATGCTTATTTGACACTTGACTCCACGGAAACATAGCTCTTCCAGGAGTGTGATATATGACTTATACCATCCTAAATGAAATATTTACTAAGGGTCCTTTTTTCTTTTGGAAAAATAAATTGATAAATGAAATACCTCCATGCCACTTTTTACACCCTCCTGTGCTCATGATATTCTCTCCCAACAACTTTCTATTTACTTCTATAGTTAACAACAAATTACACTTGATATCAATTCCATGCTATCAAGTGTTAGAATGATGTATAGTAAGTTTTATTCCTACAAAGTAATCTTGACATTTGGCATCCCATGACTATTCTATTGCTTTATTGAAAAGCCCAAACATCTCATGCATTCTGTCTGAAACATAAGGTATAACGTTTGCATAATATTCCAGAAGGCTGTAGAACAATCTTAATGAATCCTTGTTAGCTGGCCTGCACCAGCCCCAAACTCATCACCAACTCCTCTGACTTTGAATTAGGACTGCTTCTCTGTCAAATCTTTTTCCCTAAGAGTTGCCAACACATGATGCAACAATTCATTGTGTGTCTCCTTCGTCTTGGCACTCAATAAAATGTAATCTTAGAAAAAAAAATGCCCTCTTCACCAGCAAACAAATCATCTATGACATGCTGTAAAATGTTGATGTAGAGGTTATTCCAAGCTGCATTCCAGCAAAGCAAAATGCACCCACCTGTACTAACAAAAAAACACAAAAAACAATGACTCCTCTTCCAATTCAGTCAGTAAAGCCTGATCACAGATCTGTTATAGCTAGCCATTCTGCTTGACCTAGAGTCTTCGGGATAACATTAAGATTAGGCAGCGGGTGCCATTCTGCTCATCTTGCTTGATTTCTATCTTTGAAGTGCACACATATTCTTGCAAGTTGGTTGGCTTGAATGCATAACCAATGGCTTAAGCCATTATGGCGCTACAACATTTTAAATCACCACACTAGCACATTGGTCATTGTGATAGGGGCTCCTCTTTGTCGCTCATACACCAATAATTTTAGAAGGTTGCTTATACATTTTATATATTTAAATCTCCACAAATTTCCATATGTTCCTGTGAATACTTCTGTATAGAACTCCTACACATTTTCTCTGGAAAATAACAGCTGTAAACTCCACCTCCAACTCACTGAGCACCAAACACTGTTTGAGGCATAACAATAATTCCATCAATTTCCCTAAATTTACATTCAATAGCAGATCAAATTCTCAGGATAAAAACATCACCAAGCACAGGAGGTCCTTTTCAATGATCACTCCTATTCAAAGCTCTACTCCATTCACAGTAGGGCTGCACTTGTCATGGTCCAGTGTCAGCATTGTTTTTCCAATACAAGTCTTCCATAAACATTACAAAGGAGGAACTGCAAAGCAAGAGCTCGCTTTCTCTATTTGAATATTTTTAGAAGCATCCCACTGTCTCTATAGAACCAACTTCCTGTTGTAGTCATAGTGTGATATATTGTCGGGACCGTCTTATATCACCATATACATTTCTTTGCGTTACAGCAATGGTAAGATGATGCTAGTAAGATACTCCAAAATAATCATTAGGGTGTGATTTTTACGATTAAAGACTTAACTGGATTATGTGGGAATTCTCATTTCAGTTGCCAGCAGGCATTATGCAATCCTATCAGTGCACTGGAGAGAAAGTGGCACTCTTTTTTAATGTCTATACAAAGCTGCAGTGATTTTGGGGGGAGTTGAGAGTAAGCTATACACACAATTATCTGAACCAGTTTAATGTACTGTGTCTAAGACATGAGCTTTGTTGTTTAACCATTCTACTGTCCCAGCATACTAGCAAATGACACACAGAGAGAAGATTTCAATTGATATTAGATATGGTACAGAATATATGTCAAATACAATACCGTACAGCCAACTGGTAAGAATTTTTTCATTTTAAGCAAAATGCATTACTTTTGCATAGTTACCACAAGTGGAAATATCTGAAGTTTTAATTTAATACTATACATATAAATCGTTATTAGACCCAAAGCACGACATTTATTCTGAAAAAAGTGAGATAAATATGAATGGGCTAGAGTGCAACAAGATACTGGGCCTTATTATGACTGCAGTGGTCCATTGGACCGCCGGAATCATGGTCGCACACTGGCGGTCCACACACCGTATTTTAACTATGATGGTTGGACCACCACAGAACCACTCCTCCCGGCAGGGAACCACGATACCTGGCGGTCTTGCAGCGGTGTAAGGCTGGTAATTTGCTGGAACGGCCGCTGCGGCACCTCCAAGTATATTACTAGTATCTTCACCGCCACGGTCTCATTATGGCTGTGGCGGTGCGGGTTGCTAGCGTAGCAGCCTGCTCCGGAACGGCAGAGTCATAATAAGGCCCACTGCCTCTTTGTTCTTTCTCTACAATTGTCCCATGGTTAAATGAATATTGTATTGCTTGCAGGATATTGAAGTAGCGGCATCTTCTCAAACATCACTCTGAAAACAGCATCCAAAGGCATACTGCAATCGGCAAATGTGCTCATGGCCTCAAGGTACACAAGACCTATTTGCTTTCTCATATTTCCAAACTAATATGTGTACTGAAACAATCACTAAGTCAAACAAACATACAAAAAACTTAATCCATTAATGCCTTGTTTTTAAAGGGCAACACCTGCATTTAATGAGGCTACTAATTGAACTAATGAGCGCCATGCTCCCAGGCATGCCGACATTCTCCCAGGTTGCCCATAGATATCACAGATTCCGTAAGGCAAAGGTGAGGGTGGTGAAAGCTCCTCTACTGTTGATCTGTGTGAGCCTCACCCACAACTGATGTCACCCCAAGTGCACCCAACCCTCAGCCAGGTGAAGAGGGAGGGAAATGGTCTCATTCAAGTATTTTCTTTAGTTACAATCAACATCATTATACATCCAAATGTAGCCTCCATTTGGAGAGCTCGTCTCTATAGTAAACACAGTGTGAGCACTGCTCAGCTTACTGTTTGCTGGAGATCCGGGATGAGGACTCTTACGACCATGGTGTTGGTCTGGATATCTTCCATTCTGCTGGTGGGTTTCTCGGCAGTTGCCCGGATAGTGTCGTAGATGGTTTCTTCTTTGGAGCTGTCGGACTCGGATTCCACAGAGTAGTCTGAAAAACTTTGTGCCATTTCATCTTCACTTGAGGTGGGACTACGGGGCATGTTCAGCTTGACGCTCTAGGGACCTCTACGAAGACAAGAAAACCAACATGAAACCTGTGGTCTCATATAGTGTAAAACTAGATTTATTGATCCAATGTCCACAAACAAGCATGTAGTAGCTTCTATACATATTGGTGCACAGATATTATTTTTTGTTAGAAAGCACACATTTTCAAAAACAAGCAAAAATGTTTGCAGCCCACCGATTCAACAACTAAGAAGGACGGCCTTTTGGCTGTAACTATCATTATAAAGCTTAGTCAGTCACTTACGCCCGTAAATATACAGTTTGCATTGAAGGAAATTATACATTTCCTATCAATTCTGTTAACAACTCATGATTGAAGAGTCTCATTGCTTGTAACCAGGGCCGGTTTTAGCACTGGTGGCACCTTGTTCAACAATGTTTGTTGGCGCCCCCCAATGACCACCTCTGCTGCGGTTTCCCTCACTATCACCATTTAATAGTGCCCCTCAAGTCTACATAATCACTCTCTCTCAGCTTCATTTAGTTCTATAGACCCACTCTGTTAGAAATTGAGATCTCTCGTTGGATGAGGTAGGTACCATAGACCAAATAGGGACCCTTGATTCTAGTCAGGGTAAGGGGGATACATGCTTGTAGATAACGCCTGCTCACCCCCTCAGTAGCTTGGCTCGAACAGACAGACTTATCTTCAAAGGCAATGATCAAAGTACTTGTACCAACAATCTCAGTAATGCAGTGATAACGCTACAAACGGACTCCACACTGGTTTAGAAAAAGAAATTAAAAGTGCCATTCTCCAACACAGAATCTAAAAACCATCTGTCCTAAAAGATGCGTTATCAAATTTAGCGGTATTTCACTACCAGGACATGTCACCCACACTAGTACATGTCTTGCCTTTTACATACACTGCACCTTACCCAGGTACCTCGGGCCTACTATAGGGGTGGCTAATGTGTACGAGAAGGGAAGGGTAAGGTCTGGCAGGTTTGGACAACGGCCAGGTCGATGGTGCAGTTAACGTAATGCATGCAGGCACGGCAATGGCCGGCCTGAGTAATCATTTCAGTGCTACTCACGTGGGTGGCACAATCAGTGCTGCGGGCCCACTAGCAGCCTTTGAGTTACCAGCCCTGGCACATATAGTGCACATTACTAGGTACCCACGGGTAACGCAAATTTACCAATCATAGAGCACCAATTACAACACAATTTCTCCAGGGAGCACTCGCACATTGGCACTGATCAGCAGTGGCAAAGTGCCCGAAGCATCTATACCAGCAAAACGTATTGCAGCACAGTGTCAAGAAAATACAGGAGGAAGAGGCAAAAAATTAGGGGCAACCACATTAAAGATACTAAGTCTAACACGTGTTCCCTCCAGCTGAAATGGGAATGGACAGACCATTAGCGTAGGCGTGTTCTGTGCCAGGATGGTGTTCCACCGTAAAGTCCATTCCCTGTAGGGAGATGAACCACCTCAACTGTTTTGGGGTTTCACCCCTCAAATGCATCGACCATCTGAGGGGCCTGTGGTCCGTCTGAACCCGGACGTTAGTCCCAAATAAGTAGGGCCTCAGCTTCTGTAGCGCCCAGACCACAGCAAACGCTTCCCTCTCGATTGCACTAAATCTCTGTTCCCTGGGAATTAGCCTCCAGCTAAGGTAGACTAGGGGTCAGTCCAAGCCCTTGTCATTCCCTTGTGAGAGTATTGCTCCCACCCACTGCTCTGAAGCATCTGTCTGCACAATGAACTTCCTGGAGAAGTCAGGCGCCCTGAACATGGGTGCCCTGCACATGGCAGTTTTCAGGGCATCAAATGCAGTCTGGCAGGCATCGGTCCAGATCACCTTTTTGGGCTGCTTCCGCGAAGTCAGCCCTGTCTAGGGGGCAACAATGGTGCTGTATCCCTTGACGAATTGTTGGTAATACCCGATGAGACCTAAAAAGGCTCTCACCTCTGTCTGGGTCTTGGGGGGCTACCAAGCCAGAATGGTATCAGTCTTCGCTTGTAGAAGTGCCACCTGTGTTATCCCACTGTATTTGTCATGGTGAGAATGTTTTAATTTAACGTGTGCCGACTCTGAACTCAGTGGTTCGAATATGTGTTTTGTAGAATGTCACAGAATGATTACTTAATTAAAATAAAGTTTCCTTCACCAATTACAGGCTGTGCGCGCACCAAATAATACTATACTTGTTTCCGTCGCCTTCTTATTTTGCTCGGATTTAGCTACAGAAAACTCTGACTCTTAACAGAAACCATTATTATAGCGCCAGGAGTATGTCTAGAATTACAAGCTGCACTTGGAACGGTATGAACTCTAGGATTTGTTGAAACAAGATTACAGATACCAGGATATGAACAGAGAGTGGTAATTACACCTTACTGCCAGATAACTCTACAGCACGCGGTTGATTTCTACATATGTTTATCAAATATATTTACATGGGGGTTTGCCAGGCTGCTCGATGTGGGTGGGACACTACATTTCCTGTACAGGATTTTCGTTCAATAATCAGTTCATTCTGAAAGCTGTAATCTTGGAGTGCGCTGCACCGATTGGAATCCAGTTAGCAAACCTGATCTGGCTGTATAGCTGGTTTTCAGCTCCTGAGGCACTTTAGTATTGAATAGGCATGTTCATACTCCCTACAGGGGTGCAAGATTTGCACCGTGCAATGAAAATGTTCTATGGCAAATGAGGTGCCATGCCCCTGTGCCATGTTTCAGATTTTAGCGTAAGCGAAAGAATTGCTCATGGGAATGTGCTATCAGTGGGGTGCGCTTCAAGAAGGAGCACCAAGTTTCCCAAGGACCCACCAGCGAAGTCCTCTCGGCTGATGCAATACAGATTTTACATGTCCCCATGGAGGCAGGGGATGTCCCTGCCCCCTTCTTGATGGGCAGGCCTCAGGCATGCACTGCTATATAGGCCCAGGGCCTAATATACAAAGGTATTGTACAGTCACAACACCTGCAATATGCAAAGATCATGTGGTCTTCGGCTGCAACATTGCTTTCTGCAATGTGAGTAGGAAAAGCTACCCATTCGATATCTCAATTATCAGGGTCATGAAAGGGCTGTCTCCCACCTATGCATCGTTTGGAGTGCAAAGTATCAATGGCTGTGACCATAAGTGCTGTTGCAAACCATTGATCAGTTACAGACTTGCACATCACTGATTTACAAAGAAGATACAATCCCTATGTAACAACTCTCCCTTTTTCTTCCAACTTTTTAGAGAAAAACAGCTCTGTGGGTTTAATTTTTAAACCAGTCTATACCGTGTGTGGACCTGTATCAAACGCACTATTCTACCATAAACAACAAGTAAAGGCCTTCAAAATACGGAATTTATATTATTATTTTCCTTTTTGATGGTGTAACAATGTACAACAATGGAGATGATGCAGTGCTCACAAGTGAAAGCCCCCAACCTGGTAGGTTTCCGTAAGCTCCTTAAAACCTGGTTATTTGACCAGTAAGCTGATGGGCATCGGTCCTTATCTGAGTAATCATATGCGCCGAGACACCCACGGGTAATTGTCGCGCAATAAAAATCTCAAATAAAATAAAATAAATAAAAATAAATGTGAACTGTACAATATGATACACACACACACACACACACACACATATATATATATATATATATATATATATATATATATATATATATATATATATATATATATATATATATATATATATATATATATATATATATATATATATATATATACACAATCAGTGGTGCCACCTGTTTTCACTTGATTTAAAGTATAATTTGAGCACTGTTCCTTATATGCAATAATATTCTGCAGGGATAACTCCTGGAATAATGTGGAGGTTTCGACCCAAGGCGCATATTAAAGGGATCTCCTCAAGAAGGAATACATAATCTGGGGATAAGAATAAGGAAAGGCCATTCAGATGAATGAAACACGGTAATGACTCCTGGTCAAGTAACCAGGTTAGCTAGTTTCCACACACCTCCAAAATGCAGTCACTCGGTGTAGTTCAACACACCCCCATCATGTAGTCAATCAATGCTCATATGGAGGTTGCCATAGGCCAATGCCAGGTAGAAGGTTATTTAAAGGGAGAACTGAAAATGGAAACCAGAAGCGCTAGTGAGGGGTCATTCTGCATATTAGCACCCACTCTATCTTAATCATGATGATGGCCCCTGTTCCTCTGAATCCCACAGGTAGAAGTGGATTCTTCCAAGGGAAACACCTCACATCCTGATGTTGCTTACTCCCACTCAAGGTATGAGCGCTGGAGAACACATGGCTTCACAAACACCAAATGGAGAAAGATTGTAGCAAATATATCTATAAAATAATGTTTCCAGCCAACTGCAACTAGCAGCAAATAATAATTATCCCACTCAATAACGATACAAATTTGTGAGCGGTGAAAAACTCGTACCTATACGAACACTATTCAGTGAAACAAGGTTCTGAGGCTGCCGCAACTAGTAGTAACAAACAAACGGACCTACGGTGACAACGAAAAAACATACCCAACCATCTACATCTTTGAATTTAGCTAGACAGTCGGGCCATGCAAGAATCTAGTACTTAAAGGATATTCCTAAATCCAGCGCGCCCCCTAGTAAAAGTCGTTGTAATGACTTGCGATGTAAATGCATTGCGTACTAACAACGCGGTAGTTGTAATGATCGCGTTGTAATAGTACGCGATGTTTTAGCATGCGTTGTAACATGCTATATTCAGATGGGTCATCAAAAGCAGGATTGGAGGGAGGAGCTGGGCACAACCCCACTTACAATTGAATAGGCTGTGTCCAGTCATCACACAAAGGGCTGCATACCCCCTGTAGATATTTTGGAGGCAGGGCAAGGAGAGCAGGGCACCTGTGAACTCCAATGGCATGCCTCTAGAACCTTCTCTTCACTTGAAAGACAGGACTGGGTATAAATACTGAACCTCAGACACCAGCACTTCATGATACTTCTGGACCTGTGGATACTCTGCCAGGCAGAAGGACTGCTGTGCTGCTGACGGAACTTCCACTTTGCTGGACTGCTGATCTGAAAGGACTGCTGTACTATCCTGCTGCCTGCTGACCTTTTTCCTGGGTGAGAAGGACCGGACCTGCATCTCTTGAACCCAAAACCTCAGAGTGACTCCAAGGGCTAGTTGACCTGGCTCCTGATCTGAGGCCTCAGAGACATCACAGGCGTCCAACAATCCTGCACTTGCACCTAGACTATGCCATCGGTGAGTCTACCCTGCCAAGTGGTGCCACCCTAGTCACGGACCTCTGGAAGTGGTGCCAAGTTGCTTGCCAGCCCATGAAGATCCAGCAAAACAGACACATCTTCTTTGCTGCATTGAGCAACCCCTTGCGGAACCCACTCATAGCTGTTGCTGTGTGTATTGGACCAGTAGCAGAGACCCTCATCACCTCCGTTGCCTATTCTGAACTGCCTCCATGCATTGCATCCTAAGTGCAGGCCTGCGCATTCCTCATCAACGGCAGCCTCGATTACGACACCGGACTGTGCATCGCAGCCTCATAGCTCCTAGGACCCAATACACCTCCCCAACTGCGCTACGCATGCTCAATGCTAGGCTTCGCATCGCAATCCCTCGTCAATGGGATCCTTGACAATGGCTCAGGACCTCGCATCACAGACTCGCTGCGCCTCGGAACTAACGAATCGCTTTCGCTGTGTGCAGCATCTACGAAAAGGCATCCTTGCAATGCTCTGCAAATCAGAATAAAAGGTACTTTGTTCAGAGGAACTTACTGGGTTCTTGTAGCCAGGCAGTGCTCCATCGCTGTCGGCCTTAATTTGTGACTTTGACCCGGATCAGTGCGTCTACATACCCAGAAGGTGACCGGAGGCCGCAGCGGTGCTCCCAGTGACTAGACACCCAGGCTCACCATCACAGGCCACAGCGTCAAGGGTGATAGGAGCCCGCAGAGACTCTCACTTTCCACATTTTCTCATTCTCCAGGAAGGACAATTGAGGGCGAATGACAAGAATGACTGGCATCGTGATTTACACCAATCTCTGTTTTCTATTTTTCAAAAGGGTAGCAGGTCTCTTTTCCTTGCCTAGCCGAGAGTCAGCTTTCACTGCTACATTCAGCTCTGGCTTTCTAACAGTTTGCACCTCTGAATTTCTGTGACAGACTTGCAATGTCAAAAAGCAAAACTACAAGTCCCAGAATGCAATATTACATTGGTTAAAATCTCATCCTGGTTGCAGCTGTCACACATGTCACAATCCACCTGAAGGCAATGCCTTACAACGAATGTACAAGTAATGTCGGCAGGGTTTACGTTTCTGGGAGATAACTCGATCACAGCCTGAAATCCATTTGGTAATTCACAACATGTATTTTTCTATCAATAGGTTCTTTTCTCGAGGAATGCTACTGGGGAGAAATGAGCAGAAATGGTTTCCGCAGCAGTTGTTTCGTGAATGAGATGCTACCCAGGCGTCTATTCATCTCAATTTATTCCAGGGCTTAAGCGATGAAAGCCCTCGGAATGGCCATGCCGTCTTCCACCCCCATATTTGTAATTTTCAGATAAATTGAACTCTGAAAAAAATGCATAAGCAGAAAAGTGGCTGGTGAGAAACCTCACAACGAGCTTTCTTCTTCCATCAAAGCCATCAGAGGCAGGAAAGGGTCCAAGCGCCAATCGTCTGTTATTTAGAGCGCTTAGAATTCCGGCAAGCGCTGTTTCATATGCCATATATAAAGAAGCATGAAAACAAGTAGCACTTTTTGGCTGAGCCTAGAAAGCATTACTGGGGCAGTACTGTACTTCAATATCGGACTGTCATTTTTCTGGTGTATCTGTAATGAATTTGCTGCATGACTATTACCCCTGAAGAAGTGCCTTTTTGCAAAGACTGCGCTGCTTTTCATACACATTTCAAGTATGTTTACCCCTTTGCTACGGTTTCCTATTTTCTATGTGGATTACACCTGGGTTAGAGCATCCAAGTAACACTGGGTCACATCTGACGCCGCTACAAAAGGGCATCGCATCCTATCTCCGAGCAGAAAGTGCACTTATATCCCTGCGCAGGGCGCTATGATGTGTACACATTCGCTGCGGAATGGCTCCGTGTGTTACACGCTCCCTGCTGAGACATGCAGTGGACTTCAAGTTACAAGTCTAAATCCCAGCAAGGCTAACTCCGCCTTCAATCCTTCCATGGTCGGTGCATTCATTTAATTATTAATTGGGTAATAACAATGCCTGTGATTTACAGTGCTTAGACGTAGAAGAGATGCAGTATAGCGAACTATATAAACCCCATAAAAACGGTATCATATTAATAATAACCCTACTACTAATATTAATATAGTATATAATTATCATAAGAATAGCCTCAGCTGTAAAGTCGATGAGGACAATGCTGCACTATGCTAATAGGGTGCATGTGCAGTCATTAAGTATCACGATTTGAAGTAAAGTGGAAATGACGCAGGGAGTAGCCCCGCCTCCAATGGTGAGGTACACGGGACTGACAGCCATGATCACTTCCTGTAAGACAGCGAGGGTTCCACTGACGTCACCGCCTGGAGGGCTGAGTGGGAGAGCAGAGGAGACACATAGGCAGACAAGACACCGCCACAATGGACATATGGACTCGCCACAATGCTGAGGGCGAGTCCATACCGGGGAACGCCTTAACCAATTCATCCATGAACATTCCAAGATATGGCGGAGTGTGCTGATGACATCATCAAATATCTATCTGGGGTTTCTAGCCAGACCTCAGCCGGTATAATGCTACATATGATACTGGTGCCTGGAAGTATGTCGAGGGTACCTTTACAACTGTTGTATTTTCCTATAGTATCGAAGATTTATTCATCATAGTAATTGAAGCGTGTTCTTCTGTAACACAAACGCTGACGGGTCGAACGCTTAGAGAATCTCTGGCAGCAGCTCACTGTTGCATTCCAGTCCACCGTGTGTTTGCTCACTTTACAACACAGACAAGGGCCAACCTTCTGCAGACCAGGCTTACTTCTGCTCCAATAGGAACTGTCCAGCATGCACTGCCAAGTAGAAGGAAACCCACGCGGCCGCAGGCTGGCTACAGCCGTGCTGGGCGTTATCAGTGCAATGCAGCTCGACCCCAGCAGCGCAGCGAGCCCAGGGCCCACCGGTGCACAGACCTCTCAGACTTAGGGCAGCACTCACCCCGAGAGATAGAGGGTGGCACCAAGCGGGTGCCAGGGGCGAGACCTCTGCAAGCATTCCACTGATCACCTCTGTGTTTCAATGAGGGCTCCGAAACCTATTATGACTCTTTGATAAACATCACATGTATGTCCTGATGTACAGGGCCACAGTCACAGTGTGATATAGGCACTCCCAAGCCCCAGAATGCAAAGCTTTATTGTCTGAAGAGCCACCCCTGGCTGATTATGTTATGCATGAGAAGGGGCCACGTGGCAGCTGTGGTCACGGGTTGTGCAATATCACCCACTGCTGATATCATTATTGTATAAGTCCTCATATCACAGATTGTTGGAAAGGCTGAGATGCTCTTTATGCCTCGCCTTTGCATAAGGGAATATGAAATGTCAATTACTTTCCAAATCACTGCTGGTTAGTGGGATGAGACGGGCACCTCGCTTCCTTCCGTGTCATATCTGAGCTGCCAGCCGATGCATTATGGGCAGGGGCGGATTGGCAAGGCGGGCATTCGGGAATGGGCCGAAGGGCCGGTGCCTCAGTGCCCTCTGTGGGCCGTTTTTTTTCTCCCCTGTCCCAGTCCACAGAGAGTGGACTAGGAAAGGGGAGAAAAAACCGGCCCACAGAGTGCACGGAGACAGAGACTGAGAAAATGAAAGCAGCCTCGCTGTGCGGCCAGACAGCGATTGTCAGCTGTGGGCTCTCCTTCACCCCTACCCTGCCAAGCAATCAAGCTCAAGCTGAGGCTGGGCTGGGGAGGGGTGATTGTTTGCCATAATCAGCCTCCCTGAGGGCCAGGTGTTTCTCAGGCCTTTGAGCCATTTGCACCTCGGCCCCCCTGGGGCCCATGCAGCCCAGAAACGGTGTTAGTCTTAACACCTCGCCCACAGCCCTTCACATTCAGGGCATAGTGGGCGAGGAAGAATGGGTCTTGCTGTGGGGCCCTGGTGATGTTTGGAATTTTTTTGTTTTATTTATTTATGCGATTTTATATAGCGCAGACTTTACCCGAAGGTGTCAGAGCGCTTCACACTAGGAACAGCAATAATACATGAGGAGAAAATGATAAGTGGACAAATTACAAAAGCAAACGTTAAGTTACATGAATCAAAAGTGACAATAGTGAGCAACCAAAATACAAGAGGAGCAAACGATACATTACAGGAGGAAAAAGAGATATGTGTGCAGGTTACAAAAGCATACAAAATACAAGTAGAGGTGTAATACTGCAATTAATGGCAGACACTCCAGCACAAGAAAAAACGTTACGTAGGCAATGGTGGCACTTGTGCAAGTATCTAAAGCAAACAAAAGTGAGAGGTAGCAAACAGTGTGTTACAAGAGAAAAGTGATTTGTGCAAGTTACATACAAGGGTACCATACACAGGTACAAGGGTAATACTACAGTAAATGGTAAATACTCAAACTGCCAGAACACACTGGGAAGGCACTTCCCATGCACCAGCTTCACCTCAGCCTGCTACCTGGCTACCTGGCTACCTTGGATGACCCAGAAAGCTGTGTTTTGTGCTCCCCTGCCAGGACATTTTCCCAAGGCCTGGAGGGTTGATTAATTTACTAATTGCAGGGGCCTTACCTCTGTTCATGTGCTCCTGAGCTGAAGGTCTGGGGAGGGCTGAGTAGGTTAGTAATAGCAGGGGCTTTGCTGCTTTTCAGGTGCTCCTGTGCTGGAGGGCTGGAATAATTTTGTGACAAAAAGGGGCCTTGCTATTTTTTTTAGTTGCTCAGCATGTAGGCCATTGTCACCTTGGCCCTGTGTTGTGTGCAAGAACAGTATTCTCCCACTTTCATTCCTTGTCTGTGCAAATGGTGTTTCATGAAAGGGCACGCCCCTTGAATGTGGGCCACGCCCCTTAAATATGGGCCACGCCTCTTAAATGTGGGCCACTTTTTTCGTCAGTGCCCGGGCAGAATTGTGATCCCAATCCGACCCTGATTATGGGTTGGCAGCGCCCCCACGAGCGCCTCTAAATAGCTGGTAAATGACCAGGGCGGTCGAAGCGCTCACCCCGCATGCCCATCAGCGGGAGGTGGTGACGTGCCAGGGCTCAGGGCCATTAGGAAGCAGTAACCTTTCCGAAGCTGCGGTGGCAAATGGTGCCCCATTGACCTGGCCATACTGCCTTAAGTGGCAGCGTATGGATCGGCAGTAACTTAGTCAAATGTCAAGCTTGACTGCTGACAGAAGTATTGACTCTAAGATCTTTAGATTTCCTCCTGAAGTTCTCTACTTTCCTTAAGTAGCTTGGAGTCACAAAGAAGGCGCTGAAACCCAGCCATGCATGAGCTGCCTCACTCGGCAGTCTGTAAGAGCTGTAGAAGCTCCAATAAGGGGCTGCAGTTCCTACCTCTATTTGTCTTCTTTGCAACCCCGTTGATATTAAGCATGCTGTGCTTCTAGGCGCTTCTTGTATCTATGTTTACAGTCCCTGTGCAGCCCCTTTCAAATACTTAGGACACTTTACCTTTTTGTTTTACTAGTGGTATATACCACCCTTGATGCCCCACACAATGTTATATTTTGAACTCCCATTGATTGTTGCCCCTCACACACGGAGGGTAAGCCTTATTAACCCTCTACTGCCCATGCATTTTTGATGCTCACCATGGTATACAACTACAGACCTGACCCTCTTTTTTTATCCTTATCAGGTGACTCAGCCCCCTCCATTCAGGTTGCCCCCACCAACCTAGTCCTGAAGAAGATTCGCACGGCCAAGGCTGTTAACCTCCCCTGAGCCCAAAGTCGGATCGAAACGTCGACGCCCTTGGTTTAAGGCCTAGACTAATGTTTTCTGCAGCCATACATGCAATTTAAACTGTATATATCATTTGTTATAGGTAGGCTGCATATGACAGTGAACGATAATCGCGCATATTGCTCTCTTGTTAAATAATACGCAATGTTCTCTCTTCTATGTCACTGAATTCTTCCTTTTCTTCTACACTGAGCACCTCTCATTCTACCAACACGTTCCCCCTTGGAGCAACCTCACCTTACCTGTTACTCCTCGAAATATGAAAAGAGTTTCCACCTGAAAACAATTATAATTAAATTTGCTGGGTGGACACAAAAAAAGTTTGCCTTTGGTCTGTTGTTGCATGAAAGTCTGATTTTTTGAGCAACTGATTTATGTCTTGGTTAGGAGCATCCACGAATTTTGGCTCTAGGCTCCCTGTTTGAATACAAGAATGAAATTAACTTTGTGCTCTGTTATCGGGTACTGTTGGCTAACATGAAGCATGTTATATACTCTGGTCGAGGACACACGCTCACCCTAGCAGCTCCGCGCCAAGTCCCCTGCCGCCGAAGCCTTGTCTCCTCCACCTGAGAGGGGTTTGTGCCTCCTGTGTGCCAGTCACCACAGCTGAGTACATTCTCACTCTCTGTGGGCTATTTTTCGTTTATTTTGTCTATTTTGTTTACTATTGTGTCCTGACAGCTGGGCTATCATTGGCTCTCTACTTCCTACTTTTCAGTGTCTCACAGCTGAGCTTTATCCCGCTTTGTTCTCCCGCCGCTCTGCACCTGCAGCCCGCCCCCTCCTCTGCCCATCCCGCCTCCCAGCTGATCATCCCTCACTTTCTTACTTGAGGTCACTGCGCGGTCGTGCCGCTGGCGCGCCGATGGCATGCCTAAGGCAAGCTCGTCTGTGCCTGTCCACCACCCGACCGCACCCAGCACCAGGAACACTGAATCTCCTGGACAGCGCCGTTACAACGCCAACGCACTCCACAAACTCAACCCCGTAAGACAACCCGACTGTAAAAGATCCTCGCACTTCACCCCCATGGACTGTTCTCATGCATATTCTGCTGCAGATCCTTCATTATCGACCACACCACCACATCCACCGTCAGCCGGCCTGAGGCACCCTCCACCGAAACCCTGACTTGCAAACTCCACAACGTGCGCTCTGTGCACCAATACGCCGTAGAGATATGGGACCTGATCGACACCCTCTCACCCGACGTCGCCTTCTACACGGAAACCTGGACCAACACCACCTCTGGCCCGACATCAACACAGGCTTCCACGACGGCTACAAGATCCAATGAAAGGACCGCTCCCACCGCCCAGGAGGAGAACTCGCCATCGCACACAAGGCCTCCCTCCGACTGTCCACATCCAGCACAAGTGACCACAACTCGAACACAGAACACCTCCAGTTCCAGATCCAGACAAGTCCTAGGACCATACTACGCGACACCCTCATCTACAGACCACCGGGACCTCGCACCCACTCTGCACCTACCATCACCGAACTTGCCGCACCCCACACCATCACCTCCACAGACCACATCCTACTCGGAGACCTGAACTTCCATCTCGACAAAAGAAACAACTCTGACTCCACCACTCTCTTCGACAACCTCGCTAACATTGGTCTGTAGCAGCTGGTCAACACGCCCACTCACAATGCTGGACACACCCTCGACCCTATCTACGCGGGAGGGACATACATCCACTTTAGCCACACAACCTGGCACCCCTGTACGGACCCCCACTACATCCACTTTACCTTCTGCACTACCACCGCACCCAAGCCCGCCCGGTGCCCGCTACAAAGAAACTGGAGCAAAGTCACAGAGGAACACCTCAACACCACCCTCATCCAAGACCACCCCCCCAACACCACCACATCACCAACTCCGCAGCCATAGAATTTCACTGATGGATCTACTGCTGCGTCGACAAGCTTGTACCCCTCCGCCAACCTGCCAAACAACGCCCAGATATGGCCGCCAGGTTCACCTCAGAAATACAAGAATTCACTTGCTCCTGCAGATGCCTAGAGAAAACATGGCAAAACCAGAATCACAGAACAACCACAAGAGTGCCCTGAAGGTATACCACCAGCGCATAATAGACACCAAACAGACCAAAGAGACAAGATTCAGACCAACTCAACCAATGCCAAGGAACTGTTCAACATACAGCAGTTCACAAAACCCCCAAACGAAGCCACGGACATCAGACCTTCCCAGGTACTCTGCAACAAGCTCAGCACCTACTGCCACCAGAAGAAGTTGCTCTACGACAACTTCAGCGAACTAACAACGGACAGCACCCCCTCCCCCACGCCGCTGAAAAGCCATCCATCATGACCTGGAATCCAGCCACAGTCAAACACATCACCACGACCATGAAGAAAACCAACACAGGAGCCCCCTCGCAAACCTGCGCACCGCACATATTCCACAGGGCCACCACCGCCATCGCACCCGAACTAGGACGGACCATCAACACTTCCTTCTTGACCAGCATCTTCCCAGATGACTGGAAGCGGGCGGAGGTTTAACCCCTCCTCAAGAAACCGACAGCAGACCCAACAGAACTGAAAAACTAACGACTCATCTCTGTCCTGCCCTTTGTGGCCAATGTCACAGAGAGACTTGTAAACACCCATGTAACCTGCTTCAACGAGAAAACTCCATCCTGGACGCCTCCCAGTCTGGATTCCGACGCAACCACAGCACCGAGACCGCCCTACTCGCTGCCACAGATGACATCCACATGCCCCATCTTCGACTCCTCCCTCTCCATGAACCGCCAGATTAACGCTGTTGCCTCCACCAGCTACAACTGCCTGCCCAGCCTCTGCAAAACTTTCTAGTGAGTCGACCCGGAATGCAGAAGGACCGTCACTCACGCGCTCCTTACCAGCAGACTGTACTACAGCAACGCACTCTACGTCAGGATCAACAGAGCACTACTACACAGACTCCAAACCATCCAGAACGCAGCAGCCACACTCATCCTCGGGACACCGTGTCATGAACACATCACCCACCACCTACGAGAACTCCACTAGCTCCTCGTCGAGAAGAGAAACATTTCAAACTCCTCACCCACGCCTACAAATCTGTCAACAACATCGAACCCAAAAGCCTCAATGAGAGAATAGTAGTAGTAGAAACAAGCTTTGTTTCGATATATTGCACATATCTGAAAAAGCATTACAATACAATAAAAACAATATAATAGAAAGACTCAATACAATAATAAAACATTTCATTTCATATTTACAGGAAGACGATTTGGGCATTAGTACAGATAGGGGGAGAATTTTAGGGCAAGATTAATAACCTCAAAGATCGGGTCCGCCATGCCCAGCCCAAAAATTTGGCAAGGCAACAAGCGAACAGGGGGCAAGGGTCAGATCTTAAGATACGTAGGGCCTCAAGATGGGATCTAGTGCCAAGGCTCCTACACAGAGGCTTCAGCCAGATGCGGCGCGGGACTATGTAGGCTGGGCACTCGAAAAGTAGGTGGGCGACTGACTCAGACCTATTCGCACAGAAGGGACAAAATGGTGTTGATGGGGATAGTGACTTCCAGCTAGCAATCAGTTTCCCCACTGGCAGTAACCCCAACCTAAATTTAAAATATAGCGCCCTATCCCAAGATTTAGTAATCAAGTCCAAATATGGTTCACAATAGGGGACCTCCTTAATCATCAGAAATTCAACAGTGGTTTTACAAAGTTTGGAGTTGCAATTTCTGCTGTCCATCACCCATAACCAATAAAGCTTCTTTAGGGTCTGCTTTGGCGGGGCAGTTCTATTGACCCATGCATCCTCGAGGCCCAGTTCAGTAAGAAGACACTTGACTTCCTTTAGCCAGCGGATTTTGTACCAGCCAGATGTTAAAAGCAGTTCCCTTAAACCTTCAGCATAGCTGGACAATTCTGGTACCCTCCAAATTCGTGTCCAGAGGAGGAGGGGGCGCAACCTCGCCTGATCGCTTATCGGGCGAGTACCTGTATCCAGCAAAATTGGGAGAGCGGGTGTGCTATACGGCAGACCCATGAGGTCTTTATGGAATTTGTTTTCCGATCTGGTCAGAAGGTCTACTTTCTGAACACCCCATAATTCAGACCCATAAAGGGCTGCACTCACCCCCCTTGCCCTGTAGATGTCCAATACAGGGCCAATGGGTTTAAGTGAAGAGGCCCGTTGTTCTTTCAAGAGTGCCCCTACCACCTTCTTGTGAACCAGCAATGCCTTTTGTAGGTGGGGTTTCCAGCTCATTGAATCGCATAGACGAATGCCCAAATAGTCAAACTCATTTACCCTCTCAAGTTGAACAGAGTCCAGGGATGGCGGGATGACAGTTTTCCTCGGAGGGTTCAGAACCAGGAACTTAGTTTTACCCACATTAATTGCAAAACCCCTAGAATCACAATAATTCTTGAAGCTAGTGAGTAGACATTGCAGGCCTGCTGGCGTTTTTGAGATCAGGAGGGTGTCATCTGCGAATAGGAGAGTGGGGATTTTTCTGCCAGCCAGGGAGGGCGCGTCAGCTGGATGTTTGAGAAGATGCTCCACCACTCCGTTAACGTATAAAGAGAACAGAGTGGGGGCTAGCACACAGCCCTGGCGGACTCCCCTATTCACAGGAATAAGAGATGTTTTTTGACCCTGGTCACCCCACCTGATCTGCGCAAAGTTGTCCTCGTGTAGTTTTATAAGCATATTAAGTAGGTACGGGGGGATACCCATTGCGTCCAAAACGCGCCACAGTTGTTCCCGTGGGACTAGGTCGAAGGCGGTTCGTAAGTCTATGAAGGCAAGGTACAAACTGCCCTTACCCAGAACAACCACTTTCCAGTAGATCATTAATAACCGGAATGTCTGTTCGATGGTTCCAGTGCCCGATCTGAACCCAGCCTGAAAGTCCGAGAGTATCTGTTCTTCCTCAATCCACTATAGGATCCTCCCTAGGACTACCTTACCCGCTACCTTCTGTGTGGAGTCTAATAGGCTGATTGGGCGATAATTTGCAGGGTCGTCCCGGCTCCCTTTTTTGAAAATTGGGACGACCTCCGCTCCCTTCCATGAGTCCGGCGGGCGCCCACCCATCAAAGCAGCATTCAAGAGTGCAGCAATAAGACTACTCCACTCCTCTATGTTAACCCTAAGTAGGTCACCTGGAATGCCGTCGGGTCCCGCAGCCTTGTTCGGGACCAAGCACTTAATCGCCCCCTCTACTTCTTTGGCATAAAAGAGATCGGCCTCATTGTAGTCAGAACTTTCGATGTGCAAATGTTCACTGGACGGTTGAGCCATTGGGCTGGCTTTGGGACCCCCACTTAGGGAGTAGAGCTGGGAAAAGTGAGCAAACCACACCTCCCCAGTTATGTTACATGTCATTAGGGAGTCTTCGGGTTGGTGCTTCACTCTCAACAATTCCCAAAAACCCTTCGAATCTTTCCTGGAGCTAGCCGCCTTTAGATCAGTCCAGAATTGGGTTTCATACTCAAGCCTAGCCGTGGCTAGTGCCTTCCGATAGCTTTTCCTAGCGAGTTTGATAAGGTTGGTGTCCTTGGATTTCACTGTTCTGATGAGTTCACGTTTTGCAGAGCGACAGGCAGGGGAAAACCAACTTGCTCCGCCTTTAGGAGCACTTCTTTTCTTAAACCTCCCACCTGCTGGATTGGTAGTAAACAATTCTCCCAAGGCTGTAGTTGTCTCTGCGAAAAGACACGGGACATCCAGTTTACTTGGGCTTAGGGAGTCAAGCCGCGCTTTCGCATTGGTCATTATGGATGTTGCTAAAGTCATCTTCCCTTCATCCATAGCAATTTTTCTCCATTTGAGCCGCCTTCCACAGTTCGAAGGGCATACTTCATGCGTTGATTTCCATAAGTGGGGGGGGGGGTGGATTTGGCCTCATGCCCCTCCAAGGGGAGGAAAGAGTCAAAGCTAATTGGTTATGATCACTGTCAGTGGTTGGTAGGACCTCCATGTCAAGCAAGAGTGGCCAGAGCCTGTGATTCAAAAGTATATAATCAATTCGGGAGGTATGACCAACCCTATTATATGTGTGTGCCCCATTGGGATCAGACTTGGATCTACCGTTGGTTGCCCTTAAGCCAAATTCCATGCAGAGGGCATTAAGATCTATAGCCCCCTGTGTCCATTTTTTAATGGGTTTGAGTGTGAGCAGAGGAATGCCTCTCCTAATATCTTCCTCCCAAGTGTCTAAAATGTCCTCGCTGGCAAGTGGTTCCAAGGAACAATTAAAGTCCCCAGCTAATAGCAAAAGAGTGTCGGCGTCGCAGGTTCCAAGTTCTTCCTCTATACCTGTGAGTGGCAACATAGAGACACCGCCCCTTGCCCCCCTTAGATAGATGTTAAATAATTCCAACTTTTTCCCCCCCGGGCCTTTAACTGATAATCTCTGTAGGTCAGGGGATTTTGTGGGCATGTGCCTAACGGATAGGCCCAAATTAAAAGGCCACCTGATGGGCGCCCTTTGCTACCAGATGGTTGTGATGCAGGGACAAAGTAGGTAGTATAACCCACCTTGTGGGGGGGTTCTAGACACCAAGTTTCCTGCAAAATACAAATCCCGAAGGATTCAACAAAAGTGTTCCAATCGGGGATATTAAAGTTGCGAGCAAGACCTGCTACATTCCAACTCAGAATCCTTAGTGCAGTGCTCCCAGTGACCCTCACTCCCGGTGTAGGGACATGTATAAGGGGATTAGAGTCCAGGCCGGGGCTCCTTACCACGGGCATCAACGGTAAATCTACAGTGTCTATTCCTGCTTTAGGGTGAAAGCCCTCCCCCCTTATAGTTTTGCCTTCCGTGAGTGCGGGATCAGGAACTGACTTAATTCTATGAGTAAATGCAGAGACAGGTGCCAATGATGATAAAGTGGACTGGGGCAAAATGGCCAGAGCCTGGGCTTCCTTATGCATAAAATTACTCGACATCCTCAGATCAACTCCAACATCTGATATTAATTGGTCAGAGAGATGAGTTATAAGAAGGGGAACATCTGAAGCACTAAACAGTGTCCTATCGACCTTCTTTGCTGGTCCCCTGGTAGGGCTACTCCCATTTAGGCAGCTCTCAAGGATAAGAGGAACTATTGGCGATGGAGGCAATTTGTCCTTAGCATCAGATGGTAAACCTAGAGGCAGGGAAAGTCAGTCTACCTCTTCTAAGCAACCAAACCTATTAACAGTTGGTACTCCATGCCACCGTCTGTTTGGGCCTTGCCAGCCCTCTCTCACCCCTCCTCAGGCCGGGTAGCGAGGCAATGTCCAATCCCCCCCATGGTTTAAGATAGGGCGAGGGGGATAGAAGAATGTTAGTGGTCTGACTACAATTGGTGAATTCTCCCCCCCAGTATGCCATGAACATATGTGTTGGGCTGTCTGTGGATCCTCGAATGAAACTACAATGCAGTCACCTGGAATAGATTTGCGTGAGGGTCCTATCCAAGGAACTCTACGCACCATTAATACTTTACTTCTCAGGTGACTAGGGATCTGCCTGTTTGTGTTCAGCCAGTGGATAACCTTAGTTTTCTTTGACTAGGACTCCCCAATTTAGGAACACCAGCTAATACCGCCACATAAGGCCTTACTTCCGGGGGAAGGTCTATGTATCCCCCACAAAAGTTTTCAGCGTTTTGTGGGAGTCGACCCGGAATGCAGAAGGACCGTCACTCACGCGCTTCTTACCAGCAGACTGTAATACAGCAACGCACTCTACGTCAGGATCAACAGAGCACTACTACACAGACTCCAAACCATCCAGAACACAGCAGCCACACTCATCCTCGGGACACCGTGTCATGAACACATCCCCCACCACCTACGAGAACTCCACTATCTCCTCGTCGAGAAGAGAAACATTTCAAACTCCTCACCCACGCCTACAAATCTGTCAACAACATCAAACCCAAAAGCCTCAATGAGAGAATGTCCTTCGCTCCGTCAATCTTGCTCTGGCAGAGGTCCCTCAGATTTGTAGAAACAGAACGGGCAGGAGTGCCTTCTCCCACATCGCAGCCAAGACCTGGAACATGCTCCTTGTGAACATCAGACGCTCCTCGACCCTGCACACATTGCCTGAGAGTTTCTTTACCTGGGTGGAAAAAGAAAGGTTATCCTCAAACCACACTCCCAGGTTCTTTGTGGATTTTCCATTGGAAGTTGGTAAGGGGAACCCAGGAGGCCAGATCGTATCTCTGTAGCGATGGGGGGAATTTACCATGGAGGAGAAACTCTGACTTGTCTTCATTACATTTGAGTGCGCAGCAGCAAGCCACTCAAAAATCGAAGACAAGCACTGCTGAACAAAGGAAACCGAGTCCTCATTCTTTGCCCAGCAGCTGAGTGTCATCTGCGTAGGGAATCACCTTACCCCTAATTCCTTGGTCAAGTAGACCAGAGCAGTGACATAGATGTTAAAAAGCAGGGGGCTAAGGCAAGACCCCTGCAGGACTTCTGTGGTAACTGGCTGCAGGGATTATGTGGCCGGCTGAAGGACTGGGTTTTCCTAAGACCCAGCGGTGCCAGGGATAACACCTAAAACCTTCGTGGGTAACCTGTTCCGGCATACAAATGACAGAGACACGGGACACTTCCTTCGGCGTCAAAGATTCGAGGTTTATTACTGCAGGGAACACAGAAGTCACAGGAGGTACAACATGTGCAAGTTCGAGGAGTCTGCTTCAACTTGTATCTGCGGATCGCTCTTTTTATACAGGTTTTGGGCATAGGATAACATGGTGCACAAAGGATTACAACCTGGTTCCCATCGTAAAAGTCATAGGGGGTCGCTTTCATGTATTCAGGGTCCGGAACATAATTACAGTAGCATTTGGTAGTTCCCAACTGTAAAAGTACATCTTCCCACCATTAGTACATTCCGTTCGGCAGTAAACGAATCAAGGAAGAGACAGAAATAGGTGCCGAGGAAAACAAGGACAGTGAACAGATCGAAAAGGGTGAAAAAGGGGGTGGTATCAGGAAACACGAGTTGCAGGCATCAAAGGGGACGTGCCTAATGAATGCACAACTGAAACAATAAACCGGCACAGCAAGATGAGCCTCGAGCGGGGCCATCTGCCTTACAGTGACATCCCCCTTATCATAAAGACACCTTCAAAGGAACACGTGTCTTCCGCAAGAGTTTGGGAATCCCAGGGTCGCGAAGCGGACAGCGTCCGTTCGCTGGCTACTTGAGGGCAAGAAACAAAATGGATGCCGTATCTAAGATGGAACCCGTGGGTTCAGATGAAGAAACCCACGAAACAAACAAACGGTTTAGGCTAGCACAGCGAAAACGCGTACACCCACTAAACCCGTCATTTGCGGTTCATAGATACCAGACTCGACCATATTCGTGCGAGTCGGAAACACCACTTACAATTGTCACGGAACCTCAGACGCTCCTTTTGCCCTCATGTAGGCAAGCACTAGTCGGAATCAAAATCGATCTCGATATTCATCAGACCATCTAGATGCTGTTGCAGCATTATTCTATCCATCAGAGCTCCTTTGGTAACAGGCGACCGCCTTATACACGTCGTAGCACAGAGCCACATAAGGCAGGACCACACTGCACACAAAGACAACACGTGAACAGGAATGCTACAACAACCCCAATGATCATCAGAATCTTCCAACCCCAAGTCGACATTAGGCCCCAAAACCACCCGAGTAGCGTCCAATCCCCTACGTCCACGTGTATGGACTCAGAGATCTTATGCAACTTCGAGATGGCTTGATAGACAGTGGGAGCGTTGTCTGGAATGAATATACAACAACTCGAACGGATCACCTTACATACTCCACCTCGATCTGCTAAGACGACGTCTAGAACCATACGATTTTGTAACATCATAAGCCTATCCGCCTGAAGCTCTGCTGTGATATTACCAAGGGCACTGGCAGTGATGTTAGCTGTCGATTCCACCACTCGACTCAACTGTCTCAGGTTCCTACTATTGATCATAGGCCCCCAAAACGGCAAGAAACCCTTGAAAAAGTCTCCTGCCTCTTGACCGGCAGTGTCCTCTTTGCTAATCACGCCCCTCACTACTCTGGTCTTGTGATAATCGGAGGCGACTGTAAAAGTCGGTGGCAACAAGTTTGCAATGTAACAGGTGCCCGCGAAGTCAAGGGGCAACCATGTATATGCACGATCGTAACAGACAAAGTACGTACCCTTGGAAGTCAGGAGAACAGGGGAAGAGAGCATTGGTAAAACATACGTCTCAGAGCAAGCACTCTCCCCAAGGTGAGCTCTCGGGCTTCGGCCACGACCTTTTAGACAGAAATTACCAAGGTGGGGTACGATCCATATTGGAGATGAACTTTTGAGCTGCCTTTCGTCCACGAGCGCACTATACTCAACCTCACTCAGATGCCTATAGGCTCGCACCTCTTCCTCTGGGATGAGCGATGGTTCATAGATATCCCTATCTAAATCAGCAATCGCTATTGCCAAAGGCTTATGATACGGACCGGAACCAAAGTGTGGAGAACGTGGCTCTCGATTGGGGTAAGAATCTAGTGCGCTTCGAAACATTGTTTGAAATGCTCGAGCTGAACCCTGGGAACTATAAGGAAGGACCAAGTACGGAATTCTCTTATCGGTGGTAGGTGGCATTTACCCACACACCCAACAATTGGTAGTGTTCATCACCAACTGATGCTGAGGAAGGAGCTGAACAAAGGAATTGTTCATGAATTCCGCACGTCTAACCTGCTCGTGTTGGGGTAAGATGTGGAAGGAATGAGGAGAGACAGTGGAGGTAGGTTTAGGTTCAGAAGAAGGGGTAGGTGAGGCAGAAGGCAACAATGACTGTATCATGTAATACACCCCACCCACCAATAACGAAGAAACAGTTAGGAATAGAAGGAACACCTGAAACATGAAGCATTTTGTACGTGCAATTCTACGCAATTCGAATCTTTGAGCCTGAGCCTTTTCCAATTCCGACAGCTTCGAGAAAGCCATCCTCTAAAACCGTCCGCAACGTTCTTGACGCACTTCGTTCTGTGTAGCAGTAGTCAATCCCCAGGAGTTCCTAGGAATCGACGGTCTCTGACCTAGTGTCAAGACCTACTAACCAGAAGGAAGTACCCGCGCGGCCCTACGGTCCACCCGGATGTAAGGTATTTTTTAATCAACAATATATAAAAAATCTCCTAGCTGTGGAAGCAAAAACACATACGTGGAAAGAGACTAAAAATTTACAAAATCACAATTATGCAAGTGTGTTCAGACTGGATAGTGGCAATGGGGTAACGTGGATGTCAGGGGAGAAAGCAAAGATATTTGTTTATTAGTCTCTGGTGTTGGAGCGAAGAAAATATCGGCTTCTCCCAGGACGAGTCTGTTCGTCAAACAGTTGGTCCGATTATGACACAGAGTTCTGTTGACCAGCCAATTGTTCAGATCTTGAGTTCTGTGATGACAAATGTTCAACAATATCGTTCTGCTGCACTGAGGTATCTCCGACAGGCTGAGCGTCGCTGAATGGAACAAAGTTCGGTACAGTTTCAACTTCAGACGAGGCGATGCCCTTCCTCACCCACGAGTCCGCTGGTAAAGGTATAGGTACCTTTTTGGTATGGGTGGCGTGTACCCAATTCTTATGCCCCTCCAAACGAACAGCAGTCCTCGTGGCAAGGAGCACCTGGTAGGGTCCGGTGAAACGAGGCTCAAGGTTGCGCTTTCGGCCAAAATTCCTCGTCACCACCCAGTCTCCGGGCTGGAGCTGGTAGCCTGGACCCTCCGTCTGCGTCAGCAGTGCTTCAAAGACCTGTTGGTGAATTAACCTCAGTTTAGCAGTCAGATCATGAAGATAATCGATCAACATTGGATATTCAAGATCAGAGAACACACTGGGTCTAGGGACCCCCCAAACATTGGCAGGGCGGCCGAAAACAATCTCATAGGGGCTGAGCCCCACTCGGGAGTGTACAGTCGCCCTGGTTGACAAAAGAGCTAAGGGCAAAGCGTCAGGCCACGAGAGACCAGTCGTAGCCTGAATCTTCGCTAGTTTCAATTTAAGGGTGCCATTATACCCTTCAACCAAACCTGCTGACTGGGGATGATTGGCGCTGTGGAATTTCTGTGTAATTCCAAGGCCCTTACACACATTCTTCATCACACTCCCCACTAACTCACTTCCGTTATCGGACCATACAATCCGTGGCATTCCATACCGAGGAAAGTATTCCTTCAGTAGGATTTTTCCAGTGGACAGAGCAGTGTTGTCTTTAAGAGGGTAGGCTTCGATCCATCGGGAGAATGCGCAAAACCACAACTAAAACGTACTTTAGATTATTGCATCGCTCCATATGGATGAAGTCTAGCTGAATCACCTCAAAGGGACATGACGGAGGGGCAAAATGGCCAGGGGGTGTAGGAGTTCCCTTACCAGGATTGTACATCATACATATCATACAATTCTTAACCAATCTCTCAGCACACTTAGTAATACCATCATTCTTCCATACAGGGGACAACAACTTGCAGATACCTTTCGCACTAATATGTGCCAAGCCGTGTTCCATCGTCACAACAGCTAGCACATACGCATCCGGCAACATCCACCTCTTATTCTCTGACAAATCGATCCAACAGCCATTCGCATCCAATTTTCCCGTACTCTCTTTCCACTTCGTCTTTTCAGACTCAGTGGCCTCATTCTGAATCGCTTTCACACTCTCAATAGTGTCCTCACACATACCAGTTTCTGCAGGCCACCTTACCGAACTCGTCACATACATTTTAGTGCTAAGGTTCCTGGCAGTCTCTTTAGCAATCTCATCAGCGAATGCATTACCACGACCAACATCATCCGTCACCTTACGGTGTGCACTACATTTAATAATCGCCACCTGCTCGGGCAATGTAAGTGCATCCAAAAGATCATTCACAAGCTGTCCATGCTGAATCTTTGTACCATGCGACGTCATAAAACCTCTCTCTCTCCACAAACGTCCGAAGCTGTGAGCAACACCAAATGCATACTGGCTGTCCGTAAACACATTCACCCGTTTCCCTTTCGACAACACGCACGCTCTAGTCAAGGCAATCAGCTCTACTGCCTGTGCAGAATTCTGATTCAGTCTCGCAGTCTCCACAACCGTACTCAATGTCACCACAGCATACGCAGTCATCACATCACCATTCGGCAACTTAAAACACGACCCATCCACATACAGGGTACCATCGGGGTCATCCAATGGAGTATTTTTCAGGTCCACACGACCTTTTGTTTCCTCCTCAGTTCGTAAGTAGCAGTCATGAGGTGCTACTTCGTCTGATTCCATACTGATTGGCAACAAAGTCGCCGGGTTCAGGACATTACAGCGTTTTATTTGAATGTGACTCGCCAAAAGCGTCAACTCATACCCTGACAACCTTGCACTCGTCAGGTGTTGGGTTTTCGTACGATTCAAGAGAGTGTCAACTGCATGCGGAACCATCACCGTAAGCATATTATCCATGACCAATCCTGCAGATTGTCGGATGGACACCGCAGCTGCCGCTGTTGCTCTCAAACAACTCGGCAATGCTCTAGCTACTGGGTCTAAGGTCGAGGAAAAATATGCACATGGACGCTGCTTACCACCAAATTGTTGCGTCAAGACACTCAACGCACAACCTTCCCTCTCGTGAACGTATAGTGTAAACGGCTTACTGTAGTCAGGGGTACCTAACACAGGGGCCGAATACAACGCGTCACGTAGTTCAGAAAAACTTTTCTGACATTCTTCCGTCCATGGTAAAGGAGTTGGAACATCCTTGCACGTAAGAGCCACCAATGGTTTCGCTAGCAATGAAAAACTTGGGATCCATTGCCTGCAGTATGACGTGATACCTAAAAAGGCACGCACATCTCTCTGAGTTGTTGGCACAGTCATTCGAGCAATCGCTGCAATTCTCTCTGGGGTCAACCTTCTTCCCTCCTTTGACAATAAGTGACCTAGATAGGTTACTTCTTGGCAACAATATTGCAGTTTAGAAGGTGACACCTTGTGATGTAAGTCACAGAGATGCTGCAACAACAACACCGTAGCAATTTTGCAAATGTCCTGAGTGTCCGCAGCCACCAATAAGTCATCGACATATTGGATCAAGGCCGCACCGGCCGGTAACACAAACGCATCAAGTTGGCTCTTCAAGGCTTGGCTGTATATCGATGGACTCTCACAGTAGCCCTGAGGAGCGCGTTTAAACCTAAAGCTGCGGCCACCAAGAGAGAAACCGAAAAGGTCCCTACTCTCCTCAGCAATCGGAATGCTGAAGAAAGCATTCTTCAGATTGATCACTGAGAACCAAGATGCAGAGGCTGGAATCAGAGTCAGTAAAGCCGTTATGTCGGGCACCACAGGGAACTGAGGAATCACAATTTTATTCACCTCCCGTAAATCGATGACAAAACGATAAACAGGAGGCTTTGATGGATCAGTGCGTTTCAGAATGGGCAACACAGGGCTATTGCACACGTTTCCCCGAGTCTCCTCGATAACATCTTTCTCAATCAAATCGTAGAATATCGCTAACGGCGCTCGCTCGCCATCAAGGGAGATACGATACTGGGGAATACGTGGCAAACGCACATTAGATTTCAAGTGAACAACATAAGGGGAGATGTCAAGCAGGCCCACGTCATTGGGACCTGTTGCCCACAAAGATGCAGGAAGAGAACTCAATTCCGGTGGAAGCTTGTCAATGGACAAGTACATAGGAGAGACAACTTTCTCACCCAATGTAAGGTTCACTCCCGCATGAGAACAATACAAAGTCGCATACAGACGTTTCAGCAAATCCAGGCCCAAAAGATTTTCACCACAACCAGTAGTCAAAATCAAAGGAGCTTTCAGCTCACGAGGCCCAATTGCAAGGGACAAAGGGCACGAAACCGGATTGCTAACAGGGGCGCCAGAGAATCCAACGGAAACATTTGTTAAGCCAGACAAAGGTGCCCCAGGGAGTTTCGAATGCATAATGGAACTTTTCGCTGCACCAGTGTCCAACAGAAAAGGCTCAACGACGCCCGAGGTGGCAACTGCGACGTAAGGCCCTCTCTGATCAACCGGAACTGATACTACTCCCTCTCCTTGTCTATGGCTGTCCTAGTAATTACCGTCGTCAGTGCCCTGATCGATGTAATAATCGTCCACATTGTACTGCGCAGATCTTCCTTGCGACGATCCACGCTGATCGAAACAATTATTAGAATCAGAAGAATTATTTGAACGATCATTTTGAGCACCGCGACCTCTACCACGAGAGGCCTGTTGAGGACCACTACGACCTCCTCTAGATGAATTACCACTATTTCGATCACGCAAAACTGGACAATCGAATTTCAAATGACCCTCTCCCCTACAATAAGCACACTGATTGTACCCCAATGTAAATCTCTGCGAAGAGGAGTCATTTCGTGATTGCGGCCTATTCGACTGAGACTGCGATCGATTCCGCTGTTGCGAGTCATTCTGATTCGAACGTGGAGGATACGCTTGTTGCAACAACACTTTCGTTTTAAGCTCTTTCGTCTTTTTATCGGCGCGATCATTTTCCTCTTTCTCTCTATTCTCATAATATTGGGCCGTAGCCAATATTTGAGCAGAAGTGGAAACGGCCCACGCACTTTCTGAATTCCTTAATTTGTTGTTTAGGTCCGGCAACAAATTCGACACAAACTTGTCCACAAACAATCTCTGACCTCCCTCGGTACCCATATCTTGACCACTATGATCAATGAATGCCTCCTCAAATCTTGTAAAGAAATCAGAGACACTCTCATCCTTCTTTTGTTTGCAAGCGGACAACTTGTCCCAATTCACCTTCTTAGCTGGCATAAGCGTTTTCATAAGAGTTATTATTCTCTGAGGGAGATTAGAAATCAGCTGTTCGGGCTTAGCCCCACCGACTTGCAAGGCATCCGCAGCAAGAAGTGCAGCCCAGTCACCGCCTAATTCTGCCGCATGGTCTTCCTGACGAATCTTTGCCCATACCGGTTGTGGTACAACATTGCCGAATAGCATATCGATGTCGGCAAGATTCATTATCGTAGCATCCACTAGCTGCAACAATTCTTTATAGTACCCTGCAGGATTTTTGCGAGGGTCGGGCAAAGTCTGCTTAACCTGCAAAACTTCTGATCGTTTCCACGGAAGATGTATCCACACTCTCTGGAAATATGGCGGAATAATGGGATTAGCATTAGCATCGCCAGGCATCCACACCGGTGGAACTTCGCGCATGGGATACTAACCAGGCGCTGCTGGCGGTTCCTCAATGTCTTCTAAAAACAATGCCCGAGGCATTATAGAAGGACGAAAAGATAGCAACTGCTCGACAGCACGTCGAACATTGCTACCCACCATTATTCCGCTCACAAACTGAAGCTGAAGATTAGTTAGAGCAGCCAATACATCATCAGTCGCATCGGCTGATATTTGATCACGTAAAAGCTTGCACATTTCCTCAAACACGAACCTCTGTGTCGGTTCGTTGAATTGAGAGAACGTATCAAGCACCACACGCAGAGGATTCCTAAGGGGGTATCTAATCCAACTCATCGCCATATTATATAGCGAGTCACGTTCCCTACCACCAGGAAGCTGACTTCGTCTTTGGGGAGCATCAGAACCAGCGGACTCAAGAACCGGTCCGAGAGAAGTGAAGAAGTTAGCAGCAACAGAAGGGACACGACGTCGAGCAGATGGGGTAGAAGAGTAACTCAACGGGGTAACAAGAGAAGTGTCAGGAACAGACGGGACAGCAGGAGTAACCAAAACAGTAGAAGTAGCGGGAACAGGAGTATGAGGAAGCACAAGCGGGGGAGCAGTAGGGACAGGAGCAGGTAAGGGAGCAGGAACAGGTTGGGGAACAGGAACAGGATGGAGAACAGGAACAGGAGCAGGTTGAGGAACAGGGACTGGGGGAACCACAGGAACTGTGGTACCCTGTGCATACGGAGGTGGTGACTTCAAGAGATAGGACAACAAAGGGTCCTCTACTACCTCCTCTGTCGTATCCGTACCCGTCGGTAAAGCGGGGTAACACTTATCCACAGTCATGCGCTGCAATCTATCGAAAACTTCCTTTTCTTTTTCCTCCTTATCTCGCTGGAACTGCTCTGCATTTCTTACCGTGGTAACGATCCCTTCCCTCTTATTACGTTTAAGCTGCTTGATTTCTTTCTGCTTGGCTTCTTTACGCCACAACTGAAAGGAATCAAACATGGCCGGCCTTGCTTTTCTTCGGAACAATTTAGCTTCAAGATTATCTAAATTCGGGGCCTCAAAACTACCATGAGGTGGCCAACTAAGGACACCGTCTTTTTTAGTGTAACAAACCCAACACTCATTGAATGCAATTGGACACAAGCCGTGTCGGCTATACAATTCGTAAATAGGAGTTCCAACCGGAGGTATCGGACACGAGTCCTCCAGCCGGGAATCCGCACCACAACCTCTAAAGAAACTGAACAAAGTACTACGGCCAGGCATCGTGCACACTAGCCGAGTTTCACAAACGTCAAGGGTTATAGGATTACAATGTCCCTGCAAAGAGCAAAAACCCTCGGTTTTTGGCGACTGCAGACGTCAAATATCACAACAAAGAACAAAATACCAAGAACCACGAATGCAATGGAACCATGCAACAACTAAGCACCCACAACGAAGGACTCTGGGAGCGACCCACAAATACTTAACTCAAAGATCAATGGCGTCACCAGGAAGGCCCGTCAATCGTCTCGCTGTACCAAGGTCTACGCCAGGCGCCAAAACAGGTCTACAGTCAGGGCAGCAGTCCGTCGCAGCCGTCAGGAGGCGGGGATCTTCGCGGGAAAAGTCGTCGGGCCACTTGTTTCGACAACAGGATCGATGAAGCGGGGTGCACCTTCCCTCGGAGATTTCACACGAAGTTCCTCACGATCGTCGGGCTTTGGACCGGTACCGCTGATGCAGCCCCACATTGGGCGCCAACTGAAGGACTGGGTTTTCCTAAGACCCAGCGGTGCCAGGAATAACACCTAAAACCTTCGTGGGTAACCTGTTCTGACGTACAAATGACAGAGACACGGGACACTTCCTTCGGCGTCAAAGATTCGAGGTTTATTACTGCAGGGAACACAGAAGTCACAGGAAGGACAACATGTGCAAGTTCGAAGAGTCTGCTTCAACTTGTATCTGCGGATCGCTCTTTTTATGCAGGTTTTGGGCATAGGATAACATGGTGCACAAAGGATTACAACCTGGTTCCCATCGTAAAGGTCATAGGGGGTCGCTTTCATGTATTTAGGGTCCGGAACATAATTACAGTAGCATTTGGCAGTTCCCAACTGTAAAAGTACATCTTCCCACCATTAGTACATTCCGTTCGGCAGTAAACGAATCAAGGAAGAGACAGAAATAGGTGCCGAGGAAAACAAGGACAGTGAACAGATCGAAAAGGGTGAAAAAGGGGGTGGTATCAGGAAACACGAGTTGCAGGCATCAAAGGGGACGTGCCTAATGAATGCACAACTGAGACAATAAACCGGCACAGCAAGATGAGCCTCGAGCGGGGCCATCTGACTTACAGTGACATCCCCCTTATCATAAAGACACCTTCAAAGGAACACGTGTCTTCCGCAAGAGTTTGGGAATCCCAGGGTCGCGAAGCGGACAGCGTCCGTTCGCTGGCTACTTGAGGGCAAGAAACAAAATGGATGCCGTATCTAAGATGGAACCCGTGGGTTCAGATGAAGAAACCCACGAAACAAACAAACAGTTTAGGCTAGCACAGCGAAAACGCGTACACCCACTAAACCCGTCATTTGCGGTTCATAGATACCAGACTCGACCATATTCGTGCGAGTCGGAAACACCACTTACAATTGTCACGGAACCTCACGGCGGCAGCCAGACCTGTTAAACCCACCATTTCAAGAAGGGCTTCAGACAGCCCCAGGCAGAGCCTTCAAAACTAATCTCAGTAAGCAGCAGTGAAAGTGGGACCGTGTCAAATGCCGCCGGTAGGTCGATCATTAGTAAGGCTGCTCTACCACCGGCTTCTAGACGCTCACAAATGGCCTCGGAAATCTCCATCAATGCTGTCTCTGTGCTATAAGAGGAGCGAAACCCTACATGCGCTGGATGCAGGACATCTAACCCTTCCACAAACTCCCTCAATTGTCTGGGTACCATTTTTTTTTACAAATTTTAGCTAGAATGGGCAAGAAGGACATGGGGCGGTAATTCCCTGTGATCAAGTAGTCAAGGGTAGGCTTTTTCAGAAGAAGGAGGATTTTTGCCTGCTACCACGCCACTGGAACACGGGCTTCAAGAAGGGAGGCGTTTATGATGATATTGACTTTGTGGTTAATAATCTTCGTGACCACAGCTAGCAATCTAGCCGCGCAGGGTTAGCGTGCAATTCCGATCTCAAGCCTTTTCAAGATTTTTAGGTAGACCCACTGAAGAGAAAGCACGCAGAAAGTGCCTGGAAGTAACAGGCATAGAGACACACCGGGCCCCGGGCAAAACAAGGTCCAGGACAGGAAATAAAAGCCTCCTGAATCGTGCGGATTTTATCAATGAGGAAATTGGACAGAGTATAGCACCAGCCCTCTGTGGCCAGGATTGAGCTTGATTGTGCTGACGGGGACGTAAAACTCTAGAATTGGAGTTATTATGTTCCTGCTCAATGCGGATTGTATGATAATGCTTCCTAGCCTGTGTTATTGCGGCAGAGTAGGTTTTGTGACTGCACCTTAGATTACCCTTAGCCAGGGGGCAGTACTTACTATGCCGCCAGGCTCGTTCTAGTTTTTTGCATTCCTGCTTAAAAGTGAACAAGTCCGGGGTAAACCAGGGCTTGGAAGGAGAATACCCTAGAGAACCTGGACGAAGTTGGTATGGCTAGCATATTCATGGAGTTGGATAACCAGTTTGAGATTCCGCAAGGCTACCATCAAGATCCGGAGAGAGCGCAGGTCTTGAAGCCAACAAAACCGAGGAGAGGTTGGAGGGTTCTATTTTTTTGAAAGCAGGTTTGTGCTAGCCGAGGCCAGGAGGCAAGGCCAGGGCCACCTCTCAGGAGAAGTAAGTGAGACAGTGGTCTGACTAGGAGACTGGTAGAGGGTCTTCTACCGTGATTGAGAAGTAGGAGCAAATTGGGTCAAGAATATGACCACCTTGGTGTGTAGAGAGATTGACCCATTGGGAAAGTTTGGCAAGCTGAAGAATGTCGCAGAAAGCAAGGGAGTCATTAGAGTCAGACTGGTCAAGATGAATATTCAGATCCCCAAAAACCATATACTGGGAGAATCAAGCACACGCGAAGTCACTAGAACGCCCCATGATTGCAGAAAGGACCTGGCACAGCCAAGAGGTCTATAAATCAGAGAGCCTCCCAACATAAAGTGTGCAGAAAACCTGATACTAAATTCTAAAGCTTTGCAATCAACCCATGCGTTAGTATCTCCCCAGACGAGGTTCCATTTGTCCCTGTATAAACTAGCAACTCCACCCCCTCACCTCGAGGCGGTCCGCTCTGGCGATCTGATAGCCTCAGGGGTGGCCAGTGTGACAATCGGGTCTGATGTATTATCCAGTCAAGTTTCTGTTATAAACCGCAGGTCCACTGGTTTATCAGAGAGTAGCTCGAAAATATCTAAGTGGTGTTTTTTAAAGAACGAGCGTTATTCAGAGGCGCCAAAATCGGCAGCCGCCTGGAGGGCCTGGATGAGAAACCAGGAATTTGCCCGAAGATGGAAGACTCTGAGCTCAACCTAAAGCCACACACAGCACAGATATTATCCTGACCAGACAGCAAGTCTAGCCGGCAATGAGAGTGACATGCTGGTGAGCGAAGTGACCAAAATACCTTACTTGTATAAAACACCCTAAACAATGAGACAGTCGGCCAACGGGCAGAGTAACGGGCCCTGGTCGCTTCCGGGATGCTGATGGGCACAGACCGGCTTGCCTTGGCATTCATAAGTTTTCAATAACACTGTGTTGTAATCTACTTGTTGGGTTAATGCATCCTCCGTATTGTTGTTCTCTGCCTTGCTGCTCAGCCAGTGGTGAGGTCATTGGAATGTTGAGAGTGTTTGTGCTTGAAGAAGGATCACTTGGAGTGGATGAGGTGAGCAGCAAGCAGGCTGCTCCTCGTGGGGCCTTACGTAGCTCTTTCCATCTTCCTATAACCTGTAACTAAAGCTGTAACCTGAAAATTAAACCCATAACCTTTACCTCCATGACATGTCTACATATCATCCTTTGTTTTAACACACTCCCTTAAAATAATAAATAGTTACTCATGATTGGGTCAAATGCCCAGTGATCTCAGTTCCTGTGAAGCGATGTGGAACATCTAAACAAAATGGCGCCATGGTGAAGGCTCTGCTGGAGTCAATAGAGGATTCCGCGTGAGTGCCCTGACTGAGAAATCTGCGGGAAAGACCAATACGTCAGCGACAGAGAAATTGGCTCTGTGGAAGAAAAAGGTGGCTTAGTTGCTGAAACAGGTTGGTGGGAGGAGAAATAGTATCTATCCAATGTCAGCGACATAACTCATTAAAGGAGATACTTTAGTAAGGGTGCAGTGTCCAATGAACAAGGTAGAAGTAATGCCTACGCCATAAGGAAGGTTTGCACTGCAGAGAATGATCTTATGACTTGGTGACGTGGCCCCTTGGCCCCTACAGACCTTTAAAAGTAACTCAAAGCTGGGGAATGGAAACATAATTGCATGTTCACAAGAAAGCCATGGGTCAGACATGATCTGATCTGGTCTCAACGGAAGCAAAATACCTTAATCTTGTGACAGAGATGTTGAGCAATCAGAATGGTGTGCTAGATCTGGTACTCGTGATGATAAAACAGCTGGAGCAGCAGAACCGCCAGTGAACAATAGACGAGAAGAAACTTGTTGAGATGCTTGAGTGAGGAAGATGGAACGCTAAGCCCATACAAGCTACATCAGAGATATGTAAGAAGACTGAAACGATTGGATAAAAGCAAAAAATAATCAGTGCCTGCAGCTCATGTCAAGTTGAGGCAAGGATGTAAATGAAGCAGAACTTTCAGTGAAGAACCAATACCTTTAAAAACAAAATATATGAAGGACAGGTGGGCAACCAGGGAAACAAAGTCTACTAAAGGAAGAACCTACATCGAGGAACAAAACATAAGACTATGTAAAGCATAAATGGTGAGAAAGGAAGAAAGTATAAGAACATATGTGGCAGGAGCCAAGCTACAACCCGTTCAAGAATGCAAGAAGAATGCAAATGTCCAACTCTACCCCAGTCGAGGGGAGAACATCAGATCCGGAGGGCACAATGAGAAGGCAGTCAACAATCAAATTAATCTAGAGTGAGAAGATGCATATGAAATAAGACACTGGCAAAGCCAGGTCTGGGTTTAGCATGCTAGCATGATGGTTATTTATTTTTGTGCTAATTGCAAGACTATGTCACAAAAATAACAAGCAATGGTTAATGCATTAGGTTTTGCATATGTGATTAATAATAAGCTGGTTTTTTTGTTGTAAGTTATGGATTGCCGAGTAGTTTTACAATCGTAGTTACAGAAAGACTATTAAAGTGTTATGACTTGCTTATTTATTTATTTATTTATTTATATGATTTTTAATGCGCAGCTAATACCCGAGGGTGTCTAGGCGCAGAAGATACTCTAGGATACGATGATCAGCGCACAAACGTATTGGTTGAAGAGCCAGGTCTTCAAGGCCCTACGAAAACAGATGACAGTAGGGGCAGTTTTGATGCTAGGAGGGAGGGAATTCCACAATCTGGGGGTAGCTACCAGGAATCGTCTGTCTCCCCAGGTAGCAGTTCTTGTTCGGGGAACAGATAGTAGGCAACTAGCTGCTGATCTTAAGTTCCTTATAGGGGTAAATACCTGAAATGCCTCCTTTAGAAACTTCGGGCCAGTGTGGTGAATGGCCTTGTAGGCAATGCATAAGGCCTTAAATTTGATCCTGCTCTCCACTCTTAGCCAATGAAGATGGCGTATAGCTGCCGAGGTGGACTGGCGCCTAGGAATGTTGAGAAGGATTCTGGCTGCCATATTTTGAACCGATTGAAGCTTGTTCAAAATATATTTATGGGTGTTGAAAAAGAGGGCATTTCCGTAATCAAGCTTGGAAAACACCAAGGTGGTAATTAGGGTTTTTCCAGCTGATGCTGGTAAATACGGTAGCAGTTTTTTTTTTATCTTTTTCAGCATGAAAAAGGCGGCTGAGACAACCTTATATACATGATGTTTAAATGATAGTTGTTTATCAAAGATCACTCCAAGGTTCCTGACCTTAGCGACTGGAACTGGAGGAGGACCCATCTGAGTCGGCCACCAAGTCGGAGACCATTCTGGAAGGATGTTACCGAAGGTCATAACCTCCGTTTTCTCCGCGTTCAGTTTTAGGCAATTACTATGCATCCATGTTTGTATCTCTAGTATCCCCTCCTGAAACTTAGCTGCCACTGTAGGTCCGTTCTTATGCACCGCCAACACAAGTTGGGTGTCATCAGCGTAAGTAGTTAAACGCATCCCATGAGATTTTATGACCCTTGCCAAGTCTGCGACATAAATGTTAAAAAGCGCAGGGCTTAGCGAAGATCCTTGGGGGACCCTGCAAGGCAGTTTGGAAGTTGGTGAATAATAATTGCCCAATTTAACTGTCTGTTTGCGGTTAGCTAAAAAAGAAGCTATAAGATCTTTGGCCCGATGGTTGATCCCCAGGGCTACGACACGGTCGACCAAGATAGCATGGTCGACCGTGTCAAAAGCCGCCGAGAGATCCAACAGAATAAGCACTGCTGCTCCTCCCGAATCCAAGATTTCTCTAATTTCATCGGAGGCCTTTATCAGCGCTGTTTCGGTTCCGTGTCCCCTCCGGAAACCGAACTGCGTGTCATCCAAGAGTTCGTGTTGTTCAATGAACTCTGAAAGCTGCTGGTTCATAATGGCCTCAACGATTTTAGCGGGAAAGGGAAGGCAAGCAATGGGTCTGTAGTTGGCCGCAATAGTAGGGTCTAAGGAAGGCTTTTTGAGCAAAGGTTTTACGATAGCCTTCTTCCAGATCTCTGGGTAGACGCCTGTCTTGAAGATGGCATTACAAATGATGGCAAGTGGCTGAGAAATGATGTTATGCAGTTGATTCATTATATCTGGAGGACATGGATCAAGCGGAGAACCTGATTTAATCTTGGCAGCTAGCGTGTTATGTACAAAAAGGCGATGTATTGTGCTGTTACTAGGGGTATATTGCGGGTAAGTAATAGCAACATTTTGAAAAAGGAAATGAAAGAGGAAAATAATATAATTAATTGATGCAATAGCAATATTATGTGTTAAGAGGAGTTCTAAAAACTTTTGAGCCGGGTGCCACTGCACCTGCTGCACCGTTCAAATCATGACCCTATTGTCTGTAAGATAACTGCACGTGTGATTGTCTGTGTAGTAGTAAAATATTGTAATATTTGGTGTTTAGAGGGGTTCCTAGAGCTTTGGGCCCCGGTGTCACTGCACCTGCTGCACCATTGAAATCGTGACACTTGTGCCTGCAAGGTAACTTCACTTATGACTGCTTATTTACTGGTTAAATATAAAAATAGTTGTTGATTATTGCAGTTCTGACCACTTTTGGGCCTGTACCACTGCACCTGCAGCAAGATTGAAATTAGGACCCTAGTGCATGCAAGATGACTGCACTTGTGACTTGCCTGTTTAGTGGTAAAGTTTTGCAATATTCTGCGTTTAATGGGGTTCAAGAGCTTTTGACCACAGTGCCAATGCACCTGCTGTACTATTCAATTCAAGCATCTTTTAACTGCAACTGTACCTGCTTGTGTAGTAGTAAAATATAGCAATATTAGGTGTTACGAGGAGGTCATGACAAATTTTGGGCCCGCTGCCACTGCGCCTGCTGCTCCAATCAAATCATGATCCTGCTGTATGCACGGAAACTGCACTTGTGAATGCCTGTTTAGTAGAAAAATATTGCAGTATCAGGTATTTAGTGGATTGCCTAGGGCTTTTGGTCCTGGTGCTAGTGCACCTGCAGTACCATTCAAATCATGACCTTACTGTCTGCTAGAAAAACGCAGCAGTGACTGCCATGTTTAGTAGTAAAATTTGGCAAGAATCTGGGTGTAGTGGGCTCTCCAGAGCTTTTGCCCCCAGTACCACTGCACCTGCTACACTATTTAATTCAAGACCCTTTTTATTATTACAAGGGAACTGCAATTGTGACTGCCTGTTTAGTAGTGCAATTTAGCAATAATCTGGGTTTAGTGTGGTCCACACGCAGGCAAGTGCTAATTGCTATCAAAGATTAATAGCTACACTTCTGGAGCTTGATGGACAAAATCATAGACCTTAGCCATGCCACGCTGGTGACTAATGCCAGTAAAACATGGAAACCAAGCACCAGGTGTACCAACAGTGCCCGGACCCATTCCGCCAGCCGAACAACCCTAAGACTGAGGTCTGTTCAACCGAAATGTCCCCAGGTGAGTTTCCAAGGGAATAGTTTAGGCTTGAGGACATCATGGCTGTGTTGGCCATGTCTGAAGTACTTGCACAAGCCAGATGTGATGGTGTTTGTCTTTGCTTGTGTAGTTATGCTTTAAACATTCTCTTTGGAGAAAATAACTATGGATACAGTGTACATGTTTTGTGCAGTTTTTAGGTACACATACTACACTCACTGGGTGAATTCCCCTGTAATACATCGCCTATCTTCAAACACACATTTTAAAAAACCAAGTGTTTCATACCAGATGAGAATTAAAGACACAGATCCAGATTAGAACAGAGATCTCTGTAGGCACAGCTCTGCATATATCTTCAATCCAATTTGTCTCCTTCACCTGGTACACATTCGCCACATCCTCTGGGGCTGCCCGCTGTATCTAGGCAGTACACAGAGGAATATGCAAGACAGTGACAAATGGGTACCAGTGTCTGGAGAAGCCATTGTTATTAATAGGTGCAAAGAAAGGAATGCCACCTTCTTTCGGGGATTAAAGGACTATTTGTAGGCAAGTTCTACATTGAAATACAGCAAGCTGTTCTTTTGCACCACTTTTGTTGTTTTACTAACATAACAGGAGCACATCTATTGCACACATTAATGAAGAATAGAGGTACTCTTGGTTTCAACAAATGCATGAGTTAGTTGCCCCTTCTGTTTTTGAGTCAAGCCTACCGGACAGCAGACATTGCTTAACACTGGGTGGCTTTATTGTCACTCATATTTGCTTGCTTCTTAATGGATGGGTTTCTTTGTCCCACTGGTCCGTCTTGTGGTTATCACACTCCTGTAGCACAGCCCCTTTGCCATCTCTCTGATTGGCTGGCTTCTATCCTACTACAGCATTTTTTTCTTCTTGTTTTTGATGTATTTATGATGTATGCCCTGCTGCAAGTGTGTAGTAAGGTGCACTGATGATTATGTGTATGCATACAATATTGTGCTAAGTGCAATTTTACCAGTAGTTACTGGTCAGTGTAATTGTGATGATTATAACAATGGCACAATTTGCCTAATGATTTATGTAAATCCCTGTGAAGTCATGACGAGTGCCAGATGGCACAGTGTTATAAATGTGATAGTGATCAGACGTGTTTTCCAGCCACGGCCAGTAATAGGTGTAACTGCAGGGCGGTGACGTAGGGAGGGGGAGGGGAACTGTGGGGGGTTGTAATGTATGGATTACGAATTTTGTTGCGCGCACTGCATCGCATTTGGCGATGCAGTGCACACAACGAAATTCGTTTTATTTATATGTTTACTTACCTGTTAAAGTCCGGAATCCATACATTACAACCCACCACCCTGCCCCTCCTCTTCCCCACGTCACCGCCCTGCAGTTACACCTACTACCACCCATGGCTGGTGTTTTCATGGATTACACAAAGGCTATTTTTATATAACCTTGTGCGTAGTTTCCTTTGTGGTGTGCCTAGTGTGTCACTGCTGTGTTGCTGAAACGCTTTACTCATTGCCTCTGGAATAAGCCTGACTGCTCTGCTAAGCTACCAAGGTGGTGAGCAGGGGTCATCTTCAGTGTGTAACTCCCTTGCCATGACTAGAGTGGTGGGTTCTGCCTGGCTTAGGTGCATACCCTAGCGAACCAGAACTCCTATTACTAACACACTTCATGAGAATGCATGTGTTTTTCAGCTCTGGCTCTGTCCATCCAGTGCTACTCCTCCCACTAAGTACCCACCCGACACGCTGTGTTACTTTCTCTGGGATGTTGGAAGCACTCTCTTCTTTGTGCTTCTCGCCCCATCAAACGGCCTGCCTCTCCTGCACTCCATGTTGCTTTCTCGCACATTGTCTTCTGCACCACACCTATGTTGTTCCACCTCAGGAACTGCTTTTCATCTCCCCACCCACTCCCCACTGCTTCCTCCACCCACTCCTCCATTGCCACCACACTTCTTTTCTTTGTAAAATATTTCACTTCATCATTTTTTGGGAGGAGGAGGCCAGAGTTAAGAGCAAACTAGAAATTGCTTCTTGTCGATTTTCAATAAAAAATATGCTTTTACACAACTTCCTTTTGATTTTCTTGTAATTTGTGGATCTATTCCAGATCATTAAAAAGACACCTGCATAGTTTGCCTACGTGTAGATACTGCCACGCTGCATGCGTCCATATTTTGCTGTTGCCTTGCAGCAGCATCCTTATGGCGTTCCTTTGCCGCAGCATCATCACGCCTTTTGATTTGTTTGTTTGTTTTTCTAGTGCTTCACAGCATCTCCAAACGTCATTGGCAAAGCCAATAGGTTCCATAGGTAACACTTATTGGTTTTGCCAGTGCTTGTTATGTGTTTGAATACGGTGCAGACCTAGCTGCAAGGAGCACCAGATTCTGATTTGTACCATAATTAGGGAACACCAAGCATGAGTCATGCCATTGATGTAGATGATCCGTTGGATACTGCAGGACAGAAGCTCCAGAGGTCCTTCGGTCCGGCAGCGAATGGCCACTTCCAGCTCCAAGAGATGGACAGACCCTGGATGGACAATAGGCACGGGTTAGGGCAGGTGCAATTTCCCTCAGAAGTACAGGACAATGTATCGGGGAGTGAATTATGAATTATGGGTAGATCAGTGCAAGCGTCTTTCCCTCAATATATCCACAGACAAAAATGCTTTCCAGAATTGTGTGTGGAGGCAGTGCTTTTCTGTTCGAGCAGAGTTTTGTACATTTCCTTTCCAGAGTTGTTTAAGATTCCTGTTTTACCTTCACAAAAGAGAATCTGTTATCCACAGTGTGAGATAATTTACACCACTTTTCGAGATCTTTTTCCTTTTAATCAAAACGTTTGTAAACTTTTTCAATGCACAATGGGACACGTGCGTAGAAATCGTTTTCATATCGTAAACGTCGCTGAGCTTTTCATGGCACATTCAGAGAACATTGAGGTGCTTATTTCTAGTCCCAAGCAATCCTGAGTAGCAATTCTACATCATAGTTTATCAGGAGCGCAGTCTGTGCAACACTCTCCCAGTCGGACGCAGAATAATGCTGCACCAATATATGTTTGTCCTCATTTCGAAGGATGTCAAGCAGTTCATCTACTGAAAGGATTCTGGGGTTCTGGGGTGTTCAATTAGTGCTTGGGTGCTCATCCCAACTGGAGGCTTGCACGGATACACTTTCAATCTCATATCGAGGCGTGCACAGGTACAGGGACGAGGCGCTGTGTCTATGACTTATGTATAACTTTAAAAAAACTATTTTGTTATTCATATAGAGGATATGAGTGCATTAAATTCAAATAAAAAACATGATTTTCACTTGCAGGTGGCAAATACATTACAACCTTCAGAAAGTTTCCTACAAACCTATGCATAGGTTGCAAAACAAAAATAACACATGTGCTACTGCAGAAATGTGTTCTGAATGGTGCGTGAAACCAGTCCTGGAAAGTAGTTGTATCGTTCCATTTTCTGGTGCTGTTGTTTCTTAGACAGATTTGGGAACCCATGGAAATATGCTAACGTTTTTCTGGTGTCATTTTCCAAACCACAAACACAAGTCAGCAGCGCCTGCACATCGTCTGCATTTTGTTGGGTGCAGCAACTTGTCGCCAGCAAGGTTTTTTTTATTCACCCTTCCAGCTAGGCACAAACTAAGGCCTGAATTAAAGGCCCATCAGCCTTTCTTTTCTTAAAGTATATTCCTGGCTGGGTGACTTCTGGAAGGTGAAATAGCAATGGAAGGAATCAAAGGCACACAGCTTGTTATCAGTTCACAAGTGCTTTAGATGAACTATTGGTGGCAGGTTTCTAACTATAGTTAGCTCCCCCATAGAGAGATGTGCTTGCATTGAAAGAATGGAAGATTTATCTGTGTGTATGAGTAATTACACTAATAATGATTTAAATGGCACCAACTATTTTTTTTATTTAGTTCTTTTATAGTGATACTCATCCCAGTGCATGGTGTAAGAGGACTCTAGTTTACACACAGACACACTAAATCATACACGTGTGTAAAGCGACGTACAGGAAATGTTAAGACAATGAGGATGGTATTGGAATCACATATCGTGATAACATAGGATAACAACAGATTGAGAAAAACAAATTAAGAATCTACACTCATGATCTACAGTTTGCATGCAACACTTTGATGCTGGTAACTATATCACTATGCTATATTAGCAGAATTACAATTTCTGTACTGTAAGGAACAAAAACACCTCAGTGTCAATACCAGTAGCCCACTTACCTAGCTACATAAAATACAAATCTGTGATCTGCATGTTACACATTGTGCTTTGCAGCAGGCACATTAGCCCTCCATGCTACTTTATGAGTCAAAACTGTGACTGGACAAAACACAGAACTCTCTCAGTAGTGAATTAACCACTAGAGTTTCCTTACTGCTATTATAGTCCCCTCGAAGTTTCTGGGCATACAAAGATCTCTTCAGCAGGTGTCTTCACTATGTGATATATTTTGTATTGCAGCCTCTTGGACACTAATAAGCAAGCTAGAACAGATTTTTGATCACATTTGTCCTAGACGCCAATTTCTTTGAAGCAGTTTATCTTTACATAAATGTATAAGTTGACTGCCAAACTCTGCTTTTTAAGTTCCGCCCTCAAGACGCCACACTCTTTCTTTTGCCACACCTTGACGCCCAACTTTTGAGTTCCAGGAGTCTTTGCTTCTAGTTCCAGCATGAGTAAAACATGAAATTGCAATTGTACATATTTCCGTATCACGTTATGTTATGTGAATTTGTAGAGTGTGGCTAATCACCTGTGAGGGTATCCAAGCACTGAGTACGGCTGGCTTGAGGGGGGAAGAGCAGATCCTGCCTGTTTCACCTGGAAGAGCCATGTCTTGATGTTACTTCGAAAGTCCATGATTGAGAGGAAGGCTCTGAGAGAGTTTCGGGAGGTTGTTCCATGTCTTGACTGAGAGGTATGAGAAGGACCGTCCCCTGCTTCAGGTCTTCTTGATGTGAGGGAGGTGTGCTCTTGCCTGGTACTCAGATCGAATGCGTAGTTGTTGCCGAAGAGAAGTACGTCGGTTTTGTGTGTGTCAAGTTGGAGGCCATTGTTTTTCATCCAGGCAGCAACGCTTCTCATGCAGTTGGCACAGTCAGCTTTGACAGTGCTTGGTGAGTTGGTAATGGAGAGGATGAACTGTGTGTCACCAGCATAAGATACTATGCGCTTATTTACAAATTGACGTCTTTGGAAGTAAATTGCCCAAGATTACAGAGATAGTGTGGTGCAAAAACTGGGATTAGATGTTAGTATGTAGATTCAGATTGTGTAGAATGCGAGGCATTTGCTAAAAAAGCAGCGAATGTGCCACCCCCCCTATTTAGAGTGTCTTCTTAGGTACATACTCTGTATAGGACACAGGGAACATCTTCTGTTTTTTATTTATGTTCCCCGTCTGCCAAATTCTCAATCTGGCTTTTAGTGTTCCAAAGTCGCCTAAATCACCCCCTTAAACTGTTGTCAATGGAATAGTGGGCTTCAAGTCACACGCCTGCTCGTATGTTTCTTCCTGAAACGAAGGGCGGCATGGATTTTGCTTTTCCACCATAGAACCGGCCTGAGATACACAAAAATAGAAGTGAGTTTGAGTAGTCATGGCCTGCCTCCTACTGAACTGCTGCTAGCTCCCATCGCCCGCGCCCCCCTGCTGAGAGCCCCGCTGCTTCCCGCTATGTCTTCTTCTTTGCATACAGATGCTTGCCATGCCACTGGTGCCACGATGGTTCTGGGGCATAGGGCCTTGCACATTCTTGGGGGTGCCTCATCTGATTCTATTTGAAACTGTTACTGGTTAATTTGGCAAAAAGGTTATTGGTGGTGTTTCCTGTCTCCAGTCCTCTCTCGACGTCATAATTTAACTTAAACATTCCTCTTCAAACGCTCTGCGCATGTGCAGGAAGCAACACCACTACATTTAATATATTCACTAGAAGCTGTGAAACAAATATTCAAATATATTAATAGAATATGCCACACCTTATTGGAAATTCAATTTGAGGCAGCATTCGCATAACCAGACACACGCAGGGACCCTGGGGTGAACCAAGGAACCTTTACTCGCCCAATAGACTTGAAATTCAGATTTGTGCCAGTTCTCGCTCTCATCATGGCGCTTTATCTGCATATGAGTCTTCCTTTCTTCCTTAGATTGCTGATACTTTGGCCAATGTTACATTCTTAGCATAGAACCCATAAAGCTCACTTCAAGGGTCTTAAAAAAGAAGCAGGGGGGCTAACCTAGTTAATGAGTTTGCAAGTGACATCACAGTGGGTGACATCACAGGAAGTGGCATCACAAGAACTGACATCAGATCTTTAGCCCTCACATATATGCTTTACATGTCTATCATGAGTACATTGCAGCACATTTTCAATATACAGGGAAACCCTCCTGAAGATTCACACTTTTGTAAGCTGCACATAAAGCAATGTTGCCTTTTATCAGTGTAAACTACCTCTACCCATACTGCTTTACAAGAAAAAATAGTGAGTAGGAGTAGTAAGCACTATATAAAAGCTGTTTATTTTGTTTAAATACTGTGAAAGACCTACACATCTGACATTTTTACAGTGCATCGGACATTCTAAACAGAGCCAGAACAAAGTGAAAAGCTGCCTCTCTTAAGTATGTGTGAAGTGCCAACCTTTGTTTCCCCTCTGCTGAATTTGCTTCTAAGTGTGAGGCACCTGACTGCTACCAGCCAGGAAACTGGAACAAAAGGAGGACTGATCACCGCTCAGATTCGGTCTTTGTTATGGGCCCAGCGGAAGTCTGAATGAAGAAAGCCCCCTCCCCTTCGGCACTTGGTTGTGGATCGAAAGCAGACAACCAGCAGGCGCGACTGTATGTGTCCCGGAGGAATTCAGCATATTTTTCAGTGGGCCCAACTTCTTGGCCGGGTGAATGGCGTCAACCTTGTGAAAAGAGTGGGTGGACGCTGTGTACCCGAGTGTACTCCCGACTCGTGCCCTGTTAGAAACGACTGCATGCCTCGCTATAGGCGCTACATCACTGGGTCACAGCAAAGGAGGGCCATCCTCGCTTCTCCTCGTAGTTTGGAGCCAGTGGTCGCTGGGGAGCCCACCAGCACTCGTTTTCGTTGACCGGTACTTACTTTTTCACATTAATCTTTCATCCAGTAGGAGAGAGTAAGAGAAAGAAAGAGTAAAAAAACACAACAAAGGGAAAAACGAGGATCCTGCAAGAGTTCGATAACAGGCAAGGGTGTTTGGTGGTGGCTTAAAGACCCCTGAGGTGGAATCAAGACTGCGCCACTTCGGTATTCGCCATGGCCACATACAACAGTCCAGGCCGCGAGCTTCTGGATATAACTTTGGGGCCCCAGCGGCAGTTATTCTTTTTCAACGTCAGCACTGCTGCTCCTGGCGGCTGAGTCCAAGAGATGGTGTAAAACCAAAACAGATTCACTGGTCAATCACATGGGCACCTTCCTCAAGTAAGTACTTCTCTCCATTGTATCGTTGCATTTACTGTTTACGCCCTAGCTGTTCACACAGTGGAAGAACAACTAACAAAAGTCGAAGACCTTTGTTTCAACTTCCGGATTTCCATGGCATGTCATAAATCTACACCTGCATGGCCGCAATTTTATAGTATTGAGCACATTAGCAAAAGCTTCCAGCAGAACGCTCCGCCACAACTGCATGTTTCTAGAAGTGCGCATGTATATCTGCGCCTTTGAACATTTGCCGAGTTAAGTGCTAAGTGAAAGTGCATGGCATTGGCTTACTATTTATTTTGGTTTTCTTAACAGGGAAAATGGTTTTCCATATGGGGACTCTCTTCCCAATACAAATCAGCAGTTTCAATGGTGCTCACTCCCCAACTTGGAGAATAATTTACTTCTGTACAGGTAGAAGAAAAGGTTAATAACACACTCAATGCACTCTCCAGGCTAGTGAGTGCATTGACTCACACAAAAACCGTATCCGTGCAAAAGTGTCAACAGTGGTATTTAGCCTGTAAAAGTGGCAAGTGGCAATTTACACGAGTAAATAGTTTTATGAATCAGATCCATCATTAGCAACTTAATTTGAGAATTAAAAATATAAAAAGATGTGTAATTTGTGTGCGGCCAAGAGAGCTGTTCCATTTAATGGCATGAGCATGGAGTTAAAAAGGTCACCTACCTCCATTGATCAAAGGGAAGCATTTTTGCAAAATGTAAAAGACACACAATTGATTGATGGAATGCAGAACAAATTAAAACATTCACCCCAGTAAAGATATCTGGGTTATATCCATCGTTCTGTTGCCCACCATGCCAATCCAGTTTAGACCTGGCCATATGCAAATCAGTCTTGACCCATTGCCTTATGGGAACAGTCCAGCCCGAACTGCCAATCCAGGTCCTCCCTGGACCAAAAACAAGCATCCTAGGACCAGTTTCAGGGTTTCACCCCTCCTCAGCCAGGATAGCATGATTCCAGTGGCACAGTGAGCCCAGGACCACGTCTGGGCATACCTTGTGCACTAAGGGCCAGAAAGCAAAAGACACACAATTGATGTACGTAATGCAAAAAAAATCAAAACATTCACCCTCAATCAAGAGATCTGGATTAAATCCATCATTCTTTTGCTCACTATGCCACCCCAGTTTAGACCTGGCCATATGCAAATCAGTCTTGACCCTGTGCCTCATGGGAACAGTCCAGCCCGAACTGCCACGCCAGGTCCTCCCTGGACCGGAAACAAGCATCCTAGGACCGGTTTCGGGGATTCACCCCTCATCAGCCAGGATAGCTTGATTCCAGTGGCACAGTGAGCCTAGGCTAGGACCCACATCTGGACATACCTGGCGCACTAAGGGCGAGAAAGCAAAAGACACACAATTGATGGACGGAATGCAGAACAAATCAAAACATTCACACACAGTCAAGAGATCTGCTTTAAATCGATTTTGCAAAATGTGGCATGCATCATTATCTATGAACTGGCTACCAAATGTGTCAAAATGTTTTGTAGAGCCAAATATAAAATGTAGTATATCCTCTCACAATATTCAGACATGAACACTTGACACCAGTCTTTTCTTGGGCTCCATTGAATAATGTATAGCTCCAGTGACACACCTAGTAGTATAGCAAGGGTATCACGTGAACTTATACAAATAAGGAAAATGCACCCATGCGCTGGTTTGGGGGTTAAAAAAAGCTAGAATAATGGTGCAGTTGCCCCATACACTCCTGGGCTCTGGTGCTGAACCTCACACATCTCATTTTGGCCAATACGCTGTTATCAGCAATGAGATGCAAACATGATAGAGAGGGAACGTTTATTGGGTAAATTGGCAGATGCAGAGGAACAACATAGGAAAAGATGTATGTCAGGGGTGTCAGGGTAATTCAAGCTGGGAGCGATTGAGTAGTATTAAGGCTGAACTTCAGTTACAATTGGCAAAAAAAGCTGCAGCCGGATATCAATCATATAGATCTGGAATGTATGAAACAGGGGAAAGTGCTGGCAAGGCTCTGGCTTTGCGGATAAGGCAGGTTGCCTCAAGGAATATCATAACTGAAATAAAGGAAGGAGATCAAATGTATAAAAAGTCAGATGAAATCCTTGATGTCTTTAGAAGATTTTATCAGGAACTTTATAAAGAAGAGCCAGAAAATGATGATCCGGGTATAAATTGGCCGGAAATGGGTATCAAACTTACCTCTAGTCAGAGAGAAAAACTGGAAGGTAGTATAACTATGGATGAATTATACGAGGCATTACAGGACTTAGCTTCAGGCAAGGCGGCAGGACCTGACGCTATTCCACTGGAAGTATATAAATGTTTAAGGGAAGTAATAACACCCTTACTTTTGGATTTATTTAATGGGGTTATCAATACTGGGGTTATCCCGGATTCCTGGACCGAAACAAATATCGTGGTCTTCCATAAGAAGGGGAAACCGAAAGAGAGCCCTGGTTCATATAGGCCTATATCACTAATAAACAGTGATAATAAACTGTACGCTAAAATTATGGCGACGCGGCTGGCCGGGATCATAGGGACCCTGGTCTCTCCCTGGCAGCATGGTTTCATTCCAGGCAGAGGAACGACCGATCACATAAGGAGAGCCATCACATTATTTGATATACATGCTGCTGATGGAGGGAGGGCCGCTATGATCCTTCTAGACGCGGAGAAAGCCTTCGACCGTGTCAGGTGGAGCTTCCTGTGGAGGGTAATGAGAGACAGAGGTTTTGGCCCAAAATTCCTACAGGCAATTTGCGCTATGTATGCGAATCCAACGGCAAGGATCCATCTTATGGGCGAGCAGTCGGGGGAGATCCATATATCAAGGGGTACGCGACAAGGGTGTCCGTGCTCACCCATCCTGTTTGCTCTGTATATAGATCCTCTAATAAATCTAATAATGAATAGTAAAATTAACCCAGTTGTCACCAATGGATTTCAGACTAAAGTACTCGCCTATGCGGACGATGTCGCTATCTTGACCACGGATCCTGATAGTGCCCTGAATGAAATTGTTAGAATTACTTCTGAATTTGGGAGACTATCGGGATATCGTCTTAATGTAGCTAAAACGCAGGTATTATGCACCAGCAATATAAATAAAACGGATAATAGATATCTGGATTCAGTTGTTTATTTAGGAATCATAATTAATGCCCAGCCAAAGGATATCATTAAAGACAATTTTGAGCCATTATTGATCAAAATTAAACAGGATTTAAGGAGAATAGACAAACTTCATCTATCAGTTATAGGAAGGGTTAATGTCATCAAAATGTCTATCTTCCCAAAAATTTTATATAAATTTAGGTCTATCCCTTTCAAAATTGAAGATGCATTGATAAAGGAAATGGAGTCTATATTTATGAATTTTGTATGGCAGTATGGCAAGGTCAGGAGATCTAATAGGCTTATGTCTCTACCCCAAGAAAAGGGGGGGCTGGGAATACCCAATCTTAGGTATTACAACTGGGCCTGTCTCCTCACAGGGATGTCTGTGCTCCTCTTCCCAGATGATACCAGATACAGCCAGGGAGTCATCCCCACTATTTATCACCTGGCACTGGGGGGGGAAGTACACGGGATATTGTCAAGGAAACACGGCAAACGTTTCTTTAAAGCATCGGGGTATAAGATTCTGGGGGATATTTGGGGGATATGGTCTTCTATCTGTAAAGATCAGGACATCCCAAAGTATAATCAGCACACCCCATTATGGAATTCAGATCTATTTCCGCATCTAAGCGATGATGGCCCATGGAAATATTGGGAAAGGCAAGGGATTACCTCTTTAGGCCAAGTAATGATTAAAGACGTCTGCAGGCCTCTCGAACTGCTGAGGACACGGTTTTCATTGCAAGGTGCTCAAGAATTTAAGTATATGCAGCTGGTTAATATCATTAAGTCGAAAAGACCGGGTCTGAATATATCTAATGGATGCGTTCTATTGGATTATTTGAAAGGCGGAGGTCATAGAATCAAGGATCTGTACAGGATGCTTATGGAGAGCCTCCCCGATGATTTGATTAAGGTGGAGGAGAGCTGGGCCTCCAAACTGGAGGATCCTGACATTGATCTTGACAGAGCACTGGCATTGGACAAAAGATTTCTGAGATCATCAAATTTAAGAGCACAGCATTTCAAGACTCTGTTTAACTTATATTATACACCAGCTAAACTGTTTAAATGGGGTAGGAGATTAGACCATAACTGTCCTAGGTGCGGTAATGGCCCAGCAGACATATTACATATGTTTGGTAACTGTGTAAAATTGGGACCGATTAAAAGTGAAATTGAAAAGTTTTTAGAGGGGCTGCTAGTTGTTAAAATTGACCTATCCCCTACACTTTTAATATTTGGTTGTGATGCAAAGCTAGGTCTGAATATAGAGATTGAGTAGTTGGTTTTCATTTCGACAGCTGTTCTCAGGATATCAATTGCTGCTGGATGGAAGGATGTGGAGCCTCCAACCTTCCAAATGTGGATGTGTAGGTTGTTAGGGATTCACAATATCGAATCAGAACTTTATGCCCTTAAAGGAATTAAATCCAGAGAAATGGGTTTACGTGTATGGGCACCAGTGGCCAACTGGAGGAAGTCAAGATGTGCGACCCCATAGATTAAATTCTGGGATGTTATGGTCAATGATTTGGTATGTCTGATATTTGTTTTTTTTTTTATTTTATTTTTTTTTTCTCTTTACCCTGTTATTTACCCCGTTTTTTATCTCTGTCTTTCCTCTCAAACTTTGCTACTGGATAATGCTGCCGATATTGTATTGTATTTATTATATTATCAAGTGTATTTATTCGTGTCTATACTCTAAGATGATATATTTATATATACTGTTGATTTTAATGTACATTTTGCTGCTGTGAACTTTCAATAAAAATAAAAAAATAAAAAAAAAAAGAGATGCAAACATGCTAAAGAAGATAAGATAGTGTGCAGTTAGTGATATAGCCTTTGACATTCTTTAGTCTGCGTCATATTTCAAAACCTGAGGTTACTGAGACACCAGGAGCTAACATAATTGTTCCATGATGAGCACTGCGCTTGTGTCCTACTCTGATGTGGATGAAAAGCTGTGATTGGGCCAGGTATTGGCTGGGCTAGGCTGAGGCAGCCATGTTTGGTTCTGTGTTGAGTTCAGGAATGATTGGTTACTGGATAGAGGTGTTCTGAGCACTTGATTGGATATCAATTAGGGATAATTTACCCTTCTGTCGAGCTCTGTCTTGGGCAGCTGGCTAACTTGGGCCTAGGGCTAAACTGCTATTGATTGGTCAATCATGAGCATCGGGCAAGAATGGGTCAGCTAGCTAAACCATGCTCAATAAATGGCAGTCTTTCTAATCATCCAGTTAAAAAATAAAGAACTTAAAGGTCTACACCAAATTTAAGTAAAAAAGACAAAATGAAAAAAAAGAACAAAATTAAGAAAAAATGAAGCCTAATTACTCTGGTTTATGGTTCTATAGCCCCCTCGGAATGACCTCTTACAATTAATATATTAAATAAAAAATGGTGCTTCCAAATTACAATTGAAAGAGCTTATGAGTGGAAAACTAGACACCTGTACCTCATCTGCACAGCAACGTGATGTCAAAGTTAAGGACAGGTACAAGATGCTTGTCATATGATGGCGATAATTTCCAAATCCTTCCAGCACGATCCTGCAGTACTACCGTTTCGAGAAAATTCACACAAAGCGACTCAGCCTTCTTCATTGGCACACCCTTAATTAAAGGACGATAGTGACTTTCCAGTTGAGTAAGTTTAACTGATAATATGGAATTTTGATCCAGATGTGGATAGTTCTTTGTACATCCTAGGATACAACGCTCAAAGTTACAATTACAATAACTTTTCTTTTCTCTTCAATAAGCAGGTGTCCCAGATGTAAACATTTTACAATACATATTTCCTGTATTCAGTTGTGCTACATTGCATGACACTAGCTTTTTCATTCCCTCACAGTCTATGATACATTCATTGTACTGATACCAATCTCACATTATTTTTTACAATATCAATATTTCCCTACTCAGTCCTTATCCTGACGAGACAATACGAAACACATACATGGCTGAAACATGTCGACAGCACAATCAACACAACCTATGTGCTATGCTATGAATAGCACAGGGCAAAATTTGTTTCTTGGAACTAGATGTGCTAGCTTTTCATAAAAGGCCCATTTTATACCTACATTATTATACATAGAGAGTGATAAGGAAACAGCATATTGGTATGCTCTTCTTATATTTTATTACAGAGGTCTGACTGCTTGCAACGAGAGAGGACTTGAAAAATTAAGAACAATTCTCTACACATACTCAAATGGTTTTAATGACATTTGGGTTTCTTTTTACATTTCAGAGTTCTGATTTTGTGCAGGAATGGGTGGTGGTCACCTTCTGCACACCATGAACAATTAGACATTGTTATATTGGCTAGCTGAGAGTAAATTAAAATTTTAAGACCAAGCAATTTCCATGCTATGCATAGCCCTTTACATATGAATTACTAGTTGTAAAAAGAAAAACCATGTTGAGATAATGAAACGAGAATATGTGCATACGAAAGATAGTGAATAATGTATTAATTCGGGAGTCTCCTGAGGCGGAAGCCGGGAGTGAATCTTAGCATTTTAAAATATTTGTTGTGTGATACTTTGCCTTAACTTCACTCACCTGTGCACTTTAAACAGCGCTCCTAGCGCTGCAACGAACGCCATCTATCGCCATCACTGAGGGCGAGGCGCCACGGCGGACACGCCCACCTCAGCTGGCCACGCCCCCTCCCCTGACACACTATAAAGTGCGCGCGGCTGGAAAGCGCGTCACTTTAATTCGGGAGTCTCCTGAGGCGGAAGCCGGGAGTGAATCTTAGCATTTTAAAATATTTGTTGTGTGATACTTTGCCTTAACTTCACTCACCTGTGCACTTTAAACAGCGCTCCTAGCGCTGCAACGAACGCCATCTATCGCCATCACTGAGGGCGAGGCGCCACGGCGGACACGCCCACCTCAGCTGGCCACGCCCCCTCCCCTGACACACTATAAAGTGCGCGCGGCTGGAAAGCGCGTCACTTTAATTCGGGAGTCTCCTGAGGCGGAAGCCGGGAGTGAATCTTAGCATTTTAAAATATTTGTTGTGTGATACTTTGCCTTAACTTCACTCACCTGTGCACTTTAAACAGCGCTCCTAGCGCTGCAACGAACGCCATCTATCGCCATCACTGAGGGCGAGGCGCCACGGCGGACACGCCCACCTCAGCTGGCCACGCCCCCTCCCCTGACACACTATAAAGTGCGCGCGGCTGGAAAGCGCGTCACTTTAATTCGGGAGTCTCCTGAGGCGGAAGCCGGGAGTGAATCTTAGCATTTTAAAATATTTGTTGTGTGATACTTTGCCTTAACTTCACTCACCTGTGCACTTTAAACAGCGCTCCTAGCGCTGCAACGAACGCCATCTATCGCCATCACTGAGGGCGAGGCGCCACGGCGGACACGCCCACCTCAGCTGGCCACACCCCCATGTTCCCTCTCACACGGACATAAAGGATGTGCCTCGCCAGGAAGCGCAGCGGACGGGCGCAGCGGGCGCGCCGTCAGCGCGCCGAAGGCGCGCCAAAGGCAAGCCCGTCTGGGCCCGTCCGGGCCTGGACCGGGCCCAGGGCCAGTCCCCCTGCCTCTTCAACCAGCCCCACCCGCATCCGCTGGACTTCTGCCCAACTACACCTACTCAATTCGCCTCCATGCCCGACCTGCCCCCGCTGCATCCCGAGTCATCTGGAAGCCGCTCATTATCTCTGCCCACAATGCAGCTTTACACTCCCGCCCTGTCTACCCCGTCCCTCCCCCTGCTCACCACCGCAGCCCTCTTCCTCTAATCAGTACACCTTACGTGCAGGTCTGATTAATTGCCGATCTTTACCCCGTCACGCCAACGACATCTGGATGTCCATTTCGTCTGAGGAATGGGATATTCTTTTCCTAACCGAGTCCTGGATCACTGACTCTTCCTCACCAGATATCTATCTGGCCATCCCCCCAGGTTATGACATCAAATGCCTGAATCGGACCGGAGGTAAGTCTGGTGGTGGTCTTGCTGTCATACTTAAATCCTCCTTCCAGTTAACTTTCACTAGACTCAGTGAAATAGGCACAATCGAAGCTATGTACTTCTCCATCTCCGACAATGCATCAGCAATCTTAGCTGGCACACTAGTTTACTGTCCCCCTCCTGTCTCCACGCCCTCCCTCAATGCCCTTGTCCACCTATTGGCTGATCTTTCTATTAAACATCAAAATTTCATTGTCCTGGGCGAATTTTAACCTCCACATCGACAACCCGCTATGCGCTAAGGCTACTAACCTGGTTGACACCATGGAAAGCCTCAATCTTAAACAACTGGTTGCAGGTCCCACCCATGTGGCAGGCCACACCCTGGACCTTATCTTTGCAAATTTCTCGCTCATCACTGCCCTTCAGCCTCTCCCTCTAACCTGGACCGATCACTTCCTCGTCCCTTTTTCTCTTACTTTAGGACGCAAACCTGCCCAACTGGCCCATAGAAAGGAATGGGTAGAAAGTGGCATAAGGTCACCTGCGCTGCCCTGGATCCCATATTCCACTACCATTCGGAGCACCTCTCCCCGGACATTGATGAAAATGTCTCCAGGTTAAATTCTACTCTCCTTAAGGCTATTGATTCTATTTCCCCCCAGATAACCATCTCCTCCACCAGGTCGCGGCCCTCTGCTCCCTGGTTCTCCACCTCCCTTCGGGAGGAGAAAAGCAAATGCAAGGCTCTTGAGCGCAAGTGGAGGCTCAACTACGACTCTGAAGCCAAACATCTTTACAGAACGGCACTTAAACAATTTCTTAAACTTAAAAAAGGCGCGATGAAAGACCACTTTGCCGCTCAAATTAATAAAGCCAAAAACTCTTCAAAAACGCTCTTTAGCGTCGTCAAAGACTTTATTAACCCTCCGGCTAGAGCCCCCCAGAACACCGCCAGTCAGGCCCTTTGTGAGGGACTCTCAGATTTTTTTCTAGAAAAAATAAACAAACTGTGTGTCTCCTTCCCCACTGAGTCAGTCACTCCATCTCCTACTTCTAGCCCCCCTGAGTCTCCATCTTTCCTTGCATTTAACAAACTAAACATGGACGAGGCTATTAGACTGCTCATCGCCTGCAAATCTGGCGCCCCCTCTGATCCTGTTCCTGCCAAAATCATGGGAGAACTGGCACCTTCACTGGCCTGCCCTTTCCTTACCGTCTGGAATGCCTCCCTTCACCATGGCTTCTTCCCCACCACCTGGAAGGAGGCACTGGTGATCCCTATTTTGAAAAAGGCAGACGCAGACCCCACTGTCTTCTCTAACTACCGTCCCATCTCCCTCCTTCCTAAACCTGCCAAAGTCCTGGAAAAAGCAGTACAGCTCCAACTTACGGACTATTTAGAAAACCACTCTCTGCTTCATGGATCCCAATCCGGTTTCAGAGCAGGATTCAGTACCGAAACGGCCCTGCTGGAGGTATCTGAGACCATTCGGGAGTGTGTGGACAGGGGCGAGGAGGCCATGTTGGTTCTCCTCGACCTGTCCGCAGCTTTCGATACGGTCTCTCACCCCATCCTCCTGGACCGCCTCAGGCAGATAGGCATCGGTGGCTCTGCCCTCGGCTGGATCGAGTCCTTTCTCTCATCCAGAAGCCAAAGAGTACTGCTACGCCCCTTCAAGTCAGAGGAAAAACCTCTGTCATGTGGGGTGCCACAGGGCTCCGCCCTTAGCCCCCTATTCTTCAACGTCTATCTGGCCCCCCTGGCTGACGTCGTTGAGTCCTACGGAGTCAGGGTGGTATCCTACGCCGACGACACACAGTTGGTGTTCTCTTTCCGGGACCACTCGGACTCCGCATTCCTCAACTTTCGCCAATGCCTGAATAACATCAGCGGCTGGATGACTAAGAACCACTTGAGATTGAATGCAGATAAAACGGAGGTCCTGTTTTTCAATCAGAAAACCTCTATTCCCTCTTCTTGGTGGTGGCCGACAGCTCTCGATCCTGCCCCAACCCCGGTTCGCTCGGCGCGGAATCTGGGCTTCCAATTTGATGACTCCTTGTCATGTAAAACCCAGATCAATAAAGTTACCTCCGCCTGCTTCATGAAACTACGGATGATAAAAAAGATCCTCCCGTACCTTCCCACGGATTCCCGCCGCACAGTCACCCAGGCCCTCATTACGTCCCACCTGGACTATGCTAATAGCCTCTATGCAGGGGCTCCGCAGTACCTGATTGGTCGACTGCAGATTGTCCAGAATGCTGCAGCCAGACTGATCGGTAACATCCCTTACCGTCAATCTGTCTCTGCATATCGAAGGCAACTCCACTGGCTCCCTGTGGCTAGCCGCATCCAGTTTAAGGTTCTCACCCTTACCTATCGAGCCGTCAACAACTTCGGCCCTACTTACCTGAAAAATCGGGTTTCGATATCCTGCTCCACCAGATCCTTGAGGTCCAATGACCTCCGCCTCCTGATCTCGCCCCGTTTCAGACTTTCCAGAACCGGAGGCAGAGGTTTCGGTGTCATTGCTGCCAGACTTTGGAACTCCCTTCCACTTGAGCTGAGGTTCTGCCCCTCTGAAACCATCTTCCGAGCCAAACTCAAAACCTGGCTCTTCTCCGGACTTTAGATTTCCTTGCATCACATTTCTTTTTTTCTCTTCCCTTTTCCACTCAGTAACCCCTGGATTTTAGCGCCGGGACACCCCTTCGGGGGTAGCTGCGCGCTTTACAAATTCCATAAAATAAATAAAATAAATATCTCTGTTAATGTATTACATGAATTGTGTACTACTGGGTTCTGTTATTCACTCTATAAATAAACTGGTTTAAGCCAGTTCTGGCCCCAGCAACCCAAAAAACAGTTTTCATGAAGTCTACTAAAGTTACTTTAAATTCGATTTCCCCTTTAATTCATATTTTCAAAAAGTTGTGGAAAATAATACTACATTTTTTCACCAGAATGTTCCTAAGCAAAGATGAGATGGAAAATAATATTGTAATCACTCCTAGGCCTAGTACATGGAAATGTGGCTGCACCTACACAGGGGAAACATATTTTAAGGCTTCTGTTAATGTGAGGGCACCTATTACCAATATACAGTGTGCCATTTTTTTTTTTTAATGTTTTTATATATATTAGGCACCATGCAATGCGGATGTGCAAGGAACACTTCAGGAGTAGTAAAGTCACATTTTATTACCATATGTGACTGTAGTGCAGCCCAATCAGAACACGGCCCAGGCAACTTCGTTTCTCTCTCTTTGCTCATCATCCAAGCACCTCTGTTCAGCTCACTTCTAGCTCCTCTGTCCAGCCCTGCGCCTCCCCTGCCAAGCCAATTGCTGTTCATCTTTTTGCAGAAATCTGAATAAAAATGCCTTTATGACGTTTTCTTTTGTAATAGCAAACCTTCCACTATTTTGCTGAATCCTTGTGCTACTTCCTTGGCTTATGGTTTGTGAAAACCCTGTTGCAGTTTTGCATTGTGGAATTTTAAATATATCACACATTGAAGCAAATGATTTTTTTTCCTTTTTCATTTCCCTGAGGACGTATTTTCTTTTCGATTATATATCAGATTGGTCGAGGGTACAGATTTGCTGAAAATGTCTTTTCTTTTTCGAAATTGCTTATTTGAAAATGAGACTGTTTTTTTTTTTAGTCGTACACATTGTAATAGCCAAAGATTCAATCTAATGAAATGTGATTTAATATAGCTGAAATTGAACTGAATTGCTTTATTTCTACTTTCAATATCCCCAGTGGTCCTCATTAAATTCAAAATCCTTCCATTCATTAGGGAAAGGATCAAGGTACGGGGGTAGCAGAGACCTGCGGGGGCTGCAGTACTCAAGACCACTGCAGTAAAAAATGGGGGTCTCTGGAAATAACAGTTAATAACCTTACACTTGTCTGCTCCAATAACATAAGAAAATACTGCCCGCTCCAGCGGAGGGATATTTTCTGTAATGGGCGTCTCTATCTCCATCGGTACAGTTGAGTTGTTTTCGTATTGCACTGAAATAGTTTGTCTGCACTACAGATAAACAATACCATACCCCTATGTGTAATACCTTCAGAAACAAGACGAGGAGTGTTTGGCAACAATATGCAAGCAAGATGGCAAGCAAGCAAGATGGCGACATCCATCATATCTGCGTCCCTGGTCGCAAGTTGGAAAGTTTATCACTGGAAAATTGAATTCTTTTGAAAACCAGACCCCTGTCACTTGCTTTACACCATTAAGTACCCCTACAATAGGCTTTTGAGGTGAATGATGGGAATTATTTTGGTCTGCTAAGGCAAAACTAATGAATACCTAACAAGGTGTGGTCACAGCTTGTTCTTGAGTAATCACCCCTGATACTCACAGGTCCTCTAAGGATCTAAGGAGAAGTCAGGAGATAACTGTGTTACTCAAAGGCTGTGGCATCTGTGGAGTAGATACAAGTCGCTCAGGCTCAGAGAAAGGAGATCCCTTGCCAGAAGGTCTCAATACAGTACTTTGAGATGGTGCACTGCAGTCAGCTATGAGCAGCTACGTTTATTCATTCTGTCACTCTCCATATAACTTTGGCACCTTCAAGGCATGCACAAATAGTCAAAGCCACACTTGGGGGCCGATTATGATCGCGGACGGACTTGTGTCCGTCCGCGATCATTGAGGAGGAGGGGACGTCCGCATGGGCTGCGGAGTCCCCTCCTGTGCGATTAGGATGTGACCGCCAGGGTGGCGGTCACATCCTCTATTTTTAACATTGCGGCGGGTGCGGCTTCAAGCTGCACCTGCGGCAATGTTAAAAATGCACGCATTGCATTTGCATGCAGAAATAGGCAGGCACCGCGCGGTGCCTGCCGCTTTCTGCATACAAATGCAGGGGGGTACCATAGGTACCCCCCATGTGCACCCCCCCTTCACCTAGGGGGCCCGCAACGGGCCCCCGCAGTGAAGTTACACATGCTTTTCCACGGCGGAAAAGCCGCCACGGAAAAGCATGTTTGCAGGCACATACTAATCTGGCGGACGGTGTCTGAGAGACACCGTCACCAGATTAGTGCTTTTCCTCCGCGGTTGTAAGGCAACCACGGAGGAAAAGCTGCGGACGGAAACCAGGACCCACCAGCCATCCTAATGTGGCGGTGGGTCTTTGGTGGGTCCGCTGCGGATTTTCCGCATCCTCCGGGCCGGAGGTGGCTTCCGCCGGCCCGGAGGATGCGGAAAATCCGCAATCATAATGAGCCCCTTGGTTTGTACACGAATCAGAATTAGGAACAGAACTATTGCTAACAAAATGCTGTCGACAATATCTTATTGCACTATTAGCTCTCTTGTGGTTTACTTGGGTTAGGGGCATTTTGAATTGCTATTTTACTTTTAGGGTCAGCAAAACTAATGCAAGGCAGACCTCAAATTGTACCTACTTTAAGGAGGCAGTGCTATCCAATTGACTAGTAGTAATTTATAGACAATGGAAAGATGATTTGAAATCCCACACCTGCATGTCCCTGGGCAGACAATGAGCACACTCAGCAATTCACAGGTTTTCAGTTTTGAATAATGTGAAAATATAACCATCAATTGAGCATGGTGTAGCATCTGAAAAGCTCAACAGAAACCCTTTACTTAACACATAGATGCAAGATGTCTGTCCAGCCCAACTCTGATTACAGACAAAAGGAACAGATGTAGAAAAGTATTTTGCAGAAACAAAAATACTCCTTTTGAAATGCCCGTGTGAATGCTGAGGGTCACGAACTATTGAAAAGCCATAGCGACACCTGCCAGAAGCAACAGCACGCCTCGCGGACCCGCCCGCCAGTCTCCAGCTGCTCCCCTGCTCGTTTTTCATCTGGAGCGGGAGCTGCCGAGAGGAGACCGGTGAGGGGCGGGACTACAAATCCCAGCAGCCCTACTGGGGTCCGCGTCGCCGGCAGCGTCATCCCTGAGCGCCAGGAGGCGCATATAAACGGAGCCATCACCGTCTCGTGGGACGCCGGTCGAAGCCCGGGCAAAGGGCGGGCCCTCTACGGCCCTCCAAGGCCAGACAAGGCTGGGCTGGGCCACATTATTAACACCTGCCGGCCTGCATTGACCTGCTGCATTTAAGGTACAGTCGGGCCCATCGGGTTGGCCACGGACTTATACACTCTACCCTTTCTCGTCCTAACTCTACAAGCCATCACCAGGCTCATACCCCAAAGAGGAAGTCACACTAAAACATGAAGAGAGGATCCAAAACAAGCAAAATGCCCACGTTAAGATCAAATACCAGACAGAAAGGCGACAACTCACTGTCGCAGCCTCTCCCAACTCTAACAGCGATAGATAAAATGCTGCAACAGACAATTGGGGTCGTGGCAACAGCTATTGAGAACTCAGAAAGGCGACTCTCGTTAGCACCCACAGTAGCTATCCATGACACAGAGGAGGGTCAGGTGATATCCTTAATAGATAATCCAGACGTTAGTTTTTCATTAACCTCCTCTTATGTAGAGCTCCCCTGTGCACAGCCAATCCCAAATACTCCAAATAACACTGCTGGAGTCACAGATCCTATAAACTTAGAGCAGTCACCTCGGGCAACTACACAAATTAGTAATTTAGGCAAGCCTGCCCAAAAGTCTAGGAAGAAAAGTGCTTGCAAGCTGAATAGTAAAAAGGGGGGCAAAGAGAACTCAAAGGCCAACCATAATCTGATAACCCCGATGGCTAACACCGTATCTGGCATACCCTGTTGGGTAGCCAATATGGTGTCAGACCTAAAGGCAGAATTAGAAGAGACCATCAGGGTGCAGCTTAAACCCTTAATGGCCAAATTGGACAGATTAACATCTGTCATAAACAACAGAGTGATAGGACCAACTAGACAGGCGCCCCAAGCATTAACAATAGCCTTAGGTAACCCTAATAATACTGGATCAGGGGTTGAAGAGCACACAAACAAGGGAAAGATAACCTCTTATACAAATACCGGCAAATCAATAAATAATGCAGTCCCACAAAATAATACGCCGGTGAAAACCAATATTCACCCAACGACTAATATAAAGGGCGTAGTACCACAGGAAAGTAAAAACCAAGGAAAAAACTCCACACCATTAGCTAAGGCAAGTGAAAGCAATGCTAAAATAGGAAATTCCACCCAACCTGAAACTACCACCCCCACAGGCGCTCCTAGAGCAAAACCTGGAGTGCGGTTCCACTCCATTAACTTACCACCAGAAGCACTACCGTATGTAGTGGTGCTAACAGGAGTACCTCCCCTAAAGGAAGGGAAAAGAGAACATGAAGGGGAGCTAAGGAACAAATGTGTTCAATGGCTAAGGTCTAACAAACCATTGCCCTTACACATGTCCGGGGAAATATTATCTGTAAGAAGGGGACAATGGATAGGAAACGGCGCAAAAACTGTGGCGGGGGATGTTATCGCAATTAACTTCAGGGACACCTCGGTAGTTACCCATATATGCAATTCCCCCTCGCTGGGACCACAAACAAACATACACCCTTTACCTTTATCATACTTCTACCCCTTGCCTCCGAAACATGGACTACCATATACAAATAGGGCACGAGTGAATAGGGCTCCACAACCCATGCAGTTCCATGGAGTAGAAAATTGGCAGACCCCCTGGCAGGTATCCCCCTTCTATGATCCAATAGTCTCAATGCACGCACACTGGAATAGGTTCTGTACCTTGGACAATGTTGATTGACTCCAACAGAATAGGGAATGTAATCCCAATCTGACAGAGGACAGTTCTATGAAAAGAAGGCGAAAATCAGGTCGCTCTCCTCCTACCACCCTAGCAGTGCTAAGCAGTGCTCCTATTGTACTTACCCATGAATCTCTAGTAGCGAACACCAATGACAACCTAAAGTCTGGGCAAAAAACTGTGTCAAGGGGAGGTTCTTTACCAAACAAAATGGACACCTCAGTGACATCGGGAGAGGGGCCAGTCAACTGCCTCATGGCTGCTGGTAAACATAAAGCGGAGTTTAAGCAAGGCATAAGAATTTTATCATGGAACATTGCAGGGATAGCAGCTAAATACAACGTGAAGGAGTGGAGAGAATTTGTAACCAGTTTCCACATTATCTGTCTCCAGGAGACCTGGACTGTCGACCCTAGTCAATTTCCATTGGAGGGGTTTAAAAGCTTTGGGGTCCCTGCAGCAAAAGCACCATCTGGAAGAGCTATTGGCGGACTAATTACATATGTGGACCTTCGCATTCAGGGGCACTGGTCAAACCTAAACTGTGACTCTATAAATATGCAAGCGATTGGCTTTTCGCACAAAGGTCCAAAAATCATACTAATAAACTGGTATAACTCAGTGGGCACACGAGACAGAAATAAAACCATGAAAGAACTGGATGATTATTTCAAAAATTCGTCCTCAGCTAATCATGCCAAGGGTTCACCATACACCATTTTAGCAGGGGATTTCAACTGCCATCTTTGTGAAAAACTAAGACCTATAAACAAGGATTGGTCACGGTGTACGGAGGAAAAGGGGCCCCACTTTGCCCACACCATCGAAGGAAAGGAGATGGAGGATTTCACTAAGAGGCATAACTTACTGCCCGTAATGGATCTCATAAAGATAGATAATAAGAGGGAACCCAACCCAACGTACAAAGGAAGAGGTTGTCACTCTTACATAGACTTCATCATGGTGTCCCCAACACTCAAAAAATGGATCACAAACTTTGATATTATTTTCAGCCCCTTCAGTGATCACAACCCACTGAAGTTGGATTTTAAATGCATGAATCTCAGAGTGGCAGTGGGTGTACCTGAGGCCATAGAACAGGCGACATCACAAGGGAGAAGGCTGAAATGGGCCAAGATAAATGGAGACAAGTTCTATCTTGACCTAGTGACGAAGGGTCAAAAACAATTGCAAATATGTCTGGACGAAAACATGGGCGGCCCAATCGTGGTTAGGGCTTTTGAGGAAATTGCCAAACTTGTAGACACTCTGCTGAAATCTTCACCCCGAACAGGATCCAAACAGTCCCTGACCCCACGTTGGTTTGACCACGACTGTACTAAGGCATTGAAAGATCTAAAAAAAAAGCCTCACTGACCAACCGAAAGATAAAGCCAAGATAGCAGGGCGCAGATCCAATTATAAAAAAGCCCTGAAAACACGCAAGAAATCCCTGCAAAATCGAGCATGGGAGGACTTAAGGGAAGCAGCAGAGCGGGGTGACATGTCGGTTTTCTGGAAAATCATAAATGACCCATGTTTTAAAGATCCAAGAGGGCCGGACATAGTAAATACCATTCTCCCTGAACAATGGCGCAATCACTATTGTAGTCTCTACAACCATACGGGGACCTCACCACAAGAAAAAGGGACAAAACCATCAACACCTGTAGGTTTAAAGTTCTCGCTAGGAGAAACAAAATCAGCTATTCAAGGGCTGTCAAAAAATAAAGCGCCCGGCCCGACGGCATTCCTCCCGACCTTTATTTGAGTAACATTGAATTATGGGCACCCATTCTCACCAGGGTTTTGAACGAGGCAGTAGTGGCAGGACTGCCTCGCTCTTGGTCCTCCGCAACCATTGTTCCAATCTATAAGAAGGGCAGCTGGGACGACCCCCAATGTTACCGTCCTATTTCCCTGATAGACGTTACGGCCAAAGTTCTAGGACGTGCAATCTTAAACCGCCTACAAGTTTGGGCAGAGGACCACCACCTTTTAACTGATGTACAGTATGGATTCAGAGAAGGGAGATCCACAACACATCAATGTTTAAACCTATATCTCCTCACAGCCAAATACACTATTGCAGCTAAGGGGACTATCCATATGGGGTTTATGGATCTCTCAGCGGCCTTTGATCGCGTTAATAGACAGAAATTATGGGCCCTGATGATCTCTCTGGGGGTGGATTACGAACTAGTAGATACTCTGAAGGCATTACACTGGGAGACTACGGCTACAGTTCGCTACAATAACGAAGGGATGAAGACCAAACCATTTCCCTGCACAAGTGGTGTGCGGCAGGGCTGCATTTTAGCGCCTTTCCTATTCTCTTTGTATATAAACAACCTGGACAAAGAACTTATGAAATTGGGTGTGGACTGTCCCAAGATTGGCCAGCGTCCGGTACCCGTCCTCCTTTATGCGGACGTGCGGTGCTGCTAGCCCGCACCCCACTCGGACTACAAAAGCTAATTGATGGGTTTGTAAATTTCATGAACTCGTTGGACCGTTCAGCAAACCTGTAAAAGTCTTATGTTATGACCACAGGCCGGAACCCAAAAAACACGTTCTCGTACAGCATAGGTAGACATAAGTTGGGAAGAGTCAAGTCATTCTCCTACCTAGGCGTTCTCTTCTACGAGAAATTGGAATTTAAGAATCTGGCGGAAAAACACGCATCCAAATTGGTGGCCTCAACGGGTGCTATAATGGCATTCGGAAGGAGGCTAGGCAGGTGGTCCCCGGAACAGATATTAAATTTATACAGAGCCGTATCCTGTGCTAAAGTGTCATATGGAGCAGAAGTGTGGGGCTGCAAAACCAACCATGTACAGCAGATACAAGCTGATGAAAATAAATTCTTTAAAAAACTACTTAAGGTTCCTCAGAGCACCCCCGCACATATAACTCACTTGGAACTGGGCGAGCTCTATATTGAGGACAAAATCAAGATTCGACCTATCATGGCCTGGATCAGGATTTGGACAAACCCAGAGGCTTGCCTCAGCAGACAGATTATCTTGGATTGCCTGAGCCGGGATAAAGGGGAACAAATCCCATGGCTCAAATATGTAAAGGACACCTTGGAATGTATTGGCTGTAAAGACCTGTTCTTTGACCCAGAGCTGATGACCACACAGAATAAAGCACTGGCCAAAAACTTATTCAGTGCATGGGCATCAACAAGGAGGGCACTCACTGAAAACAAAAAACTCTCGGTGGTGGCACATGGCTCAGTGGTATCTACAAATTTCAAAATGGAACCATACCTAGCGGTAATGCATAATGCGCAGGAAAGATTTTATATGACTAGGTTCCGTTTGAATCTACTTCACCACCTATTGGCAGTTTCTGCAGGTTTCACACTTACGGTAGAGGCGAAGGGTTCCTGCGGCTGCGACACTAGGTCTCCGCATGATACCCTTCACTTTGTTTTATTATGCCCTTTTTACTCAGAGCCAAGAAAGAAGTTTTTAGTTAGGATTCTGAAAAATCAAAAACTGAAGCATGCCAAAGCAGCCCTCCTCTTCTTGCAAAAAGCATCAGACCCACACACTCTGTTATGTGTCATACGTTTTATCAAAGTTTCCATAAGACTGAGGAACACCAGGGAAATAACTGTATATTCTGATCCGAACCCAGTCTGAGACCCCCACTGAATGAATGATGTACTCTTTTTATACATGAACTTCTTTTATCTGAAAAATTAAAAAAAAAAAATTCTTTTAACTGTTTTTAAAAAACTGTATGCATGTATTTTTCATGCTCTTTAATGGTATCTTTTTAAGTACCGAATAAAGATAATTTGATTTGAATTGAATTGAAACAAAAATACAGTTCACCAACTTTGTGACAACAAATCAATGCTCAGAAATACATTGCACTTTCCAAGACAAACTTCCTTTTTTACTCCCATAGTACATTTGTGACCTACACCAGATTTCAAAGGTAGGAGATGGATAATGGGTGCCTCCTCTTCTTTGTGAGTGGTCATGTAATGTATCAATGATTTGTGACCACAACTAAAGATACAAGCCATTGCTCAATTACCAAGCCCTGAAAGGAGGTGGTAACACATTTGGAAAGTGGAAGCTGTCCCTGTTGTCTTAAAAAAATAGAAAAATGCCATGTGTTGAATGAGAAGGTCTGCTATTCCTTGCAAGCATCTATTCCTGTATTCAAAGTCCATCAGAGAGATTCACAAAAGTGCTACTGTATCAAAAAATTACAACCCATATTTGTACATAAAACCTTAAAACACATAAAATGCATATTCATTATTGTGTGTAGGAAGAAGCCCCTTTTTGCGTGATGACCCACATTTTCTGGACATGATGTTGCTGTTTTTTTGGCTCTGTGTACTAGAACTCTGCTAACCAGGCATCGGTAAATGTGCACAGACCCCTAAAACATGTCAACATTGTCTGTAATCCTAATTAACATATTTAACTTCCATCTAAATCCCTGTCATATGACAGCAAGTGTACCCAGGACCTGTAATTCAAATGTCACTAGTGAACTGCAGCTCATATCTAACACCACAAAGTCACAATAAATTTAAAGTTACAGACCTGCCACAAGTAACTTGACTATGGAGGGTTAAACTGCAAATGTGACCAGTCAAAATAACCCCTTTTGATAGGACAGAACTAAACTACTCTCCTTTCAAATATTAATCTCAAATCTAAGTAAGCCTTAAATGCCCGCAAGGCAGGGTACAGGAAATTCATAAGTAGAACATGTAAACGTTTATTGTGAAACATGTCCTTACAGGGACAATGCCCTAAAAGCTGGATGTATGACGTTACAATGCATGCTTTTACCACTTATGCCTTTACAACGCGGTTGTTACGACGCATGCCTTTACAACGCATAGTGCTTTGGGGCGCTGGATAGTGAACTATTCCAACTCCAGTCCCCGTGGATAGTAGGGAAGGTGTTGGATAGTACATTAAACCTATTCCCTATCCTAGAGTGCCCCCCCAGCGCAATGCGTTGTAATGGTTTGCGTTGTAAAAGTTGCGTCGTAAAGGCACTGCGTGGTAAAAGTTGCGTTGTAAAGGATGTTCCCCCTAAAAGCTATTTTCACAGTAGCAGGTTTAGCTGTTTCACTGTTCCATAGGAATGCCTTAGGATAATTTATTAAAAATGGACCTAGGAACCAAATAAAAAGTTAATTGTTGAACTATTCAAAATAAAAATTACAAATCTAATTCATTCTTAAAATCAGATTTCTAACAAATATTTTACAAATGTTACTTTTACAAATTTACCGGAGACAGGGGGCTTGAGTATGGGGAGATGTTCTCTTCCCCTGATAGGATAACCATCTGTTATGTTATGTTAAAATGGGACTTTTATAGCGCAACGGCTACTCCAAAGGAGTGTCCCGGCGCTTTGTGCTCCAGACCTAAAGAAAGAGCTGGAAAACATAACAGTAAAAAACAGGAGCCTAAAATAGGAAGCGGACTATCCGGAGAACAGCCAAGTTTTTATCTGGGACGTGCACAGGAACTTAATTATCTTCAAAAGGGTCTGCTCTATCACATGCAGATGTGTCACACTTCTGGGCCTGCCTCCTCTATTGTCCTGCTAGCCAGCCAGGTACCATCTCAGGGAGAGAGGAGCTGCCTCCACAATCAATTTTGACCTTCCGATTCAGGGGCCAAACACCAACCGGCATCTATTGACGTGCATCCCTCTCTGGCGACAGCCTGCAGCCTTGCCCTGCTGAAGAAATCTGACTCCCAGAAAAAAATAGGTACAAAAGTAGAAATCATCAATTGGCCTAATGCAGAATAGTATCCGATCAATTTCAACTGTTCCCTAGGCATGAACGGTGGACTTTTCCTACTCCGAGTTCATTCTGCCTTTTTCAATGGCTTCACCAAGACCTCGTCACTTGTTAACCCACCATCCATGAGTCTATCTTCGGATCTAGCTTGCAGCCTTGCCCGCAGAGTACTCTACCTTTTCTGAAATTTTATGAGTCTGAAGGTTATTCTTTGAAAAGGATCAACCTAGACTTTGTAGGTAACCCATGCCCATTGCGGTTGGCCTAAAAACGTACCAATGTCCTGGTCTAGTTTGACCAGTCGCTCATGGTTGGGGCATTGCGCTGTTTGGCTTTTTTTCTTATTTATAACTTTCTTGAACACAGAATAATCAATCCGGTGTCCGCAAATAACTCTCCAAAATGGTTTGTATAATTTTGCTATCACGACCGGTTATTACTTTCACAAATAGCTCACCTTTTTGCTACTTACAAATTGGTTCTAATGGCCTCCAACTATTCAACAGAGGTATCTTTTAGTTTCCCTGCAGAACAATGTGATGAGGATTTAGAGGGGTAGCTAGGGGGTTTTCTCAATTTAGTCACACTCGGAGATGCACTCAAAGCCACAATGAAGGGACAGATTTTTCACTGAGAGATTCAGGCTTAGGAAGGACTACAGTCATACCATAGAAACACTTACCGCTGACATAAAGACAGCAGAACATACATATAACGTAGAAAGTTCCCGATTGTTTGTACACATAGTAAAACTCAGAGGTCAACTTACTGTGGACAAATAAAATTGTCTGCAAAGTTTTATAAAAGTTGTATAAAAGCAGTACTAAGGAGAACTTAGACAGGTAAACTGCTGCCAGGCACGCTGAGTATCATCAGAATGTGAGTTATCCTTGGCAAAGTAGTAACATTTCGCCTTCAGGATTCATTTAGAACTTTGCCGACATGATGGAGGACCCTGTCCTTCAAACCCTAGGAACGCCTTCACGACTGCTAGTGAGACATACCATCACTTTCCGTGTGCAGTGCTATAGTAGGCTGAGTCAACAGAATTCTGACTCTGATGGCCAGAGAGAGGGTGGGCCACCAGAGTAAGGGCATCACACTGCCCACCCGATTTAGCAGATGGTTTGATGTACTTTTTTGATATTTTTCACGGCCAGGGAAAATGTGGCAGCCACAGACAGAAAAAAATAAAATAATGGCCCCCACACTGAGGGAAAACCTCCATGGGTGTAGTCCTCATTACTTGGATGTTTTTCAAAAATAAACTCTCAGTTTGGGACTTTGTATTTGAAAAACAAAATGTTTGATCAACATCCATCAATAAATATGATGGTCATCACAAAACTAGGTCCCCATATTCTCTAAATTTGGAGAGTGGTAGTCAAAGGGGAGTACGTAGTGGGCTCCATTACCTTAACTGGTCGCCTGCCAAACTCTAAATCAGGCACAAAGTCTCTAAAATGGAAGTTAGAAACCTTTAGAGGTACAATTTCCATGGCGGGCGAGGGAGGGTCCTTCAAGAAGCAAATGTCAGTGTCAAGCTCCAGCTAATGCTGTTGGTTTTGGCACCAAAAATTCCAAGTGGGGCATAGCTAGATTTCATAGCCGCTGAGGTTGCTTTATTGCTGTGTTGGATTTACTGCCTCACCTTGGTCCAAGGGCCACGGTCCTCCAAATATTCCAGTGGGGCAAGACTGGAAGCTGTAGCCAGGCATGGGACCATACAGGGGCGGCTCTAGGCTTATGGCGGCCCTGGGCAGGGAGCATAGGTTGGGGGCCCCGGTAGAGAGGGTCCTGGCAGGGCAGGGCGCAGATGCCAGTGAAGAAGGGGGGGGGGGGTCAGGGTGTTTGGAAGTGGAACAGAGCCGGAGGCCGCCAAAACCCTGCCATGGACCGCCATCCTCAGAGGATTATTATATTAAGGATATATATTGGCGTGGTGGCCCCTGGGGTTTGGTGGCCCTGTGCAGGTGCACAGCTTGCACATGCCTAAGGCCGCCCCTGGACCATAAGGCTAGGTACTCTTACCGTGAGTCATTTTGAACCTCTTGTCAGTGCAGAAAAAATCTCCAAGTAGAATAAACTTGCTTCTTTTGCCAGTGATGTATGGAACCTCCTTGTGTAGCCTCAACAACTTTTCCCAGTGTACAATTTGACTTTCTCACTTTGTCTTCAACTGCTAGGAAATCTTTTTTCTGGTTAGTCTTAAAACTACACAAGTCAGTGATTTGGCAATTTTCTAAACTCAATCATGCCTATTTTCTCACCCCATTTTGGCCTCTTTTTTTTGCAGAACATCCTGTTTCACTTTACTGTAATAAGAAAAATAACACCCTATATTTGAGATGGCTAAGCCCTTTTCCCCCAGTGAAAGTGCAGACAGGCCCATGATTTCACCCCTATTTACTAGAGCTCTACTTTCCTTTATCGGGAACAGAAATGAATCTTCCTCCCTTGGAACTAAACGTGCTAGGAGGGCTCTGGCATGAATGGGAGAAGGTCAGCTGCATTTGGGATCAAGAAGTCCGAAGAAAAGTGATGAGGCTGCCCTTTTTTCTCCCTGCTGTCCTGTTCACCTATTGCATTGTTTATCGCTGCTCTGAGGTCAGTTCTTGACAATACCTTGGCCTTATTAGGTCCACAGGCAAGGGTATTATCCTTTGCGAGGTGGGGTTACTGTGAGAGATCACAGGGAATTCCTAGTGAGGCGCAGAGTAGAGCCATTCAGCATGGTGGGAAGAGAGAAAGGAGAGTCCAGAATTAGTGATACCCAAACTACACATTCTATATCTACTAAGAGGACATCACATTTCTAAAAGAGTTCATAAAGATTGAGCAGGGCGTGGATCAAGGGGAAGTGGTGCAGTCTGCTGAGGTTACAGGCATAGGTGGGAGCAGAGACACTGGGTTGTGTTTGGGAAAGTTCTATGGTGGGAGGTTGTTGGTAGAATGGAACTAGGGAGGTGCCCATAGTAAAGTCTTTCAACGCTTTCAGGGAAGAGCAAAAGGAACCTGACCATATGAGAGGTATCTAGATGGTATGTTAGATGTCGCGCTGTGTGAGGTACAAAAGACATTCTGAAGAGCAGTGCTTGTTTCTACTATGGACATATGCTATGCGCTGCTATAATGGACTGGTATTATTCACTCACAGAACTGAGTGTGCTATGGTCATGTCCACACAATGCTGAAGAGATTGAGGTGACAGAGCAAATAGTAGCCACTTGTAGTAAGGTTCAATCCAACTGCAAGTGTATCCAAGGGAGGTACTGAGCGCTATAAATGGGGTGTTGGAACATGCAAGAGGCAGATATTTTTGCTATAAATTAGACACCTTAGTATTCATAAGGTGACCAGTCAGGGTAGACACAATAATGAAACTTATTATATTCATGTCGGAAAATTTCAACATAGCACAAGACTGGGGGGGCGCTAGGTGGCGCACGAGCAGAATGGCCGCACCTCTGTGAGGCTCCCGCAATCCAACGGAATAAACTTTATTTAACCTGTCACTAACATCCTCTGATATGCTGTTCCGTGCTTCCCCTATGAGTATATAGTGAGGGGCACCCGCTGGCGGAAAAGAAAAGGCATTGTGGCGGCTATTACGGATCCGGGAGCGGGTGAAGACTGCCCGCGAGAGGACGCTGGAAGGTGGCCGCTGCGGGGAGCCGGGCACAACAGTCAGGCGAGTGCCGTGGTTCCCCCATGGGCGGTAGGCCGCATAACGGAGGAAGACGCGACTCATATGCAGTGTGGTGTTGCGGTATGAAGACGGCAATGGTGAGTCGCTCAGCGTAACGCTCCCCATCCAGAGCAAATAGCCAAACGTCCCGTGGATAAGACTGCAGGAGGGACCGTCCGTCTCCTACCGGCTGTAGGCGCGATCACTGGAGGCGACCATTTTGTGAGGACGGGACGCAGACCCTGTTAATGGCGCGGTTGTAGCTGACAAAGACTATATCCAAATCGCAATAATGGGGGCAGCAGCGGCAAATCATAACGTCCACTGCAAATACGTGCAGAGAGCTGATTGCTGAACGGCGAGTTACACGGGCCGGCTGCCTCATTGGTGATCGGCGAGGACTACGCAGAACTTGCTGCTCGAAGTTCCTTTGTGGGCCGCGGCTGCACTGGCCATCGTTCAACTGCAGAGAACTGCTGCCCGTGCCCGCTCTGTGTATGTGTCATTATGTGATGGTTACCTATGGTTCTACTGGTCTGGTGTTATAAATGCTTGGTGAGAAATACGACACTGCGAATCAGGCTGGCCATAGGTGGATATCGGCAGGAGGCACCTAGAGCGCGTGGATTGAGTGGCCGTCAGAACTGTGCCAGAACTCCGGTACACTACTCTTGTGCGGTGGACTGCTCGCAAGGAAAGAGAACGTGCAGGAGGTGATGCATATGAGAAGGATGTCTGTAATCAGGCACACATAGCGCGAGCGTCGAAGGGTGAGTTGGCCTCGACTCGTGGGGCTACCGCTTTCGCTACAATGCCGCGAGCAGATACAAACTGGTTGCTAGCACACGAGGCAGTGGACGATTCCCGCCGCGATTGTACACGGCACATGCTCACTGGTGGTAAATGCACAAATACTACTAGACGTCTGCAAGTTGTGTCACGCATGGTGGGCTACTGGCCTTCCGCATAATTGAGGGACTGGAAAAAACGTCTGGTGCGCTGTTGGTGTCTGCTGAAACGCTGTGTGAGGTGCCAAGGATAATAAACTGTGCAACGTCAACTCACGGAAACATGGGACGCCCTGATGTAAGGCAACCTCGCCTCACCTTTGAGGCAAAAAAGACCACTTCAAAAAAGGCACCAGCAGAGGAGGCGAGTGGAGCACCTGAGGAGATGGGAGAAGGTGATCTGGGCACAGCCAGCGATCTCCACACCATACTGACTGAAATGAGGCAAGGGTTCGCGATCATCGCTGGTAAGGTCGACACGCTAACGACCCGGATGGATACTATTGCACGCAAGTTGGACCATCATGATACTAGGCTGAAGGAAGCTGAGCAGCTCATATCGGATGCGGAAGATGTCACAGAACAATTAAAAACAGCAATGACGCAAATGGATAAACTTATGCACATCATAGATGGGAAGAACGAGGACATTGAAGCTCGCAGCCGCCGCAACAATGTACGGATCCTAGGCGTGCCAGAAAGCACCAATACGGGGCGACTTGAACTATATGTTGAAAAAATGCTGATAGCGATTGCTGGAGAAGGAGCCCTTTCTGCGCAATTCATAGTGGAAAGGGCACATAGATCGCTAGGGCCACAACCAGGAGCGCCTCCACGTCCCATAATTGCACGCCTGTTAAACTACCCTGACAGGGATGTGGTATTACGCATTGCCAGAGAAAAGAAACAACTCAACTACGAGGGAGTGGCCTTCACCATCTTCCCTGATTTTACAGTGCGGGTAAAAGAGGAACGGAAAAAATTCAATGCTGTAAAACAAAAACTGCGACAGGAATAGGTGGACTAAGCGCTATTATATCCAGCACGGCTGCGAATCACTTATCAGGGCCGGCAAGTTATACATACATCGCCACAATCAGTGTAGTAATTCCTTAAAATGTTGAAGCGCAGGAAGATGGAGTCTTTGACACCAGAGGAGCTGGAAGAAACGATGATGTCAGATGTCGAGTGAATATGATTTCCATCGGAGCACAATGTGCCCCACAGCGGAGACTGCTGAATAAAAACTGTAAGACGAGACAGGATGGCCTTGTGCTGCGGCCTACAATAATGTATATATGGCGAATGTTATACAGGGCTAGCTGATGTATGATATTGAGAAATTGACTAGTTGGGAGGGAAGAAGATGGAGGTAGCATGTGAAGTGATTCTCTCAGTTAGTTTGTTCTTTACTATTTGATCTTCGGATGCCCATGCTGGATCTGGGGTACTGCGACATACAAGCGGTCCCCGGCGTCACAGCAGGGAGTTAAATGTACCACTTAGGGCGTTTGCCCTGATGGGAATTCCCCAATTGTTTATTGACTTGGGAATGTTCAGGGAGGGGAGGGGATGGGAAGGGACGGTCTGACATGCTAGGGATATGTCAGTGGGAGGGGAGGACTAGGGGGGGCGTGTTCTAGCATTATGCGAGTTCTGGTACAGGTACACATCTCTAGACAGGAATAAGTTGTAGGAGACCAGGCAATGTTTTTTTTTTTCTATTGCTATGTTATAACAAATTGTACAGCAATGTCACGTGATGACTGGCCATCGAAGATATCCGTATTGTCATGGAATATACGAGGGCTGAATGATGCTAGAAAAGGCAGGAATGTATTGGCGTATTTAGACCGGCACCAAGTGCAAATAGCATTACTGCAGGACATGCATCTACTTCCACGCACCAATCACACATTTGCGAGCAGATGGGCATCAATTAGGAAGTTCTCTTCTTACTCTTCATATGCTAGAGGTACAGCAGTCTTGATACACAAGTACGTACCATTTCAGAGGATTGGGGACTTGTTGGACTCGGAGGGACGGTTCGTGGACTATGGGGCAGACTCGGTACTGACACGGTTACAATTTTCAATTGCTATGCTCCAAACATAGATACGCCTGAATTCTTTACGACACTATGGGGTAGGGTGGTGAACATAGGGTTGATGCACATTATATGGGGAGGGGATTTTAATGTAGCGATGGTGCCAGGGATGGATAGATCTGATGGCTGTACCCAATACAACACACGAGCCAGGGATGTGCTGCAGGGAATTATGGAGGAGGGTGGACTGATTGACAGCTGGAGATTTGTTCACCCTAAGCACAGAGAAGGGACACATTTCACGACATATTCTAACACATGGGCTCGCCTGGATTACTGCCTCCTATCACGTGGTCTGGGTGCGGACCTGGGAAAAGTTGTACACTTAGCCAGGACGTATTCTGATCATTGCCCAGTGCTGGTACAGCTGAATTTGCCTGGCTAAGGGAGGCCACAACCCACATGGCGTCTTCAACCCACAGCACTGTTAGACGAAGTCTTTAAAACAGAATTGGGCGAGGAGATTGCAGCATTTTTTCCTAGGAACAAAGGATCAGTAGACAGTGTAGAAACGATATGGGAAGTGTTCAAACTTACTATCAGGGGGTATTGCATATCTAAGAGTTTTGGGGTTCTGAGAGACATCCAAGGTACTATACGGATATTAGAGCAGGATTTGAGGGGACTTGAGGTACAGATGACTCGGGGAGCCAATGGGAGTATACACAAAGATTTTAGGGCCAAGCTGTCGGAATACGAAGTAGAGGCCGCTAGGGAGGCGAAATTCACAGGTAAACACTGGATTGCGCAGCGCTACTGCGAGGGACAGAGGCCAGGCCGAGCATTAGCGAAAGTCACAAGGAATCCACGATTTAGTACACACATATTGGAGATTACAAACTCAGATGGTGGGAAATGTCAGGACACGGGGGGATTTTAGAACTGTTTATGGCACATTATGGGAAATTGTACACTACACAGCAAGCTGGGGACGTCAGATTTGGAGACTTCCTGGATGATGTAGCACTGTGCTGGTTAAGTGATGTACATAGAACATTTATTAGTGCTCCATTGGAGTTGGACGAGATAAGAGACGCAATAATGTCACTTAAGAACGGCAAAGCAACTGGGCTTGATGGGTTGCCTGCCGAGTTCTACAAATGCTCTATAGACATTATGGCCCCTGTGTTAAAGGAAGTATTTGAGGAATCATAGGAGGTAGAGATACTGCCTTGCTCAATGCGCGAGGTAGTGATTACCTCCCTTTTAAAACCTGGAAAAGACCCCAGAGCGTGTGATTCTTACCGTCCACTATCACGTATTAATTGTGATGCAAATATCTTAGCTAAGATGCTGGCGACCCGGCTTTCCCTCTTGATGACGAAGATAGTACTCCCGGATCAGGCTCGGTTTGTGGAGAAGTATGGCTCAGGGGTGGAGAAGTGTGGCTCAGGGGTTAGAGGCGGCAGACCCGGAAGCTGAGATTGGCCCTGGACCAGGGTTCAATTCCCCGCCTCGACGGGTCTTGGGCTAAAAAATTCCACGGACTCGATAATTCTCGCTCCGGTGCCTACTCGACTCACGGGTTCACACTCTGCGACTCTGGGCAATAGCTTGCTTAATCTCCACAACGGCCCCTCGCGGTGGGATGCCTGGCTTTCACCTTGTGGATACCCTGCCGTGGATATCTCACAGGGGAATACCAGGACGGGTTCCCTAAGAAAGCGCTTAGATACCTACCACGCTGGGTGATTTGCGCTATATAAATACATGTACATTTGTACCTGGCAGGTCCACCAATCATAATCTTTGCACCCTTTTTTCTCTAATTCAAACTATTGCCCCCGACTTTCCAGTAGCAGCTATATTCTTGGATGCTACGAAAGCATTTGAATCAGTTGAATGGAACTACCTTTTTACAGTCTTACATAGAATGGGGTTTCCCAACCTATTTATAGCATGGATTAAGCTGCTTTATACGAGACCCACTGCCAAAGTTCTTATGAACGGTGGGTTGTCCACTCAGCTATCCATCACCAGGGCCATAAGACAGGGGTGCCCTCTTTCCCCACTACTTTTCGCTATTGCGATCGAACCATTAGCATGTCGAGTCCGACAACTTCATAGGGCGAGTGCGTTTAAGTGTTTTCAACGGCAAATTGGGGTGTATTTATATGCTGATGATCTGACACTGTATGTCACAGACCCTCAATCTAATCTGAATCCCTTGTTGAGGGAATTCCTGGTGTTCAGGCATATATCGGGCATACAAATAAATTGGAACAAATCGCAGTTTTTCCCACTAACCCCTGCAGTGTCGAAGTTTAAGTTGGACTACCCGCTGGAATGGTGCAGCTTTCACCTTCGTTATTTGGGAATCCAGGTGTCTACGGCTAGGGAAGAGACAATCAGATTGAATTATGGTACAGCAATTACCAAGCTGGCTGATAATATTACACGCTGGTTATCATTACCACTTTCCATGGCGGGCAGAGCATAACTCATTAAAATGGTGATACTGCCTCGTTTTTTGTACCTCTTCCAGAATATCCCCTATTATCCGGATGCTTATTTTTTTAAAACGCTGCGATCGGAACTTCTTAGATTATTCTGGAGAGGTAAGCAACCAAGGCTGAAATGGTCCGTCATTATTCAGCCATATGACAAAGGAGGATTTGATGTTCCTGATTTCGAAGTATATTATATGAGTGCGCAGGCGCAATACGCCTATCATTGGATGGCGCCAACGCCATATATGCCACAGTTAGCGGTGGAGGATTGGGTTGCACGACCCCTTCCCCTACCTGGCCTTATTCACGGCCCTGTCGAAGCCCTAGAGACACCGTTTACCACAGTGACATGCACAATAGACGCTTGGAGGAGAATTAAGAAACTGTTGAATCTTACCTTACTATATTCGCCATGCGTGCCACTTGCATATCATCCCCAATTAGAGCTGCTACAAGAAACGGTTTTTCACATGATGTGTAAATGCCTTACGGTCACAAACTGGGGAGATCTGTTTCTGAATGGGCAATTTCGCACTCGAGAACAGATGTTTCCGGACATGCAACCCACTCCGTTAAGACATTTTCTATTACGTTTGTTTAAGACAGGTACTGAAAAAAATTCTACCACAATTTCCGGAAGAACCAGAGACAGTATTGCCACTACATACCATGCTAACTTCCATGGATGGGCGACATATAGTCTCCAGTATATACAGTACCATTAGGGTCCAACGCAAAGGCATTGAGAGTAAGGCTTGCGAACAATGGAGTGCAGATAAAGGTAAAGAGATCTCTGAAGAGCAATGGAAATATTGTTGTAGTACCACTGCCAACATTTCAGCTAGCTGCAGACTCAAGGTTGTTCACTTTAAATTCTTGCAGAGTCTCTATTACAGACAAGTTAAAAAGCTGAGACTTAAATTGTCAGACAATGATATATGCGAAAGGTGTAATGCAGACGAGCGGGATTTATCCACTTGGCGTGGGAATGCCCTGGGGTATATGAGTACTGGACCCAGGTGCATGCAGCTCTACAGACAATGCTTGAGGGTGCACTTGATAGAGATCCACTCATTATGCTACTGGGGTACACGCTGTAGACACCCAAACTCACTAGGAAATTTCTTAACATCGCTCTATTACTTGCGAAACGCAGGGTTGCATGTCGTTGGGGCAGGGGGAGAGCACCAAAATTAAAGAATTGGTTAACTGATCTTATATACTGCCAAGAACAGAACTATGTATATGCCGAGACACATCCCATAAAGTGTAGGCCTAGAGACATATGGGCTTCACTACAAGTGTCTTTATTAGCCAACTCGGAACAGCGAGACAATGATAACTTGTATGACAATGACGATGCTACAGGGTGAGGGTTTTGAATGTAATATATCTCCAATTCAAATAATGGGATATGGCAATATTTGAGCTGATTATATGTCATGTTGGTAATGCTCACGGACTACTGCACCTATATGAATGTGTAAGCTGCCACTAAACCGGTTACTGATGTCTTGAGGCTCATGCAAGGACTTCCAAATGAAATGGACTCTGGAGTGTGATTATTGTGCCATGGACTCATTAGGAGAAGTAATGTAATGTCATATGAGATGTATTGATGGCACCTGACAATTGCCGCCTCCGAGACTTGCCTGTCATATTGATTCTTTTTATTATATATTCTCAGTCTGTCTTTTCCGTACCTACGATTGTACCAATGTTTAAATTGAAAATGCAATAAACAGAACTAAAAAAAAAACATAGCACAAGACTGGAAGCGCCAGATCTGCCGACTGACATGTCCTGGATCGCCGACACTGACCATGACTGGTCATGGGGAAACAGCCTTTTTAGTGAAAAATACATCCAACTTGTTTACTACTCTTTGGCAAATTCTTTTAAATTGTATTGGAAAAACTGAAAACATGTGGGCTTACCACCTGGAACCTGCAGTACCTTGAAATAACTCTACAATGGACCAGTAGCCTGTGCAATACCTGTGCTACTGAGATGAGCTACTTTGCTGGAAGATGTGCACATCTGATCATGAAAAATGCCATCATACACAGCGCAAGGCAGTGTCAGAAATGGGGGTCTATAGTTGGCAAGGGCTTGCACCTTTGTCCAAGTAGGGATCTTTCTTCCTGCTCACCCCCTTTGCAGCTTGGCATTAGCAGTTAGGTTTATCTTTGAGGCAGTGTGTAAAGCATTTTCACAAAAACAATAGTAATACAGTATAAGCACTACAAAAGGACATCACTCCAGTTTAGAAAAATAGCCAATATTTATATATACAAGACCAAAAACTATAAGAATCCACAATATAGTACTTCAAAATCTACAGTTATCAAAATACCTTTAAAAACAGTTCCTTGATGTCGATAGCTCCGTCTGGGGCAATCACAGCGTCGTGAGCAAACAAATCCAAACAGTTTAGACTGGTCGCGGCGTCACAGACCAGCTACGGTGTCAGGACGACCCGCAAACAGTACCTGTTAGAGATGTAGGACGCCAAGGCCCTTGTAGTCACGCGCGTTGCAGGTCGAGCTCCTTTCTGTTGGTATCAGGAGTGCTGGCGTCGGATGCTGCTGTGTGAAGTGCAGTGGTGGCGTGTGCAGTGCCCTCAGGTCACGGTGCGAGCAGTAGTTCGGTGGCGGCGCCGGTGACACCAGGGTAGCGGTGCGAGATGAAGGCAGTGCTAGTCACGGTACTGGCAGTCACGGTGCAAGCAGCGGCTTTGTCGTTGCTGAAGCGCTGTAGTCGGCTAATGAACAGGAGTCAATGGTGCCGGCATTGGTAGGCCAAGGCTGCGTTGAGGGATGAGGGCGGTGCGTCATGTAACTTTAAGAGGGGTGCCCTTGAACCACGGTGCAAACAGCGGCGTCGATCTTTGCGTGGAGCGGCGGCATCGGGAAGGCCAAGGCGTCTCGTGAAGCAAGGCGGTGTGGAGTGCAGTGCCTACAGGTCACGGTGTGAGCAACAACTCAGTGGCACATCAGCAGGCATTGTCGGTGAGATCAGGATCACGGTGCGGTGTTGCATCGTTCCTGTCTGCGCTGCCCAGGCATTGGCGTGAAGCAAGGCGGTGCAGAGTACGGTGCCCACAGGTCGCTGTGCGAGCAGCAGCTTGGTGGCGGCGTCAGCAGGCGTCGTCGGTGAGTCCAGAGTCGTAGTGCGGCATTGTGGCGGTGCCCTCTGCGGTGTCTACAGGACACTGACTCGGCAGCGGCGTCGTGGACTTTTCTTTTGTCGCAGCACAAAACACACAGTCCCCAGTGCTGAGGGCATAAGGGCTTGTAGTCTTTGATGTTCCTGATCCTTCTTGAACAAGGACCAAGCTCTACCTCAAGCCCTTGGAGAAACTCACAAAAGTAGATTGCTGAAAGTTCAGTCCAGTCCTTTTACTGCCCAAGTGTTTCAAAGTGGGTTATTGGTAGGGGCAAATGTAGGTCTACCACTGGCAATAAGATCACTAACACATGGTAGGACCCAGCATAGGTCTTAGAAAATTATTTGTATGCTCATCCCTCGGTAACGTGGCTGCGAGCATACAGGCTTAACTACAAAGACAGGTATGTTAAGCATTATAAAACACCATTTCAGTAACTAATTAAGGCACAACACATAATAAAAATCCAACACCAATTTATGAAAATATTAAATATTTTTATCTTTATAATAACACCAAAATGACAAAAATCCAATGTAGGAAACTGGAGATAAGAATTCTCAAAGATTTAATAAAATATAGCACTTAGTAGATTATAATACCATATTGTGATACCTGCCCGCGATAGACCGGGGCAAAGTCAAATTTTCAGGCTAGGCGCAAAGGAGCCCTGAGCGGCTGCAGCTCGCAGCAGGTCCCGGTCTCAATTTCTACCTTCACACTTAGAAACATTTCTGAAGCTTTTCTTCCCAAGGCCCGTCGAGACTCCCACCCAGTCCGGGTTCAGTGAGGGTTCGCTGGCTTGACTTGTGACGAGGTCCTGGTCAATTTCACTGGAGCGGACTTAGAAAATATTTATAGATTGTGTCAGCGAGACAACCCAGGAATCCAGGCCGCCACGCGTTGGAAGGCAGGCGGCTTGGATCTCGCGGTTGCTCCTGGTCACCTTTTCTACGAGCGGACTTAGAAACGTTTCTGGAGCTTTTTCTCGCAGGGTCTTATGATGTTCCACATGTAGCCGGATCCGGTTAGGGTACACTGGCTTCAGATTTTCTCCAGTCCCTGTCCTCTGGAAGGTGGAACTATGGAGCTTTTAGTGGGACGAACCTGGTTGGCTTGGCCGGCTCGCCGTTGAAGGCAGGCGGCCTGGCTTGTCAGGTTGAGTCAGTCCTTGTCCCTGGAGCTTTTTTTCAAAGTTGGTACAAAGTTCTCCAAACTTCTTGAACTCCTTCCTAAAGTTCCACAAGGGGTCCCAAAGTGTCTCAAACTCACTCCAAGGGTCTGGAAGCTCCAAGATGGTCCTTGAAAGTTGAGGACTTCAGTTCCCACAATTCAAGAGGAGGGAGTTAGAACTCCTAGACGATCTCCCCCCTCTGGATAATTCTAGCTTTTGCGCAAGGTAGTTGGGGGTTTTACAGTGGTGGGCTTGGTGAGATAGGCAGGCATTCTTCAGTTGAATTCTAGCTGCATAGGGAAGCCAGTTTAGAGATTTTAAGACCGGGGAGATGTTGGCATTTTGCTTATTGCCCATGCTCAATCTGGCCGCCGCATTTAATGAAGCGTTTAGGAGGGGTATAGTGTATTTGGGGAGGCCACATAGCGTAGCACTGCCATAGTCAAGCTTCAGCAAAACAAGCGCTTGGACCACTTGCTTGAAATCTGCTTGAGGTAGGAAAGGTTTGAGATTCCTGAGTGTTCTCATAAGGTGGTTAGCTCCCTTGCACATGTTGCTAATATGGGCCTTCATATTCAGATGTTTGTCCAGGGGGATTCCTAGAGATTTAGCTGAGTCAATAATGTGGGGGGAGCAGCTGAAGGCGGTGAGTTGGTTCATTCAGAGGTCTATTTTAGGAGTATGTTTCGGGGGAGAAATGAGGAGGTATTCTGTTTTGGAGGTGTTTAGCAGTAGGTGGTTCTCAGTTAACCAGTTTGGGTAGTCAGTAGGCTGGAGTTGAGTGACGTGATATCATCCAGGGAGGAGATTTTCAGATAGAGTTGGTGTCGTCTGCATACATGTGGTAGCGAATGTCCAAAGATTTTAGAACATTAGCTAAGGGTTCCAGGAAGAAATTGGAGAGAATGGGAGATAAGGAGGACCCTTGGGGAACCCCCATGGTGACTGGGGATGGCTGGGAGAGTGAGTGATTAGCTTTAACTCTTTGGGACCTGTGCTGCAGGAAGGACGAGAACCAATGCATCACCGGACCAGAGAGGCCAATCCTATGCTCACGAACGACTAGGAGGTTGTCATGACTGATAGTGTCAAAGGCGGAGGAAAGGTCGAGTAGGATAAGGAGGCAGGATTCATTTCGATCAAGCATCATTAAGATGTCATCCATCACGTGAATGAGAGACAATTCAGTGCTGTGCTCACTACAAAAACCAGATTGGTGTTGGTCCAGGAGATTGACATTTTCGATGTGCGCACATAGTAGAGACTGGAAGCATTTTTCAAGGAGTTTGGCTAGTGTGGTGATACTGGAAATAGGTCGGAAGTTGTTAAGATATGTACTGTCAACTGTGTTTTTTTTTTAATATAGGCGGTACCTGAGCCTCTTTTAGGCATTCAGGGATCGTGCCTTGTGACAGGGATGCATTGACAATTTTATTTTTTTACAGGGAGCATACAGCTTTTTCAGCAAGAGAAACCTGTCAGATTTGTGAAGGAAAAAGTGCAAGACTCCAAGATCTGCAACTAAATGTGGAAAATTATATGTTACTGCCATTCTAAGATGTGGAACTTGAAATATTGTGGTACTACCCTTACCTGGTAAGTACCTAGCTGCCCAGTGAGCGTTTTCCCCTAGGATTCAAGTACTATAAAAAAATAACAAACTAACAGGCAACTTGTAAACGATACCCTGCTATCCAAGTTGCAAGTGGTCCAGAATACTGCCACTTGGCTTATTTGCAATTTTCCTTTTCGCTCCCCCTCCTCTCCTATTCTTCAGACGTTTCACTGGCTGCCAATTAGAAAATGTAAGGCACTACACAAATCTAGCCCAGCATACCTGTATATTCGATTAAACAATATCTGCCCTCTAGATGCATAATGCTCTCGGATAAGTCGCTTCCGGCTATCCCTCTTATACGACCTAAAAACAGAGGGGCAGATAATTACGCCTCCTATCACTGGAACAAACCAATTATAGTCTCGTCTCTAATCTCCCTCAGACTTTACCACCTTCAAGAAAGGGCTGAAGACTTGGTTATTTTAGAAATCTCCCCCACCCTCCTTAAACAATTTAGCGCCGAAAGCCTCCGGGAGTGATTTGTACGCTATATTAATTGCTATTATCATATCATATCATATCACAAGGTCCTTATTGTTCTTGTGCTAAACAATGCATTGTGCAATGAACAACTCTGCAAACTGTCAGCTGCTAGACATAAAGTCTGTATACGTTGGATTACAATGAAAAATAATATTGCTTTTCAGAAAAATGTAGATCCCATAAACCCTTAGCTCAAAAAAAGTACCTCTGGCAAAGCTAAATTGGGAAATTTTCAAAGGCCAAAAAATATGGGAATTTCACTATATGCATTCTGTTGATATTATCAACTTTCAACTCTTCTGCAATCTTTTGCCTGTGATAAATCCTACACATTATTTCTCATCATTCTACCTTTCCATCCTTTTAAATTCCATTGAATTGACGGCTTGAATATCTGTGCAGAGTCACATTATTAGAATAAACTACATCCTTTTGGTTTTCTAGCCTCATTCAACAGTCTCTTTTATAAGCTCATTCGATTAGTGCCAAGTGGCTTTCTGCAGGCATTTATTCATTTAAATGTAAGTTTTGTAGATGATATCTAGTCTCTTTTCAGTGACTTCAGACAACTAAAGATAATAAAATAAAAAGTCAAGTTTAAAGGGGGCTCATTGGTCAGCCAGTACCTTCCCAGGACCTTCAGAGGCAACTACTCTACTGAAGAACCACAACCGAGGTGGACTAGTACTGTTTCCAGCTGTTTTCTGCATCACATCTAGTATGGTTTGGCCTTCAAATTTAAGTTAAGGGCATGCCATAACCCAAGACCCTAGACTCCCAGGGACCAAACCTTGTGTTAGTACTGTTTAGAGGTTCATTAGGAGGTGAGGTGCTACCGATGAGTTAAGGTTCCTAGTTGGTGACTAGTGAGGGACTAATAGGTTAAGATTTTCCCTCTGTACACATGATGAAGAGTACAGAGGACCGGCAGTCAGTGAAGTCCTTTCAGTGATGATTTGTTCTGGTTAATTGTTTTCCCATTGCATTAATTTTCATTTAAAGAGTCAACTAAATTAAAATCCATAAAATGCAGTGTTGATTGCATTACATTTAATTTTGAATAACCAACATTTAAATTAAATGATTGATTGAATGACTTACCACTGAATATATCTCTGTCTGGTTCAGATCATTGTGAGGAGGGAGAGGAGGTTTATCACACAGTAATGCACTGGATGCCAAGCAGATGACCCCGGTGTTGACAAGGCTAAGCATTCAGGAGCGTGAAGTCATCCAGTCTTGGGTAGTGGAAAGGTGTTGGTCTTCCAGTCTTGAAGCGAGTCTCTGAAGAAAGGAAAGGAGAGGAAGATGTGAGTGTCACGGTGGAAGAGGAATTAGAAATACCTAAACTAAGAAATAGCATGACAGAGAGATATCGTTTAGAGACAGAAGAGGAGATACCAGTGCTGGACTTGGTCCTTTCTGTATGGTCATCCCCAAACTGTTTGCCTTCATAACTATTTTTGCTGTATTGTTTTTATAGCCCTTAAGACTGTGCACTTTTCCACTGTTTAAGAGTGCTAAAGTGCTTGTGCTCTCTCTTTAAAACATGGTAAAATTGGCCTACACCCAATTGGCATATATAATTTACTTATCAGTCCCTAGTAAATTGCGACTACATGTACTCAGGGAATTCTACTAGTGGGCCTTCAGCACTGATTGAGCCACCCACTTGAGCAGCCATTTAGAGATGGCCACACCGGCCATTGCAACCTGTGTGCAGTTTTATACCTGGCAAAATAAACCCTTTGTCAGGCCAACATCTACCTTTTTAATATTATAAGTCACCCCTATGGTAAGCCCTGGATACCCGAGAGAGCACGGTACAGTGTATTTAAAAATTTGAATAAGCAGAGAAAAGACTCCCTGCAGGTAAATTCCACACACCCTTCACCATTCACTCTAGGCTCCTTCACATCTACCACAGTTGGAAGTCCTATACCTAGGTTACTAATTACCCACAAAGTTATAATCCCATAGCTGAAATCTAGTGTTTACACTAATTTATTAGAAAAGGAGTTTGATTCTATAAAATCATTTAAAACATATCAAAACAGGTAAAATGAATATACGTAAAACAATGAACAAAAATCACAAATAATGTGGTACACAGTCCTAGACAGAACTCTTAAATGCTATAAACACATAGATAAAAACATAGACCCAAAACAAATCACAGTAAAAATTTCTGTTGAGAAATCAGCGTGATCCAAATACACTTTATGTTTATCGGGACTGATTTGTAAGAAGTTGATATTTCTTATCTAATCATCCTTGTTCTATTGGATTCTCGTTAAACATAGGCGTCGACCCGTTTCGGTGGCAAATTTGGCTTAATTGGCAGAAACCACCTTCTTCAGGACAATTATCGCTCCACAGTCACTTTTCTTCATAACATTATTAAATGTATCCTATAAACATCATTTATATCGGTCTTGATGTTCAATGAAAGAACTGATATTCCTATTCTAAGGTCCTTGCAATAATTAGGCCTCTTTTATAAAGTTCCATCCTTCGGTTTATTAAAACTTCTGATTCATATCAATTAGTGGCAAATCTTTCTGGTCCGTTTTTACCAGACGGTGCAGGTATCACACCTTATCACTTTTGTAATTGAATGATGAAAGAATATCGCTGTATAGTGGGAGTGGAATCCTATCCCCACTGTATTCTTTTGGAAGCCTGTAGACTTTTTGATACGTCTATCGCAGCACATACGTTCGCCTTGACCTCAATATGGTGGCGTCATTTCTGTGAACCTTTAAAAAGTTGGACTTGTACTTTTGAGTTTTACATGTCCTGGTAGCGAAAAACACTTACATTTGTTTTTCACTACTGCCAGGACTACCTCTCCCATAGGATAAAACTGAAGTTCTCTTATTGCATTTAATAAACTATCACTTCCAAATTGGAATGAATAACTAGTTGCTGTTTGGTGTCTTTGGGATTGTAATGAAAAATAATCTTGTATGGTAAAGTAGGATTTTAAGATAAAATGTTGAAAATGCCACTTTTAGAAAGTTTTTATTTTTCTACCTTTGCAATTTAGTACCTGTAACGTGTCTGGGTCACATGACTGGTTATGGCCCACAGCTGAGCTCTGTGTATTACTTCTAGACAGCCACACACAATATAGAGCTTTTTGTGCCCGTACGGGCCATCACTGTCAGGATGGAAGGGCGGAGCTGGGCACAGCAATGCTTACACTTGAATAGCTTGTGTTCTGGTACCACACAAAGGGCTGCATACCCCTTGTATTAGTCTGGAGCCAGGGCATAGGAGGCAGGAAACCTCTTCACTTCAAAGAGAAATCTCTACAAGCTACTCCCACTTAAAAGGAGGCCCCAGTTATAAATATTGGACTCAGACACCAACTCTTCTGTACACTTGTGGATTCTGCCAGTAAGAAGGACTACTGCTGCAGAGACTGTTACTCTGCTGGACCGCTGCTCTGAAGGACTGTTGCCCTTCACTGCTGCCCTGCTGCCTGCTTGCCTGGATTGGAAGGGCTGGATCTCCACCTCTGAACCCTGGAATCGAGAGTGACTCCAAGGGCTAGTTGGCTGGCTTCCTGAGCAGAAGCCTGAAGACATAACTGGCTACCAACAACCTTGAACTCAGCAACTGGCCATGCCCTACCAAGTGGTCCCATCCCAAACCTGGATTCTTGGAAGTGGGCCTGAAGGTGTTCTGCCAGCCCATCCTTGGATCCAGCAGAACAAACTCATCTCCTCTGAGTAGCAGTGTATCTCTCATAGAAAAAGCACATCACCTTTCCTGCTTGACTCATCATCCTACGAACCACGGCACTGTCTCTGCTGCAGAGACCTCTCAGATGCATGGACTTTGCATTGCCGTCGCAGATCATTGGATCCAAAACATCTCCACACAAGGACATCATCTCCCCCAACACAGCCCTTGGAACTACCGCTGCGTGACGCATCTCCATGATAGGACATGTCATCGCTTTTTGCAGTTCCTCAGAACCGCCACTGTGTGATGCTTCTCCTTGTCTACACTTTGCATCACCTCTGCTGCGTGACACATCCTCAACATGGAACCCTGCATTACAACCAGGTTTAATGTTCTGGGTTCAGCAACCCTAAGTGGGACCCTGTAGCTGGCCTGTGCTCCATCATGGTCGTCCTGAACTTGTGACTTTGTAGTAGTCGCGCATGACCAGATAGCCAAGGTTATGTCTTTGTGGTTTTTTGGCACTATTTTCACTGAAATCTTAAAATCTCCCTATTTCCAGTACTACTGATTGGATTTTTGTCATATTTTTATCATTTTGGTCTTGTTTTATTTATTAAAATTAACGCTATCTTTCTGATCTGGTGTGAGAATTTTCTTGTGTTATGTTTCCACTTTATTACTGTTTGTAGTGCTGCACAAATACTTTGCACATTGCCTCTGTTTTAAGCCTGACGGCTCTGTGCTGAGGTACCAGACCACAGGTTAATTTGAGGTTTACATGTACATCACCCTGACAAGGACTGGGGTTGCTGTTTGGGTAGGGTTTCACCCCTCTCAACCAGTAACCCAATTTCTTATTACTAGAAATTCCGCAAAGGCGGAAGCCCAGTCTTAGGTTGATGTGGAGATGGAGTTTCACGAGACCACACTGAGATCATGACTATTTTTCCCGGTAATCTTTATTTGTCTGGTAACAGAGGCTTCCAGCCGTTTCAAGATTCGTAGCTCTATTATAGTTTCACCCAGAGATGCCGCCTGTAGAGAGCAGGCGGACTCTGCATATGAGAGTCTGTGGAAAAGGCATGAATAACTGGGGAAATCAGCACCAAATTTAAATCTTCATTTCTAAAGAGGAACCACAGAGTCCCACTTGTAACTGCTACTAACTCCATCCATCTTGGGTTACTGAAGTGCCCTCGTTGTGGATGCCAGAGCATGGTGGGAAGAGAGAGAGTTCAGCCACAGTGATGCCCTAGCAGTCCATACCATCAGTACCAGGAACACATCCCATGTCCCAAAAGTTCATGAAGAGTGAGCAGGGCGAGGGTCGCTGGAGATGGTGCAGCGTGCTGAAGTTATAAACAAAGTGGGGGGGGCGTGCAGCGATGCTGATGTGTGTATGAGAAAGAGTAAGGCAGAGCATGGGGAGAGGCTGTCAGTTGGGTGGTGCTAAGAGAGAGTCCAAAAGATCCGTCTCACAGAGGTTTTAGAGAAGGTCAGGATGGAGTTAGACAGTAGATGGGGGGTTTACGTTGAAGTTATCTCAATTTATAAAGCATACGAATCACCCCGGGAGGAATAGCATCTTTTACCAGGCATGCTAAAACCACGTGTGGCTAAACAATGCAGTGTAATGTAATGTAATGTAATGTAATGTACAAATTACTTATAAAGCGCGGCATACACCGGACGGTTTCTTGGTGCTGTTCACTTATTCGGTGAGAGGCATAAGGGGGAGGTGAGAAGAGCTTATGTGTAGATGTCACTACCACTAATGTGTCCTTACCACGAGTTCCATTACAACGCAAGTCCTAACAATGACTTGCTTTAAGGAAGAGCTGGACTTTGGAATAGTTTAAACTAATGTTCCAACTCCAGTCGGTGTATCGTTAGGGAAGATGTTGGACTTAAAATCCAACGCGAGTCCAACACGCTATTCCGAACGCAAGTTGTTGTAATGGAACTGAGCCATTGAAAAAATGGGGTCAGACCCAGTGCAAGTCAATCGACCTGGGTATCAATCGATATAAACAACAAAGTGGTCCTGGACACAACTTAATCAAAGCAATAAATGAAATACTTCTGAATTCAATGCGGAATCCAATCCTATAAATAAAGAGAAGAAATACAAAAAAGCCAAATGCATTTACAATTGCAGTACTCAAAGTAAAGACAAAGTTATTAGGGCAACATAGTTTGCAATTTATTTTCTTTATATGCACAAATTTAAAGACAGTAAAAGCTGGGAGTTACCGCCAGATGCAGTAAGAAAAAGTGCAGAAATTAGTGCTCAAGTGAAAAGGAGGTCATAAGAAATGCAAGGAAATTTAAAAAAAAGGAAAATTCAATAGTTGGTAATACGCTAAGGTCCAATTCTCGTAGCCATTCAAGAGGCCTGCCCAAACGAAGATCTTTTTACATAATATGCGCTAATCATTAGACACAGTGTCACTGCATCTGTGTAGCTGGTGAATGGGAAGGGATCAAAAAAGGTACAGGCCCCAAATCGGGGGGTGGGGGGGGGGGGGGGGGGGAGAGAGAGCGTCAACGTTTCGACCCTGGCGCTGTAGAGGGAAAATCAACACCTCAGCATGGGTCTTCCTCAGGACGGGGTAGGAAAAGGGAAACCTAGGTTGCAGTAAAATGCACCCCAGCAGTCAGGTAGGCAACAAATTAATGACGTGCCATCACAATCCAATATGCAGAATTCTATAGAGGACTTAATGAAAAAGGTCCCGACCGCTCCGCTCACAAATAGCGGAATGAGAGAACTTAGGGAACCGTTACATTTATAGTACGTCAATGGTATCCGAATGCGCTTCTTCCAAATAAACACATGTCGTTTTCCCGGGCTCCGTCTGCTGGCAGAATTGGTTTCCGGTCCTGTATAGAATTCTGCATATTGGATTATGATGGCACGTCATTAATTGGTTGCCTACCTCACTGCTGGGGGTGCTTCTTCTCTTTATTTATAGGATTGGATTCCGCATTGAATTAAAAAGTATTTCATTTATTGCTTTGATTAAGTTTGATTAAGTTGTGTCCAGGACCACTTTTTCGTAATGGAGCTGAGGGCAACGTCGCAGTCGTGGTACTAACTGTGTTATAAATGCACTACGTTGTAATATAGGTTTCCACCTCGGGAGGGTTATCTCAGCGCTGCAGCTGTTCAGAGGCAAGTGGGACAATTAAATTAGAACTGTCTTGTCTTAAATGTTTTCCTAAAATGAAGGTGGTCCGAGCATGTGCAAAGCTAACGTGTTCCAATGGAGAGAGGCTAGGTAAGAGAAAGAGCGGGAATTTCTCACCAGTGGTACCATTAGGGTCGTAAGGCGTCGCCGGTCTGCTTTTGCATCATTGACATGAGAAGGGCTGCGGTGGAGCAGCGAGGGTGGAGTTGAGCAGGTGAGATACACGGAGAAGTGTGAAGGGAGAAAATAGGACACCTTGAGTGGCAGCAGGTAATCAAGCGCTGCATTTGAGACCTGTGGTGTGCGCCACCACATTGAAGGATTGACCGAGATATGGTGACTTTATGCGTTGTGGGTTTCTATATAGATGATTCAACATAACTGTTATGCTCTCTGAAGAGTGGCAGATTACCCTGGGCAGAATGAGGAATAACGGATGCAGCAGCACCTTTAGGTTACAGCACCTGTCCTCTCTCACCCAGTGCAGCGCTAAGGTAAGAGGGTGGCCACTAGGAGGGGGGGGGGGTGGCAGACCATGGATTAAGTGTGGACAGAGGCACAGGTGGGATGATGACCGGCGACGTTGGTCACTTTTGGGGGAGGGTGTGACGAGAACCTGTGTAGGGTAACAGAACGAACGAGGGGGTGACCTGCACACCCCATGCCACCACACTTTTGGTTTCAGACTCTACTTCTGGGTGCTGCCAGGGGCGCCTAACACCTGTAGCAAGCCTGTGTGTAGAAATACTTAACATGTACCAGTCCTCAATGGGTGCTAACACGGTGGAAGGGAAGTTTAAACAGGGAGAGTGGGCAGAAAGATGCATTGGTGGTACTAGTAGAGGCGGGAGAGTGGGTGTCTTGAGGATAAAAGAGACAGCGATCCGTACAAATCTTTTACAAATAGGGTCGTCGCATGATGGGTAAATGGGACGTTGTTGACACCTAATCTAATCTGAACCCACTCCCTCCTACAATAATAGGGAGGGGGCTTTGCAATTCTGCTGCCCCCCTCAGCCCTCCAGCTTCTGCTCACAACGGTTACACAAACATTTTCAGGAGATGGCAGACATAATCCACGGTTGGTCTCTGTCTGCCCGCAGATGAGCATATATCAGAATTTCTGATTGCTTTCCGTCACGTCCGCAAATCCCACCTCTGCAGAATTGCTTTCTCAACACTCTGAAAGTGAAAGCGGGAGAGGGGGCACTGTGGGCGCCGAACATGCCCAAATGTCAAAGCCCAGCTGTACATCTTGCAACAGAAAGCGAGGTGCCGGCACGTGTTTATATCTTCTGCGTGGGATTGTGCACAAAATCCTCGAATATATTAATCCCTATTCTCTCCACCGCAAATGTTGCGGCTAGTAGCGTGCCACAACGCCGGCTTTATTAACATTTCCCACCCGAATACTTCCCTTGACTGCTGAATAAATTGGATTTTTTTCTCCTGCACCCCCCTGACCTTTAATTTATTTTAATCTGCCTGGCACTTTCTGTAATCTGCTTTAATAACCGTTGCTAGGCGCACCATTGACAAGAAACAAAGCACTCTTCAAGGCTGCAGCGTTATCACTTCTCTCACCTTACCCACAAAGCCTTTCATGCCCGGTCTTGAAAAATAACTTCACAGCATACCGTGCGACGGACCCCCCAGACTGCAGACACCCCTCCGACCTCTGCCCCCTGCTGTGCACCAACCTCCATCCCCGTTACTAACGGCATGCGCCATTTCAGCTCTGGCCCGGCGCATCCACGCTGTCAAATGGTTTAGCACCAGAAATGACAGTGCAAGTGGGCATGTATATACAATGAAACGAACAAACTGATCCGTGCCCCAGAACCCACGGGATTATGAAGAACTCAGCCCGCCCTACGGCTCTGCACGTCTATCGTGTTTCATTTCACTGTTAAAAAGAAGTCTGATGAAGCAGTAGTGTACCTCAGTCTGTCAGCCCTGTCCCGCTGTCCGCCCAAGTCACCGTTGCCTATCAGGAGATCAGGAGTAGTTAGAATTTATTTGTATCTGGCACTTACTCAAAGGCCAACCATAATAAATCACACAACTCCTATTGATTCTTTGCAACAGGTACCCTAACCTTCTATGCTGTAAGAGCAAAAGCAGCCCTTTGCCAGTTTTCTCGAGAGTAAGCAATATATTTATTTAGGCATTTTAAGGTCGGGCCTTTTAACAGTGCAGCTGTCAAACAGGTCCTTTTCTCACCATATTATATATATATATATATATATATATATATATATATATATATATATATATATATATATATATATATATATATATATATATATATAAAATATGCTAAAGGCTCACGCTGCTTCAAGTGGCTCTGTGTTCACTGGATTCCGCTTTGCGGTTTGTTGTTTCTCCGGGGTACCGGAATTCACAGAGTCCCCCAACCCAGCGGTTGAAGAAGTATGATGGTGTGGAGGTCTACGACGCCACGGGGCAGGTAGGACTTCCAAGCCTGCCCACGTCAGAAAGGATTCATTTGCTGAGGGGGGTGCAGCGTTTGGGGACCCGAGGAAGCGCTGCTGCGCTACAGTGCTCTGGACTTGAAGGACTGTTTGCTGACTTTTGGAGCAATACAATCTTCCCCCACCTCATTCCCGCATATACCTACCAGACCATGCCACTGCATGCTGGGACTTGTAGGCGCTGTCTACCAGACAGGCTACAGGAGGCATACACGCTGGGACAGTATAGGCGTGGGAGGAGCTGCGGTCTGCAAACGAGGAGAGGGCAGGACATTTAAACCTCGACTCACGCCCCCACACACGAGCACTTGCACCTGGCGCTGAAGAGGCAGACCACGCCGAAATGCATCCGCCATAGAGGGTGCGCCATAGAGGAAAATAGACACTCTGGCTTGTGCAGCATATTAAAGCGCTTTGAAGGATTCCCCTGTTGTGGCCTTTCTGTTTCGTTGAAGGAGCTTTCTTGGATACAATTGAGCGCGCTATCCAGTGTCGCGCTGCTAAAGGCTCACGCTGCTTCAAGTGGCTCTGTGTTCACTGGATTCCGCTTTGCGGTTTGTTGTTTCTCCGGGGTACCGGAATTCACAGAGTCCCCCAACCCAGCGGTTGAAGAAGTATGATGGTGTGGAGGTCTACGACGCCACGGGGCAGGTAGGACTTCCAAGCCTGCCCACGTCAGAAAGGATTCATTTGCTGAGGGGGGTGCAGCGTTTGGGGACCCGAGGAAGCGCTGCTGCGCTACAGTGCTCTGGACTTGAAGGACTGTTTGCTGACTTTTGGAGCAATACAATCTTCCCCCACCTCATTCCCGCATATACCTACCAGACCATGCCACTGCATGCTGGGACTTGTAGGCGCTGTCTACCAGACAGGCTACAGGAGGCATACACGCTGGGACAGTATAGGCGTGGGAGGAGCTGCGGTCTGCAAACGAGGAGAGGGCAGGACATTTAAACCTCGACTCACGCCCCCACACACGAGCACTTGCACCTGGCGCTGAAGAGGCAGACCACGCCGAAATGCATCCGCCATAGAGGGTGCGCCATAGAGGAAAATAGACACTCTGGCTTGTGCAGCATATTAAAGCGCTTTGAAGGATTCCCCTGTTGTGGCCTTTCTGTTTCGTTGAAGGAGCTTTCTTGGATACAATTGAGCGCGCTATCCAGTGTCGCGCTGCTAAAGGCTCACGCTGCTTCAAGTGGCTCTGTGTTCACTGGATTCCGCTTTGCGGTTTGTTGTTTCTCCGGGGTACCGGAATTCACAGAGTCCCCCAACCCAGCGGTTGAAGAAGTATGATGGTGTGGAGGTCTACAACGCCACGGGGCAGGTAGGACTTCCAAGCCTGCCCACGTCAGAAAGGATTCATTTGCTGAGGGGGGTGCAGCGTTTGGGGACCCGAGGAAGCGCTGCTGCGCTACAGTGCTCTGGACTTGAAGGACTGTTTGCTGACTTTTGGAGCAATACAATCTTCCCCCACCTCATTCCCGCATATACCTACCAGACCATGCCACTGCATGCTGGGACTTGTAGGCGCTGTCTACCAGACAGGCTACAGGAGGCATACACGCTGGGACAGTATAGGCGTGGGAGGAGCTGCGGTCTGCAAACGAGGAGAGGGCAGGACATTTAAACCTCGACTCACGCCCCCACACACGAGCACTTGCACCTGGCGCTGAAGAGGCAGACCACGCCGAAATGCATCCGCCATAGAGGGTGCGCCATAGAGGAAAATAGACACTCTGGCTTGTGCAGCATATTAAAGCGCTTTGAAGGATTCCCCTGTTGTGGCCTTTCTGTTTCGTTGAAGGAGCTTTCTTGGATACAATTGAGCGCGCTATCCAGTGTCGCGCTGCTAAAGGCTCACGCTGCTTCAAGTGGCTCTGTGTTCACTGGATTCCGCTTTGCGGTTTGTTGTTTCTCCGGGGTACCGGAATTCACAGAGTCCCCCAACCCAGCGGTTGAAGAAGTATGATGGTGTGGAGGTCTACGACGCCACGGGGCAGGTAGGACTTCCAAGCCTGCCCACGTCAGAAAGGATTCATTTGCTGAGGGGGGTGCAGCGTTTGGGGACCCGAGGAAGCGCTGCTGCGCTACAGTGCTCTGGACTTGAAGGACTGTTTGCTGACTTTTGGAGCAATACAATCTTCCCCCACCTCATTCCCGCATATACCTACCAGACCATGCCACTGCATGCTGGGACTTGTAGGCGCTGTCTACCAGACAGGCTACAGGAGGCATACACGCTGGGACAGTATAGGCGTGGGAGGAGCTGCGGTCTGCAAACGAGGAGAGGGCAGGACATTTAAACCTCGACTCACGCCCCCACACACGAGCACTTGCACCTGGCGCTGAAGAGGCAGACCACGCCGAAATGCATCCGCCATAGAGGGTGCGCCATAGAGGAAAATAGACACGCTGGCTTGTGCAGCATATTAAAGCGCTTTGAAGGATTCCCCTGTTGTGGCCTTTCTGTTTCGTTGAAGGAGCTTTCTTGGATACAATTGAGCGCGCTATCCAGTGTTGCGCTGCTAAAGGCTCACGCTGCTTCAAGTGGCTCTGTGTTCACTGGATTCCGCTTTGCGGTTTTTTGTTTCTCCGGGGTACCGGAATTCACAGAGTCCCCCAACCCAGCGGTTGAAGAAGTATGATGGTGTGGAGGTCTACGACGCCACGGGGCAGGTAGGACTTCCAAGCCTGCCCACGTCAGAAAGGATTCATTTGCTGAGGGGGGTGCAGCGTTTGGGGACCCGAGGAAGCGCTGCTGCGCTACAGTGCTCTGGACTTGAAGGACTGTTTGCTGACTTTTGGAGCAATACAATCTTCCCCCACCTCATTCCCGCATATACCTACCAGACCATGCCACTGCATGCTGGGACTTGTAGGCGCTGTCTACCAGACAGGCTACAGGAGGCATACACGCTGGGACAGTATAGGCGTGGGAGGAGCTGCGGTCTGCAAACGAGGAGAGGGCAGGACATTTAAACCTCGACTCACGCCCCCACACACGAGCACTTGCACCTGGCGCTGAAGAGGCAGACCACGCCGAAATGCATCCGCCATAGAGGGTGCGCCATAGAGGAAAATAGACACTCTGGCTTGTGCAGCATATTAAAGCGCTTTGAAGGATTCCCCTGTTGTGGCCTTTCTGTTTCGTTGAAGGAGCTTTCTTGGATACAATTGAGGGCGCTAGCCAGTGTCGCGCTGCTAAAGGCTCACGCTGCTTCAAGTGGCTCTGTGTTCACTGGATTCCGCTTTGCGGTTTGTTGTTTCTCCGGGGTACCGGAATTCACAGAGTCCCCCAACCCAGCGGTTGAAGAAGTATGATGGTGTGGAGGTCTACGACGCCACGGGGCAGGTAGGACTTCCAAGCCTGCCCACGTCAGAAAGGATTCATTTGCTGAGGGGGGTGCAGCGTTTGGGGACCCGAGGAAGCGCTGCTGCGCTACAGTGCTCTGGACTTGAAGGACTGTTTGCTGACTTTTGGAGCAATACAATCTTCCCCCACCTCATTCCCGCATATACCTACCAGACCATGCCACTGCATGCTGGGACTTGTAGGCGCTGTCTACCAGACAGGCTACAGGAGGCATACACGCTGGGACAGTATAGGCGTGGGAGGAGCTGCGGTCTGCAAACGAGGAGAGGGCAGGACATTTAAACCTCGACTCACGCCCCCACACACGAGCACTTGCACCTGGCGCTGAAGAGGCAGACCACGCCGAAATGCATCCGCCATAGAGGGTGCGCCATAGAGGAAAATAGACACTCTGGCTTGTGCAGCATATTAAAGCGCTTTGAAGGATTCCCCTGTTGTGGCCTTTCTGTTTCGTTGAAGGAGCTTTCTTGGATACAATTGAGCGCGCTATCCAGTGTCGCGCTGCTAAAGGCTCACGCTGCTTCAAGTGGCTCTGTGTTCACTGGATTCCGCTTTGCGGTTTGTTGTTTCTCCGGGGTACCGGAATTCACAGAGTCCCCCAACCCAGCGGTTGAAGAAGTATGATGGTGTGGAGGTCTACGACGCCACGGGGCAGGTAGGACTTCCAAGCCTGCCCACGTCAGAAAGGATTCATTTGCTGAGGGGGGTGCAGCGTTTGGGGACCCGAGGAAGCGCTGCTGCGCTACAGTGCTCTGGACTTGAAGGACTGTTTGCTGACTTTTGGAGCAATACAATCTTCCCCCACCTCATTCCCGCATATACCTACCAGACCATGCCACTGCATGCTGGGACTTGTAGGCGCTGTCTACCAGACAGGCTACAGGAGGCATACACGCTGGGACAGTATAGGCGTGGGAGGAGCTGCGGTCTGCAAACGAGGAGAGGGCAGGACATTTAAACCTCGACTCACGCCCCCACACACGAGCACTTGCACCTGGCGCTGAAGAGGCAGACCACGCCGAAATGCATCCGCCATAGAGGGTGCGCCATAGAGGAAAATAGACACTCTGGCTTGTGCAGCATATTAAAGCGCTTTGAAGGATTCCCCTGTTGTGGCCTTTCTGTTTCGTTGAAGGAGCTTTCTTGGATATATATATATATATATATGTATATATGGCCCCAGGGCTTTTTTGTGACTTGGGTACCAACTTACTTATGAGGAGTTAAGGTTAGCCTGTCATATTATTGGCCTTTAGACCCCCGTTTTTTTCTGTTGATCATTGTCACTCACTTATTACTATTGGCTGTTTGAGTTTATCCTTCCACCCGACACTGGGGTGCTTGCACTGAACTAGAAGAGGGACTACTCTAAGTTAACTACTTTACAACTATACCTGGTCTGCTGGCCTTTCTTTTGCTTTGCTCTAGTGTGCTAATGTTGAACGTGTTACGCTGCATGTTAAACCCAGATCGACTGGCTTTGCCAATGCTTGTTTTAGAATACTGATGGTTGTTTGTTAACTATGTATCACTTTCCAAACATATATCAAGTATGGTACAACAATACACAGGGGGCCGCTACAGTCCAGTAGAAACAGATGAAAATCGACAAATGCCCTTCCTCTGTTGCATATTCAGTCAAATGATTTCTAAAAGTTCAGTTTCGAGAGATACAAATTACAGCAAATACGCTGTCAATGTGGACCCCCCATATTTATTTACTGATACTCAGGCCATCGACCTCTACTGGAGCCTGAGACATGCTGAACAGGCCTATATAGCCAGCATGATAACTGTTAACTAACTAATGCTTAAATTGAGCTGGTGTATTCCGTAATTTAATCATCAACACAGGTGCATATGACAGTCTGCTTTGTGTATCCAAATTAAAGATGAACACAACAACAGTTGTCAATGAACATGAATAGTCTGAAATGTCATACTTGTAGGGTGGGTTGTGCTGATAAAGTAGTAGTGTTGATTCTGTGACTGGCGGCACGTATAGGGTCAATGAGTGGTCCCAGCTGCATTGACCTCTTGAGGATGGCCCCGGCACTTATTTTTTTACAAATCAAGCACTGAAACTAGCCATCTTTGGAGTTCAAGTAGCCCACTTAGCATACAGCGTCTGTTGTGAAGGCAAATACACAATGGTACCATGTCCATCCATGGCTGATGGTGCATAGCCGTGGTTCCCCCAGGAACCTACAAATAAGAATACCACCAGGATGTCACTCAAGCTGCCTTGTTGGCAACTAGCGTGATGTAAGTTGGGTGTATGTTTACGTGATCACTGCTCTCGTTAGGGTGACCAACTGGCATTGGTGCAAATTCAGGACGGTGAGTGTAAAAGTTCAGGACAAAGGGTCAAAATTCAGGACACAAATTCAGGACAGGAGGTCAAAATTCAGGACAAAACTTCAGGACAATAGGTACGTTTTACAGACACATCAGAGGTCGCGCAATAGTATATAAGTAAGCCCAGCCATTTCCAAACATATTCAACCGTTTGCAAACTTATCCATCATGTATCCTTCCATCTATCATTTCACTCATCCATCCCTTCATCCATCCCCTCATCCATCCTTTCACTCATCTCCATTATCCATCCATCCATCCATCCACCATTTCACCCTATCCATCTGTACACTTATCCATCCACTCTTTATCCCATCCATCCATTCACTCATCCATTCAGCCATTTACCCTTTCACCAATCCAGCCATCCTTTCACTTACTAATCCTTCCACCCATCCACTATTTTAGACATCCATCCATCCGCCCTTTCTCTCTCCATCGACCCTTTCACTTAGCCATCCTTCCTTCCATCCATCCATCCACCCACCCATCCATCCATCCATCCATCTACTCATCCACTCATGAATCCATCCATTGATCCTATCACTCATCCATCTATCATTTCACTCCTTCACACATCTATTCATCCTTTTGTCCATCTACCCTCCCTGTCACTCACTCATCCATCCTTACATCTCCCTTTCACTCATACGTCCATTCATTCACCCTTGCACTTATCAATCCATCAATCCATCCATCATTTCACTCATCCACCTACCCGCCCATCATCCACCCAACCATCCACCCGTCCAACCAACATCCACCCACCCACTCATCCATCCTTTCACCCACCCACCATCCAATCCACTGATCCATCCTTTCACCCACCCACTATCCACCCACCCACTCATCCATCCATCCATCCATCCATCCACCCACCCACTCATCCATCCATCCATCCTTTCACCCACCCACTCATCATCCATCCATCCTTTCACCCACCGACTCTCCATCCATCCATCCTTTTACCCACCCATCATCCATCCATCCATCCATCCATCCATCCATCCATCCATCCATCCATCCTTTCACCCACCCATCCATCCATCCTTCCCCTCTATCCATCCCCTCATCCATCCATCCATCCCTTCATCCATCCATCCCCTCACCCATCCCCTCATCCATCCATCCATCCCCTCACCCATCCATCCTTCCCCTCATCCATCCATCCCCTCATCCATCCATCCTTCCCCTCATCCATCCATCCTTCCCCTCATCCATCCATCCTTCCCCTCATCCATCCTTCCCCTCATCCATCATCTATCCTTCCCCTCACCCACCCATCCATCCATCCCATCCATTTATCCTTCCCCTCATCCATCCATCCATCCTTCCCCTCATCCATCCATCCTTCCCCTCCATCCATCCTTCCTTCCCCTCCATCCATCCATCCATCCATCCTTCTCCTCATCCATCATCCTTCCCCTCATCCATCTTTCCCCTCATCCATCATCCAGCTACCCTTCCACCCATACATCCAGCTATTTACATTTTCTCTCCATCCTTCCCCTCACTCATCAATCCATCCATCCTCTCTCAGCCATTTATTCAATCTTTCATTCATCCATTCACCCTTTCACTAATTCATCCAGCCATTCACCCATCCCTTCACTTACTTACTCGCCGACCTTTCCATGTTAATTTTGAGCTGAGCCCTTTTGAGAAGAGGCCCATCAAGAACTTCACCCTCGCTGCAGGGGCCGTTCCAGGACTGGGACAGAAGCCACCCAGGGAGGAGACAGGATCCACCACAGGGGGGGACAAGAGCCACCACAGGTGGGGGTGGACTGGAGCCACAACATGGGGGGACAGGTGCTATCACTGAGGGGAGGGCAGGAGCCATCACAGGAGAGGGAACACAAGGGTGGGCATGCAGTATTCTAGTATCATATTGGGCTCCTCTCCTGCACAAGACAACGAGAAGACAGTCTCTCTGTCCAAAATGCCATCCCCCACTGTGATGTACAGTACTTACAGGAGATACTCTAAGAGAACTGATTGAACTGATTGTCCTCCATACTTTGTTAATCAGTGTGGGTGCGATTGTGCCATTTCTTTATTTTCTTACATTATAGACTGCATGTTTGAAGAACCGAGGTTTGCTTACAATTTAGTGACGGTAATTAAGCTCTGTGAAGAGAACCACGTGCTGCCTCGGTGTAATCAGGGGTGTAATCTGGCCGAGTCTCGGATGTTTGGGGCCCTGGGTAGAAATGGAATGTGTGAGCCCCCCTCTAAATAGCAGAGACATGACACATTCAGCGCTGTTTGCATGTGAATGGATGTCGCTGCTCCTGACCCGGCAGCCCCTCCCTCTCAGTCACCTTCGAAGCACCTCTTAACAGGTCATCAAGGGCTGGAGGTGTGAGAGTTGCCATCCCGCTGTGCCTCTCCAATGCTGCGGGCACATGGCGCCCGCAGACATTTTTCCAGGGGGGGGCAAAATGTTAACTTTTTCACCATCCTCCGACATGATGTGTGCCAGGTGGGGCACAAGAAACACTAGGGCGCAGAACTGGGATAGACTCAATTAAATGCAAGGAATTCCAGGACATGTGACTGACCCTGCGACAGGCCACCAAACACCACCTGTAGGTAAAATGCTAAACTTTCTGACAAGGTGCTTTGTGCTAGGTGTGCAGACTTCCGGGTCCTCGATCCAACACCAATCAAGGCTATCTTCAGCACGATTCGATTTTTATCAGAATACTTTAAAGCAGCCTATGATTAAAGCACCAGATTAAATATACTGTATGCGCAGTGTATGTTGGGGATTATTTGTAGCGCACATATTTACCAATATTGGATTCTTGGTGCTAGAATTCATGATAACTTTTATACAAAGTTAAAGCACAACGTCAAAGTTAGTAATAAATAATGCATCAATCACACACGCTAGTGATTCACCAGTGGGTGCTCCCTTTACTAGAATTCCCCGGGCATTGCTAAATTTTACACACATTCAATTAATTTATACAAAATAAAATGTATAGGTCCAAATGTTAGCTATATTTTTTAAAAGAAACTTAGAGTCCCTCTACGTGTAGTCAAACTGACAACGCGCCCACGTTTAGGGATACAATAATGGCCAGCTCCCTTATGCGGAAGCCCGGCACCGTAAATGTGTGGCACATGCGGCGCCCTCAGTGGCGGCACATCATAGGTCCAGAAATGCTGAGTCTTGCACAGTGGTCGAAGTGGGGGAAAAAAAGTAGGGGAACAGTGGTCGGAGAATCAAAGGGCGGGAATAATCCAAGTCAAGTCAAGTCAGAGAATTTATATAGCGCACTACATACCCAGAGGGTCTCAAGGCGCTAAGGAGGGGGAGGAGGATTACTTGTCAAATATCCATGTTTTAAGTTGTTTTCTGAAAGCTAGGTGGTTCTGGGTAAGGCGAAGGTGAGTGGGGAGTGAGTTCCATGTTTTAGCAGCCAGGTAAGAGAAGGATCTGCCTCCCATGGTGGTCTTGTTGATGCGAGGTACAGTGGCGAGGGCTTGGCTGGAGGAGCGTAGTTGGCGGGAGGGGGTGTGGAAGGACAGTCTTGAGTTGAGGCATTCTGGTCCGATGTCGTAGAGTGATTTGTGTGCGTGGGTTAGCAGTCGGAAAGTGATTCTCTTATTGACGGGTAGCCAGTGGAGGTCTTTCAGGTGACCAGAGATGTGTTCGTTGCGTGGGATGTCTAATATGATTCTGGCTGAGGCGTTTTGGATTCGTTGGAGTTTCTTTTGGAGTTTAGCGGTAGTGCCTGCGTAGAGGGTGTTTCCGTAGTCCAGTCGGCTCGTGACCAGAGCATGGGTGACTGTTTTCCTGGTTTCGGTGGGGATCCAGCGAAATGTTTTTTTGAGCATGCGAAGAATGTTGAAGCAGGATGAGGATACGGCGCTGACTTGTCTGTTCATTGAAAGTGAAGAATCCAGGATAACGCCTAGGTTCCGTGCGTGGTCTGTCGGGATGGGTGCTTTTCCAAGGGCTTCCGGCCACCAAGAGTCGTCCCATGCAGAGGGGGATGTACCTAGGATGAGGACTTCTGTTTTATCTGAGTTCAGTTTCAGACGGCTTTGTTTCATCCATTCGGCAACTTCTTTCATTCCTTCGAGTAGGTTAGTTTTGGCGGTGCTGGGGTCCTTGGTGAGAGAAAGGATCAGTTGAGTGTCATCCGCGTAAGAGGATTGGATCTGTGGGTGGAGCCAGAGGTGTGGCCAGAATGCGCAGACATCCCAATTTTTAGTATTTGTTTGGCATTTCACTGCCCATTTCAACCAACCAATGGATACACATGATTATTTAAGGTTATAATGAGTTATTGACATTAAAATATCTTCACAAAGTGGGATATGATTCTAATCACAGAATGTACCCAATAGAATAAAATGTGGAAACACAAGCCATTTGTCTCCGAGCCATGGAGTTTGTCATCAGCACTACTCCCTTTTTCCACAACAGCAGTTCAAACATGAATGGCAAAATATCCTAGTTTGCAAATGTTTTCTCTAAAATTATGGCTCTGCCATATTTGCCTCGTAACGCAAGATCTGCTGCATGATCTGACCATTTAAACTAATAAATTGTCTGTAGCTCAAACATATCAAAAGTTAATATAAAATGTGACTTGTGTTGCTGTGGAGTGGATGGCCTATTGTAAAGGTTGACTGATCACCTTTCTCACTGCTGCGTTTGTATGTTACACTGGTACTAATAAGGCAAAATCTTTCCAGAGACTGTTAGCATGTGCACACACGTCAAAATAATAAAATATCTGAAAATATACTGCATTACGCTGCAGCCTTTTTTTTAATGCATAATTTAGTCAACACTACGGCATAATGTTGTCATCCTTTGCTGCATAATTAATTCCAGTGGCCCCACAGCAGGCAGCACATGTTAAAAGTGCTTGTGAATGAAGCAGGGAGACTGTAAGTTTGCAAACTTAGTTTGGTGTGCGTGCAAATCCTGCATTGCCAATCCCTGGTGAGTTGCAGCTACTGCTGCTGAAACTAGGCCAGTGGAGGTACCTATGGGTGAGGCAGACTGGCCTCAAGGGCAGGGCCAGCCATAGCACTGGTGGTGTCCTGTGCATTAATGCTTGTTAGTGCCCCCCAATGACCACCTCTGCCATGGATTCCATCACTACCACCCTTTAACTGTGCCCCCAAGTTTCCATGACCACTCTCTCTCAGATGCATTTAATTTGATTTACAGCGCCACTTATACCATTGTAGGGTGTCCGAGCACTTTACATCACACACATTACACAGAAACAATCAATATGTGTGTAAATCACTGTATAGAAAATGTTACATAAGACTAAGGACTACAAGGTGTAGGAGTCACATGACAACCATACTAGAAGCCTGTATAGTTTTATAGTGATTGGTCTGGAGAAACACAATACCAGGAATTTAAAACGTAATACCATGGTTGGGGGTTCTCCTTAATAATCAGAATTGATTTCTGTCCAAAAGAACACTTTTTGGGACATTAGGATAATCAAAGACTGGGGGGGAGTGGGGGGGGGGGGGACATAACGCTCTAATTTATACCTTGCAGTTTGAATGCAGCTCTTAGATGACAGTTAATAGCTCACTGTTCTAAGTTAGGATTTTAATTTATAAACTGCAAGTAATAAAAGGATCTCTCTGACAAAAGCAGTAGCCGTCTGACCTATTTACATTATGTGCACTTTGTGATCTGCATGGCGCATGTTCTTTGCAGCCGGTACATTAACCCACTGAGCTACCTTTCCATGAGTCAAAACTTCCACTAGATAAAATTCTGATCTCTCTCTAGGAAGAACATTAATCACCAGAGTCATCATGACAATTTTATTGTTGCCGAAAATTGCTGGAGGCCAGGAAGGAGACAGCAAGTGTTTTAAAACCATAATATTCTTGCAAACATGATGCCTCCACCTAAAGTCAGCACCCGGTGCGGTCTCCTTGGTTGCACCGTCCTAGAGCTAGTCCTTCTCAAGGCTCCTGTGACCTCAGTGACAGGGTCACTGTTGCTCTAGGGTGTGCTGCTTCATAGGCCTGCCCACAAGACTGGAGGTGAACTTCAGTATGGATAATGGTGGACAAGCCTTGAAGGTTAACCTACACTTGTCATGCTAGGGTCCACCTGCTGGTGCGAATACACCAGGACTTCTAAGGTGTTGCAAAGCCTTCTAAGGTCTAGCATGTGATTGTGCTCTCTCAGGAGAGTGGTCTGGTAGACTGGTTATTAAGGCTAAACCTGGTTCCCAGTTCCAAATTCAGCAGCTCTGACCATAGTGCCACATCCTCTTCCCCACTGAACAACGTACTGCCCCACTGAGAAAAACTCCCACTGTCTTCAACTACAACCCAATTGTTGCCCACTATAAACATCCGGATGCGGCTCAATTTAAATTACGAACTAGACAAGAGCTATATGCGGCCTACACAAAAAAAAGTAAGTACATCCTGGAAAAAGCAAACACTTGTAGGGAATGCAACATTTAGCAAACCATGGGAAATGTAAGCAGGAACAACATGGTTACCTTAATGCGTTTGCACTCCCTATTCAGAAATCAGTGAGTGCTTTTTCCTGAAAAGTAAAGGGCACGACTACAGGGCCCTGAATGGACCCATTTCAATGGCCATTGCTTATATCCTTACAAAATGTAAGCAGTATGGTAAAAAGACCACATCCCTGGACGCGGAGCCGCAGCACACATTTTGTTTTCCAATACACACATTGTAGTACCTCCCGGATTGGTGCACTAGTTCCAAGTCCAGGGAAAACAAAGACAAGAAAACAAAAATAGCGCTTCACTGGCAAACTCTGTTAAAGTGGCGCTAATGTGTTTTAGTGTGAATCAAATCAGTTTGGCCAGTTTGCTACCACTCTGTCTTACTTTATTTAGTTATTTATATATGTTTCGCCTTTTATTCCCAATGCTGCACTTTGGAATTAAAATGTCGGAAAATATGGCATTTCCAGCAAAAGCATCTTTCTTTTTTGGATCCATTTCACAGGGAAGCAAATAAAAGAAAGGAGAGGAAAGAGAGTTAGAACCCTATCTTGAATTCACGGTTTTCATGGGTGTCCGCAGGGGGGGCAAGGAGGGTCACTCCAGGGGGGGGCAAGCGCCCCTCCTTGCCCCCCCCTGCGGACGCCCATGGCGGGGCATCTGAGGAGCTTTGGTGCAGCATCGGAGTGAAGAAAAGAGGTGGGCGCAAGCTGTGCCGGCTTTAGGGTGGAGCAACCGGTGCCCTGTTAAAATGACGGACAAATGGCGTCCGTTAAAGATTCCTTCACGGACAACGGACAGACGGCCGAAATTACGGACTGTCCGTGAAATTTACGGACGGTTGGTCACCCTAGCTCTCGTGTAATTTACACGCTTGTGTTAGGAGTGTGGGCACAATCTAAAACGAAAGATCTAATTTAGAATTAAACCAATGGAGAAGCCAAATTTTATATTTGATGCAGACAGTGGTATTTTAAGCCTCATTACACAAAAGGTGCAGAAGAGAAACAAATCACTGGCTGCTGATACAATACACTAGATACTGATATAATTCACTAGATGCTTGTAGAATTCACTAACAGCGGGTACAAATCACTAACTGCTGGTACAAATCACTGGCTGTTGGTACAATTAACTAGCTGCTGGTACAATTAACTAGCTGCTGGTATAAATCACTAACTTCTGGTATAAATTACTAGCTGCTGGTACAATTTATTAGCTGCTGGCACAGCTCACTAGCTGCTGTTACAACCTGCAGAGAGCCTTTTCATTTCATTCTTCAATAGGAGTTGCAACACAAGGATGGAGATATGAAGGAGGAGGTTTCGAGGGTCTGCCTGGACATGACGTCAACCCGGTCACGAAGTACATCTCCCAGCATCCAATGTAGGTTTTGGGCTTTGAGGCTCGAGCTCGGCAGCCTTCAAGCTATTCCCCAGAACCACAACCGACTGAGAGGGGTTGTTCTGCCCACTAGGCTTCTGCTACCTTGGTCTCTTAAGTTAAGACCCCAGAGGTTTCCTTGACTAGAATGCATGAGGCGAGTGGTTTTCACTACCTGGCCTGGAAGTAAGGAGGTGTTTGGGCACATTAGGGTTCGCTAGGGATTTGGTCATGCGTACCCACTAAAGACAACCTTACCTATCACCCAATAATGTACAGCATGACCTACACACTCTTGTACTTCCTTGGAGGAGAGAGAAGACAGGATGTCCTCACATCACCTTTGCCACCTGCTGGCTGTTGCCTGCCTCAATGGTACGGGAAGAACTTTGGGGGCAATCGTACAGAAAGTTTCACTTAAGTGCCGCACCACAGGGCCCCCAGGCCTAAATATTGGTGTACTGTGCCTCCCTCCCACCCCCTAAGACCTTCTGCACATGGGCCACGGAAGCTAAAAAATATGGCACAGCAAGAATTTGACAGGATCGATATTTTCACTCCACTGCCCTAGACAAACTTTAAATATATAGGTAAACATTTAAAACTTCACGAGAAATCTATTTTATACTTAACCTTTTCGAATGTTGAATGTGCAAATATTACTTTCATGCAACTATCCCAGATTTGAATAAAGCCCAGCGAAAGCTTCTGGCTTCCTGCTAGGATGGACGAGAAGCTGTGGACGGCGCACCATCTTGAAAGCAGGGTTAAGTGTCTTGTTGTAGCTGCCTCGGTCTGTAAACTGAAGGTGACGTTTCACTTTGGGACGCCTTCTCCCTAATTCACACTACATCCATCTTACAAGAAGGCATAGAAGGAGCATGCTTAAAACAATTAGTCTCGGCGTCACTCCCCACAAAAGACAACACGTGGAGACCGGATCGACCAGAAACCCAGACAATGACCCGCTGAAGGTCGACCTGAGGTCAGAATGAAATGCCACTTTTGAACGAATCTCTTTAAAGTTTTTTGATACAGAGAAGAAAAGCTGCACGACGAATGAACAGCCATGTGAAGAGTCACTTATGACTCATACATTACAATTTTTGTTTAATCATAATTGAAAAATTAGAGCACACAAACCCAAATAGTTGATAAAATAGACTGTTTCTCCATATTTTAATATGGCCATAATTTCATGATCACCTGTAGAAACCTGTAAATTTCGCATAGGAAAAATAATACGACAATAAACATGGGTATTATCGTTATATTTTTTCTAAATACGTCAGTGGCTCTTGGATGGGGCTGGCGGAGAGGGGAGAGGAGTGGTTTTCACTGCTGGAGTGCACAGGACTGCTTGGCTGACCCTATTGGACCACCCCAAGCAGTCCTGCACTCTTTGCATGGGCCCCCCCAGGATGCATTACACAGCCTGCCGAGAAAGATGCAAACCCTCCCAGGTCCAGTCTAAGCGACGACCCACGGCACTCAGACCAATCACAATGCTGCATTGACGCGTTGTAATTGGCAATGGGGAGGGTGGGAGGGCGGGTGCTAACTGCAGGTGGCTAGGAGGGGTGGTCGTTTCAGGCAACTGTTTTTTCTATCCATCTTTAACCCCTTCGCTGCTGATGACGAGCTCAGCTCGCCTCAGCCACGGTGGTCGTGTGCGGATGACGAGCTGAGCTCGTCATCTAACGCGGCTTTTGGAAAAAAGCCGCACAGCGCAAAAATAACCCCCGCATGCATGTGGTTAAGAAAAGTACACACAGGGGCTCAGGTCATCTTCACAAACTTGCTCATCCTGTCTTTGTAAACTACAGTCAGCTTTTCCACAGAGCATGAATCACAAACCTTTTTTTTATCATTGTAATACTCTCTGGGATGGCTCCGGCAGGGCTTAATTTGCCAACAAATAAGTGGCTGGAGTCGCGCAAGGAGGCCACTGCAGCTTGCACCAGAAATTGCCCCTGCCAGCGCTGCCTATGGAAGTACCAACACAACTACTAACCATCACACTCTAACAAGTGTGACAATTCACATTATTGCATGCCCCGAAGCTATAAGAATATATGGCTTGGGTAGCAAGTATTAATCATTGTTAATGTGTATCAATTAATTAACAAATTGTTGTTTTGCTCATCCTTAGCTCTCATAGGAGCCGGTGCAGACATTTAATGCTGGTGCCGAGGACCAGAAACCACCGCCTCAAATTAGGCACTGGGCTCAGGTGGTTTCCACGTCTGGGCAATAGCTAGTGTAACTACTAAAAGCAAATGAATATTCGGAGGCCCAGGGACAGTAGGCATTAGTAAGCCCCATGATCATGGGCTGCTCAGCAGAAGGAAGAGGATGAAGCCTTGAAGCTAAAGCTGTTGACCACGAAGCTGCGGAACCAGGTTCGAGTCTCAGCAACAACGCGCTACATCCTGTGATTATGGGCAAATCACTTAGGGCCCGATGTAGGTAATTCCTATTTACCTACTCTTAAATACCGAATCATACCGATTCGGTATTTAAGAGTAGGTAAATAGGAAGGGGGCAGATGTAGGTAATTCTTATTTTAGAATTACCGAATCTGTAAGATTCGGTATTTACCGATTCGGTAAATACCGAATCGGTATTTCCTATGAAGGCCCATAGGAATCAATGGGAAATACTGATTTGGTATTTACCGAATCGGTAAACAACCGAATCCTGCAAGGGAGAACGGGGTGTCACTTTGACACCCTGTAACACCCCAATTCCAGGCTTGTGTGCCATGTGTAAGGGCATGTCTGTGTGTCACATGGCACAGGTGTACATGCACAGATACACCTGAATTCGGTATTTTACCACCCAATTGTATTGGGTGGTAAAATACCGAATTCTGAAGGCCTGTAGCACTGTTAACAGTGCTACCTACATCTGGGATTTACCGAATCGGTAAAATTACCGATTCAGTATTTTACAGAATCGGTAAATTTACTGATTCAGTAAATTTACCGATTCTGTGCAATAATGGCCCCTACATCTCAATCACCAAATACCGGTCGGTAACGGCCGAATTCGGCCGTTACCGACCGGTATTTGGTGACCTACATCGGGCCCCTAATCTCCCAGTGCCTAACAAAAATGAACAAGTCCCTGTGTAGAACAAAACAGGTGTTCATGTAAAGCGCTCTAATACCCGATGTCTCGAGTCTAGTTGGCGCTATATAAAACTCTAAAAAAAAAAAATACGAGATGACAATGTTAGTAATATCCTTTATGAGAGACAGTGGCACCTTCTAGTGTTACACGAATTGGGGACACAATCACCACAAAGGTAACATCTTTCCAGCTTCAACCTATAGTCTCAGCATTGATGAGGGTTATGACAAGTTGCTTTCAATTGAATCATGTTTAAATGCCACTTTCTTAAGACCATTTAAGTGTTTTGCACATGCTGGGAACAGATTGAAGATTTTGCCTCCAGTAGCCAGCTCAAGGAACACTTTTTATCAGAGATTGCAACATTATGTTCTCTTTCCCAAGTTTCCCTGAGAGTGTGCTTGTGCAGGGTCTCAGATCTACCCAACTATAGGTACAAGTGACATACGCTTGCTTAAACTGATGCAGTTTTAATAATGCATCTATTGGTGTTGTGCTTCCTGCCACTCCCTCCAGTACCACCAGTGTATTTCTGCAGTGTAACACCGTAAGGACATGAAAGCTTTCTAGGGATGAAACTTTGAATGGTTCCACAAAGGTGGTAACATACTACTATTGGAAAAGGCAGCAGGGTATGCGAGAGGATTGCACTGCCCAGTCTAGTCACTTATCCTTCTAGGTTGTTGCCCACCTCAAATGGCCAGCTACCACTTGACCATAAAATTAAACATTCATACAGGGGGTGTTAGAGGCAACATGTATAGAAAGTAAGTCACAAGCTCACTGTATTGAAGAAATGAGTGCACGATGCTGTTTGTAGCCGTGGTGTGTCTTTATTGCAGGAATGCTGTGTTGTCATAAATGCACAGCCAAAGTGTTTCGCCCAAACATGGGCTTCTTCAGGGCTGTAATAGCATACAATATACACACATTTAGCACTTTCATGTTAATACTTTGTTGTGTGCATTTGGAGGTGACAATTATTCCCAAAAGCATTACAGACTGCTAGGAGAACATGTCCAGGCTCTCATTCCCCGGTGGAGCGACCCACCAGGACAATCAAAGCAAATAATACTGCATTGCTGCGTTGTGATTGGTCAAGGGAGCCTGGGTGCCTGCCAATCACAGTGCTGCATTGCAGCATTTTGATTGGTCAGGGAGTCTTGCTGCTGGTCCTGGCTTCCTGTACCACACCACAAGGAGAGAGCAGGAGCAAGAAGCAGAGACGCAGTGGCAGGAACTGCGGTATGGTAAGTTTGTCATCTTTTTCTTTCTTTATCAAAACTACCTCGTGCTCGCTGCAACCCACCCCCCCCATCCCTCCACTCCCGCGAGTCATGTCGCCCGCTACTGTAGTTGTCTGTACAGATCCTACCATAAGCGCCATTTTATCAGTATTTTAATGTACTTTGTGATTAAGAGGCTCCATCATAAGAGTCACAATTAGTGAGGACCAAGGTATAACTCTGAGTTGTCATCCTTAATAGGAGAACAGGTTGAAAAAATGTTTTTACTGTAATTATCGTGAAAGATCCTCCAAAGTTAAAGAATATGAAAGTCTAAATACGTGACCTCAGGTTCGTTCTATCCAGGATTACAGATTCAGCACCAAGTGATGGTTTTCATAGGTTTGACAATGTTCAACATGATGCTCTGCAGATATCTGAAAAATAAATAACTACTCTAATTTATAGAGCGCTACTAATCACCTGTGAGGGTATTCAGGTGCTGTCCATAGCCGAGGGGAGATTTAGTGATTTGCCCAGAATCACAGGATGCTCTGCCACTGTCGACACTCAAACTTGGATGCCCAACTCCAAGGTCAGCAGCACTGGCCATCATGCCACATTCGCCAAATTATTCAACAACAAAACAACTGCCAATACTGGGTATTGTTCTATCAATTTTTGAATTAACCTGTATGAAAGAAACATAAAGGTCCGTTTTTTAGTTTACGTCACTAGTTTATTTATTTATTTGAACACTAGTGGGAAAAAGTTTTTTTTCTTATATTTTCATTAGAAACTAATGTTTGGTGTATATACAAAAAACTAGTACAATAGCATATTTACAAGTGATTCATAATATACAAAAAACAATTTACCAACTGTTTTTAGACACATCCAAGCTTTCACACTGGCCAAAACATTCATCCATCTAAATTCATCCAACACAAAAACAGTACAAATCCTAAAGGTCTAATGTCAAAAAAAGACAAAAAATCTATCAATTTCTTTAAATGTACATATATACAATTTTCACATTTTAACGTTTTTTTTCTTTTTGAATGAGATATTTGCACCTTTTTTAATTGGACCTATTTAAAGAAATTATTTAAATTTTTGACAAAACGACCACACAACCGGTCGACGCGTTTCGAACTCCCCAGTACAGAGTTCTCCTCAGGACCAACAATCTTAATGTGGTGAAAAAAAGCACTCCAAGAGTAGATGGTATTGTAACGATAGACAACTTAGACCAGAGTTAATAATGGCATTGTCGTTCTTTAAAATGTTTGACTCCATAAAAAATTTTCGGCGTGCATGTGATTCAATCACCCAAGTCCAAAGCTTGCCAAATGGCATCAAAGTTTGAATATCAGAACTTTATCTTATAATAATTCCATCATAGTAATATTCAAATCAATTTATGTAAAAAAAAAAAAAGTACAAAACTGTGAACATCGGTCTATAAGCAGATCTAGCTACACATTCTAAAATACGTATAAAAAGGTATCAGAGCTTCTATTTTTAGCCATGCCTTTATTGATTACGTCTATTTCGATCATAATAATTGGCTCTTCTAAAGTTGGTTTTACTTCTGGGTCAGTGGAAGGGAAAGCAAAGCATGCAGATAATCTAAATGCACATCGTAGTAACATCCTGGAATGGAATATAAGGCAGAATAATACGTGTAGAAGACCTAGTTGTTAAGTTGGGATTCTCAATAATTGATCATTATTTGTATAAGATTTCTTTGCATTTATTTATTGGCTAGAATGGGGTTAAACTTTTCACCAATCTCATATTTGCAGCTGGTTGTCGTAGAGCACCTTACACATCGATGCACAGAATTATGTGTTCACGGTTATCATCCATCTATATGTAGTTCTATATATGTTACTTTTCAGCAATTTGTTTTGTGTTGCCAAGTAAGCCGTGCCAGATGTTGTTCTATGTTACTTTTCTTTTCCATTTGCTAGTCTTGGGGAACTTGAAGTATGTGCAATTAATTTACCTCTCATTGTGTCCTTTGTAACTTCCCATGTTGTGTCTCAGGAGGTGCCAACTGTGTTGCTCTCCTTTAAATACATTTCCAGAGCTGCCTTATTCTCTTTTAAATCTCACTGCCTTGGAAATGCACATAATATAACATAACATTGCCATGTTTTTACATAAAGGAAAATACAAGCACATGGTATAACATAACGCAGCATGCATTTGCAGAGTCTACATTCATTCTTTGTAATACCAGCAATATATTGATACCTGTGACAAACTGGGTTGGTGGCTGACTGAGGTCTGAGCCCTGGTCAAGCAGCAACCACAATTTATTTTATTTATTTAACATTTGTATGGCGCGACAAATCATCCCCAAGGGGATCTCCGGGCGCCTACAAGCAAAAGAACCAACCACCCACTCAGCCTGAGCCCCTAGAACAGCCAAGTTTTTAGGCTCTTCTTGAATTGCCCCAAAGGCGAACAGCCACGCAATTCTTCCGGAAACCTGTTCCAATGGAAGGGGGCAAGATAAGAAAAGGCGCGACCTCCCATTCTGGCCCTGTTTATTTTACAAGGGACTAAGAGATTTTGATTACTCGATCTCAGCAGACGCCCCAGGATATATGCTCTCACCTTCTTTCTTAGGTATGCCGAGCCCAGGCCTTGCCTAGCTTTGAACACCAGGATCAGAAGCTTAAAGATTGCTCTCTTCCTAACGGGCAGCCAATGCAAAGATAGCAGTAGTGGACGGGACGGGGTACGTCTGGGCTTGTTCAAAGCCAATCTTGCCGCCGTATTCTGCACTATCTGGAGCCTAGAAATGAGTTCTTCCTTGGCGCCCACCAAGAGAGCGTTCCGTAGTCCAAACTACTCACAATCAACGCCTGGATGAGGGTCTTTCATGCATCCAGAGGGATCCAAGGAAAGACTTTCATCAGCATTTTCAAGGTCCCAAAGCAAGAGCTGGACAATGCTTTTACCTGATCTTCCGAGGATAGCTTACAGTCCAGTAGGATTCCCAAATTTCTAGCCTGATTAGTGGGGGAGGGCGAGATCCCCAGTTCCGAAGGCCACCAATCCGGAGACCAGAGTTCCTCCTCCTTCCCAAACAGAAGGATCTCCGTCTTGTTTGAGTTAAGGTGGAGAAAATTATCTCTCATACAGGCCGCTATGTTCAGCAAACAGATCTTAAACTTGGTTCTCGTGACCGATGGGTCTTGGTCAAATGGAATGATCACCAGAATGTCGTCTGCATATGAGATTGTTTCAAACCCACAAGTTCTTATAATAGCAGACAACGGGGCTTAGGATGGAGCCCTGGGTCTCCCTTCTCCAGCAGGGTGGGATCTGACATACATGGCTCCAATTTTACCAGTTGGGATCTGTTTGGTGGAGAAGTGTGGCTCAATGGTTAGAGCAGGCAGACCTCAATGCAGAGTTCTGGCCAGGGACCAGGGTTCGATTCCTGCCCCGGCGGGTCTCGGGCTCATTAATTCCCCTGACCGGATATTCTCGCCTCAGTGCCTATTCTGATCATGGGTCCCACGCTGCAACTCTGGGCAATAGCTTGCTTAGTCTCCACAACGGCCCCCACAACGCGAGGGATGCCTGGTCTGCACCATGGGGGTGCCCAGGAGTGGACACTTCACAGGGAAAGCCAGGAAGGGTTCCACAGCGGTATTCGTACAAGCGCCGGGAAACCCACTGCGGGTAGCTGTGCGCTATACAAGTACAAAAACATTTACATTTACATTTGGCAGAAAATTATCCAACCACGCCAGTGCTTGGCCCTCGACACAATCCTTGTCAGGGTAAGGCACAATCAAACCCCAAAATAATAATATAGCAGAATCTAATAAATAAAACAAGACCAAAATGACAAAAATCCAATAAGTAGGACTAGAGTTATACATTTGTAAAGATTTAAGTGTAAAATAATACCAAAAAAGCACACAGCACCAACCGTAGCTATATGGTTATTCTGGCCTTGGTGAAGTCACAGGTTCTGGTTGACTTCAATGGAGTGTAAATCCACTACAGTCACCAGGTTTGGCACGCTGAAGTTTACATTCTCAAATTCGTGCCAAGAGTACCATTGGCGATAGTGGGAGCGGCGAGGAGCAGGGAGAGTGTCACAGGAGGTGACTGGCATAGCGCAAAGATCAGGCCAGGTGTCATGGGCATTGCTGGAGCTTTGCATTGGTACTACCCTAAGAGCGGCGAGGTCTCAGTGCAAACGGGCCCATTTCCAGTCGCGAAGAGTACAATAGCTTGACTGCAGCTCCACCACACCAAGGGACCAGGACCTGAAGGCTACCACTTGAGGGTCAGGACCTTACTTCAGTCTGGAGTCCAGTATTTATACACAGTTGTGCCTTTTAAATGGGAAAAAGCTTCTAGAGGCATGCAAGTGCACAAATGCACTGCCATTCTGACCCTGGCTCCATGCTTACTACAGGGGGTATGCAGCCCTTTTTGTGGAGGCAGGGTACAGCCTATTCAATTATAAGTGGGGATGGGCCCAGCTCATCCCTTCCATCCTAACAGTGATGTAACATCCAGTCACACCTACACTTCCCATTATGTGTGGCTTTCAAGGAGGAATACACAAAGCCCAACTGTCACCCACGGACAGTCATGTGACACAGACACAGGCTACAGGCACCAAATGGCTAAAGTAAGCAAATGCCAACTTTCTAAAATTTGCTTTTTAAAAATAGTTATTTAAAATCCGACTTCACCATACGTTAGGATTTCCCATTACAATTGTAAAGACACTTAACATGAACCAGTCCCCTGGGCGAAGTTGGAGATTAAACTTTTAAAATGCAAAAAGGTAACTACAATCTTAACCTATTGCAGAGGTAGGGCATGCATTATTGAAAACGACTTTAGGAGTTTTTCACTACCAGGACATGTAAAACTAAAAGATACATGTCCTACATTTTTAATACATTGTACCCTGCCTTCAGGGCCTCCCCTAGTGGTAACTTATGTGTAGTAGCAAGGAAGCTTTGGGCCTGGTAAATTGCCATGGCATTTTAAAACTGCACACACACAGGCTGCAATGGCAGGCCAGAGACATGTTTACAGTGTTACTCAAGTGGATGGTACTAGCAGTTCTGTATGCCCACTAGTAGAATTTAATTTACAGGCACTGGGTACATGCAGTGCCACTTTACCGGGGACAAACAAGTGAATTCAATATTCCAATTGGGTATAAGCCAATTGTAAAATGATGGGTTGATAATAGGGGCAAGGAGGATTGACTGGATTGGGTACACCAGTAAAAACTTGGGGGGAGACTGTATTATCATCAATTTTCAAGACCCCAGGGTGGCTGGTTGGATAACAATGCAGGGTTGGGGTACAAGTAGTGGTGGAATTGGCATTGTGGATCTTTCTTTTTTTTACCCAAGGCAAACATGCTTATTAAAAGGTGGTCCCATGAATCTAAATAGCTTCACCAATCCCCCGATGGTAAGGATTGCACCCCCACCCTCCACCCTACAGCAATGGCAACCCCAAAATATTGGTTTAAATTATAATAATTTGGAAGACACTCAATGTTTGAACTGGGGATACTGACCAAAGCTTAACACAAGGGGATGCCTTTCATACCGGAAGCCATGTTGGAACCCTGAAACCCCGGCACTGAGTACTGATGTTGTGTTGAAGGTAACAAAAGATGATGAAAAGGCTGTATCTCTAGAGGAAAATAGCGGGGATTTAATGCAAAACACGAGTGGTGAGGTGTTAACGGAACAAAATATTGTGGACAATGATCACAACTTGGGAGATGAGGATGGTAGTCAATTGAGTTCCATAGGATTGCCCATTGTTAATATAATGGCTAGTGACAGCCCTGCTATAGGAAGTTTTGTATCTTGGAACATTGCAGGATTGGGGAATAAGTTGATGTTACAATCATGGGCCGACTTCATTAATGGGTTTGAACTGTGTTTTTTTCAGGAGACATGGGCTTGTGACCCTATTTACCTCCAAGGCTACCTAAATTTTTTGATTCCGGCATGTCGAGGTCCTAGGGGTAGACCCAAAGGAGGCCTCACAGTCTGGATTAGACAGAGTTCTGAACTTACTGTGAAAATGTGGGACTTGGGCTGTAGAGATATTCAAATGCTGCGAATTTCCTCAGTAGAGTGGGGTGTGATAGATTTATACAATGTCTATGCCAGAGGTTGCAATAATGGGAGTTCCCCAACTTTAGAGGCTCTATCTAATTTTCTGCAATCAAAGTCCCTTGGGAACAGAATAGTAATAGCTGGGGATTTAAATAGGACCTTTGAACCTTTAGACAGTACCGAAAACCCATTAGGGCAGGAAGAGGACAATCTATGGGGTGTTCCCTCCCTGAATCTTGCCCCTGTCAAACGTTGGTCAAAAGATATTCTTTCCTTAAATGCTATGTGTTTAGAATATGGGATGCGTGCCCTCAATGGTAGAACAAAGGGAGATAAGGAAGGTGTGTGCACATATGATAATGGTCATAACAGAAGCAGGATAGACTACGTTATTTGTAGTCTTAATCTTTGGCAGGGGGTTTGTGACATGGAAGTCAAGGGCAGGATAGAAAGTGATCACAACCCTCTTTGCGTGACCCACACCTGGTGGAAGCACACTCAGCCTAATCGACATGCTAGTAATGGGCTGCTCACAGACATGGCGAATAATATGCGTAGATTGAAATGGCCCTCGGTGTTGGCGAATGCAGCCTCCATGGATTTTATTGGGTCTGAAGTGGACAAAGCAATCGTTTCCATGGAATTAGCTAGCCCCACACCCCCAGGATCTAGGGCGATCACTGAAATCCACAATAATCTTTTCGCCACCTTAAAGCCATACTTTATGAGAGCATGCAAGGGTAATCGCACAGCTTCCACCAAACCAGCAGGGTGGTTTAACCAACAGTGCAGGGCAGCCAGATTAATAGTGGGTAATGCTATCAGAAGCAGGGACAGGGTAGCAATCAAAGCTGCCAGGAAGCAATATAACGCTAGCATTTCCTTGGCCAAAAAAGACTGGGATGAGAAATATTGGGAGGAATTAAAGGAGGCCTCTGGAGCAAAGGATTCCAGGCTTTTCTGGAAGATAGTAAAGTGGGGCAGAGGCGGCATCCCAAGAAAACCGGATAATAATGTTGCTGAATCCGACTGGGTGAACTACTTTAGGCCCCAATATGCTGAGACAAAGGAGTGGGGTGGTGGGGATGCAATCTTGGCTGTATTTCCCAAGGATAATTTGTTTTCCGCCAAGGAAGTTGAACTTGTAATTAGCTCCGTTCAAGGGGGCAGGGCCCCCGGGTTAGATGGGATACCCTCGGACGTTTTTAAAAATGATAAAAACAGGTGGGGCAGATATGTGCTCCTATTGGGGAACGCAATTGCAAAAGGTGCGCTAGTCCCAGAACAGTGGAAGGGAGCCATTATTATACCTGTCCACAAAAAAGCAGATCGATCCCTTCCAGCTAATTACAGGCCCATAAGTTTGATTGCCACCATCCAAAAAGTAATTGGGAAGATGGTGGTAAACAAACTTATGGATTGGGTGGACGAAAATGATTCTCTTTCCCCTTTTCAGGCAGGCTTTCGGAGGGCTACCAGTACCATCGACCAGGTGTTTCGCTTTACTATGTTACGGTGGGGGACGGTTCTTCTTGGTGGGGGCAGCCTGTATGTCGCTTTTGTCGACCTGCGGGCTGCCTTTGACCTAGTCCCAAGGGGCAAGCTCTGGGCAGTGTTAAGTAAGATAGGCATTCCCGCAGAATTGCTCACTTTAAGTATGAGGTTGCATGAATGCAATTTTGCCAAAGTACAGTGGGGGACAAATGGTCAATCCTCAATTGACTTTCCTGTGGAGCGTGGGGTGCGTCAAGGTTGTGCAATGGCACCCCTGCTCTTCACATTATATATCAATGGGATAGTCAGTAGGATGCAGGACGCTAGTGTGGATGCGCCTTCGTTGGCGGGCATCAGGGTTCCTATCCTGATGTTCGCTGACGACACTTTGATAATGTCCAAAACCCCAGCGGGTCTGCAACGGGCCCTGAATATTTTTGACGACTTTTGCCAGGAGCATGGCCTGGAAGTAAACATAGGCAAGACCAAGCTGATGGCTTTCTCCCGAGGACATAAACCTCGCCCTAGGATACATTTGAATAATATTGGGCTTGAGGTCGTAAGGGAGTTCACTTACCTGGGGGTACAAATCGCAAGTAATTATGGTTGGTCCCACCACATAGAAAAGGCGGTCTTGAAACATCAGCAAATATCGGGGGCCTTACGGGTGGAGCACAATAGATCCAAAACAAAACCCATAAAACCTGTCCTCGCTGTATATGATGCCAAGGCAATAGGATCGGCCTTATATGGGGCGGAGCTGTTTGGTTTTGACAAATTAACTACATTACAGATAGATGAGAACAGGTTTCTTAGGGGTATTACGGGACTGCCCCAGAGTACACCATTAATCCCTCTTAGCCTTGACCTGGGAAGAAGATCGGTAACCGACCGAGCCAGACTGCGTCCCATCTTATTTTGGAGACGACTTTGGTCCACCCCTGAAATTAGGCATTATGCGGAAGGCTTCCTGGCAATAATCAAAATTGACACCTTCCATAAAATATCATGGCTGAAAAACTTAAGGGTATTGCTAGGTGAACTAGGTCTTTCCAACCTTTGGGACAATCCGTCGGGGGAAGTATTCCCAAGTAAAAATACACTAAAAGCGCTATATTGGGAATGGATAGACGTGAGGCTCTGGAGAGGGGTTAAATCTGACTCAATGGGAGGTCACTTTCTGGAAAGTAAAATGTGTCCTGTACTAGAAAATTACTGGGACAGTATAACTGTTCCTATGGACAGAAAGTTGTTCTTCCAATTAAGATCTGGTTCCCTCCCGTTGAGAGATCTAACAAGCAGGTGGAAGAGTTTGAATACCCAGTGCTGCCCAGCGTGCGGCGCAACCAACGAAAGTGTGGGACACTTCCTATTTGCTTGTAAGGCTTATGCCTCCCCAAGAAGGGTCTGGTTAACCCCTACCTGTAAAAACCTTGGGACATCCAGTGCAGCTGAGGCGCAGAGAATTATTTGTACTACCTCTGAGGAGCCTATTGTCATAGGAATAGCAAAGTACCTGGGGTGGGCTTGGTCCATCAGGCGGAGAGCTCTTTCTCTTTCTCCTAATGTTTCTTGACTATGTTTTAACTTGTATACCTTTTTGTTTTACAATGATTAAGCTTGCGCAACTGTTTTAATGTATTGGATGAAATGCTTTGACTAAGTGTGATGTTTTTATATATATGTATGTTGTGCTTTTATGAGTCTATAACTCGAATAAAGCTTTTCTACTAAAAAAAAAAAAAAAAAATGTTTGTAAGAGAGAGCAAAAGCACTTTATCACTGGATATCACTCTAAAGTTGACAGAGTCCTAAGGCCAGCAACAATGAAGTCAGGAAAAACAGGAGGTCTGAAAGCAAAAAGTTAGGGGGAAACCAAACCAAGGATTGCAAGTCTAACATTACCCATGTCAATGGTACTCATTTTATTGACCCTGGAAGGTTGAACGAACCAACAGTGAATCGATCTTGTAATCATGAAATCAAACTGGAGTGGATGGCTGGAGTGAATGCATAAGTCCAGTGATCCAACAGGCCTGCTATGTGAATTTCCGCAGTCCTAAACATGTTTGATCTACCTTTGCAGATATGACTCTCATACACCTTCATACACCTTCATAGCATCAATAGATCCACCCCTACCCCTAAATAAGCAGTTGCAGACATTCAACAATATGAGCAGAATTTATACATTTTCAAATGCTATTTGCAGCATTTTAAAAATGCTAAACCTGTGAATTAAAAATGAGGTTTTGCCATCAAAAAATGTATTTCTTTGTTCACTTAAATTGAACTACAGTGTGTAAAATTGTTTACGAATGGTAGTCCTAGTTTACAAACGAAATTTTGACTGCAAACATACAGATACAGTCATTTACTGCATTTACAACTGTTTTTTTCTCTCATAACTATGGAGAAAACTATGGAGAAAAATCAAGCAAGCGGCTAGAACTGGGCATTTGAGACATGGCTGCCTTGGAGGTTTATGAATACTCACAAACATGTCTATTTGTGAATATTCCCAAACTCCTCTCTGGCTTCTTTCAATGTTAGAAGTAGCTGGACGTTTACACAGCACTTTCAGTAGCATAGCAAGAGTGGAACAGATAACCCCTAGATTTGGTGAGAGTGTAGAGGAAGAGTTTCCCCCACAGTAAAAATTCTTTCTGTAGGTGAATAAAAACCATGTGCATTTACACATGAGGCTCTATCCCCCCCCCCACCTCCCCCCTGCCACCCTGCGCATGCTACTCAATGAAAAACTCCTCAAAGGAAGGTATAGGAGATCTATGTAATAGACGGGTTCTAAGGCATACTTTTGGCAATGTTCGTGAATTGGAAAAATACTGGGAAATACTTTCAAAAGGAGAAGTAAACCTTGGATAGAGCTCGAAGGCTTCTATTCTCAGGACTATTGCACATCCCGTGTTCTTAAGCGGCTGCTGGGTCTGCTTATTTGGAAAGTTACTATCTCAAGATATCTTCACAGTTTTTAGTTACCCACACTCAGTGAGGGGCCACCAGTCTGCACAGGGGAGGACGAGTGAGCTCTGCTCACACTGATATGTGCTGTGAAATGATAGAGACCTTGGATATAGTGAGCAGTCACCGTATATTGGTTTACATGGCTGTAATACCAATGCAGTATTTATCCAGTAGCGTTGTCAATGTATCCTACTATTCTTTCAAATATTTTACAAGGCTGGCCTCCTGTCTACAGTCCTGGAAATGTACCTGCTTACTTAAGGTCCCTAGAGTTAAGCACTCTTCTCACAGATGGACAATCAGACTTCCGGTGGATGTGGCATTCCTGGTTTGAAAAAAGAATCCCAAACTTAAAACTTTAATGAAGAAGCTGCTTAGGTAACCCTCCTTTGTATATCGACCATCACCCTTTCTTCTCGTCTATCACCAGCTATCTCCATGACCTAGATTATTACACCTCATTGTACCTGGCACAGAAAAACTCAATATATAATAATCAACTAATGTACGAGTGACACGAGCTCACATTAAATCCAACCTGTGAGGTATGTGAGGTCTGATGGGGCATACCTTCAGAGGGCAGGGCCATGGAGAGGGGGCGTGGCTTTATTATTTTCATGATGTAATGCTATGTGGGAGGAGGGACCATGGAGGCAGCGGGTCTCGGTACGGGTGTAAATCAGTGGTGCTTTGGAATCACCTGAACAGGTACAAAACCTTTGCAGTGCCGAATCTACATTCCTACCCATTACATCGTATGTTATCAAAATCAGGAATCTTTACATAGCAGGAACGTTTTCAGTTCTTTACTTTACAGGTATGCTATTTTTAAACAGTTTAAAGCCAACTACTACACTTATGTGTTGAAGCCCTTACACACATGCACACACACAGGCAGACCGTAGCATCCCTCTGCTCTCCCACTATTACACAATCTGATGTGACAAGTCTCATTATTACAGCGGCCTGCTCAGCTCTGCAGCTCCAGTGGTTCCACGGCCTAAGGTCCTGGAGCAACCCTCTGCTCTCCCACTATTACACAATCAGATGTCACAAGTCTCATTATTACAGCGGCCTGCACAGTTCTCTGGCCCCTCTGGTCCCATGGCCTGAGGTCCCGTAGCCCCTCTCCTCTTCCACTATTACACAATCTAATGTCACAAGTCTCATTATTACAGCAGACTGCACAGCTGTGTGGCCCCTGTGGTCCTACGGCCTGAGGTCCCGTAGCAACCCTCTGCTCTCCCACTATTACACAATCTGATGTCACAAGTCTCATTATTACAGCGGCCTGCACAGCTCTCTGGCCCCTGTGGTCCCACAGCCTGAGGTCCCGTAGCAACCCTCTGCTCTCCCACTATTACACAATCTGATGTCACAAGTCTCATTATTACAGCGGCCTGCACAGCTCTCTGGCCCCTGTGATACCACGGCCTGAGGTCCCGTAACAACCCTCTGCTCTCCTACTATTACACAATCTGATGTCACAAGTCTCATTATTACAGCGGCCTGCACAGCTCTCTGGCCCCTGTGATACCACGGCCTGAGGTCCCGTAACAACCCTCTGCTCTCCTACTATTACACAATCTGATGTCACAAGTCTCATTATTACAGCGGCCTGCACAGCTGGCTGGCCCATTTGGCCCTAGGGCCTGAGGTCTGATGTCCCAAGTCTGATCAATACAGCTGCCTGCACAGCTCTCTGGCCCCTGTGGTCCCGAGCCTAAGGTCCCACAGCAACCCTCTGCTCTCCAAATATTACACAATCTGATGTCAAAAGTCTCGTTATTACAGCGGCCTGGACAGCTCTCTGGCCCTTGTGGTCCCACGGCCTGAGGTCCCATAGCAACACTCTAATCTCCCACTATTACACAATATGATGTCGCAAGTCTAATTATTACAGTGGCCTGTACAGCTCTCTGGCCACTGTCGTCCAACGACCTGAGGTCCCGTAGCAACCCTCTGCTCTCCCACTATTACACAATCTGATGTCACAACTCTCATTATTACAGCGGCCTGCACAGCTCTCTTGCCCCTGTGGTCCCACGGCCTCAGGTCTCGTAGCAACCCTCTGCTCTCCCACTATTACACAATATGATGTCGCAAGTCTAATTATTACAGTGGCCTGTACAGCTCTCTGGCCACTGTCGTCCAACGACCTGAGGTCCCGTAGCAACCCTCTGCTCTCCCACTATTACACAATCTAATGTCACAAGTCTCATTATTACAGCGGCCTGCACAGCTGTCTGGCCCCTGTAGTCCCACGGCCTGAGGTCCCGTAGCAACCCTCTGCTCTCCCACTATTACACATTCTTATGTCACAAGTCACATTATTATAGCGGCCTGCACAGCTCTCTTGCCCCTGTGGTCCCACGGCCTGAGGTCCTGTAGCATCGCTCTACTCTCCCACTATTACACAATTTGAAGTCACAAGTGTCATTATTACAGCGGCCTGCACAGCTCTCTGGCCCCTTTGGTCCCACGGCCTGAGGTCCCGTAGCAACCCTCTGCTCTCCCACTATTACACAATCTGATGTCACAACTCTCATTATTACAGCGGCCTGCACAGCTGTCTGGCCCCTGTGGTCCCACAGCCTGAGGTCCCGTAGCAACCCTCTGCTCTACCACTATTACACAATCTGATGCCACAAGTATCATTATTACAGTGGCTTGCACAGCTCTCTTGCCCCCGTGGTCCCACGGCCTCAGGTCTCGTAACGACCGTCTGCTCTCCCACTATTACACCATCTTATGTCACAAGTCTCAGTTATTACAGCGGCCTGCACAGCTCTCTGGCCCCTGAGGTCCCACGGCCTGTGGTCCCGTTGCAACCCTCTGCTCTCCCACTATTACACAATCTGATGTCACAAGTATCATTATTACAGTGGCCTGTACAGCTCTCTGGCCACTGTTGTCCCACGACCTAAGGTACCGTAGCAACCCTCTGCTCTCCCACTATTACACCATCTTATGTCACAAGTCACATTATTACAGCGGCCTGCACAGCTCTCTGGCCCCTGTGGTCCCACAGCCCGAGGTCCCGTAGCAACCCTCTGCTCTCCCACTATTACACAATCTGTTGTCACAAGTCTCATTATTACAGCGGCCTGCACAGCTCTCTTGCCCCTGTGGTCCCACGGCCTCAGGTCCCGTACCAATCCTCTGCTCTCCAACTATTACCCAATCTGATGTCACAAGGTTCATTATTACAGCGGCCTGCACAGCTGTGTGGCCCCTGTGGTCCCACGGCCTGAGGTCCCGTAGCAACCCTCTGCTCTCCCACTATTACACAATCTGATGTCACAAGTCTGTTTGTTACAGCGGCCTGCACAGCTCCCTGGCCCCTGTGGTCCCACAGCCTGAGGTCCTGTAGCAATCCTCTGCTCTCCCACTATTACACAATCTAATATCACAAGTCTCATTATTACAGCGGACTACACAGCTCTCTGACCCCTGTGGTCCCACTACCTAAGGTCCCGTAGCAGCCCTCTGCTCTTCAACTATTACACCATCTTATGTCACAAGTCACATTATTGTAGCGGTCTGCACAGCTGGCTGGCCCCTTTGGTCCCACGGCCTGAGGTACTGTAGCAACCCTCTGCTCTCCCACTATTACACAATCTAATGTCACAAGTCTCATTATTACAGCGGCATGGACAGCTCTCTGGCCCTTGTGGTCCCACGGGCTGAGGTCCCGTAGCAACCCCCTGCTCTCCCACTATTACACAATCTAATGTCACAAGTCTCATTATTACAGCGGCATGGACAGCTCTCTGGCCCTTGTGGACACACGGCCTGAGGTCCCATAGCAACACTCTGATCTCCCACTATTACACAATCTGAAGTCACAAGTGTCATTATTACAGCGGCCTGCACAGCTGTGTGGCACCTATGGTCCCACGGCCTGAGGTCCGGTAGAAATCCTCTGCTCTCCCACTATTACACAATCTGATGTCACAAGTCTCATTATTACAGCGGCCTGCACAGCTCTCTGGCCCCTGTGGTCCCACGGCCTGAGGTCCCATAGCAACACTCTGATCTCTCACTATTACACAATCTGATGTCACAACTCTCATTATTACAGCGGCCAGTACAGCTCTCTGGCCACTGTCGTCCCACGACCTGAGGTCCCATAGCAACCCTCTGCTCTCCCACTATTACACAATCTGATGTCACAACTCTCATTATTACAGCGGCCTGCACAGCTCTCTTGCCCCTGTGGTCCCACGGCCTCAGGTCTCGTAGCAACCCTCTGCTCTCCCACTATTACACAATCTGATGACACAAGTCTCATGATTACAGTGGCCAGGACAGCTCTCTTGCCCCTCTGGTCCCACGGCCTGAGGTCCCGTAGCAACCCTCTGCTCCCCCACTATTACACAATCTGATGTCACAAGTCTCATTATTACAGCGGCCTGCACAGCTCTCTGGCCCCTGTGGTCCCACAGCCTGAGGTCCCGTAGCATCCCTCTGCTCTCCCACTATTACACAATCTGATGTCACATTTCTCATTATTACAGCGGCCTGCACAGCTGTCTGGCCCTTGTGGTTCCACGGCCTGAGGTTCCGTAGCATCTATCTGCTCTCCCACTATTACACAATCTGATGTCACTGACATCAGATTGCATTGACTGAAAGGTCAAAGGATAGATCTGCATTCTTGACCCCAGAAGGCCACTTCCAGTTCAGTGTGATGCCCTCTGGCTTAAAGAATACCCCTGCCAGCCTTCAGAGGTTGGAGAATAGGTTCCTGGATGGGAAGAAGGTATTCTCTACTATTCTCTACTGCCTACCTAGTTGACAAAGCTGCCTTCAGCTCTATCTAGGAGAAACATCTGTGCCACCAGCAGGAGGTACTTCAGGCCCTGCAACATGTGGGTCTGACTATCAAGGACAGCAAGAGCCAGATAGGACAGAAAGTGTCTGATGGGGTAGAGCAACCCTTGACCCTGTTGTAGGGAGGTCGCTCCCCACGCCAGGCAGCACCACCGGACAGCGCCTGCCCTTGACTCAGCGGCTGCTGAGTGCAAAGCCCTCCACCACCCGCATGCTGCCACCTGCGCCTCATCCCTGGTGGCCAGTGGTAGGCTCGTAGGTTTGTTTCTTCCCGCACTGTTGTGTTTGTGCCCCACTGTTTTAATTCTGTACTGTGCTTTGTGTTGGTCCTGATTGTGCCTGTGCTTGTTTTCGTCGGTCCCGCTTCCTTCCGCTGCGGCACCGCCTTCCACCTCCATTCGTCTGTTCCCCCCACCCAGCTGCTCCTCCCTCCCACCTCCCCTTTTTATGGCGGCTGCAGCGCACTCAGTGCCAGAACCCTTGGACCCCGAAGACACCAAGACACCCGTCTGCACTACGACGCCAGCACCCTTCACGCACTCAACCCTGGACGAGAACACACCTGCTACCAGGCCACCCTGAAGCGCACCCAAGGGCCCTTCACCTGCCGGTACTGCAGCTACACCAGCATCCGACCCGCAAAACCACCAACCAACGAACACAACTATCTGAGGTGCATCCTCCTCAACATTCGCTCTGCCCGCAAAAACGCTGTCGAACTCTGGGTCCTACTCGACTCAACCGCCCCAGACGTCGCCTTCCTGACGGAGACCTGGCTGAACCCCTCCTCAGCACCCGACATCACCGTAGCCATCCCGGAAGGCTACAAGATCTCCTGCAGAGACCGCACCAACGGAGTAGGAGGTGGAACTGCCATCATCCACAAGAACTCCCTCAGAGTCTCGACCAATACTGACGACACCCTCAGCACCGTTGAACACCTACACTTCCAGATCCACACCGACCCAAACACCACCCTCAGAGGAACACTTGTCTACAGACCCCCTGGACACAGACCACAGATCAGCGTCTCCTTCGCCGACCTCATCAGCTCCCACCCCTCGCCTTCACAGACTACATCCTACTCAGGGACCTCAACTTCCACCTTGAGAACAACAACGATGCCAACTCTGCCACCCTGATCGACAACCTCGCCAACCTCGGACTCAGACAGCTTGTGACAACACCCACCCATGCCGCCGGTCACACGCTTGACCCTATCTTCTCCGCAAGCCCCCACGTCTCCTTCAACCACACCACTGAACTCCACTGGACCAACCACCGCTGCGTCCATTTCACCTTCAAAAACCCCACCACACTCCACCGCACCCAGCAGATGCCTCGTCGCTGCTGGAGCAGTCACTGAAGAGCAGCTAGCCACCACCCTCCCCCAGAGCCCACCAGCTTACCCAAACTTACCCGACACCGCCGCCCTCAACCTCCGACAGTGGATCGAGGACTGTGCCAACACCCTCATCCCCGCTCAAGACACCCTCCAACAGCCACACCAGCAAGAAAGCCACCTGGTTCTCTGATGACATCCAGGCCTCCAAGCGTACTTGCCGGAAACTGGAGAAGAACTGGTTACGAGAACGAACACCAGACAACAACGCGGCCCTAAAAAACGCCGCCCGCAGACACCATCAACTCATCAGAACCGCCAAGAGGACCGCATTCAAGGACCGCCTGGATAACAACACACACAACAGCATGGAGCTTTTCAGCATCGTGAAGGAACTCTCCAACCCCAGCTAAAACACCAACGACATCCCCCCTTCGCAGGACCTGTGCGACTCACTGGCCACCTTCTTCCACTGCAAGAACGCCGACATCCACGGCAGCTAAAAAGCCACGACTGCCCCGCCGACCACCGAGACCTCCACCCCCACGACCACCAGCGGCCTGATTGCCTGGTCCAACGTCAACAACGATGACACCATCAAGATCACGAACTCATCCACTCCAGATCCCCGTCTGACCCATGCCCACACCACGTCTTCGACAAAGCCAGCACAATCATCGCCCCCCTATCTTTGGAAAGTTATCAACATCTCCTTTGAGACAGCTCCCTTCCCGGAGAGCTGGAAGCATGCAGAGATCAACACCTTAGTCAAAAAGCTCAAGGCGGACCCCAAGGACCTCAAGAACTTCCGCCCCATCTCCCTGCTCCCGTTCTCGGCGAAGGTCACTGAGAAAATCGTCAACAAACAACTGACTTGCAACCACGAGGACAACAACATCCTGGACCCATCCCAGTCCGGCTTCCGCAGCAACCACAGCAGGAAACCGCCCTCATCGCCGCCGCCGACATCAGGACCCTGCTCGACAACGGAGAAACAGCAGCCCTCATCCTCCTGGACCTGCCAGCCGCCTACGACATGGTCTGCCAATGCACACTACAAACATGCCTGCACAACGCCGGGATCCAAGAGAAGGCCCTGGACTCGACCACATCCTTCATCTCCGGCAGAACTCAGAGCATCAGCCTCCCACCCTTCCACTCCACCACCACCGAGATCATCTGCAGCATACCCCAGGGCTCTTCCCTCAGCCCAACGCTGTTCAACATCTACATGGCACCCCTCACCAACATCGCCCGACAGCATGACCTCAACCAGCATCTCCTACACCTACGACACCACTTCAGCCTTGGACAATTCCTGGTGGCCGACATCACTGGGAATAGCCCTGACACCCACCGACCACGCATGCAATCTGGGGATCATCCTCGACTCCACACTCTCTATGACTAAGCAGGTCAACGCCATCTCCTCATCCTGCTTCAACACCCTACGATGCTCTGCAGGATCTTCAAGTGGATCCCCACCAAAACAATAAGAACAGTCATCCAGGCCCTCGTCTCCAGCAGGCTGGACTACGGAAATGCCCTCGACGCAGGAACTTCAACCAAGATCCTGAGACGGCTACAACACATCCAGAACGCCTCAGCACGACTGATCCTCGACATCCCCCACCGCAGCCACACCACCCTCCACCTGAGAGACCTTCGTTGGCTCCCCTTCAACAAGAGGATAACTTCAAGCTCCTCATCTACGCACACAAGGCCCGCAATAACACCGGCCAAGCGAACCTCAACAGACGACTCAGCTTCTACATCCCTAACTGCAAGCTCCGCTCTGCCAGCCTCGCCCTCATCCTCGCCACAGTCCCCCGCATCCGAACAACAACCGCCGGCGGCAGATCCTTCTCCCACCTCGACGCCAAGACCTGGAACATCCTCCCCACCAACCTACAGACCCAATACCTACTGGCCTTCAGAAGACTTCTTAATACCTGGCTCTTCGATCAGTAGCCCCACCCTTTCCCCCCTCCCCAGCGCCTTGAGACCCTCACGGGTAGGAGGCGTGCTTTATAAATGTCCTTATTGATTGATTGAGTACAGAAGTGTATCTGGAGGGGCAGGAGCAATGTGCCACACCTCCAGGACAATGTTGACACTATCATGGCCTGGAAACCCCCTAAAACACAGACTGAGATGAGGGTCTTCCTGTGCCTCCCTGGACATTATAGCAGGTTTGTTATGGGTTATGGCACCATTCCCTCAAGGAAGCTATCTGCACGACACCTGTACTCAAGGCTCCTGCTTTCTACAGGGAGTTCATTGAACAGAAGGAAGCTTCAGAGCATGGTAGGGGCTGCCTTAGCATGGGGAAACGAGGAGTGCATAGACCAACCTGCAGCCTTAATTTTTAAGAGGTTACTTCTCGCAGACAGAGGTGGAGTAGTATTGAGAGGGAGGTCTTTGCTGTGCTTTGGGCGTTGAAGAAACTGAAACTATACCTGTTTGGGACACACTTCTGGGTACAGGTAGGCCACTGGCCCCTCAAGTAGCCCATGCAAATGAGGGGCCAAAACCTCAAGTTTTAGAGGCGGTCCATCTCCCTCTAGGGAATGGACTTTATGATGAAAGACTGTCCTCAGTAAGTCCATGCAGGTGCTGATGGTTTATCCAGGTTCTTCAGCTTTAGTGATGAGAACTCCAAGAGGGTTGGGTAGTTCTCCATGCTTTTTGCTTGGTAGGGCAACACATGTTAGACATATCAGCCTTATAGTGGTCTTCTCTCATACTGGTGGAAGACTCGGAAGGACTGCTGTACTACTCTGCAAACGTTCCGCTACCCTGCTGCCTGAGAGAAAGGACTGATCCTGCATCTTGAACCCAGGGCCCCCAGAGTGACTACAAGGGCTAGTTGGCTGGTCTCCTGATCAGATCCTTTGGGACAGAAAAGGTTTCAACCACCTTGACTAGCATCCCTGGGCTCGGTCTTCTGTGAGGTCTACACCTAAGTGTTGCTGCCCCAGTTCTAGACCCTTAGAACTGGGCCTGAAGGTGCTCTGCCAGCCCAGCTGTGGTCTTGTAAGTGGAACTGACACATCATGACGCATCTCTACTTCATTCCACTTTGGAACCGCTGAAGCATGATGTACCCCAACGCCAGACTTCGTATCACAGCCCCCAGTTGCCTTAGTAGTGCTGCTCCATGACACATCTTTGACGTAGAACTTTGCATTGCAAGTCCCTCCTCGACGTTATCCTCGACAATGAGAACCATTGGTACAGGATGCATTTTCAAAGCAGATTTTCGCATTACAAGCCCCTCAACAATGGGATCCTCGGTGAAGACACCGCATCCGAAGAGCCACCACAGGGGGAAGGTCCTTCTCCTACCTCGCCGCCAAGACTTGGAACTCCCTCCCGACCCAACTCCACCTGACCCAGGACCACCTCGCCTTCAGGAAGCAGCTCAAGACCTGGCTGTTCGAGCAGTAGCGGACCCCCCCCCTCCCCTAGCGCCTTGAGACCCTCCGGGTGAGTAGTGCGCTATATTAATGCTTTGATTGATTGATTGATTGACTCGCAGCGCAGCTCCGCTGCTCCTCAAAACTTCACCTGCGTGACGAATCCTCAATGCAGGATCTCTCAATGCACCGCAAGCCAGGATTTACACTACTTTGTTAAGTGGGCCTAACTAGGTCCCTGTGACCAGACTGTGTTCCATCATGGTCAGTCTGAACTTTTTACTTTCGCCGGGGCTGGCGCAACCAGATAATCAAAGTTAGTGCTTTGCGCTTCTAGACACAGTTTTTACTTAAAACATTAAAATTGTATACTTCTGTGTCCAAGGATTCGAATTTTGATATCAAATAATCTTTTAAATTGCACTGTATTTTTTTTAATTGGTGTGAGATTTTCCTTCTGTGTTGTTTTCACTTTATTACTGTTTAAAGTACTGCATAAAACTTAACACATTGCCTTTTAGTTCAGCACGACTGCTTCGTGTCAAGCTACCAGAGGAGTGAGCACAGGTTAATTTAGGATTTTTCTGTGACTTTACCCTGACAGAAATTGTGGTTGTTGCTTGACCACGGTTCCGCCCCCTAAACCAATAAGCCAATTTCCAACACTGTGCAATTCCACTTTTCAAGGAATAGCTCTGAAAAGTTTAACCTGGTAAATAAAAATTCTGCAGATATTTTCCTGCATGGAATGATACATATTCAGTTATTTGACTTGGCACCCTGTGTGTAGTATTTGGATTGGTTTTGATCTGTTAGCACTGAAGTAACCATGCCTTGTGGAAAAAAAAACTTGGCACTGTTGAAGGTGATCGCTGGGAAAAATTGTGGTCTTTTGTAAGGTACATGTGCGCAAAGTTGGCGGAGTACCACTACGCGGAATTTTGCGGAGTTGAACTAAACAACAAGTAACTCTATCTTTACATGTTAAAATGCACATAGTCATCTTCCAAAAGTGAAAATGAAAGTATAGCAAGCAGTGAGAGAGGTGATGATTTTGGGGTCCACCCTAACCTAGGGAGAGAACCAAGCAGGTGCCTTGAACACAAAGTGCTATTTCTCACTAAGAAGGGGCGAGGGTAAAAAATTCTCGTCTACACCGAACCCCCTTATATAACATGATAACACCAAGAGGGGTAGAGAGAAGAATAGGTGAGTAACATGCAATGGCACAAATTAGTGCCCACGCGGCAGTGAGGAAGCAGGCACGACTTGTGCGTACTCTCTTCGGAACAGTTGTGTTCTTAGGGGTTCTCCCTACCCGCCGCCATTTCGGGTTCACCAATTTGATAAACTCGTATTTGTTTTCCTTGTTGGCAGGAAGTCCCTCCACGCGTATGGATCTTTTGAAGTCCTTAAACCCTAGCAACTGACCAGAGTAAGGTAAGGTGGGGAACCTGACTGAGACTGGTAGAAGTCCTGAGGAAGACCGACGTGACCTTCTTTTGGGGGCACAGTAAAACGGTTGAAACATGTGGACACTGGCAGTTTAAGGAGGGGTGTTTTTGAGGACCTAGCATTCTCTATAACACACATCCTTCACTATTTTAATCCTGGCCTTGGGACCCGTGAATAAAGGTTTCTCTTAGGGCACCCATGAGCCAGTTTGGTACACGGTGCATATATGTGTGGGGGGCACTAAATGTTCCTCCTGGGACACTATGCAGTGGTCCACAAGGGACTGGGGTCCTTGTTTGGTGCCCCAAAGTCCTTTTCTGACAGGGTTCATTTCTGCTGTAAAAAGAATGTTGGAAAGGGACTTCTTAATCCTGACAGCGGTGCCTGCCTTGGCCCCACTTCTTGTTGGAGTACAATTCAGACTGCCGCCCCATCGAGATAAGAAGATCCTGTCAGAGGCGGCGATCTTCACCCCCGGCTACTGTGGCCTGGCCGCCTGCATTGTAATGTGGCGGTTTGACCAATGTCCTGTCTGTCAGGCAGACCGACAGCGATGGACTGTCAGTGATGGTCCGTCCGACATCATAATCAGGCCCTATGTTTCAATTTATACTAGCATCTTAACACATTGAGTTCTCTTAATATAGACAAAGGAACTAGGAGTGAATTAAACAATGCATAAATGAATACAAAATAACTTTAACGTCAACCTTTCCGAAACTGACAGCACCTTATGGAATAGCAAACATTCAAGCCAGACCCATCGCATCAAGCAAATGCAGAAAGATAATGAGCAATGCTAATAAAGGATCAGACTAATTAAAAATGAGAGTGAAATAATAATGACAATCAAGAATGTTAATGAAAGATTGTGATAATATTCAGTAAAGGTCTCACAATGCCGGCTTCCTCCTGAGAAGAGCCAGAGGAATCTCACAGTTGAAAGGAAAGCCCAGCTGAGAAGTGATGGTGCCACTCATCCGCATAAAAGAACTGAGGACACTTAAGCATATCCAGCTGACCATGAGAGACTGTGGAGGAGCCTGCAAGAATGCCATTCAAACACATAAAGGACACAGCTACAAGGCTGGAACTCATTCACCAATCACACATCACCAGCTCACATTAGTGGTAAGTTTCTCCCTACTACTACCTTCACTCCCTCAGATGTTCGACCACCAATAATCTGCCCTGTGGCACCAGGTCGAAAGCAGATTTAAGATCGACAAAGACGAACTACAAGTCATCTTTGCCAATCAAGACCGTCTGCCAATATATGATAGCAAAACGGAATACCTAATCTATCACTGCACCCAATGCTATCTTGTTTTCAATTGGCAGTATATATTGGGCCCATACATTTGTGTCATAAAGATGAACATCTATTGGGATGCTGTCAGGGCTAGCACTTTCATAAAATTGCCAACATCCACTACTTTTCAAGTTGACATGGCTGGGTATTGGGTAAACTTTTCAATTAGCGAAAATCACAGTTATGAGATTTGTGATTTGTGTACCTTACACATCTTCACCCATCAGCCACAAAACCCGCTCAAACTGTTTTCCTGAATACCTAATTTTAGCGTCGTTTTTCTACCACTCTTTGTTTCATTTCATACCTGGAAAATGCATTGAACACCTCAAAAACCACGCAGCTTTAAAAAATTTATGGAGAAAAAAACCATGGCAACTTTTAGCACTCTCTGTAATTAAGCCCTTTGAGCACTCTTTTAACTGATGGAAGTAGTTGCTTCTGTTGGTAGTTACCTTATGAATATGTTGTTTCTTTTCAACCTAAGCAAATCATCTCAACTAGTTTGCCTATAACGCAAGTTTAGTTAACGAATTATAATATTGTAACAAGATCCACTAAACATTTTCAAAAAATACTTAAAACAATTTCAAGCATTTATCAATAAGTCAAAGCCATCCTTTGAATTTTTTTTAAAACTTTTTATTTTAATTTTTTTAAGTTTTAGGGAACTCTTGACTTTCTTACTGCTGTTCCTGTGCTACCCATGCAGAATATTGAAAGGATGACAGCTCTCGCTACCTTCAGCATTAGAATTACAAGGTAGTTGGTGAATACTAATAGATGATCCGGTCAAATAAGGATAGTCGGTCACATCTTTCTGATGTCCTAACACAGGGGTTTGACAAAGGCTTAAGCTTGCATAAGAAAGACCAACTAAAACTAGACCACCTGTGATATTTATTCCTACTAAAAGCTCAGTTGAGATAGCAACCCTAATGGTGACAGCATAAGCCAAAACCTCTCTTTAATGGCTGTCACAGACCTAAAGCATTGCCCTAGCAGGACTTCTTCTGTGGAAACGAGGAGTGAATGGTGGTCTCATTTATTTCATGCATGTATTGTGCTGGAATAGAGCTTCATACTTAAGATCTTTACAAATGTGCATGGTGCTGGTGAAGGCCAAGTATGGAAATATAGACCAGACCTCAACATACCGTACATCACATATTTGCTAACGGACTATCAGAAGATAACAAACATTTGCAATACCACTGAGTTATGTTTCAGGTTACTCTAGTGATATATAATGCCTAAATATAATTAGAAGACAATGCCTTTCTATTAATGGGCGGTCAACATATTCTACTATTGCTGTGTTCCATCTGTTGTAAAATGGAACAAACGCTGAACCTCTGTGCAACACACAGACAGTTCATCCATTTAGCCAAACAAAGAACTATGACAACACCCTCCATGGGGGAACCAACAGAAGCAGAACGCCGTTCAAGACAATCAACCTCCTGTGGGACCCACCTATACGTCACTCTATAGAAAAGTACAATGTGATCAACCTCTTCTTCAGTGAAAAATACAGAAGATGGTCAGCCTTTAAATACCTGTCTCTCCCAGATCTTGCTGTTAACTCCATTTACTACACCATACTTCACACCACTCCACTCTACACCACTCCTATTTAACCCAACATACTCTACCATATTCAACTCTATGCACCTCCCACTCTTGGGTACTCTACGCCACTCCACTATACACTACTCTATTGTATGCCCCACTACTCTACTCAAATGTATGCCACTCTACTCAACTCTATCCCACTGAACATACTACGCTCTACAGCACTTTACTCTATGCCACTCTTTCTATTTGCTGACAGACTCAACTACCTCAAACCCACTTGTTATGTAGATGAAGCCTTACTATCATCCTTCGTCAATGCACTTTTCTGGGGACACTACCTTATACCTGCTTACCATTGTCAATGCCACCCTCACAAAATACATTCGTCTCAGAACCTCTCATGACAGGCCACATCCTCCCATCCTAAAGAAACCTGCACTTGACCGTGATGACCTCACCAACTACTGGCCCATCACTCACCTACCACTAATCGGCAAGATCATACCGTGATGACCTCACCAACTACTGGCCCATCACTCACCTACCACTCATTAGCAAGATCATAGAACCATCTGTCTATGTTGATGCCAAGATCACATTAATGATACCATCCTCTGCACGACTACCAGTCTGGCTTCAGATCACACTGAACCACGAAGACCACTAACTTACACGTGGTAGTCAGTACCCTTTTTGGACATAGGTGGAGATGACTGCTGCCTCTTGTTATTGCTTGACATCTCAGCAGTCTTCTTCACAGTCGAACTTACTAAATTCTTGCGCTCCTAGAAGTCTCAAATGGGATTCATCATCAATGCCCTTCTCTGATTTTCCTCCGGCCTTTCCATTCGACTACAGTTTATTCACATTGGGCACCTCCAGGTCACAAAAGATCCCCATCACCTGAGGCAAGTGAACTCTACTTGAAAGTATCTTCTACTACAGATATCTAGCACCTCAACCAATGCTTCCCCAGCATGGATGTCCAGTGCCCACATGTAGCAAAAACCCAACCAAGACAGAATTCCTGTTATTTGTCAAGAAAATCAAGCAATATGCAGTACAAACGTGGCTCAACGACAAACCCTGATGGCTATGATACCCAACTGTCACTGAATGCCAAACCACTTGGATTTCCCCAGGACACCAGTCTCACCCTTCAAGAACATGCTTGCAAAAAAATAAAAAAACGGTGGGATGCCAGCTCTCTCTTCTAAGGAAAGTCAAACCACTACTTCCAGAAAGCAAGACACACAGTTTAAGCTCTCATACTTTTGCCACCGGGTGGTGGTAATGCCCTGCTACATTTCCTCTCAGACTTCATACCGGCACCACTTAGAGTCATCATGCACACCATAGCATGTCAATATGATCACAACATCACCCCCATCCTGATGGTACTCAATTGGCACCCATTGTCAGCTCACACCATCCTCAAAAACAGCTGCATCATTTACAAAGTCATCATTACCAGCACCCATGCTTATCTTGCAGACAAGTACGCCACAACCAGGAAATAATCAGACTGCAGACTAAGAAGTGTAAAAAAAACAGGACAGCAAGCCTCTTCCGTCTATGCACCCAGAATCTGGAACAAAATCCTGGTATCAATGAGGAATGCCCCTATACAGCTCCAATATAGGAAATAGTTAAAGACACATTCTTTTATAAGAACAATATAGCACAACGCATTAATCGTCCACAACCCAGAATCCTTTCCCATTACTCATTTACTTTATACTTGTCTTAGTCCATATACAGTGCTCCACTGTCCTTTCGGCTAGGTTCGCACTACAGAAATACCATATACATATACACATACAAACATACATATATGTGAAATAGCTGATCTTGAAAATGAAGCAGGCTTGGAGAGAGCGTTAGAGTATGTCTTTCATGTTGAAGTCATCCATACGCGACTACCTCGAGCTGTGGGAAGACTGGACTGGTTGTCTGGCCACAGTCTGCTATGGCACGTTGAAGGCGGCCCGTCATGGAACCTCTCTTCAAGCTTAATGATATAAGCATCCAAACTGCTAACCTTCATTGCATGCACTTTCCGTTGATATGCACGATGTATGGCAGATTGCTCTGGTATCGCCCACTTTTTCAAATCGCTTAGCTAATGCGTCATCAGCAGGGGCCTCGTCGGCTTCCAGGACATCAATATTCAACATTTGTACATTACTAGTGCCAATGTAATCATTATGCACTCAGTTTGTTCTTTTTAGATCAAGACACCCACTCCAGGAATCAGAGTACATGATCAAGAGTTAGATCATTCCCCACCAGGTCAGAAAGTTCTAATAATTCCGTTCACCAAGATCTAGCTGTGTCTGGGCACATCCATATCATGTGATAAAAATGTGCCTCAGGCTGAATGTCCCTAGAACACTGTGAGGTAGTACTCATGAGCATTCAGACAACAAACCTCAGGGACAGATAGGTTTGGTGTAGGTAGTGGAACTGGATGACCTTAATGGGAATGTAAGAGACCTGTTTGGTATAAGCCTTACCCACAATTTACAAATGATCTGTGACCTCAAAATAAAGGCATTGAGCCCATTTATCTCTAACATTCCCACAGGCATGAGCCTGCTGAGAATGTAAGGTAATGAAGAGTGTTGTGATCGCTTTACGCCCATTGCCATGTGTTCATAGGCACTGCAAAATGTCATTAGTAGTTGTTTCAGTCTGTACCCACAGGGAGTGTATTCCATGCATGAGTGCAATGTGTGCCATGAACTGCCCTGGTCCTATTCTGAATTTATTGCTCATGCTCAGAAATGCACACAGCTTGCCCAGTTCATACATATCTCCCACATAGGAGATGCCAGCCTGCATCCACTGTTGTCTGTCAAACGTGGTTGCTATCTTCTTCTGTTCTGGCAACACCCACAGTGGTAAGTGCGAGACAGACGGGCAATGGATGCCTTTTGGCTGTCTGTATCTATCTCAGCAGATCCTGGCAACTCTGTGGAGTCTGGGCATCCCAGAGGTGGTGTGTCCAGGTGATAACAGCTGTTCAAGGATCCGGTAATAACCTAATATGCGTTCCAAAGCCTTTCCTTCTGGGTCATTCCCATCTTTCAGCCATTGCATGGTCCACTGTAGCTGCGCGCAGCATAGTACAACTCATAATTCGGGGTACCCAGGCTGCCCTCTACCATTGTGGGCTGAGTCTTGCAGAGTGTTACTTGTTTCCTCTCCTCGCCCCATATTAAGTAATAGAGTATGGCGTGAAGTTCCACAAAGAAAGGGCTCTTACGACCACTGGGATCATTCGTGGTGGGTGTAATATGATTGTACTCCTTAGGCTATGATGAGATGTGCTGCAACATGTTGGAGCCCTTTCACGTGTTGTGTCAGGGAGACTCCAAAACAATGTGTTGCCAACATCCATTTTTAAAAAGACTAATGTGCACTGTGTCAATGCATCAGAGCTGCTGTTATGAGGTTTTGCGTCAGTGTCGAGGATTCTGTGAACAAGGGCTTGTGATGCAAAGTCGCGGCGCAGTGGTAGTTCAGATGAGCCCATGGGCTGTGATGAGACTCCTTACGAAAGAACCAACCAAGGCAGCAGTTAGGATGTCTCGGTCCTGCTTGGGGTTGCATTGCGCAGCAGAGGAGATGAGTCAGTTCCACTGGATCCACAATGGTTGTCAGAGCACTTTAGGCCCACTACCAAGGTTCCAGGTCTTGGGTGGCAGCACTTGGTAGAATAGACTCACAGGTGGCAGAGTCTAGGTGCTGGGGTCAAGGTTGCTAACCTTCTATCTCCAAGTCTCTAGTCACAAGTCATCTTAATAGCTCTTGTAGTGACTTTGGGGTCCTGGGTTCCAGACATGCAGGTCCGGTCCTTCTCACCCAAGCAAGATGGCAGCACACAGCTGGTCAATGCAGCAGGGCAGCAGTTCCTTTAGAGCAACAATCTAACAGAGTGGCATTCCTTTCAGCATCACAGCAGTCCTTCTTCCTGGCAGGGTATTCACACTCCCAGAAATCTACTGTAGAATTTGTGTCTGGGGTCCAATATGTATACCCAGTTCTGCCTTTAAAATGGGAGAAACTTCCACAGGTTCCACATTGAAATGCATGTTCTGTCTTCCAGAATCTGGATCCAGACTTACTATAGGGGCTATGCAGCACTTTTTGTGGCGGTAAGACACAGCATTTTCAAGTGTTAGTGGGGCTGAACTCTCCTACCCCATCCTCTCTTGCCAGTGATGGCCCATCCAGATACACCTGAGTTCTCTGTCTAAGATGAATACACAAAGCTCAGCTGTCAACTACACCCAGTCATGTGACCCACTGACAGTCTATAGGCACTAAATGGCTAAGGTAGGAAAATTCTAACTTTCTAATTGCTGTCTTTTCAAAATTCTAATTACAAATCTGACTTTACCATTGGAGAGCATTTCTCATTATAATTCTTAAGATACCAAATAAGAACTGGTTAACTGTTTCCATTTGGAAATTACATCTTATTAAATTTAATAAGGTTACTCCAATGTTATACAATGGAAGGAGGTGTGAAAAAGCAAATTTTAGAGTTTTTCACTACCAGGACATATAAGATATAACTTTTTTAATATACTGCAGCCTTCCCTCTGGGCTGTAGAGCGGCTCCCCTAGCGGTGACTTATATGCAGTGGAGAGTTTTTGGGCTGCAGCCTCACGCCCCCGCTGATCTTACCTGAAGCTGTGCGGGCTGTAGTATCCAGACAACCACCCACCACTCTTACATCTGCCGTGGGGCGGCACAGGGTAGGACAACCACAGGCGGCAAAAGACCTACCTACGCCACTGCTTACATGTATTTAAAAGAAAGGTATGGGCCTGGCAAACGGTTTATTTTGCAAGTCAACATGGCCTGAGACAGGTTTGAAAGGGTAATTTACCTAAGTGGGCGGCACAATCAGTGCTGCAGGCCACCAGGTAGCATTTCATTTACTGGCTCTGGGTTTATATAATACCGTTTTAATAGGGACTTATAAATAAATTACATTTGCTTATTAAGTAGAAGTCAATGTTACAATGGTTCGAGGTGTGAATGCATGCACTTTAGCACTGGGTTGCAGTGGTAAAGTGAGCAGAATCCGAAGGCCAACAAACACGATATCAGCAAAAAATGGAGGAAGAAGGCAAAAAGTTTGGCGGACAAATCCAACAAAGAATAAAATCACTTTTTATTCACTTCATACTTTTCTACTGCAATTAGTTCACAAACTCGCCCTTCCTGTAGTCCTCTGTAGTGTGCTTTTAATGGAGTAAAAAATAAGGCAAATGGAATGCTTTTTGTTCTCGGTTTTTTAGGATATACAACAGAGATTCACGTAATAATTGTAAGAAACTACTTGCATGGCTGTCACGTTTCCCAGCACTATGCTTCACTAGTGTGTTTTTTCCTAGAATTCTGGGACTTGTAGTCTTTAAAAGTCCCAAAATTCTAAGAAAAAAACTGGACTGGTCTAACTAGTCGTGCATGGACCAGAGAAACTTAGCAGCCATCATTTTTTCTAAAGTATGTCACCTTTTAGGGACAATCATGTATGAAGCTGGCATTGGATTCTAACTGTGCAGCGAAAAGATGCCAGCCCGGGGAATTTATGTGTCCTGGTGCTATTGCATAGGGTGACCAACCGTCCATAAATTTCACGGACTGTCTGTAAATTTGACCTCACGTTCGTTGTCCGTGAGGATCCCTTTTACGACGCCTTTTGTCCGTAATTATGGCCTTGCAGGGAGCGGCATTGCTCCCTTGCGAGAAGCCTCAGCCCCCTGAAGGAGCGGCCTCGCACTTCTCTGAACACAAGAGCAGCCCCACCCCTCCCATTGTCATTCTGTATGTGGCTAATGAGTGCCACATACAGAATGACAATGGGGCAGTCTGGGCTGGTGTGGTGGTCTCCTCCTGTCTCAGTGTACAGCAAGGCAGTATGTAAGATAAATAAAAGGAAAAAGGCTCATGCTGCAACGTGAGAATACAGTTAACATAAAGAAGCCTGTGAAACAAGTAAAAAGCAATATTATATTCAACAAAGCCATGGGTGCTGCTTTTTTATTTTAAGCAACTAATAACCAATGACAAAGCCAAGAGCCCTGGCTTGTTGTTGGTGTAACGATACTTGCTGTATTATATATCTGGATGCAATGAGAGAAACAGCATAATACCAATCAGGCGGAAAACTATGCTAAGCATCAATTTTTAGCCTAAGTGTTTTCAGCCACGCCCTTAATTACATCAAACACCCCCTTTGTAGAGACCCCCCCATTTTTTTTTACCGCACTTAAAGTTCTGGAAACACCACCATGTCACAGTCACCTCACGTCCTGGCAGTTAGCATAATGCATGACTCATGACTTCTAAGTTTACAGGTTGCCTATGTGCAGGGGCATAGTAACCCCTCAACCACCACACCTCTTGCTTTCGAACTATAGCAAAGGTGAAGTTCTTGATGGGCCTCTTCTGTCTGCAACTCTACAGACAAAGGCTCAGCTCATAATGTGAAAAGGTGAGAAAATAAGTGAAGGAATGGGTCAATGGCTGGATGGATTAGTGAAAGGATTAATGAAAGGGTGAATGGATAAATAATGAAAAAGGATGGATGGATGATAGAAAAGGTAAATCGATGAACGTATGAGTGGAAAGGTGGATGAGTGAGTGAAAGGAGGGCTGGATGAGTGAAAGGGTATCTAGGTGAGGGAATTGATGGATGAGTGAAAGGATGGATGGATTGATGGATGATTGAAAGGATGGATGGATTGATGAATTGATAAGTGAAAGGGTGAATGAATGGCTGGATGAGTGAAAGAGTGGATGTAAGGATTGATGAGTGAGTGAAAGTGGGTAGACAGACAAAAGGATGGAAATATGAGTGAAGAAGTGAAAGGGTGGATGGATGAGAGAACAGATGGATGGATGGATGGATGAATAAAAGGATAGAAGAGTAATAGGGTCAATGTATGGATTCATGAATGGATAAGTAGATGGGTGTGTAGGTGGAAGGATGGATGGATGGATAAGTGAAAGGGGGATGGAGAGAGAAAGGGAGGATGAATGGCTGAAAGGGTGAATGGGTGGAAGAACAAGTGACTGGGTGGATGGATGAGTAAGTAAACAAATGGATGGATGGGTGAAAGGGTAAATGGCTGGATAGATGAGTGAATAGATGGATGGGTGGAAGAGTGGATGGATGGGTGTAAGGATGGATGAATACTGGACGGATGAGTGAAAGGGTGGAAGGAGGGATGGATGAGTGAAAGGATGGATGGAAGGATACATGGTGGATAGGTTTGCACATGGTTAAATATGTTTTTAACACAGATGGAAGGACAGAATGAATGGTGAAAGACTGAATGGTAGATGAAAGAATTACACCTTGTAGCACCCATTATCTTAGGTAACATTTCCTATACATAGACTTTCACATTCATGTGAGTCATAGTCTCTATATAATGTGTGTTTGTGTGACGTATCGCACTACAACACCCTGCCCTACATACTTGGGATGAGCAACATTATAAAAGAAATTAAAAACACACGAGAGAAAGTCTATGTGAAGACGAGGGGCGGCAGGACTGGCCGGATGTGGTGTCCGGTGTCCCTGTCCCCCTGACCCTGAGCCCCAGGGTCTTAGTGCCATCATGTGGGCACGACAGCCGGCCCGGGTGTTTCCCTTGGAGGCTTGGAGAGGGGAGTGGGGTGGTTTGGTTGCTGGGGGCTGGCACTGCAAAGTTCCTTGTATATCCAGAAGTTTTCAATCAACAATAAAAGCAGACTCACTTATATTCAGGTGTGGTTCACCATTGTCTGATGACTAATGTACCTGCTGGAGCAATATGCGAGTTTTGAATCGTCTAAGGTAGCAAGCTGTGGGCATACTCAAAAGTGTACGATTGTCTCAACCTAATATAAACTTATTTTGACTTGGACTTAAGTGGTTGTCTATTTACTTACTTATATATAATTGTGCAACCTCCTCTGATGTCTTTGCAAAACTTACCTTTTATCCCAAATGTTTGTCCTGAATTTTGACTCTTTGTCCTGAATTTTTACACTCCCCGTCCTGTATTTGCACACATGCTAGCTGGTCACTCTACTGTTACAGTGCAATGTTTGCTTCTCCTTTGCGGTAAGAGAGATGCTCAGCGCCTTCCTCCTGCACAGGGAATTCTGTAAAAAGCTGCAATCCGCAGCTTTATGATTATTAATGAAGAAGGAATCAGATTACCACTCCTAACGAAAACTAGCAAAAGACCGGCTGTGGCCCACATGGGGCCGCACACCCCCTGCGCATCATTCGTGTTTGTATCATACTCCTTTAAAGGGTCACGACGTCACAAACAGTGGTACATGTGAGTGTCACCGGAGGATGCAGCTACTCCCAGTGCCTTCAGCTGCAGCAAACACAGTGGAAGATGTCAACCCAAAAGTGCACTATAGTGCATGCCCAACTCGGCCTTTGTATATGCAAAGCCCTGCACAGGCTCGTGGTGTAGGGTCTAATTGCCTTTGGTGTAGGCTTAGCTTCAACACTTGCCTAAAAATGCAGGTATTACGGGAAAAACTGTGAACGTTATCAACACGTCTTGAAAAATAAATGTAAATACCGACTGCACAGTGTGCTGCCGCTCCAGTCGTAAGTCCCCACCGTATCCGGTTTATTGCGATCCAGTGTCAGGTTGGCATCTCTCTCCCTCCATCCTCCACTCCCTGCTTCCTCCCCCCCCCCTCCCCTTCACCCAACAAAACCCAAACACACAAAGCCCTGTATTAAATTTCCAAAATAAACAAACAACTTTAGCCCGGGAGAGGATCAAAGTCGGTCACCAGGCGAAGAACAGATCCCACACTCTTGTGCTGAACGTGGGAGGCTTGAAATGCGATTCTTTACTCTTGACTTATTTTTCAAAATTCACATTTGTCTGCGATGGCCTTCTTTTGTTTTTAAATTCCTCAATTAGCGGTATTAGGGCACTGCCTTTTAGTATGTTGTTTGCTTAACGAATCCATTTCCCGGTTGTTGTGCCCGAGGCCTGGCAGAGCCCTGGCAGGCGCAGCACAGATCTGTATCCTGAAATACCTCTAACTGTACTGTGGCGCACAGGTAAGGCAAAAAAACAAATAAATCCCAAGCTTTACAAACACAGAATAGACAATACGTTCATTCTCGCACTATGACGGCCTTTGTTTTCGAATTAATAGAGCTAAGAACCATATGCCACCTCATAATTACCACCAAACAATGCGAGCTTGTTACGTCTTCAAATGGAATGACTAAGACAGAGCGAAAGAGGCTTGTCAATCAATCAATCAATCAATTATTTGTAAAGCGCACTACATACCCGCAAGGGTCTCAAGGCGCTGGGGGGGGAATGCGGGGGGGGGGGCGCTACTAATCGAACAGCCAGGTCTAGAGTATCCTCCTGAGGTCAGCAGGTCTTGGGTCTGTCGTAGGCTCAGTGTAAGGATGTTCCATCTCTTGGCCGCGAGGGACGGTGGCGAGTGAGAGGTCGGCGGAGCGGAGCTAGCAGTTGGGGATGTAGAAGGAGAGCCGTCTGTTGAGGTCGGCTGGGTCAGTCTTGTGGAGTGTTTTGTGTGCATGGGTGAGGAGCTTGAAGGACATCCTCTTGTTGACGGAGAGCCAGTGCAGGTGGGGGGTGATGTGGCAGTGGCATGGTAAGTCGAGGATCGGTCGTGCCGAGGCATGTTGGATGCGTTGTAGTCGTTTGATGAGCTTGTCCGGGGCTCCTGCGTAGAGGGCGTTTCCGTAGTCGAGTCTGCTGCTGACGAGCGCCTGGGTCTTTCTTGTATCTGTCGGGATCCATCTGTAGATCTTGCAGAGCATGCGGAGGGTGTTGAAGCAGGAGGATGAGATGGCTTTGACTTGCTTGGTCATTGAGAGCGTTGAGTCGAGGATGACTCCCAGGTTGCGTGTGTGGTCAGTGGGTGTCAGGGCTGCCCCCAGTGCCGTCGGCCATCAGGAGTCGTCCCAGGTTGAAGGGTTGGAGCTGAGGATGAGGACCTCCGTCTCGTCCGAGTTCAGCTTCAGACGGCTGGTCTTCATCCAGTCGGCAACAGCCTTCATTTCTTCGTGGAGGTTGGTAATGGTGGTGATGGGGTCTTTGGTGAGGGAGAGGATCAGCTGAGTGTCGTTGGCATAGGAGATTATGTTGAGGTCGTGCTGTCTGGCTACATGTGGGAGCGGGGCCATGTAAATGTTGAACAGCGTTGGGCTGAGGGAGGATCCCTGGGGTAAGCCGCAGATGATCTGGGAGGCTTTGGAATGGAATGAGGGGAGGCGGACGCTCTGGGTTCTGCCAGAGAGGAAGGAGGTGGAGTTTGGTGGTGTTCTTGACAGAGACGTGCAGTCTTTAGGAGAAGACTGCGTCTAGCGTGTGGTCGGCGGAGTGGGTGGGCATTGTGACGAGTTGCTTCAGTCCGAGGTTGGCGAGGTTATCGATCAGGGTTGTGGAGTTGTTGTCGTTGTTGTTCTCAAGGTGAAAGTTCAGGTCTCCGAGAAGGATGTAGTTGGTGGAGGTCAGGGCATGCATGCTTATCAAGTCAGCGATGGAGTTGCTGAACTGGGGGCAGCGTCCGGGGGGCCGGTAGACGAGGGTGCCTCTGAGGGTGGAGTTAGGGTCTGTGTGGATCTGGAAATGCATGTGTTCGGCGGTGCTTAGCACGTCATTGGTGCTAGTCAAGACCCTGATGCTGTTCTTGTGGACGATGCGTTCATTCCACCTCCGACTCCGTTGGTGCGGTCTCTGTGGGTGCCCTTCTAGCCGTCTGGGATGGCTATGGCGATATCGGGTGCGGAGGAGTCGTTAAACCAGGTCTCTGTCACGTAGGCAACGTCCGGGATGTTGTGTCGAGCCACATGGGCAGTGGGCAGCCAGGGGGGCGGGGCTGCAAGGAACGCAGCGGCGAGGGGGGTAAGGGATAACGAAGGTAACAGAAGGAAAAAGGGGCGCAGAAATGAGGGAAAAATGAGTAGCACAGAGTGCAGAAGGGCACAAAAAACAAGTGGAACAGAGGGTAGAAGGGCACAAAAACAAGTGGTACAGAATGCAGAAGGGCACAAAAACTAGGGAAATACGAGTGGCACAGAGAGCAGACAGGCACAAAAAACGAGTGGAACAGAGGGCAGAAGGGCACATAAAGCGAGTAGCACAGAAGGCAAAAGGGGCACAAAAACAAGGGAAAAACGAGTGGCACAGAGGGCAGAAGGGCACAAAAAAACGAGTGGCACAGAGGGCAGAAGGGCACAAAAAACGAGTGGAACAGAGAGCAGAAGGGCACAAAAAACAAGTGGAACAGAAGGCAAAAGAGGCACAAAAAAGAGGGAAAAACGAGTGGCACAGAAGGCAGACGGGCACAAAAAAACGAGTGGAACAGAAGGCAAAAGGGGCACAAAAACGAGGGAAAAACAAGTGGCACAGAAGGCAAAAAGGGAACAAAAATACCGGAAAAACAAGTGGCACAGAGGCAAAATACAGAATACAGAATTACAGGGGCAGCTAAGAACAGAAGGCAGAATGGGCAGAGAGGCACGGGGGCAGCAAGGCGAACAGACGGGAAAACCGGGCAGGGACACAGGGGCAGCGAGGGGTACAGAAGGAAAGACCAGGCAGAGAGAGCACGGGGACAGCATGGGGAACAAAGGGAAGAAAAAAAGGGGCACGGACCACATGCAGGCAGCGGGGGAAGACAGACAACAGCAGTCACAGACACAACATTGAAAATACAGGTAATACAATAAAAGCAATAAAGCAGAGGATGGTGTCCAGAGGTGAAGAGTGAAGGGCGTGTCCAGAGGTGACAGAGCAAAGGGGCGTGTCCAGCGGTGACATAGCGAAGGGGCATGTCCAGAGGTGACAGAGCGGAGGGCGTGTCCAGCGGTGACATAGCGAAGGGGCATGTCCAGAGGTGACAGAGCGTAGGGGCATGTCCAGAGGTGACAGAGCGTAGGGGCATGTCTAGAGGTAACAGAGCGGAGGGCGTGTCCAGCGGTGACATAGCGAAGGGGCGTGTCCAGCAGTGACATAGCGAAGGGGAATGTCCAGAGGTGAAAGAGCGTCAGGGCATACCCAGAGGTAATAGATCCTGGTGACAGAGGAGAGTTGCTTTGAACCTGGGGTGGGTGGGGATTCAGGGGAGGAGACAGGGCAAGAGACCATGTGTGGCTGGTCTGTTAGCAGGGAGCGGGTGGATATTCAACCCAGAAGAGGATGAGAGGGTATCTGGGCAAGAGTGGGGGCCCTCCTGAACCCTTTTATTGGTGTTTCTTTTTGCCTCGAAGCTTGTAATAGTTTAATAATAACTGATTACAGTTTAGATGCTATCCATATATAGAAGACAGAAGTAAAATACTGAGCTTAAATGAGACACAGAAGCAGGAATCTGAAATAATAAAAAGACCAGCACTTAAACTTCTGAACAAAAAGGTCTGTAACTGTAAAAATGGATGAAGAAAGTAGTGACACTAATGAACAATTTACAGAACAATGTCACGCTCCTGCAGATCAGAGAGGAGTAAAAGTCCCAAAGACACCGGGTTATCGGCCTCCAATTCAATCATACCCAAGTTCAAATCACCCCTGCCTGCAACTATGCGCAGCCTTATTTTAATGTAGTGCACAGTGCAACCTTTTGTGGGCCACCTCCCAGCACAAAACAAGTTTACCTATGGAAAGGAAATCCTAAGAAAACATTTTGTGATTACCATGACCCCCCTCCACCCCAAAAAAGTGTTAGTAAGTCTGGGCGTAGGTCTGTTGCACTATAGAACTATAAATAGTAATTTAAGACCCCACTACAGTTCCAGTTAGAATACGCTCCGTTCCCCTTTGGGTGACGTTAAAAAAGAAGCAAACATGTAAAATTCTTTTATTAGGGGAGAGATGATTTGCAAAGGAAAAAAGAAGCATTTATCTGCATTATTCTACAAGGCCGCCTTGCTCATTCTGCTATAAAAACTATCACACTGTTGGAAAAATGGTTGGATGAGATGTTAAATGGCTCAATTTAATTTTGTGTAAACTTTCCAGAAACGATGTGCGCCTGATTCTCCGTGATTTTGCTGTGTCCATTCTTGGTGAAACAGGCCCTTACCATAAAAAAAAAATAAAAACAACTGAAATTAGTGTAGCACCGTCTTTATGGCCGATTTACTTGTCCTGTGGATGGTGCACTGACAGCCATTTTGTGAAGATGGTTGTCCAATTAAAATTCGAATCAAGTCTCAAAGTTTCCCACTGTGAGTTGAAATGCATTTCTATCCTTGACGACGTATGCTGGCGATATCCCTGTATGGTGACAGGGATATTCCCAGCATGCTATGCGAAGGTCATGGTAGAAGGTACAAGTTCAGATTTACAAAATCCCACAGTTTCTTCAGTGCATCCTCCATGTCAGAATACACCGTGCAGTCGAGTACCTGTCTTCTAGCAAGGAATGTGGCATTTCTCTACTCACCCATGGGTGCCTAAGCTCGACTAGATGACCCTGCCCAGTGGGGGAACCAAACAGAGTCTCTGGGCGGGACATGCCCACCTTATCGCAGGGCTGACCCCGCTAGGGGCACTGCCTCAAGCCTGCGCCCATTTGTAAATTCGCCAGCGGAAATTCCTGGCTTTATGATTTGAACTAGTGTTTTATTTTGCAGTGTGTTACCTGCATGGTAAGTGTGCAGCATCCAATTGTTGACACCTTTTCTCATGTCATGAGCTTTTAGGTGGGTTTAGTTGTTAACCCAAAAGTACTTAACAAGTTGGGACTTTTAAGCCCAAACTTGTAAAGTTAAAGGTATAACTTCAGGTCCCAGCATGTTAAATCCTGCATGCGTTATCCTATTAGAAGTAAAAAGAGGACTGAGCTGGTTACATTTGTCAGGAAACCCTCCTGATAAAAATACGAGCAGGCTGAACACTGTGGAGGGTGAACAATAAAGGGGGGTGGGAATCAGGCAAACAACAACATGTCACCCGAGAACCACCGCCTTCTACTACTTTTGGATGTGGTGGGTGCACCCCTTGAGTTACAGCTCCCAGGTTAGAGACCAGATGTGAATCTCGTTAATGCACAACTCGTAGCATCAGTTGGTTTCTTACTGGCAGGGAGAAGGTTAAACCTCTCTGTACACGGATACCAGGATGGGAACAAAAAGGAACCTCTGTCTCCATCGTGTTCTGGGCGGGTTGTCACCAAGGCCGGGCCAAGACAAGAAAGAAACGCATTAAAAAGCCACATGCAGGGAGCTGCCAATTACAACGGGTGGTGCCACTGCCAACGTGTGCCCATGTGAGCTCTGAAGTTAACCCTCGCGTTGCCTTTCCAAACAAACAGAAAGGACTCGGTAGGGCCCGTTTGTTTGCAGATTTTCTTCCTTTAGCAAAAATACTATCATCTCATTCAAAGGCGACAATATCCAGTTGACAAAGCGGAAGTTTAACTTTGTGTTCACGCAGATGCAGTTTAGCCTGATAGAACTTTTATATCACGGAGCTCCAGGGTACGAACAAAACAGAAAAGTGGTCCAAGCAGTGAAGGGAAGGGGGACACTTATAGATCAAGATATAAATGCAATTTAAGGTAAAGCAAATATGGGGTACATATTGATGCTGCCTATGCATTGAGAAAAACACCTCCAAACATGTACCAATGAACTTTTGTTTGACAGATCGGCTGTTCTTACCAATGCTTTTTTATATTGACAAGGGCCTGGCCTGCAGGTCTTCCAAAAATAAAGTTTATAAAAAGCATGACAGAACAAAATAAGTGAACAGTCAACGCCATAATTGTTGGCTTTTCCAAAGCTTGTTTCGTTTTGTTACGACTTTTATCATTCATTTGTGTGAGGGTGCTGCCAGACCCTCTCGAATATATATTAAAAAAAATAGTGGCTAGAAGCAAAAGTAGTTTTGTTTTGTCTCAAAAAGCACACTTTACTAAGGTAATCCTAGGCACTGTCTGGAAGTACCTGTGTGCTGACGGGTTCCAGGTGAAAGTGTAGAATGCTGTCACTCACAGTGAAGCTAGAAAATGGCTAAAGTGGACATGTGCAATGACGTCATTGCACCTTCCCCCCCTTTTTTATTTGTGTCCATGCTGTACTGCAATACTGTTGTGCAGCGATCACAAAAGATCTTGGCAAATACAATAGGTTCCAAAGGCGAGACCTGTGGTTGTTTAGTAATCGCAAATAGACCTGGTTTTTCAAACCTTTTATTTCAGGGTTCAAGTGCTGGTAAAATGCAATTAGATCTTAGAATTTAAGATTGTTATTTTTAGAACATGTTGACAATTAATATTACATGCCATATTAATAATATATTTAGAGTTATTAGGTATTTATAACATTAATAATCACAATTAATTTAAATAAATTATGGATATTATGAAAAAGCGTAGTGTGAAAGCATGTTAGCACTAGTTGAGTGCTATGATATTTTATAACCTGACAGGCTGACGTTTGGGTATTTAAACCATATAGCTCAATATTTCAAAGATGCAATTATTTGTACTTCTATGCTTTTAGCTCACTCTACTGGATGTGAAACAGTCATATATACATATATATATATATATATATATATATATATATATATATATATATATATATATATATATATATATATATATATATATATATATATATATATATATATATATATATAGTTGCTCCCTCTTTTCGCCAGGTCGCGCACTCAGCACGGGTGCCTTGTTGCGAGGGGCGAACCTCGCTCATATCTCAGCTCCTTTTTCTCTGTATTCTCCAAAGAAAACAAGCACTCACGGGAGGAGGATCAATCGGTTTTATTACTAACCCTCTGAGCACCAGACGCGTTTCGGCTACTGCCTTTGTCAGTGGTACACTGACGCGCCATTTTTTCTGTTTTAAATATCCCCCATGTGATACTGACATGTAAAGATGGAAATGGGACTACTTGCCCAACTTTCTCCGCCATATTGGAACTGTTATTCACACATTGTTACATACATTTTCATTGCGCCCTGGATGGGCTTTTGTCTTATTCACAATTTTTTATACAAATACTGAGTTTCAACTCCTTTGTGCTATCAAGCCCTGGATGGGCGTTTCTGTAAATAACAGTTTTTTATAACAGTTTGATTTTTCCATCCTTGATGAACTCTGTGCAAATCATATTATAACACCCACACCCAAATTAAGAAAACAAGAGAATTAATCACAATAACATTTAAAACACAAGTACATTTCCTTCATAGTCTCTTTCTTAGAAAAATTATATTTATCTCTCTGGGTCAACTGCAACTATACATTTCTGCTCAACACTTCCCCTAGGAGTTGCCTTCTAGCCTAGATGTACTGTCATTTCCTCATGACTATTCAATCCTCCCGGGTTCTTTGTCCCAATATCTATTATGTATCTGGATTCTAGCCTTCTTAGTTTTTGTAGCCTATCCCCACCTCTGGGGTTATTGGGGACGTGATCTAATGCAAAATATTCCAGTAGCTCGCAATTACCTTTGTGATATTGTTTGTAATGTCTGGCCACTGGATATGATGGGTCACAGTTCGTTATGGCTCTGAGGTGTTCCAGAATGCGCATTTTCGTGGGATTCACAGTGCAGCCTATATAGCGTCAAGTTCTTTCTCCGGTACGATCGGTGCAGGAAGTCCTCCCCACCGAATCCCTTCCAGCGCTGCTGCTTCTTTTTGCTATGCTAGCGTCACCTCATTAGGAGAACAGCAGTGTGTGGGTCATGCTCCCAAATTAAGTCCACAACAAACCTCCGAGAAGGGAGCCCCCGACCCTTTAGGGCGGCCTCTCAACAACAGGCACGGAGAAGCCTGTCAATCCACAGCAAGTGAGCACAAATATATATATATATATAAGGTCTAACAGTTCACAATATATTTATATATTTATTATAATATATATATATATTGATTTGATTTGTGCACAAATAGGTTGTGTTCTCTCTCTACACAAAGGGCTGTACACTCCCTGTAGTCAGTCCGGAGCCAGGGCAGTGAAGTCAAGGAGTCTTTGCTCTTCAGCGGTAAACCTCTAGAAGCTTCTCCCCTCTTCAAGGGGAGAACTGTGTATAACAGTAGAACCACAGACACCACCACTCCAGTACACATCTAGACCTATGGATACTCTGCCAGGAAGAAGGACTGCTGTGCTGCTACAAGGACTGCCACTCTGATGGACTGCGACTTTGAAGGAGCTGCTGCCCTTTTGTACTGACTTTCTGCCTGGTGAAAGAGAACTGGACTTGCAACCCATCTTGAACTCAGGACCCCAAAGTGACTCAAGGGGCAAGTCTGCAGGCCTCCAGATCTGAATCTCCAGGAAATATAAATCTCTCCAACCCCGCTGGACAGGTCCTTAGCGAGTTACTGACCCCTTAGTGGTGCCCTGCAGGACCTGGACCCTTTGCGTGGCTCAGCGGGCTCTATAATCAAGCTTTTAGGCACTTCATGACAGCGAACAGGCGTGCTTGCACCAGAGCTGTGCTGCTCGCTCCAGAGTTCAGCGCAAGCCACCGTCAGCCCATCTCCTTGCACAGCAATCATCACTGCCACAGCGGACCGCCACCGTGGAGCTCCTGTCTTCTTATCCGTGATGCTCGGCCTGCTCTTCACACTACGCTGACCACCGCTCGCAATGCTCCCTTTGCTCCCTGCGCCCCTCTCCACTGCAAACAGGATTCTTAGCACACAATTTGAGAAATTTAAACTACAGCAGGACTGATCTGGGACTGTAGCCGATCTGCATTTCATTGTGCCTGGCCTGAACCTTTGACTTTGACCCGTTCCAGCATGACTAGATAGCCACGGTATGCTTTGAGGCAATATATTGCAGTCTATACTTTAAAAAATCATATGTCCGGTTCCGCTGAATAACATTTTGTCATTTTGGTTTGGTTGTATTTATTAAATTAAGATCTATCTTTCTAGCCTGGTGTAGAATATTTTTGTGTAGTGTTTCCACTGTTTTTCTGTTTCAAGTGTTGCACAGATACTTTACACATTGCCTCTAAATTAAGCCTGACAGCTCTGAGTTAAGCTACTTGGGGTTCAGCAGAGGATAATTTGGGATTGCTTGTCTTTTACCCTGATATCTGGATTGTGGTTGCTGCTTGAACAGGGCTCACACCCCACTCGACTAATAACACAGTCTCTAAAACATATCAATTAATAAAACCAAAGGATATTTTATAGAGGCCATGTTAATGCTAAATTCCTAAGAAGGATAGGGGCCCATCTAACTGTAAGAGTTAAGTCTCGGTCCACCCACAACCAGAACAGAATCAGAATACAGACTTAGTGTTAAAAATAAAATGTAAGACAGCACCCAGGATTTGAAAAAACATCCCTGTATCCAGCAGGAATGCCCACAACCTGCTCCAATTCAAGAAAGAGTTTAAGGCTCACCTCCACAACACAATGCATTAACCTTCCTTAACCCAGCTCCATTTCCTCTTACACGTTAACGTTATGCTTTCTATGTCTATGTGCAGCACTCTGCTGCCTTTTGGCTAGTTAGTGCTATAAAAATACTGCAACTTTTTTAAGGTTGGGCAACAGGCAGTACATTTTGGTTGCCAATAAAACAAGTCACTGGCCACATTTTCAGACAGGTAGAAATATTAAAAAGAGAGTCAAACTCTACATGTAGAGTGTGTGTGCACATATATGTGTATAGATTTCCATTTTACTCTCCCCAGTTAGAAACTCACAAATTAAGCACATGAAACCTTCACTTTTCATAAAAAAAAGGCAATTCAGTGCAGGTTTAACACCACAAAAACAATCTTTGCAGCATAGTTATTTAAGTCATTGGTAATGTGTAAATGCTACAAACACCTGTGGTTTGCCCTGCCCCATTGAAGCCAGAGGTGGAGCAATGTGAGGACTACAACATTGTATGCGAGCCAGGACCTTTCAAACTATTCACAACTATATTTCTACTCACAACAGGAACTCCACTCATAATTTTAACTTTTTGTGTAATAGAAGGGAAAAAATCTTTTACCTTTTACAACAAATCACAGGTGTCTGGAAATGCAACTTGTGAGCACCCTACTTTCACTAACCAGGAGTTTGTTGAAACAAAAGCGATTAGTGCACAACCTGCTAAAAGCCGCCGTCCCTGACAAACAGAACAACCCAACTAGCACATGGGACCACCCAGGCATTGTGTATGCCAAGGCACGAATGAGAGAGAAAGTATGGTACCCAGCCATGGACAGATGCACGGTAGAGAATAAAATGAAATGCCAAATGGGCCATGCAACTGCAAGTCCCAACCAGCCAATGCCAGTATTACAGAAGCTTTAAACAACAGGGGGTGGTGATGGACAGAGTTTCTGAATTAAGCGTGGAAGGGTATACTCAGACGTGAGTCCCTTGCTCATTGCACCATCAGGATTCAAGCAAGCCGGGCCGAAGACGGCTGAAATGCCAGAAACCGGTCCCCGGAAGCTTGTTTCCTTCCCAGTGAAAGAATTGGCTTGGTAGTTTGGTTTGCCCTGTTCCCATGATGCACTGGGCCAGGGACAGACTAATTTGCATGGCCAGGTTCTGAGCTGGGATGGTACAGTGAGCTAAAAAACGGGGTTGGATTAAGCCCTGATCTCTTGACTGGGTGAGAGTATTCTGCTTAATTCAGAAACTCTGTCCATCACCACCCCCTGTTGTTTAATTAGTATTACAGAAGCTGGCAGCACAAGGCCATGGGAAAACATCAGTTCAGACCTCTCTGCCCTTTCCAGTAGTATTCAGCTACTTGTCATCGTAGATAGATACGCCAAACTCCCAGTGGCATAAACTGTGAATTCCACAGCATTTGAGTAATTACAACCTCAGCTTGAGAATATATTAGCAGAATATGGCATTTTAACTTCACTCAAGAGAGAGATGTACACGCCTTCTAAGCAGTGACTCTAAGGTTATCATGGAAGAATTAAGATTTAAATCTGAACGATGACACTAAGGTGGTTCCAAAACAATGGAGAAGGAGAGCTATTCATGCACACCCTGAATAAGACCAATTGGGATAGACCAATGAGGAAAAACTATATCAGTCCCTAACACCATAAAGCCTCATGTCTCACTGCAGAAATATCTTCTCTGCACACATGATGTTTTGGATAGCTAGTCGTGGCACCATACCAACTAGTACTCGATGTGCTCCTCCAGATCACAAACACGGCAAAGAGAAGAGGAAAGTAAATAGTGGGCGTGACTTTCAGCGCAGGTCAGCCAAGTACAGGAAGAAGTAGAGGACTAGTTCCTAATGCATTGCTGAACAGCCAGAAGCAAAAATCTAAACTGCCTTGGCAAGTTGTGGCCACTTGCGTAACCATGATCATTGCTCAAATGGGTTCCACAAAATTCATACAAATGAGTCCTTTTTAAAAAAAATCAACATCAATCTTCCCACCTAAGTCCAACACCATGGAAAAGGAGAATAGAAGAGTGGATCAGTGCAAGATCCGGGCCATCAAGTGCACACCGTTCGAGCTTCCGTGACCGTGGAAGAGAGACCTATAGCCAAGGGCACTTACCAGGAGGGAAAAGAGACCCAAGCACAGGGTTGGCTGTACCAACACCGGTGATCCTTGGTGTGACGTACCATCTGAGCAGTAACTCTCCACCATTCAGTGAGAATGAGAGACTACATATGTTAATCATGCAGGGAACATAGACTGCAGCTATTTTGTATTATTTTTCATGTTTACAGTTTGAGAGGGATGTAGTGTGCCACCGGATATCCATAGTTGAAATATTCACCCTGGGAGGCGGGTCTGGAACTGGCGTCAATTCAAGGACATGCACATGAGCAGCCAGTCCAGAAGGACAAGTGTGACCTTCCTGCATGCCATTGTGTTCTGTGTTAGCAGGCTGTAAGACTTGCCCAGTCCACACTATAGAGAGGAAGTTTTCCTTGCCATTTTGATTCCATCTTGAACTAAGGAGCTGATTCAAGTAAGTATGGCCACACATGTGCATCATAGAGAAGAACTGCGCTGATATCTTCACTTTCCACTCCCATTGATGTAAACTAGGGGGTTCACCAGCGGTCAGAACTGTGATCTCTAAATCACCCGTTGTGACCCCCTGTCATCTTGCTTACGACCCCTAGCTGCTTGTTAGCCTCAGTAAGCACTCTGGTGGCATAACATCAGCTACAGTTTGAGCAGTGCTTTATTGAACTGTTTTGCTGAAGATCTGCCTGCCGAGGCATCATGATGGCCTGCAAGCTGTACCGGAGGAGGGTGGGGGCGGGGCGGGGCGCAAGACCTCTCCCCACTTGTTGCTACGGTGACCCCAGGCTGGGCCAGCTAGTGCAGTCCATGATTTGATACATTGTATCTACATGCTGCAGTTCTGGGCTAGAAATCTGAGCATGAAGAGCGCGCAGAATGGCTGGGCATAGCAGCACATGTGTGTAAGTGCAAGTGTGCACCTGCTGCACCCTTACCCTAGCTGAGGGTGTGATGCCTGGTGCCGTACGTGCATCACTGTGTTTGGGACCGCTGATCGGGTTCCAGGGCCATCAATCTGATAGCGCACGAAAGTGCTACTAATTATGATACAAAAGGGGATGATGGACGGAGCGTTTGAGCAAATCAAACACCCACTCCCAGTCAACTGATCTGGTTTAATCCATCACCATTCTTTAGCTCACTCAGTCACCCCAGTTCAGACATGGCCCTATGCAAATCAGTCTGACCCTGTGCCTCATGGGAACAGTCCAGCCCGAACTGCCAAGCCATGTCTTCCCTGGACCGGAAACAAGCATCCTGGGACAAGTTTCGGATTCATAATGATATGCTGGCCAAGACAAAAATTACTGGCCAGCCCCTGTGTGGGAGTTAAAGCCCCACTGACAAGACCTGGCCTCAGAGTCAGAATTTTTTTGGACTCGTGCCTGCTGCATGGGTGCTGGGTTTGAAGACTAGACCGACTGACTAGAATCAATGCAACTTCGGGATCAGGCAGTGAGTGACTTGCTATTAATTGTCACAATCTGAGTCGGACAGTCGGACCTTGGGCATGCTGACGGATAGGAGCGGTAATGTGTAAGTGAGGTGTCACATCGACACGAATGGTGTCTCGACACTCTGACGCCTTTGTGCTGCTGCTAGTCGTTGCAACTCCTGTGAGCCGCGGGCCCTTGACAAACATCTAACGGAAGAAACAAGTAAAGTAAGATAAGACTATCTGTTTTTGGAGTTAACACAAGATTTTCAAATGCCCTGCAAAACTTCATAAATTATTGTTAAAGAGCACAGACTTCAGGTTCAACCCTGCTACTGGTCTAGCCATTGTTTAGGTAATATGAATAATACATTAATCGCCATTGTTTTATGTCGAACATTGCATCTGTGTAGCCACAGCATGCGTACCAGGGTCAGTGAGTGCTGGTGCACTGGCCAACAAGACATTGTCTGTTTTGAATACCACCAAGGCTGGAATGGCCAAACCACGCAACAGATGGGTGTTTCTTCGGGAGGCTGGAAGGGTGGGGGTGAGGCTTTGTTAGTGGGGTTAGTCGCAGTGCAGCAGTTTTAAAAGCACTGCAAAGGACCTTGTATATTAGGCAGTGTTTGAGCAACAATAAAAATGTCAAGTTATCTCTGGTGATTTATTAATGTACCTGCAGGAGAGGGAGGGCAGGTTTGTCTACAGGCAATTTTCGCTAATCTAAGGTAGAGGGTTAATATGCCTGCTCCAAAGAGCATGTGACATGCGGTGCGGCCTTGCAGTCAGAGTCACTCGCGTGCCTTCTGCATGGCATGGGTACTGAGTATCACTAGCCTCTACAATGAGTGACTGACTTCATGCAACTTTGGGATGCTGCCAGTTGTGACTCCTTTGAGTTGCAGGCCCTGGAGAAACCTCTAACAGAAGCAACAAGTACAAGATTTTCAAATGCGCTGCTGCAAAACCACATAATTGATTGTAAAAGAGCACACATTTCAGGTTCAACCTTTCTAGCAGGCTTGCCATAGTTTGGTCATGTGAATAACACATTAATTGCCATTGTTGTATGTTGAAAACGGCATCTGTGTAGCCTCAACTAGCGCACGCCAGTAAGTGCTGGAGGGGTAGCTAACAGGACATTGTCTGTTTTGCACAACCCAATGGTAGAGTAGTTTTAAAAGCACTGTTAAGTAACATGTATATTCAGCAGTTTTCATGCAACAACAAAAGTGTTAAGTTACCTCTGGCGATTTATTAAGGTACCTGCTGGACAGAGATGGTAGTTTTGCAAGTAACAGTTTTCACTTCTCTAAGGTAGTGCAGAGGGTTAATATGCCTGCTGCAAACAGCATGTACCATGCATCTCAAAGAACAATATTTGATGTGGCTAGCCTAATGGGTTACTACTTTTATCACAGAGATTCTGTCGTTACTGTTCAATTAATAAGTTACATTCGTCATCTATCACAGTGAGCTATGAACGGCCATCTAAGAGCTGCATGCAAGCTGCAAGGTACAGGTTATAAAGTAATGTATTTTACCAGTCTTTCTATCCTAAGGTTGATAAGAAAGGATTGTTTGGGTAGAAAGAAAGTCTTATTATTAAAGTTAACCCTAACCACTGTTATGTTCTGGATCCTGGGTTTGTGCTTGTCCAAAACAAGTACTTTTAAACAGTGCCTACCGGTATGGATGGGTGGTGAATCGTACACCTTGTAGTCTCCTTTGCCGTATGTAACATTTTCTATACACTGTTTTACACACCTATGATTTATTGTCTCTGTATGAGTGTGTGATGGATTTTGAAAATCTAGAAAATTATGATTTAGGAGAAGTTATTAATGGAGTCATTTTAAAATGGAGACTGTGAGAGCTGCATTTGTAAAGCACGTATTCATGCCTTTTGTCATTCTGACTGTTCGTTAAGGCGTTTGTTGCTTGTTAGGTGTGCTAATGCAGAACAAGCATATTATTGATTAACACAAGTACTGTACCAGTAATGTACATGCTTTCTGTAGAAGAAATGAATGATAGTAAACCTGGAAAGGGTCAATGACTCCACAGGTTTAGAAGTGTGTATACCATGTCATGGAGAGGAAGGGTGCCGGGGGAACTTGACCTGCATAAAATAGCACCACTATCTATGTTCCAAGACTGAGAATTTATTATCTAATACTCCCTATGGGCCATGCAACTGGTGGTCCCTACCAGCCAGTGCCAGTATTACAGAAGCTGCGAGCACAAGGCCACAAGAAAACATCAGTGCAGACCTCTGTGCCCTTCCGAGTAGTATTCAGCTACTTGTCATCCCAGATAGATACGCCAAACGCCCAGTGACATAAACTGTGAATTCCACAGCATTTGTGCGAGTACAATCTCTGCTTGAGAATATATTAGCTGAATATGGCATTTTAATTCACTAAAGAGAGATATGGAACAGCCTCCTAAGCAGTGACTCAAATGAAAAAGTGAACTTATTTTGAACATTATAGGCCCATCAACCTTCCCATTTTATAATTTATTTGATATTAAAAATTACTGATTTCTACTTGACTATAATATTTTCCATTGTTGTACACTATGTGATAGGTTCCTAGTCAATGCAACATTATCTTAATAGTATATCTGAAAATACTACCTGAAACAATGTATGTAGCTGCATTTTCAATAGGATTTGTAGTATGTCTGTTTATAGGGTACTTCTTTTGTATCTGCAGAGATGTTCCTGCCTTTGTGTGTGATGTTAGTAACCAAAAATTAGATGCATCACTTCCTTTGATAGCACCAAGCAAAAGGTCATGCAATGCTGCTTTGTTTGATTTTCTGCGGTACAAAGTTCATGTGATGTCACTTCCTGTTATGTCATCAGGTCAAAAACAATGCGTTGTCCCTATCTGTAACATCAACGGTGTGGGTCAAAGGGCAAGTGATGTCACTACCTGTGATGTCACCAGGTTAAAGTTCAGGTGATGTCACTTCCTGAGAGATCATGTAGGGTCGGATGGCATGAGCTGTTACTTCTGCTACCCCTGGCATTTTGATAAATCGACATCCATGGCCACCCCACACAGTGTTCCACCGAGCGGCGATTTTGCACTGGAGCAGATATTAACAGGGAAAGAAGGTTGCGTGCATGAATTAGAATTTTTGTAACTTATCAAATGGGTAAAATGCACTTTTTCAATAGTAGCGTAAGCTCAGGTTGGGAAGAATGCTCTGTAAATCTTAAGTTAAGCGTAGAAAATAGGAGCTTGTTCTTCGTTCACTGTAATTCAGACTCTTTCACATGGGAGAAAGAAGAAAAGGAATGACTATCATTTATACTTGTTAGATACATTTAATTTAGATGCTGAATAGTCAAGATCTATTGTATATCTAGTTGTGAATGTGAGTTTGAAACAGTTTTTCACTAAGGTGAACACAACTGAATATCTAGAGATGACACAAATGACAAGAACAAGTGAAAGCAAACAAGTGACACACAATAGGTAGTGCATATATCCTGTTGCAATCCTCAGTGTGTGCAAAGAACAAATATTGACCAAACATGACCAAACTTCAACCATAGGTCATAGTTTGAAGAGCCGCCTCAGCTGTAAGAATCAATTCTGGTTTTGATAAAAGCTCTGTGGATACTTTGATCCGCTTGTTGCATGTTAGGTGTCTACTCAGCAATGCTCATCCACTGTGTTCCAGAGAAATATGTGGGAGACATTTCTTTTGGGGTGGAGGGGCTATACCTGCAAGACTGTGGCTGTTGTCATTAAGGCAGTTCCAGCCGTATAGCAACAAAGCCACAGTACTTTAACCAATTCTGTTTCAGCTCTAAGTGAGGCTGACATCTCCAGGGGAAGGGTGTACTGTCCTGGATACTGGCTTCCATTAATAAATCTGGTTGGTAGTCTTAATGACTATATATTGTTTTCTCACGATTAGGAGAGACTTTAGGCCTTCAACAAAAACTACAGGTAGCAGACAATTAAAGACTATTTGCCAGCATGAGAACTCACTATGAGTTACTGTGGAGAAATTACCACATTACAAAATACATATAGACTGCTCAGGATTTTAGATTTTGGCACATTCATAATTTCACTTAAAAGCCCCCTTTCTTGATTTGTGCATTTTGTTATCACACATTGGCCTTCCCTTGATTTGTTTAGTGACTTCAATTGTATTTGTGAAAAGACAACATCAATTAGGAGATTAAAGATGTATACCTTTTAGTAAAATAATATTTACAAGTCTCCTGTCGGGGTAGCCCTAAAGAATTCATGACTGGATTGAAAAGTATCTTTCTGAGAAGGAGACACCACTGATAGATACAACAGGCAGTGTCTTCACATGGTTAATAAATCTATCTAATCGAGAATGCACAGTTGTGCCATGGATCTGCTGGAGGGCATACTGATCCATTCTGTCACTGCACACAAGAGTCTTTTTGACAGACCTGCCATGGTCGGTGGCAGGGAGAGTGGATCTCACAAAAATGGTGGTTTTGCCAAGATTATTGTACTATTTTCCTTATCTCCCTCTATTTGTGCACCGTCTCTTTTTTTTGTACCCTAGAGCGCATGATAGGAGATCTCATCTGGCACAATACACATTCTAAAGTAGTACTACTCCAGCACGGTAGGACTGGGAACAGAAACCGGCCATAGCAGACTGCTCAGCCGCCCCCCCTGGGCTGAGGGGGAGTGCATCCGAGCAGTTTGGGAGGGCCGGTTTCGTCCGATGTTGCTACAGGGGGCCGATATTGCCGACCCCCAGTAACAAAAACGTCCCCCCAGGGGCCCAAAACAGACCCCCACCCTAGCGGCCCACCGTGGAAATGCCCGGTGCCCGCTATGGTCAGGCCGGCCCTGTACTCCGGCATGACCTCCCCACAGACAGTGTTGGATTTAATGTTCTCAACATCAAACAATATTATTTGGCCTCCTAACTCCAGTGGTTGTCACAATGGTTTGCTGGCACCAACTTGGCAGATACTGTGACATTCCTGCCTTCTTGGGTACTGGGGAGAGTGCATGCTCTGCTCCACTCTCTCGCCAAGGGTCCTGGACATCCACCTCCTTCTAATTGCTTACCGATATAATCATAGAGCCCTGTTTCTTACCCGCTCGACCAAGCCTCATGCCTCAGCCATGCCACTACTTGGAATACTTCATGTGTGTGTGAGCCCTTCCCACAAGGAATTGGTGCTATGGTACGCAACAGGCTTGCACACCTTAGGTGACCACTATCAAGATGGGACTCTCCTCCCCATAGAGGACATACTGGCTGGCTCTGTACTCCCACTGGTGCAATTCCTCCTACATTCTTCTTTTCTTAGGACACTGAACCAATCCTGGGGGAGACACGGCAGGAACACCCTCAACATCTTGTCTCCAATATCTACATGTCTTGGGAACAGGGGACTTCAGACCCAATGGTAAGCAGAAGCCATGCGTACATGCACTGTTGCACCAATTGATACATTGCGTAGACACTGGGATGCGGATCTTGAACGCGTTTGCACCAACAATGAGTGGCGACTCATACTGGCATATCCCACACTAATGTCCCGAAATACCCATTTTAAACCGTTTCAATTTTACATTATGTAGAGGGCCTATCTAACACAACATAAAAAAAATATATATTTTAATCGTAATAACGCTACATACACCCATTTTTGACAAGTGACGTGGAACTGGTGCACACGCTTTGGTCTTGTTGTTACCTAATGGCTATTGGAACAATGTAATCTCACACTTGACATGTTGCATGGGATCAGCTCTAACATGTACTTGGGAGGTATATATCCTTAGCCGCTACTGTCGCATTAAGAAATATGGAGCGGTGGTACGGGTTGTGGACCTCTACCTCCTATTAGCGAAAAAACTGATTAACAGCAAGTGGAAGGCTGTAAAATCATCATCTTCCTCGCAGTGGTTCCTTTCCATGGTGGCGTGGACCCATGAGGAGTGCGCACTTTTAGTAGATAGCCACTAAATGTATGCAAAAATAATCCTTATTGGACCTGGCCCTTTGCGCAGGTTTATGCCCAAACTTTTTGCCTCCTATTTTTCTGATTTCTGTTAGCTGTAGGACTCAGGACACTTTACCACTGCATATTAGTGCTAAAGTGTGTATGCTCTCTATGTAAATTGTGATTATGATTCGTTATCCATCATTGGCAAATTTGAATTACTGATCAGTCCTTAGTAAAGTGCACTTTGTGTGCCCACGGCCTGTAAATCAAATGCTACTAGTGGGCTTGCAGCACTAATTGTGCCACCCACACCAGTAGCAATTCAAGTGGGTCTCAGACCTGCCACTGCAGTTTCTGCACACACAGTGTTTAACTATCATGTAGACCTGAAAAGGGCACCCCCTTAGATTAGGACTGTCTCTTTTCTTACATGTAAGGCACCCCTACAGTAGGCCCAAGGTACCCCAAAGGGCAGGGTGTAGTGTATGTACTCGTGTATTTCCATTTCCTGATAGTGAAGTACTATTTTGTTTTTCACTATTGCAAAAACTAGTTCTCCCATAGGCTATCATTGGAGCTGCCTTGTAACATTTTACAAGTGTAACCTGTCAATTGGGAACAGCTAGAGAGTAAGAGTTATGACTCTCTTTTAGTAAAGGTATTTTTTTAAATTATGTGTTTGAAAATTCCACTGTTAGAAAGTGGGCATTTTCTTGCTTAACCATCCTGTGAGCTACTACCTGCTTGTGGATATGCCATCTGGTTTTAGACTGACAGGGGCTGTTTGTGCATTCACTCCAGACACCACACAAAGGCAGCTGAGGTGTGCCCTGCATATGCTGATGAGCCATCCAGGGCTAGAGTGGTGGGAGAACTAGCACCTGAATTGCCTGTGGCTGCCCTGCACAATGCTGTTTCCACCCATGTAGTGACACTTGACCATGGAGGACAGAACTGGTTGTACTGAGCAGGAGAGACTTTGAACAAAGACTTCAAATATAAAAAGGGGTAGGTATTAGAACTAAAATTCTAGAACGTTCCACTAGTTCTGGAATCAAGCTAAACCTCTGCCTAGGAGAAGAGCTGTAGAGATCTAAGGATTAGTAGGGCCCCTTTGCTGTATGTTGCATTGGTGGGTTGGCCTGCAATTGACGTTTCTGCCAAGGAGAAGAAAAGGACTGTACTATGCTGTTTTCCTGCTTGAGAAGTTTCTCCAAGGGCTTGCGTGTGATTGACTTCTGTTCTGATGCAGCACCGCCGTGCGGGACAAAATCCAGATGAACAGCCCTGTGCGGCAAAAGTCATCTACGCAGCGCCTGCTAGCGACCCATAGAATCACCGTACGCCGAATACAACACACCGGTCTCTAAAGTCTGAGACTCCGCCACCAAATCTGACGCAGGCCTTGCAATGCGGCTTTGACAATCGATGCAGCACCTGGATCGCCCCCGCATCGACCCATAGTGCCTAATTTTTCCCACACATCGCACCTGTGCGTCAAATTATTCTGACACAGTTCCTGTAGAACAGAATTGCAATGGAAATCGATGCCTCACTACCCTCTACAGTCCAGATGTGAAGCCCCACTGCTCCTGCAAGCAGCAGAACCGTCGCCTCGTCTACCCAAGGACTCAGGAACTGACTCTACGCTGTGTTTTCTGGACAATTCCCCTTACTGCAGCTGTCTAGCCTAGTGGATTTTGATGCAGTAAAGACTCTGTGTGAAAATCACGCATCTATAGATGTCTAGGGACCTAATTCCAAAACCTTCTAAAAGTAATAGTTTATTGTGGTGTGGTGCCCATTTGTTGTGTTATCACTATGTTACTGTGTGTGATATGTACAAATATTTTACACATTGCCTGAGATAAGCCTGACCGTTTGTGCCAAAGCCACCCAGGGGGTGAGCAGGGGTTATTTTAGGAGTATAATCTCCTTATCCTGACTAGAAGGTAGGGTCCCTACTTGAACTGGTTGCAAGCCAGTGTCAACTAGAGACCTCCATTTCTAACTATCCTAATGGCCAGTATTTTTCTGTTCATGGTACTTGGAAGTGGGTTTAGTGGATTAGGTTATCCTCCAAGTCAATACAGCTATGCTACTTACTCTCCTGCTACCTGCACTATTTTTTAATGTTTTGTGCAGTGGGCACTATCGAGTTTAGTCCAGATTGTTTCAAATATTGGATTTCACCAGTTCTGGTGAGAAATAGAACCATACCACCACCACTTCACTGTTGATGACAAACTTATATCAGAGATACCTACACTCACTGTCCACAGCTGTTGATGGCACTGTCCCATATAGAGTTGACCTGCAGTCTCTGAACTCAGCATCCCTACTGTGAGGAATGACCTACGTACTCTTTTGGCCTTGCCTGATATGCTAAATCACGTAAGCATGGGGCTGAAGTTTAAGTGCACTGCTAAGATGTTGTTATGACTTGTGTCAGTTCTCTCAGCTGCCTGGGTTGCTGCAGCATGGCCTTCTTATAGACTCGTTGAGGAGTAACAACACAGTGGCACTGATTTGTCCTTTTCACTTACTTGCTCACCAGCATCTTCTGAGAGTCGTATGTACAGGCATACTACTGCAAAAATAACAGTTGATGGACAGAATGCAGAACAATGTCCTACATTCACCCCAGTACAGAGATCTGGGCCTAAATCCATCGTTTTTGTGCACTCCACACCACCCCATACTGTTCTGACCTGTTTGCATATCCATAGGTATGATAGCTTTTTGAATAGGGTTCTCTTTGGACCATATTCAGAATCCTGACTGCTACCATAGACTTAGTTTGGTAGTGTTAGATATTGGATTTCTGGTTGGTAGCGGTATGCACCTTGTCCAAGAAGGGAACACAATCCTAGTCATGATAAGTGCAGTACACATTAAAATGTTCTCAACCGCTGGAAGCTTGGCACAGAGAAGTAAGGCTAAACTAAAGAAGCAATGTGTAAAGAATCTGTGCACACACACACACACACACATGCAGTAACACAGTGAAAACGCCACAAAAAGACTCGTCACTGTTGTAGAAAAATAGTATCTCTTTTACTCTTTCAAATAAGTCCAATTAATAGTACACAAGCTATGATTTCTCAATGTTATGAATAAAAATACAGTGTTATAAATACAGGCGCTTCTTCTAGTAAGTCATTTACTGTGGGGAAATGACGGCGATCCAAGCAGAGAATCGAAATAATAGGCTTTATCAGCGTGTTCAAATGCATACGTTGCTTCAACAGTAAGGCAACTGCAGGTCCCTCGACCAGTGGAATACAGACAAATCCAGCTGCCCCCATTATGCGCAGGTTGGCTATGGCGAGTGAGACCTCACCGCTCTCAATACACAGAGTACCTATCGGGGGGAAAGATGAGAGCTCGATGGCCTCATAAATGCAGCTTCTCCTTCGAGGTTTGCTGCGGTGTTGCGGTGAGCCGTGCTGAGTGTCGTTCCATGGCACTGCAGCAGCAGTTGCGATGGCCACGGTGGGCTGGAGGAATCTAGCAGGTGCATCAGTGTCCCTCAATTGTTCTCGCACTGGTGATGCCACTTTAGCTAGGGGTTGCCAGGGATGTATGCCGAGCACTTCCTGTGCTATTTTTCAGTGACTCTGCAGTGATCTTGGTCAGTATACGGGCAAACAGCTGCAGGAACCATGGTTTGACACCCTGGACTGGTTTTGGGAGATCTCAGCAGAGTAGGGTACTGGGACAGCAGGGTGTATCAGGAGTGTTTGGAGGAGAGATGTCTTTGTTGGCCCTGAGACTTCTTTAACAGGGAACTAGCACTTTGAGTTACTTAAGTTGTCTTTGTAGAGGGTACAACAAGTAGATCCTTCTCACTGTCAGGCAAAAGGCAGCAGGTAGCAGGCCAACACAGCAGGGCAATTTGCAGAGTGGCAGTCCCTCCTGCAACACAGCTCCTCTTCCTGATGGAGTCTCCTCAGATCCCAAAAATACATTTTTGTCAGAGGTCCAATACCTTTACCGATTTTAGCCTTTGAAGTAGGGAGACTTCAAAGAAAGGTATTAGTAGTGTACAAGACCTTGCCCTTCCCAGGCTCCAAACTTGCTACAGGGTAGTATGCAGCCCTTAGTGTGGGGACAGTAGCTATCCCTTCAGTTAGAAGTATCAGCCTCTATCACACATCTTGCTCAGGCAGACCCATCAACATACAGTAAACCACTCAGGCACCCCTATCCTTCCTTTTTGTGTGTCTGTCTAGAGGGATGCACAAAGCCTGCTGTAGCCCAATCCAGACATGTATTCTAGAGACAGGCAGAAGACACTAAAGGATTCAAGTAAGAAAACGTCATCTTTCTAAAAGGGGTATTTACAGACATGCAATTTAAAACCAAACTTCACTAAAAGATGTGTTTTTAAATAGTGAATGATACACCAAACATACTTTTCCTATCTTTTCCCAGTTGAAAGATTCACTTGTAAAAGGTTAAGAGGCAGCTCCAATGTTCACCTATTGGAGAGCTAGGTCTTGCAGTAGTGACATACCAATGTTAAGGTATTTCACTCCCAGGACATGTACAACTTAAATGTACATGTACTACCTGTTAAGTTCACTGCATCCTGCCCATGGGCTGTCCAGAGCGTAATCTAGGTGGTGACCTTTGAGTAATTTAAGGGAAGGTTTGGGCCTGGCAAGTAGGTGAACTTGCCAGGTTGAAACGGCAGTTTAAAACTGCACTCACAGTCTGTGCAGTGGCTGGCTTGAGACGTGGTGAAAGGGCTACTTAGGTGGGTGGCACAACCAGTGCTGCAGGCCCACTAGTACAATTTGATTTATAGGCCCTGGGCACACACAGTGCACTTTACTAGGAACTTATAAGTAAACTAGAAAGCCCAATCATGGATAAACAAATTATCATCACATTTTACGTACATAGCACATGCACTGTAGCACTGGTCAGAAGTTGCAAAGTGCTTAGAGTTCTAAAGCCAACAAAGAGTAGGTCAGAAAAAGAGGAAGAGAAAAGGAAAAAAGTTAAGAGTAACCCTGCAAGAAGGGCAATTTCCAACAGGTAGGTATACGGAGTACTATGAACCATTCATGTTACAACCTCTCCCCAAAAGTCATGAAGTGCCGAAAATGGAGATGAGTAGCTCGAATCACCTAGTTAGATTCCTGTATTGGCAGTAAGTGGGTGATGCACTGCTAGTAGCACAATGAACCCAGGTGGGTTAGGTTAGGGCACTGGGCAGGGTCTACCTCCATCATCCATTGGCTAGGATGAACCACATCCCTTTTCCCTCCATGATACCCTTTTTATTGGACCTGAAAATGTAAATTGTCTAGAAGGATTATGAGTAGAACCTTTCTGATGTTATAATAACCACACTCAACAAGCTGATTTATCAGATGTGATAATTATCACCTATAGTGACTTTTTGGGGAATTAGGTTGATTTTGGTGGTCAAGGCATCTTCCCCTGTACAATTCTGGCAGGTTAGACATACTGAAATGTAATAAATGGCACAAACTTTATTGCACCTGATAATTATCTGATAACTATTGCACCACCTAAATTTGAGATCACAAAATAAACAGGTGTTTAATTTAATTGGTTTCCTGCAATCGGACAACGCTTGTTACAGGGATTATAGCTTCTAAGTCGGTGTATCAAACACAACCTCAAGTCACAGAAAGATATACTCTACATCAAAGGCGCAAGCAAGGATTACTGTATGACTTTTGAAATGTGTGAAACATTATCAAACATGCCTTGATTGATACGCAGTAAAATAGATGAATATTGTTAGTTTCATAAGAAAATCTGCCTGCCTGGTGCAGGCTTATAAGTGAATTCCTTGGAAAAAGCAAATGCGTCCCAATTTGGGGATCCATTTCCTCAGCACTGAGTTCTATATGGCGGAGTAATGTTCACTGGGGGGCAGAGGGGGAGGGGGCCAGAGTCCCCTGCACAAATACACACATTTTGTTTGCTTTTTTGTGTCCACTGGGGAAATATTTTTTCCTGCAGGGTACCCCCTTCTCCTACACTCCCACTGAATTTGTCGTGCTTCATTCTCCTTCCCACCCGTCAGCCCTGTACTAGGAATGCCGATAAACTTCCAGTTTGTGGATGTACCCAAACTTTCAAGGCAATCTGTGTCTTGAAACATCTCTGCACTTGTGGTGGAGATCTTCATCCCTCTACAAGGGATTAAGCCCACTAGGAATCCCTTTATGAAAAGGACATTTTGGTCATAAACTTAAGCTTATGACCAAATGTCCCTTAGTGAATAGGACCAGGTATGTTTTGTTTATTTGTTTGTTTGTTTTTAAAGGAATTAACATGTATAAGAACAAAATAAATACACCTGTATAATCACTGAGACAACGGGCTGCAAGTGTCAATATGGAAAGGCTTGTTGCTGAAATGAGATACTATACATTAATCTATGTGAACGAAATCGTGTCCTTATTGACGCATTTGGTTGTTGTGAACTCCACATCAACCTCGACTCACAAATACATAGTAGGCAAGGCCTAGGCCTGAGGTTATTGATTGCAGGTCACAGGTCGGGTGGTACAAAGCTGGCAAACAATTGCATAGACAGGAAACCTTAGATCAATGCTACAGATAGGCACAGCAACAATACAATCGTCAAGGGAGATTGGCCCAAATAAAGCACACATGGCCGGAGGAGGAACGCACGCTACTAAAACACCATAAAGTCAGATGCCACGTAAGTAAGGAACAAATAGATAATCCGAAAATAGCACACACAGCCCGTGCAATGATCACATGCTCCCCTTCTAGACATGTTACGCATTGGCAATATTGTGTCCACGCAATGTCGAGGCCCATCAGGATTATCCAAGGAACAATTAATTTATGACTCCTAAAGCAGCAACTTACATTCCTTACCATACAAGGATCACCAGTACCATTTATGGCAAACAATAAACTATATATGAGAACGTCTCATATCGATTGTAAACTGAGACAGTCCTAAGACCCTATGCCTGAACTGTTCTCACAGCCGCTATGTTTATTTAAACAAACTGTTCCTGTTCTGCCAAATGCCTCTTGTCTTTTATTTTGAAAAGGTATTTAATGTTCCAGCAACATTTTGGTGAGCCACCATCAGGGCTGATGGTTCCTCGAACCAAACTACAGCCAAAGGAAGAGGACCCAACCCGGAAGTTAATAATTTGTGCAACAAGGAAGGTTAGCAGACACCACAATTGATTGGAAGTTCTGCTGAATACACAGGGCGAAGGTCCGTCCTGAAGCTGCTGTCACAGATTGTAAGAGACAACATCAGAACCTAATATTACAGCACATGGCATATGGCAAACTAGATAGAAGCAAAATAAGACAACCTCCTACTGACAGAATCTGGCATATTACCTATTTTATATGTCCTAGATGAGTAGTCGTAAGGCGTGCTCCGTGGCAATCTTGCGGTGGTCACCTCTTTTCATTAGACAGCACACTAGGAAAGGTAAATAGTTATTGTATAGGCCTTTATGGCTCCCAGAATTCTATTTTTGTGATAGAGTTATCCTGATTGAGTGAAGTTGCCACCTTAATCTTATATTTTTTGGCCTAAAAGGGTTTCTCAGTGACACCAGCTTATTAGCAACGTTGATATCTGAAAGGAGTCAGTGGTGTCGGTCGCTTGTAACGCTTGGCATGACACAGATGGTATGCTTGGCACCTGGGTGTCTTACAGGGTGCGATTAGGACATTTAGGGAAATAGATATGGACCTCGGAATCTAGGTGTATCTTGTGTGTGGCCAAGAGGGGCCTGTAGTTCTTAAGTTATTCCCCTTTTCTTCCTGTATACTGTTGCTATTACATTTGTCCCGTCATAGGATAGAATGAGCTAGGAGTGGGCTAAGAGATTTTTGATAAAGCAATTACTTTTTCTATGTCAGGTTTTATGTTGAACTGGTGTAATGTATATGTGATGTGATTGGGCTATAGTATGTTTTTCGTGTCCATGTCTCAATATTTCATATGAGAGTACTGTTATTTCTTGCAAACTATATTTTACACCAAAAGTTGATATCGCTCAGATACTGTTATTAACATCGGTACATTTTACCTATGTGGCAACACTCCATATGCACTGTTATCTTAAAATGTTCATATTGAATTGTTTGATGCATCGGTAGAAAGGGCCAGACCAGGAATCAAAACCGGCCCTGACAGAGTGCTCGGCCTGCCTCCCACCCCCTGGGGTTGGGGGTACGGCGAGCTCTTTGCCAGGGCCGGTTTTCGTACGATTTTGTTACAGGGCCGATTTTGCAGCTATGCTGCAAAAATGCTAAAACATGGCAGTTGGCGGAACCTTCATAGAAATACACCTGATCCAAAATAACCTCAATAATATTTTCCCTTTATAAATGGTTTACCGGGGATTATGTGCACACTGATAAGACACCCGCCATCACAGTGACAGTCCTAAACAGAACTTTAACATGTAATGAATTGAAAAGCACAGGTGCACCATAAATTACAATTGTACGAAGACAACAAACTTATTGTAAAGGCACAAGTAGTGATGTCCAGAAGTCTTGTTTGATTGATTCATTTATTTTTCAATAGAAAGAAACGAACAGCCGACGCGTTTTGTCCTGGGTGGGACTTCTTCAGGGCTGTGTTTACAAAAACATACAATTAAAATCATAAACTATTGTATAGCTCAGCAACAATAGTCACAAGTTTAAAAAACATTTCTGTTAATGTCACAGTAACAAAATTGGCCCTCAGGGGCCCAAACCCGGCTCTGGCAAAGAGCTTGGGCCCTCAGGGGCCCAAAACCCCACCTGTGCAGCGTACCGGGGGATTGCCTGGTGCCCGCTATGGCCAGTTCGGCCCTGTCTGTAGACAGCACTGAAGTTGTAGTATGTAATTATAAGAGTGTACCACATACGTTTTTCCTCATGATTAGACCAAAACAAAGACTCCCCAAAAAGAGTTAAGTTTTACTTTGTTCACTACAACTGCCAAACTTATCATGGATTCCATATTAGAACACATGCAACCAGGGTTTCCCACACAGGCTAAGAAACTTAATAAGGTTTGCCTAGATGGCACACACACATGAAGCAACTCCTTGGCCTAAGGAGGGATCTTTTAACACTAACGCCATTAAACAAACGAGAACACACATACAAACTAAATACACAGATAAAAAGAAAGACATAAGAGAGGCATTATTAGAATTATGGGCCATCTACAATGTGGTCTAGATCGATAATCCTACCCTACCGAAAGTAAGTAAGGAGTCAGCACCTCCCTCATTATATGCAGATACGGAGGTGATCACGCCAGAGGACCCGCATTAGGATTATCCATTCCATCAGTAGTAGTAGTAGTCGGTGGGCTTCCCCACCGAAAGACGAACTGTTAGACCCAATCATGAGAAACTGATAGGCCAGCATGGCTAGACAATTCCAGCGCACCCCAAGTCCTTTGAAAATGTCCCCAAAAGTTCAACCCCATGTCTATCACGTCAAAAACAGAGTAACCCAAACCGCGCATATAACCCCACTGGTTCAGGCGTACATATACACGAGTGACGGGGAGATTTGTGGTGGTCAAGTGGCGGTAAGGAAGGGAGCCCTAGTTACCCAGGAACAGATGACTAGGGTGAGGCTGCTGTATTTGCGCAGGTAGCCACGGAAACAACAGTGTGAATTTGAGAGCGTACCCCAGCCAAAATGAACAGTGCAAGCTCAGAAGGAAGGCGCAACCTAGTCGGGCCAAAGAAGAAAGGTACAAGCTAAGAGAAAAGAGCGAAAGAGCATGTGACCAGGAAACACAGTGAGAAAACACAGCAGCATGCCACCCATATAAGGGAAGTGCGGGTAGTTACAAGGCACTGATAGGGGAAGATTCAGAGACAGAATTAAATGAGAGGCTTATGGCAGAGATCAAAGCCTCATTATTCAATCAACATAGCAGTGGGTCCGACCAGGAACTCTGAGACCATGGCATTCTGGTACTGGCCCAACCAAGACACAGGAAAAATATGATGGCACCTTTGGGTATACACAAGGGAAGCAGCGACGAGTACATATGTTGCTCCACCCAAGCGCACGGCTAGTATAAGATGGAGAATGAAGCAAGCGAGGAAGTTGAGATCTTTGCACACCCATTCTGCCACACACTAACCTTCTGGACTGAGGAAAGGGACCAATATGATTGACTTTGGCTGGAGGTAGGTATCTTTGAGCCAGATGACATGGCTATAGTGGACATTTGCATCTGACAAGAAGGTAGAGATCCCAAATGGAAATTCCCCTACATGCAGGAATGCCTAAAAAGATGGGAGTACCATGTCACACAGAAACTTGTAGAATTCGCTGTAGTAAGAATGTACCCATTACTACAGAAGGGTACGTCAGGGACCATCTATATGCCATGAGCTCAGTTGGATAAAGAGGCGTTATGGACAAGTTACCACCATTCATGGATGGAGCAGGGGAATGGATCTCATGCTTTAGATACGGCATGAATAAACCTAGCAACAGGTAATATTAAAAGTCTACTAACTAATCTTAACGGGGAGAAGACTAACGTAGTGTTCGCCCAAGCTTGCATCCCAGCAATTATGCTGTCTGACACCCTGCATGATGGGACAGTATTTAGTTTATATAGGAACTGAATATGGAAGGCTGTGAGAGATATTTTCAATGACCACCATGATGTAGGAGGGTTGGATCACTGAGAGAATATCGACAGTCAGAATATCGAGCTACAGAAATATCGACGCAAGAATATCGCTGTCTAGAATATCGAAGTCCTATCTACATAATGGTAGTACAAAAATATAAATTAAAAATGTCATTGTTAAAAATATCGTTTTTTTAATGTATAAAAAATAATGTAAAATACAGTAAATAATATGTATACCTAAAATAAACCTAGTTAAAAATATTTTTAAATGTTTCAAATTATAAGTAATACATATAATGTAAAAAGCAATTAAACATATCTATACTAATATAATAAACAGAGAGCCCAAACCTTTGAGGCGGGTAATCTCAGGAACCACAGCACCAATCACAACACCCAATACAGCGTTGGAAAGGGCAGTTGCAGCAGAAGGACATAGGCTATGCAGACGCCCACCATATACATTTAAAAGGTAAAAGGTACCCCAAAACCCAAACCTAGCCCTGAACCCTAAAACTACCTTCTTGAGAAGCCTGATGTCCCTTGGCCCGTCTGTCCCCATCTTGCCTCTGCAATTGGACATGGGCTGTCGGGCTATAGAAGACCTAGCGAAGTTACGCCCTTTGCTTCTGTGGGCTCGCATCTGGAGAGTTCCTGAACTCTCAAGTTATGCGGACGGTCTACGGGAGATACTAAGATCGACAGGGTGGGCGAAAATAAAGTGGCTAACGGATATTAAAGCCTTACTTACCAATCTGGGGCTGGAAGAAGCATGGCACCAACAGTCAGCCCCCCCCAAATCCACAATAAAACAACTTTATTGGAATTGGGTAACAAACAGAAGGAATTCCTCCACCTCGATATGCAAGTCGACTAGAAACTTCATGGAGTCCAAAGATACCCCCTTCAGAGAACTGTATCTGGACACCATCTCAGCCCCTTGGGAAAGGTCCCTGTACTTTAAATTCAGAACTGGTCTTCTCCCTGTAATGGAATTTACTTTTCACTGGAAAATCCCATACCAGACTGCTCCGTGGTGTCCCTTCTGCCCACAGCGCAGAGAATCTGTCCCCCACTTTTTATTTGAGTGTCCGGCATATATAATTCCACGGTCAAAATGGCTCAAGCCCATGTGTCGTACTCTGGGCACTAGGCATTGCAACGTGGCTTTAAGGATTCTCTATTCGGACACTCGTACTTTTTACGCATGTGCCACCTCGAAGTACCTTGGGTGGGCATGGCGAATCCGGTCAAAAAGACTTAGGCAAATTGTTTAATTACACTTTTTACCATGGTCTGTTTTAAACTAAATGCTTATTTTAGAACCTATAGATCCATTTTCTGATAGCAGAAAGTTACGGTTTATTTTAAATGCACTGAAAAGTATTTTTTATTGTATGTATGCTTTTTAAGATATTGTTATATGTCGAAATAAAGCCTTTTTGACTTTGACTTAAAACTACCCATGTACCCCAAAACCCAGACCTAGCCCTGAACCCTATAAATACCCCTGTACCTCAAAACCCAAACCTGCCCCTGAACCCTAGAATACCCCATAATCCCAAAACCCAAACCTAGCCCTGAACCCTTAAAACCCAACCCAAAACCCAAACCTACCCCTGAACCCTAAAAATACACATGTACCCCAAAACCGAAACCTTGCCCTGAACCCTTAAAATACCCCTGTACCCCAAAACCCAAACCTAGCCCTGAACCATAAAAATAACCCTGTACCCCCAAAACCCAAACCAACCCCTAAACCCTAAAATACCCCTGTACCCCAAAACCCAAACCAAGCCGTGAACCCTAAATATACCCCTGTACCCCAAAACCCAAACGTAGCCCTGAACCCTTAAAATACCCCTGTACCCCAAAACCCAAACCTACCCATGAACCCTAAAAATACCCCCATACCCCAAAACCAAAACCTAACCCTGAACCCTGAGTAAAAATTGAATTCCTTTAATTTACCCTGTAGTGGCAAAATAGTGAGACAAAAAGGAGAATATGAAAGTCTCTGAACGACATGACAGGATTTTAGAAGAAGTTACATTTTCCTCTTTGTGTTTAACCAAATTGACAATTATGGTCCTATAAGCAGTTTGCATATTATTGATTATTTAAATGGAAAATCCAGTGCAGAGAAAAAAATCTCTAGGCTCAGATCTGCAGCTCTAATAATCATTATTGAAAAGCATTCTAGGATATTTGTTTGTTTAAAGATATCAGCGCCTGTTTTGAGATCTATTGCGGCAATGTTCAGCAGCCGGCCCCTAATATTTTACAGCATTTGAATTTACTTTATAATAAACGATGGGATGGTTTTATTAAGTTCTTTTTTCACTTTAAACATATTTTATCCTGTGCTAATTGTTTCAGTCTTTTATATTGGTAAACTATATTGGCTAAGGGTTAGATGTACGTAGCACTTTTGCTGTCGCAAACGTTTGGGACCGCAAAAATGCTTTTTTGGGGATGTACAATGCCCAAATTGCAAGCTTGTTATTTAATCTCAATTTGTTTTTTACGATTCAGTATACAGTGTAAAGGGCTTTCCTTCCTATTGCCACTGATAAAAAGGTTGTAATCAATTTTGAAATGGGGAGGGGACTCTAAGGAACCACGTGGCCTTTGAGAATGGTTTGCAAAATATGTTTTAAGAGCAGGCAGGGGTCTCACAGACCACTGTCTGCTTTAAAAAATGAAACTTAAAAAAAAGATTGTTTTATTTAATTAAAAGCAGTGATATACATGGTGGTCTGCTGACCCCAACAGGTCACCATCCCTGCAATGGCAGGAAATTGCAACCTACCACATTAATATGCATGAGGTAGGTCAATTTGCAACCCACTCCGAATCACTAAGTGAAACTTAATTTCTTTCATACATAAAGACTAGCGATTTCCTAATTCCAATTGGCAGAAATCACAATTAGGAAATCACTATTCTAAGTTTAGTACACCTAGCCCTAAATGATTTAGTGATTTGAATTTCCAAACAGCTCGAGTCAATTGAGTATGTCATAACAATATGACACATTGCGCAGATTTGTTTTTAAGGGATAAAATGATGGTGCTTTCAAATAGTGCATAATCTCTTGATGTGATTGGCATTCGTAAATATGTCTGACACATGCCTGGCATTTCCTGTTTAATTTGCTTGCAATTACCTACATGAGATGCAAAGCCATGGAGGGTTGTGTATGCAAAATTTGTTAATATATACTCTGGTGCCTGAATGGTAGAAATAGCACTGTCTTTTGATCACAAAAACATGGTTCACATCGACATCCTTGCACATCCTAGATGTCCTTGGCACATGCTACCGTATCTACCATGCACCAAAGAGGGGAGGAGGCCTTGCTGTCATCCATAGGTCTTCCTGGTCCAGCAACCTAGGCGAGCAATTAAAACTAAACTGGTTGGTGCTGCTGACATACCATTTCCTACTTACTGCAAGTAAGACTGCCACCTTCCATCTCATCTAGAAGCTTCCCTGGCAGAACAAACTTTCAGAGCTCGCCCCACCCGCACATGACATGCCCACACTACCCTCCTGAGTGACTACTACCTCCCAGACAGCACGTGCTAGAAGTAGACAGGAAACACCCCCCTAAAATCTCACCAACACACAATGTGGTACAGCATGTCTCCCTACAAACACATTCCAAAATCCATATCCTTGACTTTTTCTTCTCAGCTTCACCAATAATCTAATGCAAACTATCATATCCCTGAACTGAGCTTACCACGTTGCCATCCATATTGCCCTGGACCAACAAAACAAGGCTAACACAAAAGAGAAGAACAAACCTACTACAGATCCATCAGACTACTCCATAGACAACCTAATGCTTATACTCATGTATCACCCTATCAACTCTGCGTCAGATGTGTTTTTAACTTTTTAACCACATCAACACTTTTTTGGGTAAACAATATGAACATCTACGCCTCAATTAAAACATGGAAGTACGAACCACAGCCTTCAGCACCCTGGCACTCTGAGGATGTTGATGTAAATAAACGATCCATTGCAGGCATGACAGAAAATGGAACAGAAGCAGACCTTCCAATAACCACATGGTACTGAAGTCATGCAACAGGCAGACAACTCATCAGATCTGCCTACCCAAGGTATTATAGCAATACAGCCAAAAAAAGCCTCCCACAGAAGCAAAATATTTTTCAAGACACGCACTGCATAAACCCTGTGGCAGGCTCATCTATTCCACACTCCATAGAAAACTGCAATGGCATCAACCTTTTCTTCAGTGAAAAAAATAGAAGATCTGACAGCAAATCAACAACACCAAGCCTGCGTCTTATGTTATGCCCACCCCTTTCCATAGAATCCTATAGGTGCTCATCTTCCAAAGCCCTATCTCTTGTATATCTCACTGACATATTCACTCACTCAAATACACTTGTAATGTAGATCATGTGTTATCCTCATCCTTTATCAAATCTCTCTGTCTCTGGGGATGCTCTCTCACCCTTACTCACAATTGTAAATTCTTTCCTCACTCAAGGCATCTTGCCAGATGTTCTAATGACAGGCCAGATCGGCTCTTACACACCAAATATCGGCCAATTACTCCCCTACTATTCTTCAGCAGAATCATTGAAAATGCCATTTGCATCTACTTCAAGATCCCATAAATGCTTACCATCTCATGAAAGACTACCATTCTGGCTTCACATTACACTGCAACTTGGAAACCTCTACCTTACACATCATAGGTTATGTCTTCATAATCATAGATGAAGATGACTTCTGGCCCCTGATATTGCTTTCTTTGACACAGGCAATTTTCCTGCACTCATACCCTGTAGTCTTGAAAGGGATTCACTGGAATCATCTTTTACTGGTGCTTTTCCTACTACCTTTCAACCAACACCTGGTTGTTCACATGGGCACCTCTAGGTCTCAAAAGATCCCTATCAAATGCAGAGTCCGCCAGTTAGCTTTAACCTTTTCGTGGAGTCACAATGCGCTCTGCTCACACATAACAGGATTAAGATCCCCAATCACCATGATGAGACATTACTCTAGTTGAAATTGTACTCTGCTTCAGACATCCAACTCATTATATACCGCCTGCTCATCATCCAGACGTGAATGTCCAGCCCATACCTGAAGCTCAACCCAAACAAGACAGAATTCTTAGATTTTGGACAAGATAAAAAACTGGAAACAGACTTACCTGACTCATGATAGGAACCTTGATGAATTCGAACCCCAACTTTCACTGAATGACAGGTAATTCAGTTCTCCCTAGTCACCATCTCACCAGCAAACAAGAGATTGTCAAAAAACAATGATGACCTGGTAGCAACTCAGTCTTCTACACTTCTAAAGAAGGTGAAATGTTTTCTTCAAGACAGTGACTGCAGAACAGCTCATGTACTCTTGCTTCTGAACAGTGGCAATACCCTGCTCTATGACCTCCCAGACTTCACACTGATACCCCCCACTCAGAGAAATACCCTCCGGCCCTTCACGCCTCTCCCCAGACGGAATGGGTGCACTCTGTCCTGCATGGCACAAATAGCACCTACAATGACAGGAAGCCCCAGACCTGACCTAAGATCTGCAAGGCACTCAGAACAACATGCAAAAATGAACTAAGGTCCATGCACCTCTTCCCCTCCCCATAGCAGACATTGTTGCAGGCCAAAGTGCCTCCCATCAGCATCCCAAACACCAGCTCAAAACAGACACAATGGAAACATTCCGGGGAGGAAGGCTCAGCCAACAATTGACAATCATCTCCTGAAATGTAGCAGGCCTCAAGAAACTCCCAGAGGATAATTCAGACTTCGGCTACCTTTCCAATGGTGACAAACTACGCCTACAGGAGACACGGGCTACAACCTCTACGGCACTTGAAGGGTATTATGCATTCCATGTTGCTGCCACAAAATGCAGTATAAGTGAAGAGTGGCTATGCCAACTTTAACTGTAGTGTGCACAGCTGTATGAGATTTACATCACCAATTCTTTTCCGTTTTACTCAAGAAAATGTATTTTAATTCTTATTTTTTTAGATTCTTCAAAAACATGTGAATTAATACATTGCACACATAACATATTTTTTCCAACACTCAATAATTGTACAATAATTTCATGTGTCAAAATCAAAATGTTGAGAGGAACAGCACCCAATGCATTCCGATAGGAACCGTCCCTGCGTCAGGGAAACCTGTTCACAAAAAAACAACCATCAAAAAGTGTTCAACAGTGTTTCTATCCTTAGAGCATCTCATGAATTTACGAAAACAATGTTTTCCACAATCGCGTTAATTAAAGTGTTAGTGCTGCACTGCACCGAGTACTTTCAGTAAATCATGTGTGTCACCACAGCACCGTTATCCATTAGCACCGGTGTGCTGTGCCTCAAGGGTAGATTGTATGCCATCACTAGCATCCGTCCAAATTTCAAGTCACAACTGGTCTTGAAATACCGTCTAGCAAACCGAAACCTGAAACGGTGTATGTCGTGATTGTCACCTGTTCTGTTACACTATGTTACAATCCCACCTAAAATTCGCCAATAAAGAACTTTTCTTCGTACCTCTAGACGAAATGTACAAGCCTTTTGGTTTTAGCTCGAAATATTACGGCAAAGGTTCGTCCCTGCGTTTACCTGCCAAGACCAAAGCGCAGCCTAATTTACCACAACTGTGCAGGTACCACTCAGCCTGTATCAAATGCAATAAGTCTCCGCACCCGCAATCTTACCTCCTACTCGACGCGCATACTCCAGTCACAGTTCAGAGTGAATCAACCGTTACCAAGGTCTTCTGTGCTCTCAATTCTACCTTCACAAAATCCTGTGAGAATTACTCAACTGTCCACATCGACGGCATCTTTGAATGTGCCCGAGCGTCTGAAAATGCATAAGAACACAGAGTCAGCATCTCCGTTCCGTGTCATTAAGAATGCAGTGGCGTTCAATCTTTACAATTATTTGAAAAGTGAACACTTAACTTGTAGTTAAAATAAAGTAACCACCTTATATGCTCTGCATTCTTCAAGCAAACATAGTGTAACCGAAGAGCAGACGCCATGTTTAAATGGGTTCAAATCACCCGAACGTTTCTACAAACCACTTATCACAAAGCATATGGAGCGTTAAACCCGTCTATGAGAGCCCTATCTTCCTGCCTTTAAGATGTTATGCTGATATAACATTGTGTGGAAATAGGTTATACATATTTGGCCAGCATATTTTTATCAAGCACGCCTGAAAAATAGAGCCCACTGAAATATCCACCAATTCGTACGTATGCCCATCAAAGATCTAAAGCTTAACTCCCAACGCCCTCCAACTGTTGCTAATCAAATGCTACCAAGACCCCAATCAGCACCAGAAGAAAGATGCACTGGACTCCCCAGTAAACACGATTGGTGAGCTGCTGATCAAATATAACGCGCCTCTCACAATCATAGTCGGGAACTTAAGCATCAGGTGTTTGTGGAAGCCTCTTAGCTCCCACAGTTCTACAGCCATCGCAGAACCCTACATGCTTTCTTTCACAACTGCAAAAAACGTCCACTCACACCTAAAAGCACCCCTCTCTCTGTACTGGCACACTAACCCCACCTTTAGGAAAATATATCCACCATTAATTAAATCTTTGTCAGTAAAGTCCTGGCACCCAAACTCCAAGACTTCGAAGTTGATGATAGGGAGGAGAGGAACAATAGACCTTGTGTGCAGTCCTCCAATTGGCTTCTAAGGAATCACAATCACCATCATCACTTGGGGGACCAACCGGGGAAGAGCATCATAAGGTCCTACACAGAATCTAATGGACAGCGAATCTTGGAGGGAAACTACTAGCCTGGATTGAGGGGAAAAAGTCAGCCACCAAGTCACTCAACATCATAACATCCCTGGGACACTGAGAGAAACTTTTCAGACTTCCAACAGGTGCTGGGGAACAGACAACGGAAACCACAGAGGCAGTGTTCCTCCCTCTAACACTGGGCACTAGCTACATAAAGGAGCTTGTTGCCAGCAAGCACAATCTTTGTAGGACCTTGGCTGCTAGAAGTAGTGGCTGAAAAATACAACCCGGCCAAACACTCACTGCTCTCAGAACAGCTCACAAGCAGAAAGTTTGGCAATACAAAAAGGAGCATAAGGAAGCAGTGTGGTTCAGGTGTTTCTCCCTATTAAAAGACAAGAACCAGTCCGTCTTTAGAAGTATATATACTGCCTCTGTAGTTCAGCTCCAACAAAGATAATGGTGTGGCAGAAAGGGCCTAGACCAGCTGAAATGAAATGAAAATTATATTTATATAGCGCATAGACTACCCTGAGGCCTCGCAGCGCTGGTGTCTGAATCAGAGAAGAACAGATTGGCGTGCTAGCAAGATGTTCCGAACAAATGGGTTTTTAAAAGCTTTCTAAATGCCAACAGGTTGTTATTCTTTCTGAGAGCGAGAGGAAGGGACTTCCAGATTTTTGTGGCATTAAAAGAAAACGAACGACCTCCCCAACGGGCCTTGTTTATCTTATGCAGGGTAGCCAGGTGTGATGAGCTAGAGCGTAAAGCTCTGTGGGGGAGATAGGGAGTGACTGAAGGATGCATTATAGCTGGACCGGTCCTCCAAATTGCTTTCTGAGTGAGACACATGGCTTTAAACTGTATCCTTGCTGCAATAGGAAGCCAGTGCAGCTTCTTGAGAGCAGATTTGGCGGATTGCCTACGTGGAATTTGGTAGAGCAGTCGAGCGGCACAGTTCTGCGTGACCTGCAGCTTGTTGATTGTGGCCTTTGGAGCTCCCAAGTAGAGAGCATTGCGTTAAGCATTTATACACACCAGGCCAGGCTGCAGTAACTACATCTCTCCCACCTCACACTGGCCCAGATCCTTGGGCTCAGCATGGCATCCCTATCACAGAGGGCGCAGTAATGGCCACCATTAAGAAAATGGGAACAAGGCTCCCTGCTTCCTTGTTTAAAACAAATGTATGACATTACAACGCATACATTTACAACGCATGCCTTTACAACACAGTTTTACACCGCAACATCCCTTACACATGCACGTGGACCTGCCTTTTGGACTGTCGAGGATACCCAGCCAAAGCTGATGGGATACAAAAGCTACTGTATTGTTAAGTTGGTGGGGGGGAGGGGGAGTATCAAAACATCCCCAGAGCTTTGTGAGAGACGACCAAGTTGCCAGTTTGGTATAGCTGGAAGGGGTTGGCAGAATGGCAGGGGTCTGTTGTTGGACAAAGTTAGCTAGGCTGGTGCACTAGTCGTGAAACCACTGTTTTGCTCTTTCAATTTCCCTGTCCATTCACAGGCCTTCCTTGCCCTCTACACATCCCAATGTAGAACTTTGGCCTTTGCAGTGGCCTAAATGTGCCTGTCACTAAGCAGTCACAGCAGTATTTCTCTTGCTTTCCATATCACTGTCTCAGTTATTAATGGTTTCCAAGTCAAAACCTAATGTTGTTGTATGTGGGTCCTATCAATCTGAAATTAATTAGTAATATGTTTCCATCTTTCTTCCCATAGCAGGTTTCATTCACTGGCTTTCCCGGTCTTCTTAGAAATGTTGACACTACAAGGGTATTGCATCTCACCACATAACTATTTACTATTGTTGATATTTACCCAGAATGTACATATCATGCAAGATAATGTTCCTAATTCTTGTGCTACTGCCACACCTTGTTGTTCTCTGGTTTTTACCTTATACTCCTAGTAGCAGGACCACTATTCTTTGGGGTTGTCACCTTACATAAGTTCCAACATGGCATGAGTTTCCGTCTCCTTGAGAAAGGCCTTTAACTCCTTTTAGTTGGATGGAACCTGGTGAGTTCTTTCTGGCACCTCTCATTCATGTACTGACATTGCTTTTGTTTAGTGTAATCACATATCCTAGTACGCTTTACTATAATGATTGGAATTGCTCTGGGGGTGTAGGGGTTCTCCTTCCAGAATTTCTGTTACATGCACTCAGTCTGTATTTCTAGCTTCTTAGACCTGCATAGTTCTCTTTCTTATCCAGTTTTGGTATGAAGTCTTCTCCAGATTTCTAACTGAGATATTGTCTACAGATTCAGCAAACCTTATAATTCAATTGGTACAGATTCTGCCATTAACTTTGTATTTTTTGTTGTCTATACTTTCTCCAAGAGTATTTTTTGCTCACATGGTCGGTGACATTCTGCTGTTTGCTCATTGATCATTCTCTTTGTTTTTCTCATACATGTTTTCTAGGATTCTCACCACCACAGCGTGTCTCTGCTGCAGGTAATAACCAATTTGGGGATGTGACTGTACTTGGGAAAAGCATTTAAGCATTGGTATAAAGCGGATTGTGGTGGACATGCACTACCCTGTCCCCCAAAATCTGATTAATGCCAACGCCTAAGTGCTTCTGCAAAGTACAGAACCGCAACTGAGTACCTTGTCCACCAAACTTAATATCCATCTACCTCATTCAGAGAGGAACAGGCCATTAGGTTTCTCTCAATTTCAGATCTGTAATGGAATCTTGAACCTAATTCGCTGTTCTCCTAGTTTCTGGGTACATAAAATACTTTAGATACACTTAATCTACTGTTCTTTGGCGAAAGCCTTTTTCTTTATATTTGCTTTTGTCTTAGATTCCCATAAGTTGCATTCAAAGAAATAAATAACCTGTGTGTGTGCAACTAACATACTAGATGCAGATATCAAATATAAACTAAGATGCTACCATTTACACAGCAACCATTCATTTTAATTAAAGTTTTTTAAAAATTTGGACCATATGTGCAACGGCATTTTTGCGGTCAAGAATGTCTTGCTTTGCAGAATCAGACCTTTTCTGACTGCAAAAATGCTATTACATATGTACAGCGCACAAACTGTGATACGGTAGCATGGTACCAAATTGCAATTTGTGTTTAGTGATTCAGTATCTTGAAGGCACATGTTTATTGCGTCCACTCCTTTTACCGAATCACAGTGGTCTGTTTAAATGTTTTACAACCGAATTTCTGTCCAAAGGTCAAATATTTAATTTTCTTACAACACCTTAAGGGTGGTGGTAAGAAAATTAAATATTTGACCTTGGGACAGGAATTCGTGAAAAAACGTGCACTGAGCTCCTCGCGCTGATCTTCGAGTGGTGCGCTGCCCATGAATAATTGATTGAAGCGCTGTACTTTCCATAGTAATTGTTTCCAGCGCCGCTGCGGGAAGCGATAGACTGAGCGCATTTGAAGCGCTGTACTTCGCAGGGTAATTGATTCCAGCTCCGCTGCTGGAAACGATAGACTGAGCGCATTTCGTCTGCTCTGTGATCTCCGCTCGCGAAGATGGCAGGACACACATTAGAGGAAAGTTCCTTGGCGAGCATCACATTTTGTGAGTGTCCCTCCTAGGAACTTTCCTCTCTCTCCGACAGTTGGAAAACAGCTGTTTTGACCGCGTTTCTCAGGAGGATCATTGATTTGTCATTGTATCCATTGAAAAATTAAGAAATAACTATCCGATTCTACTTTTGTGCTCTTGTTACTGCATAGACTCCACGTTTTTTATACATTGGCCTTTGTTTTCAGCCATATATGCCCTTAAAGAGATATCATTTATGCCCTTAAATACGATATCATTTATATGAATTAAAAAAAAGGGGGGTGAATAATTGGAAATTCATACACTGTATATTTTTATACTTGACCTATCTTTTGGGAGCCCTTATTTCTATTTATTAAAAAAAAAAGAAAGGGCAAGATGGAAAATGACTCAGAGTCACTCAGAGTCACATATGAACAATGCAACACTTCCTAATTTTAATAAGGAAGATTTTCGCATTAGGATCCAAAAAGAAATGAAAACCTGTATGCGAGAGACCTTTGCTCAGTTTGTACCCTATAAAAGACCACTTCCCTCTCAGGAAGATGTTTCTGATGCGATTACTCATGAGAAAGTGGGGTTTAAATGTACAAAGAAAACTAACCACACTGTTACCGAGACCAATGAGAGCACGGGAGGTCCTAGCACCTCTTTTAACATTGGTGGTCTTAGCATCACAATATATTTGGTAGGTCTTCGCACCTCAACTAATACAGATGTCTCTTGTGACACACAACAATCGGGTGCCCTTCGCGGCCCAAATACCTTGGATGCCCTTAGCGGCTCACTATCTCAAAGTGCTCAAGACTTTTCAAAGGGCTCTGATGATGATGATGATTTGGATCCAGACGAATACGTCCTGGATTTAGATGTAGGAATTTTTGATGAAGAAGATGAACCCCCTTCTACATCGAAGGACAGTATTCTAAAACCCCCGGTAGAACAAACATGTTTCAAAATGTATTAAAAAATGGATTCGCTTCCCTCTCGAAAGAGAGACAAGGAATATTTTAAGGGCTGAGTGTTCAAGACCCTCAATCGATGAATAAGCATGTTATGCTCCTAATATGGACCCGGAATTAATTAAGTATCTTTTTAGACTTGGACGCGATCCTAGAAAAGGCCTAGAAAAAGCTTTTAAAGGGTGTCAAGGTCGCCTACTGGATGTGGTTGGACCAATTAGCAGAATTCTTGACTCCGCTGAAGAATGTTACCTTAAAAGGTACCCATCTTAATATAGATTTAATAAGGGGATGGAGCCAAAGAGCCCTCATTCTCCTAGGCAATGCTAATACCAGCATTAACGCAGAAAGGCGCAGGCTTATCCTTTATAAACTTGACCGAAAACTCTCCGATATGGCTGAGAAGGAGCCTTCTTCAAATCCGAAAGGCCTGCTCTTTGGTGAGGAACTTATAAAATCCTTGGGAAAGTATGTCTCAACTTTTACAGCCCTTGATAAAGCCCAGAAGAATATCAAGAGAGTATTCAGCAATAATGTTTTTGGAAGGGCCGGAAGACGGGGGCAATCTTCCGGCTGGTTTAACCAAAGGCCCTATCAGAGATCACGCCCCTTCAGAAGACGCTTTCAGCAATATAATTATAACAACTCCTTCAATCTTGGAAGAGGAAATCGACCAAGAGGGACAAGATCACGAGCTTCATTCTCGTCAAACCTTCCAAGTAAGTCCTGCTCTTTTACTTTCTCCTTCTATCCCTCCGAAAGGTGGGAAGCAGACTCAAGCTTTTTTCGAAAGAATGGTAATGGGTAATAATAATAATGGGTTCTGTCCACAGTAAATGGCTTTATGATAGATTTCGTTCAAACTCCGTTTCAAACCTCCTTACCAGGGAGATTCCTGTTTCATTAGAAAAAGAGAAAATAGTGGAGGAAGAAATCTCCTCTATGCTTCAGAAAGGTGCGATAATAGAAGTTCCTTTAGATTCCCTAACTTTCCTAAGCAGCTTATTCCTCGTAGAGAAAAAAGGAAAAGGCTGGAGACCGGTCATAAATCTGAAAAACCTAAACAAATTTCTTGTTTACAGGCATTTCAAAATGGAAGGCATACATCTCCTGAGAGATCTTCTACAAAAAGAAGATTGGTTAGTCAAACTAGATTTGAAGGACGCATATTTCACTATTCCAATGGCAGTCATGCACCAACCTTTCCTACAATGCCAATGGAAAAAACATCTTTATCAGTTCATAGCTCTTCCCTTTGGGCTTTCCTCCGCCCCTAGGTGTTTTACCAAGGTAATGAGAGCAGTAGCCTCCTTCCTGAGGGAACGAGGCGTCCGTCTTATTATTTACCTCGACGACATCTTGATAATGTGTCAGGACCTCCATCAAATTCTCCAAGACCTGGATACAGTCATGAATTTACTAGAAAGCCTAGGTTTCATTGTCAACAAATAGAAGTATATTCTAACCCCCTCCAAATCCCTGGAATTTCTGGGTTTCACTCTTGCCACTTCCAAGAAAATAAAAAAAGAGATTCGACATTTATTGAGACAAGAAGTTATCCCTTTAAGGGAACTGGCAAGACTTCTAGGTCTGTTACCTTCTTCCATCCAGGCGATCTTTCCAGGTCCTCTGAATTACCGGGCCTTGCAAAGAATAAAAGGAAGGGCATTGAGGTCCAGTCTTTGGTATGAAAATCGAATCTCCCTAGATTTGGAGGCCAAGGCAGAACTGAACTGGTGGTTGGAAACCCTGGAGGCTTGGAATGAAAAAGCAATTTTCGGTTCGGAACCGGATTTTGTTATCGAATCGGACGCTTCCCTTCACGGTTGAGGTGCATGTTTCCTAAACCGGAATAAGGGTGGTGTTTGGTCTCAGGAGGAGTCATCTCACCATATAAATTTCCTCGAACTTACTGCTGGCCTATACGCCCTTATGAGTTTCAAGCACTCAATACAAGGGAGATCAGTTCTTCTGAAATGGACAATGTCTCGGCTGTGGCCTACATCAACCGGTTGGGAGGTACGAAATCTGCCGACCTTTCCAACCTAGCAAGGAAACTCTGGATGCTCTGTTTAGAACACCAAATTGTCCTCAGAGCGGAATACTACCTAGGGAAATCAAACGTTTCTGCCGATTGGAATTCCAGATTCCTTTCGGACTACAGCGATTGGAAACTCAACGTCGCTGTCTTCGACTCATTAAATTCCTTTTGGGGTTCATTCGAAATAGACCTGTTTGCGAGCCGTCTCACCTCTCGATTAGAACGTTACTTCAGCTGGTTGCCGGATCCCGGCGCAGAGGCAGTGAACGCATTTCTCCAATCCTGGTCAGGGATCAATGCTTATGCCTTTCCCCCATTCGCAATGATCCAGAGAGTCTTGCAGATAGTCAGGCAGGACCGATGCTCTCTAGTTCTGATAACTCCCTTCTGGCCATCACAAGCGTGGTTCCCCACTGTTCTGGAACTAACTTTCAAAATTCCCTTTCTGATACCTTCCCTGAAAGATCTCCTTATGGACGTAAACGGAGACCCTCACCTAATGACCCTATCCGGGAGTTTGAACCTTCTTGCTTGGAGAGTGTCAGGAGATCCAATGAAGTCTCAAAACTTTCGTCATTAGCTTCTACTCTCCTCAGAGAGTCATGGGCGCAGGGAACTCACTACAGATACAATAATATCTGGAAATCTTGATTTCGTTGGTGCATGGAGAGGGATTTGGATTCCATACAGGCACCCATCATTGATGTAGTGAATTTTATGGCTGAACTTTTTGACAAAGGTTTGTCTTATAGATCAATCAAATGTTATAGATCAGCGATCTCTGCGGGTCATATGCTGGTTAGCGGCAAATCGATCGGTAAAAATGTAATTGTTTGTAGAGTTATGAAGAGTATTCATCTAAAAAGACCTCCGAAACCAAAATATGATACACTCTGGGATGTGAATTTGTTACTAAATCTCTTCTCTTCCTGGTCAGATAATTTGCTTTTAAACCGAAAGTTTCTATCTATGAAACTCGCAACTCTTCTTTGCCTTATTTCCTGTCGTAGAGTTTCTGATGTTAAAGCTCTGGAGATCTCTAATAGGTCATATAATTTATTTGGTGTTAAATTTGAGCTCTATAGAAGAACCAAGACCATGTCTGATTCAATCTTCTATCCTCGTTTCGACCCTTGTCCGAAACTTTGTGTAGTTGAATGTATGAAAGCTTATGACGTGACAATGTCTAACCTTCGTCCGCTTAATGAGAATCAACTTCTCATTTCCTTTGTTAAACCTCATAAAGCTATTTCCTCCACCTCGATTGCCAGATGGGTTAAATCTTCTATGTCCTTAGCTGGTATTCATAAATCCAAATTTCAAGCTCATTCTCTTCGAGGTGCCATGGCAAGTAAATCTATTTGGTCCGGAGGTAAGTTGGATGATATCCTTAAAACTGCTGACTGGTCTAACGCTAATACCTTTGAAAGACATTATTGTAAACCTATTGAGCACATCTCTAATGTAGTTTTACAGGGCTACCAACATACATATTGTAGCCTCGGTTCTTGTAATGAAATTGCGATTCTTCTATTAACATGCCTAGAGAATCTAGATTTCATTAAAGACACGGAGGCTCACATTATCCCGCCCATCCCGTTCCCTGTTTGGTTCTGGATGTAATATTTATATTCTGAGTGTCACTTGAATACAATGTATTTTATATTTATATTGAAATGTTATTTATGGTTGTTCAATTCATTTTTCAGGATTTGTTTGTTTATGATTACCTTTTTATTTTGGATACAATTTTCATTGTCTCCTTTCTTTCAGGTAATCCTTCTACTTAAGCTACTTTGGATGTTTCATCACCGAGAAGCCGACTGGTTGTCTTCTTCATTCTCGTTTGTCTTTTACTTTGAATCTTCTGGAATCTAATGCATCTTTTTTCGCCTGATTTAAAAGAGGCTGATGGTTGCTATGTTTTGTGTCCTACTTTATCTCAGTGTTCTTATTGGAACCTTTGTATTGTGATGCGACTGGCTTGGATCTGCAATTAAAAGTCATTGCATAATGTGAGCCTCTGTGTCTTTAATGAAATCTAGATTCTCTAGGCATGTTAATAGGAGAATCGCAATTTTCCTACAACACCTTAAGGGTGGTGGTAACCATTTACAAATGGGAAGGGGTTCCCAGGGGACCCCTTACCCTTTATAATTTTAGGAACATTCAGCGGTCCAAGGGTCCACTGCCTAATATTAAAAAGTTACCTTAAACATTCAATTTTATTTTCTGAAACACATGCCATTTTATTTTTAAAGAAAAACGATCTGCATTTAAAATATATATCTTTTTTATGAAATAGAAATCACAGACATGGTGGTCTGCTGACCTCAGCAGGCCACCAGCCCTGTGATTGACTGCAATTCCTAATGGGTCGCCAATTCTGACCTATCTCAATACTGTTCATTGGGTAGGTCTATTGCAACCCCATTAGGTATTGCTATAAGTTGTACGTTTCTGTGCATTAGAAATTGCGATTGTCTAATTGCTATTCATAAAGATTCGCAATTAGGAAAATACAATCTTTCAAATTTGTACATGTGGCCCTTTATATTTTGGAGTTTATTTGAAAACACTTCACAGTGCATCACTATATTTGAAACCTTTGGTACAGAATACGTTGGACAATGCCAAGAACAGAGAAAGGAATCAGGGAAGAGAAACCATACACTTCAAAACAGAAAGAGACACTCCCAGGAAAAAGTCTAACATAGCATGCAGATGTATCACTATCTTTAGCAAGCGAAGATAGGTGAATAGATACTGGCATTTGGTGAGAAATTATCCAGTAATAGGGTCCACTCCATAATCTAGTGGAGTAAACCACAGATAGCAGCAGAAAACCAAAGTATCCACATGATTGCTTATTTAATAGTGATATAACATACACCAAGGGTTGATTAGGGCCCATCTGCCCAAATATTTTCTAATATTAATGTAGAAAAGCAGAGGGGGGAGAGGGTTGGATTTATTTTCGTCACCATTTATTTTAGTGACTAAAGTATGCTGAAGAAATAAGACTCTGTGTATCAAAGTCTTTGAACCTTGTATACTTTGCAATTCAATAAAGAATATAAAAAAAAACAAGCATATACTAAGGCTATCTGGCTAAAACCTAGGGAGGTCTTCTACTGATGACAGGGGTGTAAAGCTTGCATAAAGGGTGTGAATAATTCATGGATGATACATCCACGTAAGTGATAGCAGAAGATCAAAGGAAATTCTAAATACAAAAGTAACTATGTAATATATATATTGGGAAGCAGAGCGGTGGGGTGAAGGACAAGATGAACTGTGATAACACCAACTAAAGAGGGCTCGGTGTGCATCGGGGAGTAGGGAGCAGACACACTCCACTGGGACCAGTACTGACGCATGGTGTCTGCTCCGCGTGAATCCAGTTCTGGGTTTGCGCCTTTCCCAGTGCTCGCACACCAGGGATGCCCAACCAATCGGAGCGAGATATCCTGTTTAAAGAGAGGGCGGGAGAAGCACTTGCTATTACCTTGGCGGCATCTGAAGAAGTTTTATGTTAAAACGAAACGCATCATGCTAACGCCAAATAAATAAGGAACTTTGGAATTTGCCTGGAGTCCCGTGTGTGCTCAATTCCTCTACATGCTGGGAGAAAGTGGAGATTATATGTATCTTTATATACACACAAACAAGAAAACCCGTATTTAAACATTTATTCAAACATTATAGACATATGTTGTTCTACGAACAATCACTCCTTTGCAGTGAAATGTACTAGGCTATTTTACTGTTTGCGGCAAGATCTATGTGTGGAATGATGTGGGGCCTATTTGTGTCCTGTGTTGCCAGAAGACACAATGCTGCATTGTACTGAGATAGTGGAAGTACTATGACAAATAGAGCTGGGGTATGGGTCCCATTTGGTCCCATTCTAAAAATACCAATGCTCTGATCCATTTACAGAGGCACCAGTGCAGGCACAATATTACACCTTCTTGGTGTAATATTTTTTGATAAAACAGATTCATGCATGCAAGTTCACCATTATTGACCTACTGCACTGCAAAAACTACAGTGGTTCAGAATTGGGCTGCAGATGTCCTGCCTGCATGAAGCTTGGGGACCGTCATATGCCTGAATTGGTTCCAGATCTATCCTCTGACCTACACCATTAAAACACAAAGGCAGCAGCACTTTACACCAATCACGTATTTTCAGGTCTCCCCTAAGACCTTGCAAGTTCTTTTGTTTTCGAACAGTGAGCTTAAAGACCATCCATTGCTTACTACTGGTCAGCTTCATTGTCAGTCTTATTTGCTCGCTTCACATTGGTCAATTGTCTTAGCCTTCTTTCCTTATGATGTGTTTCTCCCGCCCCTAAACTTAGACTCTTTACTAGTGTCCTTTCAGTGTTCATTGCAATAGGAGCTACTTATTTTGTGTTTAGGCACTTTATAAGAGAGTATGATTTCCACCTATCAGCCTTGTGCACTTCTCCCCATGTTCCTCCCACCCGCCAACCCTCTGCTATGATTTTATTTGCACTCAACGCCTTTCTACCACCCTCCATTGTCCGTCTGCTTGCCCTATCACCTACCTCTAATCCTGAATTGTCCATGAACCTGCTCCCAGCCCCTCCTTTGAACCCTTCATTGTCCGTCACCTTGCTCCCAGATCCTCCCAAGCACCCACCGGAGTATGTGTTGATGTAGCCACCTGCCCTCCCTCTGTTGTCTATGGTGCTCCCCACTTGCCCTACATCCATTATCAATGGTCCCCACCACTCGCCTCTCTTCATTGTCAGTGCTGAATCTCACCCCATTGTCAATGGTCTCTCCCACCCTCTGTAGTCTGTGACCCCACCACCTACTCTTCTTCAATCGTCCATGTTGACCCCAAACCACCCATTTACCGTTGTCCTAGTTGGCCCTCTAAATTGTCTGTGTTGCCCCCTGCCCATCATAACAGAAGAACTCCTATGAAGCGGACATGTCACAGTGATTTATTTTCCCTCTGGGGCTTATTCTGTCTCTGTTGACCCACAAACAGGCCTCACACTCCCACATTAAAACAGAACTGTGACTCATACACCACTGGGTCCCTCATAGCACTTTTTTCTCAAGTCCTGCACTGCCTATGAGGCACCCCCAACGCCCTCCCTCCCTACATGATGCCTCCCGCCCTGCAATGCTGTTAGTAATTTAAAAAAAAACAATATGACGGGTCAAGTGCAGGCCACTCTATAGCACTTGAATTTTAGGTCATGCGTGAGCCAGCGCACATGCGCTGTTCTATGAGACTTCTTGTATACGCTCATCCTAATGAGTAGCGAATAAAAGCCCCTCCAACTCTCCGCCTATGTTCGCTATTGGCTTGTGTCATTGTTTTCCTAAATGCTGGCTTCTGATTCATCAATCCGCTTGTTAGTCCCTTCTTAGTGCCGCCTCCTCTACATTTTTTCACCTCCCATGACGACTGGCCCCTTTACTTCGTTTGTTACAGGGTACCTGATATTTTAGACTGTGAGCACTATTTTATTTAGGGGGTACACCTCCTCAGGCATGACATGCTTTGGTGCCTTCTTTAACCCCTCCTGTTGTCCGTGCATTTTACCTCCTGCTCACCCTCCTACCCGTAGTCCGTGCCTTCTCCCCCCGCCCGCTTTACCATTGTCCGTGATACCAACCATTTATAATGTAATAGGTCTTGCGTAAATGCAAGACCTATTCCATTATAAATGCTTGTTTTGTTTTACTCGGTACAAAAGGGGGTGGTATTGGACGGAGCATCTGAACCAATCAAACAATCACACCCAGTCAAAAGATCTGGGTTTAATCCATCACCGTTCTTTAGCCCACTCTGCCACCCCAGTTCAGACATGGCTATATGCAAATCAGTCTGACCCTGTGCCTCATGGGAACAGTCCAGCCCGAACTGCCAAGCCATGCCTTCCCTGGACCGGAAACAAGCTTCCGAGGACCGGTTTCTGGCATCCCAGCCGTTTTCAGCCCGGCTTGCTTGAATCCAGTGGCAAAGTGAGCAAGGGACTCACGTCTGAGCATACCCTGCCACACTTATGGCGGCCAAAAGCGGTACAAAAGGGGGTGGTAATGGACAGAGCATCTGAACCAATCAAACACTCACACCCAGTCAAAAGATCTGAGTTTAATCCATCACCGATATTTAGCCAACTCTGCCACCCCAGTTCAGACACGGCTATATGCAAATCAGTCTGACCCTGTGCCTCATGGGAACAGTCCCGCCCAAACTGCCAAGCCATGCAGTATGATCCGGAAGCCAAGGCCACCTATAGAGCTTCTATTAGGATTTATCATGCAGACATTCTGGCTGAAAAAAAGAGCTATTTTGCCGCAAGAGTCGAGGCGGCATCTAACTCCTGCAGGGAAATCTTTACTATTGTCAAAGAGTTTGTCACCCCCAAGGCCAGCGCAGTGCATCATGAGTTTTCTGAGCCATGGGTGATTTCGCTGGCAAACTTTTTTACAACAAAAATTAAGCTGATTCAAGACTCCTTCCCTTCCTCGGGTCTTTGTGCTGTTATCAACCCGAGCATTTTACCGATCTTGACAGTTGAGTCCAGTCCTGTTCTCTCTGAGTTTCCAGCCATTTCTGATTCCACCTCCCTGGACCTCATTCTGAAACTTAAGTCAGGCTCCCCTTTGGACCCTTGCCCTGCTACCTTTTTGGCTAAAGCCGCAAAGATTTTGAACCCTTTGAATAACCCAGTTCTTAATTTATCACTGTCCAGGGGTGCTGTCCCTCTGGTTTGGAAACAGGCAATGGTTGTTCCACTCCTCAAAAAGCCGGGCCTCGATCCTGAGAATCATGCAAACTATAGGCCAATTTCTTTGTTACCGGGTCTTGCTAAGATAGTGGAAAAGCATGTTCATTCTGTGCTCTCCACTTTTCTTGAGACTCATGGCTTGCTTCACTCCACCCAGTCAGGATTTCGCTCCAATCTCAGCACCGAGACAGCGCTTCTGGAGGTTAACGAAGCCATCAAGGAGGTATTGGATTCAGGTGGAAGAGCTATGCTGGTAATGTTAGATCTGTCGGCGGCTTTCAACACCGTCCCCCATGAGGGTCTCCTCAGCAGACTATACGAGATCGGTCTGAGAGGGACGGTGTTAAGCTGGTTTAGATCTTACCTGGCGGGTTGCCGACAGGTGGTCTGGGCCTCCCCGTACTCTGCCGAAGTGCCGCCTTTGGAGGTCAGAGTCCCACAGGGGTCGGTGCTCAGCCCGACTCCTTTTAACATATTTATGACCCCTTTGGCGGTGCTGGCGGGTGCTGAGTTCAATGGAGAGAGCATCCGCGGGTGCCTTGGGGCTGTTTTCAACTGGTTTCAGCATAACTGCCTCAAGTGCAACCCTGACAAATCTGAGGTGCTCTTCTTCAGGTGTCAGGCTGACCCGCCGTGGCAGGATTGGTAGCCTGTGAATATGTTCCCTCCCTCGTCTTCCTCCTTGGTGGCTAAGAACCTTGGGGTCAAAATTGACAATGGTCTATCTTTGAAGTCCCAGATCTTGGGCCTGACTGGCACCTGCTACGGCCTCCTTAAAATGTTGCGCAAGTTTTTTCCTTTGCTCCCTTTGACGCATAGGAAGATGACGGTCCAGGCCTTAATCTGTTCCAGGCTGGATTACTCAAATGTATTATATTTGGGTCTTCCGGACTACCTATTACAAAAACTTCAGGTGGTCCAAAACTCGGCGGCTAGGGCAATTTTCGGGCTTCCCCGCCAAGCCAGAGCCTCTGATCTGTTACACTCCCTTCATTGGCTCCCTGTTAGGAAGCAGATCATCTTTAAGGCACTTAGGCACTCCATGCAGTAGGAGCCGAGTACATCCAGAAACGCCTTACCTTTTACAAACCTACAAGATCCCTTAGATCGGAATCCCTTGGTTTGGCAATTGTCCCTGCTATTAGGAAAGCTAGGGTAGGGGGACGCAGGGGCGCAACTAGGTCTTAACTTCGGGGGGGGGGCTAACATGGCAGATGAAGGGGCGTGGCTAATGTAAATCAATGGGGCGGAGCTAAAATGTCAGATAATCAGGATCGGTTAATGCTCAGGTCAAGCTGAGAAAAAAATGTGGTGAATTCTGCATTTGAAAATGGACAACAATTAAAGCACACATTTTTGTTAGTTTGATGCATTGCCCCCCAAAACCCATACTCACCCTGAATCTTAAAATTACCCCTGGCACACCAAAACCCATACCCACGCTGAACCCTAAAATTAACCCCCTCACACCCTAAAACCCATACCCGCCCTGAAATCTATAATTATCCCTGGCACCCCAAAACCCATACCCACCCTATCCCTAAAATTATCCCTCCCCGGCACCCCAAAACCCATACCAACCCCACACCCTAAAATTACCCCTGGCACCCCAAAACCCAATACCACCATGAACCCTAAAATCACCCCCCTGGAGCCCCAAAACCCATACCCGCCCTGAACCTTAAATTACCCCTGGCACCCCAGAAACCATACCCATGCTGAACCATAAATTCCCCCTTGCCCCCCAAAATCCAAACCCACCCTGAACTTTAAAATTACCCCAGGCACCCCAAAACCCATACCCATGCTGAACCATAAATTCCTATCTGGCACCCCATAGCCCATACCCACCATGAACCCTAAAATAGCCCCCTGACATCCCAAACCCACACCTGCCCTAAACCCTAAAATTACCCCTGGCACTATAAAACACATACCCACGCTGAACCCTAAAATTAACCCCATGGCACCTCAAAACCCACACCCACCCTGAACCTTAAAATTACCCCTGGCATCCCAAACCCCATACCCATGCTGAACCTTAAATGCCCCCCGGCAACCCATAACCCACACCCTCCCTGAACCATAAATTCCCCACTGGCACCCCATAACCCATACCCACCCTGAACCCTAAAACTGCCCCCTGACACCCCAAAACCCACACCTGCCCTGAACCCTAAAATTACCCCTGGCACACCAATACACATACCCACGCTGAACCCTAAAATGTCCCCTGGCACCCCATAACCCATACCCACCCTGAACCCTAAAGTAACCCTCTGACATCCCAAAACCCACACCTGCTCTAAACCCTAAAATTACCCCTGGCACTATAAAACACATACCCATGCTGAACCCTAAAATTAATCCCATGGCACCCCAAAACCCACACCCACCCTGTACCTTAAAATTACCCCTGGCACCCCAAACCACATACGCATGCTGAACCATAAATTCCCCCCCGGCACCCCATAACCCATACCCACCCTGAATCATAAATTCCCCGCTGGCACCCCATACCCACCCTGAACCCTAAAATTGCCCCCTGACACCCCAAAACCCACACCTGCCCTGAACCCTAAAATTACCCCTGGCACACCAAAACACAAACCCACGCTGAACCCTAAAATGTCCCCTGGCACCCCATACCCACCCTGAACCCTAAAATAGCCCCCTGACATCCCAAAACTCATACCTGCCCTAAACCCTAAAATTAACCCTGGCACCCCAAAACCCATACCCATGCTGAACCATAAATTCCCCCCGGCACCCCATAACCCATACCCACCCTGAACCATAAATTCCCCCCTGGCACCCCATAACCCATACCCACCCTGAACCCTAAAATAGCCCCCTGACACCCCAAAACCCACACCTGCCCTGAACCCTAAAATTACCCCTGGCACACCAAAACACAAACCCACGCTGAACCCTAAAATGTCCCCTGGCACCCCATACCCACCCTGAACCCTAAAATAGCCCCCTGACATCCCAAAACTCATACCTGCCCTAAACTCTAAAATTACCCCTGGGCGGCACCCCAAAACCCATACCCATGCTGAACCATAAATTCCCCCCGGCACCCCATAACCCATACCCACCCTGAACCATAAATTCCCCCCTGGCACCCCATAACCCATACCCACCCTGAACCCTAAAATTGCCCCCTGACACCCCAAAACCCACACCTGCCCTGAACCCTAAAATTACCTCTGGCACACCAAAACACATACCCACGCTGAACACTAAAATGTCCCCTGGCACCCCAAAACCCATACCTACCCTGAACCCTAAAATTTCCCCCTGGAACCCCAAAACCCATACCCGCTCAGAACCCTAAAATTACCCCCTGGCACCCCAATCTGTAACCCACCCGTAACCCACCCTGAACCATAAAATTACTCACTGGCACCATAAAACCCACACCCACCCTGAACTCTAAAATTACCCACTAGCACCCCAAAAAAAATGAACACTACAAACTTACACTACATTTGCATATTTGGAGGGGACTGTCCTCTTAGACGTTTCTATGTATGTAAGTCAAGAACAACATTCACAGTAACCTAGATATGCAGGCAGTAGGTAATGCTGTGCTGAAAAATGCATTAAAGTTACTGGAACTTACACAAAAAACTGCTGCCTGCTCTTCTGATACTATACTGTGGAGTCTGGCTGATCAGCAGCACTGTGTCCTGGCATCAAGCCCTCCCGAAGGTCTCACTGTGTAGATCAATGTGGGTCAAATGCACAGACAGCAGGGGGAAAGGGATGGCCAGTGCAGGTGAAGCTTTTCCTTTGTAAATTAATTCCTGCTGGCGTCATAGGGTTTGCTGTCTGTGCACTTGTATGGAATACACATCTATACAAGTGCACAGACAGCACACCCTGGGCTAAGATGCCAGCAGAAATTCCTTTACAAAGGAAAAGCATCACCTTAACTGGCCATGCCTTCCCCCTGCTGTGCACATCTTCACACTCCATGCTCACAACCCATCAAGTGCTTAGGTGAAATCCCTGCCTTCAGGCAAGGATTTCGCCTCTGCGCCACCCTAAAGGAAAACAAGAGGTGGGGGCAGGGGGGTTCACTCGCTGAAACTGTTCAGAGGCTGGTTGTCTGGCTCGGGCTGCTGGGCCTCTCAGAAAGCATTTAAAAAATCACATTCTCCGATCGGATGCGCAGCCTTCTTGCACCATTTCAGTGCGTGTAATCTTAGCCCGGGCAGAGGAGGCGACGGGGGGGGCTGAAGCCCGGTGAGCCCAATGGGTGTTGCGCGCCTGGGGGGACGCTCTTTCAAACATCTTCATCCCAAGTTGTGGAACACCCTCCCCCTGTCGCTCCGCTGTACCTCGAACCTTCTGGCCTTTAGAAAAGATTTGAAAACATGGCTCTATGGTCAGTGACTGGTCGTTTTCCCCTTTTATCCTTTTCTGTTTCAGCTGTGGGTCAGAAAGCGCCGGGACACTCCTCGGAGTAGCCGAGCGCTATATAAGACACCCATAACATTAACATTAACATTAACACCATGCCTTCCCTGGACCGGAAACAAGCTTCCGAGGACCGGTTTCTGGCATTCCAGCCGTCTTCAGCCCGGCTTGCTTGAATCCAGTGGCAAAGTGAGAAAGGGACTCACGTCTGAGCATACCCTGCCACACTTATGGCGGCCAAAAGCGGTACAAAAGGGGGTGGTGATGGACGGAGCATCTGAATCAATCAAACACTCACACCCAGTCAAGAGATCTGGGTTTAATCCATCACCGTTCTTTAGCCCACTCTGCCACCCCAGTTCAGACATGGCTATGTGCAAGTCAGTCTGATTGTTTGTACCGCTTTTGGCCGCCATAAGTGTGGCAGGGTATGCTCAGACGTGAGTCCCTTACTTACTTTGCCATTGGATTCAAGCAAGCCGGGCTGAAGACGGCTGGAATGCCAGAAGCCGGTCCTCTGAAGCTTGATTCCAGTCCAGGGAAGGCATGGCTTGGCAGTTCGGGCTGGACTGTTCCCATAAGGCACAGGGTCAGACAGATTTGCATATAGCCATGTCTGAACTCGGGTGGCAGAGTAGGCTAAAGAACGGTGATGGATTAAACCCAGATCTTTTGACTGGGTGTGAGTGTTTGATTGATTCAGATGCTCCGTCCATCACCACCCCCTTTTGTACCGCTTTTGGCCGCCATAAGTGTGGCAGGGTATGCTCAGACGTGAGTCCCTTTCTCACTTTGCCACTGGATTCAAGCAAGCCGGGCTGAAGACGGCTGGAATGCCAGAAGCCGGTCCTCTGAAGCTTGATTCCGGTCCAGGGAAGGCATGGCTTGGCAGTTCGGGCTGGACTGTTCCCATAAGGCACAGGGTCAGACAGATTTGCATATAGCCATGTCTGAACTCGGGTGGCAGAGTAGGCTAAAGAATGGTGATGGATTAAACCCAGATCTTTTGACTGGGTGTGAGTGTTTGATTGATTCAGATGCTCCGTCCATCACCACCCCCTTTTGTACCGCTGTTTTGTTTTACTGTCATCCACACTGCAGAGCAGCCTGGCTGCTGTACCCTCTCTGGCTAAAAAAACATTGGCAAAGCCAATACCAGTAGGTGATACCTTTTGGCCTTGCCGGTGGTTGTTTATTTTGCATTCAACAAATAAAATAAAATTAACAGAATATTACTGTTGCTGCTAAAGCACGTTCCAAACAGTCCTCATGCCTTCGAGGCGTGATTATTCGAACTCGTTAGCAATTTCCACCTCATGACAGCGTATTTAGGCAACGCAAACAAGTCGAAGTGATGGTAATCTCGTCAGGTAGGAGTCGAGGCACTTGTAAAGCGCTCTAATGAACCCCTCAGACGAATGCTGATCTGAAGGTATTTCTAAATCAGGCTTCCGCTAATGGTAATAGGCTCGTGCACAAATTAAAGTAATGAGGCTGATTAAACGCTGATCTCAGCCTCCAGAACGCGGGCCTGGAATGGGGAACGAACGTCTGCTTCACTGGAGGGCCCCTTTGCATAATCCCCCCAGCTGCCAGGCCCAATCAAACGAGGCAAAATGAAGGGTCTCGCGCCCATAATGAGGGGTAAACACAATCACCTCGAGCACAGCAGAGCGGAGGGCCTCGAGCCCGTGAAAGCGATTCGATTAGATTAAATGACTAATTTGGATCAGGGCTCTCGGGGCGCGCGGCTGGACTGGGATATCTGGCATTTAGGCAGAAAGTAAACTCGCTGAAACGCTTCCAGCCACTGGCCATGCCGGCCTCCTCTCGAGAAATAAATTAAGCGGTAAATATGCTTTTTTTAAGCAGCACACGCTACATTGAATGTTTGTATCGACTCTGCCTGCTCCACAAAAACAGCAGTAGCATAGCATGTGATAGCGGTTAAAGGCCTTCCTCTTGCACAACTGTTATTAAAGCATTCAGTGGCTTTGTCCACAATGATTATTCATACCACGAGTAATTCAACTTGATTATTTATCCACTGTTTTATGGCTCGCTCTATTAATCTCTTCTCTCTTTTGCTTCTCTCTCTCCATGTAAATATATTACAGTGGCGACGTAATCTCCACAGGGCAATCTATTTTCCGAGAGATAAAACTTTGAACCCCCTCACCCTCCACAGCTGACCACCAAAATTGAACAAGCATCAGCAACGTTAACAGGGGCAGCCTTAGGCATGTGCAAGCTGTGCACCTTCACAGGCCCACCAAACCCCAGGGGCCACCACGCCAATATATATCCTTAATATAATAATCCTCTGAGGATGGATACATATTTGCGTGGCGGCCCATGGCAGGGATTTGGCGGTCTCCGGCTCTGTTCCACTTCCAAACACCCTGACCCCCCCCCCCCCCACTCTTCACTGGCCTCCGCGTTCCACCCCCCCCCGGACCCCCTCTTCCGGGGCCCCCTACCTACGCTTCCTGCGCAGGGCCCCCGTGAGCCTAGAGCCGCCCCTGATGATAAAGGATATGCTTATGAATAAAAGTGCCTTTTGTGTCGCTAATGAATTTAGGCACTCAATACGTCATCATACATGCACTTTGTTACTCATCTTCGCACTCATCCATCCATCCATCCACTGACTCAGCTGCAAAAAAACACACAAACTCAACAGATGAAAGATCAATTAAAAGAGTACAAGTTAAAAGAAGAAGTCTTGATGCCTTCTAAATACATTGGCATATTATAATCTGTACTTACACAACGAAACATAGCAGCGGGTATCTGTCTCGCAGATGTATTGTCAATAGTTTATTGTTGTCGTTAAGTGTCAAATAAGCTGCCATATTTAGAATCAACCTGTTGGTCAACTGGGAATGGTAAAACGATGAAACACTTTAGACAACAACATTTCATAATGGTCTCCAGGTTTAGAAGTATTGGTCATGTGGGATGCCACAAACTACAGATGAAATGAGCAGCAAAGACGCAACCCTTTAGCACTGCCTGGAGAGCTGTAGTATCCTCTTAAGGAACATTAAAATGAATAAAAAGAGGTGTAGCTAGGAAATGAAAAGAAAACTATAAAAGGTGGCCATTGAAAACTAAAGGACAGGCAAACTAGCCCTGGCACGGAATTTCACACATTTTCAGGTGGATGGTGGTTGTACATGTGTGGTCACTCGCAGGTCAAGGGAGCCATTGATTGATTAGGACTGAATCATTATCCTATGCAGAATGCCACCATAGATGAAAGCAGAGTGTAAGTGACACTCAAACAGACCAGAGATAACCCAAAAGTAGTCTATGTATCTAAATGTATTTGTATCGATATATGCATTTATGTATATGAATGTATGCATTGTTTTATTTTTGATTACAAGATCCTAGTAGATAGCTAAGAACAGATTCTAGCAAGAATTATTGTAGTGCAGATCTTCAGCTTAGGGGTTGTCATTGGCCGTAGTCAACACCAGAGTCCTACCCTAGAAAGGTAAATAGTGCATTTCAGGTAACAAAATACCTATCTGTAGGCTTTAATACAGGGATATAACAACCCACCCTTAAATGCATATTGACTTTAACATATGCTTTTCATAATCAATATGCCAGGCCTACTGACTTTTTTTAAAATACTTTTCACAATAAACTGGTCAGTACTATAACATCTGAAATATTTTTCACTAGTTACCTAATCAGGCCTTTAGCTGTTGTCAATGGCCTGTCACCGTAACTGATTGATTTCAATTTAAGCTTTCCCAAAAGGTGACCATCAAGCATACGGTCAGTCTTAAATCTACATATTAAACAAAATTACAGCAAGCAACCAAATTTGTACCATCCTAAGAAGGCCTAACATGGATTTTAACAGTGCATATCTACTATACCCATGCGTTTTCAGAGAACTAATCAAGAGGGGGTGGGAGTAATTTGTGTAATTCGCTGTGGCATAATTATTCATTTTTACTACAAAAGTATGTGTCTAAAATGGATCAGAGGATGCATTTTACACTGAGAAATAGGGCTAAATGTAAGAGAACTTGAATAGCACTGCAATATTTCCTGCAACTCAATCTCGGCATTTAGCGCTATTTTCTTAGTGCACAATGCACCCTTGACTCAAAATGGATCTGAAGATTTATTTTGCTCCAAGAAATTAGTACTGAAAGTAAAACATGACAGTAGCACTTGTGCTCTCCTGATTAGTTGTTTCTGTGCTTATTTTCCCCCAGAATTGCTCTTAGTTACACAAGCAGGCGTATTTTCATAATTATTGTCAAAGAGTAACGCAGAATTACCAAAATTACATTGAGTGTTCTGGTGTAATTAAAATTACTCTCAACCTAGTTATCAGCATCAAAACCCTTGCTCACTCAATAATCTTACTACAAAGGTAATCTATGATATTCCCTCTAGCAGAATGCCTATCTTTAGGCGTTAATTCAGAGTAATCGCAAACTACCTTTAAATGCCTATTGGCTTTCACCTCTTCATTGTTAGGGCTTTCCTGCTCCATCCTTATTAATAGCGTCCTTCAAGAAGCATAATACATGAACATTCATCTTTTAATAGTTGCAAGAAGGTTGTGCTAAGTTATTTTAAACCTAGGCCTTTCAAAATGATTTAATATAAAGGCTGCAGGGATGTTATAAAACCCCAAAGATATGTGGAAAATGAAGCATGGCCTGTAATGATACTAAGTCTCAACCACAAGGGCAAAAATACATGACTATGACTACCAATAAGAAAAGTCAGCAAGCAGTGTAGCATGTTTTACCCAAACTGGATTAAAAATACAAAAGTACGATGTTTGAATAAAAAGTTAGCAGAGGTTTAATAGAAATAACCAACTTAAGATGAATAAACCTGTGAACTCTCTGTTTCGACTGCTCTGAGGCCTTCGTCTCTTGAGCTTCAAGCATTAATAATGTATTGTTATCCAGACAATATTGTTCTGTTATGTCTAATAGATCCTTCTGGTTACAGCGTGTATAGGGTTTGTGGGTTCTCAAAAAACGTGATACCCAGACCCAACAACTGAGTTCTACCTCACAATAATTTTCATTGAGTACTGACTATATAGCAATTCATATGTTGAAATATAAAGAATGAAGAAAACCTAAATATTTCTAAAATGTGTAAAAGGTGCTTAGTTTAGAAACAATGGTTATTTGTACACACCTGAATTAATCGTTTCCCCAAATTTTTATTTGCATGAGTTTATTAAAACCATTACATAACAAATAAAATATGAAAAAACCATGATACTAAACCACAAAAACTCCAATTACTTTCATGACCAGTTAAAAGAGTTTTTATATAAAAGGTTATAGCAGACCCTTCCCTCCAAGTTCATAAAAGGTAGAGTAGTTTCAGGTAATACCCAAGAAGACACACGTTCCCCATAGGCCGAACTATGCGAACAATATCCCTAGAGTTCCATCCCTTTAGTATTCCAGCTCTGTAGCCCTCACCTTTCAGCAATGTGCATTTTGTCTAAGGGCCAATTCTCTAGTAAGGTGCATGTGCTCTGTGCAGTAGCCTAATACTTATAGTTCGTGTTAGGAACGTCCATTTTCCAGTAGGTCAGACCTCCAATAAATAGATCTTGTCAGAGAACTGTGAGCTCTGTCCATGACACGGCTTAGCTGGTATAAGGACGTGGTCTCGTAATTACGCCAGATTTTTATTTAAATAGCCCAGTATCAGTTTTTGTACTTTGTGTGGGCGTTGAAGAGTAACAAGACAAGGCTGCAAAGCATCTCTGAGGGTTTGTACGAATCTAGCACAGTGGGCCATGGTTGAGGGGGCCTTTTGATTAAGACATAAGGTTGAGGCCTCCAGGCAGGTACCTACTCCTTCTCTTTAGTATACTTTCCTAAGTAGACTTCTCCTTGCGTGGGCTATGGCCGGACAGCAGCATGAGAGAAGTAGCCAAGATTCATTACGGTAATTACAGAGCCTACAAGCTCCTCCAGGTGTATTGTTGGCCAGGCCCGGTTAAAATCCGCAATCGGTAGAGCCAACAGTCACATTTACATTATCTCTCTTCTGACTTAACGGTTGAGAGCCTCTGAGAAGTGTGGTTGTGGTTTGGATGCCAGATATGAGGCAAATGGTGCCAAGAACAAAGAGGTTTTTAATGAGGCCTGATCTTGTTGGTAGGAGGCTGATTGCACCTGTCTATTAATAATCTTTTCCCAGGTTGCATAGGAGATACAGGGCAAGACAAGTGCAGACTCATTAATCTCCAGAGTGACAAGTGCATTCTCGAGGTGGGTATAACATGGGGAGATTTTTTTCAAATGTGACGCTGAGAAGGCTCTTTAACCTCTTCGCTGCTGATGACGAGCTCAGCTCGTCATCAGCCACGACTATGTGCTGATGACGAGCTGAGCTCGTCATGTAAAACGGCTCTTTGAATATTGCCCCACATAGCGGAAAAAGCCGGCGCAGCGATGCGGTTAAAGATTTCTCGGGTGACTTAAAAGTTGGATGTAATATTTAAAGAAGTCAGCCTCAATGTTTAGGGCTTGGTTGGCCAGTCCAAATTCCTGCCTAAGTCTTGCTCTAGGCAAAGGTTTTGGTGGTCGGAAAATCTTTTTATATCCCACACACTGAGACCGCTCCAGACAGATAGTGCAGGCACCCATCCATATGTTACTGTGGGATTCAGTGACCACGCCTCATGAAGGCATAATATAGTTACCCATATAATCGTGTGATTCAGACTGCTTAATGCAAAATGTCTTCTTTCTTACACACTGACTTACATTTGGAAGTGACAAATGGAGAGAAGTACAAGTGGTAATGACAGTTGTTCTCCTATTCTGTATTACTGCGTCTTGCTATAAAATTGGCACCCCACTGTGTGGCACGGTTAGCCCCTGCAACACAAAATGCTCCAAAACGCAACCTGAAGATATCACATTTCCCTCAGAAAAATCAAGGCTTTTTTAGGTGTGGGTAGCTACAGATTTTTGGCCCTGGCTCAGCCGTCACACAAGAAAAAACCCAACAAACTCAGAAATTTCTGAAAACTAGACAACCAGTGGAGTCGAGGGTGGTGTAATATGTGTGGTTCTCATGAGGCTTTGTGTCCCGGAAGGTCTCTCAAATCTCAAACTTTGGCTAAAAAAACTAATTTTCCTCACATTTCTGTGAGGGAAAGTCCGGGAATCTCTGGGTAGTGCAATGAATTTCCTACAACTCAGCATTCCTACACGTCACGCCATGAAAATTGTACCTCACTTGCGTGGTAGCCTATTGCCCCCGAGAGAAGAGGGGCCATAAACACAACATGTAAAGATCATATTTTTCAAATGAAAACTGACCCTTTTTTAATTTGGATGACTGTATATTTTTGGCCCTAGCTGAGCTAGCACCCAGTGAAACCTACCAAACCCAGAACATTCAGAAAAGTAGTCACCCATGTGGGAAGTGGGGTCCAGGGAGATGTGTGAGGCATAGAAGCACGTGAAAACTTTGGCTAAAAACCCTCATTTGTCTGACATTACTGTGAAGCAAAGTTCTGGAATCTACGAGGATCCACAAATTTCCTACCAACAATAGTTCCCACAAATCTAATAAAAATGCTACTACACGTTTGTTGGTAGGCCTTGTGCCAGCTAAAGGAAAGGGGCCATAGAGGTACATGACAAATCAAATGTTGCCACTGGAAACCAACCCTTTCTAGGGGCGTGCGTGTAATAGCATGCGCTAGTGCATGGGTCTTGCTTGCGAGACACTATTGTACGCAGAAAGGGCGTGGAATCCACACGTTGCTTACCATTTATCGGCTTGCAAGCCTTTCTTCTTAACAGGCTTGCAATTGCTCACTGCAGTCCAAGCTACATCTCTCTTCCTTTCTGTGGAGCAAGGACCAAGCACTGATTGATTGTGCCCATACACTCCTCCCAATGTGATTGAGGTACTATTTTGTTCTTTTTAACTCCTTGAATTCTCATGATGAGCTGAGCTCGTCATTAGCCATGAGCCACGGCGCTCCGGTGCTCATGACTAGCTCAGCTCGTCATGGCCCATGGAACGCTCAGGTGCGGGGAGAATTCCCCTGCTGTGCTGAACGTTCCACGGAGCCAATGCACCTGTGACGAGCTGAGCTCATCATGAGCACAGGAGCGCCGTAGCTCATGACGGGCTCAGCTCGTCATGAGCATGGGAGCGCTGTGCGCGCCTCCTCTCCCCCAGCACAGCGGGGGAATAACCCCCGCAGAGAAGGGGTTAACTTCTAGTGCCCTGCAAACAGAAGGCAACAAACACAACAGGGTGAAACCATGTATACAGCAGATAATGGAAACAAAACTGTACTTAACCCCGGGTTGGGTCGGAAATTATTTTTGAAGATCAGTGTTACTGGCAAAAAAGTACCCAGGGCCTTATTTATGAAGGCCTTGCGTCAGTTTTACGCCGCCGGTGCGTCACTTTTTGTGACGCACCAGTGGTGTAAAAAATGCGCCTCGTTGCGCCATATTTAAAAAGTGACGCATCTAGGTAGATGCGTCACTTTTTAAACCCCTGCGCCACATTATACCTGCGTCAGGTATAATGTATGCAGGGGGGGGGCGTTCCCCCGCAAAAAGCCTCGTAATAGTGACGCAGTGAAATCAATGAGATTTCACTGCGTCACTTTTAGGACGCTGTTGCTGACGTAAATAATTAATTTACTCTCTTAATTTCTATGCAGGTAAGTACTTAATCAATAATAACTCAATCAGAAGGAAAGAAAACAGAGTCCGTGGTGTTAGAGTTTCTAAGGGTTTTATTCCTCATAAAGGAATCAGGATATCATGTTCTGACCACCACAGGGGTGTCAGAAGGGATAGAGCGCTGAAGTTTATTATCAATACATAGCTTATATACTTGATTTATACATAGGAGTCAATGTAAGAGGCGTAACAGCTGAGAGAAGACAAGATAACAGTATACACGTGGTACTAGTACATCATCAAGAGGCGTAAACTAGGCGTGAACCAGAGGTGTGTGCTAGAAACGTCACTGATAGGTGACGCAAGTGGGTGGCACCAAGGGGTGGTGCTAACAGAATGTTGCAATGTCAGCAGAAAATCGGAAGCTTGGATGCGCGCGCAGCTGCATGACGTGTGATTGACGGGGTGCAGGGGACTTGACATTTACACTGACGGAAAGAGACAGAAGTCTGGCATGTCAGATCAACTTGTACTTCTATCATATCTGATATCTGATGTTTAGGAACTATACTATCTGGGCGGAAAAGGTCTCTAGGGCAGAAGCTACTCTATGCTAACTGTGGATGCGTGTATGAGCGCCTAAGTGTCTACATGTGAAGCGTAGGGCACGGGGCCTTCCATGGAAGCATGGCAACGGAGGCTATGAATTACTTGCATTGAGACAGGTCGGCCCTTTTGGCTCTGCAGCTGGAGAGGATGTTTACAGGATCTAGTAGGCAGGAATGTATTCTCGGAGGGCGGAACAGATAACTCGAAGGTTATAGTCAGTCTTGGCAGAAAGCAGGCTTGAGCTGAGCGCGAGGGGCCGCGCTGAAAGTAGGACAGAGTTCACGAGTACAGAAGTAGCCTGGGCAGAGCCAGGAGCCACAAAAGAGGTTCAGATGGTAGGAATTCAGGGCCTACTCTGGCTAGAGCAGGAAAAATGAAAAGTGTACTACAAAAAGACGGTGGCATAGCATACTTAGGAACGGACTATATAATCCATTCATGGTGGATCTGAAAGAGGACAGGTTGACGGTGGACGCAAATGTATTTGCGTCTTCATAGCTGGCACAGGAGGGAAGTTACATGCACTTTAAGCTGGTACATGGAGTCGGTGGGGTACGCGCTAGGGAACACATCATGACCAAAATTTAATTTTCCTCATTCCCTCCTTGTTCCCTACGGACCCTTCATGAAATATCGATCCTCATGAATCGATCAGTCTGTTCTTGTAACATCATTTGTTCTTCTTTCTTTCGGTTACGTTTTGAATGAAAACTGGAATGTTCAATACAAGAGGTGGCACACAGTCCACAAATCGCTGGCCCACACTGCAGGCACAGGCAGCAACTGAATACTAGGACTAGGCCAATGCCTAGGAAGGATAGGATCTTCCATCCCCAAGCTGTTAACGTTGTCCAGAACCAACCGGACCAAGTCCAGGTGCCTGGAATCTGATGTATCTGATTTGCAATCTTATGGAGACGGGTGATAGCTTGATATACAGATGGTGCATTTTGTGGGATGAAAACACAACAGCTTGACCCGATGACCTTACAGGCTCCACCTCTATCTGCCAAGATGACGTCAATTACAAGACGATTCTGAAGGACAACAACCCGCATAGCGGACTGCTCTTCTGTTAAGTTACCTAGGGCGGAGGTAGTTTCATTTACTACGGCTTCAAGTGTTCTAGTTAATCTGCGTATTAATTTACTATTCTGGACAGGGCCTAAAAAGAAAAAGAATCCTTTATTAAAATCAGTGTACTGTTCCCATGCCGTTTCTGTGTAGTCGACAAGGGGGGCATCTCTTCTGGATCTATTCTTTACTAGATTGCTATTTCTATGGTAATCAGAAGGAGCTAGAAAAACAGGTGGTAGGAGGAATGCAATGTAACAGGTACCATCCCAATCTGGAGGTAGACGAATGTATGCGGTATGACCACACACAAAATAAGAATGACTGGTAGCTTTGAAAGATGATTTTCCATCATCACTGAATTCGACCACAGTAGTGCATTTACTATGACCTAAGTGTACTGAACCTTTCTTCTTGATACATAATTCACCAGTGACTGGCAGTACTGACATAATGGGTAGAACTGGTGTGGCTTCGGATTCGACAGTAAGAATCATAAGGCTAATTGTATAATTACCTAATCCATATACTTCATTTTCTAGATCAGTTCCTATTCTAGCGGGGAGTCCCTCCTTATCCGGGTAACAGACGTCTAGTAGGACCAAGTTCAGGTTTCCCCAAACCCAACCCCCATCGAAAACAGCAATGTCGGGATCTAAAGAATTAATTATCTTAAACCATGCTCCGCAGGAGCCATTGTGAGAGAACGGGTACGGAAAGAGAGGCAGGGCTCCCTTGTAATTCTGGTAGGGAGGGAGTCGGCCACATATCCAGCAATTTGTAGCATTGTTAGTTTGATGAGAATGATGTAACATACTAATGAATGTATTGTTGCGCAGCGCGAGTCTGTAGGAGAGCTCATGAGGAGGTAACTCACTAAAAGTGTGTTCAGCAGAGACATTGTAAGCAGATTGTTCACGCTTGAAAATAGGATAGTAGATAGGTAATAAGATGCTAGCAACAATCATTAAAATACTGAGAATAAACATAATTATTAGTGTCACTATGCAGTGACTACGAAGTGATTTGTAATATGTTCTTTTCTTTTCTTCTCTCTCTCTAACTCGATCTAGGGGATACATGTCAGAAACTATTTAACCGATTCACCTAGGGGAGGACTTAAACAATTAAACTGTCTGACTTGCTAGATCGTAATTTCATGCGGTATTGTTCTTGAGGAGTCTTTTCTCTTTTGACTTCGGTAAAGTCTTTGTTATCACAGTCTTTGGTGGGGGTGGGTGTGTCTTGTTCCGGTTTCAGTCCTGGGAATGTTTTGATATGGCTTAGGTGGACCCACCCCTTTCTGCCTTCCAATTTGACTGCGGTCTTTGTAGTAAGAAGAACGGTCTTCGGAGACTTCCAGCGGGGCTCCAATGGACTTTTCCTGTCGAAGTTACGGACGAGGACAACGTCCCCGGGGCGGACGTCATGCGGCTTCACATCGGTGTTGTCAGGGAAGGCTGCGGCAACCTGTGAACGACATGATTGGAGTGCAGACATCAAGGAGGCAAGGTAATCTGTCAACATATTAGAATCAACATCGGTTATCTTTTTAGGAATGGGCGTCCCCCACATATTCGGTGGTCTGCCAAAGACCACTTCGTACGGAGATAGCCCTGATCTCGAATGGGCGACCATTCTCATATAGAATAGTGCCACTGGCAGGGCGACTATCCAGTCGACCCCTTTTTCCTGACATATTTTGGCAAGGCGGATCTTTAATGTCTGATTATGCCTTTCTACAAGGCCTGCAGCTTCTGGATGTCGGACACAATGGAACTTCCACTGGTATCCCAGTAACAAGGAAACTTCTTTCATTAGGGCAGACGAGAATGGCTGACCGTTATCTGAGTACACGACACGAGGCATGCCGTATCGTGGGAAAAATTCACGAACCAACTGTTTGGCAGTGGTCGGAGCAGTGTAATCTGGGACTGGGTATGCTTCGGTCCAGCGGGACAGAGCACAGACAATTACGAGAACATATTTAAATCCTCGACAACGGTCCATCTGGATATAATCCATCTGGAGGACTTCAAAAGGGTGATCGGGAGGATGGAATCCACCTTGCTCTACAGGGACGCTTTTACCTGGATTGAACTGACAACAGATCATGCAAGTACGCACTTTCTGTTTTGCTGCGGCTCGCAAGTGTTTATTGTACCAGAGATTTTGCAAACTGTCTAGCATTGCTTTCTCTCCTAGGTGGGCAGGACTATGTGCTGTATTTATCATGACTTGAACCATAGAGTCAGGGAGAAACCATATAGATTTTCCCTTCGTCATCCAACCTTGATCTGTCTGGATCCCTCCTAGTTCAATCCATTTCTTTATTTCTTCTGGAGTAGCATGTGTCTGAATGTCAATAACATCTAGTGTGGGATCCCTGACTGTCATGCAGTTTGTCGGATCTGTTGTCTTTATCGTATCAGTTGTCTGAGTGTGAGTCAGTGCTGTATGTTTTGCTGTCTGATCTGCCAGGTCGTTACCCTGGGAAACAGAATCTGTGACTTTAGTATGTGCTTTACACTTCATGACGGATATGCCTGAAGGCAGATGTATTGCTTCTAACAGTGCTTGAATGAGTGGACCATGTTGTATCTTTGTACCATGAGAGGTCAGGAAACCTCGTTCCTGCCAGAGCATGCCGAAGTCGTGTACGACTCCGAACGCATAACGGGAATCAGTGTATATGTTAACATTTCTGTTCTTGGCTAGTATACAGGCTCGGGTCAGAGCGATGAGCTCTGCCGCTTGAGCAGACAGTGTATCAACACGATGTGTTTCTTTAACTTCAGTTTCAGTGGTCACTGCATATGCAGCCACTAATTCTCCTGTACTTGTTCTCATGCATGAACCATCCACATAAAGTGTCAGGTCTGGATTTGTCAATGGAACATCTGTTAAATCTCGTCTGGGCTTTGTTACTGCATTAATGATCTCTATACAATCATGTGGAGCTGGATCTGTCATAACTGTAGGTAACAATGTCGCTGGGTTCAAGATACTGCAGCGTCTGATTTCTATGTGTGGCTGGAATAATGTCAATTCGTAACCCGTAAGTCGTGCTATAGTCAAGTGTTGAGTCTGGGTTCTGTTTAACAGAACCTCTACAGAATGTGGAACTTGTACTGTTAACTGATGACCTAGAACAATTGAGTCGCTCTGTCTGATTGCTAGTGCTGTTGCTGCTACTGACTTTAAGCACGCAGGGAGTGCCTGGGCTACTGAATCCAATGTACTTGAAAAATAAGCGCAAGGCTTATGTGAACCTGCTTGATCTTGAGTGAGGACAGACAACGCTGTACCGTCACGTTCTGTAACAAAAAGTGTAAACGGTTTGCTGTAACATGGTGTCGCTAAAACTGGTGCTTGGCATAAAGCTTTCTTTAATTCCTCAAAGGCTTGTGTGTGTTCCTGAGTCCAAGGGAGGGCAATCGAAGTCGCTGCCTCCTGTGTCGTTAACTGAATGAGTGGTTTAGCTAGAAATGCGTATTGAGGAATCCATTGTCTGCAGTACGAGGTGAGGCCTATGAAGGCCCGCACTTCCTTTTGTGTCTGGGGTTGTGGCATGTTTACAATTAATTGAATGCGATCGGGAGTGAGCTGTCTCCCCACTTTGGACAGCAAGTGACCCAAGTACACAACTTGCTGAACACAGAATTGTAGCTTCGAAGGAGACACCTTGTGTCCTTTGTCGGCCAGGAAATGCAAAACTGTTAGTGATGCTTGTTCACATTCGGGTTCACTTCGTGCGGTGATCAGTAGATCATCGACGTATTGCAGTAGGGCGGTATTAACTGGCATTTGAATACAATCTAGTTGTCTTTTCAGTGCTTGACTATAGATGCTGGGGCTTTCTGTAAATCCTTGAGGTGCGCGGGAAAATTTGAAACTTCGTCCATTTAAACTGAATCCGAAGAGATATTGGCTCTCCGGGTCAATAGGTACACTGAAGAAAGCGTTCTTGAGATCTATTACAGTAAAGAACGTTGCTTCTGAGTCAATAGCAGTTAATAGGGAGGAGATATCAGGGACCACAGGGTACTGTGGTACAATACATTTGTTCAGTTCTCGAAGGTCAATCACCAGCCGATATACTGGCGGTGCATTGCGGTCTGTACGTTTAAGAATTGGGATGATGGGTGAATTACAGATATTGGAGTCGGTCTCTACGACCACTCCTTGGGCAATAAGCTCTTCAATAATTTTCAGTAAAGCCACTACAGCATCGGGTGGTAACTTGTATTGTCTGATTCTGGGTAGAACAACTCCTGTCTTGAGTGTAACACGATATGGAGTGATATGCATACAACCTACATCAGCTGGGCCTTTTGCCCATAAGCGATCTGGTACATTTTTCAATCTGACATCAAAGTCACGTAAAACATAATGACCCTTGAAATCCCGTAGAAAGAGTCTGACTCCTTCCGGGGAACAGCATATGATAGCTCCTAGAGCTTTCAGTGTTTTAATTCCTAACAGATTTTCTGGACATGATTTCGTAAGTAACAAATCTGTAACTCGAGATAATGGACCCACAGCTAGTGGTACTGGTTCTGACACTTCATTTACAATAGGCTGTCCTGAAAAACCAAGGGAAACATTCTGTGAGCCTGAGAGGGGTGCCCCTGGAACTTCATTATGACTTATAGTAGTGCGACTTGCCCCTGTGTCAATTAAAAACTTTCTGTCTTTTCCTAATACGTGACTATGTACATAAGGACCTTCTTGATCTACAGGAATTTCAATAAGAGGCAAATCACCTTCCCTCTCTAGGCTGTTTCATGTATATCGCTGATAATCTGGATATGCCAACTGGGCATACTGGTACATCTGTTGTGAGACTTGCCGGGTTGCGGCAGCGGGCTGTGTCTGAGCATGCTGTGGCTGTGGTACTGCTACTGTCTGTACTGTATGGGACTGATCATGCATAGGCTGTGTATTCTGCATCGGCTGTTCGTTCTGTGAGGTCTGTTGATGACCCTGTTCATGTCTAGGCGGACGCGGTCTTTCTTTAGTTTTACCTGTCTCGATGTTATGTTTCAGGACTGGACATTCATGTACGTAGTGACCTGGCTGCTTGCAATAATTACATGTCCCTTTAACGGGAGCGGCAGAATGATTGGTCTGGGCCCCACCTTTTCTATGACCCTCGGCTGGAATCGTCTGAGCTACTAACATTTTCATTTTCGTGTCTTTCATACGTTTCTGTTCCTGATCTTGTTCTTCCCTTATTCTGTTCTGGTGATATTGTAACATTTGTAACATCTGTGATGGCGTATTTGCCTGCCAAGTACTTTCAACCTTGTACACTCTATTTTTAACTAGTGGTAGGGCGTTCTCTACTAATTTTGTTACAAAAAGGTGTGGATATGACTCGCTACTAGTTTTTAGACCACTATTTATGATGAAACATTTCTCGAATCGTGAATAAAAGTCACTAGTATCTTCATCTTGTTTCTGTTTACAGGACGAGATTGCGTCCCAATCTTCCTTTCTAGTTGTCAATAATCTTGGCAAAACCTGTACGATTAGACCTGGTAATGCTTTAGTCAGATCCCCAAGGCCTAACCCTGGGACTCGTTTGCTTTCTTCGTCTTCTATTTCCGCCCATGCTATCTTTGACTCTCCCACCTCCCAATCCTTCTCCTTTAATTTCTCGTAAATGCCCGTGGGCAACAGTACTTTCAACATTTTCGTAATATCATCATACGTGTAATCTCCCATCAGTAACATGTCCTTGAGCTCTCTGTGAAAACCTGCAGGGTCTTTGTCATGGCACGGAACTAATTTCTTCATTTCTAACAGTTCTAACTTAGTCAATGGTGTGTGAACATACACACGCTTCAAGCGTTGGTCCGTACCCATAACTGGGTGTACTTCTCGTAAGGGATTCTGACTTTCAATGCCACCACCGCATTGCATGTGGTACGTTTTTCTTTCTGGAGGCGGGGCGGGAACATATTCAGAGCTTAGGAAGTTGTAATACTTACGTCGTTGCTCTAGAATTATCTGTATTAATTTGGTACTAAAACCTCTCCATCTATCCATGAGTAGTGCTTCTAATGTCTCGTGTAAGGGACCTGGATCAGAATGATTATTTCTGAACTTGATGAGGAGGTGCTGAATCATATATACACCTGCTATTTTCTGCTCTTCCGGGGAAAGGTTCAAGAATGTCTGCACTAACGTGTCATCATTATACATGTCTGGATTTTCGGCCCATAATACGGCTGACCGAGCTAATTCCTGTTCGTCCATAGAGTTCAGTACATGGTACCCCATTCGGTCTCGAAGCCTTTTATCAGTTTCCTGGAACTGATGTTCAGAAGAATTCGGATTTGTTAACTCAGAGAGAAAGACTCTCTTGCTTTCTGGACGGACACCCTTCCTAAGGTAGGCTCCCCTACCTACATATGCTATAGTATCTGTATATTTTCCTGATGCCTTTCCTGATGTTTCATGTTCCTCTTCCTCCTCGGAGGAAGTTTTATCATTCTCTTCCTGGTGTGCTGTCAATACTGCCTTTCTTATTTTCTGGGACATACTGGCTATGCAAGTCCCTTTATCATGCTTTGCGTCTGCTATATTTTGACCCCACTTGTTTAATGCGTCTAATTCACTTTGATCTGTCCCAGGCCTGTCTCGTTCTCTTATCACACAATTTATGAAAAATCGTAATATCTGTGCTTGAATGTCAACTTTCTGTTTATGCATGGCAGCTTTAACACTTTCGGGGTCTTTCCCTGTCAGTATGAACTTGTATAGTCTGTCGAGAATTTCCTGCATTCCTACATAGCATAGCAAGTTATCGGTAGCAGATCTTAATCGAAGTGATGCTAATACCATTAAATCGTCTTTTCCGGGTACCGGATCATATCTACAAACTGACATCCTATCTTTGAATGCGTCAAGCCGGGATGAGTAGGGAGACTGGAAAGGATTCTGCGTGTCCCTTAAATGCAATCTGTGTGTCGGTGGTGGGGTCTGTAGACCCGCTGTCGCACCTCCTGAGGCGGATGCTTGGGCATTATCTCTTCGCGGAGTCTGAATTTGGACTTGAATTTGTCGTTTAGTAAGATCAGGTAGGACTGGTTTCGGTAGGTCTGTTTTGAGTGGGGGAAGTGGCGGAGCTGGCGGAACAGTGGAGGTCTGTCGTGGTACCGGCGGGACATTATCTGGGGGCGCAGTGCCACCCCCATCCCTGTCAGTAGGCAGGGCACGAACAGGCAGATTGGTATAAGCTGGTACTACATCCTCTAGATATGAATTTAGGAATATGTCTTTAGTAGTTTTATGCATTACTTTAGTTGGAACTAATGGTGTCGGTAAGTTTCTCGGTATTTCTGATTCAGTTTCAGATGTGCCATCTGCTGCAAGATACATACCGTTTACAAGATTATTTCGGGCACGGTCTATTTGTTCTGTTTTTACTCGGATCCCTTCAGTAACTAATTCGTTTTCTTGCTCTTTATCTGATTCTTTAAGTCTGTCTTCTCTACGGAGTGCTTTGTCAGCACGCTTACGTGATTCCTTACGCCAAAACTCTATGGCGTCCTTCTGAGATTGTCTAGCTTTCTTTTTCCATAATGCTTCTTCTACCCTCATGATGCACTCGGCATCCCATGTTCCAGTGACAGGCCATCTGTGTCTTTCGTCTAGGTGTTTGGTATAATCGGCCCATAAATCTAGATATAATATGGCATCTATGCCGTGTTTCTGATACATAAAATTGCCTGGAGTGTCCCTAGGGGGGATAGGAATTTCTTCCTCCAGTAACCCTTTCCTAGTTCCTATCTGTTTTAACTTGTTAAAGAACGGCATCTTGCTTACTTAATACTGAACGCTAGATCTTTATTCCTTTTGACAGCTAGATTATACGAGAAACACAATAATACACGTTTGAACAGTCACATTCATACCACAACATTAATCACATAACACATTGTAGACATAGATGACTACCCCCCTATACTAGATGTACTGCTCAACAGTACAGATACACTGCCGTAACAGTGCAGAAATTCGGAATACTTGATATACTGCTAAACAGTACAGATACACTGCCTAAAAACAGTGCAGACCGGACTTGCGTACCCAAACCCGTCTAGATACGACCCAGCAATGGCACTCACCGGGAAGCACGGAAAACAGAAGGCCTCGGAAAACTCGACTGGACTCGACTCGAAACTTCGGAAAACTTCGGAAAACTTCGGAAAACTTCGGAAAACTGGTGGGCCTCTTCACACCTCGGACCTTGCTTCTTTCGGCTGGGCTCTGGTCGGGATCCTCCGCACTCCTCACCGCCTCGTCTGGGCACTGATCGCAGTCTTCGTCACCTCCGTGGGTCAGAGGGAGATGCAGGAAATCCTGCCAGTACACGTGTATTCCATCTAACTGATGGCAGGGGACACAGTATGCAACGCACCAACCGGCGCGTGAGGTGGGGGAGGAGTCCCTGTTCGGGCGCCAAAATGACGTAAATAATTAATTTACTCTCTTAATTTCTATGCAGGTAAGTACTTAATCAATAATAACTCAATCAGAAGGAAAGAAAACAGAGTCCGTGGTGTTAGAGTTTCTAAGGGTTTTATTCCTCATAAAGGAATCAGGATATCATGTTCTGACCACCACAGGGGTGTCAGAAGGGATAGAGCGCTGAAGTTTATTATCAATACATAGCTTATATACTTGATTTATACATAGGAGTCAATGTAAGAGGCGTAACAGCTGAGAGAAGACAAGATAACAGTATACACGTGGTACTAGTACATCATCAAGAGGCGTAAACTAGGCGTGAACCAGAGGTGTGTGCTAGAAACGTCACTGATAGGTGACGCAAGTGGGTGGCACCAAGGGGTGGTGCTAACAGAATGTTGCAATGTCAGCAGAAAATCGGAAGCTTGGATGCGCGCGCAGCTGCATGACGTGTGATTGACGGGGTGCAGGGGACTTGACATTTACACTGACGGAAAGAGACAGAAGTCTGGCATGTCAGATCAACTTGTACTTCTATCATATCTGATATCTGATGTTTAGGAACTATACTATCTGGGCGGAAAAGGTCTCTAGGGCAGAAGCTACTCTATGCTAACTGTGGATGCGTGTATGAGCGCCTAAGTGTCTACATGTGAAGCGTAGGGCACGGGGCCTTCCATGGAAGCATGGCAACGGAGGCTATGAATTACTTGCATTGAGACAGGTCGGCCCTTTTGGCTCTGCAGCTGGAGAGGATGTTTACAGGATCTAGTAGGCAGGAATGTATTCTCGGAGGGCGGAACAGATAACTCGAAGGTTATAGTCAGTCTTGGCAGAAAGCAGGCTTGAGCTGAGCGCGAGGGGCCGCGCTGAAAGTAGGACAGAGTTCACGAGTACAGAAGTAGCCTGGGCAGAGCCAGGAGCCACAAAAGAGGTTCAGATGGTAGGAATTCAGGGCCTACTCTGGCTAGAGCAGGAAAAATGAAAAGTGTACTACAAAAAGACGGTGGCATAGCATACTTAGGAACGGACTATATAATCCATTCATGGTGGATCTGAAAGAGGACAGGTTGACGGTGGACGCAAATGTATTTGCGTCTTCATAGCTGGCACAGGAGGGAAGTTACATGCACTTTAAGCTGGTACATGGAGTCGGTGGGGTACGCGCTAGGGAACACATCATGACCAAAATTTAATTTTCCTCATTGCGTCAAAATCTTGCCCCTGCCTCACAGCAGGCGTAAGACTGATGCAGGCCCTTTCACATGGGGCTTTCCCCATGTGAAATGACGCATTGCTGGAGTTGCGTCACTTTTGTGACACACTCCAGCAATGCGTCACTTTTGCGCTTACAGATGCGTCAGAAATACTGACGTATCTGTAACTCCTTGCGACATGATGCGTCATACATTAAATATGACGCATCAGGAATGTCGCAAGGAGTGTGCACTGAGAAGTGATGCATCGCTGTTTTCACGCAGCGATGCGTCACTTTTCATAAATGAGGCCCCCAGCCTTTAGTTCATTTTCTTTCATACTGCTAGTCTTCTATTCTTTATTTGTAGACTCCTGTTTTGTTTTATTTTTGCAGGTGGGTGCTGTTCTCCAAAGATTATGATTACTTTGTTCTAAACTGCTTGTGTGGATGGACCTAACACCCACAACACTAAAGGGCCACACCGCAATGTAGAGCCATTGGAATAGGGGTAGCGATGGTAATTCAGGCCAGGTTTGGCCACCACCAGTTTTTCTGAAAACTATACTCCCCGGGAAGTCCACGGTGGAGTCCCTTATGTGAATCCTATGAGGTAATCTTCCGGAATCTATTGTGATCCACAGCATTTTATCCCCCCCCCCATGTCCTGATAAAACACTACCTCATTTGTATTTTAGGGATTCAAAGTATTGTGGGCAAGAAAGCATTGTAATGGTGCAATTACCACCTGGCTGCAAGCGGCCAGCGACAAATTCGCCCCTCTCACCAGTTTCGCTCACATGAGGTGTGGCAACTCCCACCGCTGGTTTTCCGAGGAACTTAAAGCTCACAAATTGAAGTTACGCCTCCTCGAACGCAAATGGAGACGGGTTTACTCCACGGAGAACCGCGCAGAGTATGTGAAAGCCCGCAATGAATACAAAAGTGCTATCATAAAAGCTAAGGCTTCACATATCTCCGAAAGAATCATCTCAGCCTCCAACAAATCTAAAGAAATCTTTAAAATCATGAATGATTTCTCCTTTGACCAAAGAATTCTTCCCTCCCAGGCTCCAACCCAAGACACTTGTAACGCGCTCAATACCTATTTTGTTCAGAAAATCGCTGACATCAAGAACGCCATTTCTTCGTCTATTCCCTTTAGTTTCTCAGACTCCTCCCCTCTCAACCCATCCACCCTCACTCAGTTCCCAGCTATTACTCCCAGCACCCTCACCGAGCTTACAACTCGTATTAAATCAGGTTCTCCCAAGGACTGTTGTCCCCCCTCGGTCCTCAGGGCAGTTTTCTCAGCTCTACCTGACAGTATTCTCCCTCTCCTGAACACCTCCCTAAGTACTGGTACGGTCCCCTCTGCGTTCAAACAGGCCATACTGGTTACCCTCCTAAAAAAAGCCGGAGCTGACCCTGCCAACCCTGCCAACTACAGGCCCATCTCCCTTTTACCATATTCTTCTAAACTGCTGGAGGCCCATGTGACAACCTGTCTGTCAGCGTTCATAGAGAGCTCTGGCTTCCTAGTACCTAACCAGGCAGGTTTCAGGCCAGCCCACTCTACCGAGGCAGTTATTCTAAAAGTTTTTGATACTCTTCGGGAGAATGCCGATAGAGGGTCCCCCCAGGCACTAATCCTTCTGGATCTCTCGGCTGCGTTCGACACGGTGGACCATGACATCCTCCTCCACCGTGTCGGACAAGCAGGCTGCACAGGATTGGATTAAGTCATTCCTTTCTAGCAGAGTGCAAACAGTCCACCTAGGCCCCTTCACTGCAACCCAGGTACCCACCACCTGTGGAGTCCCCCAGGGATCCTCCCTCTCACCTCTACTTTTTAATTTATACCTTCGCCCGCTAATTCACTCACTTAGCAACTGGAACTGCACTGTCCTCAACTATGCAGATGATATGCAGATCATCTTTCCCCTAGACACCCCGGATGCGGCATCTAATTTCCAGGCAGTAATGCTGCACATCCAACAATGGATGATTTCTAATCAGCTTAAACTAAATCCGGAAAAAACGGAACTCATCCTGCCTTGCTCTAGTTCTGCACATTGGGGACCCCAATTCTGGCCAGCCGAACTGGGCACTGCCCCTACCCCGTCGAGTGCAGTAAAAAGTCTGGGTGTCACCATTGACAAAGACCTCTCCTTGAAAACCCACGTCGGAGCCATCATCTCTGCTAGTATGTGCCAGCTTTGCAAAATTCGAAACATTTCTCACCTACTTTCCCACGAGGCCTTGGTGCAAATTGTCATTTCCCTCGTTCTCTCCCGCCTCGACTTCTCCAACTCCCTCTACTGGGGCCTATCCAGGTCCCTGCTCCACCGCCTCCAGATGGTGCAGAACCAGGCAGCAAGACTTATGTGTAAAGTCCCCAAATGGCAATCTGCTAGACCCCTCCTGGCCAAGCTGCACTGGCTGCCCATTGAACAAAGGGCTGCCTTCAAAATTGGATGCCTAATTTACAAAGCACGGCATACCAAATGCCCGGCCTTCTTGAAATCCCTCATTAACCCACACTGTCCGACCCGCAACCTCCGCTCTGCCCATCCTCACCTTCTTACCTCCCCAGTGATTAAGTTAAAAAAATTGGGTGGCCGGAGATTCAGCTTCCTGGCACCCAAGCTGTGGAACTCCATCCCCCTACACATCAAAACCTCTGACACCTTGCTGAGTTTCAGAAAAAGCCTAAAGACCTGGCTCTTCTCGATCTCCCATTAGCTCTTTCTCCTACCCCAATTTCAATCTTAGCGCCAGGAAACCTCCGGTGTCAGCGCACTTTATAAATGTAGCTTAACATTAACATTAACATTAAGATGCACGTGAGGTACAACACACTGGGGAAAAGAAAGCCCATTTATGCCCTTTTTGGGGTGGCAACATGGCCCTGTGCATTGTGGTCCACCCCTTAGCTTTTCGGGGTAAATTAGCCCTTGTATGGCAGATTGGGGGTGAGATCCACTCAAATTGTCCTGCATAAAAAGCACTTTCATCTATCCCTGGTGTTTTGTGGGTTCCCCCCCCCCCATCCCCCGCACATAGTGGTCCACTCCAATCCCTTGATTCTATAATAGGATGACCTAGGTGTCAAGTGGGATTTTTGTGCCCCTGGGGTAGAAGATTGGAGTAAGTAAACCCCCCCCCCCCTCACCAGGGCATGGTAGGGTATGCACTGTGCATACCCCTGGGCACTCTTAAGTGTGTAAGGGCGCCCAGGGGTGTGCACTTCTGTGCAGTGGTCTATAAACAGGGCTGGAAGAGGAAGCAATCTCTCTATGTTTAAAAACCACTGCAGATTCAAATATATCTGCAGTCGTTTTTAAACATAGAGGCACTGATCTCTCTTCCAACCCTGTTATAAATTAAAACCACTCAGATTAAGTTCGCTGGCAGAGTGGCAGAATTCAATCAGCACTCTAGTGTTACAAGACTAGCACTGTATTGCCAAATTCCTCCAATTCCACTGGCAGAATTAATTATTCCCTCCAGGCCTACCAATCACAGCCCAGTGTGATCACCCTGCACTCTGTAGTGAAAGGGAGGTATCGCTGGAGGTTCCCAGCTCTCCAAAGATCCCTCTCTGTTGGCACAGTTTCATGGAAATGACAACTGGGCTGTTGTTAGCACCCTCCGAGCTCCTTAGAAACCAGAAATGTAACTCCTGGGTGTGAGTCCTGCCAATTACATGATTGCATCACTGACGTGATTACATGATTGGCAGACGAGCCACAGGTACCCCGTCCACAGCGAGGGGTTCTACTGCTCAGATCCAGGGGGATGTGACAAAGGGGGTGGCACTGGAGCAGCACACAACAGTGGCGGCTTTGGTGCCTGGATGTGACCTCCACATGGGGGGTCACGTCCATAGCTCCCATGGAGTTGACATACTTTTCAAAATTATTTTTGTAAGGCCTACTGCCTTTATCATAACTTTTCATTACAAGCAATCAGGTCATCGACTTATGATGTTAGACATGATTTCATTTAATTTTAGTAGCACTAATAATACCAGGAATGTTTACAAATTGATGCAATCCCATAAAACCTGGATCATCAATATATAATTTCCAAGCTACAATTACAGTGTATAAGTAGTATGTAATAATGTAGGGTGATGCCACCAGCAGGCGAACACACCTGTGCATATATTTCTCCATATTACATGGAGACACTAAATAGCAATCCAAAGGGAGTAGCCAGACATTTAAAAAACCCATCTTGAACCATACCTCTAGCCACAGAGCAAGGAAGCGAGCAAACACTACCTCCTTAGCAGAGCACCCTTCACCCTTCTTGGTGTTTCCATCAGTCTATTCATCCATCGTGATAACTAACTATGTGTTCATCCATTCATCTGTCCATCCCTTCATCTTACTTTCCACTCATGTATCCAGGTCCGAACCTCATCCGCCCATTTACTTTTTCATATGCTCGTCTATCGTTTCACACTGGGCATCCACCCTTTCACTCTTCTAGATCTGTCAATAGACATTTACCCTTTGATCTATTGATCCTTCCTCTCTTCCACTCATCTTTTTGCTTTTCCATCTATCCATATTTTCAACCTGTAATTTTTCACCTTTCTTTTAATCCTTCCATCATTGCTTTCCTCTAGCTACCTATCTTTTGTATCTCATCCTCACTTTTTTTCTGAGCTTCTTCTCTCATTTTCGGTTTTAGGACTTGCTCCTCTGTCTGTGTTTTCCCTACTTCAATCCTTCCATCTTTCTCGGTTTGCTCTGCTGGGTATGCCATTCCACACCCCACACGCCCCTGTCATTTTATTCCCTAATAGTATTTGTGAGAAGTTGGCCTGATATGTAGTGTTTCCAATTCTGGAACCACTGGGTATCAGTCCAAACAAACCCCAAAGATGTCAGGTTGTAAGTCAACCTTGTAGACAAGCTATCCTAGTGGTAGCATGGACTAAGCAGCCTTAAAGGCTTAACTTAAGAGGTCGTGTTAAGCGAGCTGTTTTACCACATACAATCCTGTAATCAAATGAAAGGACACCACACAAGTATATATTATAAAAATATATGTATTTATTTCTAAATTACTCCCCAGTACTCTTTATGAGGAAAGGGGCGCAAGCGTTAAATCAAAAGCACTGTTACACATATAAAGTTGCACGTTTATGGATGAGGGCGGGTGGCCACTCAGACCATATATTAAAAAAAGTGGTATAAGTAACACTTATCGAACAATGGTTAGGCCTAGGGCCTAGAGATTCGCTGGGAGCAGTCAGGACAAGCAATGAAGAAGTCGGGAGTAGCCCACAGGAGACGGGTGCAGCACGGAAAGTGCAGCGCGCACCAATGCACTGTCAATGGTGCGTAAAAGTCAATTAAAGTGAATTAAAAGATACTTCCGCTGAACCTAGGAACACAAAACTTTAGACACAGACCCTAGAGGTGTGTACCAGTGTAAAGACACCGGCGTTGCAAAGTTACCTCACCCACAGGCCGTGGGTGCACAGGGTCGAAGTGGCGTCGGGTTCTGTCACGCAGGTTCTTGGTGCTTGGAGCTGTTGCAGCTGCAGGCGCTGTGAAGCAGAAGTGTCCGGTGCGATCCAAGGGTGGATCGAAGTAGAAAAGTACCTGAAAGCAGAGGGGACAGAGTCTGGGTCACTCAGCAGTGACCAGGGTGGAACCAGGACGGAACCAGGCAATGTCGGGCGCAATCAGGCGGTTGTCGATAGGCTTCTCTCCGCTGTCACGTGGGCTCTGGGGCATCTGCGACGTCCAGGAGCAGGTCACGATCTGTCCCACGTAGGCTCTCGCCGTCAGCACCGTCGGCTTGAAGATTGTAGCAAACAGCACTTGGCAAAAGCAATCCACGCGGAACCGGGAGATTGCTTATCACTCGAACCAGGAGGGTCAGAGTGGGTGCTCCTTTTCACAGGAGCTGGTGCAGATCTGGAGCAACCAGAAAAGCAAGTCGGATTTCAAAGTTCGTCGGCACAGGGGCCACAAGCCAGCTGGCAAGTGACCGGGCCAACGCGTCGAGCGCACACAAGCAGAAGGGCCCCACGCAGCACTCGTCGAGTGTGGAGGGGTGAGCTTTGGTGCAAGTGGAGCTCGGGGCTGGGGCTTCTCAAACCCCGGTGTACAGCTTCGAGGGTCACTCGTGGGCCGCACGGTCAGCGTCTCGTGGCCTTTTCAAGATGGCGTGCCCCACGCTTCCGGTCGCCTCCACGGGTCTCAGCTCTGCAGGGACTGTGGATCGGGCAGGTAGAAGGCAGGCAAGCTTGATCTCGTCGATCTCTGTCGCTCGAGTTCCGGCGGGAACTGCAACAAAGCAAGGGTCGAGGGCTGGATGGTGCCTGTTTGCACAGGGTGGTCACTCCTTGACCACAAGGGAGATTCTTCAGTCTTCTCACGTCGTGTAGAAAGTCGAAGGGTCCAGATTTCGTTTCTTATGTTTCTTCAGGATGATCTGCGGTCCGTTGGGACTGCTCCCCCTCTTATTCGAATCTCGGGGGTTGGACATCCTGCTAGGTCCCCTCCTATGGGTGGGACCCAGGAAGGGGGTGGTTACACCCCTCTCCTTTGATCCTGGCCGCGCTGGGACAGGGGCTGGGAGGCCCCAGAACCGGTTTGGCCGGATCCTGCAAGGGGCAGCCTTGTGCTCCCCAGGCAGTGTCTGGTTTCATTGAAACCTCCCTACTCCAATCCACTATCTCCTGTCTGGGGTGGTTTGACACCGCCCTGTGACAGGAAACTCTTTGTCCAGGCCTCCTCTGCCGGGTTTCGGTCAGCAGCAGGAGGTCAGACCCGTGTCTGTGGCAGGGGCATCCATTTTGTGGATCTGAGGCTCATTTTAAATCAACCGCGTTTCAGTAAAGTAACATGTCTTCTCCCTCTAGAAGGGTGGAATGCTACCCCCGTCGCCAGAACTGGCGAGGGGGTAGTATTCCAATTCGTATGACACCTTACACGACATGTTTTGATAAAGCCAAACCAAAGTTGCTATATAACCGCGAGGATTATAAGGCGCTTAAGAGTATATGGTATGGCATTATCCCGGATCAGCTTAGGGAGTTGTTCCCGACAGCTGCAGACAGGCTCAGCTCATGCCAGAGCACCATCTCACATAAAACCACGCACTCTGCCTCCAGGATTGATGAGGCCTTCCATAGGAGTGGCTTACAGGCTATATATGTGTCCAGATATAGGTTTAGATATAGGTATACTATATCTAAGCAAGGGGTGATTACACCCACTTGCCCCAGCTGAGTGATCAGCCAGTTGTGTCAATTTAGATAGCCAGCCAGGGGTGGCAAAAGATATGCTGCAGCCCCTGGTAGGCCTTGGATGCACCTATGCCCTGGGCACCTATAGTGCTCTGTACAGGGGCTGATAAGGTGACCCAAGCCAATCTAGTTATGCACCTAGGGTACATGGAATCCATTTTACAGAGAGAGCAGATAGCCTGGGGCCCTGATTAGCAGGGAACCAGGCCAACTAAGTCGAAAACCAGCTAAACACAGGGCAAAAAATCTGGGGTAACCATAGTCAGGTAGCCACCTTCCTACAGTATTATTAATGAGCATTTTGCCTGCAGAGTTACAGCCAGAAGAGGCTCATGGACCACTTATTAATGTTTTAGAAAGACTCAGTTCACCAGTCCTCTGTACTCAATGGAACCCCATACTTAAGCTTCATAAGTGGGGAGTTCACTAAGTCACTGTACCAATATGTAATTAATTAATTAAGCACATTAAACATAATTATGCAGTTTCCAATTCAATTAATGTCAACATCCATTAAAGTAGTCTCCGAGTCACCCAACGTTTTGCAAACAGTTTGACATACTTACTAAGCATCCTCTCGCCATATGCTCACAACCTTTCAGATGTAATAGCATGGTGGGTAAAAAGGTTAAGTTACAATTATGTCCAGTACTTCCTTCAATATCTAGCTGTCCCAGATCAAAATGTCTAGAAAGAAGGCTGCATTTCCATTGTTAGCAAATATGCATGACAAAGAGCGCTTTTTTGCAGCTTTTTCAAATGGACAAACCCCAAAGGTAATGATCTTAAGACAAGTTCCCTCTACTTTGGTGGGCAGTTCCCTGGCACTAGGAGTGCTTATCTTTAAAAAATATATCAAATCCTCAATTAAAGTGGTCCAGTCCAAAGAGCATTTGCTTCCTTGCCTTGTAGTAGTTTCTCAAATCGAATACATGCTGAACTAGATGAAGCTAGAATAGGTCCTTTAAATTTTCAAAGACCTCGGTCTGCACAGCAGATGGGAAAGACCCAAACAAGGCATATCCGGATTTCATATGGAGTAGAGCCACCTGTCTGGGGAAGATTTGAGTACTTGAGCACAAGAAAGCCTACAACTTTAACTACTGAGTTTTGTCGCCGCTTATCTCCTTATGTCAGTTCAGAACGCAGAGCAAAAAATTATCATTAGAAATTAGATTGTACCAGTATTGAAGAGAACTACACATTTTGACAACCCACTAGCGATTTATATTTGCAACAGAATTATAGAGGCTGGAATAAACATGCCATTTTGGGCAGCAGCAAATAGATAAAAAACTGGATAAAAAGGACATTTGTTAAAGAAGAGAGGATGCCTTGTGAAAAGCTGACCAGAGCTAAGCTGGAGGGAGGGGGGAGGAGTGTTCCGTGACCAATAAGAGGAAAGGAAACAGGGGTCAGTTTAGTGACATTGGTAGTGGACACAATCCTGTCCAGGGGCTCATCCGAGTGGCTAGCTGTGTAAAGGAGACAACAGGCTGGAAAGGAAGACAAAAGGTTCTGTTGGTGTAAAAGAGACGGAGGTAGGTCACCAAGAACTGACTGAAGCCACTGGCTGGAGCTAAACATCCCGCGACCTGAAGCCTGAGCAAATGGATCGAGGCGAGAGAACGCTAGAGACATTACTTCAGATCATTATAATCAAATCAAAAATAGTACAAGCTAAGTGCCTTGATATCTTTTACTTACCTCCCTTTTAATGGGTTGGTGGGAAGTTAAGTGGGGGTTTGAACAGCAGTTTTGAAGTAAAACAAGAGAAAGACATGCATCAGCCTGGGATGATCTTTGCGATAGCATTTTTGCTACTTTCCAGTCTATATAGAAATAGAACTTACACATATAAATAACAAGATTGAAGATTCGAAATATGTTCCTTTAACAACTTTCTGAACCATTGACCCATGTTATGAATGGGAAAAAAAGTAAGGGCATAATTTAGAGTTTGACAGACAGGGTACTCCATCTAAAACGTAACAGAATAACTCTTCACCATTCTCTTGGTCTGCCCGCCATATTTAGAGTCCGTCGGACCATCGGCTTTCTGTCCGTGGTGCCCCACTTAGCTCAATCGACAGACCTGATGGTGGTCTGGCTATCACCGTAAGGGACATACACTACTGACAGCATTTAAGGCCGACGGTCTGATGGCCTTTTTCTGTTTGTCGTCCACCTGGAAAAAATATTGACCCCCCATACCCAGGAAATAAACTCCCTAGGTGTGTGTGTGGGATGGGAGGGGGGGGGGAGGGGTCGTTCAATTATTTGTAGTTTCAAAAACAAACTCCCATTTTGTCCTTGGAAAACCAAAATGTTTGTTGGATACTTATCACAACGGATAGCAGACATACACCACATGTTTGGTACCATCAGAGCAACCCACGACAGTGGTACCTCTATAGGTACAGAGGTCTCGGCTTGGCCAACTGGTATCTCTGAATAAGACGGTCCTCTCTCTGTCAGGGTGGTGAGTGCAATGTACGCCGTCACCCCGACCGATAGAGTCTATACTGCTAAACTCTGCATCGGGCCCTAGGCTTCTTCTAGTAGCATCAGGTACATCTTAAGGGTTTTGGGTCCCCTGGGCCAAGCATATTTTGGGGGACCCTGTCCTGAACAGCTTTGTATCTATGCGCACTTCTCATATGTGAGGTCCTGTTGTGATCTAAATAACTTTTTGTTATGAAAATTGTTTGAAACAAACTCAACATTTCTCTGAAAATGCCAGTAACAGGCTCTCACCCCCCCCCCACATTAAAAATAAGGAATAAGGTATATAAAACAGTATGTTTACGAGTTATTGAAGGTCATCAGGACACAACTTTGCAGAATAGAGCTAGCTCTATCTGTGTACCCCCTGTAAAGCTGGGGCCCTAGGCCAGAGCCCCCTTTGCCCATCCCTTAAAAGGTCTCTGAAAAGCAGGGCAATTTGTTGCTACGTCAGCTCTTATTTAAATTTCCTACATGCTATGGTGTACAATATTAACTATGAAGTAGGCTTAATTAGTAGATTTGATAATAACTGATTCATGCCATGAATTGTGTTAAGTTAGTGAATCAGGTAAATAACAAAGGGGTGCAATCATTTGTACGATGTTGTTTTGACAAATGCGACCACGTTCGGCCTTTGTGTTTAACTAGATAGATTTTTTTCTTATTTGAAGTTGTAAGCCTCCCTAGTTTAAGGTGATAAACAACTTGTTTATAAACTCGTGATAAACAACTTGTGTGGCTGATGTGCTGCTCGCCACCGACACCGGAGGCCGCTTCCTCGCCCTCACTCACCAGTCTCCACCTGCACATCACACCAGGCGTGGAGCCGATGTGCCCGGTGCGCACCGGTGGACCTGATGATCGTCACCGCTGGCTGGCTCCACTCATGGCCGTGTCTGCTGTGGGAGGCGAGGAGCGCACCACTGCCACTCTGGTGAGTGCCCACTACTCTGTATCGCACCGCGGCCTGCCCGCCTCCTGCAGCGCCCGCTAACTTGGTACTCCATGCCGGTGATTTTATTGGCCATCCAGCTCTACTAGGAACTGCCTCGCCGCCCCCATAGCGGGATTCACAACACCGTCGACAGCCATTGTCCTCTGGACGAGCATCTGTTTGGATACAGGTACATTTGTTGGTCCCACACTACATATGTGTCCAACACTGAATCCAGCTTTCTCAGGTGAACCCTCTGGAAGGCAGTGTCCTATAAGGCAAACCCAAGAAGTAATAGTCCATACCTGGAGAGCCAGGAGTATGGCCAGCACCAAAGTCTGGTAAAAACCTCTGGAAATGAGACAGAACTAGAGGTTGAGTGGTGCCAGTAGTCGTTCCTTTCACCCTGGGCACTCCACCAGACACTGGTATAATGTGGGGGCACCCAAAAGGTACCCTGAGGGGGGGAAGCAGTAATAGTAGAACCCCAGGTAGTATCTTAGCAATCCTTCAAAAGGACCAGGATGTGGCGACCCACAGGGGTTTTCACTCCGTGCCTGACCTTAAGATGGGGGCCAGGGGAGACTTTTCACCAAAAGGAGCTCTGAACTTGGAGTCTTTCCCTTCCTCACCTCTCCTCTCACCTTCTTTGTCCCAGTGGCCAGCTGGAGAACATAGTTGAAGGCTCTCCCCAGTAACACCTCTCCTGACCTTACTTCCCTCCTCCCCTTTCTCCCTACCCTCTACCTCTCTCGAGTCTTGACTTTGGATCTCCTCCTGTTTCCTCTCTCTATCCTGGTGGAACACAAAACGCATACATGGCCGATTCCCGGTGGAGCTGCACCGACAGCTATAGGGGAGATTGGTTACGGCACACCTCCATGACCGTCACCTACCCAGCCGGGCTTCTGTCATTTGTCTCATTTCTTCCCCGCATATGCTTTTGTTCTTTAATTGTTTTCCCACCGAGACCTAGCTGTTTGGCTGCTGCCCGGTGGAGCTACCTGATAGCTAAAGAGGAGATGGACTGTGGACTTTCCCCTCGGTCTTCACCTACCCAGCCGGACTTTGGGCAGACCCTCCTTCGTCTCTCCATTCTATCTAACTCCTACCCCTTTACCCCACCCCCTTACCCTTCAAAACTCCATTTATTTAGTCTTCTACACTCTTGAAATGTTTTTCTAGTAACTGATGTAACGTGTAACCAAAGTAATTTTATAATTTCTGTGGTAACTTATGTAAAGCGCTCTGATACCTCGGGGTCTAGCCAGTGCTATATAAAACTTTTAAAAGAAACAAATAATTAAATAAATAAAACTCGTTGATTTGAGGTACAATAGGTTTTCTTTTAGCATTAAAAGTAAAATTATGTAGGGTTCAATTTAGTTAATTAGTTTCAGGAAGTTTAATAGTAGCACTCCTAATATTATCAGGGAAGATAAACAAAATCTGAGGGGCTCGACGGCCTGTTGGAAACTATTTTAAATTATTAAGTTCCAGCTTATTCATGCCTGCTTATGCCAGGTCATAGGCAGTGCTATTTTAAGGATGTGTATAAAATGGTGAATGCTGTGCGGCAGCACTAGGTCTATTTGCTTTTGTGCAAAGTTTGTTCATTTTAACTCTTGAATAACTGATTTTTTTATCTATTTGAAATTACCTGTTAGACTTGAATTGCACTGAAAGGGCACTCTTTGCACTTTCTGCTCTGCTATTTGACTGGAGGTGGGAGCAGCTAAAAATCTTTGTTAAATCAGTAAGCGGACATTTTTCCTACCTGAGAACAACTAGAAGTGCCATATTTAGGCAGTGCCTGCTCTGCTTGTTCCAGGCCTCATGTATAAAACAAGGCATTCTGGGCCAGATGTACGACCACTTTTGCATGCGCAAACGGGTTTGCGAACCCGTTTGCGCATGCAAAAACAGCATAGGGAATGTACTAAACCTATTTTGCGACTCGCAAAATAGTGTTTTGCTACTCGCTATTTGGAAGGGGCGTTCCTTTCCTAATAGCGAGCACAACCCAAGGTAAGAATATTTTGTGTCCGTAATTGCAGGCGCAAAACACTAGCAAATTACCACTCTCTTCAAGAGGGTGGTAATGGGGTCACAAAAGGGAAGGGGGGCCCAGGGGACCCCTTCCCCTTTGCAAACATAGAGGAAAATATTTTTTAAGGGCAGGCAGTGGTCTCAGGGACCGCTGCCTGCCCTTAAAAAACTGAAAAGAAAAAGTTTCTTTTTTTTTTTTATATGCATCCCGTTTTCCTTTTAGTAAAACTGGCTGTATTTTTTTTTTTTAAACTGCTTAATTTAAAAGCAGTCCCAGACATGTTGGTCTGCTGAGGACCACAGGCCACCATACATGGGAAGGCCTGCCATTCCCAATGGGGTCAAAAATTGCGAGAGGCTCATTAATATTTATGAGCCACTCTATTTGCGACCCCATTGGGAATGTACATCCTAAATAGCGCCTTGCAAAATGCGAGTCACAAAATGCTGGTGATTTGCGAGGCCTAAATTTGGCCGTCGTACATCTGGCCCTCTGTGCTGACACTTTTCAAACGCATATAGCGGGCCTCCAAAACCAAGGCCGTCTGCACCCGTAGGTGTCTCAGAAGGGACCAGCGCCAACCACTCTGTCCGTTGCTTGCCAGAAGGTAAATCACCTATCTGTTATAATAGGGATATATCCTTTGTAGTCTTGCTCCTATGGAAAAATGTGTTGCACAAGCCACTTCGCTTCCACTTAAAGATGAATACCTCTGCCCCCATTGTGACTTCCTTTAAATTTCCCCAGCACAGGAAAGCCAGACCATCCCAATTGATAGCTTTGTAGAAGCTGACGCAATGGGCTACTGCATTACCATGTCACCTCAACATTCAGTGGCCGGGGCTTTAATTTATAGACCAATGAGAACAGAAGATCAATTTCTTAAATTCCTAGGCAATGCCATGGCACATCTAGCACCGAGATACACTCCTTTATGTTATTGGTGGAACTCCATCTACACATGGATGAGGTGGATGAAAGTGAGGTCGAGGCACTGTGGGACACCATGACATCCCTGGAACTTATCCATTTTGTATTGAGTCCAACACACCAAGCTTGCCATGTGCTGGATTAAGTGTTCTCTATGGTCACTTTGCAAATAGCAGAACCCACTGCTTGAATATATCCTCTTGGCAGGTCCTAGATGGATCCCGATCTCCATTTGCCATGACCGCTGGCACCACAAGAGCCTTTCATAAAGTCCAGCCAGTGGAGTTTATGCACTCCCTGGAAGAAAATACCCTGGCTCCTTTGAGGACAATGTCAACCTTCTTGACAATTGGATTCAAGCTACTACTGATAAACTTGCACTAGTTTCCAGCGCAGACCTGGCAGAAATAAACCATCTAACCCATGGTTTACAGACAGCTGCAAGGCAGAATAGAAATGGTGTAAAACACTGGAAAGACAATGGAGGAAAAATAATAATATGACAAGAAACTTTACCATGCAAACTCATTTGAAAGATAGGATTGAGGAAGCAGTGAATAAAGCAAAAGACATTTTCTAAGGCATTAAAAACCTTACGCCTCTGGAAGCCTGCACCAGATCCCAACATCCTTCCATGGACTCATGCGAACAGCTGGCGACCTACTTTCAAAAAAAGATCTAAATCATTCAAGCCAGCCTGTCCACCGGCTTCCAGCTAGAAGAGAATCTGCTGGCCCTCATGCAATCCATTAATATCACCTCAACCAAAGCTACACTTTCTAGCTACTAACATATTACTCCGGAGAGTTCTTCTTCAGCCATAATTAACATTAAATCAGTGTCTTCGTCAGGCTCTTACCTGCACAGTTTGCTAGCTATAGGGGTACTCGCTGTTATCCCCCTGGCCAATAAGGTGCTCAATCAATCGCTATCGACAGCTACTGTACCCCTCTCCTGGAAACAGGCTAAATAAAATCTTGCCCCTGTTAAAGAAACCATCAGGGGAGGTCAGTCGACCTAGAATTCTACTTCCAGCCATGTCTAATATGCTGAAAAAGCTTGTTAATCAGCAACCCTCCCTATATTTGAAAACAAACAACCTGATCCCTCCTAGCCTTTCCGGTTTGAGACTCAATTTTGCTGCAGAGACAGCAATAATGTAGGTAACAGAATGCATCACGGCACCCTAGGCACCAGGGGGAGGGCAGTACGGATCCTGCTAGATCTAGCAGGGGGCTTTTATTATGGTCCCCCACTGCATACTTTTAGTGTGTCTCCAATCCCTCAAAATAGTGGGTCAAGCCTTGGACTGGATTGCCTCCTTTCTATCAGGTGTCGACCTAAGACTTTCTCCTCGAAGTCTTGTGAGCTGACAGTGGGTGGTACCCCACAGCTCGTCCTTGAGCCCAACATTACTTAACATGCATCTCATTGCAATTGCTCAGATAGCAGAAGCCTTAAGGGCAAAAGTCATATCTTACGCTGATAACACTTAGCTGTTGTTCTCATGTGGCAAGTGGTATTCCACTGGATGGCCATTCACCAACTAAAGTATAACACAGAGAAAACCAAAATTCTATTCTTCGTTTACACTCTCCCAGAAACATGGCAGAACTTTGGCTTGAAGGTGCCCGCTTCAGGCCCACAGGGGAACACAGTTCAGAACTTGGGTGTTAAATTCAATAATGATCTGTCCTTGAAACTGCTAATTAAATCAGTGGTAGGCACATGCTTGGGAAAACCTTGTTCACTAAAAAGGTTCTTGATGTACCCCTCATTCAAGGCAAGAAAAACAATCATCCAGCCACTGATAACCTCTAGGCTGGATTAGGGTAATTCCCTCTGTCTTGGACTTCCTGAATACCTGGTTGACAAACTTCAGGGGATCCAGTGCGTGGCAGCTTGCTTTCTTTTGAATCTGCCTGCAAGAACGCTTATGTCCATGCACCTACGTACCCGCGACCGTCTCCCAATAAGGAAAAGAGTCATGTTTAAGGCATTAGTGTTGGTTCATGGGGCACTTTACCAGACAGGTGCGGGTTAACTCAAAACAAGGCTCAGCTTCTGCATCCCTTTAACAAATGTGTGGTCTGCTAACTGCCTTCTCGCTAAGAGCCCCAAACTGTGCAGCTCTAGAGTTGGGAGATGGTCATACTCTGTACTAGAACCAGGAGCATGAACTAAGCTCCCCTCGGAGCTTCCTGCAGTGCACACTATCTCTGTGTTCAAAAAAAGGTTCAAATCCTGGCTTTTCATGCAGGAATAGATGATACGATCATACACCACACGTGATCCTGAGCCGTGCGCCGGGACACTTCTTGGAGTAGCAGAATGCAGTTCTAGTTGCTGTTTATTCATTCATTCATTCAAGGATTGAGGTCCTAAGCACACGCATATGTTAGGGACCTCTATTTATTTGAGTAAATTTATGTGTATATTTCTCTTTTTTAAATTAAGGTGGCTTTTTTTCCCAAGAGCGGCCTAACAATTTGCGACCCCATTTGCGTTGCCCAAACTGCTCAAAAGGCAGACACATCTGTAGACTTTTGGCACCCGGGCCATACATATTGTAGGGGCCACTGTTCAGAAAACATTTGAATTTATTATCCACTAGCAGCCCGTCCCGACCTTGTCCGGGAGCATTCAGGCTTCCCCTACCCCCGCCTGCCCTGACATTGCCCAGCAGCCCATGCCCCCGCCCGCCCCGTCCCCCGCCTGCCCCGACACCCGCCTGCCCCGACATTGCCTGCCCAGACATTGCCTTGTTGTAATTCTCTGCCCCGACATTGCCTTGTTGTAATTCTCTTTAATAATGTATGCCACGTATTTATAGTGAGGCTTTGCAATGCTCCAACGGCTCTGATGGATCGCTAGGTGTGACTGGCAGGCTTTTAAATCACCAAATACCCCCGAAAAGGATTTCTTTTAACAGCCTCAAGTGTCTACTTCGCTAAAGTGAAACCTGCTTGAGGTTCCATATTCGTATCTGCTTACACTTTTCAGAATTACATCTCGCATTGTTCTTGTTAGTCCCCGTCCCCCGCCTGCCCCGACCCCCGCCTGCCCCAACATTGCCTTGTTGTAACTCCCCTGCGTGCCCGGACATTGCCTTGTTGTAACTCCCCGTCCCCCACCTGGCCCGACACCCGCCTGCCCCGACATTGTCCCCGGAGCCTTACCTCAGCCGCCGCTCCTCAGTTCACGCACACAAGGCCCTCCACGGCACCGGACCAGCATACCTGAACAGCCGACTCAAATTCCACGCACCCCAAAGGACCCTACGATCAGCCCAGCTTTCCTACGCCGTGGTCCCTCGCACCAGAAAGACCAGATCGGGAGGCCGTTCCTTCTCCTTCCTCGCGGCCAAAGCATGGAATGCCCTTCCGCTCCACCTCAGACAGACAACATCGCTCCCCATCTTCGCAAGAAACCTCAAAACCTGGCTCTTCGACAGACCCCCTCCTTGATGGAATGGAACCCGCACCCCCCTTTCCCCCCCCCTAGCGCCTTGAGACCCTCACGGGTGAGTAGTCGCGCTTTAACAAACTCCTGATTGATTGATTGATTGACCGCTCCTCGACGCTCTGCTCCTCACCGCCTGTTTGCCGCCGCTGCTCCCCCACGCCATGTGCGCCTCTCCGCTGCTCGCACTGCCGCTAGCCTGTCCGTTGCTCCTCACGTCACCGCTACTCCCCCACACCATGTCCGCCGCTCCTCGGACGCCGCTCCTCCCCGTGCTCCTGACGTGAGCACTCACGTCGCGGCCGGCGCTACTTTGGAGGGACTACTTTTTTTTAAATATAAATTTTTAATTAACGTTTTTTTTTACAATTTATGTAGCCTATAACCATCTACACACCCTGACGGTGTATCGGGTGTGTAGATTGGCGCTGTGGTTCCCGAGTTTACCGGCCTCAAAGCCTGTAAGTTCTTACTTTATTATAGTACTAGCAGCCCGTCCCGACCTTGTCCGGGAGCAACAGGCTTCCCCGACCCCGCCCGCCCAGACATTGTCCAGCAGCCCGGGGCCCCGCCCAGCCTGTCCCCCGCCCAGCCCGTCCCCGCCTGCCCCGACATGGGTCCCCTTACCTCAGGCGCCGCTCCTCCCGCCTGTCCGCTGCTCGCACCGCCGCTGGCCTGTCCGCTGCTCCTCACATCACCGCTCCTCCCCCACACCATGTCCGCCACTCCCTTACCTCAGCTGCCGCTCCTCCAGCCTGTCCACTGCTTGCACCGCCGCTGGCCTGTCCGCTGCTCCTCACGTCACCGCTCCTCCCCCGCGCCATGTCTGCCGCTCCTGGACGCCGCTCCTTCCCGCGCTCCTGACGTGAGCACGCACGTCGCGGCCGGCGCTACTTCGGAGGGACTACTTTTTATTTTACTGTACATTTTTTAAATAACGTTTTTTTATTTTTATTTATATAGCCTATAACCATCTACACACCCTGACGATTCCAACGGTGTATCGGGTGTGTGGATTGGCGCTGTGGTTCCCGAGTTTACCCGCCTCAAAGGCTGAAAGTTCTTCCTTTATTATAGTAGTATAGATAGTATAGATTATCAGCTCCTTCATGCCCTCCTATGCCTGTTCACAGTCGGTGCCATTATAAAAATTATTAAGGGAGGTGCTAGGCGCAAGCATGTTTGGGGGAGCATTATTTGGAAAATGTCCTTTTAAAAGGAGCACTGATTTGACATCTTGAAGATACAATTCCCCATATTGATTCCTGGTTATGCAATAAGGACTACAATATGAAAAACTCATCACCTTACAAGAACTACAACCACAGTTATTGAAACGTAGGAAAAGACTTAGAAATCAGTGAACTTGAAAGCAAGAAAAGCAATGAGCATTTTTTAAGATGGATGTGAGGTATTTTGTAGAATTTTCTGTAAAAATTCTCAGGTACTTTACAAATTTCCTAGACATCCAAATATTCCAAAACATTTCGCGGTATCACTAGTTGAGGTCAACACAGAGGTCACTGATTCTGAAATTAGGAATCTGTGTTCATATAAGACAAATCATAAACAGTATAGCAAAATTATGTTGTCAGCTATGCATATCTTAATAAAAGAGCAAGCTTTACACAGGAAAGGTATCTAAGGTTTAAATTAAATTATAAACGCCCGGGTAGCAGTTCCACAGGATACAGAGATCTAAACTCTAGCCTCTGAGACATTTTCCAGGTTTTGTCTGAGTTGTACAAACTCAGACTCCGAACAGCAACTCTATTGTACATGTACACATAACATACAGACTAGGCTACTACTATCTTTCAAGCTAATATTATGTGAAATAGTTCCTGTGGCTCCTTTCCTCTACTCGTGAGTGAGATTCTGTTTTGCACAAAATTAACTTTTTTTTATTAATGTTTCAGGGAACTGAAAAACATGAATACATTTGCCTAAAAACGTTCTTTAAAAGACTCCACATCACCCAGACACCCATATAAATTAAAAGCAAACTATTTTAGGCACATTTCGGTTTATCAAGGGTGACAGACAGTTGAGAAGATTCTATCTGTGGCCCCTGAAAGGCTGGGGATGCAGAGACGTTTTAAGGCAAGGGGCTTTGCTCCAGGGCTCCAGCCTTCTAGTGCCCTGGCATAGAGCCCCATGCCTAACAGCATCTCTGCATCCCTTTGCTGGAGAAAGATAGTTGAGTAGGTCAATGCACTAACGCATTCTTGAGAATTCTATAATTTATACAATATGTGTTCCATGGTTATCAAATTGGTCTCCCTGAATTCTTTACAACAAATTTGTAGAAGTTCAAGTAGCAATTGAGTTCGTATTATGTCACAGCAGAGCATATAGAATATGCAGGAATTTTAGATTGCACCAGTTTTACAAAGATCACAATAACTATATTGATTCTAGGAAATCATTAATTTATATCTTAGAGGAAATCATGATTTGCCAAGAGGTTTCCAATTAAAAGGCAGTGCCACTGGAGAAGTAATAATAGTTATATTTATTGATGTGATTAAAAATGGTGATTTTGAAGGGGAGTTTGTGAGAGGGTGTGAATCCATTCAAAAAGTGAAGATAGAACACATACCGTTTGCGAACTGTTTGCAAGTTGTCTATCATAAAAAAATACTTATGTTGTGACATCCAATCAGATAGTGGTGGGGTTTCTAACCTCATGAATGGTGCAGTGTTCCCTAACAGTTTGTAAACTTGAAAAGAGTGATGGAAGGCAGTTCACTCGTCCATTGACCTTTGTTTTAAATTCGAAACCGATTGACCTGAAGCCAGTGTATGGTGCATATATACATAAAATTATCACTTCAAAGCTCACTTGGCACCTTTTTGTAACACGTTGGAGAAATATCATAAAGATTTTTGTAATGTAATGTAAGGAGGATTTGTAGAGCGCAGCTTTTCACCCGTGGAGGTATCAGGCGCTGTATATATATATATAACTAGCAGCCCGTCCCGACGTTGTCCGGGTACGAATTGCTGCCGGCCAGTAGTATATTGTTTTGTAGGATTTCGTTTTGATAGCATTTCTTATTTGTGACAGGCTGTAAAACGCTCCGATTCACAGTGCACTGCTGATGCACTTAAGAGTGCGCGTTCAGTAGTGTGTGAACTCGAGTTTCCCTACTTTATTTTTCCTTGCAATATTATATAGCGCGAATTCGACAACATGGCATGAGCAAAATTTACATTACAGAAGAACACATTCATTTGTGGTAGGCACGGGGAGACAAAGCGATTTGCCTGGAATCACAGGATGTTGAGCTGATGCCGAGATTCGAACATAGCTCCCCAGCTCTAAAGTTCACAATTCAAGAACTTGTGGCGGGAGGTGTGTCTAAAAGTGTATGTGTCGGTGCTAGCCATCAATGAGAGAGACCTGTGCATTTTTCAAATGGGTGGTGAAAAAATATGAGTACGTTGCTGGAGATGAGGGCCGCCGTGCCACCAATGTACTTACCGGGGGACGGTAAACACCCATTATTCCACAACTTTATTTCCGCATACCATCACTCCGCATACTTTCATCAGGAAAGTACCATGACTCCGCAATGCCATTATAACGCATGGCATTACATTTTATATGCTTTTACCACGCATACATTTACAACGAAATTCGTTGTAAATGCATGAATGGTAAAAGGTATAGGGATATATGTTTTGGGGTACTGAGGTATATGTTTTGACGAGATTGGGTATTTTAAGGTTTCAGATATAGTTTTGGGTTATGGGGTACAGAGGTAGTTTTAGGGTTTAGGGATAGGTATGGGTTTTGGGTTATAGGGGTATTTTAAGGGTTCAGAGCTAGGTTTGGGTTTTGGGGTACAGGGGTATTTTAGGGTTCAGGGGTAGGTTTGGGTTTTGGGGTACAGGGGTATTTTTAGGGTTCAGGGCTAGGTTTGGGTTTTGGGGTATAAAAATTGCAGAGTGATAGTATGCGGGATATTGGTTTGCGAAATATCACCACATATTCCCGGGGGAGGGATAGACCCTTTCTTGCTATTTCCGTGGAGGCGGGCCTTGTGTTCGGATGTGCGTGGCGCGAGGCCTGTGCGCAACAGAAGTGGAAAATCTCCAGTGTGCGCTTCAGGCGTCACCGGAAGTTAAGCAGATGCACGTCACTGAAAGCGCGGGGCAAGCACATCCGGAGCTAGAATGTATAGAACCTGGGAAGAAAAAACAATGAAATATTGGGCACAACGCTCGTATTTTTTTCCGTAATCCCGCGCCCCGCACACGGCCACAGCACACGATATGAGACATGGCATGAAGGGCGGAACGTACCACACACCTCCAGCGTTTGTCACGCCCCAGCACACGCCCACAGCACAATGCAGACACGCCCACAAGGGACTACTTTGCTGGCACGGTTCTTTTACCTTTTAAATGTATATGGTGGGCGTCGGCATAGCCTATGTCCTTCTGCTGCAACTGCCCTTTCCAACGCTGTATTTGGTGTAGTGATTGGTGCTGTGGTTCCTGAGATTACCCGCCTCAAAGGTTTGGGCTCTCTCTTTATTATATTAGTATAGATTTAGTTTACTATCCATACCTATCTTTCTCTTACAGCAAAGACAAGTTTAACAAAAACAAAAGAAAATTCAGAGCCACCAGGAAATTGAGATAGGCGAGCTCCTTCTATCCTGTCAGGATAAAAAGCATTGGACATTGTATTTAAATTGAAGGTTTTGGTAGCAAGCATTGCTGTGTATGCAGCAGAATACTTAGTAGGAGTTCTGTAGCGAGGAGTGTTACAAGGAATAGCATATTGCATATTGCCATATTTGTATCAGTGACATTTTTTAATTTCTAAACAGCAGAAGGCCCACAGACCAATGTACACTAATGAGGCCTTTTGCATTTGTAAAGGCGCTCTCCAGGTCAGGGGTCTTTGGAAGAGGGTAGTAAACCTGTGTACTCTCAGATGGGGAACACACTTGGAGCCTGTCCTTTCAACAGTTGTTCTTTCTTTGTAAATATTAAGGGGCACATTAAGATCCTATCGCAAAATGGGACCACCTGCCATAAGGGCGGGTGTCCCATGGGGGCCATTAGGATGCGCCGCCACAGTGGCGGGTGCATCCTGCTTTCCTGACATTGTGACGGGCGGTGCACTCAGCACCGCCCTTCACAATGCCAGGAAGGCATGTAGTGCACAACCATGCACAAAATTGCAGGCACTGTGCTGTGCCTGCCAAGTTGTGCATGGAACTGCAGGGGGGTACCCTAGGTACACCCCATGTGCACCCTCCACCCCCCAGAATCCCTGGGGACCCGCCCACAATGTCAAAAACCGCCTGCCTTTCCGGCATGTCCCCGCCTGCATACCAGACACCGCCACCATATAAACTGCTTTTCCGCCCAGTTGGCAATCGGGCGGATTGCCTACAGGCGGGTAACTGGCGGACGGTCTTCCCGTCTGCCGGGGTCCCCCCGCCATGGTAATGTGGTGGGAGAAATTAGAAGCGGGTGGAGATTTTTGGTGGGCAGATCGCCAGCGCCATATGGGCGGTGGCGGTCCGCCCGTTGTCCTAATGTACCCCTAAGATAGGTGCTTAGGAATCAGCAGGTGGACGTTTTCCCTAGAACGGAGCAACCTCACTGCAAAATGGCCCAAGTTGACCGGTATTCGACAAGTTTCTGTGAATCAGGAGGCGGGTGAATCTTTTGATGTGCACTGAAGCCGGAGAATGCAAGCAGCTCTTGCAGAGCACACGGAATCAGATGGAAATAATCTGTGCATTTTGGAAGAAGTTGTGAAATGTGCACAGCGCGAGGCGCCTCTGCGTACCCTGCCTGCACCCCGAGTGCGCAGTATTTATTTCAAGCACTGACAATGCATCACGAAGCCTTGGGTTGGTAGCAATTGGGCAGCTCGTTTACATCTGAGCACGTGTCTTACACATGTGTGACAGCGCCCCGTGTCCCACAGTACATCGCTGCCTGTACACGTTCAGGTAGAATGGAGGCTGGTCGCATGCATGATGCATGAAGCATCCCAGGGACCTGGACATCAGAGCAGCTGACTCATGCAGGCAGCAGGTTCCGAGAGAAATATCAGAGACGCTTTCGTGAAATTCCTGTAAATTGACCCTATTACAGAAAAGAGTGAATGCAGCAAGACATTCTGCACAGTATCGGCTCTGTATGGTATATATTGATTTGCAGAGTGACTGCCTGGAGTGTCTACTATGAAAGGGAATTCATTCAAATGCTCAGTGTGATGTAATGTTTACAGGGACAGGCGGGACAGAAATCTAGCGGACCCAACAGGGGCCATCAGGCGAAACCTTAATGGAGACTGAACAATTGGTAGGTGTTATGAAGCGTTTGAGGAGGCGCTGGAAGCCGTCACAGGCTGTGCAGAGGACACTGCAGCCAAACCTTAGGAAGGGAGAGGACACCCGAGTCAGATCTACAGTGGATGGCCACATCCACCCTGACAACGCTGCCCAGGATGCATGCAAGGTACCACAGGGTAAGACTCTGAGGGGGGAGCGGGAGAGGAGTATGGATGGAAACAGGATCATAAACAATTTTAGGAAGATGGATGAAGAAGACAGACATACAAGAGAGTCCTGCTGTGTGCCCTACTGGAGAGGACGGGGTGAAGCACTGATGGGTAGACAGGCGGTGGTCATAATAACGGCGCGCTTCAGTATTACTAGGATTAGTCACCCAACATGTATGCCATCACCAGGTGTGACTTACCTGGTCCCCAGTCTCGTTGGGGATCTCAGACTTCAGGAAAGAAACCCAGACAACCTCAAATATATCTGACTGGTCATTAAGTTTGCAGGAGAATTTTTCATAAGTGACCAAACTGTGGAGTCCAAGTAGCCATTTGGGGAGTGAGGGCAAGCACGTCTGTCACCAATGTCAACACTTGCACATCTTGGCCGTGGCTAGTGTGGGTAGCACAGCATCATGTGCGACAAGGTCATGTCGGGTGAATCGGAGATGTCATGGACGTGAACAAGCAGTGGAGAGGAAGTAAGTGGGACAGCACTGGTGACGCCGTTCCTACACATGCGTACCATAAGTTGCAAGGGCAGAGCAGGAGTATAGGATATGGTACAGGTCATGTTGGACAGGCCACATGAAAGGCCGCTCTCCCCCGGCCCGACCAGGCCTGAGCCCGGTCACGCAGGTACTACACACCACCCTTGCACGTCCTCCGTCCCCTCAGGGACCCCTGCCCTCGAGCATGTCAACCTCGTGGGTCCGATCCACTGCCAGCCCACGCGCCCATCCTGGGGCGCCATCTTGGACACTCCACCACGTGGCCGCCTGGCCCCCGGCCGACCTCAACCCTGGGCCTGGCCAGGCCTCAGACATCCCGGCACCACCATCCACCCAGGAGGTGAGCGGGCTACTTGGCAAGTCAATGGGAGAAGGAGGTGTCGATGGCTCTCCACCACCAAGTGCCGCTCGCCCATCGCCTCCCCGGGCGCTGGCTCCACCCCCCTGCTGGGTGTCTGGACTCCCTCATCCCGGACCTCCCGACCTCCAAGTGCGAGGGTCCGGACATCAAAGCACACCAGCCCTATAACTGGGGCAGCTCCAGAGCAGGAAGGCAGTTGTATCTTGGAGTCGAGAGACGTAAAGAGGAACTCATCCTAGGCGGACTACTGGCGCTGCCGTAGCTCTGTCTGTGCACCATCGTCCTGCCTGTTGGCGCTGCCACAGCCTTCGCAACCTTCATCTCCTTCATCGTCGTCGGGACCTGCTGGCGTGGCCGCGGACCGTTGTAACCGTCATCTTCACCGGGACCTGCAGGCTCCGCCGCGGACCGTCGTTTTTCCTTCGTCCATCTCGGGACCTGCTGGCTCCGCCGCGGCCCGATCATCTAGAACGCCGAGCTCGAGGATTGAGAGCTATTTTCCACTCATTGGTAACAAGACTGTCCCGCTACCCCTTTTCCTAAACCAGAGACCAGAACCGAGGGGACCCCTGAGTCCAGACCTCCTTGTATCATATCATCGTAACCTAAGAATTGCATATAAAGCCTCGTTAAACGTCAACCTTGTGTGGTGTCCGTCTGTGGGGGGGGAAGTTACTTGTCTGTACAGTCGTTGGAGACGGCTCTCCCCGGAGACCTCTCCCCGTAGTCTCGGCCGACCCTCCCGGTCCGTCTAACATTGGTGGCCAGCGGCGCGATCCGAATCACCGCATAACGTACAGAGAGTAGCTCACCCCACGACGAAATCACAATGACAACTAAAGAAAGCGGATCAACCGAGAAGTTCCAAATGGAGAAATTGGAGGAGTACAGCCATCGTGAACTAAAACAATTCTGCATCGAACTGGGTATCGCTACCACCGGACTAAGCACCAAAGACGATTTTAAGCATGCCCTAGAATCTTGGGCAGAGACCGGGGCTGCCGGAACCCCCGATCAAAGCACCGCAGAAAAAACCACCACGGCCCCTGAAGGGCAAAGAACGGGTCTCTCGCAAGACGAGATCCAGGAAAGAGAAAGAACCCGACTACACGAGCTAGAAATGGCCCGGCTCAAAATGGACGTTGAACTTAAGTTGGCCGAACAGAAAATCAACTTAGAGCACCTGCGTCTCCGAGAAGAAAGAGAGGAGAAACAGAGACAAAGGGAGCTCGAGGAAAAGAAACTGGCGTACGAACACGAACGGAACCTAGCCGAGATCAACCTGCGCAAGCAGAATAAAGAAGTAGGGGTGCCCGAGCGACCCCACACCTCAGGGGCCACAGAGAAAAAGGTACACATCCCCAAGGATGTTGTCCGAGAATATTTCCGAGAGGACGACATCCAGCAATGGTTTAAGGCCTATGAAATCGCTATGACTGCACACCGGATCGATAGAAGCGATTGGGGAGCCGGTCTATGGGGGAGGTTCCTCAATGAGGGCCGCGATACCCTGCTACAGCTCCCGGACCACCAGATGACCTCCTATGACCATATGAAAGCGGCACTCCTCACCCGCTATGGCCTCACACCCGAGATGTACCGTCAGAGGTTCCGAGACTGCACCCGTATCCCGGGTACAACTTGGGTGGACTATGTAACCTACTTTAGCCGAGCCTTCGAGGGCTGGATCAGAGGAAGCAACGTCACGACCTACGAACAACTGTTCAATCTGATGGTATGGGAGCATCTGTCGAACAATTGCTTCATTGAACTCCGCCAGCACCTCCTCGACAGCAAGTTAACGGATCCCCGGCAGCTCGCAGCCGAAGCTGACCGGTGGGAGATCACCAGAGTGGGCCGGAATGGGTCCTACGAACAGAACCGGAACAACAATGGTCAGCACCGACCCAGAGGAGGAGGAGGGGGCCAAGGACGAGGAAGAGACAACGCTCCGGTCGCCCCCGCTACCAGCACCACCCCCCCGGCCAACCGGGGCAGCACCCCGGCGCGACCGGGGTACAGAGCCAATGTCACGTGTCACCGATGCCAACGGGTCGGCCACTATGCAAACGACCCAAATTGCCCGCAGTACCAGAGCCCAAGACCCCGCCAAGTGGCCGCTGCGGCCCTAGGGGAAGAACAGATCTCCGAGGAGCAGGAAGAATACGAACAAGAGCATCAAGAGTGGGAGCCAGCCGCCATGGCTCTAGCATGCTTAGGGGGGAAAGACATGGTCCCGCGGGTCCCCCTACCCGCTAACACCCAGAAGTACAGCCAATGGGTGAGCATCAATGGACGCCGGGCCGAAGCCCTTCGTGACACCGGGGCCAGTGTAACAGCCGTCCGCTGTCACCTGGTGACCCCAGAACAGTATCTACCGAACATTCTCTGCCCTGTACGATCAGCCGATAACTCGGAAAGTCTGTGTCGGATGGCCTGCGTCCCTTTCGAATGGGGAGGGGTCTCCGGCATGTTGAAAGTAACGGTCCGAGACGATGCCCCCGTAGACTGCCTCCTGGGAAATGACCTTGAAAGCTCTCCGTGGGCAGCCGTGGAGCGAAGAGAACACCTGGGGATGTTAGGCGTCCCGGACTGGGCGTGCGTCACCACCCGGTCCATGGCCGCCCGTGCCAACCACCGCCCAGAAGAACCCGAATGGCCGGCACCACCGCCCCCGGTCGCCCCAGCCGAAACCACCGACCGTGACATCCCCCCCGAACCAGCTCAACCTTCCGACCTCGCTAACCTCGACCAGTGGCCTCAAGAGGGGGGGCCCACGCAAGAACAATTTCGCCAAGAACAGAAGACCTGTCCCTCCCTCGAGGGACTCCGCCAGCAAGCGCTCGCCCAAAGCGCAGGGGATACCTCCGGAACTCATTGGGTCTACTGGGACAATGATCTGCTGTACAGCGAGCAAAGAATCGCCGAGCTGGGGGCCAACCGAGTATTAGTGGTGCCCCTCCGTTTTAGAGACTTTCTGCTAAACCTGGCCCACGATGTCCCCCTGGCAGGACACCTGGGACAAGATAAAACCTACAGTCGCCTAGTGACCCACTTCTTCTGGCCCAAAATGAGGAACGATGTGCACCAGCATTGCCGATCTTGCCCCACGTGCCAAGCCAGTGGAAAGAGCGGCCGCAAACTAAAGGCTCCCCTGCAACCTTTTCCTGTGGTCACTACCCCGTTTGAGAGGGTCGGAATAGACATTGTGGGGCCCCTGGACCCGCGCACAAAACAAGGCCATCGATTCATCTTGGTGCTAGTGGACCACGCCACCCGCTACCCTGAGGCTGTCCCTCTGCGGACTGTGACAGCCCCGGTAGTCGGCCGGGCTCTGATGGGGATCTTCTCCCGTGTGGGCTTCCCCCGAGAAGTCGTCAGCGACAGAGGCACGAACTTTATTTCTAAATACATGAAATCCCTCTGGCAACAGTGCGGGGTCACCTACCGATTCACGACCCCCTATCACCCTCAAGGGAACGGACTCGTTGAGCGGTTCAACCGCACGCTAAAGGGGATGATCGGGGGGTTGGAAGAGCCCCTCCGTCGCCAGTGGGATGTGCTGCTGCCGTGCCTCCTCTTCGCTTATCGAGAGGTCCCCCAGAAATCCCTGGGCTTCAGCCCATTCGAACTGCTATATGGACACCCAGTGCGGGGGCCGCTCAGCCTAGTCAAAGAAGGCTGGGAGATGCCTCCGTTAAAGAACCCTCCAGATGTCTTCCGGTATCTCTTAACCCTCCGCAACCAGACCCGGCGGTTCCGGGAACTGGCAAAAGCCAACCTAGAGGCCAGTCAAGAGGACATGAAAAAGTGGTATGACCGGAATGCCTCATCCATTGAATTTGAACCTGGCCAACAGGTATGGGTGATGTCCCCCACCGAACCATGCGCCCTACAAGACAAATGGACGGGGCCCTTCAAAGTAATCGAGCGCAAGGGTCCTGCCACCTATCTCATCGACATGGAATCCTCCCGGAACCCACTCCGGGTCCTCCACGCTAACAGACTAAAGCCCCACTTTGTGCGTACAGAACTCAGCCTCCTGATGGCCACAGACACTGGGGCTGAAGAAGACTCCGAGCCCCTCCCTGACCTCCTACGGACTCGGGAGCAAGACGGCTCCGTGGATGGGGTCCGACTCTCGGAGGCCCTCACCAGAGAGCAACGCCAGGAATGTCAAGCCCTCCTATCACAGTTCGCCAGCCTGTTCTCCCTCACCCCAGGTGTCACTTCCTGGTGTGTGCACGATGTGGACACGGGGGACAGCCCCCCTATCCGCCACCGGGCCTACCGCGTGCCAGATCGGGTACGGGCCTGCATCCAGGAAGAAGTAGCCAAGATGCTCACACTCGGGGTCATCGAGGCCTCAGACAGCCCCTGGGCCAGCCCTGTAGTACTGGTCCCCAAAGCAGCTGCCCCCGGCACCACACCAGCACTCCGGTTCTGCGTCGACTACCGGGGCTTGAATGCGGTCACCCGAACAGACGCACATCCCATCCCCCGGGCAGATGAACTGATCGACCGCATGGGAGCTGCCCGCTACCTCAGTATCTTCGACCTGACGGCGGGCTACTGGCAGATCGGCCTCACACCCCGGGCGCAAGAACGTTCTGCCTTTTCCACACCCGATGGCCATTACCATTTCACAGTCATGCCCTTCGGCATGAAGAACGCCCCAGCGACATTCCAACGGCTCGTCAATCAGGTCCTGGCGGGGCTCGAAGGATTCAGCGCCGCCTACCTAGACGACATCGCTGTGTACAGCCACCATTGGTCCGAGCACCTCCACCACCTCCGAGCAGTGCTGCAAGCCCTACAGCGGGCTGGCCTCACGATCAAGGCCAGCAAATGTCAAATTGGGCAAGGGTCTGTAACCTACCTCGGGCACCAGGTGGGAAGCGGCCTGGTGGCCCCTCTGCAGCTAAAAATTGCCGCCATCCAGTCCTGGCAGTCTCCCATCACCCAGACCGAGGTACGAGCCTTCCTGGGCCTCACAGGCTACTACCGAAGGTTCGTGAAAGACTATGGGACTATAGTGGGGCCCCTCACAGAACTCACGTCGAAAAACCAGCCCAAGAAAGTCAACTGGACCCCAGAGTGTCAAGCTGCCTTTGAACAATTGAAAGCCGCCATGTGTTCCGCCCCTGTGCTCCAGGCCCCCGACTACAGCCGGGAGTTCGTCGTTCAGACGGATGCCTCCGACCATGGCATTGGGGCAGTCCTGTCTCAAGTGAACACCGACGGCCTTGATCAACCGGTGGCCTTCATTAGCCGGCGACTCCTACCACGGGAACAGCGCTGGAGCACCATAGAGAGGGAGGCCTTCGCTGTGGTATGGGCCCTCAAAAAGCTCCGGCCCTACCTTTTTGGCACACACTTTCGGGTACAGACCGACCACCGACCCCTGCAGTGGCTGATGCAGATGCGGGGGGAAAACCCGAAGTTACTACGCTGGTCCATCTCCCTACAAGGTATGGACTTCACAGTCGAACACCGGCCTGGGCCAGATCACGCCAACGCGGATGGCCTGTCCCGGTTCTTCCGCCTCGACGAGGAGAGTCCCCAAGAGGATGGGTAACTCTCCCCGCCTTCAGCTGGGGGGGACGCATGTTGGACAGGCCACATGAAAGGCCGCTCTCCCCCGGCCCGACCAGGCCTGAGCCCGGTCACGCAGGTACTACACACCACCCTTGCACGTCCTCCGTCCCCTCAGGGACCCCTGCCCTCGAGCATGTCAACCTCGTGGGTCCGATCCACTGCCAGCCCACGCGCCCATCCTGGGGCGCCATCTTGGACACTCCACCACGTGGCCGCCTGGCCCCCGGCCGACCTCAACCCTGGGCCTGGCCAGGCCTCAGACATCCCGGCACCACCATCCACCCAGGAGGTGAGCGGGCTACTTGGCAAGTCAATGGGAGAAGGAGGTGTCGATGGCTCTCCACCACCAAGTGCCGCTCGCCCATCGCCTCCCCGGGCGCTGGCTCCACCCCCCTGCTGGGTGTCTGGACTCCCTCATCCCGGACCTCCCGACCTCCAAGTGCGAGGGTCCGGACATCAAAGCACACCAGCCCTATAACTGGGGCAGCTCCAGAGCAGGAAGGCAGTTGTATCTTGGAGTCGAGAGACGTAAAGAGGAACTCATCCTAGGCGGACTACTGGCGCTGCCGTAGCTCTGTCTGTGCACCATCGTCCTGCCTGTTGGCGCTGCCACAGCCTTCGCAACCTTCATCTCCTTCATCGTCGTCGGGACCTGCTGGCGTGGCCGCGGACCGTTGTAACCGTCATCTTCACCGGGACCTGCAGGCTCCGCCGCGGACCGTCGTTTTTCCTTCGTCCATCTCGGGACCTGCTGGCTCCGCCGCGGCCCGATCATCTAGAACGCCGAGCTCGAGGATTGAGAGCTATTTTCCACTCATTGGTAACAAGACTGTCCCGCTACCCCTTTTCCTAAACCAGAGACCAGAACCGAGGGGACCCCTGAGTCCAGACCTCCTTGTATCATATCATCGTAACCTAAGAATTGCATATAAAGCCTCGTTAAACGTCAACCTTGTGTGGTGTCCGTCTGTGGGGGGGGAAGTTACTTGTCTGTACAGTCGTTGGAGACGGCTCTCCCCGGAGACCTCTCCCCGTAGTCTCGGCCGACCCTCCCGGTCCGTCTAACAGGTCACAATGACCGGCCCTACACCTCCAGCAAAGGTGATGGGTCACATGTTTTGTCCAATGGAGTTTCCAGGGGGATCAGTACCAGTCCTGCAAGATCTTAAAATATAGGAATTTCAGCCGGGACCCCTTGAGTGCCCTGTCATGGTCGAGGAGTAGTAGTGGCTAGGCATCCGAGGTTTAAGCCTTCCCGAGAAGTGGCTGCCACCGAAGTCTGCTGGAACCGAAGGAAATGTTGCTGCTTTCTGCCACACTCATACCAAGAGGCACAACAGAATGTCCATCAGCCTATACCAAGGGCAGCATTAAAGCACAAAGGGGCAAACTTAAACATTGAAAACTCTCATCATCAGTAAAATATTGGCATCTGTGCATGGACCATTTCGAAATGTCTGGATTTGTACTGTACCCTTAGTTATGTTTGTGTCAATCGGACACAGAGGAGCCTCTGTAGAGACTTGCGGCAGCGCATACGTGGGTCAATTACACTCTTCACCTACGCAAAGCTGCAGTGTTTAGGTGGCTGCTCATGGTGGGAGATTCACATAGAGTCTCCATTGTATGCAGTGCATAGGCGAGTCAATCACATTGTTCCCCAGTAAAAAGCTCAATGTATGGCTGGCTGCTGGTTTGAAGGTGATTGCACAATATATTCATTGCATGCACTCGAGCTGCAATGTTCTGACTGCCTCCTCTTTATACTTGTCATGGTTGTGTTCACTGCTGTCCATCAGCATCTTTCCAGCCTCTGTATGAGTTCAAAGGAATACGTATTAAAGGGTTGCTGTGGGCCAGATTGCATAGAAACTGCCTAATTCACAGACTACTTTGTAGTATATATTGTAGTGCAACAATTCGTACTACAATGCTATTCACAAGCTACATGCAGAGTCTACACCTCTGCAACTGCCTATACTGATGTGTGAGCAGTCCTCAGCCCTGACTGTGATGTCTCTGCACACATTATATGTTTTAGAAGTAAATGTGGGTGAGACTGGGGGGAGTGGATGGGAAGAAAGGCAGACTTTCTCGAAATTAGGATAGGATTTAGGAGGCATATGAGGGGTTTAGGGAGCGGCAGGGAGGGCTTTAGCCATGGAAGTCACCCACCCACACAAGAGTAAGCCAATTGCTATATTTCAAGGGTGGAGACATACAAGTTACACGTTTGTATTAAATTTACACTGAGAGTTTTGGAATACCAGAAGTTAATAAACTCACTCCAAAAGGTAAATTACTCACAGTGTAAGTTACGTTTGTGAATCCGGCCCTAAGACTTCTATTACTCACGTGAGAAGGTAAGAGGGGAACGTTGAGGACTTGTACTCTCTTTTCATATGCCATGCTCTAGCATCAATGATGAGAGGATTCCCTGAGTTTGTCAATGTCTGATGTTTTGATTAAGAGTTCACCACTAAACAATGCTTTCAAGTAAGAGACACGTTTGGAAAAGCATTGTAGTAGAATTGTTCTCTGAAGTAAGAAAAAGAAGTAATATAACATTGGAAGTAAATTATGGTTTGTTTTATTTTTATGTTAGATTGCAAACAATGTTGAGAATATTTTCGATGAGGAAAAATGTATTTTTGTTGCTGAGCTAGTTTGTAAAAGCAATAATCATTTTCTAGTCTTTCGATGATGGAAAAATATCTTAGGATTTTAAATGGCTGTAGGTTTAATTGGTTGCAAAATACAATTCATTAAAAAAAATTACAAGGGTAACAAGTGAGACATTTCTACCTATATTACAGGCGTGGTCATATTTTGCAATGTTTATCTTTCGGTTACATGGATTTAGGACGTTTCTATGATTTTTGTGATATTTGCAGATCTGCCGGTTGCTGTACATTTGCTTTGTGGTGTTACTGTGATGGTGCTAGGTGGCTTTACACATCTGTGTGGATGTTTATGGTTTATGAGTAGTTTATGTACCTTTCATAGCTTTGGTAGTAGTTTCATAGACAATCATTATATAGTTACTGTGCGCAGTTTGTATCTTTTCTTTTGGCATTATTTGCACAAATGAGCTAGTGGTTTGGTGGTTGGATTTGCAAGAGTAATGTAAGTTTTAATTTATTTATTTATAAATATATATAGCGCTAGCTAGCCCAGAAGGTATCAGAGCGCTTTACATATAATATAAAGTCATATGAATGAAGCACATGCATAATTATAGACAAAGAAAGTTGATGGGTCGCCAAAGTAGATATAGTATGCAGACATAGGAACAGCATGAGCTAAAAGAGTACAAGACATAGTAGACCACTGACACAATACATTTACTGCTGCACCTAGTCAAGTCTGACTGTGTGTGAGGTTAGGACAACAAGTCAGTTAGGGTGTGAGTTAAAGGATTTGTTGTGCGGTAGGTGTTTTAGGTCCCATTTGACATCTGAAAAGAAGGGGCTGCAACGCAGGTATTCTCTCAAGAGAGAGTTCCACATCCTGGGAGCGTTTCGAGAAAAAGGTTGTGTCTGGTTGGATTTCTTTTTAACTTTGGGAGGTGAGAAGATGTTTTTTGAAGCTCCTTAGAGATCTGGCTCTTCCAGCTTTTGAAGGTTTGTTTTCCAGATATTTAGGGCCAGATGCATCAAGCATCCATTTTGCGATTCCTTATTAGCGAAAAATAAGGAATCGCTAATAAGGAATAGCAAAATGGAATGCATCAAGCAATCACACAAAAAATAGCGATTCCTTAATTGCGACTCGCAAATTGCGAGTCGCAATTAATGAATACCTCCCCATTCATTCCTATGGGCCTAGAGGCCCATAGGAATGAATGGGAAGACAATCTCAATTTGCGAATCGCAATTAGCGATTCGCAAATTGAGATTGCGAGTTCAAGGGTGCAGGGGTGTCCAAAGGACACCCTGTGACACCCCTGAATGTGATCTGTGCACATATGTTGCGCACACACATGCCCTTAGGGCATGTGTGTGCGCAACATGAAACTTTGAAAAATGCACAAAAGTGCATTTTTCAAAGTTTTTGCAAATTACCATGAAGTTGTACTTCATGGTAATTTGCGTGCCCTATTAGCGAATTCGCTATTTTTGATACTTTCATGCATTGCATTTAAGGAATCTCAATTAGAGATTCCTTAAATACAAACAATCGCATTTTAGCGAATTCTCTATTTGCGATTTCTGCATTTGGGATGATGCATCCCAAATGCAAAAATTGCACTCGCAAAGGGCCAGATTCTGAGAATCTGGCCCTTTTGCGAGCGCATTTCGCTTGATGCATCTGGCCCATAGGGTCATGTGTTTGAAGGGCTTTGTAGGTGATGCAAGCGGTCTTGTAGAAGCATCTACTTTTGATTCGGAGCCAATTGAGACTCTAGAAGGCCGGTGTGATGTGCTCAAACCATTTGCAACCTGTTAATAGCCAGGCTGCCATGTTAAGAACTGAACGTAAGAGGACAGTGTGAGTTTTCGTAGTTCCTGCAATGATAGCGTTACCATAATCCAGTTTTGGAGAGGACTAGTGATCGCACTACCGTCTTGAAATCTTCAGGAGTATTGAAAGGTTGAACTTTCTTGAGGTGTTTTAGCGTATAGAGTGCTTCTTTGGCTGAGTTATGGATGTGGTCCGTCAATTAGATGTTTTGGTCCATAGTGATGCCCACGGAGTTGGACATTGTAAGAGAACAATTCAAGGCTACTAAATTCTTGAGCCAGATTTGGATTTGTAAAGGGTTGTTTTCGGGGAGAAAAGAAGTAGTTCCGCTTTTTGGGGGTTTAGATTTAAGTGGTTGATATTAATCCAAGCATGTATCTTAATTAGTGCGGTAGTCAGATGTAGGATGTCACTGTGTGACTTGATTTTGTTATAGAGTTGGGTGTCATTGGCGTATAGATGATATTTGACCCCTGCTTGGATCAAGATAACAGTTAGGGGTTCCATGAACAGATTCAAAAGGGATGGGGATAGAGTTGAACCTTGTGATATACCCTGAGGAACTAGTGTAGGTTTCCTGAAGCAGTTGTTAAATATTTTTTCGTGAGCGATGTTGCAGGTACGGAGTGAACCATCTTAAGACCGTGCCTTTGATACCTGTTCGGTTATCGAGTGTCTCCAGTAATGCTGGGTGATTTGCGGCAGTGGCGTCACAAGGGGGGTGCGGGGGGTGCTGACCGCACCGGGTGACACCCTCACAATGGGGTGACACCATCTAGTTTATCGTTTTGTCAGAGTGATATGCAAGTTTGTGTTCATGTATGCTATGTCTCTATTTAATCTAATGGCATGCGCAGACCTACCTCGCCCTAATAATGCTCGTCTCGCAGCAGCTAAGGCTTGCTGCTAGCTGCACCAGTCTCGAGCCTGCTCCACGAGCTCCATATCACACATAGGGTGTGCCGGCATCTCTGCTGACTGGCTTCAGATAGCTCCATCGATCCTCAGCTGTCAATGACGCGGCAGTCAGGTCAAGGGATCATGAACCATTCTGCTCAGTGCCATAAGGTCACTGAGGCAGATTGTTACCATGTGTGTTAAAACGCACAATACGTGATAGAGTTGTGCAACAACTTTAAGATGGGCTGTGCAGCTAGCAAGATTGTTTATCCTGCAGCTCAAGTGGAATAGCAGAGCATTTAAACATGTTTTCAGCTTTATCATTTAATTATTGCAGAACGTGGTCTTCAGAGTAAAAAACGTGTTTTGTTCTCACTTTTTAGGACAGCCTAGCTCTCCGGTTGCCTTATAACGAGGGAGATCGGCACATCCTCATTTTGATACTTGTGGTTTTGACTTATTTCTATTATAGACCTCTAAGAACAAGAACACAAAGATTTAAAAAAAAGATGGTTGGGTGCTTCGCTGCTTCTTTTTGTGTCAATAGATTGCGTGGATGACAGCGGAGGGGAGATGGTGCAGACAGAGGGAATGATGGTGCAGGCGGAGGGAGAGATGGTGCAGGCAGGGGGTGAGATGGTGCAGGCAGGGGGTGAGATGGTGCAGGCGGAGGGGAGATGGTGCAGGCGGAGGGAGAGATGGTGCAGGCAGGGGGTGAGATGGTGCAGGCGGGGGAGATAGTGTGAACAAAGGGAGAGATGGTGCAGGCAGAGGGGAGATGGTGCAGGCAGAGGGTGAGATGGTGCAGGCAGAGAGAGAGATGGTGCAGGCAGCGGGAGAGATGGTGCAGGCGGGGGGAGATGGTGCAGACAGAGGGAGAGATGTTGCAGGCGGAGGGGAGATAGTGCAGGCAGAGGGAGAGATGGTGCAGGCAGAGGGAGAGATGGTGCAGGCAGAAGGAGAGATGGTGCAGACAGAGGGAGAGATGGTGCAGGCAGAGGGGAGATGATACAGGCAGAGGGAGAGATGGTGCAGGCGGAGGGGAGATGGTGCAGGCAGAGGGAGAGATGGTGCAGGCAGAGGTAGAGATGGTGCAGATAGAGGGAGAGATGGTGCAGGCGGAGGGGAGATGGTACAGCCAGAGGGAGAGATGGTGCAGGCAGAGGGGAAATGGTGCAGGCAGAGGGAGAGATGGTGCAGACAGAGGGAGAGATGGTGCAGGCAGAGGGGAGATGGTGTGCGCACAGGGAGCGATGGTGCAACCAGAGAGGAGATGGTGCAGGCAGAGGGGAGATGGGGCAGGCAGAGGGTGAAATGGTGCAGGCAGAGGGGAGATGGTGCGGACAGAGGGAGAGTTGGTGCAGGCAGAGAGACATGGTGCAGGCAGAGGGTGAATTGGTCCATCCGGTAAATTGTGAGGGGGTGACACCATGAGTTACCCGCACCGGGTGACACCAACCCTAGTGACGCCACTGATTTGCGGTATTGAAAACAGCAGAGAAATCAAGTAGTATTAGATGAAAAGCATCACCTTCGTCTAACGATCTGCGGTTGTCATCAGAGATAGTGAGTATAAAAGTTTCAGAGCTAAATCCTTTCCTGAACCCAGTTTGGAAGGTTTCATGGAGGTTGAACACTTCTATGTGTTGGTTTAGTTGTTGTAGGACGCACTTCTCCAATGTTTTAGCTAGAAAGGGGAGGTTGGTGATAGGTATGAGGTTATTGAGGTCATTGGGTTCGGAACCTGATTTTTTAGTCTGGGTGTGATTTGCCTTAGTTGTAGGGAGTCAGGAATACTTTCTGAGGAGAGAGATGAGTTTTAATCCAGAATGGGGCAATGCCATGATTAAGGTTTTGTACTATTGTGGATGGGAAGAGATCTCTATTGTGGGATATGGGCTTCAGGCCACTTCATTAGTGCCTAATATGATTTTTTCAATGTAAAGCCCATGTTGATGTACTGGGCTTGCCCTCTCCTTCGATTAGCTGCTCTTTTGATTTACCTCACTGCATGCCCATTTTCTGCTGCATCACATGAGGTATAGTGTGGTGCTTAGGAGAGCAGCTCACCCTGGTGCAATCTCTGCCCTGCTAAATAAATAAAGAACACCATAATAACTATCCATTGTTAAAGACACTATTGCCAAATTATTTTAACTTTTCTACCCTAATCCCTTTTAATTACAAACATCCTTTCACTAGCTTGTATGCTAAAGCTAATCCTAACATTAGCCCTTGCACTTTCCCTAATCATATCTTCATCTCTAATTCTAGTCTCAGTGTCTTAGCTCAGTCTTCAACCCATGTTGTAGCACCAATGTCAGCCCTAATTCCATTGTAAATAATGTTTCATTATATTTTGTTAAATATCGAAAATATACAGAGTTGTTATTCACCGAATGGCGACTGGGACTTGGAACCTCGAATAACACTAAATGCAACACTAGAGAATAACAGAGGAAAGCTATCAAAGCTGTTTGAAATACCAAAAGTTAGACTGATGATGTCAGGAGGTATCCTGACTGCAAAGATCTTGCTGGGAGGGGTAAAGTTGCATGAACTGAATCCGATGCTTCACCTGGAACCAGGGAAGGGAAAGGTAGGCTCAGGAGACACGTTAATAACTTTATATCTCTTAGATAAGGTTAATTGCGGTATTCTTCTTATGGCATCACTGTAGTTTTGAGATAAGACACTGTAGGAGGTCAACATTGAAGGTGTTATCTTTTTCTTGATGGACTTAGTGGGAGAGCACAGAGGCTTCCACAGCATCAACATGTTTGGCTTGGAGATAAGAATGGGGAATTTGGTTTTTGAACATTTTTAATTGTAGAAAGAAACCAGCCGGGCCTTTTTGGACTATTAAAGACAGAAGAGTGAATCTCAAGTTTCACCACTAAATGTTTGAAAATTGCAGGTCATCAAACTCTATATCTGAAACAGACAGCATCTAAGCCAATCTATGGAATTACTCATTTGCTTAAATTTTAACCCGTTTACAGCTTCAAACGTTCAGCGCCCAGTGCTAAACGTTCGAATAACGGGTGAGGCCGTGTCGGCCAACGGACGTGCGCAGCACTACCAAGGTAGTGCACGCGACGACCGTTGGCCGATGGCAGCGCTTAAGGGGTTAACGAAAGCGGTCTACAGACCTGCCAACTTTTGAAACTTTACACTGTGGGAGGAGGGGGTGGGGCTTTGAAGGGGTGGGCCTTAGCTCCAAACACAGCCAGGAGACAGTTTCAATTCACTGCCTCCAAGCATCCTTCTTCAATGCTCCCCCTCTTACCACATTTTCTGCCCTGCCTACACCAAAAACAAAGTTGTTAAGGTTGACGTCGATGTCCCGGGGAGGATTCACAACTTGTAATAGACATCGGCAGTGCAGAACCTCATAATGATTAGCTAGAAACTTGCTCTCTGCAGGGGTTTCCAGCTAAGTGTGTGCCCACTGTGTGATTTCATCTCCTCGTTGGGTGACCGCGTGCCGATAGAGAGTGACACAAGGTGGAGCCATGCGAGTTGGTAGCTCGGTGTATGTCATCAGCATTAGAAGAGGTCCTAAATCCAAAGGAAAAAATGAACTACTACTATGGCTGAAGACAATGGCTGAACAAAAGGAGGAGAGGACAGAGTATTGGGAAGCCCAGAAATAAATCCCTATATCAGAAGAGCAGAATTGAGGGAGAGATCTTTCGGAGTAATGTTTTTCAGATAGAATTATTTTTAAAATTGTGTTTAAATAACACCAAGTACATTATCTGAACATAAATTAAGCGCCACCCATGGTGTTCAATACTGTAGAATAATGACAAAATATATAATGGGATTCAAAGTTGGAAAGTTGTAGAAGGGAGAAGAAAGAACAGAAAAAGAGGTGAGGAGGGAAATAGGAGAAAACAAATTAAGCACACCAGGGTGACAGTCGCACACAATTCATACATTACTCAGTAGAATTGAGGATAAGCTCATGAGGTCAGAACTACAGTCTGATTCCATTCAGTACAGACACATATTATTCTCGTGTAGTATGTATTTGGGGGGAGGGAGGGGTTCAGTTCTGGAATTTAACCTTTACAAATTGTGTGACTACTGAGGAATTGCTACCTTATGCAGGGACACTTCTTTTAACGAGGAAGGGTAGAAATCTGCATCTAACATTGCCTACTCTTCTTCTGACGAAGGCCCTGATATCCTGTGCACTCCCCTATGGGTCCTCCTGCTTCTACTCCTGGGCTAAGGTTAATTGAGTTGCCAATAGGAGATGGAAGATGATTTTGCCCATTGGACTATGCTGTGGGTATACATTTTAATCTCCAGGATAGCCCAGGAGTACCACCAGCAGTGCCCATGGAAGGGTATCCCAGTGATAGCTTTCCCAAAGATAATACGTGTGGCCCATTTTTCATCTATTCCAGATATGGATGCTCATAGTTTGAGGTGTTCTAATGCAAGATTGGACCAGATATACCTGTCAGGTTCACACATTCTTTTAAAGAATCCTGGTGCATTATTGATTCTATCCTTACTCCTGGCATCCAGTTCAAGATCTAAAATCATGTTCAGCTTCCCCAAAAATGTATCAGCCTGCTGATTTCCAGCAGCAATATCATGCTGATAGCTCCCAATCTCCAAGTCACCAGAGGTTACAGACTATCAAACTAGCACATGTACTAGTACCTAGCTGACCCAGTGATTATCAGACCAAAGGTGGTAGTGCTCTCTGCAAACTATATCATGTCAAGTCTATCCCAGAATACTTTAGTAAGTCTCATGTGATCAATATTGACTTCAGTACTGGGGAGGGGGGAATGGCAGTTCAACCACCTCAACTGGATAAAAGGCCGGGCATAGACAGTATACCTTTCGATCTAGATCGATTCATGTCTGCTTTGTGCTTCACACTGCTAACCAGAGTAGTGCATACAGCAAGTAGGACTGGACAACTGGACAGCAGCATTGTCATAATCCGTCATCATCCCAAGAAGGGGGTCAAATGCTCTCTACCCTGTTGTTAAATGACTTCTCAGTAAACATTTTAGGCTACAGTCCGGGATGACAGAAAATAATGTCATGGTGGATGTAGAACATGGTTTTCTAAATGGCTTTGCACATCGGAACGGGGATTTAAACGTAATCTCTTCCCTGGTGGAATAGTGATATAACCTTCATCCTTGCTCTGTGCAAGTGCAGTGACCATCCGTTATGTCCACGCAGGTAATGAGGAGGTAGTATTGTGAGGTCATAATGTGGCTTTTTTATAGTCTTACACTGACTGGTGTTTTATTCTGATTTATACTTTGTGCACTTAGTTCTTAATTGGGAGCATTGACTGACCTAAGTGTATCAAGCAGCCATTTTGGGAGAGAAACTTAGGTCGATGCTTTAGCTTACGTGCAGAAGCTCCAGGCATTCTCACATACATGTGTAGCCATAAGTGGCTGTGGACAGGTGGATTCTCAGGCATACCAAAGGCGAGCTCATCTGCACCCATCCACGCTCAGACCGACCCAGGGGTCAGGAACTATGTCAGTTTCCAGTGGTGTTCGCGGGAAGAATTATTAAGCACACATTCCTGTAATATTGCTTTAAGGTCAAAAGCACGGGCTGTCTATGTACTGTTGGATCTGGCGGCTGCCACCGGCCCAGTGTAGTTTTACAAATTCGCAAATGATGCAAATTCCTTGCCACAAATTAGATAGGCCAATGTAGGTAAGGAATAAATTGCTTCTATCTTAATATTACATTACTGGCGAAACATAAAATAGTACTACTTGACTTGCTTCTTGATAACAACATTGATGTACTTTTGTTGACTGAAACATAGCTGACATGTTGTCAGTAGATCTGGTTCTGTCTATCCCTGAAGGCTACCACCCCCAATAATAAAATAGGGTGGCAACGAGTTGGGAGGTGGTGTTGCCATGATAGTCAGTAATATTACTTCTTCCAGCCAAGGTATGAGGTCTATTATGGAAAAGGACTAGGTTTTAGTGGAGTTCTTTGTTAATGTTCTACTTTACTTAGTTCTATTAGTGCTCATACTCCCTAATTACTTAGCATTTTATCCTCTTTACTTTTTTTTTTACTTATGAGCTCCATTGTGACAAATTCAATCTTTTAATTATTACTGATTTAAATGTTAATTTAAAATTGTATTTTTTTAATGTTAAATATCTCAGGTCCTGATACAGCAAAATATGTGCTTTTTGATCTATTATACTCATCATATTTAAATTTCAGAGTTGAGACCAGAAATAGTATAATTACACCTTATAAATGGTCAGACCATTCTCTAACTAGGTTTTCCTTTCCTCCGCATCGAGCTACTCTCAGACCGAATAGTACTTCATCTGTGCAAATGGACTACTACCAGGACCGAGGAGTTAACCACATTGGTACACACCCACTTTAACTCCAAGGAATCTGCAGACTTACAGAGCAGCACTTTATATAACTGGCTACAACCGATAGCTGATGTCCATGTCACTCTGGTTCTGTTGCCTGCATGCAGCGTTGCAAACTGGTGGATCTGGGTTTCTCTCTTTTTGGCGCAGGGTAGGACCAGTGTGCTCATATTGGAATGGCTTGGAGGAAATCCCATAGATAAAAGCAGGTATAGAGCAGGTCTTTCCGACTGCACACAACTCCATTCATCTGCTAGATAAGCTTTGAATGTGGCGAGGATGAATTCCTCTACCAATACAGAGAAAACACATTTTCCTTTATTGACGGAAACCACCCTCTTAACACTTCTATAATGAGATGAGTGACTTCTTATAATAAAAGATTGGCAATTTCACTTTGGAGGTTGCTCAGGGTTCCTTTGTTAAAGCTATTCCTGATTCTAATATTAATCTGATTACATTTTCCTGCCTCTTGTATTTGATGAGAGAGGATTTAATGCAAAGGGTGACGAGTCTTAGATCAGGCTCTCAACTTGGTCCTTGCCTGCCTGTCTTTCAGGCTGCTACAGAAGTGAAGGTTGACCCCTGTTCAGCCCTCTGTTACATATCTTTATAATTAGGAAAGGTCACCTGAGCATTCAAAGAAGCAATTTGCATCCCTTTCCAAAATAACCTCACCAAGATCCAGTTGAGTCAAAAAATTACCGACCTTTGCCTCTGATTTCTGCTTGAATGAAAGTTCTGGAAAAGTATGTTGAGGAACTACTCTCCGATCACCTTCAAGCATCTGGTTTCCTTCCGGCTTTAGGCCGCCTATGACAGAGAATTTGTGTTACTGGATGTTCCTGATGACCTTAATTTGGAGTGTGATCAGGGCATTTTTAATGTGCTAAGCCTCCTACCATGTCCACTGAGCCAGAAACCATCAGCCACTCTTTTCTTTTCTACAGAGTGCCTGTGGCAGGCTAGGAAGATAATGCCTGAGTCAAGTCAGTTTTCAACAGCCGCAGATCATGAGATTAAGCAAAATTTTAGTCAAGTCTTCCTCAGTTGTCACTGGAATCTGTCAGGTGTAGTCACACCCCACACAGTTAACATCTATTTGACCCCATTGTAAAGACACTGCCTGGCACTGGCCTTAGGCTGGTCCTGTATGTATACAATGGTCGAATTCCCCTGAGTTTGGTTAATGATACAACCTCCCATTAGACCTTTCTTGAAGCCATGTCCTTCATTTGGAGTAGATGGATTGCAACTGTCTTACGGTGAACATGGGCAACACCGAGGTGTTGGTGGGGAAGACCATCAAGACCTCTGCCATTTTTTATTGCCAATCCTCACTGGCATTTTTTATTGCCCATCCCCACTAGGATTCTGCCCAGTAGCACCACCAGTGGTTAAGAGTTTAGGGATCAAACCTGATCAAGATCTGTCTCTCAGTAACTAGGTCCTCAGCGGTTGTATCCACTTGTTTTTAGAGCCTCAGAGTTCTTTGCAAATTGCTCCCCTTTCTCATTCAAGAGGTGCAAAAAGCTGCAGTGGCAGCCAGTATTCATCAAGATTGGATTACTCAAATGTAATTGTTCTTAGTCTGCCACAGTATCTGCTCAGAAACCTGCAAGTGGCTCAGAACGCGTCTGCTAGACTGATTCTGAAAGCACCTAAGTTGTCTCGCTGAACCCCTGCTAGGGAAGCTCCTCAAACTTCCTATTACCAAGAGGGTCCAAATTTAGCTTCACTTTTACACCCATGGATGACTTGACTCCTATGTTTATTGCAAAGAGGTTAATCAAATACTGTCCTGAATGGTGCTTCCGCAAAGAAACTTTTGAAGATACCCCAGGGGCAGAGGTTTCTTCTACCAGGCCCTTTTGCACTGTAATTCCTTGATTGGCTCTATCCACAGGAACTATAAATATCCCCATTTCAGAAAAGCACTACATTTAAATTATTTTAATCTGCATAAAGTGCCTAAATTGCGCTCCCCCTCTGTCTTTTCTGCCCACCACCATGAAACCTTAAGGTGTACGTGCACTTTAAAAATTACATAAATTGCCAGAACATATACAATTGTTACTCACACCGCTTAACATCTCCATTTCTCTAAGCATGTGATGATTTAAAATCTTTCTTTAATCATCTCACCTCCATTGGATCGCTCAATAAACATGGCACCGCCAAGGCCACGGCAGATCCTGGCAGATGGCTGTGGATAACTCTATGGTAGACCTGTCTCAATGACTTCATATAGATCTGATGTTGACTGTCAGATGTTGTTCTCATTAACACTGCCCCAGCTTTATTTATTTTTCAATGGTATGCATACTAGCTTTTTACTTTCACATGTTGTTTTGTTGCTAGAATACCTCCAATACAAGCGTTGGGTCTCTTTCTTTATTAGCTACTTCTATATACCACAGACGGGGTATTATGGAAGCGTCTCTAGTGCAGCGATAATGCTGTCCAAAGCAGTTCCGTACTAGAAGATATTAGTTCAATGTCTGACTATTTTGAGGATTTCAGATGCCGCGGCATGTTCAGTGAGGTGTAGAGACCACTTCTATTCCTGCAACCACAAAAAATAGTAAAGGTTGATTAAACAGAAACCCTTGGTGAAGCAGTGGATAAAAGAATGTTAGGCCACAACTTTGGAAATATCCTTACTACGCACTCGTAAGAATGGCTTACCATGGGTAATTAATCATTATGTACACAAATTATTGGTCCCATTTTAATTGAGATTAATCTCCTTGACAGTGTGATGGTACTTCGCTGCAGACAACAATGCATTATTCATACAGTACCAAGGATTAGGTGTAATAGGCCGCTGCTATCTAATGTGGGTTTCAACTGTGTAGACATTCCTATGTCTATTTATTGTTGTTGAAGAATCAACTTGTCTACAAGCCAGTATTTTATTGTTGTTGGAAGTTTGTAGGAAAACAAAGAGTGAACTGTGAACAGTAGCAAGGTGTTGTATCTCTTTATTTTGACTATATTTATTTTACATCCTGTAAAGTTTAATAAACATTTATTTCCATTTTTACACTTTTTTTATAACTCTTTTTATTGAGCTGGTGTTCAGAGTCAAAACGATACAGTTGCAATTTACCTTTTGTTCTTTATGCAATACTTCTCTGAATTGTTTTTGTTTTTTCTTTATATTGCCTATGTATATTGTATTGACACCTTTTCTTTTTCAATAAATTCTTTTTGAACTTAAAAAAAAACGATACAGTTGGATAGGAGATATTAGCAGATTAGGCCACTCAAAGAGGGAGGACCGGTACATTACTAATCTAGATTGTAACCTGCAACCACCCATCCTAGTGTGCAGTTTATGTTATATGTGTGAGTAAACTATTGAGGAAATGGATAACAAAGTGGACCTAAACATAAATAGACATGCTATAAGACCAGTAGAAAAGAGAGTAGTTATTTATAAAAAATATATTTTTTTATTATTTTTAGTTAGGTAGTAAAAAAAATCCTATATTTTCACAATTTTATAAAGAAGAATAAATGACATACAATTCATGGGTCATAATAAGGATACATCTATAATCTCGTATGTGGCCTATATATGATGCAGCCAATACTTCTGTAACTGTTTAAAAGCCTAATCATACACACATATCCATTCACACATGGCCTCAACACGTAGAGCACGATATTATCCTCATAGAGGGAGATCTTTTCCACCACTCTCCTCCTCCGATGATTCCCAAGATCAGGGGCTCCTGATGTACCCAAACGGCCAGGGGCTCCAGGGCCAGGAACATTGATGATGGGGCAACCCTGTCACGCTCCCCTGCTAAACTCAAAGCCTCGCAATGTGACTGCATTCACACACACTTGCCATAGGAGCAATGTAAAGTAGGCAGACCCATGTACAAAATTTTAGGCCAAACCCCAGTTTAAGCAGGACCGCAACAATGTACGGCCATTCAACACTATCATTGGCCATTCTCGCATCTTACGAGAGCACTGCTGCCTCCTCCACCTCTGGTATAGCTGTCATATGCATCACCATATACAAGCTAAGTAGGGTGAGACGAGTGCTCCATCCCTGCATAAAGCCGAGCTGTTCAGCATGGACCACTGATGTTATCACTTCTGACAGTCGATTTTCGAGGGCCTTAGCCAGTACTTTAGGCTCCATGTTAAGCAGGGATATAGGGTGGTATGACAACAGGCCACTGCAGGATTGGCCTTCTTGGGGATTACCATAATTGTGGATGTTCTCTTATCCTCTGGGAGGGCCCCTGCATCTCTTCCAAACACATACACATTGAGGAGGTGAGGTGCGACCTTATGGGTAACGCCTTTAAATATTTCAATGGCTAGGCTGTTGGGCCCGACACCTTGCCCGACTGCCGCACCCTGAGTGTCCCCTCAATTTCCTCTACCATCAAGTCCCAATACCATCAAGTTTCACGTTCTTCCTCTGTGAGGACCTTCAATGTCAGGGTTGCTAGGAGCTCTGCGCAGTACCTCCGGACCTACAGGACACAATGTGTACGTGTTTTCGTAGTATGTTGTAAATGTCTCAGCTATTTCCCCACACCTGGTGTGTATCCCCCATCATGGTCGAGAAGTTTGATGACCAAGTTCCTTCCTCTGTCTCATTGGTCCAACCAGGCAATGAGCTTCATAGCCTTATCGCCTACATCGTATTGTCTCCTCTGCACTACTAGTCAGTGAGTTCGAGCAGCATTCTACCCGATGTCCTTCAGTACTCGCTGCCCAAGACGCAAGCAATGAACAAGGTCTGCCCCCCACCCAATATATCATCTTCTAGAGATTTGATCTCCCTTTCCAAGGCCTGGTTCGTGCCATGGCTTCCTTTTTCTTCATTTTTATAATTTTTTAACAACCAATATAAAATCATTTGAGCGAGTTTAGGAAAACATCTGTGATGTAGAGATGTGAAAAACATTATAATTATACAATTTATTTCCTTTCTTTCTTCATATAAAAAATTGTTATATTTGGAAACATCTCTTCCCTTCCATGTCCTTTCAAATGGGATTAAAAGGAGCCAATTTCCACACTAACTACAGAACTTACTGTGAACCTTTACCCTTCTTTATTTAGGTACTAGCAGCCCGTCCCGACGTTGTCCGGGTATGAATTGCTGCTGGCCAGTAGTATATTGTTTTGTAGGATTTTGTTTTGATAGCATTTCTTATCTGTGACAGGCCTGTGAAACGCTCCGATTCACAGTGCACTGCTGATGCACTTAAGAGTGCGCGTTCAGTAGTGTGTGAACTCGAGGTTCCCTACTTTATTTTTCCTTGCAATATTATATAGCGCTAACTCGACAACATGGCATGAGCAAAATTTACATTACAGAAGAACACATTCATTTGTGGTAGGCACGGGGAGACAAAGCGATTTGCCTGGAATCACAGGATGTTGAGCTGATGCCGAGATTTGAACGTAGCTCCCCAGCTCTAATGTTCGCAATTCTAGAACTTGTGGCGGGAGGTGTGTCTAAAAGTGTATGTCGGTGCTGGTCATCAATGAGAGAGACCTGTGCATTTTTCAAATCGGTGGTGAAAAAATATGAGTATGTTGCTGGAGATGTGGGCCGCCGTGCCACCAATGTACTTACCTGGGGAGGGTAAACACCCATTATTCCGCAACTTTCTTTCCGCATACCATCACTTCGCATACTTTCATTACGAAAGTACCATGACTCCGCAATGCCATTATAACGCAATGCATTACATTTTATATGATTTTACCACGCATACATTTACAACAAAATTCGTTGTAAAAGCATGAATGATAAAAGCATGTTTTTTTTAAATGTTTGGATAAGGTAAGTATGGGTATAGGGGTATATGTTTTGGGGTACTGAGGTATATGTTTTGGGGTGTTTGGGTATTTTAAGGAGTCAGATATAGTTTTGGATTATGGGGTACAGGGGTAGTTTTAGGGTTTAGGGATAGGTATGGGTTTTGGGGTACAGGGGTATTTTTAGGGTTCAGGACTACGTGTGGGTTTTGGGGTATAGGGGTATTTTTAGGGTTCAGGGCTAGGTTTGGGTTTTGGGGTACAGGGGTATTTTTAGGGTTCAGGGCTAGGTTTGGGTTTTGGGGTTCGTGGGTATTTTAGGGTTGAAGGGTATGTTTGGGTTTTAGGGTACAGGGTTATTTTTAGGGTTCAGGGCTAGGTTTGGGTTTTGGGGTACAGAGGTATTTTTAGGATTCAGGGGTAGGTTTGGGTTTTGGAGTACAGGGGTATTTTAGGGTTCAGGGGTAGGTTTGGGTTTTGGGGTACAGGGGTATTTTTAGGGTTCAGGTCTAGGTTTGGGTTTTGGGGTACAGGGTTATTTTTAGGGTTCAAGGGTAGGTTTGGGTTTTGAGGTACAGGGATATTTAAAGGGTTCAGGGCTAGGTTTGGGTTTTGGGGTACAGGGGTATTTTTAGGGTTTAGGGATAGATTTGGGTTTTGGGGTACAGGGTATATTTATAGGGTTAAGATGGGTTAGTGTTTAAGGGTGTTGGGGTATTTTAAGAAGTAAGAGTGGGTATGATTATGGGGTGCATGGGTATTTAAAGGGAGCAGGGTGGACATCCGGAGCTGGAATGAACAGAACCTGGGAAGAAAAAACAAACAATGAAATATTGGGCACAACGCTCGCTTTTTTTTTTCTGTAATCCCGCGCCCCGTCCACGCCCCCAGCACACGCCCACAGCACACGATATGAGACATGGCATGAAGGGCGGAACGTACAACACGCCCCCAGCATTTGTCACGCCCCCCGCACACGCCCACAGCACAACGCAGACACGCCCACAAGGGAGTACTTTGCTGGCACGGTTATTTTACCTTTTAAGTGTATATGGTGGGCGTCTGCATAGCCTATGTCCTTCTGCTGCAACTGCCCTTTCCAACGCTGTATTGGGTGTTGTGATTGGTGCTGTGGTTCCTGAGATTACCCGCCTCAAAGGTTTGGGCTCTCTCTTTATTATATTAGTATAGATTGATTACATTAGTAGTGTATTAAATGCTGGAAATGTATTGTAACTGTTTGTGAAGACCCACAAAGTTAAGACTGGGTGATATTAACACATCTTCCATTACCCAATCCCATGACACTTCCGTAAAAACTGATTTTCCAAAGCCTAAATTTGTATACGAGGATCATGAGAATTTTACAGTGATCGTTAATATTTTAAAATTTTTTGCAAGAAGGTGGTTTTTCATTTGAAAAAGTCTGCAAAACAACACTATTTGTTCAAGTGTTCTATCGTCAAGCAACCTGTGGGGAAAAAAGAGCGGTTCTACAAGTTAGAAAGTGAAAGTTATAATTTGCACATCCCTGATAATATTTAGAAGTTTGTATGCTCTGGCAAGTTTCCTGCGAAAAATTCAATTAGCTAAAAAATCATTTTTAATGGAAATTTTACCCTCTAAAATGTGCTTTTAGCAAGAGTTTTCGCCCACAAAATCTATTTTTGGGCTGTTCTTGCAGCTATTAAAAACAATTTTGGAACTGGGAACAGTACTTTAAGGTGAAGTCACAAAAGCAACATTTATAAAATTTCATATAAAACCAGCCATTCACCAGATCGATTAGTCTGGAAATTGCTTTTAGTACATACAGGGTGACTGTAAAAATACCTATTCTGTTCCTAGGTCTGAAGAGTAACTCATACTTCAGAAATATTATCAGCCTAGCTTGGTAAAGTATCCCGCTGAGAAAATGTTATAAGAACTGCTCCAAAGAGAGCAGTCATGAAACAGCGAAAATGAACCGAGAACAAATATGATTCCTGCACTTCCCTCCATTAGACTGCAAGTACTGCAAACCACTTGCTTTTAAATTGTGCATCAGGATGACTGATTCTGCCTAAAAGAAATTCTCAATATCAGGCTCAACACCTGTGACTTCAAAACTTTATATGTATTAAACAAGCAATGTGGAGAAGTGTGGCTCAATGGTTAGAGGAGGCATACCCGGAAGTTGAGGTCAGACCCGGGACCAGGGTTCAATTCCCGACGCGGCAGGGTCTGAGCTCAAGTGTCCACGGACTCGATAATTCTCACTTCAGTGCCTACTCGAATCATGGGTTCACACTCTGCAACTCTGGGCAATAGCTTGCTTAATCTCCACTACGGCCCCCCGCGGCGGGATGCCTTGCTTTCCCCTTGGGGATGCCCAGTACGGGTTATCTCACAGGGAAAAGCCAGGACGGGTTCCCAATGCAAGCGCCGGGACACCCCATTGGGGTAGCTGTGCGCTATATAAGATACACAAAAAAACCACAAAAAAAATTACAACAACATTTGCTCTGGCTGATAGCCTTTTGGTTTTGTCAACGGTTGTAATGTTTTTGTCATCATTTTTACAAAACAGTTTTACCCACTGCGGAACTTTGATAATTTTTAGGAGATGGGCAGTTACCTACTAAAGGAACACTGATGCTAAAACTGCATATACCAGCGTGCAATGAGTGCACAAGCCAACTGGGTGGGACAAGTGAATTATTTAACTTCACCTGTTGAGCTGCCTTCCTAACAAGTCATCGCTGTGAACAAGGGCTGATGGACGCCCGAAACGTGTCAGAAATGTATGACAAGCACCAGCTGCACCTACCTAACTGGTGTGCGATGCTGCCTGGCAGACCTCCAAGTGTTGGATGTTGTTTGTTTGGAATATATATATTTATATATACATATACAGATATATATACATATATATTTATGTATACATATGCATATATATATACATATACAGATATATATACATATACATATATATATACATATATATATATATATATATATACATATATATATATATATATATATATATATATATATATAGATTTTTTGAATAATTTATGCGTCACTCTATGCCTGAAAGGGTTTCATTTCGATATATATATATATATATATATATCAAAACAAAACCCTTTCAGGCATAGAGTATATATATATATCAAAACAAAACCCTTTCAGGCATAGAGTGACGCATAAATTATGCAAAAAAAGAAGGAGAGAACTCTGGGTAGTTCTCAAGTTTAGGTGGAAAGCAGCCCCTGTTAGAGCACTCTCAACACCAGCGACACTCTAGATCTGCTCACGTCAAATGTCTGTTTTTCTATCAAACTTTTTAAGCATAGGATTAGCACAGTGCTATCCATGCGGAGATAGAAAATGACAACGTCTTTTGCAATTTATACAGCAAAGTCTTTAAGCATAGGACTAGTACAGTGCTGTCCTTGTTGAGCTGTAAAATTACAAAAATTTGGGGGTAGTTCTCAAGTTTAGGTGGAAAGCAGCCCCTGTTAGAGCACTCTCAACACAAAAGTCATTTATCACTCCAGGCACAATATTACAGCTTTGAATTGGTGAAATACCAACTCAAGCCAACCTGAAATGAGTAAAACCAACCCCTGACACAGTGTTTCGCTCTAATTAGAGCTCTTCAGAGAGGTATAGCTTTGTCCAGACACAAGGGAGCACCCAGTATTAAGTCAAAACAAAATCCTTTCAGGCATAGAGTGATGCTTAAATTATGCAAAAAAAGAAGGAGAGAACTCTGGGTAGTTCTCAAGTTTAGGTGGAAAGCAGCCCCTGTTAGAGCACTCTCAACACCAACGACACTCTAGATCTGCTCACCTCAAATGTCTGTTTTTCTATCAAAGTTTGTAATCATATGATTAGCACAGTGCTATCCACGCCGAGATAGAAAATGACAAAGTGAATGAATGAATGAATGACTGCTCATTTGTATAGCGCATGGTTACCCGGAGGCATCCCAGCGCTTCAGTGGTCCAATTCATCCCCGATGAAATAGGGAAATAGGAAGGTTTTCAGCATATTCCTAAACCTAAGATGGTTCTCCTCCATCCGAATAGGGTCGGGCAGGTTGTTCCAAAGTTTTGCTGACTGAACAGCAAAACGCTTGCCACCCAGAACGGCTTCTCCTTATTCTTGGACCTGCCAGAAAGTTCTTATTGCTGGATCTAAGCGTCCTATTCATTTGATAAGGACGAAACAAAGGTTGAATAAGATCAGGTCCTGTCTTGGTTAGGGCTTTGTGTACAATGGTCATAGCCTTAAATTCAATCCTTTGTTGTACCGGCAGCCAATGTAGTTGCCGGAGCGCTGGTTTGGCTGAGGTTCTACGTGATATCTGTAGAAGCATCCGGGCTGCACAGTTCTGTACAGTCTGTTGGACCCTAAGTGTCCCTTGTGGAGCCCCTAGATATACTGCGTTAGAGTAGTCAAGGCGCTTTAAAATCAGGGCCTGGACTAATATCCTCCTTGCTTCAAACGGGAGCAGCCCAATGATTTTTCTGAGTGATCTCATCAGGGCGTAGCAGATAGCTGCTACCTTCTGGGCTTGCACCAAAAAAGTAAGTGCTGGGTCCAGCTACACCCCCAGACTTTTAATTTTCTCTTTTGGGGGGGATGGCCCAGAGTATTGGGCCACCAGCCGTCCACGAGGAGGGGGCATCATGCCCTAGCATCATGATCTGTGTCTTTGCTTCGTTAAGTTTCAGGAAAGAATCATCCATCCACTCACGGACTCTGCTAAGGCAGGACGAAAGTTTGTCATAGGTCGACATCTGCCCAGAAAGAGTGATGATAAGCTGAGTATCATCAGCATAAGTCACTAGTTGCACCCCCCAAGGGAGCACCAACTCAGCCAATGGCCTCATATATATATTAAATAAGGTCGGGCTGGGGGATGAACCCTGGAGAATGCCACAGTGTAGATGCATAGGAGGGGAAGAGATGTCATCCTCAAATGCCGAGAAAGTCCGCTCTGAGAGGAAGGATTGTAGCCATCTCAGCGCGGTCCCAGTGACACCTACATCATTCATCCTTTGAATCAGAATAGAATGATTAACGGTGTCAAAGGCCGCACTGAGATCTAATAACAATATGGCTGCACAACTACCTCCATCAACAATCTTCCTTGCTTCCTCAATTACTGCGATAAGAGCAGTTTCAGTGCCTTGTTTGCACCTGAATCCGGCCTGGGTTGGATGTAATAAGTTGTTGTTTTCTATATGGCTGGATATCAGGGAGTTTACATATTTTTCAGTAAGCTTACTGATCGTGGGCAGCAAGGAGATAGGGCGATAGTTGGCCCAGTCATCAGGGTTGAGATTGGGCTTCTTCAGTAACGCCTTTACTCTTGCCTATTTCCAGTAGAGAGGGACTACCCCAGCTGACAGGGAGGTATTAATCACCTCCCGGATCACCGGAGCCACAGTGTCAGAGACCAGATTGAGAACGGTGGGAGGTGCTACATCAGCCGGTGAACCTGATTTCAAGTTGCCCAAAAGCGACTGAACCTTCAGGCAGTCAAGAGGGGGGGAGAGTCTTTTGCAATTTATACAGCAAAGTCTTTAAGCATAGGACTAGTACAGTGCTGTCCTTGCCAAGCTGTAAAATTACAAAAGCCATTGGCAACCTGGGTAGTGCACCTACTTGACAGGCCCTGAACTTCCCTTTTTCTCACATGTAAGTCACCCCTAAGGTAGGCCCAAGTTACCCCTGTAAGCAGGGTGGAATGTATGTGAAAGGTAGGACATGCCCTGATGTGTGTGCAGGTCCTGATAGTGAAACAATGCCAATTTTGTTTTTCACTATAGAAAGACTATCTGTCCCATAGGATAGAATGTGAGTTCATTTATAACATCTTATAAATATAACTTCCAATTGGGACAAGACAGAAATGTGAAGTTTAATATGCCTGAATATAAAATTGCATTTTTAGTAAAGATGAATTTTATATTGTGTGTTTGAAAAAACATTTTTAGAAAGTGGGTATTTTCTTGTTTAGCCATTCTTGTGACTCTGTTGATTTGTGTATGGACTGTCTGGCTTTGGAGTGACAGGGGCTGGGGATGTGCTGTCTCTCAGATGGGCACTGGGGGTGTGGGGTTGTTGTGTGTCTTGCCTTTCCTGAATGAGTCTGGGCAGGGCTGAATAGACCTGGGCTGTATTCAAAGTAGTGAGAGAACCTTTCACTAGCACCTGAATAGGCCTGGTCTTCCTTGGACAATGCTGTCTCCACCTCCTGCCAGGCAGCTGCACTAGAGAGGGCAACACTGGGTTTGGCTGGGCAAAGAGCTTGTATGCCATCAGAGAACATAGGAATATTTACAAAAAAAAAGTGAGGCCCATACCCCAGAACTTCAGATTACTGCTATACTAAGGAACCTGCCAAGAAGAAGAGCTGGAAAAGCTGTCAGGAGGAATTGTCACTTTGCTGCGTGCACTGTTGTGTTGGCCTGCTGCTTCCGTCTTGGGCAGGGAAAGGACTAGATTGTACTATAATCATCCTGCTGTTAAATTTTTATCCAAGGGCTTGCAGTAGAGCTTGCCTGAGTTCAAAGGGTCCAGGAGCAGCCTATTGGACGTCTCAGGGAGATAAAAGACTTCAGAGAACTCTTTTGGGACCAAGAAGACTGCCAAAAAGAAGAGCTGGAGAAGCCGTGAGGAGGAACTACCAGTGGCTGCTTCTGTCTTGGCCAGTGAAAGGACTGCACTGAACTTTCTGCAACTTCTTTTTGTGAGTTTCTCCAAGGGTTTGAGGTAGAGCTTGCCTGAGTTCAAAGAGTCCAGAAGCAGCAGAGATGTCAAGTTCATCTCCTACCAGCACTAGGGACTGCGTCTTTTGTGCTGCTACAGAAAATAAAGCAACGTGACGCCATCAACAACGCAGCTCGAGACTCCCTGGACTGGAGGCACCGCAGAGGGCATCGCCGCACTTCCCACTGCAACCCTAGTCTCACCAATGATGCCACATTACACCGCCACTGAGCCGCTGCTCGAACCGTGATCTGTCGGCACTGTACTTGCACTGCCTCACTTCACCCCGCCACTCTGGTATCACCGACGCCGCCGCTCCCCGCTGAAATCGACTCCACTGCTTGCACCGTGGTACGAGGGCAATGCTCGTAAGATATACGATTTATCGCCCTCATCCCCCACCGCAATCTTGGCCTACCAACACCAGGGCCATTGACTCCAGTTCATCAGCAGATCACACCGCTTCTGTACCGTGACCTGCCAGCACCGCAAAGAGCACTGCATCACTTTGCACCACAGCCCTGGTCTCACCGATACCACTGGACGATTGTCACCAAGCAACTCCCTGCACAGCGACTTGAGGGCACCGCACACCACATCGCTGCACTTTGCACGGCAGCCCCCACACCTGTCGATGCTGGCGCTCCAGATTTCAACTCCGAGGAGTTAGATCTGCAATGTGTGTGACTTCAAGGACCCGATGACTCCTGCACTGATCTCCGGAACAGAAGACTGCAGACGCTGGCCCTTTGTGGCTGAACGAGAGGTCGCAATTGCTCTCCATTTCTAAAAGGTACTGTTTTGTGTGTCTTTCCAACACCGTAGCTGGCTTGCGACGCCACAGGAAGCCAGAACTGTTAGGATTTGTCATTTACATTGCCATGATAGACCCGGACGGAGCTATCACCTTCAAGGAACTGTAGTTTAAGTCTATTTTTGACTATTGAGAATTCTGAGAACGGTATGGTGGATTATATCATTTTTGGTCTTGTTTGCCCAGATAAAATATTGGTTATTTTTCTAAAATTGGTGTGGTGTCCTTTTGTTTTGTTTTCACTGTATTACTGTTGGTCATGTGCAAATGCTTTACACACTGCCTCTAAGACAAGTTTGACTGCTCATGCCACGCTACCAAGGGGGTAAGAATGGGTTATTTTAGGAGTGTAACTCCCTTGCCTTGCCTAGGAAGAAGGGTCCCTACTTGGACAAAGGTACCTACAACTGCCAACTAGACATCACTGTAGGAGAGTAGGGTCTGCTATCCTATGGTCTGAGGAAATATAAATGTTATGGTCAAGTTGTGTTCCCTAGCGTGTACCCCACCGTCTCCATGTACCAGCTTAAAGTGCATGTAACTTCCCTCCTGTGCCAGCTATGAAGACGCAAATACATTTGCGTCCAACGTTAACATGTCCTCTTTCAGACCCACCCTGAATGGGTTGAATGGTCCGTTCCTAAGTATGCTATGCCAACGTCTTTTTGTAGTGTACTTTACACGTTTTTCAGCTCTGGCAAAGTAGGCCCCGAACTCTGCCATCGAGCCTTTTTCTCCTGCCTTCTGACTCTGAAAGCCGCAGCCCAGGCTGTCTCTGTACCCGTGACCTCTGACTTACTTTCTGTGCGGCTCCCGGCGCTTAGCACAGCCTGCTGCCTGCCAAGACTGACTTCAACCTTCGAATTATCTGTTCCGCTCCTCGAAAATACATTCCTGCCTACTAGTTTAAGTAAACATTCCCCCAGCTGCAGAGCAAAGGGCCCGGCCTCACTGTCTATGTGCAAGTAATTCATAGCCCTGTTGCCATAGTAGGCCCATGCCCCTCGCATTCTCATACAGACACTTAGGCGCTTATACACACACTCACAGTTAGTATAGAATAGTTTCTGCCCCAGAGACCTTTCCGTTTAGATAATATGGTTCCCAAACATCAGATATCAGATATGATAGAAGTACGAGTTGATCTGACATACCAGACTTCTGTCTCTTTCCGCCAGTGTAAATGTCAAGTCTCCCTGCACCCTCCAGTTTCACGTCAATCACACGTCATGCAGCTGCGCGCGCATCCAAGCCTCAGATTTCTGCTGACATTGCAACATTTCTGCTTTGTGCCACCCATTTGTGACACCCACCTATGACGTTTCTAGCACACACCTCTAGTTCACGCCTAGTTCACGCCTTCTGATTACGTATTACTAACACGTGGATGCTGTTATCTTGTCTTCTCTCAGCTGTTACCCCTACTATATTGGTTTCTATGATGTGATTTAAGTATATAAGCTATGTATTGTCAATAAAATATTGCTCTATCCCTTCCTGAACCCCTGTGGTTGCAGGAACATGATATCCAGGTCATGACCATTCCTTTTTGAGGAATAAAACCCCTAAGAACTCTAACACCACGGACTCTGCCTTTTTCTTTCCGATTGAGTTATTATTGATTAAGTACTTACCTGCATAGAAATTAAGACGGTAAATCAAATATTTACCACAGGTCACCCCAGATTATAGCTTTTTGCTTCACTGGTTTATGACTTAATGTGGCTGTGGGCCTGCTAATCAGACCAACAGCCTGCTGTTCTCTCTCTAAATTACTGCCAATGCACTCTAGGTGCATTACGAATTGGATACTGGTTCACCTTGTTGGCCCCTGTAACAGTGTACCCTAGGTACCCAGGCATAGGTGCATCGAAGGCCTACCAGGGGCTGCAGCATGTATTGTGCCACCCCTGGCCTGGCCTCCATATTTGACACAACTGGCTGATCACTCAGCTGGGGTAAGTTGGTGTAATCACCTCTTACTTAGATATAGTATCCCTATATCTACCCTTAAACTGGACACATATGTTCCTATCAGCCACTCCTATGGAAGGTCTCATCAATCCTGGAGGCAGAGTGCTTGGAAATATGTGAGATGGTGCTCTAGCATGAGCTGAGCCTGTCTGCAGCTGTCGGGAACCACTCCCTAAGCTGTTCCGGGATATTGCCATATCATATACTCTTAAGTGCATTATAATCCTCGCAGTTATATGCTATCTTTGGTTTGACTTTATAAACATGTCGACTAAGGTGTCATACGAATTGGAATACAACCCCTTCGACAGTTCTGTCGACGGGGATAGCATTCCACCCTTCTAGAGGGACACGACATGTGTGTAGCCTTAACCCCGGTTAAAGTTAAACAGAGCCTCAGCAAAAATGGATGCTGCCACCACAGACACAAGTCTGACCTCCTGCTGCTGGGAGTCCTTCCAGCGAGGGAGGCTTGGACAAAGGGTTTCCTGCCTTGGGAGGTGCGAGCACCACCCCAGACAGGGTTTTGTGTATTGGGTAGGACAGGGCTGAATAGATTGAGACATGCCCGGGACACACAAGGTGTCCCCGTGCATAAGCCAGTCCAAACCGGTCCTGGGACTTTCCAGACCCAGGCCTGGCGAGGAGCTGGACAAAGGAAAGGGGGTGTAACCGCCCCCCTTCCTGGTCCCACCCAGAGGAGGGACCTAGTAGGTGATACACCCCTCAGATTGGGAATAAGAGTGGGAGCAGTGCCATTGCACAGCAGATCATCCTGAAATCAACTTTAAACAAAGAAGAAGACTGGGCTTCGACATTCTGCTGCACAGAAGACTGAAGAGAATCTCCCTTGTGGCCTAGGAGTGGCCACCCTGTGAATACAGGTACCAACCAGCGAATTGATGTCTGCTTTGCCGCCGCCTCCCGCTGGAGCCCGAGCCCAGAGCCTGACAAGACCCAGATTCCCAGACTTCTCACAGCCCGATCCACAGTCCCTGCAAAGAAGGGACCCGTGAAGGCACCGAGAGACGTGGGACCGGACTTCTTGGAAGACACCCAAAGAGCTGACAGCGCAGCACCAGAGGCATCCTCGATGTTGTGCTTTGGGGAATGAGAGCCCCCACCACCGAGCAGCCCTTGCACCAAAGATCAGCCCCCCAGCATCTCCACGATCTGCGTGGGGCCCTTTTGCATTGTGCCACTCGACGTGCCATCCCGGCCACTAGCCACGTGGTCAGCGGCCATCTTGGCGATGAAACCGAAGAACTTTACTGCGGGTCTGGTTGCTCCAGACTTGCCCTAGCTCCTGTAAAAGGAGCACCCGCTCTGACCTTGCTGGTCCAAGTGTTAAGCCTTTTTTGACTCCTGCGTGGTTTGCATTAGCCAAGGACTGTTTGCTCCGATCAAGTTGTCGACACCGCCAACAGCGAGAAGCCTTCGTGGGACTGCTCGTGACCGACTCCTGGACGTCCTCAACCCCTGGTGTCCACGTGGCTGCAGAGAGAAGCTACACCTCAACGCCTCTTTGCACCCGACATCGCCTGGTTCCAATCTGGTTCCACGGTAGTCACTGGCTAGTGACTTTGAACATTGTCCCCTCTGCTTTCAGGTCTTCACATCTTCAGATCCACCCTTGGATCCACGGGAACTCTTCACATCGAGCCGCCTGCAGCATCTTCAGCTCCAAGCACCATCGACCAGCGTGACGAAACCCGACACTACTTCGACCCTGTGCACCCGCTTCCTGTGGGTGAGGTAACTCAGCTCCGCCGGTGTTCCTACACTGGTACACATCTCTAGGGCCTGTGTCTCAAGTTTCAGCTTTCTAGGTCACTCGGAAGGTTCCGAACTAACTAACTTTGTACTTTTTACGCACGCTAGACTTTGCATTGGTGAGTGCGTGCACTTTAAACACTGCACCCGAGTCCCGCGGGCCTTTCCCGACTTAGTCACTGCTAGTCCCGATCAGCTCCAGCGATTCCCAAGGCCCTAGGCCTGTTTCCTTTCCGATTGGTATCTCTTATACCACTTTCTTAGTATATGGTTTAGGTGGCCCCTAGGGCTCATCCATATTGTGCAACTTTTGTGTATTTTAAACTGTCTTGTGTTTAACGCTTGTGCTTCTGTGCTCATAAAGTGTCCAGGGGATATTTGTAGTTAATAAATCTATATATATTTTCAATATATCTATCTGTGTGGTGTCCTTTCATTTGGTATTCAAGGGGGTTGTGTATGGTAATACAGCTGGCTTCACATGCCTTTCAGAGTTTAGCCTAAGACTGCTTTGTCCACGTTACCACTAGGATAACTGGTCTATAAGGTTGACTTACAACCAATCATCATAAGGGTTGCTTGGCATGGTACAAAGTGATCACTCGAATTAGTGAGCATTATATACCAGGCCAACTTCTCACATTGGTGAGCAGCGGATTGGGATCTGAGCTTGCTGTTGTTTTACCATTACAATCTTTGAGATTATCATTTGAAAGATCATACAGGTACCTGCTAGGTACATATAAAACAAGACTAGTATACTTAAGTTCTACTGAACTTAGTTGTTGTAGAGGAAAGGGAGTAGCACACCCTGACTACAACTACTATATAGGTTTAGTAGGTAAACACCAGTGTAGGTAGATTGCAACACGTCCACCCACACTAGAGCAATGTCTGGAGCAGAGGGTTCCACTGGGAATGTCCCTGTTGAGAGTGACCCTCTAAGGGCACCATCCAAATTTGCTATTTTTACCTTTAAGGAATTAAGACAGCTTTGTGTCTTAAGGGGTCTGAAGACAGGGCCTTCCCCTACTACAGACCACCTTAGAGAGATCTTGGACCAGTTTGAGACTCTAAAGTCCTCTAAGGCAGACCCCACAGGGAATGCTGAAGGAGGCCATCCTTCAGAGGATGCCACTGCAGAGGCCCCTGTCCCTATAATCCCGGTAAATGAGGAAGCCCCCATCACTGGAGCTCCTCAGGTAGATGAGGAGGAGGAAGAGGAAGAAGAGACAGAAGGGGGGAGCAGTGAGTCAGATGATGACAGAAATAGTCAGGTACTGGTCAGTAGACTGAACCAGGCTAACTTAAGCCTATTTGGGACTGAATCTGGGAACAACCCATTCAGACCCCCAGGTGGACTTAACCAGAAGCCTAGGAGGAGAAGGACTCACTCAGGTGACTCTGACAACTCCCATGCTTCTAGAGGTTCTCATGGTCACTCCAGAAGGGAGATGACTAGCCCTCAGAGAAGGGAACATGAGGCCAAAATTAGAGAGGCTGAATTGCGGATCCAGAGACAAGAGTTAGAGGTTGCCCTGGCCCAAGAGAAACTTGCTAGAGCAAGACAGCCTAGAGAGAGTGGGGTAATAGAACCCACTGGTGGCAGCAATATCCACAAGGATAAAGACAGGTCTTTTGATAACAGAAACCTGAGTAAGATTGTGCCCCCCTACAAAGCTGGGGATGACATCCACAAATGGATAACTGCAATGGAGAGAGCCTGCAGAGTACAGCAGATCCATCAGGAGCAGTGGGCAGCAATCTTGTGGCTCTCCTTTGAAGGTAGAGGCCGAGACAGACTCCTCACAGTTAGTGATGGGGATTCTAGAAACTACCTGGTCCTGAAGAGTGCTCTGATTGATGGGTTAGGCTTAACCACTGAACAGTACAGGTTAATGTTCAGAGATACCCAGAAGACACAGACTCAGGACTGGTCTGAATTTGTTGAGTGTGCCACTAAGGCTCTGGAGGGATGGTTGCTGGGAAGCAAGGTTACAGACTATGAAGGATTGTACAATTTGCTGATGAGAGAACACATTTTAAATAATTGTCAGAACCAGCAGTTGCATCAACATTTGGTTGACTCAGATTTGACCTCTCCCCAAGAATTGGGAAAGAGGGCAGATAAATGGGTTAGAACCAGAGTTAAGCAAAAGAACCAGAACCAGGGTGGTGACCAGAAGAAAACAGACCAGAAGGGTGGGGAGCAGAAAGCTAAAGACCAGAAGTCTTCAACAGGGCCCCAAACTGATACAGAGGGTGGGTCCCAAACTTCCAAGAAAAAGAAGAAAGAAGGTCAGAAGAAACCCTGGTGTAAAACTTTTAAAAACACCTCTCACTGGACAAGTGAGTGTAAAAAGGGTGGAGCCCCTAGCACTGCAGCCCCTAAGGCACCTGCACCCACTAGTACAGCTAGCAGTGCTGGTCCACAAACCAAGGGGGTAGTGGGTATCACCTTGGGAACTGAAGGAGATTCTGACCTAGTCAGAACCCTTACACAGGCTGTTCTGATTTGTGAAGGGGACATAGATTTGACCCCTGACATAAGTCCCAGTAACCTGGGCAAATACAGACAGACACCTTTGATTATTAACAAAGTGTCTCAAGCTTACAGGGACACGTGTGCCAGTGTCACTATGGTGACACCTAACTTTGTGGACCCTGGACAGTACATGCCAGGTGATAATTACCTGGTGGCCAATGCCAGCAATGTCACCACTACACATAGTGTGGCACTTGTTAACTTTTCCTGGGGAGGGGTAACTGGCCTTAAAAGAGTTGTGGTTAGTGCTGATCTCCTAGTTGAATGTTTGTTGGGCAATGACCTGGAGAACTCTCTATGGTCAGAAGTTGAGTACAGGACTCATGCAGAGATGTTAGGGATATCATCACATGTCCTTGCTGTGGCCAGGTCACAGGCCAAAAAGTGCCTCTCTGAACCTCAGGTTTTGGATCCTGGAACAATGGACCAAGCACCTTCCAAGAAGAAGAACAGGAGGGTTAAGGCTGTGCCTTCCCAACTGCCTACAAGTGAGGATCAAGCTTCACAGGAAGCTGGTCTTGAGACCCCTGAAGGAACTGTCTCTGAAGAACTTGAACCTGATCAGGTTGAGTTTCTGGGGACAGGGGGGGCTTCTAGGGCAGACTTGGGGCATGCTCAGTTAACCTGTCCTTCTCTTGAACCCCTCAGACAGCAGGCTGCTGCTGAGGCTGCTGGGAATGCTCAAGGTACCCATAAAGTATATTGGGATGAATGACTCCTTTACACAGAGGGTAGAGACCCCAAGCCTGGTGCAACCAGGAGGTTGGTTATACCTCTACAATTTAGGGGTTTCCTTCTCACCTTGGCCCATGATATTCCTTTAGCAGGACACTTAGGCCAGAATAAGACCTGGGACAGGCTTGTCCCTCACTTTCACTGGCCTCACATGTCTGAAGACACCAAGGAGTTTTGTCGCTCCTGTGAAACCTGCCAAGCCAGTGGTAAAGCAGGTGGCACCACAAAGGCCCCCCTGATACCACTACCTGTGGTGGGGGTTCCCTTTGAAAGAGTGGGGATTGATATGGTAGGTCCAATGGATCCCCCTACAGCATCTGGGCACAGATTCATACTGGTGGTGGTGGACCATGCCACCAGGTACCCAGAAGCAATTCCACTTAGGACCACAACAGCTCCTGTTGTGGCCAGGGCCTTCCTTGGAGTTTTCTCCAGAGTGGTGTTTCCTAAGGAGGTAATATCTGACAGAGGTGCCAACTTCATGTCAGGATATTTGACAGCTATGTGGAAGGAATGTGGTGTCAACTACAAGTTCACCACTCCTTACCATCCACAATGTAATGGGCTTGTTGAAAGATTTAACAAGACCCTAAAGGGTATGATCAAAGGATTACCTGAAAAGCTCAGGCGGAGATGGGACATCCTTCTACCCTGCCTTTTGTTTGCTTACAGAGAGGTCCCTCAAAAGGGGGTTGGCTTCAGCCCCTTTGAATTGTTGTTTGGGCACCCTGTACGAGGACCCCTGTGTCTGGTGAAGGAAGGATGGGAGTTACCTCTCAAAAAGCCTAAACAAGACATAGTGGACTATGTACTTGGTCTCCGCTCCAGGATGGCAGAGTACATGGAAAAGGCATCCAAAAACCTTGAGGCTAGCCAAGAATTACAGAAAGCTTGGCATGACCAAAAGGCTGTCCTGGTTGAGTTTCAGCCTGGACAGAAGGTATGGGTGTTGGAGCCAGTGGCCCCAGAAGCACTCCAGGACAAATGGTCTGGACCCCATACAATTCTGGAAAAGAAGGGAGAGGTTACCTACTTGGTGGACCTAGGAACTCCCAGGAGCCCCCACAGGGTGCTCCATGTCAACAGATTAAAGGCATATGTCAGCAGGGCAGACATGGGCTTGCTCATGGCTACAGATGAGGGACAGGAGGAAGAGAGTGACCCTCTCCCAGACCTGCTCACTCAGAACCCTGAGGATGGCTCAGTTGATGGTGTGGCCTTAGATGGCAGCCTCACTGATCATCAGCAAAATGACTGTAGATAAGTTCTGCAGGCATACAGGCATATGTTCTCATTGACCCCCAGTCAGACTAACTGGTGTACCCATGTGGTGGACACTGATGACAGTCTTCCTGTAAAGAGCAAGATTTACAGGCAACCTGATCATGTCAGGGGCTGTATAAAGACTGAGGTGCAAAAGATGCTGGAATTAGGTGTCATTGAGCCTTCAGAGAGCCCCTGGGCTAGCCTAGTGGTTCTGGTCCCCAAACCTCACACCAAAGATGGCAAGAGAGAGATGAGGTTCTGTGTGGATTACAGATGACTCAATGCTGTCACTAGGACAGATGCACACCCTATTCCAAGGGCAGATGAGCTCATTGACAAGTTGGCTTCTGCCAAATATTTGAGCACACAGCTGCCTACTGGCAAATCAGGTTAGCTGAGGAGTCCAAAGCCAAGACAGCATTTTCTACCCCTAGTGGGCATTGTCAATTTGTGGTGATGCCCTTTGGTTTGAAAAATGCACCTGCCACCTTCCAAAGGTTGGTGAATCAAGTCCTCACTGGGTTGGATGACTTTTGCGCAGCATATCTGGATGATATTGCTGTCTTTAGCTCCACCTGGGAGGATCACCTGGTCCACCTGAAGGAAGTGCTTGAGGCTCTGCAGAAGGCAGGCCTCACTATCAAGGCAACAAAGTGCCAGATAGGGCAGAGCAAGGTTGTATACCTGGGCCACCTTGTAGGTGGATGCCAAGTTCAACCACTGGAGAGTAAGATCCAGACCATCAAGGACTGGTCCCCTCCAACTACCCAGACTCAGGTCAGAGCTTTCTTGGGCCTGACTGGGTACTACAGGAAGTTTGTTAAGAACTATCGGTCCATTGTGACTCCTCTTAATGATCTGACATCTAAGAAGATGCCCAAAAAGGTTCAGTGGACAGAAATCTGTCAGAAGGCATTTGATGACCTGAAGAAGGCCATGTGCTCTGCACCTATCCTGAAGAGTCCTGACTACTCAAGAGAGTTCATTGTCCAAACAGATGCTTCTGAGTTGGGAGTGGGAGCAGTGCTTTCACAGCTTAATGTAGATGGCCAGGACCAGCCCATTGCTTTTATTAGCAGAAGGCTGACCCCCAGAGAGAAACGTTGGTCAGCTATTGAGAGGGAGGCCTTTGCTGTGGTGTGGGCCCTGAAGAAGTTGAGACCATACTTATTTGGCACTCACTTCAAGATTCAGACCGACCATAAGCCCCTCTTATGGCTTAATCAGATGAAGGGTGAAAACCCCAAACTACTCAGGTGGTCCATTTCCCTACAGGGGATGGACTTTACAGTGGAGCACCGCCCAGGGACTGACCATGGCAACGTAGATGGTCTCTCCAGGTACTTCCACTTAGAACATGAAGACACAACTGGTCAAGGTTAGTCTAATGTCCCTGCGTTTGGGGGGGGGGGTTGTGTAGGAGAGTAGGGTCTGCTATCCTATGGTCACCCCAAATTTTTGCTTTTTGCTTCACTGGTTTAGGACTTAATGTGGCTGTGGGCCTGCTAATCAGACCCACAGCCTGCTGTTCTCTCTCTAAATTACTGCCAATGCACTCTAGGTGCATTACGAATTGGATACTGGTTCAACTTGTTGGCCCCTGTAACAGTGTACCCTAGGTACCCAGGGCATAGGTGCATCCAAGGCCTACCAGGGGCTGCAGCATGTATTGTGCCACCCCTGGCCTGGCCTCCATATTTGACACAACTGGCTGATCACTCAGCTGGGGTAAGTTGGTGTAATCACCTCTTACTTAGATATAGTATCCCTATATCTACCCTTAAACTGGACACATAGGTTCCTATCAGCCACTCCTATGAAAGGCCTCATCAATCCTGGAGGCAGAGTGCTTGGAAATATGTGAGATGGTGCTCTATCATGAGCTGAGCCTGTCGGGAACCGCTCCCTAAGCTGTTCCGGGATATTGCCATACCATATACTCTTAAGTGCATTATAATCCTCGCTGTTATATGCTATCTTTGGTTTGGCTTTATCAAAACATGTCGAGTAAGGTGTCATACAAATTGGAATACTATCCCCTCAACAGTTCTGTCGACGGGGATAGCATTCCACCCTTCTAGAGGGACACGACATGTGTGTAGCCTTAACCCCGGTTAAAGTTAACCAGAGCCTCAGCATCACAAAATGGATGCTCCCACCACAGACACAAGTCTGACCTCCTGCTGCTGGGAGTCCTTCCAGCGAGGGAGGCTTGGACAAAGGGTTTCCTGCCTTGGGAGTTGCGAGCACCACCCCAGACAGGGTTTTGTGTATTGGGTAGGACAGGGCTGAATAGATTGAGACATGCCCGGGGCACACAAGGTGTCCTCGTGCATAAGCCAGTCCAAACCGGTCCTGGGACTTTCCAGACCCAGGCCTGGCGAGGAGCTGGACAAAGGAAAGGGGGTGTAACCGCCCCCCTTCCTGGTCCCACCCAGAGGAGGGACCTAGTAGGTGATCCACCCCTCAGATTGGGAATAAGAGTGGGAGCAGTGCCATTGCACAGCAGATCATCCTGAAATCAACTTTAAACAAAGAAGACTGGGCTTCGACATTCTGCTGCACAGAAGACTGAAGAGAATCTCCCTTGTGGCCTAGGAGTGGCCACCCTGTGAATACAGGTACCAACCAGCGAATCGATGTCTGCTTTGCCACCGCCTCCCGCCGGAGCCCGAGCCCAGAGCCTGACAAGACCCAGACTCCCAGACTTCTCACAGCCCGATCCACAGTCCCTGCAAAGAAGGGACCCGTGGAGGCACCGAGAGACGTGGGACCGGACTTCTTGGAAGACACCCGAAGAGCTGACAGCGCAGCACCAGAGGCATTCTTGATGTTGTACTTTGGGGACTAAGAACCCCCACCACCGAGCAGCCCTTGCACCGAAGATCAGCCCCCCAGCATCTCCACGATCTGCGTGGGGCCCTTTTGCATTGTGCCACTCGATGCGCCATCCCGGCCACTAGCCACGTGGTCAGCGGCCATCTTGGCGATGAAACCGAAGAACTGCACTGCGGGTCTGGTTGCTCCAGACTTGCCCTAGCTCCTGTAAAAAGGAGCACCCGCTCTGACCTTGCTGGTCCAAGTGTTAAGCCTTTTTTGACTCCTGCGTGGCTTGCATTAGCCAAGGCCTGTTTGCTCCGATCAAGTTGCCGACACCGCCAACAGCGAGAAGCCTGCGTGGGACAGCTCGTGACCGACTCCTGGACGTCCTCGACCCCCGGTGTCTACGTGGTTGCAGAGAGAAGCTACACCTCAACGCCTGTTTGCACCCAACATCGCCTGGTTCCAATCTGGTTCCACGGTAGTCACTGGCTAGTGACTTTGAGCATTGTCCCCTCTGCTTTCAGGTCTTCACATCTTCAGATCCACCCTTGGATCCACCGGAACTCTTCACATCGAGCCGCCTGCAGCATCTTCAGCTCCAAGCACCATCGACCAGCGTGACGAAACCCGACACTACTTCGACCCTGTGCACCCGCTTCCTGTGGGTGAGGTAACTCAGCTCCGCCTGTGTTCCTAGACTGGTACACATCTCTAGGGCCTGTGTCTCAAGTTTCAGCTTTCTAGGTCACTCGGAAGGTTCCGAACTAACTAACTTTGTACTTTTTACGCACCATAGACTTTGCATTGGTGAGTGCGTGCACTTTAAACACTGCACCCGAGTCCCGCGGGCCTTTCCCGACTTAGTCACTGCTAGTCCCGATCAGCTCCAGCGATTCCCAAGGCCCTAGGCCTGTTTCCTTTCCGATTGGTATCTCTTATACCACTTTCTTAGTATATGGTTTAGGTGGCCCCTAGGGCTCATCCATATTGTGCAACTTTTGTGTATTTTAAACTGTCTTGTGTTTAACGCTTGTGCTTCTGTGCTCATAAAGAGTCCAGGGGATATTTGTAGTTAATAAATCTATATATATTTTCAATATATATATCTGTGTGGTGTCCTTTCATTTGGTATTCAAGGGGGTTGTGTATGGTAATACAGCTGGCTTCACATGCCTTTCAGAGTTTAGCCTAAGACTGCTTTGTCCACGTTACCACTAGGATAACTGGTCTACAAGGTTGAATTACAACCAATCATCATAAGGGTTGCTTGGCATGGTACAAAGTGATCACTCGAATTAGTGAGCATTATATACCAGGCCAACTTCTCACAATCACCATGTCTAACAATGACCCATACATATTATCATTACAAATGGTTGCTCCTTAATTTCTTTCATTTTTTTTAAGATTCTCATTAGGTTTTTTCATTGTGCAATACAATGTAGTTTGAGGCTATAAACTAATCTCTTTATCGGTGTATTGGTGCCATTTAACAATAACACTCTGGGACTACGAAGCCTCATGAATTTATTATCACAGCATATAAATGTTTTGATTAGTCCAATGAAAGGTGTAAAGACCTTGATAATCCTAATTATTGTCCCTACAATCTGTTTAATTGGTCTGTTGCCAAGTGTTTCCTGCATGAGTTGTCATCACTACATCCACTCCTTGGTGCAGTAAACTCGCTATGGCCATGGATCCTTTAATTGCATTGACAGTGCAGTGACATCACAGTTTATATAGATCACAGTTTTGTGTGCATTCAAGAGCTTGAGGCCTAGGAAACCCCAAAGTATACAAGTGACATACACGTAGGTATAGTTCTCTCTCATTTTTAATCAGGAGTTTCGTAATCTTCACTAGCTGCTGATCTTGTACCTTGGCTGAGTGCAGGGATGCTTTAAGACTGGTATATCAAAATTAGAGAAATCATGCCTCATAATATGAAAATCATATTACCTACTGTAATCAAAAAAGAAAAGGACGACCTACTTAGGTTAGACCTATTCGGGATGACAAAAGGATGGATTGTGATTGGGATACTTTAATACATCACAAAAGCAATCTAAGTGCCTGGGTACCACTATCATCGTTTAGATCAAGAGGCGAAAAATGTTACAATGCAGTAAAACGTATAAAGTAGCAACACATACTAGGATGGCACTACAGTTTCCTGAACCGTCCACTTTTGAGACTTAATGTGCTTCTTTTTAGTAATCATTGATGGGCAAAGTTCATTAGCGGGTGTGTGGCTGCTGTTTCCTCGAAAGGTAGTTATTTCTAGCTAAGGTAACATGCATAGACCTGGTCATAGCTCTAATATGGTGGCTCCTTGGGAAGATGAGGCTGTAAACTTTGCAAGATAGTGATGATCCAGGGCACACCAGCCACAGAGCTACTCCCCCAGATGGTCAACTAGGCATGATTTCTTACTATAGAGTTTCTCCTGATAGTGAGGAAGGGTAGAAGCATATAAGTAGCAGATGCACAATTTTCATTAACAGTTTGTGCTACACTTAGTGCCACAGGTAGGATACAAAGAGAAGTGCAAAAGACACGCTCGAGTATTCCTGAGTGTAACGAGCAATTCAAATATCCAGCACAAAACAAAACACTAAAGCAACAAAACCGTACAACCATGCGAATTTTACTAGAATACATGGATCCCAAGGTCTTGAAGAGCATTCTATGACACAGATCAAAAGACTACATGGACCCAACTCGAGGTATTTGGGCCAAAAATAATAAGTGCACCAATCCATTCGAGAGAGCAGAGAAATTGATTATGTAACTCCATACGTGCCCTCTCTTCTGAAGTCTGTTTCAGGAAACAGTTAAAAAAAAATGGCTATTCAATGCTGCTTGATATCATTATTTGTTTTGCCCTCTGATGATCCAGCACCAGGGTGCCTTCTTTAGGACAGCTATTGGGCTCTATAAATCATTCATTCATTCATAACTACACAAATTCAATGCTTGTTATTTGAGAATACATGTGTATGTCTCCCCAAAATCTGGCAGATAAACGTACGCGTCCCATCCTTCAGCCAAACAATGGCCACATGCATCATGAAGACCCCTGAAACTCTGCCCTATCTCCTAAACACTCAGATTCTGTCCCCCTGATATCCTGCACAGGGTCAACACTGCTTCTCTGAGGTTCAGTGCCTAGAGCTCCAAAGCAGAGATTATAATAATGTTCATTCTGAAAAGCATATGTTGTAAACCAAAGGACTTCACTCACTACCAGGCAGTCTCAAACCTACTATTCCCAAGAAAGACATCAAACATAAATATGAGGCCGAGCTGGAGGTGAGTGACATTTTAAGGAATAATCAACTATCTGATTTCAGACTTGGCAGCTCTGATTTTGAATCTCGTAGAATTATTTCCTCCTCAATGCAGAGAAATAGGCTACATGGAATCACAACAAACTAGTGGGGGGTTTCAGTCTTATCCACTGTATTAAAACATTGTAAGAAAAACCTGCTGTTTTCAGTGTTTATTCTTTTTTTCTCTGTACATAATCATGTAGTTAAGACAAAATCAGTGATAATACATTTGCTTCCATTCCCTTCCGTCCCTCATTCAGTCCTATTGTCAGTATTCTCTATATTCTCTCATGCTCCTTGCTTCTTTACCCTTTCATGAAATATGCTTTTTCAATCAGCTTTTCACTATTTCTCTCAAACTCTTGACTGTCTAATTTACCAGTGCTCGAACCCTTTTTCCAGCACTCCTGTCCCAGCCCATGGCAAGTAGGTGCACAAATGGAGATATGTTTGCAGCCCATTAAAATTTGATGTAGCAAATAGAAAAAGGGAATAGTGAGCATTTAACCATCCTTTCGGCTGTCTGTTCTTCAGATAGATTAATGGCTCAGATTTGTTGAATGAAGATTTTCTATTTGGCACATCAGATATATTTAGGGGGGTGCTCAGTGCTCAGCTATTGCAGGCTGGTGTCACTGTCCTGCTCTGTGCCTTGTGCTATACAGAAAGACCACTGCTAATAAATGCCTTTTCACCTGCCTTATCTAGCTCTATTCCTGTACTGGCTCGCCATGGGGGAGAAACTTGCTCAGACATTAGTATGCGCATGTTGTCAGCTATAGGGAATTTGGTGACAGCAAACTGTGTAAAAGTGGTAAAAAAGCTTCATCACCTGCAGAATGCCTTTGGTAATTTGCATGTGCAGTTCACAGCAAAAGGGAAGTTCATTTTACATTGTTGTGCCATGACTGTCGGATTGTTGTTCATTTCAGGACCTCAAAGGATTGATTTTTACCAAGCTCGTGGGTATTTCTGTTTTTTGATAGGGGGCTGCGTTCCTGCCAGGTATTTGTGACATTTGCACAAAGCACCTCACCTTTCTATTCTGTGCAGCCTGCATTGTTATAGTGTGTTTTCATCGTATAATGAATCAGCACTGCTACATATATTTCTATGAATGCGATCACAGTGTTATGTGCTGTTTTTGGTGCTGCTTGATTGGAAGAATAAGGAATGAAAGCAGAACTTGGTAATCCTGGAGCTGTGTCGACCTCCGTGTGTAGGCTCAGAACGGGTCCAGGTGCCTTTTTTCGCTAAAACTGCACCATATGTAGCACAGACAAGGAAACTACTAGCTGCACTGTCCACAGCCTAAACATGTACTTATAATGTCATAGTTCTACTCTAGGCACTGAAACCAGAATAGTTTCACCAAACAAACCAGTTTCTTGACCTCTTTGCATGGATCATGGGGAATGAACATGTTCATGATATTGTGCCTGATATTTCTTTATGAAGAGAGGCAACTTCTACAAGCATGCTTTTTAGATCATCAAAATGTAATTATAAGAACAGGAGTTCAGGTAAAGTGCTTTGTGGAAGCCCATTTATTCTATTTGTACAGTGATCATTGTTGTCACAATCCTGCTATCTGAGTTTTCAACTAGTTAATCTCTGTCCCTCTCTCAATGTAGGAGGAATACAAGGGGGGCTTCTTGCCATGGACTGAACCACTGCTCAGAGTTCAGCTGCGAACCTGCTGCCCACTACACCGCAGGATGCAGTAAACTGTGAGACATATGATGTGAGTCATGGTTCTCAAGCATGACTGCAAGTAAATCCTAGCCTTCCTGGTACCTTGCCGATGCCAACAAGGGAATATTAAGTGGCTTAGCAGGGAATAAATGGTCCATGTCTGCAGGCATACATGAAAGAGAAGTGATTCACTGTAGGAGCAACATTGATACTGTTTGGCACCATAGGGTGCCAAAGCAGTAAAAGTATAGAAAAATTTAGATTTGCCACTTTCTACTGAAAAATAAAAATTCTCTTTGGTGGTGTTTTATCAGTTAAAATCGGGTTTAACTGAAACCCAGAAACCCTAATGATGCCTAAAACCACATATAAACACAGCAAAAATGAGGGAGAGGTAGAAAACTTTTTTTTCATAACCAGATTTGAGCACGTAGGACAGTAGATTATTATTTGAGTGCTTGGCTTCCCACCTTAAGGAATACCTTACAGAATAATCATAATTATTTGTCAGTGTGAACCTCTGACGCCACTAAATTAATCTGAGTGCAATCCCCTAATAGCTGTAGTGTAGTTCCTAGTTTCCCACTAGGCCCTGCGCATTGGAATAACATAAACAGTAGTATCGACGTGGAACTGCGGATATTCCAGGCCTCTACTGACTATGCTAAACTTAATTGGGTTGTGTTACCAACTAGCTCAGAGGTCACTGGAAACTTTCTTCTCTGCATAGGAAGTGATCAGCTTCCTTGGCACAGACAAGAAGCGATTCAGTTTTCCAACAACCGTGCAACATGACAACTTTGCTCCTCAGATCAAGAGTCAATCTCTAGGGTCGTGTGAAACAATAGACATGTATTTCACTCAGTCAGTCTAGTGCAGTTTACTTTCACGAGATGTAGAGAATAGAGAGACGGGCGGGAATCAATAAAGGTTAACATTTATTGAACAGTCTTTCTTCTCGTACAAGAGAAATGTATTGCCACAATTGCAATAATTGTTATTATAAAAAGTACGTACAGTAAGATAAGTATTGCGAAATAGAACTGTAAAAGCATTGATATGGTTTCTTAGCCATACAATGGTTTAAAAGTAATAAAACATATATACATTCATATATACATTAGGCTAACATACTCAACTGGTGCTTTTAACTAAGCCTACCCCAGTGTGCCTGACCTAAGCCTAACACGTGAAAGGGGAGTAAGTAAGTAGCTTTAAGTTAAGTTGGTTTTGCCAAGGTTTGTTTCAAGAATTCTCGTCTAAGGGTTTAGTGAACACCATACCTCTGAAATAGAATGATGGAGGATTGGTATCTCCTTCAGGGGTCTCTCTCGATATCCCAGTCACCCGCGAGGGTAAACCGGAAGCGCCGGGACTGGATTTCTCTGCACGAGAAAGGCAGCGGCTTCTCTTCAGCGCGTCGAGGAAGGAGGGGGGACAGCGTCCGCGGGCAGCTGGAATCTGCTGGATGTCTTCGCAGAGGACGGCTGTTCAGCTCCTTAAGCGTACTGCACCATAGTTCGCGCTGTAGCGGCGATAATGGTAATCAGCAGCTTCACCACCACAGGATAGCAGGCTGCAGCGACAGAGTGCTAGATTTACCAACACAGGGTCATGCAGGCAGCTGGCATCAGCAACAGGCAACGAACATTGCTTAAGGCAACGTTGGTAATATTTATACCTGACAGGTGCCGGGTTTGACGCAAGTTTGCTGGACATAAGACGTCAATTAAAGACGTCACTAGGAAGTGATAGTTATCAGTTGCTCATTAGAGTTCCATTACTAATCAAAACATAGCAAGCGGGGATTTCCAGGTTTGCTAAGTTTTTATCTTGTTGAAGAACTCGGAGTGTTATCTAGGAATATCAGATAGGGACTGCTGCACTGTCATTGCACTAATTGGTCGCAAAGGAAGTAGCAGAGAGTCATGCTGGAATGTGGCTCTGTTCGTGTGAGGCCAGAGATGACTTTTCAGAAAATCGCACTTGAACGGTTATGCCAATATAGGGAATAAATGGATTTATAGCCGAATAGGGGCATAAGGTCACAGTATCGATCAGGAACCTAGATAAACACGCAACATAGCTATGGTACAGAGGAAGCAAGTTTAACTTAAGGTTATGTGTAAAGCATTAATGAGACAATAAGTCAAAAAACTTAGCAATAATATTCCTAAATCAAATTGGGACTATATAGTAAAATGTACTAAAAATAATGATATCAAATGGCATAAGGGGGGAAAATAGATATGATTTTTTCACATTTTAAAAAGTAATAGCGCCTAGAAAAATTATAATGTCAATAGTGGCCATGGTAGATAGGGACCAAGGTGCAATTTGAGAGCCACCATTATGAAGCACAGGTCAGCACACAGCAAGTGAAAGGTTGGCAGTCAAAAAGTTTGCAAACCTTTCTAAGCACTATGGGTCTAAAGGAAAACTTTCACAAGTTTTCAAACTTTTTCTGATGCCCAAACAATCACCGGAGAGTCGTCCTCCATCCTCAGGGAGGTTCTTAGAGACTCAAAGGGTGTCAGCAGAGGCATTTCAGCAGGTTTCAATCCAGGTCCAGTTGCCACTGGTTTGCTAGGTACTCCTAGGGAAAAGCCTCTTACAGCTTTTTGTATTCCTGTAGCTACGGGTCAACTGACCCTTAGAATACAGTTTTATATCCTGATTACATGGGGGTAGGCCCAGTCCTCATCTGTTCTAGCACAGGTCCACAAAGAGTTTCCGCAAGGAGCATTTGGGTGCCACATTTATGGATATCCCCTGCTAATAGTGGGGTAACTCCTGGCCTATCCAAAACAAGTTGGTAAATGTTCCCTGGGTCAACCCTGTTTACTTTTTGAATAGTTCCTGCTTTTCTTATTGCAAACAGCTGGTACTTCGTCTGTGCTGTCTACTTAACCCTAATAAACAGGTTGCTTTGGATGGGGATGAGCAGTCTCTTGCCTTCCCATAAGTACTTCGGTCCAGCACCTTACAGAGGTAAAAGAATCTCAAACATTCTCAAAATCATAGATTATGCACAGCTCTCCTACACCCAACAGATTGGAATCATTGTTAAAGCAATAACAATCAGATCATGAAGGCAAGGGAGCAATGGGAAACAGCCTTTAACAATAACATCTGTACCCCGCATGCCTTTATCATGCAGGCTTTACCACCCACATGTCTTTACCATGCATGCCTCTAGCGCACAAACTTTTACAACAAATATCCCAATACCACGCATATCATTAAAACAAAAATGATTTCACAGGTTAATATTATATATTATACACACACACATACACACATGGCGAATCCGCAACTGCAATAAAAAATTCTTTGACATGAGTGATGTAATATGTGAGGTCATAAGCAGTGAATTTCTGGGGTGCGAGTTATAGTTTGCTCAGTTAACTATTACTTCTTGAATTTCTCTAGTATTGTGCGAGTGAAACTAGAGCCTAACTATAACATCCTTGTGTATTTCTAAGCTTTTTTAAAAATTTATTTTCCTAACTATAACGCCCTGTAACCTTTGTTTTTTTCCAGTGAATTTCTAAGATTTTATTTAATGCTAATTTCTTACTATAACGTCCCGGTAACCTTTAGTCTTATCAGTGAATGTCTATGTTTTTTTAAATCTTTTTCCTAACTGTAACGTCCCTGTAACCTTTGATTTGTTCAGTGAATGGAATTTCACTGCACTGTTTAAAGTCATATTTTGTGTAGTGAGTTTGTTTAAAAATAATCATTTAAACTGATTTTCAGTTTTCGCGGTGATGCCGGGTGTTGCGCTCATATTGATAGCTGCAATCGCTGCAAATACATTGTGAAACGATAAAAACAAATGCAGACATTCAATCGTCATCACCACATTCAAAACGTATAAGTGCAAAGGTATTATAATCAACACAGTAAACACATTCTTATCTAAATGACTGTATAATAGCATGTACATCTCCCTTCATATCTCTATAACACAGAGCATAACTTTTTCAGTGTAATCTATAACTACATTCATAACTGTATCAGTAAGTCTCTCATTTATTGTATATAAGTATCTGAGTGAATCTGACAGTGCATTAATCTATCACTGCTTCTGTAGCAAAAGGCATGACTGCCTCAGTACATCTGAGTGGGTCCATTAGTGTTGCAATGGGTCTGTGATTGGTTGCAGAAGTCTCTCACTTAATCTGCGAGTGCCTTTGTGCATTTGTAAGTAAGTATACAACTGTCAAACTGGATCTGTGAGTGGATACATGAGTGTTTTAGTGGGTGAGTGAGTGGCTGCATGAGTATCTGAGTGGGTCAGTGAGTGCACAAGTCTCTCAGTGGGTCTATCACTGGCAGTTTGAATGTCTGAGTGGTTCTGTCAGTGGGTGTGTGGTTCTGAGTGTGACTGAGTGGGTACCTGAGTTTCTGAGTGTATAACTGACTGGGTGCATAAGTCTGTCAGTGGGTCTATGGGTGGGTGTGTGAATGACTGTATGGGTGTGTGTGTGTCTGAGTGGGTTCGTGTGTGGTGTATGAGTGTCTCAATGAGTCTGTGAGTGAGAGTATAAGTCTCTGAGTGTTTGAGTGAATGGGTACATGTATAAGTGTCTGAATGGCTCTTTGAGAGAGAGAGTGTCTGGGTTGGTATATGAGTGGATGCATTTGCCTTGAGTGTGTGTGTGTATATCTGAGCAAGTTTGTGAGTGGGTGTGTGAGTCTCTGAGTGCATAAGGGACTGACTGAGTCCATAAGTGTCTGAGGGGGTACATGACAGAGTGAGAGAGTGTATTAGAGGGTATATGAGTGTCTCAGTGGGTCTGTAAGTACAAACATGGGTGTATGAGTGGGTCTGTAAGTAGGTCCATGATCCTCTAAGTGGTTCTTTACATGGGGTACATGACTCTTGGAGTGAGTCTGTAAGAGGGTGCATGAGTATCTGAATGGGTCTGTGCGTGTCCTCATGGGTTTCGGAGTGGTTGTAAAAGTCTCTAAGTGGGTATGATACTGTACGCATGAGTCATTGAATGTGTCTTTAAGTAGGTGCAATAGTCTCTGAGTGGGTCTGAACATGGGTGCATCAGACTCTGAGTGAATCTGTAAGTGAGTGCATGAGTACCTGAATGGGTATGTTAGTAGGTACATGAGTATGTGAGTGGGTATGTGACTGAATGTTTACGTTTGTGAGTGTATATGTGAATGGGTGTAGAATTGTCTGAATGAGAAAGTATGTGCATACATGAGTTTGTGACAGTGACCGGTGAGTGTGTAGAAACATGTATACATGCTTTTTTATTATTTTTTCCAATATTCGAAACGGCGTCGGAAGTCATGATGTCCCTGCAATGGTACACCGGGGCTGTGGTGGCAGTCTAGACGTGGTTAATATCACTCGCTATTTTAAAAAATCTGTTTTTTTTACATATATCATGCGTCACTAACTCTTACAGTTCTCAAACATGGGATCAAAGTACCTCGACCCTGATACCTTATGTTTGCTTTCACAGAAAAACTTTGCCCTGTGAACAGCTACCTAGAGTTATAATGGCAGTCGCAACTTTCTGTTCCGGTTGCACCAAGACAATCACAGCATACCTGCTAGCACGCGCAGTAGCATTTAACCGAGAAAGCGACGCAAAATATCTGCCCCCAGAGATATATTTATCATTTCTTTATTACATTTCTCAAAAACGAATTAACTGATTTGCACCAAACAACAAATAGCACAATCTGTAAAACAACATCTACCTTTCTGCCAAATTAGGTGTTATATATATATATATATATATATATATATATATATATATATATATATATATATATATATATATATATATATATACACACACACACACACACACACACACACATATATATATTATGGCGGTTATGGATTTTTGGGTGGCAAGGGTATTTTTAGAGTTTAGGGTGGGTATAGGTTTTTGGATGGTAAGGGTATCTTTAGGGTGGGTTTTTGGGTGGCAAGGGTATTTTTAGGGTTTAGGATGGATGTGAGTTTTTGTGTGGAAAAGGTATTTTTAGGGTGGGCTTTGTGTGGCTGCAGGTTGAAAAGGTTATATCTTATAATTGCTTGTTAATTCTAAACCATGCATATGTCTTTATATTGCATGCCTTTACAACATAAATGTTCATAGTAAAGGCATGCGTGGTAAAGATGCAAGTGTTGTAATGACGACGTTGTAAAGGCATGCATGGTATTGACATGCATGATTCTGTCATACATTCATGCACAATCGTCTGGTGTAAACAAGCCATCAAATATAAATGTAAAAACTCTTATCTTGACAGGATATAGTCACACTGTCAATCTAGGTGCTGCGGAAAAAGAACTACCAGGTACCAACTCATTGATAAACAAGTGGCAATGATCTGCCCGAACAATAGAAAGGTAGAACATATCACTCCTGGAAATCTACCACGGACTTTAAAGGTGCAGGACTTAATTAGCTTTGGAAATTGGCTCCATATCAAACCTCTGGCAGATTTTCAGATTAGGCCATGACAAACTGATCAAAAAAATATTTTTCATGTGTAAGAAGTGAGGAGGCAAATTATTGAAAGAGCATGGCCTCACATATCAAATATCCTGGACTCTCACCTGAGGGATCTTACCAGTATCCCTCATTCTGTGACTACAATAAGGCTTTGAAAGTAAGAAGTGTTTAGGCAGCTTTCAATCATCTGGAAAACATCATCAGGACTGCGCGTCCTAACCCATCCTTCAAAAACAGACTAGATTCCATAACCCCAGTACGGGATACCATAAAACCCCTTCTATAGACTAATAACCAGAACTTCATTCAGAGGGCACTCTGCTAGCCACTTGACCAGTCAGTCGCAAGGAACTAACATGGCTCTTCATAACAAGATTTCAAAATGAATAAATAGGCAAATGGATATTTAATGAACTAAATCTGCAAAAACAGACAGGATGCTAACACACTCAACAATTAACAAAGGAAAGAATATCAAACAAAAGGCCTTGTATCCTTAGGTAAAGATTGAACTAGTTCACAGGGAGTACAATTAAAATATAGAGGTGTAGTGAGTACATTTACCCATCTCTAAAATGGCCACAATCACTACAGTTACAGTAAAGTGCAAAAAAGGAGAATAATAACAAGTAATCAGATGGATGATGTACATTTATTTATGTGGAATACGTTTTATTCATAGAGAGGATCAGACCACAGCATGCATTAGAGCATTTTATTATTGTTTGCATGTACACTTGACATATAATTTCATTTTATCCATGCATCGTATTTGATTTGGCGAAGCGGTACAGTTCAGCTCATTATTAGTTCAACAGGTGTACCATGAAACAAAGAGACTTGAATATCCCCCAAATCTGCCCCAATTGAAGAAAGAGAAGACACAATTCTTTAAAGAACACTACATTATGACCCACTAACAGTCCACAAACCACCACCCATCCGACCACACGTTGACTGTGTTGTTGCCTTTGTCCCTCTACAGCACTCCTCTGCCTTTCAACTAGTTTCACCTTTAGTAGGTGCTTGCTTTTAGCCAAATATTTGATTGCTCCCGTTACTATAGCTGGGCTAGTAGGGGAGGTTGTTTTTCATCCAGACAAGAAATAGTTTTCTGCCTCATATTAGGGGTGAGACAAACGACCAGGGTACCTTTGACCTATAATACATATGACCGTATAAATAGGGATATACATACAATACTGACCGAGAAACATAGGCTAACACAGAGTCATTTTATGTAGCTACGAACAAGTGGACGAATATGGGTCCTTAACTAGTTTTCTAATTTTGAATGGTTGGAGCAAGATGCATATGTTTAGGAATTTGGATAAAATTATGAGATGATATTAGGCAAATTAATAGTGTTTAGCACATTGGTTTTAAATTGAAGTATATGTAAAAGATGATTAATGTCCATGAAAGTGATGTAAACGTTTTTATGTTGTTTTTTCCATTGTACTATAGGTTTGACACAAAATTGATATAGGACCTTTTTTAAATAAGAGGATAAAAAACGTCAATGTCCTGAATAAGTTAGTCCTATTGTGAATGTGCCAGTGAAATGAGTCGACGCTCAGAGTATATTTGGTGTTAAATTTGGAAAAGTCAGTAGAAAGTTATAGACAGGGAAATTAGATCCATGCTTAATGCTGTCTATGTATATACCCAAATAACATTCAAAAGACATAGTAGATTGTCTCTCTACATTCTCTTTTTGAGTTGTATATTTAAGATTACTGTGTTTACAATGTATAAGAATTCATGTGTTTTTCATTCATGCGATTAATTATCCTTGTATAATGAAAACCTGTACAGTTTTATATTGATTAAAATATACTAATATTTTGACAAGTAGAAGTAGTTGACTTATAAGTGCCTTAATCATTGATGAGTATGGTATGTGTAAAATATAAGTATGGTGGCATGACGGGGGTGAATTGTTGAACAATGGCCCCATCTAAAGGGAACATTTCTTTTAAATTTACAGTTACTGGTTGCTTCATCCCTTTGGATCTAAGAGACTTCTCTCCTTGATTTCTAGGTTCACACTTACATACATATATAAATGCACAATATTGAGATGTTATCTAGAATGATGTCAAAAGTAGTATTTACAGACATTGGGGAATCATTAGCAGCAAATGCCTGCGCCAGCTAGTAGTTTTTGAGGAACTTAAGTACCTTTAGAAAAAACGCTTACAATCTCATGGTTGTTCTGTATGCCTTCTTAAAAGTATTTTTGGGGATAATGGATATGCATTTATTTAAACAAAGGTATGTTTAGAATAGAGCCCAGGCATACACGCAAAGCCAGTGGAGAGACCTAATTAGGTGGACAAAGCATTCAAAGTACCTGATGCAAATAACAATTGCTTTGAACTGTGGCAGGGGAGAATGTTTCCAATCCGCTCGTTGTAACAAGGTTAATGATGTTTTTATACAGGGGTGAACGATAGACTTACCCCGTGAGAGAAAATCAGAGAACTGACGTGTGAGGATAGTCTGAGCTAGAAGTGGTGATGGAAATTTTACCAATCTAGGTTTAGATCAATAGTTTAACGTTTTTTAAAGTTAAACCCAAGAAATTCTTTTTTTTTGGTTCATAGGTATAGTTAGGCTTTGTTTGCATACAAATGTACAGTAATTTGAGTTTTTGCTATAGGCTCCATTATGTAAAGATGGAATATTGTGGGTGGTGTATGTAGTGTTGGTAAACACAAAAAGTACCTGGGAATTGGTAGGAATGAGTTACTTTTTATCAAAAAATTGATTATTAATTTAGGAGAAGGAACCTTTAACGCTTAATGAACACAATCTTGGTAAATCACAACGAGATTGGGTCTCTGCTGAACCTCTGGTAGCAATAGCACACACAGCTAGCAATTCACCAGATACATGTGGTCTAAGGCAAGCAATATCAAACAATATTAAAGTCAAGAACACTACACAGTAAAATTCCCAATGTAATTTAAAAACAAATATGATAAACGTAATAAGCAAAAATCACAAAACGTACTCAATCCACACAAGGCATTTTAGAGATAAAAACAAATTATTAAGAAAAAAAGCTCTAAGAAATCACAAAGCACTAAAGAAAAGTTCATGTTTGTAGGGGACCCTGTGAGCCTAGCAGTTAACTGAAGTCAAAGTTTTTATCTTTGGATTTCAAGAGTTTTCTGGTCATTGAGATCATCCAGTGGAAAAAGGTAGTATTCTGTAGCTGGCCATGGTCTCTCCCCTTTGAGGGGCTTTAATCAAAAAGAAGGGACTCTTTAGGTCAGGTCCAGCATACATGCCCAAGTATCTCAAACAAAAAGTGGTATAGAGCTCCTAGATGGGTCAAAAAAGGAGTCTGGTGAAGAGAGGTACAGTGAAAGGAAACTTTAGGACAGTGTAGTCCTATAGTAAAAGAGTAGGGAGCATGTATTGCACGGGCGACCCCCGTGGGACCTACACATAGGTTACCAGAGTAGCCAATTGCCTCTACTGGACCATCCCTCGCTCTCTTCACGTGGCTATGTCCTTCGTAGCCTTCGGGTTGTTACACCATGGAAGACAACCAGGGCTTGAGCTTCAATGAGGAAGCAGTAGCTGAAATTTTGAGGACACCCTGCCTCTTAGGGGCAAGAGGTAGCTCAGCCTCAGGCACACAATCGGAGGATTGGACATCTCTCACCACCGTAAACCGCATCGCTGCTGCGGTGATTTTTGTGCTGTGCTGATATATGAGGAATCCTATTGTTCATGACGAGCTCAGCTCGTCATCAGCACACGCCACCCGTGGCTGATGACGAGCTGAGCTCGTCATCAGCATCGAAGGGGTTAAAAAGGGAATGGCTCGAAACCACCTCACATGGTGCTTGAAGACTGAATATTCGAGAGCCAACATTGCTCCGAAGGTCTGATCGTCAATAACTTTCCCAGACTTTTTCTGGAGGATGCAATATTCAAGAAGGAGTGGTCCGAAGTTGCATGGAAATGCACTAGGGACTGACCCGTCTTGATAATTAACACTGCGAAAAGGATAGCAGATGCCTTGCTAGTCAGGATACAAATAGCGGTGGGTGCTCTTACAGCTTCTATTCAGATTTCTTCCCATGAAACCAAGCTAGCTGAGATTAACAATGAAATTCAAGATAACAAAGAATTTCTTATGAAGCAGAAAGTGAGTAAACTACAAAAGGACATACAGAAGTTTGATAAAGAGAAGGTGGATCCTTACCTCAGAGCTAACTACACTTTGTTAAAAAAATATCTATTCATCAGATGAGAGCACTGACACCAGTAGGAGAGATTCCTCTAGCAGTTGGGGGTGACAATAACCAACAAAGGGTACCCACTCTCCCAGCTTTCTCCAACTACAATGGACCAGACTACCCTGGACCACCATGTTGGCAATTGCTGATGTACCCACAAGGCCCACCACAATACTTCCCTGGAAATAACCCACCTTTTTAGGCAGAGGTTGGGGCAGAGGAAAAGAGCGAAATAGAGGGACGCCAAAACAGGTGCAGTGGCAGAAACAACCCATACACATTATAGAGACAAGTAGCAAGACCAGAGGAAAGAATAATTAGTGGTCAATCTATCACACAGGGCCTTGACTGTGACTGAAAAATCAGTTCTGGAAAAGGGATTGGGATATGTCCCCACTCCTAAAACTGACAGGATCAGGGACCATTGCGAGTTACAGAACTTTTTTCTCAACTTTCGTCTGAAAGCGTTCTTCCACTCCAAACCACAGCTGTAGGAGAGTAGGGTCTGCTATCCTATGGTCACCCCAATTTTTGCTTTTTGCTTCACTGGTTTTCGACTTACTGAGGCTGTGGGCCTGCTAATCAGACCCCCAGCCTGCTGTTCTCTCTCTAAATTTATAATACATGTGCTATAGGTACATACCACAATTGGAAATGGACTCCTTGTCAGCCCCTGTACCATGCACTATAGGTGCTCAGGGCATAGGTGCCACCAAGGCCTACCAGGGGCTGAAGCATAGCTTTTGCCACCCCTGGCTGGTTCTTAAATTGACACAACTGGCTGATCACTCAGCTGGGGCAAGTGGGTGTAATCACCCCTTGCTTAGATATAGTATACCTATATCTAAACCTATATCTGGACACATAGATAGCCTGTAAGCCACTCCTATGGAAGGCCTCATCAATCCTGGAGGCAGAGTGTGTGGTTTTATGTGAGATGGTGCTCTGGCATGAGCTGAGCCTGTCTGCGGCTGTCGGGAACAACTCCCTAAGCTGATCCGGGATAATGCCATACCATATACTCTTAAGCACCTTATAATCCTCGCGGTTATATAGCAACTTTGGTTTGGCTTTATCAAAACATGTCGTGTAAGGTGTCATACGAATTGGAATACTACCCCCTCGCCAGTTCTGGCGACGGGGGTAGCATTCCAACCTTCTAGAGGGAGAAGACATGTTACTTTACTGAAACGCGGTTGATTTAAAATGAGCCTCAGATCCACAAAATGGATGCCCCTGCCACAGACACGGGTCTGGCCTCCTGCTGCTGACCGAAACCCGGCAGAGGAGGCCTGGACAAAGAGTTTCCTGTCACAGGGCGGTGTCAAACCACCCCAGACAGGAGATAGTGGATTGGAGTAGGGAGGTTTCAAAGAAACCAGACACTGCTTGGGGAGCACAAGGCTGCCCCTTGCATAATCCGGCCAAACCGGTTCTGGGGCCTCCCAGCCCCTGTCCCAGCGCGGCCAGGATCAAAGGAGAGGGGTGTAACCACCCCCTTCCTGGGTCCCACCCATAGGAGGGGACCTAGCAGGATGTCCAACCCCCGAGATTCGAATAAGAGGGGGAGCAGTCCCAATGGAACTCAGATCATCCTGAAGAAACATAAGAAACGAATTCTGGACCCTTCGACTTTCTACACGACGTGAGAAGACTGAAGAATCTCCCTTGTGGTCAAGGAGTGACCACCCTGTGCAAACAGGTACCATCCAGCCCTCGACCCTTGCTTTGTTGCAGTTCCCGCCGGAACTCGAGCGACAGAGATCAACGAGATCAAGCTTGCCTGCCTTCTACCTGCCGGATCCACAGTCCCTGCAGAGCTGAGACCCGTGGAGGCGACCGGAAGCGTGGGGCACGCCATCTTGAAAAGGCCACGAGACGCTGACCGTGCAGCCCACGAGTGATCCTCGAAGCTGTTCACCGGGGTTTGAGAAGCCCCAGCCCCGAGCTCCACTTGCACCAAAGCTCACCCCTCCACACTCGACGAGTGCTGCGTGGGGCCCTTCTGCTTGTGTGCGCTCGACGCGTTGGCCCGGTCACTTGCCAGCTGGCTTGTGGCCCCTGTGCAGACAAAACTTGAAATACGACTCGCTTTTCTGGTTGCTCCAGATCTGCACCAGCTCCTGTGAAAAGGAGCACCCACTCTGACCCTCCTGGTTCGAGTGATAAGCAATCTCCCGGTTCCGCTTGGATTGCTTTTGCCAAGTGCTGTTTGCTGCAATCTTGAAGCCGACGGTGCTGACGGCGAGAGCCTACGTGGGACAGATCGTGACCTGCTCCTGGACGTCGCAGATGCCCCAGAGCCCACGTGACAGCGGAGAGAAGCCTATCGACAACCGCCTGATTGTGCCCGACATTGCCTGGTTCCGTCCTGGTTCCACCCTGGTCACTGCTGAGTGACCCAGACTCTGTCCCCTCTGCTTTCAGGTACTTTTCTACTTCGATCCACCCTTGGATCGCACCGGACACTTCTGCTTCACAGCGCCTGCAGCTGCAACAGCTTCAAGCACCAAGAACCTGCGTGACAGAACCCGACGCCACTTCGACCCTGTGCACCCACGGCCTGTGGGTGAGGTAACATTGCAACGCCGGTGTCTATACACTGGTACACACCTCTAGGGTCTGTGTCTAAAGTTTTGTGTTCCTAGGTTCAGCGGAAGTATCTTTTAATTCACTTTAACTGACTTTTACGCACCATTGACAGTGCATTGGTGCGCGCCGCACTTTCCGTGCTGCACCCGTCTCCTGTGGGCTACTCCCGACTTCATCATTGCTAGTCCTGACTGCTCCCAGCGAATCTCTAGGCCCTAGGCCTAACCATTGTTCGATAAGTGTTACTTATACCACTTTTTTAATATATGGTCTGAGTGGCCACCCGCCCTCATCCATAATTGTGCAACTTTATATGTGTAACAGTGCTTTTGATTTAACGCTTGTGCCCCTTTCCTCATAAAGAGTACTGGGGAGTAATTTAGAAATAAATACATATATTTTTATAATATATACTTGTGTGGTGTCCTTTCATTTGATTACAGGATTGTATGTGGTAAAACAGCTCGCTTAACACGACCTCTTAAGTTAAGCCTTTAAGGCTGCTTAGTCCATGCTACCACTAGGATAGCTTGTCTAACAAGGTTGACTTACAACCTGACATCTTTGGGGTTTGTTTGGACTGATACCAAGTGGTTCCAGAATTGGAAACACTACATATCAGGCCAACTTCTCACATTGGTGTGCAGCGGTGCGGATTTGAGCTTGCTGTTTGTTTTACCATTGCAATCTTTATCAAATTGAAAGATCACATCAAGTACCTCTAGGTACATATAAATCAAAAGCTTAGCATATTAAGTTCTACTGAACTTAGTAGTTGTAGATTAAAGGGATTAGCACACCCTGACTACAACTCACTAGCAAGGTACAGTAGGAAACCACTTAGTGTAGGTAAGTGCATCACTTACACCTCACTAGCAGTCAGTCAGGCTCTGCTCCTGTAATAGTTGATCCTATAGGGACAACATCCAGATATGACAACCTTAGCCACAAAGACCTGAGTGCCTTGTGCACAGCCAGGGGGCTAAAAAAAGGGCAGAGGCCCTACCATTCCTTCCCTAGTAGCTCTCCTAGAAAAGGATGACCTAGATAAGGTGAGTCAGGCTCCCTTAGAATCAGGTGAAGGGATACACTCCCCTGAGAATGAGAATCTTCCAGAAGAAGAAGAGGAGGAGGAAGAGGAAGAGGAAGGCTCTGATGTAGAAGAGCCTGAAGATCAGGATCAGAGGGGAAACCAGGTACAGGTTGCCAGGCTTAACCAGGCCAACTTGGACCTACATGAGAATGGAGAGGGCCAGCACCACTCCAGATCTCATAACCAAATTCTCCCAGGCAACAGGAGGGTGAGATCTCTATCAGGGGACTCTCATCTTTCTAGTGCCTCAAGAGAATCTCAAAGAGGAATGACTTCCTCCCAGAGAAAAGAGCATAGGGCCAGGATGAGGGCTGTCCAACTCCAGATAGAGAGGGAAGAGGTAGCCTTGGCTCAAGCTGAACTTGCTTTAGCAAGAGAAAGAGAATTGTGTGGCTTAGATGCCACTGGTGGCAGCAAAGTTCCTAAAGAAAAAGACAGGGCCTATGACAATAGAAACCTGACAAAAATTGTGCCCCCCTACAAGGAAGGGGATGATATCCACAAATGGATGACTGCTCTTGAGAGGGCCTGCATGGTACAGCAGGTCCCTGAGGATCAGTGGGCAGCAATTTTATGGTACTCCTTTTCTGAGAAAGGGAGGGACAGGCTCCTCACTGTTAGACCTGAGGATGCCAAAAACTACTCTGTTCTGAAGAGTGCTCTTATTGAAGGGTTTGGCCTAACCACTGAGCAATACAGGTTGTTGTTCAGAGACACCCAAAAAGCACAGACTCAGGACTGGACTGATTTTGTAGATTGTGCCACTAAGGCTCTGGAGGGTTGGCTGCAGGGAAGTAAAGTTTCAGACTATACAGGATTGTACAATCTTATGATGAGAGAGCAGATCCTTAATAACTGTCAGAACCAGCTGTTGCATCAATACCTTGTTGACTCTGATTTGACCTCTCCCCAAGAATTGGGAAAGAAGGCAGACAAATGGGTCAGAACAAGGATTAAGCAGAAAAACCAGAACCAAGGTGACCAGAAGAAAACAGACCAGAAGGGTGGGAATCAGAAAGATAAAGAAAAGGACCAGAAGTCTTCAGGCCCCCAACCTAGTAATAAGGAGGGGGGTTCCCAAAATGGAAACAAGAAAAAGAAGAATGATGGCCCAAAGAAACCTTGGTGTAATACCTGCAAATCAGTTTCACACTGGGGCAGTGAATGCACTAAGAAAAATCCAGTCCCCACCACTGCAGCTCCTAAAGCACCTGCACCCCCTAGTACAGTTAACAGTGGTGGTACACAGCCAAAGGGTTTAGTAGGGTTGACCCTGGGTACTGAGGTGGAATCTGGCCTAGTCAGAATCCCCACACAGGCAGTTCTCCTATATGATGTGGACTTATCTTTGCCCACTGCAGTAAGCCCCAGTAACCTGGGCAAATATAGGCAGACTCCCTTAATTAATGAGAAACTGGCTCAGGCCTACAGGGACACTTGTGCCAGTGTCACAATGGTGACACCTGGCTTTGTGGACCCTGGACAGATTGTACTAGGTGAAAGTTACCTAGTGACCAATGCAAGCAACTCCACTACTTCCCATAGTGTGGCTGTTGTGAACTTCTCCTGGGGAGGGGTAGATGGCCTAAAGAAAGTTGTTGTGAGTGCAGACCTCCCAGTAGACTGTCTGTTAGGCAATGATCTTGAAAGCTCAGTTTGGTCAGAAGTGGAGTACAGGACTCATGCAGAAATGCTAGGGATTTCAGCTCATGTCCTTGCAGTGACAAGGTCTCAGGCTAAGAAGTGCCTTCCTGAACCAGTGGGGGATCTTGAAACAATAGACCAACCACAACCCAAGAGAAGGAGCAAGAGGGTTAAGGCTGTGCCTTCCCACTTTCCCCAGGTTGAGGATAAAGTTTCACAGGAAACTGATTCTGCAGTCCAAGAGGAGACTGTCTCAGAGGAGCTTGAACCTGATCAGGTTGAGTTTCTGGGGACAGGGGGACCCTCAAGGGCAGACCTGGGGCAGGCCCAATTAGATTGCCCTTCACTTGAACCCCTCAGACAGCAAGCTGCTGCTGAGGCTGCAGGGAATGCTCAAGGTACCCATAAGGTGTATTGGGATGAAGGACTCCTTTATTCAGAGGCTAGAGACCCCAAGCCTGGCACAACCAGGAGGTTGGTTATACCTTTGAAGTTTAGGGGCTTCCTTCTTACCTTGGCCCATGATATTCCCCTTGCAGGACACTTAGGCCAGAATAAGACTTGGGACAGGCTTGTTCCACACTTTCACTGGCCTCACATGTCAGAAAATGTCAAGGAGTTTTGTCGCTCCTGTGTCACTTGCCAAGCCAGTGGTAAGTCAGGTGGCACAACAAAGGCCCCCCTGATACCACTACCTGTGGTGGGGGTACCCTTTGAAAGAGTTGGAATAGACATTGTGGGTCCCATGGATCCTCCAACAGCATCTGGGCACAGATTTATACTGGTGGTAGTGGATCATGCCACCAGGTATCCAGAGGCAATTCCCCTGAGGACCACCACAGCTCCTGTGGTGGCAAAAGCCCTCATTGCAGTTTTCTCAAGAGTGGGCTTTCCAAAGGAGGTTCTTTCAGACAGAGGTACTAACTTTATGTCTGGATACTTAAAAGCAATGTGGAAAGAGTGTGGAGTAAACTATAAGTTTACCACACCCTACCATCCACAGTGCAATGGGCTTGTGGAAAGGTTCAACAAGACCCTAAAGGGAATGATAAAAGGTTTACCAGAGAAGCTTAGGCGGAAATGGGACATCCTTTTACCCTGCTTGCTCTTTGTTTCCAGAGAGGTCCCACAGAAGGGGGTTGGCTACAGCCCTTTTGAACTTTTGTTTGGCCACCCTGTAAGAGGTCCATTGAGTTTGGTGAAGGAAGGATGGGAGTTACCTCTCAACAAGCCTAAACTAGACATTGTGGACTATGTACTTGGTCTCCGCTCCAGGATGGCTGAATACATGGAGAGAGCATCCAAAAACCTTGAGGCAAGTCAGGAATTACAGAAAGCCTGGCATGACCAAAAGGCTGTTCTGGTTGAGTACCAGCCAGGGCAGAAGGTGTGGGTGTTGGACCCAGTGGGACCAGCAGCTCTCCAGGAACAATGGACTGGACCCTACCCTATCATTGAAAAGAAGGGAGAAGTCACCTACTTGGTTGACTTTGGTACCCCTAGGAGCCCCCACAGGGTGCTCCATGTAAATCGTTTGAAAGCATTTGTTGACAGGGAGGACATGAGTCTCCTCATGGCCACAGATGGGGAACAGGAGGAAGAGAGTGACCCTCTCCCAGACCTGCTTTCCCAGAACCCTGATGATGGTTCAGTTGATGGAGTAGCCTTGGCAGGCAGCCTCACTGAGCAGCAACAGGTGGACTGCAGACAGGTGTTGCAGGCCCACAGACATTTGTTTTCACTCACACCCAGTCAGACTAACTGGTGCACCCATGAGGTGGACACTGGTGACAATCTGCCTGTGAAGAATAAGATCTACAGGCAACCTGACCATGTCAGGGATTGTATAAAGGCTGAGGTGCAAAAGATGTTGGAGCTTGGAGTGATTGAGCCATCAGAGAGCCCATGGGCTAGCCCAGTGGTCCTTGTGCCAAAACCTCATACCAAAGATGGGAAGAGAGAAATGAGGTTTTGTGTGGACTACAGAGGTCTCAATGCTGTCACTAGGACAGATGCTCATCCCATTCCAAGAGCAGATGAGCTCATTGATAAATTGGCTTCTGCCAAGTTTCTGAGCACATTTGATTTGACAGCTGGCTACTGGCAAATCAGACTAGCTGAAGAGTCAAAAGCCAAAACAGCATTCTCTACCCCTAGTGGACATTATCAGTTTGTGGTAATGCCCTTTGGTTTGAAGAATGCACCTGCCACCTTCCAAAGGTTGGTGAATCAAGTCCTTGCTGGGCTGGATGACTTTTGTGCAGCATATCTAGACGACATTGCTGTCTTTAGCTCCACCTGGGAGGATCACCTGATCCACCTGAAGAAGGTTCTGGAGGCCCTGCAAAAGGCAGGCCTGACTATCAAGGCTACTAAGTGCCAGATAGGGCAGAGCAAGGTTGTGTACTTGGGCCACCTAGTAGGTGGGGGTCAAGTTCAACCACTGGAGAGCAAGATCCAGACCATACAGGACTGGGCTCCTCCAACTACCCAGACACAAGTCAGAGCCTTCTTGGGCCTGACTGGGTATTACAGAAAATTTGTAAAGAACTATGGGTCCATTGTGACACCATTGAATGACTTGACATCCAAGAAGATGCCCAAAAAGGTTCAGTGGACAGTTAGCTGTCAAAAGGCATTTGATGACCTGAAGAAGGCCATGTGCTCTGCACCTATCCTGAAGAGTCCTGACTACTCCAAACAGTTCATTGTACAGACAGATGCTTCTGAGTTGGGGGTGGGAGCTGTGCTTTCACAACTTAATCAAGATGGTCAAGACCAGCCCATTGCTTTTATTAGCAGAAGGCTGACCCCCAGGGAGAAACGTTGGTCAGCTATTGAGAGGGAGGCCTTTGCTGTGGTTTGGGCCCTGAAGAAGTTGAGGCCATACTTGTTTGGTACTCACTTCCTAATTCAGACAGACCATAAGCCCCTCTTGTGGCTAAATCAGATGAAGGGTGAAAATCCCAAACTGCTCAGGTGGTCCATTTCCCTACAGGGGATGGACTTTACAGTGGAGCACCGCCCAGGGACTGACCATGGTAATGCAGATGGTCTCTCCAGGTACTTCCACTTAGAACATGAAGACTTATCTGGTCAAGGTTAAGTTTAATGTCCCTGCGTTGGGGGGGGGGGGGTTATGTAGGAGAGTAGGGTCTGCTATCCTATGGTCACCCCAATTTTTGCTTTTTGCTTCACTGGTTTTCGACTTACTGAGGCTGTGGGCCTGCTAATCAGACCCCCAGCCTGCTGTTCTCTCTCTAAATTTATAATACATGTGCTATAGGTACATACCACAATTGGAAATGGACTCCTTGTCAGCCCCTGTACCATGCACTATAGGTGCTCAGGGCATAGGTGCCACCAAGGCCTACCAGGGGCTGAAGCATAGCTTTTGCCACCCCTGGCTGGTTCTTAAATTGACACAACTGGCTGATCACTCAGCTGGGGCAAGTGGGTGTAATCACCCCTTGCTTAGATATAGTATACCTATATCTAAACCTATATCTGGACACATAGATAGCCTCTAAGCCACTCCTATGGAAGGCCTCATCAATCCTGGAGGCAGAGTGCGTGGTTTTATGTGAGATGGTGCTCTGGCATGAGCTGAGCCTGTCTGCGGCTGTCGGGAACAACTCCCTAAGCTGATCCGGGATAATGCCATACCATATACTCTTAAGCGCCTTATAATCCTCGCGGTTATATAGCAACTTTGGTTTGGCTTTATCAAAACATGTCGTGTAAGGTGTCATACGAATCGGAATACTACCCCCTCGCCAGTTCTGGCGACGGGGGTAGCATTCCACCCTTCTAGAGGGAGAAGACATGTTACTTTACTGAAACGCGGTTGATTTAAAATGAGCCTCAGATCCACAAAATGGATGCCCCTGCCACAGACACGGGTCTGGCCTCCTGCTGCTGACCGAAACCCGGCAGAGGAGGCCTGGACAAAGAGTTTCCTGTCACAGGGCGGTGTCAAACCACCCCAGACAGGAGATAGTGGATTGGAGTAGGGAGGTTTCAAAGAAACCAGACACTGCATGGGGAGCACAAGGCTGCCCCTTGCATAATCCGGCCAAACCGGTTCTGGGGCCTCCCAGCCCCTGTCCCAGCGCGGCCAGGATCAAAGGAGAGGGGTGTAACCACCCCCTTCCTGGGTCCCACCCATAGGAGGGGACCTAGCAGGATGTCCAACCCCCGAGATTCGAATAAGAGGGGGAGCAGTCCCAATGGAACTCAGATCATCCTGAAGAAACATAAGAAACGAATTCTGGACCCTTCGACTTTCTACACGACGTGAGAAGACTGAAGAATCTCCCTTGTGGTCAAGGAGTGACCACCCTGTGCAAACAGGTACCATCCAGCCCTCGACCCTTGCTTTGTTGCAGTTCCCGCCGGAACTCGAGCGACAGAGATCGACGAGATCAAGCTTGCCTGCCTTCTACCTGCCCGATCCACAGTCCCTGCAGAGCTGAGACCCGTGGAGGCGACCGGAAGCATGGGGCACGCCATCTTGAAAAGGCCACGAGACGCTGACCGTGCAGCCCACGAGTGATCCTCGAAGCTGTGCACCGGGGTTTGAGAAGCCCCAGCCCCGAGCTCCACTTGCACCAAAGCTCACCCCTCCACACTCGACGAGTGCTGCGTGGGGCCCTTCTGCTTGTGTGCGCTCGACGCGTTGGCCCGGTCACTTGCCAGCTGGCTTGTGGCCCCTGTGCCGACGAAACTTGAAATACGACTCGCTTTTCTGGTTGCTCCAGATCTGCACCAGCTCCTGTGAAAAGGAGCACCCACTCTGACCCTCCTGGTTCGAGTGATAAGCAATCTCCCGGTTCCGCGTGGATTGCTTTTGCCAAGTGCTGTTTGCTGCAATCTTGAAGCCGACGGTGCTGACGGCGAGAGCCTACGTGGGACAGATCGTGACCTGCTCCTGGACGTCGCAGATGCCCCAGAGCCCACGTGACAGCGGAGAGAAGCCTATCGACAACCGCCTGATTGCGCCCGACATTGCCTGGTTCCGTCCTGGTTCCACCCTGGTCACTGCTGAGTGACCCAGACTCTGTCCCCTCTGCTTTCAGGTACTTTTCTACTTCGATCCACCCTTGGATCGCACCGGACACTTCTGCTTCACAGCGCCTGCAGCTGCAACAGCTTCAAGCACCAAGAACCTGCGTGACAGAACCCGACGCCACTTCGACCCTGTGCACCCACGGCCTGTGGGTGAGGTAACATTGCAACGCCGGTGTCTATACACTGGTACACACCTCTAGGGTCTGTGTCTAAAGTTTTGTGTTCCTAGGTTCAGCGGAAGTATCTTTTAATTCACTTTAACTGACTTTTACGCACCATTGACAGTGCATTGGTGCGCGCCGCACTTTCCGTGCTGCACCCGTCTCCTGTGGGCTACTCCCGACTTCATCATTGCTAGTCCTGACTGCTCCCAGCGAATCTCTAGGCCCTAGGCCTAACCATTGTTCGATAAGTGTTACTTATACCACTTTTTTAATATATGGTCTGAGTGGCCACCCGCCCTCATCCATAATTGTGCAACTTTATATGTGTAACAGTGCTTTTGATTTAACGCTTGTGCCCCTTTCCTCATAAAGAGTACTGGGGAGTAATTTAGAAATAAATACATATATTTTTATAATATATACTTGTGTGGTGTCCTTTCATTTGATTACAGGATTGTATGTGGTAAAACAGCTCGCTTAACAAGACCTCTTAAGTTAAGCCTTTAAGGCTGCTTAGTCCATGCTACCACTAGGATAGCTTGTCTAACAAGGTTGACTTACAACCTGACATCTTTGGGGTTTGTTTGGACTGATACCAAGTGGTTCCAGAATTGGAAACACTACATATCAGGCCAACTTCTCACAACAGCCAACTATAGAAGATACAGGGTAACAAAATCCTTCCACGTTTATACCCAACAACAGCATGGTCCCCCCTGAACTTCTCACTTTTGAGCAAGCAGTATTGAAAGATCTGGCTTCTAACAATGATCATGCCCCCTTTCACAACCTGTCATCAGCCGAATCAGCTGCGGCAAAATTGCTCGCAAATGACACCACCATTGTTCTCAAGAAGGCCAATAATGGTGGGGCAACGGTGATCATGTCTACCATTGACTACGGCCCTGAATGTCAACGACAACTTGATAATACTAGGTATTACACACCAATATCTGAAAATCCAACAACGAGACTGGCCACCAAAATCTCCACCATGGTGTTTGTCTCAGAAACAAATGGGTGGATCACCAGAAAAGAGGCAGATTTTCTTATTGCTAAGGGACCAAAAATGTTTACTGCTTGCCCAAAATCCACAGAGATACTACACCAGTCCCGGGCGACCAATTGTCTCTGGCATAGGTTCACTACTTGAACCGTTGTCAAAATTTAGCAACCATTTTTTACAACCCTTGGTGAAACAAACTCTGTCCTTTGTACGCGATACTACTGACATCCTATGCATTATAGAAGAGATGCGAGACATGACAGACATTGATCCTCTTGTCAAATTGGACGTCGAGGCCTTATACACCAATATACCCCAAGGATCTACCCTTGAGGTCATTGAGGCTGCTCTGTAGCAGGAAGAATGGAATTTCCCAACACCAATTACATTCATCATGGAATTTGCCACTCTGGCACTCACTGAAAATGTCTTTGATTTTAAAAGGCAGAATTACCACCAGTCCCAAGGTACATCTATGGGTAGTACATTTGCCCCCAGTGTGGCCTGCCTCTACATGGCGGCTTTCGAGGGGAGGGTCACTCTACAGCCTGACAAGCCATACTCTGGTAATTTGAAATTATGGAATAAGGTTCATACACGACATCCTCATCCTTTGGAAAGGTCAAAGAGACACCTGTGAAAATTTCTGTCATTGGATTAATAGGCAGAACGAGTATCTAAAATTCATAAACACCATATCTGACACCAGCATACCTTTTCTGGACCTGAAGATTATACTAGCAAACGGCAATTTGAGTACAACACTCTACAGAAAGCCCACTGACAGAAACAGCTTGCTACTTTATAGTAGTCACCACTCGCAGGCCCTTAAAGAAAACCTACAGTTTGGCCACTTCTTACGCATTCGTAGGAATTGTAGTTCAATCACCGACTACAAGACTGAATACAAAATCCTTGCCAACAACTACAGACCAAGAGACTACCCACAGCACCAAATCATTAAATCTATGAAAAGGGCCAGAAACAATCACAGTGAGGCTCTATTGGAAGTGGTGCCCAAAGAACCAGAAGCAACGCTCATGTGTGTCACCTCTTTCACCTCTGGCTCTAGTCACATGAGAAAGATCATAAATAAAACACTGGGGCATCTTGAATACTGGGTCACTACAGTTACCTATACCAAGGTTCACTTATAAACACACTAGGAATCTGAAAGACATTCTTGTGTACACACAACTCAAGATGCCCAGGACTAATGGTCAGAGGTCTCTTTGGAACCTTCCACCAGTACAGGGCCATTACCCCTGCAGCTCATGCTTGGTGTGTCGCTAAACTGCACCAACTAAGGAGATTGAACTCTCTGACACTTTTACTTGGCGTCTTACCAAACACACAAACTGTAACACAACCCAGTAGATTTACATGATCACTTGTAGGTGCCAACTGAGATACATAGGCATGACTATGAGAGCTGTCAAAAAGAGGATCACAGAACATAAAAGTAATATCCGGTGCCAACGAGTATCGACCAAGATGCGTACCCATTTCAAAGACTTGGGCCACCCACCAGGTACCATTTGGTGGGCGGTACTCAAAGCCCACCCCCACATTACACAGAAAGCAAAATTCAGAATTAAGCAAAGTTGGATACACCGACTATCCACTGACCAACGTGTTTAAATGATGAAATCCTGTGGGGGCTTTGAGCTGCTTACTGTCTTTGTCAGAGAATGTCTGGACACACTTTGTTATACATAATGTTGACCACTGACACTGTACCATCTAAATACACAAGCAGTATATTTTTACACATCTTCATTGTCAGTGCATACCTGTCAAATAGTAGGTACACTGAATTGTGAGACTCCACTATATACTTCAGTTATTGACCTGAGATGAACTTCACAATTGTTTTGACCATACATGTGGATGAACCGCTCCAGTCCTTGAATCATGCAATGTCTCTTTGTGGTACTTCACCAATTATATTGATTGTCAATGCGACCCTTCCAATATTGCTTTCCCATATCTTCACCTACTACATTGACTTCTAGCGCGACCATTCCAATATGGATGCCGCTTCAATTCATGTAGTCACTTCCTATACTCGTACTGAGACAGGTCAACAGGCTATGCCCATGATTTCCTGATTGACTCTATCCCCGCCTACTGCAGGGATCCGGATGGTATAACAGTGCCTCGCCAACGCTGCTCTTCACCACCCATTTCTGGCTGAGGGGTAGGTCATCCAGCGCAGTGACGCTGAGTTAAGGTACAGTGGCAGGAACAACTCATGCACAATGTAAATAAAAGGAGTAAGACCAGGGGAAAGAGGAATTATTGGTCAATCTATCACACAGGGCCTTGACCGTGACTGAAAATTAAGTTCTGGAAAAGGGATTGGGATATGTCCCCACTCCTAAAACTGACAGGATCAGGAACTTTTTCCGCAACTTTCGTGGGGCTCTGACAGATGTCGGCAAAACAATCCTCTTGACATCAACAACCACACTGTCGATGAGTTGTAGTAAACGACGGGGTAACTGTCTGCACCTCCAGATGCACGCTGCCTTTTTAAAAAAGTGCACGCTTATGGTTTTGTCTTTTTGCGGGCACAGAGGCGGGGTTGGGGTCCCCCACTGCTTATTCCACGTGTCACCTCATCATTGTGTGGCTCAGGGGTTAGAGGCGGCAGACCCGGAATCTGAGATCGGTCCTGGACCAGGGTTCAATTCCCCGCCTCAGCGGGTCTTGGGCTAAAAATTCCACGGACTCGATAATTCTCTTCCCGGTGCCTCCTCGACTCACGGGTTCACACTCGGCGACTCTGGGCAATAGCTTGCTTAATCTCCACAACGGCCCCTCGCAGCGGGATGCCTGACTTTCACCCTGTGGACACCCTGTCGGGGCTTCTCACAGGGGAATACCAGGACGGGTTCCCTAGGCAAGCGCCAGGATGCCCTTTGTGGTGACAGGTTGCGCTATATAAGTATACCTACATTTACATTTACATTTACATTGATGTGCGGCTGGGTGGCAGACTTGGTGGGGTCAGTCTCCTCTGTGTACCTGGCTAACGGGGACTGTGCATCATTAATTATATTGGTGCGCTCTGAGTGGCCTCTTTTGCCCCTTGGCCGCTCGTAACTACAAGTGGTAGGCAATTGGTGTACGGCTGGTACCATCTGACACTCGGTTATGATACCAATAACCTTAATAATGCTTTTCTTTAGAACACTGTACCTAGAGGTGTCACAGCCCCGCCAGGCACTGTCGTGGCACGGGTACTAGAGCCTTAGGGTGAGTTTTATTGTCCTCTGTGAGCTACTGCACTTTGCTGATATGAGCAACTATTTTAATATATTTCAATATATTTTTATGAACTCACGTGTGCTACCAGTCTCATTATCACTATATGTGACACTGTGAGTCACCTGCATTGATACTTTGGGTCACTATTATTGGTTTTATCCAGAGAGAGTTACATTGTTTAAAAATATACATTGTCGCTGATGCCTATGTTCATGTATTCTTTTTGTTTTCTTTGGGATTTCCCTCAATACATTCAGGTACTTTACCTGTTGACGTGGTAGGTAGATTGGCCTCATCTACCACAGTGTGTAGATAGTTTGCATATGGTCCTGATGAATTGCCGTATGATCCATAGGACGTTTGAGGCAAGAAACATGTTGACCCCCATTAGAGTACAGCGCTAAGATCTCGAACCATTCTTTTTCAGATAATTTGCCTCTCTATCTCCTTTTTAATCAGGTGGGAGCCATTCTATTAAAATTGTTCTTCGGACTACCCAACCTGTTTTAGCCTTCACCAATCTCACAACACATCTACACTTTCCCAGGCCCCTCACCCACACCTCACCAAACGGCAAAGAACAAAAGATCTCTGCCAAAGAGCCCCACTATGGGTGCCCATTAGGTACTGCAGTGCCGACCCGACGTGGAGCAGACCCAATGATGAAGCATGACACCTAGCTGGCTGGGTGTGAAGGCCTTAGTTCCGAAAGCAGGAATCCCCCTCCCTACTCTTTTACTATAGAACTACACTGTCCTACAGTCTCCTTTCAGTGTACCTCTCTTCACCACACTTTGAGGGGCTATCAGTCGAGCCAGTCATTTGGCGTAGCAATTGCAAAGCCGTATCTATTAAGATTATGGGTTGTGCAACCACTCGAATGTAAAGTCATTTGCATTTAGCTTGAGGCGTGCTCTGCTGTAATTAGTACAATTCAGGATGGGTATTGGGGCTGCTAGGGTACTAGCCAGCAAGGCATATTTAAATACCTAGTACAATTACGTTTTGCATGAACTTTGCCCAAACTATTATTATCAGAAGACATAGGTGTTTCTAAATACTCTACTTATTGCACTAATAAATTACTGTTAACATCGATTAAGATATTTAACTTCTAAGAGTATCTATATGCCAATAGTTTAATTTTAAAAAATGAAGGTTAAATTAGTATCAAAAGCATGTACGGTGTGATTTGATTCGGATATAATGGCACGAGTCAATCTGAAATAATACAGAAGTCTAGCCCCATGAGTGCAAAGGTAGTTACCCAGTCCTACGAGTCCATTTGTTAGGTCAGGTCCTAAGTGCTTTCTCAATAGACATAGTATGGCTGCTGTATATGTGGTTTAGAAGCAGGTAAGCTAGCCAATGTACAGCTAGGTGTGTCCTGGTCAGGTCCGTTTACGCCGACCACCATTAAGAGAATCTCAGTTAGATTCATAAAGTGTCCCATTCAATACTGTATACTTCTGTGGCAGGTCTAGCACTTTCTGCACCTACCTTATGCATTTCACTGAACCACCTGCTAAACCTTTGCAGAAAGTAGACCATGTTAACTGACATGCCTGAAGTATTTAGTGTTGGTGTTGAAAATGAGCCCATAATCCAATCGATGCCCAGGCTGCTGGCGCAAACCGCCTCTTAGTTCCCATGTTGAATAATTACCAAAATAAAGAGACGGGCGCTGGAAGCAGGAATCAAGAACAGAGTTTAATTCTCATGAGGAGAGCCAGTCATTTCGGACACGAAACACAGTGTCTTTCGGGAGGTGCTCTAACAAGTGAGCTGAGACTCTTGCTTTTATACCTTACAAAACACTTGATGGTACAATTAGGACAGTATGACGCAAAAAGGAAAACATCCCTATAATCCTCGTGTCAATCCTACCCCGCATATGTTCACAATGGGGACCCTTGACCTGCTGATAAGAGGGGAGGGCAATCACGCAGCTGAGTGTTCCGTCAGCTGATTAGGATGTATGCGCCTGATCATAGCCCAGGGGGTGGGATGGTTGGGATCAATAGAGGATCCTTTGAAGAGGAGTGACTTCATACAATAAGGGCAGTAAATGGTATCTCCTGGCTCAGACGATGGCCTCGGACATGTGTGGTCAGCCGGACTCGGGGGAAGGGGTCATCAAAGGAGTGGTATTCATGCCGCGTGGACAATCGAGCGCGGAGGGAAGGCTTGTCAACAGAGGGGCATTCATGGAAGGGAAGGAGGTGTTGGTCAGGCGCGGCCGTGACTCTCAAGGACAGGGCCTTGCAGAAGAAGAGGGTTTATGACTTGCCCATGTGAGGAGAAGGGAGGGGTAGCCAGGGTGGACACAGGGACAGAGTCACACAGAGAGAGAGAGAGAGATCTTATGACCCGTACATGAGAGAGCGGGGGCAGCCAGGTGCAGCTGGGGAGGGCTATGTCAGCTAAGGCGAAGGATGCCTCTTCAAGAGGGAATGGAGGGGGTCTTGTGCGGGTCAAGCAGGAGAGTTGCCTTTCACAGCAGGGTCGCGCAGAGGGAGAGGGTTTCATGGTCTATGCACGAGAGAGGGGGTGTAAGGTACGCGCAGGTGGGAAGCCGGGGATCCCAATGGGTAAAAGGCCATGGTGCCTAAACTGGCTGTACATATGCATAGGGGTATGGGCTCTTACTGGCAGAGTGATACGGTCAATAGTTTACGGTATTCATGGTGCGCACAGAGAGAGAGGAGTGGGAGAAGAAGGGGAATGAATGCTGTCTATGTACATCAATTTCTTCAACTTTCACAGTCGCCCCTTTTTACATAACAGCAGTCATTTTTGCAATTGATGAGTTTACAGGTAGACAGGCATCGTTGATGAATTAGCATTTTGTCGATACTAGCATTCGGCGTACAATCATAGACAGTCAAGGTGATGGGCAGAGTGCAGCACATAGGAAATTGCATTTTCGTTGTGTTCCTGACAATAAAAAAAAACGCACTACATAGCATAAATCTTTCTAGCTTAAAAATGTGACCAATGAACAGTTTCGACCAGGTAGTTGAGAGCGGAATTCAGTTCAATTACACAAGATCTCTTCGTCACAGTGTCTTTTTATTTTTGAGCCATCACTGGTAGGCTCTAGTCCATGTACTTTCGTTGGCGCTGTTGAGCACCGGCGGTGGAGCTATAGGTCCAGCTCAGTCCTATCCTTTCGCGTTGCAGGGTGCGGTCAGTCCTCTGCTGTTAGACCACAGTCCTGTTCCCTAAACAATCCGGTTGGTGGCGCCTTATGCTCGGCACCCATAGTTCTATGGCAGCACCCTATTTCCAGTGGAATGCGGTTCTTTCCCTTGGCAAAAAGTCACGTGGAAAAGAGGGTGAGTGTAGTTCAAATAGTCGATAGGTGAGAGGGCGGAGTTGGGTCAGAGTTCCTGGGACACGCAAAAGGGACCAAGGGAGCAAAGGATAACAAGCAGGCAGGCCCATCAATCGGGCCCAAAGAAGGGGGACAGAGACTCCAGGCACACGTGGGTTAGCTGACGGAAAGCTTCAAGGCGGCCCGTCATTTTTCATTTTCCACGTTGAAATTGCGGTCTCGTCCCGTATCCTGTTGCTCTGCGGCTCCACCTTTGGTCGAGGTCACACGAGTCCCAAGATCCGCAGTCAGGCTGTACGTCACATCTGACCCATCTCCTTCGGTGATCGTGAATCTTTGAATAGGTACAAGACAAGGTTTTAGAGAAATGGCAGAAGAAGATATCTACGCATGTGAATTCCTCCCTCAACTCTACGCATTTGGGAGATACGTTCATTGGTCACAGTCAGAGGTCCTATTACCAAGCAGTGCATGTGTCAGCATTCCTACTGAGTTTATGGCAGGTTTATTCATTGTCCTGTTTATAACTCAAGTGAGGATAAATGAGATTCCCATCAACTGTGCGTTACATCATATTCAACATTACGGAGCATTTCCCTTCAGGACTGGCTAACATTTTCAGACAGGGCGGGGGTGCCATCATCGACAGTCAGGTAAAACAAGATTTTCTCGAGGGTCAACAGCTACTCATGGTCATTATGTTCATATCCGGGACAGCAACTGGGTTCTATCAAAATGGGGCGGGGATGCTTCGGGCGCTTACGCTTCGGTGCAAAAGGGGGGGTGGGGCAATCTGGGCATTGGGGGTCAATCTAGACGTTGGCGTTCGTCTCTGAAGAACAGACATAAGGTGCCATTGACATACAGTTCCCCTATAAATGGCCAGATTTGGGGGACTTTAGTCGTCTTACCTGTCCTTTCCTTCTCAGCCAATTCAAGTTCATTCATTTTGCAGAAAGGAGAGGCAGTAGTATGGCGAGATACAGTCATTTTAGTTTTCGGTCAATTTCGCTGAACACCTTCGTGTTCAATATGTATCAAATCAGACTGGTACCGGTGGGGTACAGTTTTACCAAAAAAAGAGGGAGAGAAAATAGGGAGACTCTCATAGAGAGTGAGAGTCGTCCGCAATCTAAACGAGCCATTCGGTACACGTATGACATGTAGAGAGAGAGATAAGGGGGTGGAGAGAGAGAGAGACGTGTACGAAAATAGGTCATTTAGTGCGCTCACAACACGGAACAGCAAAGGTCAGGTAACACGCAGATACAGACAGAGGGAAGACATAAATTCGTACATTACACACACACAAACTCAGACAGGGAAGACGGCACATGTATTACACATATACAAGACATTCACGACAAGACAGGAAACAATTGTTAGCCTACAAGATCTGTTTTTATATATATATCCTACGTATCTTTACTATCCTATTTATCTACGTGCTTAGCTCTTTCTACCCTTCCCCCCTTTCCCTTCTCGCTTGTCACGCCTGCGAGCGTTCCCAATTACCAATACTCACACCTCGGTTGGTCGATCAGTAATTAACCTGGTCGTGCTAGTTACCCATGGTCGGATCCTAAACCATTTTTCTGTTCCCTCCTTTGGTGGGAAGTTCTCCAGGCTGAGGCAACGGCAAGTATTGATCGGGAGAACAGTCGGACAGCTTGGCTATATCTATAAGAGTGTGAGAAAAGGGGGTAGTGCATTTTGAACATCAGCAACATTTCTAACTTCCTAGACGGGTGGTGCCGTGGCAACCCTTACCCGTATAATTTTTCTTTGTCCTTTCCCTACCTAGTCAAACGTCCAGTTACATTATTTAACACGTCATTTCTAGTCAATTTTTCGTCATTCAGTACCTGTCCAGTTTCTATGTCAGTCCATCCTCTCAGTCGCTATGTCCTAAGGAGGAACAGTCATGTTAAGCCTACGTCTTTCAAAAACTTATCGTTATAATGACTACACACATATTCCCTCTTTCCCTTTTTCGTCGGTGGTCCGACCGTCGCTCTTCCACACTTCAGCCGACGTTCTGACGTGACCTGCAGAAGGGAGGGAAAAGAAGGGGTGGGGGGGGGGCAGCATTCAAAGTACATCAGCATGTAGTAGTCAAAAAATGTTTTTACCTACCACCTACTCGACCTATCTCCGCGTACTGCATTTCTTTACTATCTCGGCGTTTAAGCCTAGGGGGACCAGTAATGTCAGATAGATGATCATTGACGATCTACATATCTACATGAGTTACTCGGTCGTAACCCTCTCTGTCGGGTGCAAGGGCGACGGCCAGGTAGCATTTCTGTGGTGTCATTTTAGGGGTGTCTAAAACACTTTTCCTGGCCGCCTGCGATACATAATGTAGCTGCTAAATATCTAATCCCTTTTGATCTACATCCTTCATCATACTTATTCTTCGCTCACAGTAGTAGGGCATCCAAAACTCATTGATGCAACTGCTACAACCATGCTTTCTTTTTCAAAGGACTTTTAATAAACGAAATTGGTGGCAGTTCATTGCATAAAGTGCAGCAGTGCAATAAAATCGTATTAAAATTTTCCTACAGAGCAAGCATGATGCATGTCAAGAATTCAGTTTTAATTATTTCATAAATTCATTATCCAATACTCATTCTTTATCTAAATTACACCAATTCATTTTCCAAATCATAATCAGTACCCACCCTAAGTCAGTTCATTATCCAAGCACATACTCGACATCCTTCATATCTACTTTCATTATCCAAAAAACTGCATATAGATCTCGGGACAACAAGCTGCGCAATCAGGGTGCAACAAAGTTTATTCAAAACGTCTCATTTTGTGTCGGCGCCATTTTGGGAGGGGTCAGGCGAGTTCCAGCATAGTCAGAATGTCTCTAGTCTCGCATGGTTGGCCCAGAACCTTCCGTTGGCAGTTCAAAAAGTTTTGTGCTATGTGGTTAACAGTCTAACAATATGGACCATGAGTCAAAGAGTGGGAAGGGCGGCAACAATTTTCCTACCGGGTCATCCTGGTGTTCCTCCGGAACTGAACAAGTCTGTGCCGCGGCTGCATTTTAGCCATTTCCAATCCGAGGCTGGCGCCGGCAGGAGCTGCACCGGTGTCGTGGTTCCCAGTGAAGGGGGCGGGGGCGCCCATGAGGAGGGATCGGGGTGCCCCCCCGGCTCTCATAGAATCTTCAAGGTCGAGGAGAGAAGGCATGGAGCGTGTGCCCGTCCTGGGCAGAAGACCGCTTTTTGATGTTGACCCTCTTTAAGTAAGAGCATTGGGGTGTCGCTGGAAGCCTCCACCTGGAGGGAGGTGGGGGAGGCTCGTTCGCGTCACCTCCCCCTTCCAGCGACCCCGCGCCGTTCCTCGGCTCCGTCGCTTCGATATTGGCCGTGCTGGCTATTGAAGATGGGGGGGGTGGTCGGCGGCTGAGGCAAGACAGCCCCCCCTTTTCTCTTGACATGTGGCGGGACTACCTGGAACTGTCCAGGCGTCGACATGTGGCGGCACTACCTGGAACTGTCCAGGCGTCGACATGTGGCGGCACTACCTGGAACTGTCCAGGAATTTGACATGCGGCGGGACTACTTGCAAGCGCCGCCATTCTCGCTTTTGGCTTCGGCCTTCTTCGTGGGTCGGACCAGGCGAGAGACAGAAGGGGGGGGGGTGGTCGGTGGCTGAGGCAAGACAGCCCCCCCCCCCCGTGGCCTGCAGGGCAGCAGAAGAGGAGAGAAGGAGAGGTCTCTGTCATTCTTTGGACCGCCTGCCCAACATCATCTCCTCCTGACCGTGGCCAGGCGAGCCCCTCGTGCCTCGAGGCCTCGCCTTCCGGATGGGCGTAACCGCGAACCTGTTGCACTTCGGGAGCTTCCGGAATGGGGGTAGGTACCTATTGAATTGTTTCTATTTCATGTGACCGTTATTTTGGGCGTGGCGGGCAATGAGGCAGACATGTTGGGAGCAGGAACAGGCAGTGAAGCCTAGCTACCTCGTGGCTATTTTTGCTGCCAAACTTTTCGCCATTTTATATTTCTTATTATGAACTATTTCTAATGTTTCTTATTTTTAGTGAAGTCAAAAGCTCATCAGGGGGTTACTGACTTAGCCTGATTTCTTTTTATTTTTCTTTCTCTTCCTTAGCGTGTTTCGAGCTAAAGCTTTCTGTTAGTAGGGAACGGTGATCACTTCATATTTTTTATGTGTCCTTTTCACTACGGGGTACTTCTGGACGGACCAGACGAGTTCCCTCCAATAAATGGTCCGGGGTGGAACGAGATTATTGATCAAAAAGGGGAACATATATTCCTTCATTAGGGTATCATCCTGGACAGACCGAGCGATGTACTTCCATTTACTAGGGTAGCCTCCTGGACGGACCAGATGGTCTACTTCCACTAAATGGCCCATGAGCGGGGAGCATATGTCCTCCATAAGGGTAGTCTCCTGGGCGGACCATGCGAGCTACCCCCCAAATAACCAAACAGTGGGGAGTGGGTAGGACTGACGAATTCACAAAGGGGCATAACCTACCCTTTACTACTTGCAAAGACTAGATAGAATATTTCTATTCCACGTTGTTTGCAGGCAGAAAATACCTCAAACGAAACAATTCCTGGAACAACAGTGTCCAGGCAACCAACCAATCAGTGGGGAGAAAAACAGGCATGACGGATTACAACGGGGACAAATGTCTGCATTACCTGCCCTTCACTATCCAAAAAGGAAGACAGAATATTTCAACTCGTCTCAGTTTGTAGACAGGGAAGATCTCTAAGAGCAACAATCGATTATTAATCGACTTCAAACAATCAGTGGGGAGAAAAGTAGGCATGACGGATTACACCGGGGACAAAAGTCTGCATTACCTACCCTTCTCTATCTGCAAAGAGGGACGACGTTCCTATTCGCCGCTGTTTGCAAACAGAGAATGTCTCGTTCTCAGAAGAGAACCAATATGTCAAGTAGCCTTCAAAGCTAAATGAACCAATACCAACAATATCAGTATACAAATACCGATTTTCAATACAAACAATCAATCAATCAGGTGGATAGAGCCACCCTACCAATCAGGCGTAAAAACACCCTACTTAATCTTACCCGGACCGGACCATACGGATAGTTCTTCGACTTCCTCCTCCAGCGCCCGATCGTTCTCTTACTCCATGTAGCATTCCTATGGGATTCCAGTCAGGACAATAGGTCACCTCAAGAGAGGTCCGTTCAGAATTGGTGAAGTTCTTTTCGATCGGCAGCCGGGCGAGGGCCCTCTCAAGGCAGGCATACCCCGATCATTTAGATGTTCACTTCTTCGTCTGGATCTCTCTTATCGGACCCTATGTCACTGATGGACCCCGCGTTGGGACGCCAATTGTTGAAAATGAGCCCATAATCCAATCGATGCCCAGGCTGCTGGCGCAAACCGCCTCTTAGTTCCCATGTTGAATAATTACCAAAATAAAGAGACGGGCGCTGGAAGCAGGAATCAAGAACAGAGTTTAATTCTCATGAGGAGAGCCAGTCATTTCGGACACGAAACACAGTGTCTTTCGGGAGGTGCTCTAACAAGTGAGCTGAGACTCTTGCTTTTATACCTTACAAAACACTTGATGGTACAATTAGGACAGTATGACGCAAAAAGGAAAACATCCCTATAATCCTCGTGTCAATCCTACCCCGCATATGTTCACAATGGGGACCCTTGACCTGCTGATAAGAGGGGAGGGCAATCACGCAGCTGAGTGTTCCGTCAGCTGATTAGGATGTATGCGCCTGATCATAGCCCAGGGGGTGGGATGGTTGGGATCAATAGAGGATCCTTTGAAGAGGAGTGACTTCATACAATAAGGGCAGTAAATGGTATCTCCTGGCTCAGACGATGGCCTCGGACATGTGTGGTCAGCCGGACTCGGGGGAAGGGGTCATCAAAGGAGTGGTATTCATGCCGCGTGGACAATCGAGCGCGGAGGGAAGGCTTGTCAACAGAGGGGCATTCATGGAAGGGAAGGAGGTGTTGGTCAGGCGCGGCCGTGACTCTCAAGGACAGGGCCTTGCAGAAGAAGAGGGTTTATGACTTGCCCATGTGAGGAGAAGGGAGGGGTAGCCAGGGTGGACACAGGGACAGAGTCACACAGAGAGAGAGAGAGATCTTATGACCCGTACATGAGAGAGCGGGGGCAGCCAGGTGCAGCTGGGGAGGGCTATGTCAGCTAAGGCGAAGGATGCCTCTTCAAGAGGGAATGGAGGGGGTCTTGTGCGGGTCAAGCAGGAGAGTTGCCTTTCACAGCAGGGTCGCGCAGAGGGAGAGGGTTTCATGGTCTATGCACGAGAGAGGGGGTGTAAGGTACGCGCAGGTGGGAAGCCGGGGATCCCAATGGGTAAAAGGCCATGGTGCCTAAACTGGCTGTACATATGCATAGGGGTATGGGCTCTTACTGGCAGAGTGATACGGTCAATAGTTTACGGTATTCATGGTGCGCACAGAGAGAGAGGAGTGGGAGAAGAAGGGGAATGAATGCTGTCTATGTACATCAATTTCTTCAACTTTCACATTGGCAGATCTACAAATGGGATGTGTTAGCTCCTGCAGAAACATCAATTGAAGTTACTTTATTAGATTATTTTTGTTAAAAGCTGTGGTGTATTTGGAAGTCCACCTTCATTAGGAGAATTAAAACTTAAAGATTCTACAGATTCTGTTTATGGTGCAGTGGAATGCCCAGGCATCGCCATGGCTGGTTGGGATTGGACGGTAGAACATCTGGGACTATCTGTTGTTGTAGGCAAAGTCCAGCGCCTTACTGGTGGTAATGTGCTATTAAGGTCCATTTTACTTCTCAACGTGTCCTATGATATTGTTTTTTCCTTTAGGGTATTGTTTTTATCAGCTCAATAATTTAGAATGTATTGTGTACTCTGATTTGATTTTTGATCTGCATATGGTTCCGGTCTTGTAAAAATAAAAAAAGCTTACTAAGTATGTAATCTTTAAATGTTAGATGTACTGGAGACTAATGTCATTTTGGGTGACTGTCTCACTCGGGGTCACGGAGGACATTGTCCTAGTTTTGCACTTTGCATTTACATGTTATTAATGTCATGTGTGTTAGACCAATATTTCGAATTAAGAAACCAGGAGGCATCAGGCGATCACACAAAAGTCCAGGACTGGAAACTGTTGTTGTGACCAAAGCTTACAAAAGGATAATGGTTTTTACTTGTCTACATTTTCATAGATTTTAACTTCAGTTAATTATTATGTAATATGTGTTTTTCTCATGCTTTTATGATTTTTAACGAAATCAAATAAAAGTAATACTTACTTACTGATTGGAAACAGTGGTAAACCTGGGGGGGGGGGGGGCAGTCCTATTGTATTACTATGTTATGTTCTACATACAGAGCAGGAAAGAATTTGGAAATGGATGTGCCCGTACTATGTATTAGGTTGCGCTTTTTTCGTTTTTGTGATCTTTCCAGTTCTTTCGCTGCACGCATTCCCTTTATATGGCTGTCAGACTCTGGCCCTTGCATTTTATCCAAGAATGAGTTGCATTTTTGGACTAGTGGTTTCCCCTTTAATGCTGTAAGGATGGGCTCGAAACATATGAAATGTTAGTAGCTTAAGAGCCTGTCCTAGCTGAAGATTTCAGACATCATATGGAACTTTTGACAGCCCTGGTTGAATAAGCCTGTTAGACTGACATGTTTGCTCGGCGAATAAATCACTTTCTTTGGGAGTTCAGAGTCTTTAAGCATCTCTGTAGAATGTTATGGTAAGGCTCTGTCGACTGGACAGCAAGCACAGAGTACAGAACCACGCACATGCTGCCTGTTACCAAGGTGGGCTGAAGCCCAGCGGATCAAGTAAACCTACTGAGTTACTTCCTGGAAAGAGGGTGCAAGCAGCTGTTCCTGTCAAAGGGAACCCCCTAGACAGCACGTGGAGAGGTGATTTTTCTTCTGAAGGGCAGAGCACAGCCCAGCGCCTGGGTGCTCCAAACACCACTCTCGGCGTCACCTCGCTCTAACCTTTTGCTCTGCACTGGAGGTCAGCAGAAAAGCGCCCTGACACGATTGATTTTCGGAGTCCGCTGATCAAATGTTAGTTACTCAGTGAGAAGCCTCGACGTCAAAGGAATGCGGGCTGGGAGGGGGCGTCTGCGGCAGTTCCCAGTACTCTTACGGGTCGTCTCTCGTTGCCAAGTTGAACAGCTCCAGGGCTTCGTCGTGCATTGCGCGCTTTTACTAGTATCTCCCAGGCAGGGAATAGCGACGTTTCTTCTTGAAATAAGATGGTATCCAGTTTCCTGGCTTTTGTTAGTGTTTTTCACCTCTGATAAACAATGTCTGAGCAATAAATCTAACGCTAAAAGGTGTCCCATACGTGTGGGGCTCGCCCACTCGTTGCCACTTAAAGTGTTTTGTGAAGTGTTGCCCTGTAGTAGTAATGCGGAGAACAGAACTACAAAAAAAATAGGAACACAACTTCAAGGTTGAGTGAGCTACTCACACATGGAATGGAACACATTGGGGGATCCCATGCTATATTTAACACTTTACACTAGATAAGGAGGTTATCTATTTAGGTCTGGCCTACAGCGCGCTTATGCTGCCTTGTCAGCCTCATGTTGTCGCGATAAAAATACGTAGAAATGTATATGCATAGAAGGGATTTTGTTCACATGTAATTTTAAATTTGCTTCTTTAAACCCCTGCCTACAGCAGTGGGTCTGCTCGCTTCAGACAATAGCTCTCTTCACAGTGAGTAATACATTTTGCACGTTGAGTAATAAACTTTGCACCTTGATAGAAGCGCACTACAGTGTCGGCTGGTAGACCTTTCTCTGCTTTCATTTCTGGTTTAGGGCGTATTTTGAAGCTTAGTGGGTGAGATACTGTCACAAACGCCAGATGCAGACTGTCCATCTTGTTACAAGTGCATTATATCCTATGGAACTTGTAATAAGGCAGATAGGATATCCGTCACATATTTGTCACTGTGTAATGCGTACGCCAAACTTAAAATCAAACCCTTATATTCATGCATTTTTTTATTTATTTTTGCAATCAGTTGTTTTTTTCTTACAAAACCATGCACGCCACCTATAGATGGAACCATTTTTACTTTTTAAATAAATATAAGACTTTTAATGTCTATTACATGTGTTTGAAAAAATATATAAAACAATTTTAAAAAAGCATGTTAGGCTTTGCAATACCAGACCAATTTGCTTTACCAGTGCTTGTTTAACATTGTATGTATCATTTCAAAATACTCCCACTCTGGAAAGTAGTTTTGGGTAAACATTCAAGACTGCCTGAAGGTGCCACACCTAACAAGGGGTCCATGTTGTACCTATCTGATGTAAAGATACAATTGAGCTCTTAGCTGTGAATGTCTGTTGACTCCACAACATGTTTCTATCTGCTAACTTCAGTTTTGCTTCAGGTGTTTTGTTCAAGACTTTCTGGTTTCTCTGACAACACGGATTTCCCTTTCCTATGGCCACGCCCCTCTTTAGAATTCCCGAACTCTGAGGTCACATGTGCCTCCTGTATTCTCGCAGCCTGGGGGCGAAGACACTCCTCTAGTGAACTGACAGCTGTGCCCTGGTGCCCATGCACCATGAGCCAACTCCGATTCCTCTGCTAGTAAACCGGAGTACACGCTTGGAATGGTTTCCTTGAAATCTCAAAACTAACACAAATACCCCACAATAACCAAACCACACTGCCCTTGAGTTCTGGAGTAGCATGTTACTCACCACGAAGTGCTTCAACGCTCTTCAGTCGTAGTAAGCGCTATCTACATGCAAGTACATTTCATAGAAAGAGTGCAACAATGCAGAGAGAGGTGGAAGAGGATGGAATGCTCTGACGTTGATGTCTCGCGGTTCAACCCGAGCTCTGTAGCCGCAGCTCGTCGCACACAGGGGTACAATCCATGCAGATGTGCAAGAATCCAGAGTGCGCCGCGCAGCTGTGGTGAATGCAAGAGCGCACTGCATGTGTCACGTGACACCGGGTCACGCATGGCAGCTCTGTAGAATGTTTGTGACGGAATCAAAACAACTGTTTACATAACGGAGAACATAGTGTTGAATGCTGCGGTTACTTTAAAGGAGCATCCGTAAGCGGCGAGGTTAAACCATTTTAGATGGATAACAAACATATACATATTAAATATACATTAATAATTAGAAACAAAACCGTTAAAACCCATTCCCCCAAATTCAACCCAGCCTCGGAGCTCCAGAATATTGTGGTAGAAGGGATTTATTTTCCAGCCTGCTCACTCACTCGGAGCAGGGGACCCGCTAATCTTACCCCGGACGGTAACTTTCAAACACTCCCACTCCAGCCTCGGAGCTCATTCGCCACGGCATGCCTCTGAGCCCGTATCCGAGCTGGGCTCCAAAGTTACTACAGAGGACCCCATAACAAGCACCATAGCATGAAATAACATGGCATGTGTCCTTGCTAGCACATATTCACCTGGGAGGTACTTGGCACTATGTTGCAGATGTTTATTGTTGCCCGACTATATGGTACTCCTTTCATCCATCTTAGGGGTGTGACAGGCTGTATGGACTGCCAAGGAGTCCCACAGAATCACGCATTAGTGAACGGTACCACCTGGCGCAGCCATGTCATATGGGACACCCCATTCCAGCCCTGGGGTCCAACAGGTGCATCGGCAATCCACTAAGACTACAACACCCATAATGCACTAGGTCATTAAATAAAAGCACAGGGTTGAAGAATAATGTTTTCGATGACATCTGGTAAACTTATTTTCAAAACAGTGTCTGTAGAGCTTTGTTACAAATATGAACTTTCACAATGTTGCCAAGTGGACGTGTGTTAGCATACTTTTCCCTAGACAGTGTAACGCTGGTTAAGACATTTCACATACAAGCAGTTTCTTTCTTCATGCATAAGAGACGTGACAACAGGTGCCATGCGACCCGCGCAGCCTCTCCCGTTTGTATGGCATGATCAGGCGAGTACAGACACCCACGTAACCCACGCCACAAGTGTAGAGTGAAATAGAGAGCCCTTACCAGCCTGCGGGCAGGTGAGGCGCCGCCGCGTCGGGTCCCGCCAGTCCACGCGCCCGGGTCCCACCAGTCCACGCGTTCGGGTCCCGCTATTCCACGCTCCCGGGTACCGCCAGTCCACGCGCCCGGGTCCCGTCACTCCACGCGTCCGGTCCCGCCAGTCCACGCGTCCTGCGCCTCTGCTGGGAAGCGGAGAGCAAAATGTTTCAGAAGCCAAAGGCACAAACACACCGAGAGCACACAGCAAGCAAAGCCGGGAACGAGCTGCCACTCCCACCTCCGAGAGCTGCCTGTGAGCGGGTGATTCACAACATAAACTATCCGCAGGAATGCCTGGAGTACAAAGAGAGGCCATTAACGGCGCCCGAGACAGGCGGGTGACAAAGAGACAGCCCGCTTCACAGCGCTGCCCTGGACCAGCGCTGCCGCGCGCCCCCTTCATGCCCAATCCAGAGCCCACTGGCACATAATAGATGCATTCCCGGAGGAAAAAAAGGTGCGCATCTTTTATTCTACAAACAGCCACGGCACTTGAAGACCTCTCCTTAAAGTGCAGCCGCTCCGAGGCCGGCACCGGCCACGCTTCTTTGCATCTTGTGGCGTTTCAGAGATGACCATTTAATTCTAACATTAACATATTTTAACATATAGTATTCCATGCAAGTATTGATGCTTCATAGCACTTTAACTCCGGGTGATATTATTATGGCAAACACTAGCACAACTTTCATTAACCTAAGATACACTGCTCTGGTGGCACCGCTGCTATTCAAAACAAGCTTTGGCAATGACAACAGGTCCGGCTTATAAATACAAGTGACTATTCAGGCATTGATGGGATAAGCCTCTCAAAGATCATGAAACATGCTGTCTATCAACGACTCCTGCACTCCTGAATCCAGTCACATGTCCGATAGCACATTCTTCTATTCGCCCACTTATTAAACCACAATTAAACACATATACAGACTCAACCACGTATGCAAGATCAACGAATAGAAATACGAAACATGTTGTTGCCTAAATGTGGGGTCGTATTCTTGCAATAGCAAAATAAATGAAAGAAATCAGTCAGGACCATCTTGTAACTGCATTGGATGTTGGTTGTTACAACGCATGTTGTAACAACGCATGTCTTTACCACGCAAGTCTTACAACGCAAGTCGTTAAAACGACTTGCGTTGTAGGGCGTGGATTTAGGAATCTTATAATTTTATATTCCAACACCAGTCCCCGTAACAGTAGGGAAGGTGTTGGAATATAAAATTGCAAGATTCCTTATCCCACAGCGCCATCCAGCGCAAGTCGTAGTAACGACTTGCGTTGTAATAGCTGCGGGATAAAGGCACTGCGGTGTAAAAACCGCGTCGTAAACGATGTTCCCGGTGGCGGATGTACGTTGTTACAACGCATGTTGTAACAACGCATGTCTTTACCACGCAAGTCTTACAACGCAAGTCGTTACAACGACTTGCGTTGTAGGGCGTGGATTTAGGAATCTTATAATTTTATATTCCAACACCAGTCCCCGTAACAGTAGGGAAGGTGTTGGAATATAAAATTGCAAGATTCCTTATCCCACAGCGCCATCATGCGCAAGTCGTAGTAACGACTTGCGTTGTAATAGCTGAGGGGTAAAGACACTGCGGTGTAAAAACCGCGTCGTAAACGATGTTCCCGGTGGCAAATCAATGGTATATTAAGGACAGTACCATTTCATGATGGTCACCTGGTTTAGAGGCAGTGGCCATGAGGTTGCAACGCACTATAAGTGACAGGCAGCTGGCCCATTGTGGCCTGTCTGGGAAGATGAGGAATGTTCTAAAAAATGGGGGTACATTTAATCATTGATGACATCATTAATGAAATCTCAAATGCCATAATTGATGTAATCACTGGTGACGTCTCACATTATATCAACCATTATATTGTGATTCATACTACTCCATTAATCCTTACAGTATTTTAAAAAAGAAAGCCGATAATAAAGAGCAGGGCAGCTGTAATTATGCATGAGGAGAGTACCAAATTATGTGTCAGGGTCCACTAAATTATATGGTAAGATTTAGATGTTTCTAAATACTCTTCTTATTGTTCTAATAAACAACAGTTTACATCTATGAAAAGGCTAATTATGCAGTTTAAAGCCGCAAATTTTGAATTCGCATCACTTCACTATTTTGTCCTTTATACACTTGGCTTAGGTTTCATTTCATTAGTACCAGTTTAACATCCAAATATAGCAATAACCAACAGAGACCTTCGCGGAAGGCCTTCCATTGCTCAACAACACTTGTCCGCTGTGTTTTTATTACGTTATGTTATGTTATTCTGATTTATAGAGTGCGCGTATACCCGTGGGTGTCTTGGCGCTATGGACGGCGATGGGGACTGCGCTGGCGGCTAGTTCTGGATGAGCCAGGTCTACAGGCTCTTCCTATAGGTGATGAGAGTGAGGGCGTTTCTAAGCTCGAAAGGAAGAGCGTTCCAGAGCTTGGAGGTGCAGAAGTGGAAGCTGCGCCCGCCCCATCGCACAGTGCAGATTTTAGGAACTTGCAGAAGTTTAGTGCCTTTTGATCCATTTGATCTAGAAATACTTTTTTTTGTTTAAATCTAGCAGGTTGTTCAGCAGAAGAGTGATATGTGGCAAATGTAGAACAATCATAATTATGTAGAAAACACCACTGCTGCAAAATCGTATAGTTCCAGTGGCAGCGGTAAAGGCCTATAGTCACGTACCGAGTAGAGTTGCCGCGTGTACACCTCGAGTGCATAGAATGGAAATAGTGTGAGCCCATGAGGCAAGTGTAATTATCAATTTTGAAAGTTGTATGGCACACAGTTTACAAATCAGAACAGTTTGGGTCCAAGTAGTACTTGATGTTAAACAAGGTACATGCCGAGCGCACCCGATATGAGTAGCACAGATATGTTTCAAAGTGGGTTGAGACTAAAAGCCACAGCCTTTTGCAAAAAATCAGTACGAAAATCCACATCTCATATTGAAAATAGATTATCCAGCAATGGATGTCTGGGCACGTGCTTATATAAAATAGTTGTAATTCATTGCTATAGAAAAATTCTATTTAACAAGAACATTAATAATGTGTGGATATTTATTTCCAGAAGTTCGCAGAGGATTCTGAGGCAATGCAATTTGTTGAATAATGTAGAGGTTACCCACTTAGTAGTGGTTTGAACTCATACTGGGGATGTAAACATGACTTTTGGGTTGCATGCCATTGTACTCATCTCAGGAACATGTGTGGTGTATTTGACCAAACTACAGTTCCTGGCCATAGAGCCTGGCTAGTGGTGTCTAAACAGTAGCAAAATCATACTTGTGAACCTCTTGCCTGAAAATTGCAGACCATATGAAGTGTTTAAGATGCTGAACCAATTAGGACTGCATTAACTCTTTTTTGGAGGGTTTTCTAGGTTTAAAAAGGTGTGGCCACTGATAAAGTCTACGGGCGCATGTTGTTTGTTAGGTGAGTGAATACTAGTAAAAAGAGGGTAACATTAACCAAATGTGGGTACCTTGACAGATATGCTGCATGACCAGCATGTGGGCAAAAGTTATGTTCACCCTCACTAGATTTTTGATAGAATATTTAGCACAGGTGCAGCATGCAGAATTACTACAAGACTACAAACCCTATAGGACACGGTCACAATGACAGGATGGTTCCATTAGTGTTGTCATCATTGAAGCCATTTGGCATGTCATGAGTGTGACTAAATGAGGTTATAACCTGTGCATTGTGACAGGCTGCCAGTTATAGTAAGTAAACTAAACTATAACTGGTGAGTTGTCATGTACACCTCGAATGCCCAACACACTGATTTTATTGACAACCTGACCTCCATGCTGTTGTCTGGTCTACAAACTCCTGGTGTTGGAGGAGACAGAGAGGCCGACCAACCCGATCTGACCCTCTCAAACACTTCTAACCTTGGGGTCTTGCAGCACTTTAGGAGATGGGTGGATACAATGTAGTTTTTCTATATTTGGAGGAGTATGTACCCAAAGGCCAAGGCGTACTCGTTCTATTCCCCGTGCATCACCTCCACAGTAGAATAGACTTCTGGTTGTGCAACCAAACAATGTGGCTGAAAGTGCTTGATGCTGAGCATTTGGAACTAACCCTATTGCACCACAGGCCTCTGAAAATGATTAGGACCTAGGGGAAGAGTAATGCAAAGGTTCCCACTAGGAGGCTGAGGGCTGCAGCGCTATCAGACCGCCCATTTCGTGATCCAATAGGCACACACGTTACAGAATACTTTGCTGAAAATGAGGGCCCTCAGCGCATAGTTGAGAACATTTGAAGATATGGTGGAGAAATCCGGAGCAGAGCATGGCTAGTTCCTGGCCTATAACGCAAGTAGGGCGCGATTCTTGTGGGACCAGGACGCTCCTGCTAGTTGGGAGTTATTGGAGTACCTGCTGACACACGGCAGTGGGCGCAATGGTAGTGCGATATTATGGAATGCTCTGCAATCATAACTGCCACGCTCCTGCAATAACGCTAAAGGCAAATTGGCTCAATGCGTGATTTTGGCAATGCTGGATAAATAGTGAGAACTAACCATGCATTTATCAAGCGAGTGTCCTGAAACTCAAGTTTCAAATGTATTCAGTTCCCAAACAAGCATCAGGCCTATCTCTGTCTTCGAAGCGCTCTGGACGCATGTTTAGAAATATATTTTCCCAGTGTCCCAGGTGTGGTGCGTGAGACACAGACCCTTATCACGGGGTATGAGAGTGCCCAGTAGTAGCAAAAGCCTGGGAGGCGGTGTTGTTGAAGCTGTCTGACCTAATTGGTAGGGAAAAGATTTTAGACCATAGTATTTGCCTACTGGGCTGGATGCCCAGGACAAAAAAGAACAAACAGGAGATCAGGTTTATTGACCCAGCACTTTTACTATACACATGTCACATTGCGATGGTTTGGAAGGCAGTGGGGTCTTCATAGGTGTGGCTCTGGTTTAGGGACTTGAAATAGTGGGCAATGGCTGAGATGTTTGTCATTCACCCTATCTACAGAGAGGGTGGATAGGCAATGGGGATTAGGGTTTAGGATTTGTAGATTGCTAAATTGGAGGCGGGATCTTATGAAAGGCCGCCCTGAGCGAGAATTTATTGGTTGCACTATGGACTCAGATAAGGTTTTCCTCTTGGAAGGTTCGGGGACCACCAATAGTAGTAGAGAATGGCTGGGGGCAGGACCTAAACGAGGACGGATTAATTGCTGACGGTCTATTGCTTGAAGTTGCTATCTGTGGGTATCAAGGCATACATGCTGCAGGGGTCTTGGGCAGGCATTATTTCTGCTGGTGTGCCCTTGGGTACCTAGTCTCAGCCGAGTGGCATACTCTTAAAAGTGAGTACGTATAGGGACACCTGTTAAGTTCCCTTAGCATAATATTGCTCTTGTTTAGTGAGCTACTGCCTTCCTGCCCCACATCTAATACACCATGTTGATGTATGTGAGGACATGTAACCTTTGTTTCTGGGCTTTGTTGGTTTGTTTTGCTATGTAGCGTATTGCTGGCTATTGGTGATGTCCATTATGCGCCTGTTAATGTAAAAAAAATCTAATAAAGGGCTATTTATGAATGACCAGAACTGGCAAATTGTAAGCAATTTGGTTTTAATATAGGAGTTCTTAGCTCATTTTTTAAATGTAAATTATGCTCTTATTACTGTATCTAACTATAACACCACTTCACCCATTGTTATTTTCAGTGAGGTTCTGTGTTTTAAAAAAATCATATTCTTACTTGAGCACTGCCAGTGTGCAGTGGGGTTGGGCCTTGAAGCAAGGCCTCCTGCCAGTCCATGCGGCCACCCCCATGGTAACAAGTCTCCGATACACAAGGCCTTCAATCGTGCAGAACAGCGGAGGGTTGGCCGGAGGCCCTGGCCATGCAGCCTCCTGCAGGCACCAAATCCCTTGCCTTGCACAGCTTCGGCCACGTACAGCGGGAAGTGGACCCAGGGCCTTGCCTCAAGCCAGGATGTGAACTAAACTTCCCATGGACATCCAGTGACCCACTGTGCAGAACAATTGGTAATATGCAGTGAGGGTTGGTCCCTGTAAGGATAACCACCCCCTGCTGAGCATAGCCTTTGCCCTGCACCCACTCCCGTGGCTCTCAAGCTCATGCTGTGCGTCCAGACCCTGTAGCCTAGTTTGCACAGGTGCCCACCTTCCTTGCTATGCACAGCACAGCCTTTGGCCTTGTACAGTGGGGGTGGGCTTCTGGCCAGGCTCTGCACTCAACGGACTGTGCGTACCCAACCTCCCGCTACACATGATCCTTGGCGGTGAACAGCGGAGGATTGGCCACAGAGCATAACTTCCCATGTGCTCACAACTGGTGCTCACACCCCCACTGAGCACAGGCTTTGTCGTGAGGTGCACATTTATCCAACCCCCTGCTTACAGCTTTCAGCCTTGCGCAGCAGTGGGCTGTCCCTGCGCCCAACCCAATGCAGTGTTTCTAGATGAGCGACCACAACCTGATTTGTGAAAGACACTTTCCTCCTTATTTATCAGGACTTACTGTGCTGTAGACACCGGGGGCTACGAGTAACCAGCACAATACGGGTGTTATTGATCACACTTAAATGCAAAGCATTTGAGAGGAACTGAGCCTGTGATCTGCAAGTTGGATGCGGATACCAGCAGTATGTGCATGAACCCTGCCAGCAATCTTTCGAGAAGCCTGAGACACGCAGAGAATACCACGATCCACAATTACCGAAGTATCTAGGCGGTGTCAAGGGCTGAATACCAACCACATTGTATGGTATTTATTTGTAAGTGTTTTTGTCAATCTATATATCCGCACATACATGTACCTAATGCGGCAGAATGAACAGCCAGCGTGGAGCTCAGCTAAATGTGCAATTATGGCGACCACTAGAGCCAGCAAAGCTCCGCCTTTAGACCCTGAACTCAGCTCTGAATATGAACCTTGCACAATAGAATTTCTCGGGACCCTCTACGTCCAGCTACAGGGAACACAGAGGGCCACTGCCTACTGGTATTGACAATGATATGTTTGTTGTGCTGAAATCAAGGTCACATTTATGAAAAGCGCGGGCAGCTCCAGTCTCCGACACGTCTGAAGTGTGCTGCCCTGCTACTCGACACCCTTTGAAGCAAAGAAACACTTGATCTGGTGTGTATTCCTCACACAAATAAGAGCACAATACCGCGTCTTCCAGTTGCCAATGATTTCGAGGAGCGCTTCACAGGAGTGTGACCCAGTTCTCTTTCCGTCCCTTCCTCAAGGACTCCTCAAAAACAGCTGTCAGCGAGGCAGGGCCATTTATTTTGTTTCAGTACGTCAGCACAAGCTTGGAATCAAATGGGAATCAGAGCACACGCTCACAGGAAAAACAAAAGCGTAAAAAATAAGAAAATATGGGACACGATTCTTGAAAAAAAAATGTATTCCTGCATCATTATAATTACGAGTGGAGTAAAGTGGGAGGTTTAGCAATTCACGTGAGTACTTTTTCGTTTGTTCGCGCCCCCCCCCCCCCCAATGACTACCTCGCCACACATTCACACACTACCACCATTTGACAGTGCCCCTCAAGTCTCAATAACCACTGTCTCTTAGATTAATTTCGTTTTATAGCGCGACTCATACCAGTTTAAGGTGTCAGAACACTTTACATCACATACACTGCACAATCATACATGTGTAAATGAGTGTATAGGAAATGTTACATAAGGCAAGGGCCTACTAGGTGTAGGAGTAATATGTCATCCATTCTGGTAGGCAGGATAGTTTGAGTCCTTGGTCGGGAAAAACACAAATCCAGAATTTAAAAAGTTACACCAATGTTAGGGGTTTTCTTTAATAAGAAGAATTGATTTCAATATAAATGAACCCTTTTTCAATATTAGGATAACAAAAGACTGGCAAAACAAATAGACACATAGCTCTAACACATTCCTTGCAGTTTGCATGCAGCTCTTTGATGACCCTTAATTTATTAGGATTTTACTTATACAAGTAACAACAGGATCGCTCTGACAAAAGCAGTAACCCATTGACCAATTTATATTTTATGCACTTTGTGATATGAATGGGACACGTTATTTGCAGCAGACATATTAAGCCTCTACCCTGCGAGTCAACATTTGTTAGACAAAGCTCCAGTCTCTCTCCAGGAAGAACATTAATCAGATGAGTTATCTGGACATTTTTTTGGGCTGGAACTAGGACGCCAGTGCCCGGTGCGATGGCACCGATCGCACCACCCTCGAGCCGGCCCTGCTGGTGGGAACTACCGGTACCTATTTTTGCTCATCAGACATTTCCGAGAGCAAGAGAGGAAAAAACACACAAAGGAGAGAGTAGCAGGAAAAGAAAGAAAAACCCATCACAGAAAGAGAAAGGAGCAACCTGCAGGAGTGAGATAAAGGGGGCGAGAGTGTCTGGTAGTGTATTAAAGAGGCGTAGGTAATTTAAGACTACACAGTCTTGGGGTGGGGCTCGCTGACATTTAATAGCACCGGCCATGGACTTCTTAGAAGATCTTTGGGCACCGACACTCATTCTTTCACAAATTAAGCACTGCCTGGGACGGAAACATGCAGGACGCCTGGGACTTCTGGAAAGCATCCCAAGCTAATCCCACATTGACAGGGGTTCATATGTGTCAGTGGGTGCAGGTGGCTTCACCGACACACACTCTGAGGGGCCAGTACTCTTTGTGGCCCGCCTGAAGATGGCAATACTACTTGCTGCTTTGCCACACCCAACCCTGCACTGGCAGTAATTAATAACTGACTTTGAAAGGGGGGGCCTTGAGAGCCTTCTATTCATCAAACACTGGTCTGTTTCTCGACAATGACTGTAAAACACCCTTGGGGTACTCCATGTCACAGGAGCAGGTCCTGACTACATTTCATGTTTACTTCATCTTGCATTCCCTAATAACATTTGCATTTTGCAGACTTTGGTAGGTGTAGAACTCTTGTAGACCCCAGGCTATGAAATGGGTCACCCCAAGGTGCCTGGGTGAGTGAAGGTTGTGGATAGATTTTGATGGTGCACAATCAATAGCACTTTTGTTGAGGAAAAATGCGGCACGGATTTCTCACAGTGCCTGCATGACTATGTACTCATGTATGAAACAAAGCAGAAAAAGGGAGAAACTCTGAGGGCATGCCCCCCTGTTGTACTGAATTACCATAGATGCCCAGAGAAGTAAAAATAAAAAATCACCTGCCACTGTACCTCACTAGTCCTATAGTGCTAGGGTACCCACTGGGTGAACTGAACCTGAAATTCCTTCCTTAAACCCACCCAGTTGCGGCATGTTTTATTAATTGGCCCCAGCTCACACTGATGCAACAAAGCACCAGGGTGGGCTTCAGCCCAGAGAAATTAGGGGTGCTCTTGGGGATAGTGTAACAGCCTAGGTGCCCTATAGGCTGGGATGGGTGAGTAGAAAGTGGTAATGTGAGTGGAGAAGTGTGGCTCACTAGGTTAGAGCGGCAGACTCTGAAGCAGAGATCAGGCCCGGGATCAGGGTTCAAGTCCCGACGCGGCAGGGTCTTGAGCTCAATGTCCGCGGACTCGATAATTCTTGCCTCGGCGCCTACTCTAATCATGGGTCCAACGCTGCAACTCTGGGCAATAGCTTGCTTAATCTCCACAACGGCCCCTACACACAGGGATGCCTGGCTTCACCTTGGGGGTGCCCAGGAGGGGCTTTTCACAGGGAGAGCCAGGAAGGGTTCCACAGCGTTATACAGCGCCGGGACGCCCCGTTGGGGCAGCTGTGCGCTTTACAAAATACACTACATTTACATTTACTACATTACAACATAGAAATTAAAACTACCTCTATGCGGCTTACATCTACTTTAGTAAGGGTCTCAAGTGTGTATTGTTAAAATGGAATTGGAGAATAGTACAACCCTTTTAAGAAAGTGTGAGAACTATTGTATCTGTTGCTGTTGAAATATTGATAGCGCCAAAGGAAAAGTAAATGTTTTATTTATACGTTAGGACAGTTTGTGAGATACAGAAAAAGAGGGAAAGGTAAAGCAGAGGTGATGTAATGTAGTACATGCAGTCAGGCAGTGTAAAAAACATCTATGAAGAGGAGGGAGACAAGCTGATAGAGGCATGGGGAGAAAGAGAATGTGGCTTACAGGGAATGATTGTAGAGGAAAGTGATGCGAAGTGAATGAGACACTCAGAAGACCACCTCTTTAGACAGACCTTAACAATATTTAATTCACAGTCTCATATTTTCAGAATATGAAATAGTCATGTCTAATTATTCACAACTACATCATTGCTGTGACAGAACCGCACTACACTGAGTGACTATTCTTCTGTGCTACCTGCCCAACACTCCCGCAGCTACAGCACCCAACACCCCACTCTCTGATCTCTGATACTCAAAAAGTTCTGCCAACACCCACAAAACACTACACACTCACATGCATCCGATGCATGCACCTCAATCCCCAGTCACTCATTAAACACGCCAGAGATCTGGCGCCTGCTGCACGACAATGCCCCTGACCTACTTTTTCACATAGAAACGCGGCTGTAACTTTGCGTCGGCACCTGACATGGCCACAGCTCTGCGCCCTGGCTACAAGATTGCCATGCAAGACAGACTTCACAAGCACAGAGGCAGAATTGCCATTGTCCATAAGAAAACCAGTCAACAGTCCCGCAGGGTCAGCCGGGGGGGTTGGGCCGAGGGTCAACCCGCCACCGTGTCAGGAACAAAGAGGGCGCTTGACCCTCGCCCCCTGGGCTATATAGTATCCCCCCTCCCCCAAATACAGGAAGTGACATCACAGGAGCACCACTGGTCTCCCCAACCACTAGACCGCTCAGGGTCTGTGCCATCCTATGGCACTAGTAGTGGCCGCCCTCGTAGGTGGCCACCTTTGGTGTCCCGGGGCAGCCAATCATTGTCCATAAGAACACCAACAGCTGTGTCACATGCATGAGAACGTCATCTTACAACCTGAAACCTGGAACACGAGTCATTCTAGCTGTATATCATAGCCAACTTCACACGTAGCAGCACTCTTATCTACACACCATCAGAGCCTTACATCAACTTCTCTGACACCATTAAAGACTTTGTCACACCACTTGCACTTTATGCTAGCAATTACTTCCTACTCAGAGACATACACTTCCACATGAACGAGCACTCCGACCCCCAACTCAAGAGCACTCATTAAAAATCTTGGAAGCTTACCCAATAAGTAAAGGGACCTGCTCACTTCACTGGACACCTCCTGGAAACTATTTCCACCAACTTTGCGAACATACGAGTCAACAAGCACACACCAGTTCCAGGGACAGAGCACACCGTCGTCAAATTTATCATCCCGACTTTGGTCCAATGAACATAGGCCACCACAAGACAAACCTGTCAAAACTGGAACAGTTTCACTGTAGAGGACTGGAACACTGCTCCCAACACCCACTGACCCAAACATAGCAACAACCTCATCAAAGTCTTGAAGATATTCGACAATTGGATCACCTACTGCGCCAACTTCCTAGCTCCTCTCAAACACAATAATACAACAAGATCCAGACCCAGTCCGGTTGACAAATGTAGTAACTCTGACTTATGAAACACCACTACAAACAACTAGAGAAAAATGCAAAATGAGCCAGGACAATGCAAACAGGAGCACTATCAAATCGGCCCTGAGATGCTACCACCAAATGATCTGACCAACCAAATGTACCATTTTGGTGGACTGCATCGATGCCAGCACCAAAAGATGCAGAGCAAGCTTAATTGTGAAAGATTTCACCTTACCCTCACCCACCACCATCTCTATCACTCCCTCACAAGACTTCTGTAACATTATCTCTGCATTCTTCATCAACAAACTCCCACAATATACTGCCAATTTAGCCCACAACCGGACAACAGTTCTGCCAAATCTCTCCCGATCTTATCCAAAGAATCAATGCTAACCACATGCCTGTCATCACCCCAACAGAAACCTATGTCACTATGAAGTCCATTCACTCGGGGAGGGGGGCATCATATCCATACCCCCACCACGCATACTCCAGCGGATTGCACCCATAGACACCAAGCTCATACCCATTTCAAATGCTACCACCTCCTCTGTGACCTACCAGATGCTGGGATACACAATTCTCCTTCCATTGCAGATCATCATTTAAGGCTCACTGTTGGACTTTGCCCTTTTAACAGGTTCACCCCTAAACTTTTTGCCTTTTATGTGACCTGTAATTAGTAGTTTTTGGCCTCTGCGCACTTCAGCACTGTGGCCCAGTGTAAAGTGAGTGCACGCTCTGAGTGCGTGTGGTGAGATTGGCCTGCCCTCCCATAAGAAGGCATGGAGATATGGGTGTCCCTGGTAATTCCTGGTATGAGAGGAGTGCAGGGGCGATTTTAGTATGTGCAAACTCGTGAGAATAAATGCTGCACAATGGTGTGCGCAGATTTCTTGTGACTGGTGGAGAAGTGCCAATTTTAGAAGTTGGCATTTCTGTGTGCTGTGTGTCTGCCTGCCTGATGTGGAGTGTATGTGTGGCTTGTGATTGACAGGTGCTAGATGGGTAGGTTGGCTCCAGGAGCTAGGATGAGTCTGCCAGGTGGTGAATAGGGAGAGCTGCATGTAAATGGGAGGGAGGAGTTGCACCTGAAACCTGAATAGGGCTGTGCCTTCCCTCCACAATGCTGGCTCCGCCCCCAGTGGTGCGTCTGAGCACCTTGCCCCCACCTGACAAAGAGGAGAGGAGCTGAGCACAACAAAGTGCTCCAAAACTCCCCCAAACCAGCTGCATCTGGTTTTCCCCCCAGCCCTGTGCTGTGTGTGACAAAGGAAAGGGGTGTATAATTGTAGGGGCTATGACCCCAGTGTTCTGTTGTGCTATTCTAACTTAAGGGGGGGCCTGTGCTTCTGGGTTGCAGGAGGAACTCCCACTAGGGACTGCATCCCGGCTGGAGGGCCCTGGGAGCTGGCCTGCCTGGGCCCAGCCCTTGCCCCCCCGTTTCATTCTAAAGGACTTCCCTGAACTATGGGGCTACAGCACCTGCGAGCGCTTTATTTTTTTATTTTGAAGAAGCGCTTGACCTTTATACTTAGGAGCGCTGTGTTTCTTCCCCAGGAGGACGGCTGGTGGCCTGCAGCGCAAAACTGCCCTGTGTGGGATTCCTCTACTTGGCGGGAGACAAGCGAGTGCCCACCCACTCTGCGTTATTGCTGCTAATTTAGGCTGGAAACCGAGTGGGAGTACACCCGCATCGGTACCTTATGAGCAGGTGCATTGTGGGTGACCACCCCACATATCTGCCTTATTTTGGAAAGTAAAAATTCACGCGGTTGCCCACCCCGCAATGGCCGTTTTCTGAAAGCGGGAGCCCACCCTGCATTGCAGAGACCTTAAAAAGAAAATCACCGCCGCAACCCGGGTGAAGAGGATCGCGAAACCGGAAGACAGGCAATCTGAAAGCCTGATTGTGGGTGGAGCCGACCTGCGGCCAGAACCAGGAAGCTGCGAGTAGTCGTGGGAGCAGGGCTCCCACAGCTGCGGTGTGAGTCCTGCGTGTGTGGATTCCCGTAGCGAAGCAGGGCTCCCAGAGGTGTGCGAGAGCCCCGCGGTGTCCGAGTGGAATACCAGAGTGCGAGATCAGCCAGAGGGAGTCCAGAGGAGACTTCGCCCGTGCCAGACACACCCGGTGAGTGGGGAATGCATCTGGATGCGAGGTATATTGATGGTGCCTGTGGGGATGGCCAGAGGAGTCCGAGGTTGCATTTGAGGCACGAAGTCCCCGTGGGGCTTGGGGGTATTTCTTGGCGCCTTAGTCTGTTAGTGCCAGCGAAAGCACAGTGCCCTCCAGCCAGAGGGCCGCTCCAGCATTGGCCTTTGTTTCTAGGATCCCAGTGGGGGACTCATAGGGCACAGTGGTGCCCTTGCCATCTTCAGCTGCCCTGCGAGCGCGCAGGCAGCTGCAACATTTGGGGCACATTTACTTTTGCTTAGAGCCCCAGTGAGACCCCAGCAGGCACAGTAGTGCCAGGGCCCATTATAGAGTCCGAGTGGGGGACAAAGGGTGCCAGTGCCCATCTTGGTGATTATACAGCTGCCCAGCAAGAAGTGGGCAGCTGCTACATTTAGGGCAAGTGCCCATGTGCACATTTTGGATGTTGCTGCATTGGCAGCTTGCTCCCTGACTGTTGGACATAAGGGAATTTGAGCCCCAGTGTATGACCTCTTGGCCTGGGACCAGGTTTGGTATCTGTGTGTAACACAAGGGCGCCAGGTCCTAGTGAAGGTGTTGTGTGCACTTTCTCAGTATTACTGTGATACGCTGCTTTATGTCTACTATGGTTTTTGGTGGTGATGCTTGAGGCCTAATGGGTTTATGCCTACAAAGGGGGCGTTAGGTGTTTAGGCTAATGAGGTTTGTGGGCCTAATGTGATTTATGCATAATATATTCATGCCCCTGAGGTTTGTGCAGGATATATTTTATACCTAATGTGTAGTGTATTTATGCTTAGGATGTTATGCATAATGGAATATATGCTAAGTTGATGATGCTAAATTAATTTCTTCTACCAGTAGCGACTGGTTGTTATTACTTATTGATAACATTTATTATATGTTCTACATCTACTATTTCTACTAAGTGATGATCTGACAGTGGTCCATGTGGCCCTGTCATGTGTAAATAATCCCCTGTAAATACTGCCCAGTGCCACTTAGCACAGTGTATATGTGTGATTACCATCTAATGTGTTTTATGATAATACAACGGCTATTTTTGATATAACCTTGTGTGGAGTTCCTTTTGTGGTGTGCCTAGGGTGTTGCTGCTGTATGTGTGTGTTGCGGAAACGCTTTACACATTGCCTACGGTATAAGCCTGACTGCTCGTGCCAAGCTACCAAGGGGGTGAGCAGGGGCTATCTTGGCGTGTAACTCCCTTGCCCAGACTAGAGTGGTAGTCTCTGCCTGGCTTTGGCGCAAACCTTAGCCAACCAGAGATCACATTTTTAACACTCACTAAATACGGACTAATGTCCCTGCTACCATGCCCGACCGAGGTCTTACAGAAAAAGACACCTCACCGAATTACTCAACTGGTGGTGTTGAGTAGTAACTTGACACCACTCAGGCTGGTTTCAGACCCATCCACAGCCCAGATTCTGCCCACATCCCTGCCACGTATTACATCCGCATGACCCTGGACAGAGGAGACATGACAGCCCTCATCCTCCTGGGCCTGTCCACAGCATTTGACACAGTCTATGACCCATCCTCATCCAACACTAACTTGACATCAGAATCCAAGGACTGGCACTCCAGTGGATCTGCTTCTGCTCCTTCCTGACTGGAAGGACCAAGTTTTTCAGCCTGGCCCTATACACTTCAGATGCCCGTCACCTCATCCGCGGAGCTCTGCAAGGATTTTCCGAGTCCAGACTTCTTCAACACCTACATTATCCCTCTAGCCAGCTTCATCCACTCTCACATCTACGTCCTCTCCTATGCCAACACCATGCAACTCATTCTCTACCTCACGGACAAGAAGCCCAGCTAGATCAAGCTGGATCAAGTTCTATGCCTGCATGGCTAAAATCGCCCACTGGATGAAGAGCAACTGTCTAAAGCTGAACACCAATAAGACCGAAATTGTACTCTTTGGTAAGGGCACATCACTGTGAGACTGCACCTAGGTGCCAACAGTCGTATGACTGACACCCACAATCCATGCCAAGAATTGCATGATCATCATTGACAGCAAATTCAGCATAACCGTCTACCGTTACAACCGCATGCTTCCATACCCTGTAGAAATGGAGGAAGATGTTAAAATTTCTCCAAATCAGCACCTGGAAACCATCATGAATGCCCTGATAACAAGAAAGCTGTACTACTAGAACTACCTCTATGCCAGGAACAACAAAACATCCAGCAGAATACTGCAGATCATTCAGAATATGGGGGCCAAAATGACTTTCAACCTCCCACTCCACACTCACATCACACTATCCTTGAAGTAGCTCCACTGCCCCCCCCCCCTTTACAAATTAGCACAATCATACTCCTCACCCATGCTTTGTAGGCACTGCATAACACTGGTCCAGCATACTTGGACAGTGGCATCTGCTTTCACAAACTAGACACATTTGCGAGGCCAGACTCCTACTTGCACAAATCCCACACACTCGGAAACCAGATCCAGTGGTTGAGCTTTCTCCTACAATGCTCCTAAAGCATGGAGCAACCAGTCACAAGAAGCTGAAGACCGGGCTTTTCGAGTAGGTCCACTAGGCCCAAGACATGTTTAGACTCACACAGCACCAGAATACCCTACCAAATCATAGTGTGCTCTGCAAATCTGCATACGATAACGTTTCTAGGAAAGTCTTCCTTTTTGGCAATGTTCACCCCCGTGTTTTGACTGATACTGGTGGTAAATAACTCCCTGGGTTCTGCTAACCAGACCCAGGGCCAGTGTTCTGATAAAAAAGGTATATGGCAATTAGGTATAATTACAATTTGCAATGACAGACCCTGTAAGTCCCTAGTACATAACAATGCAAGGGCAGTGCAACTACCTATTAGTCCCTAGTATATGATACAGCAGGGGAGTTTAGAGGCCCAGTAGAATGTCTGCACTGGAGAGTTCACTACTATGTTGCCTGATGTAATTTTTAAAGGCAACCTTGCTTTGTAGACTGTCTTTAAAAGTAAATTATTTGTAAGTTCGACTTTGGAATTAATAGTACTTCCAGAGTGGTAATCTACCCCCTAAGGTTTCCCTTAGGCTCCCCAGGTATAGGTGCAATGTTACTCTAAACATGGACATTATAAAAGATGTTGTATACTACCTGGAAGGGAAAAAACTGATGATTTCACTTTTCCCCTTTGTAGATAATTAGCTCCATAGACTAATAGTGAGATATTTTATTTAGATATAAATATTGCTAGGAAGGTCTTCAACTGTCATTCATACATTTAAAAGACTGGCAATGGTAAATCAAACAACTTGCCACTGTTGAATTTACCATAACTAGTATAGAGAAGACATTATAGAACGTTCTTATCTATGAGCCATAATCCAGCCGTCAAGCATCCTTTCCTGATTGGTCAGCCTTAACAGGATTAGCCCGGCTGCTCTGTTGAGGCGATAAGTGGACCCATAGAGCAGAGGTTATCTGATGGGGAGAGCTCTACAGCTGCATAAAACAGACCAGGTCAGGGGATGGGTAAATTAAATTGGGCTTTAAAGAGAGCAAAACAGTAAGGAATGCTAGCCAGACCTACCACCTCTTCCTGTAACCCAAGGCAGATGGCATGCCTGGAAATGGAATATGCTGGATTTGGCCAGGTGCATTGTGGAAACTGTTGTTCAAAACTTCAACGACCATCTCAGAGCTTCTAGACCCTTTGATTTGTGTTATTTGACACTTTGCACCCCCAAGAGAAACTACAGCAAGAAGTTTGGAGGAACTTTTGTAAAATGCTCTATAAGTGGACAAAGCTGATGATGGAGCAAGGTTTCATACGTAAAGAAACTTGCTCGGATTCAATCTTCTCGAAATAACATGTTACTTATTAATCAACATGTTTTGTATTAATAACAATTGCAGTACACAACATTTCTAGCATCTAGGGGAAGCTTGCCTATGTGCTTTTACTAACAGTACTCGAGTGACCTAATATGGCTGCCGAAAACGCAGGAACTTTACTGCGCATGCGTATGCACATCTATGTGGTGTGACGTCTTTCTGCTATTGGTGGGAAATCTTTGCAGCTGCGCACTAGTATTAAAGATGGCCTCTTCATGTATCACACATTAATGCACCTGCTCCTACTTGAACTAAACTTTGATCGTTCTGCTTAACTATTAATGCTATATTTAAAATAAAGTAATGGGAATATAGTAGAAATAAGTGGTATACAGTGCATTCATTTATTTTCACATTCTTTGACTTTATTATTAGCTCTTATTTGGGTCTGAAGGGTGACTTGTAACGCCAAATTGGATCTGCATTGCGCATGAACCAAAAGTACTGAGAGTTCTCGAGCAGTGGCATTGAACTAATGCCAATGACAGTCTTGCCTGCGATTAGCCTGGGAAATTGACCTCATGATAAAAAACACAACGGTGAGAGAGGACCTCGGGGAAATTTATAGACCTAGCTCTGAATACAATCCCCAACAGATCAGACAATTACAACAAGTATCAGAGGGTCTTAAAAAAGGGAGAAGAGTTCAAAGGTATTGGATACCCACCCAACAGTCAAAAATTCTTTGGTTAGCTAAAGAACAGCATGTTGTACTCCAAACATCTCAAGTGGATGAGGAAAATACCCATCAGTCACCACTCGGATCCGCCCTTCATCATTTGGGATTTATCCGGACCACCCGTCAGAGAATGTTTGTAATACAGTCACAAGGAAACCTGGTGGTTAGGAAGTCTCCTTTGCATTGCCAAATTGCGGTGTGGTCTGCCACTCAAAAAAGGAACGAGTGGAGAGAAACCATGGGACTGGGGTGTGCAGTGCAGAAACTGTGAGTCAAGAATAAAGAAAACAACAAAGTGTGTTAAAATTGGTTTAGAGAGCACAGAACAACCTTTATTCGATGGATGCTCGCTATACCAAGGTTAAAAAGTATATCCTGAGACAGTCAAGTAAGGTAGACCATCTAAGGTGTAGTCAGGTCGACATGTTTCAGCAAAGTTGGACTATTGCGTCCTTGCTTTCATCAGGACCAAAAAAGTAGGGCTACTGCACAAAGGTGAGAAAAAAAAAATGTGACAACAAGTGTGAGGAGAACAAGTGCAGAAAGTCACCTGTAGTATCCAGATGCCGATACAGTTAGTATGGTTAGAGTGAAGCACCGCTCTGTCCGTCGGTACTCCGTAGCCAGCGTCCTAGTCGGCTAGGACGCTGGCTACGGAGTACCGACGGACAGAGCGGTGCTTCACTCTTCCCCAGAGCCACTGCCAGGTGGGGTGAGGCTATCCTGCCTTACAAATTAAGCGAACCACACTAACTGTAACTGCATCTGGATACTACAGGTGACTTTCTGCACTTGTTCTCCTCACACTTGTTGTCACATTTTTATTTTTCTCACCTTTGTGCAGTAGCCCTACTTTTTTGGTCCTGATGAAAGCAAGGCCGCAATAGTCCAACTTTGCTGAAACATGTCGACCTGACTACACCTTAGATGGTCTAGCTTACTTGACTGTCTCAGGATATACTTTTTAACCTTGGTATATCGAGCATCCATCGAATAAAGGTTGTTCTGTGCTCTCTAAACCAATTTTAACACACTTTGTTGTTTTCTTTATTCTTCACTCACAGTTTCTGCACTGCACACCCCAGTCCCATGGTTTCCCTCCACTCGTTCCTTTTTTGAGCGGCAGACCACACCGCAATTTGGCGCAGCAAAGGAGACTTCCTAACCACCAGGTTTCCTTGTGACTGTATTACAAACATTCTCTGACGGGTGGTCCGGATAAATCCCAAATGATGAAGGGCGGATCCGAGTGGTGACTGATGGGTATTTTCCTCATCCACTGGAGATGTTTGGAGTACAACATGCTGTTCTTTAGCTAACCAAAGAATTTTTGACTGTTGGGTGGGTATCCAATACCTTTGAACTCTTCTCCCTTTTTTAAGACCCTCTGATACTTGTTGTAATTGCCAAATTGACCTCATGACCTGTCAAGAGGAAGAGACTAAATAATTTGTTAGACTTTGTATATGATTTTGCAACAATAATGCTCGGTGGAATAAAAATCATGGGAAAGTAAATTATCGGCGCGAACATTGATCCACGTTAATGAATGGAAATTATCTCATACTGGTATGGTGTGATGACCTCTCCTTACCTTTCTGACCAATCAAATCAAAGGAATATACGAATTTGCAACACTGGGGGGTGGTAATGGTTTGACTAAGGTAGGCTTAGTTAGTTGGATTGTCCGACTTGTCACAGACCTGTCAGTGACCCAACGTATGCTGGATGAGAATCGAGAGCATAGTGTTAGTCGAGCACTGTGTCAGAAGAATCAGGAAAATACTTTAACTGCACTTGTATGGACTCTGGCTAATAAGACTGCATAGATAAAGTGTTTAATACTTTTCAGAGTTTGTAGTTATGAAGGTAAATGTTATTATCTACTTATTATGCTAACTCCTTTTGATCCCTTAGGACTTTAAGTACAGGTGACAAGGCTAGGTAAGTCAAAGTGTACAAGAATAAGTTCTAAAGTAAATAATATCCTGATAGGCAGGAAGTTAAAGCAAGATTACCGGTTCGTGGTGTGTTTGTTATGGGCCCAGGTGAATACCGGTGGTAAACCGAGCTGGTAATCCCGCGCGCATCAGTATTTCTTTGGTGGTAGAGGATGGTTGGAAAGTAAATTATGAGCACCTGTCCTGTCCCAGTGGCACCGGATTAGTCGGGAGCCCTGTCATTGCCCCAACCCGTGGCCATGGTTGGTCTTCACACCATTCTAGGTAATTATAATCTGTGTGATATGTCTTTGTACCGTTCCCTTTTCTCACCCTTCCCAGGTACCAATGTCTAAAGAAATTTTGTAACATTCCGACAAATCATTGCTTTAATAATTATTTTCTTATTTAAAAATGCTCTCACTGCACCTGTATGGACTCTTTACATAGATAAAGTGTTTAAAACTTTCCCGAGTCTGTAGTTATTTATGAAGGTAAATGTTATTATCTACTTATTATGCTAACTCCTTTTGATCCCTTAGGACTTTAAGTACAGGTGACAAGGATTGGTAAGTCAAAGTGTACAGGTATAAGTCCTAAAGTAAATAATATCTTCATAGACAGGAAGTTAAAGTAGGATTACCGGTTCGTAGTGTGTTTGTTATGGGCCCAGGTGAGTATGGTAAACCAAGCTGGTAATCTAGTTACTTAGATTGGTCGACTTGTCACAGACCTGTCACTGACCCAACGTATGCTGGAAGAGAATAAAGAGCAGAGTGTTAGTCGAGCCCTCTGTCAGAAGAATCGGGAATAGCTGAACGAGAAGATTCGATGACCCAGTCGGAGTCTGAGTGTTGTCCGCAGAGAGAGAGGGGTGAGAAGCTGGCGTTGCACTTAGCTAATGTCCTGTTCTGATCTGCACCTTTCCTGTCCTGATCTGCATTGGTCCTGTCCTGAATCTGCACCTGTCCTGTCCCATTGGCACCGGATTAGTCGGGAGCCCTGTCTTTGCCCCCCAGCCCTTGGCCAGGGTTGGTCGTCACACCATTCTAGGTAAATATAATCTCTTTGGTAATGTCATTGTACCGTTCCCTTATCTCACCCTTCCCAGGTACCAATGTCTAAAAGAAATTTCGTAATATTCCTACAAATCATTGATTTAATTATTATTTTCTTAGTTGAAAAGACTTTAACTGAGGAACGTTTATAAAATGCTCTATAAATGGACCAACCCGACGTGGGGAGTCAAGCCTACTACCTTCAACTGTGACCTGGCCTGGATTTCAGGTACGTCCCTCTGAAAGTTCTGGAGCTCCAGACTTCCAGATTTGACCGAGCCCTCATGCAAAAGCAATCTGACGACGTTGGATTGAAATTCGTCTGCTGGAGGGGATCGCATGACGTCAAGTGAAAATCCTCCATAAAAGTTTCAAAGTCCAAGCGCGACCAGTTATCCCGAGTAGGTGCTATATGTTTTTAAGCACTATAAAGTGTTCAATCTTTAAAAATTCATATCTCCGGTTCCCTACATTGAATATTTGTAATTTTGGTGCCATTTGAAAATAAAAAATATTTCCTATTGTTAAACATTTTTGTGTAGTTTTTATTTTGTGTTGTGTCTTACTTATTTAATGTATTGGTGTTTTTAAATGTTTTACATACCTGTCTCCTGAATTAAGCCTGCCTGCTCACAGCCAGCTACCAAGGGTTGAGCCAGGGGCTAATATATTGAGACCTTGTCTGAACCCCATATTGCGTGGGTGGCCTTATTGCTAGAGGTGGGTGCAACTGCATACTTACCCCTATTATAAACCCATCCTCAAACAAGATTACTATGCCTTTATCTGCTATTTATTCAAATCAATGCTGACATGCAAGGAATTAAACTCACGAGTTCCACAAACCTCTATTTGTCACGAGTATTCACCTCGTTGAGCCATCCTGCCGAAATACATATACTTAAGCAGAGAGACTGCTGTGATAAACAGATTGCTTAAACCCATAAAAATAAATTAATTTTGTTTAACAACTTCTTTAACTCGCCCATAAGTTGTTCCCTGTTTCCTGAAGATCCAACCTCGGATGCGGGTGTCTGACTAGCGCAGTCTCTAATCTGTCACAAACGCCATTTCCTTAATACTGTAATGTTATATACTTTCTTGGACTGTTTGACTACCTTAATTGCTGTATTTTTGGTTGACTGTTGCGACCCACACACATTCTCAAATGTAGTTCGAGTATAATTCTTTCCATAACATGTCTAGCACTCTGATACCTTAGGGTCTAGTTAGCACTACATAAGACTTAAAAAAACGAATACAATAATATTGCAAATATATGCAAGTTTTGAAACCACACATGGCGTAGACATGCCTAATTACCAATAAATTGTGTGTTACACAAGAAAACATCCAACCTGGGTTTTCTGAGGTTGGCTCGCGTGGTCAGACACTATGAAGCTATGACTGGGGAAACGTGGCTACACCCCACTTCCTGCAGAGTAGGGGGGCGCAGGAAGTGGTGGTTGCTCTATGTCAGCCTTTAGTTGACAGTAGCTCAATAGTCCGATCCCTGTCCAAGTAACCCTACACAAGCGCTGCTTGGAAAAAACTGGCCTTAGCAATGGAAGATACAGAATATGTCATCAATTGATTGGTTGAAGATATTGGGCACCAGTGAGAACAATTAAGGCTCCGTCTGTAATCAGATTATTTTGTCTGCTGATATGTCGTATGTAAAGAGATTTCTTGCCAACAGGCCCATTTGTATGTATGTATGTATGTATAACACACTTGTAAAGCGCTTCTGTCACCCAACGGGCATCCTGGCGCTGAGATCAAACAGATCTTGAAGCACAGTCAATGAGGCGTCAACAAAAGCTATCCTGACCTAGGGAACAAGTGTGTTTTTAAAACTTTTTTAAAGGAAAGAAGGTTTCCTGAGCATCTGAGCGACAGTGGTAGATCATTCCACAACTTGGATGCCGTGAAGCCAAAAGAGCGGCCACCCATTCGCTTTCTCCGAATCTTCGGAACAACAACCAAATGGGCAGAGGCACATCGGAGAGATCTAGTGGGGGTGTACCAGGAGAACATCTCCTGTAAGGGCAGCGGTCCCGCTCCATGCAAGGCCCGGAAAACCAGGCATAAAGCTTTGAACTCAATCCGCTGAGGGATGGGAAGCCAATGCAGGTCTCTAAGTGCTGCGGAAGATGAGTCAAATCGTCGACGGGAAAGTGCTAACTTGGCCGCGAAATTCTGCACACGTTGTAGCTTGCCTATAACTGTGACAGGTGCCCCCAGAAGCAGTGCATTGCAGTAATCGAGTCTGCTTAGAATGATACTGCGCACTACTTCTGGTCTGGCCTGGGCGGGGAGCAGAGGAAGAATCTTACAAAGGGAACGCAGCAAACCCATACAGGTAGACACTGTTTTATCAATGAAACCATCCAGCTGAAGATTAGGTTCCATTGTCACTCCCAAGTTCCGAACCGAGGTAGCTGCTGCTGCCGTGCCCTGAAAGGAGGGAGGCCAGAAGTCCCACGGTAAGGGTCGAGAGACCCGGTCCGCAGAGCAATGCAACACCTCCGTCTTGGAGCTGTTGAATTGCAGCGAGTTGTTACTCAGCCATGTTGCCGTGGTGACCATACAATGGTGAAAGGTCTCCTGGGACACCGCATTCTCTCCTTCAAAGGAGTGTCATCAGCGTAGTTGGTGACTGAGATGCCAAAAGATTTAATTAGCTTGACCAGGGGGTGGAGGTAGAGATTAAAAAGAATGGGGCTAATGGCCGAGCCCTGGGGTACTCCCTGACCGACCCTTTTGATGGTAGACTTAAAGGGGGGCAGGGCAACCACCTGATGTCTATTGGCCAAGTATGATACAAGCCAATCCCGGGCCAGGCCCGTCACACCAGCCTCCTCCAGTCTCCCGGTCAAGATGGCATGACTGACCGTGTCGAACGCTGCCGACATGTCGAGCAGCACTAGAAAGGTTGCTCGTCCATAGTCGGCAAGCGAACGAAGGTCACTCAGGACAGTCACCAAAGCTGATTCGGTTCCATGAGCTGGTCTGAAACCAAACTGTGCCGCATCCAGACAATCATTAACTTCCAAAAAACTGGACAGGTGTTTCGTGACCAGTTTTTCCAGAATCTTAATACGGAAGGGAAGTAATGAAATGGGTCTGTAGTTAGCGGGGCATAAGGGGTCCAGTGATTCTTTCTTCAGCAGTGGAGAGACAACCGCTAATTTCCAGCTGTCCGAGCCCTGGGGGGAGTCAAGAGATTGGCAGCAAATTGCATGGAGAGGAGGAAACAGCTTTTCCCTAAAAACCTTCCAGAGTTTGTGCGGAAGTACATCGAGAGGAGAGCCAGAGGATACACTATCCGCTAGAGCACAAAACTCTGCGAAGGACAGAAGAGGAAAGCTATCCAGCCTGGTTTTCCCGGCCTCCATCTCAGATGTAAGTGAGTGAGCAGTCTCTGATGTCATAGGACTCAAGTTACTCAAGATGGTCGCGATCTTGTCTTCGAAGGCCTTGGCCAGCGTATCGCATAGTAACTGAGAGGCTGGGATAGCTGTGGTAGCACAGGCTGGTCGTGACAGCTCATTGACAATTTTAAACAAAGCCTGTGCTTTGTTTCACGTTGACTGTTTAGTAGCACGGGCGTTTTATATTAACGATTACTGCCCATCACTGTTTGCTGCTCACAGCCCCTGTAGATGGCTAAACCCTTCTGAGTTTTTAAGCCTGACTACTGTCTAAAGCAACTTTGTCATGTATATTTGCAAGTCTAACAGGCATCTTTGTACCTGTTATTAGGTAATCGTTATTTTTAGTTATAGTCATACTGATTATAATACATAATACATAGGATCATTGAGACTGTGAAACAATGGGGGACAATGGAGTTGAGTAAATTATGCAGGTATGAAAGACACATACTTTTATGCAGGACGTTATGTGGCATTACTTGTGTGCTATTTTGACTTTTGCACATATTGATGTAAAGGAACCCTAACACTTTAGAAAATACAAAGGCTCTTAGGAAAGGGCACAATACTCACTTTACAAATGCATTCAAAATGTTATTCAATAACAAATTATGTTTCTGTCATGTACAGAACCCCCTTTTGTTTACACTCTGTCCACTCTAATTCCCAGAACATGTAAGACATACAGGGGCAATTTTACAGATGTAGTTCTGTAGGTGTACCCTGCCATAAACGCTTCCAAGCTTTTGTTAATCGACCTGTAACTTCTAACCTCTTATTAGTTAAAGTGCAAAGAAGGCACAGCCGTTTCTATTTGTGCTAAACATATGTGACAATTCCCATTTAATTCCCGTGGCAGATGTTTTACGCTCAGTTGACAAGGATAAATATGAGAATATAAAAGAGTAGTGCGAGAGTACCACTTTCCCTACTCCAGAATGCCTTTCTGAGGGCACAAACCTATATGCTCACATTGCATGTAATAAGAGTTGTACCTCTTTAATTCTTCGAATTATTCAAACTAGGGGCCTGATTACAATCTTGGTAGACAGGTTTGCGCCGTCACACGCGTGATACATATCCTGTCCACCAAATTACAATTCCATAATATCCTATGGAAATTGTAATTTGTCTGACAGAATTTCCGCGGCGTTTGTGACGGAGTATCCTATTCGCCAAGATCCTATCAGGCCCAATGTTTTAAAAGTGGTCTCTAGTTTTGGTTGGCTGGTGTGTCTTCAGTATGAGCCACTTGAAGCACCTCCATCTATTTCTGACGTTCTTGCAAAAAATGATTGTATTCTGACAATACAGATGTATGACGTAAGTTCCTACCTATAAAATTCAGATATAGTAACTTGCATAGAAACAATATGTTTGCCCTCCTTTTAAATCTGGAGAGTCTTATTCAAATAACTGCTGGCTTTCAGGACTAAAAAGTAATCATTGATCTTGCGCAAATATGAGCGGGGTATTTTACGCTGCAGACAAAGCCCATCACTATTCAATCAATTATAGACATATATTAGCTGGATAATATTTTCACTTCTGTAGTTGGTACATATTGTTTATTTGGTTGTGGGAATCAATAGATTAAAAACCTCCCTCACTTACAATACCATCTCCCTACCCTGGATGGAGCTATACAGACCGGCAATTGGTAAGACAAGTCATCCAAGGACTTGGTATGCATGGCATTTTCATCTTGGACACCTGGGAAAAATTGCATTTACCTCCTTGGACTACAGATCCCACAATGCTCTATCAAATATTCCCAAAGACCCAACATCCATTGTGCAAAACTTTGAAAGGGACTAGCCCTGCTGCTCCTGAGCACTAGATTCTCTATACCAAGAACTGTGAGAGCATCGAATTGCACATACCTATGACTCGGGTTATGCATCCCTTTCCTGTGACTCCAAACCTGGTTTGCTGTTGCTTGGAACTGCTTATCAGCTGCTCTGCCTGTTGCTGCTTGTTCATGCATTGATGCACAAGTTACTACTAGTGTAACAATATATTTGTAAGAGACATTAGTTAGTGATAGATTCCTTACCTTAGAATATCCCCAGGCGTCAGACTGGATCCAGAAATTTTTTGCGTAGCAGAACCCTTGCGCATCGGTAGGCGTCGTCTGCGGCTCCGCGTCTGTCGTGGGCGCCGTGATGTCGTCGTCGGAGTACTTAGACGCCGCCTCCGCGTGCTGACGTCAGTTCTTAGACACAGCTTTTCCGCGCCAGAAGCGCTGAGTCATGTTAAAAACCAACACTGGTGCCATTGAAACTAGGGCCCTGAAAGGGGATGACCTTAACCCTAGATATCGGTTCGCAGAGGGGGAGGATGGGTGGGTCGGTAAGGAATCTATCACTAACTAATGTCTCTTACAGATATATCGTTACACAAGTAGTAACTTGTGCATCTGAAAGAGACACATTAGTGATAGATTCCTTACCTTAGAATCGATACCCCAGCAATACCAACCCTGGTGGTGGGTCTGCGGACCAATAATCACACCAGAAAGTCCTGGAGGACAGAACGGCCAAAGAAGCCATCCCTCCGGACTTGACTGTCCAGGCAATAGTGTCTTGCAAACGTGTGCAATGAGTCCCACGTAGCTGCTTGGCAAATGTCCTGCAAGGGCACTCCCCGGCCCAGGGCAGTTGTTGTCGCCGTGGCACGGGTGGAGTGAGCCCGCAATCCAACAGGGGGCTCCTTTCTAGCCAAGGAGTAGCATGCCTGGATACACAAGATGATCCATCGGGAGATGGTCCTCTTATGTACCGCCTTCCCCTTCTGAGCGCCCACGTAGCCAACAAAGAGTTGGTCATCCACCCGGAACTGGCGTGTGCGATCCAAGTAGAATGAGAGCGCACGTTTGGGGTCCAGACGGTGGAGCCGCTCTTCCTCTTTAGAGGGGTGCGGTGGCGGAAAGAAAGTTGGCAAAGTAATGGACTGCCCGATGTGGAAGGCTGTGACAACCTTGGGCAGGAAAGATGGCTTAGTTCGCAACACAACCTTGTCCGGATGGACAGAAAGGAAAGGAGGAGTACAAGAGAGGACCTGGAGCTCACTCACTCTCCTGGCAGAGGTGATGGCAACCAGGAAAGCAGTCTTCAGTGTAAGAAGGCAGAGAGGACAGTTGTGAAGTGGCTCAAAGGGAGCGCACATCAGAAATGTAAGTACAAGGTTCAGGTCCCACTGAGGCATCACAAACGGAACAGGTGGAAATGTGTGTGTGATGCCTTTTAGGAATCTATTTACAATAGGGGACTTGAACAAAGATGGTTGATCAGGCAGCCTTAAGAAGGCTGAAAGGGCAGAAAGATAGCCCTTGATAGTGCCCAGAGCAGAGCCCTGCTGGGCAAGAGAAAGAAGGAAGAGGAGAACCTCAGAAAGAGGGGCAGAGAGAGGATCCACAGCCTTTGCTGTGCACCATGCCACAAATCTGTTCCACCTGCAGGCGTATACCGACTTTGTGGAGGGACACCTGGCTGCCAGAATGATGTTACTGATTTCAGGAGGCAAGTCAAATGGCCTCAACTGTCGCTGCTCAATCTCCAAGCATGGAGGTGGAGACTGGACAGGTTTGGGTGGAGGACCGTTCCCTGCTGCTGCGACAGAAGGTCCTGGGCAGATGAACCGGGGGATCGACTGACATACTGAGTAGCTCGGGATACCAGTACCTTCGTGCCCAGACGAACCGGGGGATCGACTGACATACTGAGTAGCTCGGGATACCAGTACCTTTGTGCCCAGTCCGGAGCCATAAGGATGACTTGGGCCCGGTCGCGCTTGATCTTCTTCAGCACTCTGGGCGGAAGTGGTATAGGCGGAAAGGCGTACAACAGACTGCAACTCCACTCGCGACGAAAAGCGTCTCCGAGCGAGTGCCGCCTTGGAAATTCCAACGTGCAGAACTGATGACATTGCGCGTTCTCTTCGGTGGCGAATAGATCTAACCAAGGCTCTCCCCACTGCAGAAAGAGACCTTGCGCCACGTCCATGTTCAGACGCCATTCGTGATCCATCATGCACCGGCGGCTGAGTTCGTCCGCACTGGCGTTCAGAGAACCTGCCAGGTGTTGAACCACCAGGGTCACGCCCTGATGTTCCAGCCATTGCCAGAGGCGCAGAGCCTCATGGCAGAGGGTCCACGACCCCACCCGCCCTGTTTGTTGCAGTACCACATGGCGGTGGTGTTGTCCGTGAACACCTGCACTACACTCCCTCGGACAGAGGGGAGGAATGCCTTCAGTGCTAGACGAATTGCCCGCAGCTCCAAAAGGTTGATATGGAGCCGGGACTCCGCCGGAGACCAGAGGCCTCTGATCCCCGCCTCTCCCATGTGGCCTCCCTAGCCCTGGAGGGACGCGTCCGTCACAACTACGTGCTCCGGTTGGGGAAGGGAGAGGGATCTGCCGCAGACCCAATCGCGGTCCGTGAGCCACCACTGCAGCTGTCTCCCAGTGCCCTCGGAGATCAGGACGTGGTCAGATAGGTTGCCATGATGCTGGGCCCACTGAAACTTCAGGTCCCACTGCAGAGCCCACATCCGGCACCTGGCGTGATGCACGAGTAGGATGCAGGAGGCCATCAGCCCCAGAAGCCGCAGCTTCAACCTGACCGAGATCCGGGATAACGGCTGAAAGATAGGAATCAGAGCCTGAATATCCCTGACCCGCTGTTCGGGCGGATAAACCCAAAACTGCGCCGAGTCTAGAACCGCTCCGATGAAGAGGAGCTTCTGAGAGGGGCACAAGTGTGACTTCGACACATTGATGGAGAACCCCATTGGTGCAGGAGGTCTGACGTCGTCTGGAAGTGGTTGACGACTGTCTGGGGCGAGCTCGCCTTCAACAACCAGTCGTCGAGGTAGGGAAAGACTGAAACCCCTAACCTGCGCAGATGAGCTGCGACCACCGCCATCACCATTGTGAACACCCATGGGGCGCTGGTAAGGCTGAAGGGGAGCACGGTGTACTGAAAGTGCTCGTGGTCAACCGTGAACCGCAGGTAGCGCCGGTGGGCCGGCAGGACGGGTATGTGGAAATAAGCGTCCTGCAAGTCCAACGCTACCATCCAGTCTCCTGGGTCCAGGGCAGCTAGGACCTGTGCCAGTGTCAGCATTTTGAACTTCTCCTTCCGGAGGAAGCCGTTGACGTTCCGTAGGTCCAAGATAGGGCATAGCCCCCTTTGCCCTTCTTGGGTACCAGAAAGTAGTGGGAGTAGTAACCACACCCTACTTCTGGGCCCAGGAACGCGCTCGATGGCCCCCTTGGCCAAGAGGGCCGTAACTTCCTCCTGCAGAAGTCGCAAATGATCCCCCGATACACAGTGGTTCTGCAGTGGCATGGCTGGAGGAGTCGCCTCGAAGGGGAGGGAGTAGCCCCTTCGGACGATCTGTCCGACGTGACAGTGCGCCAGTGGGAGTGGTGATGGCGAACCCTGCCACCCACTGGCCTCACATGGGCCTGAAAGCACGGACTAGGAGGGTTTGGAGGCGGATGCTGCGGGGGAATGTGTGGACTGACCTCTCCGTTGTCCCCGACCGCCGCCACGGCGGTTTCCACGGCCGCCACCACGTTGGGTATTACCCTGCGGAGCGTGGCTGGCAACATGTGTGGGTGCACCCCTTCCGTGGCCACGAAAGGAGTGAAAGGCAGCCGATTGCTGGCGTGGGGCCGAGAAGCCCAAGGACTTGGCCGTAGCCCTGGAGTCCTTAAAACCCTCAAGCGCATGGTCTGCCTTGTCATCAAAGAGGCGACGGCCATCGAACGGCATGTCCATAAGTGTGTTCTGGACATCGGCTGAGAAGTTGGCTGACCTCAACCAGGCGTGGCGTCTGACCGCCACCGTCGTTGCCATCGCTCTACCCAGTGAGTCGGTGGTATCCAGTCCACACCGGATAGAATATCTGGCTGCATCCCGACCTTCCACAAGGGCTTGGCCGAGTTTGGCCCGTACCTCCAAAGGTCACTCAGGCAGCACTTCCGCGACCGTATCCCACAGAGAGTGGGTGTAGCGGCCCAAGAGGCATGTGGTGTTGGAAGACCGCAGTCCCACACTAAGGGATGAGGAGATCTTTTTGCCATACTGCTCATACCTCTTGGATTCCTTGTCCGGCGGAGCCGACGTGAATGCGGTCTGGGAATTGGAGACCTGGATGACCAGGCTCTCAGGGGTGGGGTGGATGGACAGGAAACTTGGGTCACCCGGGGCCGGGCGGAGGCGTCTGGCCAAGTTCCTATCTACGGGCGAACCCGTAGTGGGCTTGGACCAAGTGCCCAAAAGAACGTCCATTAAGGCCTCATTAAACGGCAGCAGAGGCTCATTTGAGCATGACTGCGGCTTAAGGACCTTGGTGAGGAGGTTAGTCTTCACGGCCGCGATGGGGAGCTCAAGGCCCAAGGCCTTGGCTGCACTCATCAACACCACACTATAGGTTGCCCCCTCCTCCGTAGCCACGCTAGGAGGGGAGACATAGCCAGTGTCAGGCGATGTGTCCAACCCACTGGCTTCCCCAAGTTTACCTGCCCAGTCTTCATAACACTGGCACTCACGTGTCAGAGGGTCCTCAGACCCCTCCCAATCCTCCTCATCACCCATCACCTGGTTCTCAGGATTAGCAAAGGATGGGGCCGGTTCATGGAAAGTGAACTCACCGAACGGCGTCTGAATCGGCGCCGAGCGGCACCGTTCCGGCGCCGGAACCGGGTTGAGGGAGGCGTCTTTTCCACTTGACCGGTGTTATTCACTTCGCACACGTTGTAAATTGTCACAAATGTCAGTAGTCTTTTCATTTGGTTCCAATTGTGCACTGGGGATACAAAGAACCAAAATGTGTGTATATATTTGTAATTTGCTTCAAATAATTTTCTTTATGAAACCATAACTACACAACCACATTGTACTCGGCTACCTCTTTGTCTGCAATCCGTATGACCCATTGTCATTGTCATTGTGCATTGGAATCATCATTACAGAACAGTATTGCAGCCACTAGAACCTTTGTTTCTTGATATCCAGGGAGCTGTGGTGATGCAATGCAAGGTCATGTATCAATCTGTATCTTGAAGCCGCAGTTCCGATAAGCTGCAGGGCGATGTGTCTAGCTGCGTTGGTTCTGCTAGGACCACCGCTGGGCTGGCAGAGGACCTTCAAGACCATATCCAAGGGTCCAAGACTGGAGTGGCACCACTGTGGGGCAGTAGTCACAGCAGATAGAGTCCAGGTGCATTGTGTTATGCAGTAAAGGAGGACAACATTATGCCACAGTGTTGCCAAAATTATGCGGCAATGTTGACTAAATTATGAAGTATATTTTCTGATACTTTATTTTACTTTATTTTGTAATATAACTCATGCTAACAGTCTCTGGAAATATTTTGCCTTATTAGTACCAGTCTAACATACAAAGTGAGTAGGAAGGATCAGTCAACCTTTGGAAAGGGCTTTCCACATCGCAGCAACACGTCATGTTTTCTTTTTCTTTTATACGTTTGAGCTACAAACAATTTATTAGTTAAAGATGCTGTGTTTCGTGTCAACTATGGCAGAGCTATAACTATATAAAAACCATTTGCAAATTAGGATATTTTTCTATTTACGTTTGAACTGCGCTTGAGGAAAAAAGGAGGAGCAGTGCTGTTAAAAGAAACTGCATGGCTCGTAGACAAATGGCCTATTTGAGATAATCTGATATTGGAAACATATCTCACTTTGTGAGTGTATTTTAATGTCAATAACTCATAATACACCTTAAATAATCATGTGTATTTATTGGTTGAAAAAATTAACATATTTAGCTGTAACTTGGCAGTGAAATGCCAAACAAATACTAAAAGTTGGGATGTTTTGTGCATTTTGGCCACACCTCTGACTCCACCCACTGATCCACTTCTAAGGTTATTCCCGCCCTCTGATTTTCTGCCTACAGTTCCCCTACTTTTTTTCCCCCACTTCGACCACTGATGGGATCTGACAACACCGGTTAGCCATAGCTCCTTGAAACGACAGAAAGCACAAAAAGAACCATTTAAAATGATTTCATGATCCTTCAATACAAATTACGTGTCTGAGACACAATGATCCTGGCTAAAAGTTGGCTTCCATGGCTAACTTATCTCACACAATGACTCGGAAGGTCATGAGTACCCCTAGCGGCAGAGACAACTATGCCCTTCTTGCTCCTCCGCGCAATAATCCTCAAACAAAGAGTCATTCTTGAATCTAAAGCCCATGCAGATGTCATCAAACACAGAGGCATTCTGGAATCTATAGCCCATCCAGATGGCATCAAACACAGAGGCATTCTGGAATCTATAGCCTGTCTAGATGTCATCAAACTAATAAGAATTCTGGAATCCATAGCCCGTTCAGATGTAATCAAACAAAGAGGCATTCTGGAATCTATGACCCGTCCAGATATCATCAAACAAAGACGCACTCTGGAATCTATAGGCCATCGAGATGCCATCGAACACAGAGGCATTCTGGAATCTATAGCCCATCCAGATATCATCAAACAAAGAGGCATTCTGGGTTCCCTAGCCCATCCAGATATCATCAAACACAGAGGCATTCTGGAATCTATAGCCTGTCCAGACGTCATCAAACAAGCAAGAGTTCTGGTATTTATAGCCCTTCGAGATGTCATCAAACGAAGAGGCATTCTGAATTCTATACCCCGTCCAGATGTCATCAAACACAGAGGCATTCTGGAATCTATAGCCTGTCTAGATGTATTTAAACAAACAAACATTCTGGAATCTATAGCCCATACAGATTTCATCAAGCAAAGAGGCATTTTGGAATCTATTACTCGTCCTGACATCAACAAACGCAGTGACATTCTGGAATCCGTAGCTCATCAGATGCCATTAAACTCAGAGGCATTCTGGAATCTATAGCTTGTCCAGATGTCTTCAGACAAAGAGGCATTCTGGAATCTATTGCCCATCCATATGTCATCAAACATACAGGCATTCTGGAATCTATAGCCTGTCCAGACGTCATCAAATAATCAATCATTTGGAATTTATAACCCTTCCAGATATCATCAAAACAAAGATGCATTCTGAATTCTATAGTACGTCCAGATGTCATCAAACTCAGAGGCATTCTGGAATCTATAGCCTGGCTAGATGTCATTAAATAAACAAAAATTCTGGAATCTATAGCCCGTCCAGTTGTCATCAAGCAAAGAGGCATTCTGGAATCTATAGCCCGTCCAGTTGTCATCAAGCAAAGAGGCATTCTGGAATCTATAGCCCGTCCAGGTGTCATCATACACAGAGGCATTCTGGAATCCATAGCGTGTCCAGATGTCATCATAGAGGCATTCTAGAATCTATGACCCGCCCAGATGTTATCAAACACTGAGGCATTCTGGAATCTGTAACCCATGTGGATGTCATCAAACAAAGAGGCATTCTGGATTCTATAGCCCATCCAGATATCAACATACACAGAGGCATAATGGAATCTATTGCCTGTCTAGATGTCATCAAACAAAGAGGCATTCAGGAATCTATGACCCATCCAGATGTCATCAGGCACAGAGGCATTCTGGAATCTGTAGCCCATCCAGATGCCATTAAACACAGAGGCATTGTGGAATATATTGCCCATCCAGATGTCTTCAAACAAAGAGGCATTCTGGAATCTATCGCCTGTTGAGACGTCATCAAACAAACAAGAAGTCTGGATTTTATAGCGCTTCCAGATGTCATCAAACAAAAAGGCATTCTGAATTCTATACCATCTCTCAGTGTCCTGCAGCACAGCCTGAAGGGTACTCAACCCACTTCCAGGGGAATAAAGCCCTCAATGGGCGCTTGCGAGCAATTGGCTGAAGTGCATGCATAACTGCAATATAGATAAGTAACACCAATTTACCCCCCTCCTCCATGTTCCAACATACATTTGGTGACCCTCCTCTTTTGAGCACAGACCTTCACAATCCATTAATCATTACATTACCATCACAGTAGCATTCCTAACAACAACAGAAGAGTGTCACAAACATCACCAGCCCAAGAGATTACTTGCTTCCAAACACCTCTAGCACCAGTGCACATTATGTTTTCCACTCCAGTCAGGGCATCAGGAGCAGCTCTAGTGCTCCAGTTTTAGTGTACCCCTCTCCTTAAGCCCAGGTACATGCTGTCACTTTGAGAATCCCGCTCACCCCTTCTGTATAGAAAGGATTCTTGAGTGTCCAGTACAAAGTTAGTCTTCCAGTGTGCTGTCATGATAGACTAAAATACTGCCTACTTGTTGTACTGCATTATTGGCCCCGAACCACACGGAGTGTATCCTAATACATGCTGACTTTTAGCTAGGCCCCCTACTAAAATGTCTGTTGTCTGTGCGCCGTTATTGTGGTTTACAACTGAGCGTGGTCACACGGTCACTCGCCTCCCCAGGGTAGGTGAAAAAGAATGCCTTTCGAATATATTGTACTCACAATTGTGCCTGGAACAGTAAACTGTTGGAAAGGTTCAACTCCTGCAACCTCTTTTTAATCGGCATGTAGTCTTTCTGAAGGTCCTGCACTTTGCAAGTGTAATGCGGAAACACTATGATATTCCAGTCTATTGCGGTAACCCATGCACTCTAATGTGCTGAAGGATAGTGTTGTGGTCTCGGGAGTCATAGAAGTGAGCTATAATGGCCTACAGATGAGCTCTTTTGATTGTGAAACAATGAAAATTTGCTAGGTTTCAAAGTGTGGGTGAGCCAGTCCTTTAAAAATAACTCCTTAGATTACCCCTCAGCGCACTCTGGGAACCCTACGAATCTCAAATTGTTCCAGTAGGAACACCCTTCCGTATCTTAAATCCGCTCGTCTATTCTGGTCAATTGGGCCTGATGAGGAGCTACCTTTTTCTATAGGTCCCCACCTCCTGCAGGAGCTACTTGACATTGCCTTCGACACCCATAACTCTCTGTCTGCCATTTTGCAAAAGTCTTAGTAGGTTATTTAACTTTAATGGTACTGCATCAATTTTTACCAACATAGCCTACCGGGATCCTTTTATCTCCGCCAGGAGGTTAGCTTGCATGGCAGCTGCCATCGGCCCATCCTGCGCATGCCGGGGCTGTTCGTCATATGTGTTTTCTGCCAGCAGTGGGTGGGTATAATTGTAAATGATGTTCCCTCATCACGGATATATGTCAATCTCACCCTGTATGAGCCCAGTCCCATTCAGCCATTTACCACAATGAGCACGAGCCACCCCCCTAGCTCTGTTCACGTCAATGCCCCCATGATCCAATGCTAAGATGTCACCTCAACTCCTCAGACGTAACCCCAGGTAACAGAGAGTCCACAAGAGGAATTTGTTTCACAAATTGGCAACTACAGGTCCAGGGATAACTTACTTCCAACAGCCCCATCCATGAGGTTAGGCAGGCATCTCAAACCCAGTCCACTCCTGCCTCTGACCTCCTTGATCCCGGCATATCCACAGCTGTCCCAGCACAGGAGCTAGCCCCGCCCCAGGATCCGCCAGGCAACGCCAGTCATCACGTAGCTGCCACACTTGCACCCACCATGGCAGCAAATGCAAACAGTACACTCACACCTGGGGTACTAATCAGATGTGGGTGTGGGTGCTCCATTCCTTCCTCCTAAGAGCTGCAGGCTGAAAGTAACAGTTCGCAGCCCTCTCTGTGATAGCGGTTGCCACAGTTTCACTCCCTGTGGTCTGACCAGACTTAATAGTTGGTCAGGGGAGTCCTCCAATCAGGTTCTTCAGTGTCCCCCGGCAGCCTTCTAGGATGCCCCTCATCCTCGCAGGGCCTACACGATGCAACGGGCACCTGAGGGTGACGGGGCTTTGCCGCAACCATCCACCGGCTATGTCCTCGTGCGAGCCTCCCATACTTTGGTTGCAACCTGCGGGACGCACTGGCACTACTTCTCAGACTGGGCGTGCCACAGTATACCATATCATTATATGAGATGTCCTTCATCAACTAAAAATAAAGTGCAATGAGAAAGATATCTCCGATGAATGGTGGAAAGTAAGAATGATTGGGAACCAAAAACAAACATTTAATGAGAGTACCACGATGTATATGTTTCTACTTATATGTATAAATAATCACACTTCTTGCACTATATGTATATAAACTTTAAAAACAAGATAGAAAGCCCAAATACAGCTCTAGTGGACATTCTCCATAAATGAATGCTTTTGGTTCCCAAGTACATCTCATATAATGATATGGTCTACTGTGGTTTCATTTGGACATTGAAGGAGCCTATGTATTATCTGAGATCAATTTACAGGCCTTATACGTGCTAGAGTTCCACTACCTGGATTGATGTTTAATTGACTAGATATTTATCAGTTTATGTGGATTTCAATATAATTTCTAACGATCCATTCTATTGTATATGAAGGATGAATTTGGAATATTGGCTTTCTAAGTGGTTACTACTGTAAATATTCTTCTTTGTTATTCACCAGAGCTCCATTACAATATGACAACTTCTTAGATCAATGTATTTTTCCAATGTTTGGACATCGTTGATGTCGATGAACTGTTTATATGCACTGTAATGCATAAGGGCCACTAGCCCGTGACCAAGGCCGAACTGCGTAATTTGATCCAACACATTAAAGGATTTACTTACACAGCAATCTGGAGTTCGGAGTGCATGTCATTTCTGTGCTAGGACATGAGCATTAACATATACGTATATATATAGCCATGTTTTTTGCTTTTGTTTTATTATAAAGTAAAATTTGGTGGAAGATGTTTCCTGTGAGTCCTGTGTATGCGTGTATATATGTATGGATTTAAAATGAATATGACTCTTTACAACGCAAGTCATTACATTGTGTTCCTTTATCACATGGTCGTTACAACGACTGCGTTGTTACAACGCAGTACTATTACAAAGCAAGTTGTTACAACGACTTGCTCTAGACGGCGCATTGGATTTAGCAATAGTATAATTTACTATTCCAACTCCAGTGTGTGCAACAGTAGGGAAGGTGTTGGAATAGTAAATCATACTATCCCCTAGTCCAGAGAGCCATCTAGAGCAAGTTGTTGTTATGACTTGCGATATGGCACTGCGTTGTTACAAAGCGGCCGTTGTAATGACCGCGTTGTGAAGGTATTGCAGTGTAATGTCTGTGTTGTACAGTTTGTTTCCCATTTAACATACCTTAAATATACCTGCCATGCAAGTAAAGGCATGCATATAAATTCATCAGGCATGTGTGGTAATATCATACTGAAGGTACACGCCGACAAGATTGGATTTAAGTACTGCAAATGTATAGTTAATTAGCACAATTCTGTTTAATTACTAGCCGCTTATCATCACATTAGCGTTCTATATGGCAGGTAAGCCATACTCATCTGTAAAGTTTCATATCATGGCCTCATTTATACTCTGGGGACGTGGGCACCAAAGTTATTCTGTGAAGGAGGTAGCACCGCCGCCACCTCAGCCTCTGGTTGCCTAACTAAAAGATTCCCACTATCTTTGTGGACATTTTCTTGATAAAGAGGTTCCAACACTTGTGGAGTAAGTAGCTTTGCAGGAAAATACAGATGTTGTCTCCCATTTTATTTCTGAAGATACCCTCCCCCTCCAAAGCAAGGATAAGTGCAGAATAATCAATGTCCGCCATTCTCTACAGATTTTTCTCCTAACAAGAAGTGGCATTTCAGGATATTTTCTGTCAGGACTGCCCTTTTTTACAGAGTGGGCCTGGACAGAAAAGACATCAGTGGAAATGGTCAACAAGGGGCTATCTTAAATTGGGCAGTCCCTCCGATCCTACTTTCTTTGGAGCGGGATAATCAGACCGCTCCACCAATGGGAACTCCAACTTCCCCAAACTTTAAGTGAAAAGCAAGCGGTGGGCGGATCGTGTGCTATTGGCCTCTTCTAAATAAGGCCCTCAATCTCTCACTGTCTCTATTGCTGTTTTAGAGAATAAAAGTATCCGCAAAGATCCACCTGAGGTAAAGGGTGCCGAAGTAACTCCTGGTCGCAAGCCAGGGCTATAGAATAGAACGAGTTGACAAATACAAAATATTTGTATAAGCATGTCTGGGATAATGCTGCACTGCACCACTAAATTGCTGTTGCTAACCAACTGTCCAATGGCAGTTGCCTCTTGCATGCAGAGTGAAGAAGACAGAGAGGCTATCATTCCGCATAGTAATTTACACAAATTACTTCCTGTGGCAAAGGTTAACCCATGCTAAGTATGGCATGCTCGCTTCAAACATCACAGAGTGCATTTTCTCTTTCCATTCCCCTTATTTATTTCTGATAAAATAGCAGAATTTTTGCCTTCTTGCATCCATTTCATCTGTTGAAAAAATCCAGATTGCAGAGAACTCAGATCTCTCCTGGGATAGAGAAGAGCAAAATTCTCTTCTCAGACTTTTTTCTGCAGCTGCTGAGTTTATTTAGAACGTAACACCTCCTAGTGGAGACTGTCTGCGTAGACTGCTCTAAATTTGCAAGGTTTTGAAACATATTTATCAAAAATCAATGTTATCATTTGATTTTTTATTTATTATAGTCTTCCCATTTAATGTTTTTTTTACTTTTTGTTTTCTATCCGTTGTATATATTGACTTTCTTTCATCTTTTTACTTTCACATTTTTATAGAACGGTTATATTTGTTGTATATTATTACATTTCACAACACTAAGATGTCCTATTTGGAAGAGGTAATATTAATATAAATAGATGTAAATTGCAGTGTTTTGCTTCACATTAATTTATATATTTATAAAATTGCCATAACCTGTTTTGTATCTAGTGTGGTAGCGTAAGCTCTTGCTAGTTCTTTTCCCCCTATTTGTTTTTTTAATTCCATTTCTTCTCTTCTTTCATATGCTAATGGAACCCCTGCGCATCTTGACATGCTCTACCAGGGGTATTTTTCCTTAATGTGTCATGTTATGTGTCATGTTCTCTGTCAAACTGAGTAGCAAATGTGTTCCCTCGTCCCTAACAACTGTCATTTGCCAAAGGCTACACAAGGATTTGCACTACCAAGCACTATGTATCCATCAGTTTCAAAGACTCTAGGGCATATTTATTAAAAAGTCACGCAGCACAGTAAGTCACATTACGTGATAAGGAAAGAGCAGGAATGGGTCGTATTTAACATTATACGGCGCATTCTTGTCTTTTTCCCTTGCGCTGGCGCAGAATGTGCTGCCTAGCACCAACGTAGGCACTCTTGCACCATGGTGCTAGGGTGCCAGCATTGTTAGCAGGATGTTTTCTGCAGGAAGGTACACCCGCACAAAAACAATCCCATAAGGCATATTCAGATAGATTCATGAAGCAAGTTTGCGATCGCAATTGTTGCGAATTCGCAAAAACGAGCGCAAATTGAGTGAAAGCCATTCATGAAAGAGAAAATCGCAAAATAGCGCAATCGCTAAATAATAATTGCGAAATCGCTAACAAAATCGCAGAATCCTGAAAGCTGCCATTTTGCGAATCGGAAATAGCGAGAAATCAATGATTCTGCGAAAACTGTTGCAAAGTCGCTAAATAATCGCTATTGGCATTCATGAAAAATCGCAGTTAGCGAAATACACGAAAATTGCTAATAGCAACGCGCAAATTAAGGAGAAATCAAACCAGGTGGTAACCAGCAAAGTAAAAAAAAATGTTTTCAATGTCAATTGCATACAGGTGCTGGCCTGACCAAACACACTTAAGGACATGCAGCTGCAGACTGTGGACTCTCACAATGCCAGGACTCTACATGGTGATGAGGCGGCGTAGGCTGCAGCGAGCAGCACAGAACAGGCGTAGGATCCAGGAGCGGATATTCCGGCAGCGGGTCACCCTTCTGGGCCAAACCAGGGAGCAAATCTATGCCAAGTACCGGCTAAGTGGCCCAATGATTATCAAGCTGATCCAGGACCTAGACCCCCTGCTGCAGCATCCAACAAGGAGAACCAATGCCGTCCCCACCCATGTACAGGTATTGTGCTGCCTGCACCTACTGGCTTCCGGAAGCTTCCAGGGGATAGTTGCTGTCGCTGGGGGCATATCCCAGCCCACCATGTCCCGCTGCCTCAGTAGTTTTCTGGATGCAATGCTGACCAGGCTACACCACTACATTTCATTCCCAACCACCCAGCAGGACTTAAATGACACCAAGCTGAAATTCTACAACATTGCACAATTTCCGCATGTAATTGGATGCATTGACTGTACCCATATCCACATCTGCCCACCAGCACAAACGGAGTACATGTACTGAAACCGCAAATCCTACCACTCCCTCAATATCCAGGTGGCGTGCAACACCAAGAATATCATCACGGACATAGTGGCACCATATCCGGGCAGCACTCATGACTCCTTCATCTTCCGGCACAGCGGCATTCACACACGACTGGCAAGGGGAGACTTTGGCGAAGGACACCTACTGGGTAAGTACACATGTCCCCATATACTATACTTTCATCATGTATCTGCGCAGAATAGGCACTCACCCTGTGCTCATTTCCCGCAGGTGACAGCGCCTACGGTCTACGTGAGTACCTCCTCACCCCATACCTCAACCCAGCCACACCGCAGCAACAGCGTTACAATGCTGCACACATACGGACACGAAATTGCATAGAGAGGACATTTGGCCTATTAAAGAGCCGTTTCCGCATACTGCACAAGACTGGTGGGGCCATCAAATACACACCTGAGGTCTGCTGCCGCATCGTGGCCGTGTGTGCAATACTCCACAACATTGCCACCAAGCGCAGGATACCAGTGGAGATATCAGGCAGTGAGTCTGAAGGTGACAACCGGCCACCTCCACATGTACGTCATGCCCGCGGACAAGATCCTGCGGAAGGACACAGGCGCCACAACCACATCACTACGAACTGTTTCTAGTGCACACATTCCACTATCACAACACTGCACCCATGCATGATGAATGTAATAATGACATGAGTGTGTATGAAGTTTGACCATTCTTCTTTAATGTTACATCACAATAAATTGGCCTTCAAACATTGAATTGTCTGATGGGGAGAGTATTGCTCCATACATCCCCATGCTGGGGTAGGGGGTTTGCAGGGGTCGACTGCATGGCCTCCCTCATAGTTTTACAGTCCTCACCGATGTTGACGACGAGACGCCCCAAGTCGTCTCTCCGCATTCTGAGGGACGGTGTTGGCCCTACTTCCTGATGTTGGCCTGCTGCTGCGGCGAGGTGCAGGCAACGGTGGTAAGGAGGCACTACCGTTGGTCGACGCAGCCTCACTTGCGTCGTCACCCCCCTCTGCTTCTTCCTGGCCAGTGGCCTGTCTGCCAAGCACAGCTGCAGTGAGTAGGTCGAGTGACCTGGTCACATCCTGGCAACACTGCACCATTTGGGCCTGCATGGCAAGTGACCGTTGTGCCAGCTGAGATGTGGCGTGGCCAACAACATGATTTGACCTAGTGTAGGCCGATAGGCGGGCCAGTAGTTGGCGGTGGTGTCGACGGGTCATGTCCTGCTGGGATACAAGCAGCTGGTTGTTTTGTCTCACAGCTGCTGTCATCTGGGCAATATGTTGTCCGTTTGCCTGCATCTGTGCAAGCATTGCTGCCATGTGGCGTGCCTGCGTGCGATGCACCGCCAGCATGCGGCGTTCGATGACCAGGCCTGGGTCGGGTGTTTCTAGTGCCCTGCCGGTGCCTGCTGGGCCCTGGCGCTGCTGGCGCCTCAGTGCGCTGGTCTGTGACCTGGCACCAGGTGTGTGCCTGGTCTGCCTCCGAGGCGCTGGTGGTGTAGCCTGTACCACTGCTGTGCCGGCACGGGGTGGTGGTTGTGTTGGTGGTGGTGGCTGCACTGCAGTGGGTGCAGGGGTGGCCCTGTCGGCACGGGGTGGTGTTGGTGGTGGTGGCTGCACTGCAGTGGCTGCAGGGGTGGCTCTGTCTGCACGGGGTGGTTGTGCTGGCTGCACTGCTGGTTGCTGTGATGTGCCGTGTTGTTGGGAGGACTGTCCCTCACCCTCAGTGTCCTCTTGGCTCTCAGCGATGTGTAGCGCATCGCTGTCCGTGCTGGCTTGATCACCTGCACCTGTAATGTGAAAGGGTGCATGATTAATGTGATGTGTCTTGCGCAGACTATGTTGATACATGCACGCAGCCTTGCTTTCCCTGACTGGGTTTTGGTTTGACTTCGCAATGAGTGGACTGGCACTGTTGGGCTGACTGCGGGCTCATGATTACACTACAACTACCACAATGCATTTGGGCTTTTTTGGTGAGCTTGGTCTGCATTTTTGGTGATGTCATGTTGCTAGTTCAGGACTTAAGGGCATTGTTAGGGGACTGGGTCGCAGTCGCATGGCACTTACCTTCAGTTGGTTGTTGGCTGGGTCGAGAGGAGTCCAGCTGGAGGACCCCCACGCAGGCTGCTGGCGCTATGGTGTCCTCGATCAGGTCCTCCAATGGGGTGTTAGGTGTGGCTAAAGGTTCCCCTCCACCGGTGGCCAGTTGATCCCCAAGCCTCACAGCAATCCGCTCCTTGGAACGTCCTCTCAGGTCGTACCAGCGCTTTTTGATGTCGTCAATGGAGCGCTGGGTGACACCGACAGAATTTACCTTGGCGCGGATGCGCTGCCAGATCCTGCGCTTCTCGGGCTCTGGCACCCTCCGAGAGTCTTTCCCAAACAGCTTTCCATAGTCCTTGCACACCCCCTCAATTACGTGCTCCAATTCAGCTTCAGAATATTTCATTTTCCTCTTCCTCTCCTGCCCACTGCTCCCTGCTGCTTCCTGGGACATGTTTGAAACTTTCCTTCAGGCTGGGGTGCTGCAGGGTCTTGCTTTTGGAGCTACTCACTTTCCTGCTGCCACTCCCTGGCTCTGTGTTCTGTTTGTGGGTGTGGTGAGCCTACTTCCTGGTTGTGATGTCATCAGTGGGCTCGAAATGCGACTTCCCGTTTTTGCGATCTCGCAGTTAGCGAGATCGCAATTTGCGATATCGCTATTAGCGATATCGCAATTTCGGCATGGGAAAATGCCGAAACTGCGATTATTTAGCGATTGCGGCTAGATCGCTATCGCCAATAGCGATTGATTGCGATTCGCTATTTTTCCTCGCATTTTATCATGAATACCATTCTGCGACTCTCAAATAGCGAATCACTTTTTTTCGCTACTTGCTAATCGCAAAATGGTAGCTTCATGAATCTGGCTGATTCCTCCTTCTGTGAGTGCTGCAAAATGCAGCATACACAGAAAGAGTAAAAAACGAGGAGAAATAGAGATATTTCACCACGTTACCCTCCCTTGGGGAGGCATAACATTTCGATGCATTCCCAGGTCTGCCAGTTATGGTAAATCGGGGAATATGCCAATAACAATGAGTGGGTCTATGTGGAAACTGTTTAAAAGTGCAATTTTTTAGAATTGTGACTTAAAATCTGACTTCGCCATTAAAGAGTTGAAATAAATTTGTTTGCTGGGGTGTTGTAGCTAGGCTAAAGCAAGTCAGGCTAAACCCAGAGGCAATGTGTCTAGTATTTGTGCAACACTACAAATGGTAATTCAGTAAAAACACCACACAAAAAGATCCCAAACCAGGTTAGAAAAATAAAGCTGAATTCAATAAAACAAGAACAAAATAACTGCAATCCAATCCTTAATATCGTAGTTATAATTTTTTGAAACAATCATGTGTAAAGTGGCACATAAAAGCACAAAGTGCCAACCGCGTAACTGGGTCATAGTCAAAAGTACAGGCCGAATGTGATGGAGTGCAGGTTGGATATAGTCACCGGGTTAGGGCTCCTTAAGTTAGTGCCAAGAGTCCCGTACAAGTGAGGAGCAGGTAAGGCGTAGATGGAGGCTGTCGGTAAACCACGAGGAGCCGGTTGGAATCATGGGCAGACTTTACTGAAGCTATGTGGTGACAGTCCCCGCAAGTGGTCGCTGCTGCAGTGCGAAGAGTCGGGCTGTTGGAGCTTCGAGCTGATTTGCAATGTGAACAGTGGGGTCTTGGTCCGAACGGGCCCTTTCACAGTCACGAAGATCCCAAAAGCTTGATTTCAGCACCTGTAAGCCACACCAGGGACCAGGACCTGAGAGGCACCACTTGATCAGGAGCATGCTGCAGCTGGATCCGTTGCTGGATCAGGATGTTGGGGGCCTTTTAAATCCCAGAGGCTCAGATCAGGAGGCCCTCAGACTAGCCCTTGGAGTCACTTTAGGTCACTCTGGAGTCCTGGGTTGAAGAAGAAGTGTTCAGATCCAGTCTCTTTCCTTAGGAAAGTAGGCAGTAGGTAGCAGGTTAGCACATCAGAGCAGCAGTTCCTTTAGCGCAGCAATTCAGCATAGTGGCAGTCCTTTGTAGTAGCACAGGCAACTACTTACTAGCAGAGTATACCCAGGTCCAGAAGTGTAGTGCAGAGTTGGTGTCTGAGATCCAATATATCTATACCCAGTTGTGACTTTAAAGTGGGGGAGAAGATTCTAGATGTTCCCTTTGAAGTTCCCAGGCCTCCTGCCTTCCTTGTCCTGTCTACAGACTAGCTACAAAGGGTATGCAGCCCTTTGTCTGGAGGCAGGACACAGCCTATTCTAGTATGAGTGGGTCTGTACCCAGTTCCTTACTCCCACCCTGCCAATGATGGCTGCCTAAAATCCCTATTGTGTGTGGTCGTCTAGGAGGAATACACAATGCTTAACTGGCTGCTACACTTAGTCATGTGACCAAGGTACATGCACCAGACCTTTTAAAATTGGCATTTACTGAATTGAAATTTAAAATCCAACTTCACCATAAGTAAGGATTTTAAATTGTGATTCCACTGATAACAAATACGAGCTGTTTACCCCTTCAAAATAAAAAATGACACTTATAAAATGTAATACGTTGACTCCAATGTTATCCTATGGTAGAGGTTTGCCTTGCAGTAGTGAAAAACTATTTTAAGAGTTTTTCACTACCAGGGCAAGTAACACTTAAAAGTACATGTCCAACTTTTTAAATACACTACACCATGCTACTGGGCTGTCCAGTGCCTACTATAGGGGTAACTTATATGTATTACAAAGGAAGGTTTAGACCTGTACAAGGTTATTTCATCAGGTTGAAATGACAGTTTAAAACCACAAACACACAGGCTGTAATGCCAGGCCTGAGACATGTTTAAAGAGCTACTTAAGTGGATGGTACAAGTAGAGCTGCAGGCCCACTAGTAGCATTTAATTTGCGGGCCCTAGGTACTCGTACTACCACTTTACTAGTGGCTTACAAGTGAGTAAAATGTTTTAATTGGGTGTGAGCCAATTCTACCATTTTTATAGGAGTGAGCATAAGGACATTAGCCCTTGTAAGCAGAGGTAAGGTGCACAGATTCCTAAAAGCCAACAAAAACAGGTTCAGAAATGAGGAGGGTGAAGGTAAAAAATCTGGGGATGCCCTACAGAGAGGGTAACTTTCATCACATACACCACAAGGAGAGTATATATAAGGCTGCATGCTGTAGGAACTTATATTTGGTATTATCAGCTTGTCCACACTCTAGCTCATGCTAGTAAACTGGTGATGAAATCTTACAAGGATAGATGAAACTATGACCGACAATTTGAAAGTTGTTTCCAAGTAACATCTATTAATTTACCTTAAAGAGTCTCGCCTTTTATTTTGGTTTTTATTATGGTATTTCACAACTAATTCTTCAAGGGTTATTTGAAACTGCATGTGTATGATAGATGCTTGTTGCCGTGCTGCTTGTAAGGGTGACCCTCTGAAAGGTCTAACACATCGTTGGGCTGCATTGTTGCTGGAAATAGAATGCCAACACTTCCACTGCAGTCACTATTTGTCAAGTACATGTGCCAACACATGGATCTTCCGTAGGAACAGATGAATATTTCTCATTTCCCCAACTCCGTTACCGTGACGTTGTTCCCAAGCAGCAAAGAGGGGGAAAAGGGGAGTGGGATGAAAAGAGAGACTGCCACTGCTCTGCTTTTTCAGGACTGGATTGCCACAACTCTTCTGGTTGTCTTTTCATGCAATAAATAACAACATGAAACATACAGTTCTAACCCTACTGATAACAATTCTAACTTTACCTATTTACCTGCCCTTATAGAGTGGATAGCTGCTCTCTATACTTTGCAATTTCTTATGAAGATCTCTGCACTGGCTATTCTCTATAAAAGTATGTTGACTATTAGCAGTAATCTGTAAGAGAGAAAAAATATTGTATCTTCCCAAAATATATTTACAGAATACTCTTCTCTCTCTTCCTAGTATGCTCTTAATTACCTGCTTAAACCTTTGTACTGCTCTCAATAATCCTATATCACTTTATCCTTCTGTCTCTTTCGGAGTTTTCATGAAGAATGAAGACTTGCGTTTCTACACTTCTGGGTTACTCTTCCAGGAAGCTCAGGACGATGATAAAGGTGGTAAGTACTATTATATATAAAGAGGTTGCTACAGTGATTCTGTGCAACCTGACCCAGGTGTGCCCAATTCTACTTTAGCAAATGGGGCCGTATAAAAGACTCACTTGGGAGCCGCTAGCATCAGTGGCACTTTTAAAACTTATGGCATTTGATAAAGGATAAATTCCGAAACGCGTCATGCCTGTTTAATAATTGGTCTTCACAAGCCCCGCTGTGTCGCCTTTTCTACTTCAAAGGAAGAAGATGTTTCTGCATATTTAGCGTGTGGCCAGTGACATGCGAGGATGACCCTCCCGCAAGAGTTCAGGGATCAATGGCATTTTCCGGACCGCCCGCACTACAAAGGGAGCAGAGGACATGCTGCCGAATGGCAGTCCATACTTTCATGGAGAGACGTCGTTACCTGATCGGCGCCTCCGGCTCTACTACCGATGGAACTGCAGAGTTGGGAGTGAGGGATGTAAAGACCATGGAGCCCAGTACAGCGCTGCAGCTTCTACCTGGCCATGCTGCAGGTCAGTTTCCTATCAGGGAACGAAAAGAAAAACACCGACCAAACAGAACCACTTACCAGCACGATGGACAATCTGCATGCTGGTTGTTGCAGTCCTGAAAGAGGTTGCTTCAGTGATTCTGTGCAACGTGACCCAGGTGTGCCCAATTCTACTTTAGCAAATGGGGCCGTATAAAAGACTCACTTGGGAGCTGCTAGCATCAGTGGCACTTTTAAAACTTATGGCATTTGATAAAGGATAAATTCCGAAACGCGTCATGCCTGTTTAATAATTGGTCTTCACAAGCCCCGCTGTGTCGCCTTTTCTACTTCAAAGGAAGAAGATGTTTCTGCATATTTAGCGTGTTGCCAGTGACATGCGAGGATGACCCTACCGCAAGAGTTCAGGGATCAATGGCATTTTCCGGACCGCCCGCACTACAAAGGGAGCAGAGGACATGCTGCCGAATGGCAGTCCATACTTTCATGGAGAGACGTCGTTACCTGATCGGCGCCTACGGCTCTACTACCGATGGAACTGCAGAGTTGGGAGTGAGGGATGTAAAGACCATGGAGCCCAGTACAGCTCTGCAGCTTCTACCTGGCCATGCTGCAGGTCAGTTTCCTATCAGGGAACGAAAAGAAAAACACCGACCAAACAGAACCACTTACCAGCACGATGGACAATCTGCATGCTGGTTGTTGCAGTCCTGAAAGAGGTTGCTTCAGTGATTCTGTGCAACGTGACCCAGGTGTGCCCAATTCTACTTTAGCAAATGGGGCCGTATAAAAGACTCACTTGGGAGCTGCTAGCATCAGTGGCACTTTTAAAACTTATGGCATTTGATAAAGGATAAATTCCGAAACCCGTCATCCCTGTTTAATAAATGGTCTTCACAAGCCCGCTGTGTCGCCTTTTCTACTTCAAAGGAAGAAGAGGTTTCTGCATATTTAGCATGTTGCCAGTGACATGCGAGGATGGCCCTCCCGCAAGAGTTCAGGGATCAATGGCATTTTCCCGGACCACCCCGCACTACAAAGGGAACAGAGGACATCCTGCCAAATGGCAGTCCATACTTTCCTGGAGAGACGTTGTTACCTGATCGGCGCCTCCGGCTCTACTACCGATGGAACTGCAGAGTTGGGAGTGAGGGATGTAAAGACCATGGAGCCCAGTACAGCGCTGCAGCTTCTACCTGGCCATGCTGCAGGTCGGTTTCCTATCAGGGAACGCAAAGAAAAACACTGACCAAACAGAATAACTTATCAGCACGATGGACAATCTGCATGCTGGTTGTTGCCGTCCGGAAAGCGGTTGCTTCAGTGATTCTGTGCAACGTGACCCAGGTGTGCCCAATTCTACTTTAGCAAATGGGGCCGTATAAAAGACTCACTTGGGAGCCGCTAGCATCAGTGGCACTTTTAAAACTTATGGCATTTGATAAAGGATAAATTCCGAAACCCGTCATGCCTGTTTAATAAATGGTCTTCACAAGCCCCGCTGTGTCGCCTTTTCTACTTCAACGGAAGAAGATGTTTCTGCATATTTAGCATGTTGCCAGTCAAGAGTTCAGGGATCAATGGCATTTTCCGGACCACCCGCACTACAAAGGGAGCAGAGGACATGCTGCCGAATGGCAGTCCATACTTTCATGGAGAGACGTCGTTACCTGATCGGCGCCTCCGGCTCTACTACTGATGGAACTGCAGAGTTGGGAGTGAGGGATGTGAAGACCATGGAGCCCAGTACAGCGCTGCAGCTTCTACCTGGCCATGCTGCAGGTCAGTTTCCTATCTGGGAACGCAAAGAAAAACACAGACCAAACAGAACCACTTACCAGCACGATGGACAAACTGCATGCTGGTTGTTGCCGTCCGGAAAGAGGTTGCTTCAGTGATTCTGTGCATCGTGACCCAGGTGTGCCCAATTCTACTTTAGCAAATGGGGCCGTATAAAAGACTCACTTGGGAGCCGCTAGCATCAGTGGCACTTTTAAAACTTATGGCATTTGATAAAGGATAAATTCCGAAACCCGTCATGCCTGTTTAATAAATGGTCTTCACAAGCCCCGCTGTGTCGCCTTTTCTACTTCAAAGGAAGAAGATGTTTCTGCATATTTAGTGTCCTGCCAGTGACACACGAGGATGGCCCTCCCGCAAGAGTTCAGGGATCAATGGCATTTTCCCGGACCGCCCGCACTACAAAGGGAACAGAGGACATGCTGCCGAATGGCAGTCCATACTTTCATGGAGAGACGTCGTTACCTGATCGGCGCCTCCGGCTCTACTACTGATGGAACTGCAGGGTTGGGAGTGAGGGATGTGAATACCATGGAGCCCAGTACAGCGCTGCAGCTTCTACCTGGCCATGCTGCAGGTCGGTTTCCTATCAGGGAACGAAAAGAAAAACACCGACCAAACAGAACCACTTACAAGCACGATGGACAAACATGCATGCTGATTGTTGCAGTCCGGAAAGAGGTTGCTTCCGTGATTCTGTGCAACGTGACCCAGGTGTGCCCAATTCTACTTTAGCAAATGGGGCCGTATAAAAGACTCACTTGGGAGCCGCTAGCATCAGTGGCACTTTTAAAACTTATGGCATTTGATAAAGGATAAATTCCGAAACCCGTCATGCCTGTTTAATAAATGGTCTTCACAAGCCCCGCTGTGTCGCCTTTTCTACTTCAACGGAAGAAGATGTTTCTGCATATATATATATATAACTATATGTACTTGAAGAACTTTTTAGATATATTGTCCAATTGAACTGCTGCTTCCACTGGTGCCAACAATCCTTGTATCTAATAGTCTCTCTTGAAGGCACAACAATGAAGAGTCACTCTTTCTCTATGAGTCTCAGAAAAGTCTTATAGTCTTTTGCACTGAATCACCTAAATAACTGAATGTATACACTAACTAATTTTCTCTTGTCCTTTATATCAGTAACTCTTTACAAGTCAGTGTGGAATTGTATCTGCTGAAAACATATAGCTGCCACATGTTGGCTGTGCGAGGAAAATAACTGAATTTACAAGGTATTGGTACCTTCTAAAATGATAACGCGGTCTATGGTTATATGAATCACCTAGAACCGCAACTTGCCTCACAAGTCTTCTGAGGAATCCTTAAAAAAACTGACTCCTCCTCCATCAAGCAGAAATGGTACAAATGACTTACTAAAAGTCGCTGACTAACCCAAGCCGTCTTTTCTTCTCCAGCCCTCAATATAACAAGTCTGAAAATGCGGGAATATTTAAAAATACCAGCAGCAAACTTGGAGTGCGACCGCTACCCAAGTTTCTACAGTTGAACTGCGCAATAGGTAGAGCAAGGACGGGCGAGCACAGCTGTGTTCAAAAACACTGCTGAACACTAGACCGCCAACCGCGCTCTAACAGACGGCCATCTTGGAATCCTGCGAAGGACAGTAGCGGAGGACCTGAATCAAAAGGGACTCCAAACTACAAGGAAAACATCTAAAGAATCTAGGATAAGAACTCCAAGCCTTCTAAGAACCGAAGGACCGATACTGCAGAATTTAGTGGCTATGGTAGGAGCTGACCTGACACTATTCAGTGCTTCCAGAAAGTGAGGACTTAGGGCCTGTTTTAGAGTTTCAGGACAAATTACTCCATCACAAGTATGATGGATGTCCTGTCCTCACAAATGCATTATATCCATAGCTTACTTTTTTTTTTAAATAAGTGCCAGATCCCTCTCGGGAACCTACTGTATCTCACACCACCTAGTTACGCTGCCATAACAGTATCATCACAACTAATAACCATCACACTCCTAGGCCACCCACTGCTACTGGAATGGATGTATGGCAAGTATTAGTCATTTTTAATGTATATTAAATTGCTAAACAATTGTTGTGCTTCTCTTAAATTTGGACAAACAGCTTCTCCACATATTACGATATGTGCCAGTGTGGACAGTTAGAAAAACAACAATTGAAGGACAGAATGCACAACAATGTCATACATTCACCCCAGTACAGACATCTGGGCCTAAATCCATCGTTTTTTTGCACTCCACACCACCCCAGTTCAGACATGGCCATATGAAAATCAGCCTTGACCCTGTGCCTCATGGGAACAGTCCAGCCCGAACTGCCAAGCCATGTCTTTCCTGGACCAGAATCAAGCATCCTAGGACTGGTTTCTGGCTATCAGCCGTCTTCAGCCAGGATAGCTTGCACTTGCAGTGGTGTGGAGAGCATGGGGCTCACGTCTGAGCATACCCATCCCACTCGGGGTGACAAATGCAAAAACAACAGTAGATGGACAGAAAATAGAACAATGTCATGCATTCATCCCAATACAGAGATCTGGGCCTAAAACCATCGTTTTGTTGTACTCCACACCACCCCAGTTCAGACATGGCCATATGCAAATCAGCCTAGTCCCTGTGCCTCATGGGAACAGTCCAGCCCGAACTGCCAAGCCATGTCTTTCCTGGACCAGAATCAAGCATCCTAGGTCCGGTTTCTGGCTATCAGCTGTCTTCAGCCTGGAAAGCTTGACTCCAGTGGTGTGGAGAGCCTGGGACTCATGTCTGAGCAGACCCATGCCACTCGGGGCGACAAATGCAAAAACAACAATTGATGGACAGAATGCAGAACAATGTCATACATTCACCCCAGTACAGCAGTGTGGACAATTAGGCACCAATGCCGAGGACCGGACACCACCGGCTCGAATTAAGCACTGAATATATCCTATAGCACTTTCAATAGGATGGTCGGGGTTTCCAATACGTTTGATGGAAGAAACACCTCTGCCAAACTCTAAATAAGACCCCAAGTGTAAGCATGTTCCTTAGAAATATAGGCCACATTTTTCGGTATATTTTGTACTTAAACATTGCTGATTCTGCTGCTGTTTCTGATTTTACTAGAAAAAATACTAAAACCAAAATCTGTGCTAAGGTGTTTTTAATAACAAGTTGATTTTTCATTAAAGCTCACTAGAAAAAAATCAAGGTATCAAGCAGAAGAATGAATGTGTTCGGTTACGAATATTTGTGGGGTGACGTGCCAAGGCGAGAATGGGAAAGTGTGCTAGCAAAGCCCCAGACGTACCCACATCCTTAGTTGGCGTATGTGTCGCATCACATCCAGCCGAATACCAGCTGAATGTATGTAAAATGAATGTGCATTATGAATAATGTATGTGCATATGAATAATGCATTATCTACTTTACTCTCTCAAGATGTTTCGAATCATGGTTCGCTGCACAAAGCCATACAGTGTTACTGGTTCACTGCTCTAGATAAACAGAAACAATGGCTCCGGAATTGAAGAGTAAATGTCTCTGAAACTTAGGCCGCAGTCAATTCATAATAGTAGTTTATGCAGAGCTTTAGGGAAACAGACTAATCTCTTCTGTCGGTTGCCGCATGCTGATGGCAACGAGGGCTCATGCTGCTATCTACTCTAGTGTGGCTGAACCAGGAGTTAATGGGGAAGTTTAACAGCTCATTGTGTGCCCTGGGGCAATCCTGATCCGGACACAAATGAGAGTTTTCACCCAAACAGAGACAGTGCTGTCTTAATGCATAGGCATGCTGGGCCATGAGCACAGGAGCCCCATGCCAATCTATGCACAGACTAGAAATTAACCAGGGGCGGCCCCTCTGCAGTGTGGTTGTGTAGGCAGGGCCCGGCGCACTGCTATTTCCAGGGGCAAATAACGCGATGAAGACGGCCCTGAACTAATATTCCCTGCTTTGCTGTATTTCCCATTTGCATGTCTGTTTACCCCCCACACAATCTTTGCTACGTAAAAAACCTAAAGCAATTTATACATGGAAAAATGACAGGGACGTTACCAACAATTATGGAGTGCAACATTTGGAATGGATTAGTAATAACTCAGGAAGAAACTCCGGAGGAGTGAACAGAATGTTTTAAGGTCTGTTTTGTCATCCTTTCTAAACATCTATCAAATTTACAAAACTAAGAACAGACCAGATGCATTAGATTTTGAACTAGCAGTCAAGAAAGAAATGTATCAAACATGCGTTACAGAAATGTATTTAGGATGCTGGGCCGTCCCCCATACAGTGCGGCTTGCTTCATCGCCGGGCCAGGACACACAAATGCTGGCTGAAACAATAGACCTTAAAACATCATTTTGCTCCACCTCTGTGAATATGGGTGTTGCACCTAGCCCTTTCTGCAGGGTCAGCACAGAGTTTTGACTTACTTGGCAGAACCCATTTTTTGTGGTCTTTAGGACTCTGCAGACTTTACTCCTTGTAATCAGTGGTAAAGTGGTTGTGCTCTTCTTTGTAAACATAGTAAATTGTTATACATCTGCCCCTAGTATATGGTACGACATGCACCACGGCTTGTAAAGTAAAGGCTATTAGGAAACTACAGCATTCTTTGTGCCACTGACTAAAGTAGCCTTGTAAAACCTTTCACTGCAGCCTGTAGTAGAAATGTAAACCAACATTGAAACTTGGCAAAATCAAGCTCTTGGCAGGCCTAAACCTTCCCTTTTAATACTTATAATTCACCCATAAGGTAGGCCCCAAAGGCTCATATATTAGGGTGCATGCGATTTACAAAACAGGATTTAGGTACTTAAGTTTTTAGCACTGTCAGGGAAAACTTCCAAAGTTGATTTTTGCTGTAGCAAGGCCAGTTTTACCATAGACTAACACTGGGTTGCCTATTACACTAAATAAGTGATAACTTCAGATTGGGAGCAGATAGAGAAATCCTCCGTGGTGTAATTTGGGGGGAGGGTGGGTGTTTGGGGTGGAAAACCCCTTAATATATTTACAAGTCGTATCTCGGCCCAAATGGTCAGGTCCCATCATAACGTCATTGGGTGTGCAGGGTGACAGACAGTGCATATACTGGGAGGAGTATTTGGGGGACCAGGTTTTATAAAGCTAAAAACTGGGACATTTAATAAACATACAAGTATGACTATAACTTTGAAACTGACTGAGGGCCACAGAATGAGTTCAGACAGAGCTCATGGACAAGGAAAGCACACACAAGTAGTTACAAGGAGCATACATTAAATGTAATCATGGAGTGTGCATGTGATGAGCAAGCAGGGCTGAGATAAAATTGGGTAGCAGCAAACCTCTGTCACACTGTGCCAACATGCACCCCGAGCAGTAGAGGGGTCACTCACAGCTTTCTTCCTTGCACTGCGTGTGATGCTACTTGGGAGAGACACAGCACTGGGTTTCACTGTCGTTGCAGCTGGGGCCCCGTTTGGAAGTCTGGACTGATGCTAGTCATGTGTACAACTTTCAACAGCCTGGGCCTTCTTTCCCAGTTCTTGCGTAGAGCCATTTTTCCACCCAAAGTATTTACCACTGGCGTACTTGGGTGGTTCAGCCACCACCTCTTCCCCAGTGCAGCTGCAGCCACGCTATTCACAACATCTGGTTGTGGGGGTGATGACCCCCACAACCAGATACTCTTTTAGGAACCCTCATATTATATCAGGTCATAGGTAGTTGTTATATAGTAACGTGCCACACCTCAATGTAAAGCGTAAATAACAAGTGTTCTGAATACCCAATTGTGCCTAGTTTATAATAAAATATATATCCACCAATACCTGTGCAGATAAGGGACTCTATGACTATTTCCCTTTATTTACCTACCACTGTCTCTTATAAAGTTAAAACATGCATATGCGCACTCACTTATTGGAATCAGAAAGAATGTTACATATTGCATAGATAATACGTGGCTCATGATTCAGATACTGTTGGCAATGCTGCATGCAACAGATTGCCTCCTGTGCCTTGTAGTGCTAAAAAACCTGTTTATGGTGCCTCAGTACTGGCGGGGGAGAGGGGGAAGGTGGGGGGGGGGGGGGGAGTGTTCAAGTGTTCAGGCTAAAAAGCTATTGTTGCAGAAGACAGCCCCTGAGATGTCAGACATGAACAGAGCGGATTTATAGATATGTCTTGGCGATTAACAAATGCAATTTTCCGGCTTCTCAAAGCATGTCAAGCAGGAAAACTAACAAAGCCTGGCCTTTGCCTGCTGCAATTTCTCTATCCTAGTTGCCAATCTTACTTGACAACATTTAATGTGTATAAATGGTATAATGTCAACCTCTCACTTGATACCGTCCAAGTTGCACCATGTCAGGTGTCACACCTGTAGCAAGTCCTGACATAGCTAACATCACATTGCAGTCTGTGATTATTGGAGAAGTGCATACATGTTAACATAAAAACTACATGTCCCAGAATGCAAACCCCTGTAACCAAAAGGAAGGCTGGTTGAAATATCAAACAAGACATGAGTCCTACATTTGCTCCGTCCATTGTTTTCTAGGCACCATGCGCCTGTCAGTTGTGTATTTGTGCACACCAGCGATCAAACCATCATATGTGCAATGGATAGTACACGCTGAGTGCTGTTTCTTTGCCACATCACTGGCCCGTGCGCTGCCACTGAGTTTGCACTCAATCTAATGTTAAGGTCGCAAAGAGATGGAAGTGATATTTGAGTGTGTAATGACTCAAATGGGGAGAAGCTTCTGTGATTGTAGCTTCAGCTGCAAAGAGGCACCGTGTTAAGTGGGACACTTTCAGGAAGTGTGTGGGCACTTGCACAAATAGCACTTTGCGTGTTCTCGGATATGCAGATTTGCTTTACAATTAAAAGAACACATTACAAAAATCAGTGTTGTGTAAACCATAAGCAGCTTGGGTCAAAGAACGACAACTGCTATTATATATATATTACCATGATCAGTGAGTGTCATGGCAGCATAGTAGCTGGGCTGGGAGAGGGCTGTCAGAAATCATGGCTCCCATGACTGAAAAATATTCTTCACTCTGGGTCGTGGTCAATTTAATTCCACTACCAATGCGAATAATTAATAATTTAAAGCTGTTCAATATTTAACACTTTTATTTTTAATTAACCAGTAGAAGTTCCATTGATTAAACCCTGGTTGTGTATTGTCAAATCGCTTGGCAGGTTTCCCGAAAATGTCCATTAAGCTTAACTAGAATAGTTCAACTACGGCACTCTCAATAAGGAAAGGGTTGGGTATTTAGTGTGTTTTTGCTCAACATTCACCATTGTGAAGTGTCGGATGCTCACTGCCTCGAGCACGATTCACATTATGCAGGGCTCCCTATACCACAGCCGTGAAAAGTCTGCAGAAGGGTTACAATAGCATCTTTTCATGGAACTAGATTGGGTGGGGTGTTAGAGTTGACGTGTGTAATCTGCCCTTCCTGCATTTATTTATTTACTTTGAAGGTTTTATATAGCGCGAACAAGACTCTTGCAGGTATCAGAGCGCTTTACAGGGGTAGAAATCGGAAACAAAAGAATACAGCGAGTTACAAATTGAGTCTTGATAAACATATCTGTAGATCAAGTGTTATACAAATGTGTTGTTTTTTTTGCATCAATTTTTAGTTAAGCATTACATTTGACTTTTTATTTAAACTCCAATTGTATCACCCAGGTAAAGGATGGTAAGTTCACATTAGATAGAAGCAAGTCACAATCACTGGTGGAGTGTTGATTAAAGTACAGCGGGATATGAGCGCAATAAGGAGTTTACAGTGACCGTAGACTGGGGGCAGATTTACCCCTCTTTCACGCAGCACAGTGCACCAACCACAAATGCTGTGTTGCGTGAAAAGGAGAGAGTAGGAGACCACCAAATTTACTGAAATATGGCTCTCTCCTCCCCTGCCCCTAGCGCCGGCACTCAAATAAGCGGCTGTGCACCACTGAGACACCAGTGTGCCAGGATGCAAGGATGTCTTTGTGAGTCTAGCGTACGTTTTGTACTGGAAGGGTACCTTTACAGCACTAAGGGCCCGATGTAGGTAAATCCCATTTACCGATTTTGAAATACCGAATTTTACCGATTCGGTATTTCAAAATCGGTAAATGGGATGTAGGTCCCAACATCTGGATTCTTTTCCGAATCCTTAAAATTCGGTATTTACCGATTCGGTAAATACCGAATCGGTATTTGCTATTGAATCCTATGGGCCTTTGAAGCCCATAGGATTCAATTCAAATACCGAATCGGTATTCAACGATTCGGTAAATACCGATTTTGTCAAGGGTGCAGGGGGTGTCACTTTGACACCCTCTAGCACCCCCAAAACGGGCATGTGTGCAATGTGGCACACAGACATGCCCTAAGGGCACGTCTGTCTGTCACATGGCACATGTGTACATGCACAGATGTGCATGTACACAGGAATCGGTATTTTACCATGGATTTGTATTCCATGGTAAAATACCGATTCTGTAAGCCATTTGCCAATGTAAAATTGGCTACCCACATAGCATAATCGGTAATTTTACCGAATCGGTAAATATTACCGAATCGGTAATAATTATACCGATTCGTTAAATATTACCGAATCGGTAAATTTACCGATTCGGTAATATTAACGATTCGGTAAAATTACCGAATATGTGCACCTACATCTCCCTAGCCCTTTACCGATCGGAAACGGCCGAAAATCGGTATTTTCGGCCGTTTCCGATCGGTAAAGGGCTACCTACATCTGGCCCAAAGTCCTATGCATAGACTGACTTAAAACCTTTTCCGTCTTTGCATGTGTGCGGTACAGTGCAGTACGCTTACAGAGTCAAAATAGGAAGGAAAAAAAGGGTGCAGTTTTCTGACGCTAAATCCTATCTATTTTACTTAGTAAACTGGGTTTAGCATCAGAAACCTTGGGAGGTTGAATGGAAATGCCCATGCTCTACCCATGATATGCCTCCTTTGCTTGCTCCACATTACTAGTACATTATTTCCAGCGCTAAGTTTAGCGCTGGAAAGTGAATTTGAAAAAAAATATTTTGTGCCGATTTGCTTCACTTTTTTTAACAAAAAAACACAGGGAGAGTAAATCTCCCCCTGTATTTCATATTTGAAGGTGCTTATATCCTTCAGAAGGGCACACAGATCACCACTAGTTGCCACATGTGAGCCCTGAACAAGAGATGCCAGATTCTCTGCTAGTGGGTCGTGGTACTCTTGCATTGGAATATACTGAACTCATCCAGAAGGGGGCCCTGTATCCCTACAGAGCCATAGTCAAAATAATTGTTCAGCTGTGACCATTGATTCTAACAATGTTTTTCAATAAACAAACTAGACTGATATTGCACACTGGGCTTCAATAACCACCAGTATAAAATATAGGATCCAGGGGCATATTATCAAGAAAGGGCGTTACATTATCGCCGCTTTTATCGGCAGGAAACTGCAGATAAAGCGGAGATAATGGGCTTGATAATATGCTCTATGAATTCCAATCGAAGCCCATGTTAGATGTGAAGACATGTAACATGGGCTTCGATTGGAATTCCATCTTGTGTGGGTGAGGGTCCACCATCCTGAACAACTGCCTACACTAGATCATTAACACACATCTTTGCCGACCGCTAGATCAACTTCTATGGCATGCAGTCTGTTCTCTCTTTCCATGGATTAGTAGTAATACCACACACCTTAATAGCCACACACATCTATGGTGGTATTTACCAGAGGCAGTATTATCACCCGAAGTAGCATGGGTCTCGTACTGCAGACAGCTAGCACATGATACCACACCACATTTGTAAGAAATGTGTAGGTTCAATGCTTTTGTGAAATAAAATCCTTGATGGAACCTCCCAGTGTGACTGAATTATCTGCCTTCCTAAGGCTAAAGCTAACGCCAAATGCTACAAGCCAGTGTACAAGTGACCCTACCCTCTCACGGGGCAGTTGTTCAGTTTGACACACAGTACAGGGGAACAATTTGGGTTATAAGTAATTATTTGAGCATGTGGTTGCAGGTGGGTTACACTGTGACTTATATTTGGGCACCAGTACTTTTTTCCTCATTCTTAAACTTTGACTCAGAACAAGAGCGAACAAAACAAAAAAGGAGAAAGAAGGAGGAAGAGATACATCAAAAAGAGTGACAAAGGGAGCAAGCAGAGATGAAAAAGAACATGCAGGAGAGACTCTGAGGGGCAAGGAGTCTCTGGTGGTCGATTACAGATGCATGAAGGGAAATCAAGACTACACAGCCTTGATATTCTTCACCCGACCTTCGGATGCACTAGCAGCAGCTTGCGGGCAAAATGTTTGGGACCCGTAACTTATTATTTTACAGATTAAGTCCTGGAACCAACATTTTCCAGTATATATACAAATAGTCTTTTCACAAAGAATACACAAAGTGTATGCAAATTCGGTGGTTGCACAAGACCAACTGTGTGTGGTGGGAGGGGGGGGGCATGTGTGCCTGCATGTATGTGTTTTTTGAGTGTGCATGCATATGCATACCTGTGTATGTATGTATGTATGTGTATGTATGTATAGGCATTTATATAGCGCACTACTTACCCGGAGGGTCCCAAGGCGCTTCGACCGCTGCGAAACCCTTCCTGGCTTCCCTGAGAGATGGTCCCTTAATGGGTATCTCCAGGGTGAGACCAGGCATCCCCGGCGGTCTGGTGGGCCGTTAGTGAAGATGAGGCAAGCTAATGCCCAGAGTTGCCGAGTGTGATCGCTGATCAGAGTGGGCACTGAGGCGGAAGAATTATCAAATCCGCTGACCCTGGTCCAGAAACCTGCCACGCCGGGAATCGAACCCTGGTCCCGGGCCCTCCTCTGCTCTCGGGTCTGCCGCCTCTAACCAGTGAACCACACTACTTCACCTGTGTGTATGCATGTGTGTGTTTCATGGTTCAGCTTAGGTCATGGGTAGCAGTTAGATGATATATCTGGAGCTACTGAAGTGTGAAAGGTTCACTGCATTTGTACATAACAGAATGAGTATTTACCTGCTTGGGAAGTTTGTATGAACAAGTGTCTACAATCATCGAGTTCAAGAGGAAGTGAATAGTGTGTTCGATGGTGTAGGTGCATGAATGTCAATTCACCAAAATGCCAGGGGTAGCGGAGGTGAGATCACACCATTTAACATCTATGTTCACTCACACATGCATGCTTTCACATACACACACTTTACACATATTCACACTCGCTCTCACTTAAACACACTCTCACCACAGGTATGCACACAGCATCCATTTAAAATGTTTTTCCCTACCTCAGCTGTCAGGAAGGGCATATTCCAGTAAATTGTAATTCATTCATTATTGCACCAATAGTGAGTAATCAAAAATGGTTCACTATTAGTGTAATAAAGCATTGACCGAAAACAGGAAAATGGGAGCTGTCCTTGTGTTCTTGGCACTGATTTTGGCCCCTCTGAGGCCAGAGGTCGCAAAGGCAGCCGCAGGGGTTGCAAAGCGGAAGTTACAACAGCAACCCCTGGTGACCCCTAAATGATGTCCATACTTACGTTTTGATAATAGGCAATTCTTGTGTGATTATAGTTACTTAATATGTGCAGAATGCACCCTTGTAGGTCAAAGTAAGATTTTACAGGTTGTCCAACCATGGCACTTAGTTATGGCTGGTTTTCTCCTGTATGATGCTGTTTTACTTTCCTCTATGAAAGTGACTGTCCATCACAAATATAGCCAGTTAGATGCAGTAGCGGTCGGTGGTGGGAGTAGCTGCTGGGTGGTGACGTGGGAGGGGCAGGGTGAGGGGGTAGTAATCTATGGATTACGGAGAATTACAGGTAAGTAAACATATAAATAAACGCAACAAAATTTGTTTTATTTATTTATATGTTAATTTACCTGTAATCCTCCGTAATTCATAGATTACTACCCCCCACCCAGTCCCTCCCCCTACCCACGTTACTGCCCAGCAGCTACTCCCGCCACTGACGCTACTGGTTAGACGCAAACTGTCATCTACTCAGCCAGCAACAAGTGGCCTAACTGCTGTACCACTTCAAAGCCCTCCTGCTGTGGACAGAGGTCATATCACTGGTATGGGATACACTTATCATAATTTGGTGTGCAATATAAGAGCACCGTTTTAATTACTCCCCAATATGTATTTTTGTTTAACACTTTTCAATTGGTACATCTCGCTGTTGAGGATGGATGAGAAGTGAGGTTTTTGCAAAACAGCCACAGTTTTGGTAACACAAAGTAATTTTGTTTTTATCAGTGACATTATTGGTAGAGGTCAGTGAAATTTTAATTACGCCTGCAAAACTTGTGAAATTTGACAAATGTATGTGATGTGAAAATCCCAAAATTCAGTTTATATGAAGGGTGTGAAATTTCAAGCAATGATTTGACTTTAGGACTAGCTCAAGCCAGGCAACATCTTACGAATTTTTGTGGGCCCGACATATTTCTTGGGGCCCCTGGTCAGAACAGCTTTGAATTCATGATCCAATTTCAGCTAATTTGTGCCCCGTGTGTGTTTTCAATTTTGTAATTTAGCAGCAGACCCGCCACCATCTCTCATATATGAGGTCCTGTTTTGATCTAAAAGAAACTTTTTTTATAGATGTTACATGGTGCTGAAAATCATAAACACATTTCTCTGCAAAATGTCTGTAAAAAAAAACCCACACATTACTTGTATAAAAAATAAAGGTAAATGACATTTAAAACAATCTGAAACTACAAAGATGATGGACCCTTACTAGACTAAGCACCTGACTGTCTATCCCCCATGCAATATATAAACCCTTAAGTTCAAACAAGGGTACTGTGTGCACACTGAATGGCACCCATCATCACTGTGCCTTTTCCCTGGGGAATTCTTTATACTACAAACAACCGCAAAGGTGCACCACAAATATTGTAACAAATGATATATCTTGGAGATGTTGGAGTTCTTCTTCAAAACCTTTATTTTCAAAACATTCAGTCAAACATAAACAGCCGACGCGTTTCGTCCCAACCTGGGACTTCTTCAGGGCTTTAAGTTGGTCGGACGTCGCATGCGTGGGAGAAGTACAGAGGCGTGGTCTTGGGATCTCCTTGCCAGCTACAGTATATCCTATTATTTTGGTTCTTCCTGATGCTATTATTTTTTTTGTATAGATGCTAGTAATCAACAGCAATGCAGATTTCTTAATAATTCTTCAGGGATGTGATGGAGGAGTGCCACTTTGCTGAGAAAATGTATTTCAATCCATGTACTGAATTAAATGTATCAATGGTGTTGGACTGGAGGTCCTGTGAGTCCTATGGAGGAGGGTGTGGGCACTGTATCCCAGCAGGCCGTTGCAGTCAAAAACGGCCGGCGCCCATCCACAACCCTCGTCCTGACCAACACCCGCAGCGACGTCGTGTGCGGGTGTTGGTCAGGACGAGGGTTGTGGATGGGCGTCGGCCGTTTTTGACTGCAACGGCCTGCTGGGATACAGTGCCCACACCCTCCTCCATAGGACTCACAGGACCTCCAGTCCAACACCATTGATACATTTAATTCAGTACATGGATTGAAATACATTTTCTCAGCAAAGTGGCACTCCTCCATCACATCCCTGAAGAATTATTAAGAAATCTGCATTGCTGTTGATTACTAGCATCTATACAAAAAAAATAATAGCGTCAGGAAGAACCAAAATAATAGGATATACTGTAGCTGGCAAGGAGATCCCAAGACCACGCCTCTGTACTTCTCCCACGCATGCGACGTCCGACCAACTTAAAGCCCTGAAGAAGTCCCAGGTTGGGACGAAACGCGTCGGCTGTTTATGTTTGACTGAATGTTTTGAAAATAAAGGTTTTGAAGAAGAACTCCAACATCTCCAAGATATATCATTTGTTACAATATTTGTGGTGCACCTTTGCGGTTGTTTGTGACATTTAAAACAATCTATTTTCATAAATCATTCATGGTCATGAGGCCAGGACTGTGTGGAGGAAAGAGTCTTTGCGAAAACCTTTTCTCCCTTAGCTAGTTCTGTGGCAGGCATCTTGCATGACTTTGGAACATGAGGTAGGCGGCTTAATTCACACAAAAAATTCAAGCCAAAACTCGGACTCTGCGAGTTAGCTACTGTACCCACAACCCTTTAATAAAATTACTTTATCTTAACAAGCAAAAATGCATGTAACCAATTCACAAAAGTGAGCTTTGAAAAATATCAGGCAATTACAGAGCTGACGATTTGGGTCTCCCCTAACCTAGGAGGAGGACCAAGCAGATGCCTTGCACGCAAAGAGCATATCAAGCTGAACGATTCGGTGGTGGTGCAATCCTCCTAGGACCACCCCAATTAATGTTATGGGCACAAATACAATGCCAACCAAAGGCCCAGCAAAGCATTATGGGGCGAGTTTCTAGAGTGCAGTGTATATTATAGTATTAGCTCTCAGCTGAGCCAGGAGTACCCCTGCCACTTGAGGAATGTTTTCAAATTGGATACTATAATACTCACTGCACTCTAGAATATCTCCCATAATGCTTTGCTGGGCCTTTATTTGGGATTGTATTTTTGCCAATAACTGTGCTTACGGTGGTCCTAGGAGGATGGGACCACCACTGAATCGTTCAGCATGATGTGCTCTTTGTGTTCAAGGCATCTGCTTGGTTCTCTCCCTAGGTTAGGTAGGACCTCAAAATTATCACCTAACTGCTTGCTATATTTTCATTTCACTATTGTGAGATGACTATAAGCATTTTAGCATGTACAGATAGAGTTACTTGTTGTTTTACTAAAGGTATGTGAGGCTTCTGTTTTTATTAATTGGGATGAAATGAGGGGAGTTTCACACAGTGGATTGCAAGCATTACATTGAAAACATGGAATTCATGCAAATACTATGGAGTTAGCTGCCACTCCCACACCCTTTGATAAAACAACTTTACCTTTAACACATAGAGCATATCATGCTGAAGGACTCGGTGGTGGTTCCATCCTCTTAGGACCACCCCAAATAAAGTCACCCCAAAGAAAGTTATGGGCAAAAATAGAATGCCAACCAAAGGCCCAACAAAGAATTATTGTATCCAATATCAAAATTGGGCGAGATTCTAGAATGCAGTGAATATTATAGTGTTAGCTCTCTGAGCCGGGAAAGTGGCTGCCACTTGAGAATTGTTTTGATATTGGATACTATAATTTTTACTGCACTCTATAAACTCGTCCCACAATGCTTTGCAGGGCTATTGTTTGGGCTTGATTTATTTCCCAGAACTGTGCTCGGGTGGTCCTAGGAGGGTGGGACCACCACCGAATCGTTCAGCATGATGTGGTCTTTGTGTTCAAGGCATCAGCTTGGTACTCTCCCAAGGTTAGGAAGGACCCCAAAATCATGACCTCTCTCATTGCTTGCTATATTTTCATTTTTACTTTTGTGAGATGAGCATATACATTTTAGCATGTAAAGATAGAGTTACATTTTGTTTTACTAAGGTATGTGAGGCTACTGTTTTATTAATTGGGATGAGATGAGGGAAGTTTCACACAGTGGATTTCAGCATTACACTGAAAACACAGTATTCATGCAAATTCTATATAGTTAGCAACTGCACCCACAACCACTTGATAAAACAACTTAACCTTTAACACAAAGAGCATATCATGCTAAAGGACTCAGTGGTGGTCCCATTCTCTTAGGACCACCCCAAGCAAAGTTATAGGTAATAATACAATGCCAACCAAAGGCCCAACAAAGAATTATGTGGTGAGATTCTAGAGTGCAGTGAATATTATAGTATTAGCTCTCAGCTCTCAGCGGGAGAGCTGCTGTCGCTTGAGGAATGTTTTGAATTTGTATACTACAATATTCACTGCACTCTAGAATCTCATCCCATAATGCTATGCAAGGCCTTTCTTTGGGATTGATTGATTTTTTGCCCATAGCTGTGCTTGACGATTGGGATGAAAGGGAACAGCGTTTTTGTTAGTGGTACTCTACTGAATTCGCCCACCCTTAAATTCAATATCTATACGCGTCACCTTTTTCAACATTTCTAAGACTTTTCGTGACATTTTCTGAAAAACAGGCACGATTTCACACAGCCCTCCTTATTGGATATTTTAGCCATTATTATCTGCAAAAAAATAATACCTGGCTTTAACATAACTTAAATGCTGTGTGCAAAAACTGGTCTAGTTAGCTGTGTACCTTGAGAAACGTGTGCCTGTTAGAAACAATCCTTAGTATCATATTTGAGGTTTCAATTTAGAGAACCAAGTCAATGTTGGGGGATTAAGTTTGTTCTATCTGGTGAGTAGACATTACAATCCTGTTACAATTAACAACCGAAAAACATAGGTTCATCATTGTCTTCAACCACAGGTAACAGAGAAAACAAACATAAGATGATGAAATATAGAGAACAAGGAAAATAGAAAATATTTACCTGACCCAAAACAAGTTGGAAAGAATGTACCTTGTGGTCCATTATAAACAGTACAGGGCATACACAGTAAACAGTGATTAGTGGTTTAGTAGCTCCCAGCGCCATGCCCTACGCTAGAGTGCAAGGTCTAAAAAACATGTCATGCGATTGCACAGAGGCATAGAACAGTGATATATTCAGTACAGAGGTTACAAGCTGGAATGCCGAAAAGAATCGTGTTCTGGTGTAAAATGCATCTAGACTAGCATCCAAAATGAAAAGTTATCTTCATTACAACTGTGCATGCTTAGTGTAAAGGACACACTCAAATAATGCTGATAAGGCACTCTACAACTCTACCTTGAGGGAGAGATACAATCTGACATTTACTCTGCAATTAATCGGCAACATTGTTGCTCTGGTGATAGCGCAGGAATGGCGTTCCAGAGGGCATATTAACAAGGGCTTTATCTCCGCATTTTTGGCTTTAAAAGCCAAAGAAGCAGAGATAAAAATTATCACCCTATCAACAACAGGGTGCTAACATGCAAAATCGCATATTAGCACCCTTTTTCACTACGCTTCCCTTTGCATCTCTAATGAGATGCAAAGTGGGCGTTCCACTGCAAAATAATAGGAGAAATGTCGCTAAGCGACATTTCTCCTATTATCACGCTTCATGCTAACCCTGTTAGAGACAAAGAAAGCAGCGCCAACCACGGATAACGCTGCATTTTTACGTCTGCTAATTTTCAGACTTAGCCATGTAATCCAATGGAAGGTGGATTACATGGCTAAATCCACCATGGGTTATCAACAAGGATATCCCTATCCTTGTAGTTTTATCGCTGCATTACCAGCGATAACCTCCCAAAATGCCGCTATCGCTGGATTTTTTATCACCTAGGCGTTTAGCATTGTTAATAACGCGATAACCAGGCAATATTATCCAGCGATAGCGGGCGTTAAAAAATTAACGTTAACTGCCCTTAGCGTTAATTTTCCCTGTTCCTTGTTAATATGCCCCCAGATCCCCTCTTTCCCCACGGAAATACTGATCTTGGGAAAGGATCAAGTTCTCTGGAACCCTGCGCATTGGCCGGACCAGATGGGCACTTTTCCTACCCCGGTGTCCCATGCTCGAAATCTGGGCTTTATATTGGACAATGCCTTATCCATGGACAAACAGGCCAGTAAAGTAACCGGCCTGTGTCTCACCATAGCTAAATGGTTGAGGAAGATCCTGTGGATGTTGCCTATGTCAAAACAAAAGACCGTAGTCAATGCCCTTATCACATCAAGGCTTGACTACGGCAACATCCTCTATCTGGGCGCAAACAAATCTGTCATCGGACGACTACAGGTAGCGCAAAACGCTGCGGTCAGACTCCTTTGCAATATTCCGAAGAACTCTGGAGTCTCGAACCATCGGCGAAATCTTCATTGGCTCAGGATAGAGAGCAGAATCCGTTTCAAGGCCCTGAACTACATGTTCAGAATAAAATCAGGAGTAGCACCAAAATATCTCCAATCCCTTGCCTGCCTCTATACGCCCAAGAGAAACCTCCGGTCTCAGACAGCAGCTTGCTTCTGCATACCAAGGTTTAAACGTGCAAGAACAGGTGGCAGATCTTTTGCCTATCTTGGACCCTCCCTGTGGAACTCGCTTCCCCCCGGTATCCGGAAGGAAGAAAACTACTGTAGGTTCAGAAAGCTTGTAAAGACCTGGCTATATGAACAATAACCACTTAACAGTCACCTCCTTCTCTGTCCTCAATTTAGCTGTGTCTAGGCGCCGAGAAACCCTTTTTGGGTAGCTGTTGCGCCCTATAAATTGATAAAATAATAATAATATAATAATAATTTCCCCTAACTCTCTCTCAGTCGCGCAGGATATATCAGTATGCTGAAACTTTATATGTGAGTAACTCTCCTTACTGGCACGGGTTGTAGGCATTACACATTCAGAAGTTAATGAACACCCACAGAATGTTAGTTTGGTGCTCATTTGCGAGTATTTTCATGACATTTCCCAAAGATCAAGGTTGAAAGAGTCAGTAGACAGTTATTTTATGGAGAAATATTTAACAAAAAACTATAGTACAGTGTTTACCAACCTGTGGGCTGTGACCCACCGGTGTGTCGAGAGGCAATTGCAGGCTGGTTGTGAAAGCACATGCAATACTCAAAGATGTCTTTAAATGTTGTTTTTATCTTCTCTCATTTGCAGTGGTCAAATGTTAGGCGATGTCTTCTGAGGAATTGCTGTTTAATATTTACATGAAATTGCTGTTTGCAAACTCCTCTCACTTTGTAGCCAGATAAACAGTAAAGTGAATGACGTGGCAATGTGGCAGGGGTACAGGGAAAGGATGTAGGACGTCATTTTGTGGAATACATAACATAATGTAAATACCTCTAAAAGTACAGTTTACATTCAGCTTTTAGGAAAGAAAAAAGGAAGCACAGTGTTTTGTAATTCTAATGTGTGATGGAAACACAGATGTTAATTGGATCAAAACAAATCAAGATACTTTAATTGGTGATGTACAAACGATGAACATTCATCCATTCCCGATGCCCACACATTTTTGTTTGTACAGTTTTATCAGTGAAACTATATGTCTGTGCATATTCAGAGGCCATTTCAATGGAAAATGTGCTCTCTGTAAGAACAGTGGACTACCACACAATACATTCGTTACATTAAAATAATTGCCTTCCTCATGTTCTTTAAAACTATGTGCCTTACGAAGGTTTGTCATTCTAAAAAGTGGGCTACGGTGCTAAAGCACTGTGGAAGCACTGCTCTAGAGAGAAAATGTATGCTTTCACTGGAAAATTATTTAAAAAAATGAAAAAAATAGTGAGTAATCTTAACTGTAACTTCCTTACTTTCCCCTAATTCCTAAATGTAACCCCTTAGTGAGATATTCTACCCATGTCCCTTTCCCTAACCCTAACATGATACCTAAAATCTGTATGTTAACCTCACCCCTAATCCTGAAGCTGTTTGAAACTATGTGTCCTAATCCTTAATCTAACCATAGAGCTAACCAAATTACAAACACTAATTCATGTGTGACCTTCACACCGTCTCTTTGCCAGACATTTGCCCTATTCAAAAGTAGAATCATAAGTATTACCATAATCTTGCACACAGTTCTTCTCCCTGTTAGCCTGTTATTTATCCCTTACCAACGGACTAACCATTACCTAATCTTAAACTACAAGCTATCCCTTTCCTAAATTTACATTAAATACTTGCCCTTAGACCAGCCCTTACTCTGTACCACCCCCATCCTTTCATCCTGTAACTTTAAATATTTTATTTCTTTGGCCTTTCTTTTCAAAATCTTTCTCATTTTGGTCCTGAATTTGTTTTGATGTAAGAAAGGGGCACCCTCACTCTCTAGCTCATTACTCTTCTTGTTCCACATCACAGTCCAGGACTGATTTCCCCTACACCACCCTGATGTAATATTATCCTTGATAAGCCTTTTATAACCGAACCTTGCCTAGAACACGTTACATCCGATCTGAACCACGCCTCCCTGCACGGTACTTAGGGGGGCCCCCTCCGGGCTCAATCAGGAGCTCTTCCGGCCAGAGTTCAGTGCTGAGGGGGCCCCTAGGGGCCCCCCGCACCGCATGGGCTGCAGGAGCCTGTGTTACGGTTTCCTACTCTACCCTCTCTCAGTCTCAGTATAGTTTTCCCTCTGCCGATCCCTGATTTTCCGCTCCTGGTCTATTACTCTCACTCTCTCTTCCTGCATCAGTGCTCCCCTGCTGAGCTTCCAGCTATTTCTACTTTGTGAGCTCAGTACTTCCTGTTCTCACAATCTTCTTTACCGCTGAGACACATATGCTGTCTTGCTGCTTTGCTTTAAGGCTGCCTCCTAGCTTCTGTGTGCGTTAGCATTCTGTACTACTTGTTTTTCTCTTTGTCTGTATATGACAGAGGCTCGCATGGCAAAACCACGCGTGCCTCTACCACGTAGCCCGATCTACAAATGCATCTGGACCACGCGTTGCTTTACTACGCATCTTTGTGGTAGGTACCTAACCCTTAGCGCCAAAAGACAAACTGACCCTCACAAGCACTAAATAGTCTCTGACTACCACCTGACCCCTTAAAGCTACCTGGACCCCACCAGCCCTAAAAACACTACCCTGATCCCTAAAAGCAGCCCTGACTCCCCAGCCCTAACAACAAACCCGCCCCCAGCCCTGAAAACAACCCTAATCCCGAGTCCTAAGACCTACCCTCATTCCTTAGAAACTACCCACACCTCTCCAAAGCACGGCCCCAGCCCAACTTACTTCACCGCGTCCTCTCCTGATCCTTCCTGTTCCTGGGCCGGCCCATCTCAGCATAGAGACTGCACATTGCCATAACCATGCATATGTATATTGCCTACCACGTTACCACGTTAAGTCATATCCGTGGTTAAGGTATATGCGTGGTGAAGGCATATACGTGGTTAAGGCTAGCGTGGTTGTGCTTGTGTCTGAAACGGCACGAGTGGCTCTGCCCATGTTGTACAGGCCGTTTTCCCTTTGTACCAATTCCTGTTGTATGTAGATTTGCAGTCCTGTCTTCAGATTCCTTGTCCTGGTGTTCTGTGTCCCTAGTTCTGTCTGTACATCTCGAGTCTTGTCCTTGTTGGTGTGTGTAGTGTCTCACCATAAAGAACTCAGGCAGACACAGTGAATATAATGATGGACCTTCTTTATTGCAGCGTCCTTCCTTTTCAAATCCTAACGGCTAACTGACCAGCTGCCCCTTTGGCTCCAAGCTCCTCCCTTTCCGCCCGCCCTCGTCCCTCATGCGGGCTGGTCCTAGTGCCTGACCAGTTTGGTCACTGGGCACTCTCACTGCTGCATCAACGTCATTACATCTCCCCCCTCTGTGAATAAATGAAAAAGAAAAACAAAAAATGGACACCAAGGCAAACAGCAAATTGTTCTTTCTTTAGAATTGTTCAATGAAGCGATACGGTTTCGTGATCACACGCCTGGGGCGTGGCTGGAGGTTGGCATTGTCACTCTCGGTCTCATTGGCAGTCTCTGTCGGTAACTGATTGTCAGTTGGCAGTGCCTCTGGGTCTCTTGGCTCCAGTTTCGGTTCAGTCAGTAGCTCTTTGACCTTTGGTCCGCACTTCTTGAAGTACGTCACGTTCCTGGTAAGTCTCTTCCCGTCGGCTTCTGCAGTGATCATAGTTCCTTTTTGTTGTATTACTTTAAGTGGAACCTCATGATATTGGCAATCAGTCTTTCTGTGCTGCTCTTGTCGTGCCAGCACCCAGTCTCCTTCTTGGATTTGAGAGGTCGTGGCATGGCGCCGTTCATCAGCGTAGTCTTTCATTCTTTCCTTCTTCATCTTATCTCTGGCCGCGATCTCCTCGTGATTAGAGTCAGAGTCCAGTTCGTGCGCTGCCATGCTCATCATTGGTATCCTGGTGCGCACTGGACGTCCTAGCATGAGAGTGGCAGGACATTTGCCTGTGGTGGAATGAGGCGTGTTTCGGTATGCCCGCAACACCTCGTCGAGTGCTGTCTGAAGGCTCTTTCCGGTGAGTTCTGCTTGCTGGATGGTCTTTTTGATCGTGGCCATGAAGCGTTCGATCATTCCGTTGGCTTGTGGCCATAGTGGTGTGGTCTTGCGGTGTGTGAAGTTGAGGTGCTGGGCAAACTCAGTAAAGTCATGGCTGTTGAAGGGGGGTCCATTGTCTGACTTCACCACTAGGGGAATGCCCCATGCGGCAAAGACCTCATCTAGGATCGGTATGACACACAATGCTCTCGTGGAAGTACACAGTTGTGCGATGGGGAATCTGGAATACTCATCCATGATGGCCAGGACGTATTGGCCCGATTTGATTGGCCCAAAGAAGTCAACGGCAATGTGTTGCCAGACACCCTCCGGTAGTGGAGACATTTGAAGTGGTGCAGGGGGATCCGGACGACTCACTAGTTGGCATTGCGGACAGTCCTTCAAGGTCGTCTCCACCATCAGGTCTAGTGTTGGGAATCAGACTCTTTCACGGAGTGCTCTGTTTGTGGCCACTATGCCCCGGTGTCCCTCATGCGCTAGGTTGATGACCCCTTGTCTGAGTTGTCGTGGGATTACTATTCTGGTGTCCCGTAAGAGGAGGCCATTCGCTGCTATCGACAGTACATCATTGATATGTTTAAATGCCGCCATTTCTTGGTTGTTTTGTCCATTGCTTGGCGTATGTCTCCAGCTGTTAGTTTGGATCAGCCGTTTCACCTCTTGCAGGGTGGTATCCGTTTGCGTCGCTTCGCAGATGGCTTCTAGTGGAACAGCTGGAGGTCTCGCTTGGTTCACCACAAAGTGAATGTATTCATCAGCGATTGAATGTTCTGATTTGTCTGATCTGAGGGGGTGTCGGGACATGTAGTCTGCAGGGTTTGCATCTTTTCCTGGCTTGTGAATTATGGTATAGGTGTACTCTTGGAGCCTTAGGCCCCATCGCTCTATTCTCTGAGGCATTTTTGCTTGCGGGTTTCCGAATATTGTGAGTAGAGCTTGATGGTCGGTTATCAGTGTGAAGTGTTTTCCAAAAATGAAAATGTGGAAGTGTTCACACGCCCAGACGACAGCCAAGCTTTCTTTTTCTGGCTGTGAGTATGCCCTTTCTGTGTCCGTCAGACTTCTGCTGGCATATGCTACTATGTGCCGTTGGTCTCCTTCTCTATCATATTGCGCAAGGATGGCTCCTAGTCCTACAGGACTGGCATCTACTGTTATTTCCGTCTTTCTTTTTGGATTGAAGTATGCTAGGTTCTTTGCTGATTCTACAGTTCTCTTGATCTCTCGAAATGCCCCTTCACATTGAGTGGACCACTGAAAGGGCTGTCCTTGTTTCGTGAGCATCCGTAGCGGGTAGCTTAGCGTGGCGTAGCCAGGTATATATCTGGAGCAGTAGCTGGCCATTCCTAGGAACGATCGTACATCACCTACGTCTTCCGGGCTTGGTGTATCATTTAGTGCTGCTACCTTTTTTGGGTCTGTTTCATGCCACTTCCAGAGAATTATTGTCCGAAATTTTTTCGTGTTGGTTTGTGAAGTTCGCACTTGTCTTTGTTGAGTGTCAGGTTCACGTCCATCAGGGCTTGACAGACCTGATCTAGAGCTTTGTTATGTTCTTCAGTTGTTGCTCCATAGACGAGGATGTCGTCGCTGTAGTTTAGGACCTGTGGGATGTGGTGTATTATTCTCCTGATAGCCTCCTGGAATATCTCTGCTGCGGAAGACACTCTGAAACGAAGTCTTTTATATCTGAATAGTCCAAGGTGTGTCGAGAATGTTGTGATGTATCTCGATCCTTCGTGCAGTTCTAGCTGATGGTATCCTTTGTTGAGGTCTAGCTTTGAGAAAATCTTGGCTCCATTGAGGGAAGTGATCATGTCGCTGATGTGGGGGCCTGGATGTCTCTCTCTCTCTATTGCCGTGTTGGGCGCCCTCATGTCTACACACAGACGAACTCGGTCAGTTTCTCCTTTCTTTGGGACCACCACGACTGGGGAGACCCATGGGGTCGGTCCATCTGTTCTCTCAATGATGTCGGCTTCCAGTAGGTCTTGTAGTTCTTTCTCCACGGCTTCTTGCAGGTGGTATGGGATTTTTCAGTGGTGTTGCGCTACGGTAGTGATTTGTTCATCTATGTGCAATTTTATTTGGCAGTTCTTCATCTTTCCCAAGCCTTGAAAAAGTTTGGGGAATTTCTTGATGAGTGCTGGTTTGTCGGTGACTCTAAATAGGAGGCTCACTAATTTCAGTCGCTCAGCAGTGGCTAGGCTCAGGAGGCAGTCAGCTTCAGGCCCCTCGATGACATGAATGTATGCTGGTATTGTTCGATCTTCATATGACAGTTCGGTCTCGAACTTCCCAAGGCATGTGAGTGGTTCCTTGGCCATCCACGTATATACTTGTACGTGGGCGTCAACTAGTTTTGGTGGTGGTTTCATGCGTTGGTATTCCGTCACTGGTAGATAGTTTAGCGTTGCTCCACTGTCTAGCACGAATTTGGCGTGGTGGAAGCCAACCCTGATGCCTAAGCGTTGGTATTCTTTTAGCTGACCCAGGTCAGCTACACGGTAGAGGTATTCCTTTTGAACTCGGGGGGTGGGCAATGGGGATCGAGATTCCCTTGATGATGATCGCCGCGATTGGTATGTCCTGCAGGAGCGGCAGCTAGATTGTGATGACCCAGAGGATGAGTCTCGTCTATCCTGGACTGCTCTGACATGATGACGACTGTTTGAGGGTGGGCGTCGTCGGTGTCTGTCCCCGTGGTCACTCTTCGGTACTGCCCCACACATGCTTTCAAAATGGTTGTCTCTGCCACATTTGTGCCGCCGGGTGGGCTCCGGTGGGCACTTTCTTTATGGCGCGCTCGAGCCTCCAGATGTGGGGGGTGAGTTTCGCTCTTTCTGCCGCCGGGTGGGCTCCGGTGGGCACTTTTAACGGCGTGCTCGAGTTTCCAGACGTAGGGTGAGCTCCGGGCTAGATATTTACCGCCTGGTTGCCGCTGTAGCCGTCCACACGCTTGTGGTTCTAGTCCCTCATCGCCAGTTGTAGTGTCTCACCATAAAGAACTCAGGCAGACACAGTGAATATAATGATGGACCTTCTTTTTTGCAGCGTCCTTCCACTTCAAATCCTAACGGCTAACTGACCAGCTGCCCCTTGGGCTCCAAGCTCCTCCCTTTCCGCCCGCCCTCGTCCCTCATGCGGGATGGTCCTAGTGCCTGACCAGTTTGGTCACTGGGCACTCTCACTGCTGCATCCACGTCATTACATCGTGCAACTACCTTATGTTGAATTTCAGTGTTCCTAAACCCTTGTCTTTCTAGTCCAGTTCTTGTTTCTTCTACTCCATTCTGCTTTCACTGAGCATTGTTTTTGTATTCAATTCCTCTTGCTGCAATTTCTTTGTCATCTCCTTAGCTTATAGTTAGATCTTTTCTGTTGAAGGCTAGTAATTTGTGTGGATAATTTATGAAACTTTAAAACATTTTTTTACTGCTTTGTACTTTATGCCTTCCTATTAATTTCTCAACAGTGTATACCTTGTCTTTTTAATGTTGTCTTTGCTAGCATTACCCAGTTCATGTCCAGTGTGCCCAGGTGCTTTTGTCCTGTCTTTCTCCTACCAAGCTATTATGTACTCCCCTATGTATTCTGAACCCCTCCTCCTGAATTACCATGTCCCTGAAGACAACAAGTTCTACCTGTTAACTACTCTAGTTCAGGTATTGGCAGGGATTATGACTGGCAGTTTCTCAGTGGGTCAGTGAGTTAATAGTAAAATGGGATTTTATGGTTTGAATTGTTTTACTAAAGGAACCATCAATATACACCTCAACAGCGAGTATCAGCAATTACCAATCACACTAGTGGGTTTATATTTAAAATGGTCAATCCAATTATATCCAATTAAAGCATAAAATTAATCCCATGGTCGGATAGTCCCAGCTGACCCCAAGAAAGCATCAAGGAGGAGGAAGCATAAGGGAAGGGTACTGGGTGAACACAATACCAGCCCCTCAGCAGTCTGAACTGTGATAAATCGAAATAACTACTGGACATAGCCTCAAGAGTGTCTCTAGAGACACCACATGTACTTAACTGTTGTCTCTACAATTTAAATGAGTGTCTTAGAAACATTTTTAAGAAGTCCTCCAAGTTGCAGTTTGACTATTGGACGCCCTCCAGAGCACGGACGCACTTTGGCAGATTGAACTGCTCACAGCGCCTCTTCCAAGGATTCCAGCCACTTCTTGCCGCACTCGCTCCGCGGGTGCCGCTGCGTGTCTTTGCAAACCGGGACACAGGCGAAGGTCTGCTGCAGGTTACCGGGTGAGTGCGGTCAGCGGGGCTGCGAGCGTGCAGGGGACTCCATTGCCCAGGAGTCCCTGCAAGACCATTTACCAACTTCCGGTCCGCTCTCCCCGCTGCCGCCCCCCGCCCCTTGCAGCTGTGTTAAAAACCATCACCACTTCTCCTCCTGCGGGACGCCCTCCAGAGCACGGACGCACTTTGGCAGATTGAACTGCTCACAGCGCCTCTTCCAAGGATTCCAGCCACTTCTTGCCGCACCCGCTCCGCGGGTGCCGCTGCGTGTCTTTGCAAACCGGGACACAGGCGAAGGTCTGCTGCAGGTTACCGGGTGAGTGCGGTCAGCGGGGCTGCGAGCGTGCAGGGGACTCCATTGCCCAGGAGTCCCTGCAAGACCATTTACCAACTTCCGGTCCGCTCTCCCCGCTGCCGCCCCCCGCCCCTTGCAGCTGTGTTAAAAACCATCACCACTTCTCCTCCTGCGGGACGCCCTCCAGAGCACGGACGCACTTTGGCAGATTGAACTGCTCACAGCGCCTCTTCCAAGGATTCCAGCCACTTCTTGCCGCACCCGCTCCGCGGGTGCCGCTGCGTATCTTTGCAAACCGGGACACAGGCGAAGGTCTGCTGCAGGTTACCGGGTGAGTGCGGTCAGCGGGGCTGCGAGCGTGCAGGGGACTCCATTGCCCAGGAGTCCCTGCAAGACCATTTACCAACTTCCGGTCCGCTCTCCCCGCTGCCGCCCCCCGCCCCTTGCAGCTGTGTTAAAAACCATCACCACTTCTCCTCCTGCGGGACGCCCTCCAGAGCACGGACGCACTTTGGCAGATTGAACTGCTCACAGTGCCTCTTCCAAGGATTCCAGCCACTTCTTGCCGCACCCGCTCCGCGGGTGCCGCTGCGTGTCTTTGCAAACCGGGACACAGGCGAAGGTCTGCTGCAGGTTACCGGGTGAGTGCGGTCAGCGGGGCTGCGAGCGTGCAGGGGACTCCATTGCCCAGGAGTCCCTGCAAGACCATTTACCAACTTCCGGTCCGCTCTCCCCGCTGCCGCCCCCCGCCCCTTGCAGCTGTGTTAAAAACCATCACCACTTCTCCTCCTGCGGGACGCCCTCCAGAGCACGGACGCACTTTGGCAGATTGAACTGCTCACAGCGCCTCTTCCAAGGATTCCAGCCACTTCTTGCCGCACCCGCTCCGCGGGTGCCGCTGCGTGTCTTTGCAAACCGGGACACAGGCGAAGGTCTGCTGCAGGTTACCGGGTGAGTGCGGTCAGCGGGGCTGCGAGCGTGCAGGGGACTCCATTGCCCAGGAGTCCCTGCAAGACCATTTACCAACTTCCGGTCCGCTCTCCCCGCTGCCGCCCCCCGCCCCTTGCAGCTGTGTTAAAAACCATCACCACTTCTCCTCCTGCGGGACGCCCTCCAGAGCACGGACGCACTTTGGCAGTTTGAACTGCTCACAGCGCCTCTTCCAAGGATTCCAGCCACTTCTTGCCGCACCCGCTCCGCGGGTGCCGCTGCGTGTCTTTGCAAACCGGGACACAGGCGAAGGTCTGCTGCAGGTTACCGGGTGAGTGCGGTCAGCGGGGCTGCGAGCGTGCAGGGGACTCCATTGTCCAGGAGTCCCTGCAAGACCATTTACCAACTTCCGGTCCGCTCTCCCCGCTGCCGCCCCCCGCCCCTTGCAGCTGTGTTAAAAACCATCACCACTTCTCCTCCTGCGGGACGCCCTCCAGAGCACGGACGCACTTTGGCAGATTGAACTGCTCACAGCGCCTCCTCCAAGGATTCCAGCCACTTCTTGCCGCACCCGCTCCGCGGGTGCCGCTGCGTGTCTTTGCAAACCGGGACACAGGCGAAGGTCTGCTGCAGGTTACCGGGTGAGTGCGGTCAGCGGGGCTGCGAGCGTGCAGGGGACTCCATTGCCCAGGAGTCCCTGCAAGACCATTTACCAACTTTCGGTCCGCTCTCCCCGCTGCCGCCCCCCGCCCCTTGCAGCTGTGTTAAAAACCATCACCACTTCTCCTCCTGCGGGACGCCCTCCAGAGCACGGACGCACTTTGGCAGATTGAACTGCTCACAGCGCCTCTTCCAAGGATTCCAGCCACTTCTTGCCGCACCCGCTCCGCGGGTGCCGCTGCGTGTGTTTGCAAACCGGGACACAGGCGAAGGTCTGCTGCAGGTTACCGGGTGAGTGCGGTCAGCGGGGCTGCGAGCGTGCAGGGGACTCCATTGCCCAGGAGTCCCTGCAAGACCATTTACCAACTTCCGGTCCGCTCTCCCCGCTGCCGCCCCCCGCCCCTTGCAGCTGTGTTAAAAACCATCACCACTTCTCCTCCTGCGGGACGCCCTCCAGAGCACGGACGCACTTTGGCAGATTGAACTGCTCACAGCGCCTCTTCCAAGGATTCCAGCCACTTCTTGCCGCACCCGCTCCGCGGGTGCCGCTGCGTGTGTTTGCAAACCGGGACACAGGCGAAGGTCTGCTGCAGGTTACCGGGTGAGTGCGGTCAGCGGGGCTGCGAGCGTGCAGGGGACTCCATTGCCCAGGAGTCCCTGCAAGACCATTTACCAACTTCCGGTCCGCTCTCCCCGCTGCCACGCCCCCCTGTATACCCGAACATCTATTTATTGACCTAGTTCTCCCGCAGCGCGGGACGCAGCTCGGGGCGAAGACCGGGCAAAGAGCGGGCCGTTTAAGGCCGTTCAAGGACGGCAGAGGACGGCCCTGGCCCTGAACCCCTGCTCTTTCGCCCTCAATCATCATTAACGTCTAAGATGTCGGCCATGCGCAATAGAACCAGAAGTTGCGCGAAAAAAGCTACGGCGGTAGCACAGGTGACTGGACCTATAGATCTTTTCATTTCCCGTGTACATGAGACTATTGACCAAAGTATTGTTTTATTGGAAAAGAGAGTCTCCATGGACCTTGCAAATGCTAAGCGCTCATCCTTGGGTTCTCTGGCAAATGTTAAATCACCCGCTTTGCAGTCTTCGAATAATTGTTCCCTACCCCTAACCATGCCCACTAATAGTGCTCCGACTGTACCAAATACTGTTGATTTATCGGTTGCCCCATCAGACTCAGACCCGTCTTTTGTTGACCTGGAGGTTACACCAGATCTAGAAGCCTGTCAGTCACCTAGCAAAGCGGCGCCGAGTCTGAGTGGGTTTAATGATGTGGAAACAGCTCCTGTACCTACAGTTCCTCGGGGAAGGGCTTCCAATCTCCCAAAGGCTATATCTAAGAGTAAAAATAAAGTAAAAGCATCAGTTAGGAATCACAATCTGATTTCCCCTACTCCACAAATGACATCAGGTATTCCTTGCTGGGTGCAAAACATGGTAACAGATTTAAAATTAGACCTTGAAGCCACATTAGCAGCACAAATCAAGCCTTTAATTTCCAAATTGGACAGGCTTACATCTTTAATACATTCTAAATGGCCACACAAAACGAATGGGCAAGGGCCTGATCAGCCACAAGGGATCATAGAAGTAGCCCCTAAATGTTCATCGTGTATCCAGCCCCCTAAAGATGTATTAAACAACGTTCAAGTAACTGTAGCCCCCGGGAACCCAGTTATATCTCATCTGTCACAAACAGGGAACAATTCTGTCCAATCCACAACTATACCCACTTCGAAGGCGATGGCTCCTATTTTGACTCACCAACACTCTGTTGTTGATAATAATACCACCACTATTCAAGTAAAAGATGTTGTAGGGAAATCTAATACCCCTTCAGTACCTCTTCCTACGAACAAACCTGAAGGTCCTAAGCCAAAGCAGGCACGTTTTAGGTCAATTAATCTACCACCAGAGGTTTCCCCTTTTGTGGTTGTGTTGACAGCAGTCCCCCCGTTGAAGGGGGGAGTAAAAGAAACTTTCACTGAGCTTAGAAATAAATGTGCTCAATGGCTCCACTTACATAAACCTCTACCTAACAGCATGAACGGTGAAATTCTTACCGTGCGTAGAGGGGACTGGGTGGGCAGAAGCAAGAAAACAATAGTAGGGGACGTAATTACAGTTAATTTTAGGGATATAGGGGCAGCTAGCTATATATGTAATGCACCCAATAGTGGTCCTGCGACTCAAATTAACCCACTTCCTTTGTCTTATTTTTTACCGATGTCTTCAAGACCAAACCCTCCTTGTCCCACTTTTCAAAGTAATAGAGGATCTGTGTACCCCCCGCAACATGCTGCCAAACCTTGGCAGCAACCATTACACCCTTCTCCTTTTCTTCCACATTATGTTAATTTTCAGCAGCAGCCATTAAATGCTCCATCTTTTCCCCTGCACCACGTTAATTCTCATTGGCAATATCCCCCCCATTTTCCACCACCCCTACTTCAGCCTGCCCATCAGTGGCAGCAACCCTTTCAGCCACTACAACCAGTTAAACACCAGTGGCAACAAACATGGCAGGACATGCCCCCTTCCCAAGATCCCCTGTTCTCACAATTCGCCCATCCAAACAGATATGCTGTGTTAGACGAGGTAGATTGACTCAGCCCTACTGAAGCTTTGGATTCAAACATCTCTACGTCCTATTTGGATATGGCGAGTTCTTCTCCAGTCACACCTTTAGCCGCACTTCTTGAACCCTTAATGGTGTCATCGCTAATACCCCTCCCACGTATAGAAAATAGGAGTAGCCTTGATGCATGTACAGCTACTGTTAGCCCCAGATTAAGTCCAGATACCATCTCTCGGGAAGATGGTCCTGCCCTATTACGAGCAATTCAACCAGAGTCGTCTGTTGTTGGCGATTCTGGTAAACCAGCAGGACTCTCCCTTGTTTCCTGGAACATTGCTGGCCTTGCCAGCAAACTAGGTACACCCTTCTGGACCAGCTTTTTGGGGGAGGGATTGGACCTAATTTTATTGCAGGAAACTTGGTGTCTGGACCCTATTAATATCGAAGGGTACGCATCTTACTGTCTTAGAGCAACCAAATCTAGCTCGGGTAGGGCTAAGGGGGGCCTTTTGTTGCTTTTATCCACCAAGCTGTGTGATTGTATGGTCAAATACAGTACGACTGTTGGGACTCACAGCCAAGTTATAAGGGTGGAGTGCAGGAAGAATATTGATTTAGTTGTAGTAAATTTCTACAACAATATTTTTGATGCTACCAGAGGGGATATTCTACTGCCTCTAGAAAGGGAAATTGTCAAGGCCCTTGGTATCTCGAAAAGAAAGGCCGAGGTTGTCTGGGCAGGGGATTTTAACCTGCAGCCCTGCCATTTGTCTAACGGGAACATCTGCGGCTTTGGTGCAGCAACGAGTAGCCATTGGGGGGGCCTGGGGGCGAGGGAGGATTCTCCTCACTTCCAACATTGCAGTTATGGTTCCACATTAAACAATATGCTAGTCACACTAGACATGACCCTGTTAAACTGTAACACAAACAACCAGGCAATAACATGCCCTACATTTACAGGCAGAGATGCAGGATCATTTATAGATCATATTTTGTTGTCTAGCAGTGGAGACTTTACTGATCTGTATGTAAACGAAGAAAGTCTCAGTGACCATAACAGCCTTCGTGTTACCCTCCTGGGGCATGGTACCTCATTAGTTTCAGGTGGAAAATGTTCAACTGACTTAGTACCTATTAGACCAAAGGGTCTAAGGATTAAATGGACTGGATTAAATTCTAAGGTTAAGCAGAAGGAGGTTCTTACTCACTGTAAGAATCAAATTAGTTCCTGTTTGGATGATGATTGTGAGTCTGACTGCCTAATAGCTCACTTTGTCTCCATGAATAGTATTATTGATGGTATTTTTACTAAGGCCCCGTTAGCCAATAGTGGTCCGAAGCAGGGGTGGTTTGATAAGACCTGTATAGTCGCCCTCCGTGATCTAAAGAATGCTTTAGGCACCAAACCACGCGTCAAGACGGATATACAATATTTTAGGGCTAGATATAAAATAGCAATTAACACTAGGAAAAGGGTATTACAGACTGAGGCGTGGGATAAGTTGAAGGAAGCAGCCGAGACTAAAAACTGCAAACTGTATTGGGAAACAATTAACAGCCCGTTCCTCAATAAAGAAAATGTTCCAGAATTAACTTCTTATGTGGCATGCAGCGATTGGGTTAGTCATTTTTCCAAAAATTTTAATCCAGAAGGGTTATCTTCTGAGTCACTATCACCTGAGCCTACTCCATGGCTACCCCTCCCGTTGGGAATAACATTAGAAGAAAGCCATGAAGCAATTTCTTTAAGCAAAGGAGGCAAGGCCCCTGGCCCCGATGGGGTCCTGCTGGATTTATACAAAGATGAACCGGCTTTATGGGCTCCCATCTTGGCGAGGATATTTAATTGCGCGGCAGAAACTAATTTTCCATCCACTTGGGGCCAATCGGTCATTATTCCTTTACATAAGAAAGGTGATAAATCAGAGGCCTCTAACTACCGTCCAATTTCATTATTGGACGCCTCTGTAAAGGTGATGAGTAGGATTTTGCTCAAGAGGCTGGAAGACTGGGCAACTGATTTTAACATCTTAACTAGAGTCCAATATGGCTTTCGGAAAGGCCTGGGCACATTGGACCAATGTGTAAATCTGGACCTTTTAATCAATAAATATACTGTGGCTAAAAATGGCAACCTCTTTTTATGTTTTGCTGATTTGAGCAGCGCTTTTGATTTGGTTAACCATACCATTCTTTGGGAGGTTTTGCTTGATGCAGGGGCCCCAAGGGAAATAGTTCATTTTTTGGCTAGACTCTACGAAAAACTCTCCTGTAAGGTCCGCTATGGCACCCTTGGTGAATGTACCCCGTTTTTTAAAGTGTCTCGGGGCATACGCCAGGGATGTGTTTTGGCCCCGCTTTTATTTTCCCTCTTTATTAATGACGTCGACCGTTCCTTGGTTGACATCCCAGCAGATGCCCCCCTGATTGGTGGTAAACCTGTTCCGCTGTTACTTTACGCGGATGACGCTGTTCTTTTATCCCGAACACAGATGGGCCTTCAGCGCCTAATCGATAAATTTATGCAGTTTATTCAAGTTAGGCGGCTTCGTGTGAACAAAACCAAGACGTATGTAATGTCATGCGGTCAGGCAGCTAAGCAGGTAAAGCATACCTTTTTCCTGGATAAGGAAAAGTTGACTCCTGTCAAGTCCTTTTGTTATCTAGGAATTACATACAACAATAGTGGGTCCTGGACCTCGGAATTTGATTCTATCAGACTAAAAATGCTGCGGTCTACTAGCAGTATTTTTCGTTTTGCCTCTAAACTTGGCTCACGAAGCATTTTAGACATGATGAACATATACAATGTATGCTGTGTCTCCTCTGCTCTGTATGGGGCAGGGGTGTGGGGACATAGCGAGGGTATATCCCTGCAGAAGGAGGAAAATAAGTTTTTAAGGAGGTTGTTATGTGTTCCCCCTTCTGCCTCCATCCAGCTGATCCATGAAGAAGTCGGGATCGAGTTCATTTCTGACTTAGCAGCAGTCCGGCCACTTTTATTGTGGCGTTCTATTTGGGCTAAGCCAGAGACTCGATTCACTCAGGATATTATTCTTGATTGTATAGGCTTGGACCACTCTTCACGCATACTGTGGTTGAGATACATTCACCGTTGGTATCTCCTTCTTTTTAATATTGATGTGTTCCGTGAGCCTGAAGAGGTTGTTTCTATTTCAAAAAAAGAAATTAAGACAACGTTCCTAAACTTCCGAAAGGCAGAGCGAGATAAAATCTCTGGCAATCTTGTTACCGTGAAATTTTATAAAGATTTAAATCTAACTTCGGGATTCCAATCCTATCTTGTGTATGTGACTCGTCCCTCTCATCAGTATGTTTTAACACGTGTCAGATTGGGTATTGTTCACCATCTGGTTGCTTTTCCAAACACAAGAACCAGTTCAGATATACCCTGTCCGTGTGACAGTATTTCTCGGCAGAGTAGTTGCCATTTTTTACTTTTCTGTAAATTTTTTCATTTTTTCAGGTTAAAATACCTTAAGCCAATTTTTATTAAATACAATATTCGTACTACAGAAACAGCACTGATATTTTTATCCTCATTAGAGAACGAGGAGATTTGCTTTTTTCTGGCTACTTTTATTTTGAAGTGTACAGCTGCCAGGAAAAGTATTGTACTATAATATTTTTATACTTACCTGTCTGTACCTATGTTATACAGCTGCCAGGAATTGTTTTATGTTGCTATTATTGTTTACATTCCTGTCTGTATATATACGCCTACAAATTTTATATCAATTTCTGTAATTAAGGTATTATTCATATTTGTTGAAGTCCACAGTATATTATGATTATTTAAAAAATTTTGATGTACAGCTGCCAGGAAAGGCCTATTGAGTAATCCCTACTGATCTCCTGTCTGTTCATTTATGAATGTCTTGTATTTTATAATAGTATGTTGACTTATAGAGACAAGATTACTTATTAATTGTTGCACTCTAACCTTTTGCACATTGTCTTACCATCTTTTCCTATAAGTGTTCATATGGTGATTTTAAATATTTTAACTATGTACTTCTTTTTGCTTGTATGATTTGTATGTACAAATCGAATAAAAGCTTTTTGAAATTGAAATTGACTATTGGTGGATTTGGTAAAGGTAGAACGTAAGTATTGTTGAAAAACAATTAAGAAGAGGCTGGTGGATTATATTTAATGGTCATGTTACAAGTGGTGAGTACATTCAGAGATGTTGTACGCTGTGGGGTTGGTTTGTAGAGCACGGGAAGCAAAACATGAGCTGTGGGGCATATCACTCCTAATAACAATTTGACACATTAGCCAAGAGATTCGAGTTGTTTTATATATCTAATTTATGCTATTAAGACCTGTCATCATTGGGAAATTGACAAAAAAGTGTGGTCAACCGACGAGCATGCTAGTGTTCGAGAATAAGTAGTTGTGTACAGTTAATATCTAGGGGTAACTTTTAATTATGTATGTTGTAAGTATGTAATTGGCCTCTAATGGGATGAGAGCTATATCCCATTGGATGGTAGATAACTTTCTGCAGTGCAATGTGGAGTAGACAGAGGTAATGCTCTTTGAAGAAGCTACCCTGCTATGGACCCCTGACTGGTGTCCATCTGAGTTGGGTCTCCATCCTGCTCCTAAACTCATAGTAAAAAACCTTGTTATCCATTTGGACCAATCACTTAACCTAAAAGAACATGTTGCCCAGACAATCGGCTCATATTTCCATGTAATAGGTTTACTGCGTCAAGTCTTCCCTCTGCTTCCTGGTTCGACCCGCAGAACCTTGGTCCAAGTATTAGTATTAAGCCACCTGGACTATTGCAATGGCCTGCTGATATCGGCCAATGAAAACTCATTAAATAGACTGCAGGTGGTCCAGAATACGGCAGCACGCCTGGTTCTGAACGCTCTTCCAAGGACCTCTTCCCATCCCCTTCTTGTAAAGCTCCATTGGCTTCCGATTCGCCAGCGAATCAAGTTTAAATCCTGTTGTACTATTCATAAAGCACTATAAAATCCAGGCCCTTTATACCTTGCAGAGAAATTTGTACTTTATGTTCCGTCTAAATCCCTCCGCTCTAGTAGTAAACACCTCCTGGAAGTACGCTCTGTAAAATAAAATTCAGGCTAGGAAGAAAAGCCTTCTCCCATCTGGGCCCTCGCCTATGGAATGACCTTCCGCTCTCCCTCAGACAATGTTCTGAACATCTTACATTCAGAAAATTGTTAAAAACGTTCGTGTTTTCTGATGTTTAATTTTGCTAAGGAACTACTGCCTCTATCATCAGTCAGTCCGTTTAAGCGCAGAAATATACCTTCGGGGGGCGATTCTAGCACTACATAAACAGATAAATAAATAAATATTGAGCAGGAGCAGAGATGGTTGGTATAGACTTTCCAATATGTCTGCTGAGTTGCACAAAAAGGAAGTGATTGGAGAGTTTAATAATCACCTTATCATAGAAAGATGCAAAGAGCTGTAGGTGGAGTAAGACCAACTCAATCAATCAATCAGTGACACTTATAGAGCGCGCTACATACCCGTAGGGTCTCAAGGCGCTGGAGGGGGGGGGGGGGTGTCGCTACTGCTCGGACAGCCAGGTCTTCAGCTTCTTCCTGAAGGAGAGGTGGTCTTGGGTCAGGCGCAGGTCGGGAGGGAGGGAGTTCCAGGTCTTGGCGGCCAGGTAGGAGAAGGACCTTCCTCCTGTAGTCGCTCTTCGGATGCGGGGGACGGCGGCGAGGGCGTGGTTGGCTGATCGGAGGTGGTGTTTGGGAGCGTAGAAGTTGATCCGGCTGTTGAGGTAGCTCGGGCCTTGATCATGTAGGGCTTTGTGTGCGTGGGTGAGGAGGCGGAAGGTGATTCTTTTGTCGACGGGGAGCCAGTGAAGGTCTCTCAGATGTCCGGTGATGTGGCTGGTTCGTGGGATGTCGAGGATGAGTCTGGCTGAGGCGTTCTGGATCCGCTGGAGTCTCTTCTGGAGCTTGGCGGTGGTACCGGCGTAGAGGGCGTTGCCGTAGTCCAGTCGGCTGGTGACGAGGGCCTGGGTGACGGTCTTCCTGGTCTCGGTGGGGATCCACCGGAAGATCTTCCGTAGCATGCGTAGGATGTTGAAGCACGCGAGGAGACGTTGTTGACTTGCCTGGTCATGGAGAGGGAGGAGTCCAGGATGAAGCCCAGGTTGCGTGCATGGTCTGTCGGTTTGGGTGCGGTGCCCAGGGCGGGAGGACACCAGGAGTCGTCCCAGGCGGAGGGGGAAGAGCCCAGGATGAGGACCTCCGTCTTGTCAGAGTTCAGCTGGTCGTCATTCACTCGGCTACCTCTTTCATCCCTTCGTGCAGGTTGGCTCTGGCGGAGGCGGGGTCGTTGGTCAGGGAGAGGATCAGCTGGGTGTCGTCGGCGTAGGAGATTATGCTGAGGTTGTGTTTGCGTACGATGGCCGCGAGGGGGCTCATGTAGACGTTGAAGAGGGTGGGGCTCAGAGATGATCCTTGAGGGACGCCGCAGATAACTTCGGAGGCCTCTGACTTGTACGGTGGTAGGCGGACTCTCTGTGTTCTTCCGTCGAGGAAGGAGATGATCCATTCCAGCGCCTTGTCCTGGATTCCGATGTTGCTGAGGCGCTGTACTAGGGTGCGGTGGCAGACCGTGTCGAATGCCGCGGAGAGGTCTAGGAGGATGAGGGCCGCTGTTTCTCCATTGTCCATCAGGGCTCGGATGTCATCGGTGGCGGCGATGAGGGCGGTCTCGGTGCTGTGATTGGCTCGGAAGCCGGACTGTGAGGGGTCGAGGGATCCGTTCGTCTCGAGGAAGGCGGCCATCTGCTTGTTGACGGTCTTCTCGATGACTTTGGCTGGAAACGGGAGGAGCGAGATGGGGCGGTAGTTCTTGAGTTCGGTGGGGGCCAACTAAAACGTGATAGTGATTCTTAAGGTCAAGATGAACTCCAGGGTCTGACACTGCATCAACGCAAAAGGGCTGCCAGTTACCCTCGCGCTTAGACTAATGCGAGCACCTCTCCCTGGAAGACAGGAGCATCGCCAAGTTTGGCAAGTGCGCCAGAAGACATTTCGAGACAATTTACATCACATAACAGTTTGATTAACCTTTTTTCCTATGCGCAATTGTTTTGCAATTCGGCTGAATTAAAATTCTATATCGTCAAACATTTTAATTATCTTCTTTCCTGTCCAAGTATCAGGGTAGTTAATTTACTAGTGCATGCCTTCCTACTTATCACATTTATGAAGTCATCTCATTATATAGAATTTATAGGACTGGAAGAGTGAGTGTATTAACATTTACAATACACTTAGGGGCAGATTTATGTTGGACTTGCGCCACGTTTGCGTCTCGCAACGGCGGCGTAAAAGTGACGCATCCCTCCGACCCATTTACAACGTGACGCATCTAGGCAGATGCGTCACGTTGTAAAGCCCTGCGCCACATGTGGGCGTTCCGGCGCAGGGTGGGCGTTCCGGGGCAGGTGCGCCTCGCAAAAGTGGCTGAGTGAAATCTACAAGATTTCACTCAGTCACTTTTAGGCCAATGCTGCATCAAAACCCTGGCCTACTTGAAGCGGGCGTAAGGCTTGACGCAGCATTGGACAGATAGGGCACCCCTGAGCCTTGCTGGAGCTGCGTCGCGCTTGCGACGCAACTCCAGCAATGCGCCACCTTTACGGCACAGATGCGTCACGCATCTGTGCCCTTTTTGCCCCATGGTGCGCCGCATTGTAAATGCAGCGCACCATGGGTGACGGAGCTGTGGCGCACAATAACTGGCGCAACCCTGGGGATGCGCCAGTTATTGTAAATCTGCCCCTATGTAATCTGTATGCAGTGCTTTTAGATTCCTTTAGCAGATGACAGCCAGCAAGATCAGTGAGAGACTAAAAAGGCATGTATGGCTCATTTTCTCCTTTATCAAGAAGAAATACATTCATCAAGTGTCAATATTTTATTAAAACTAAGGTGCAAAATCCATATACTCAGGTATACATGATTGGTCTACCACTGGTAGGGGTTAGCGGTTAAGGGTTAGGATCAGTGGTTAATATACCTTTTTTGCTGGAAGAGGTGCACAGCTGACATTGAAGAGGGGTTTATGTGATGTTAGTGGGGGCAACTAGCAAGCACAGAGATTCATTGCACTGACATTGAACTTTTATTTAAAACATGTTAAATTAAATGAGGATTTCATAATTAAGCTATCTTTTATTTTATTTATTAAAACAATGATTAGCTCCAATCTAAAATTGGATTTGTTACATTATACAAAACACATCATAGACAGCGTTTAATGGGTAATATTTAAAGATAAATATATAGGATGGCGGGCGGACTGACCTAACGGAGATCGGGACCGCCCACCGAAAGGGCGGGGGTCCCGACATTGGCATTAGGATTCCTCAAGTTTACATTGTGGCGGGCGGTGCTCACTGCACCGCCCACCACAATGTGAAATACAAATGCACGCACGCAATGCAGGGGGGTACCAAAGGTACCCCCCCGTGTGCCACCCCCCTATGGCCGTCAGCAATCACCGCCTGCCTTTCCGTGGCGGCATTGCCGCCGCGGAAAGGCCCCTAAATTAAGCCATCGTAATATGGATGACACCGCCACCATATTAATCTATTACCACCGCGGTCGCAAGGCGATCGCGGTGGTAAAGCGACGGTCTTTCCGTCCGCCATTGTCCCCTCCGTCATCCTAATCGGGCGGAGGTTAAAACGAGAGTGGTTGTCGGGCGGATTGCCTCCGCCTGGGTGGCGGTGGCCACCGCCACCCTGGCGGAGGCAATCCGCCCGATATCCTAATGGAGCCCATAGTGTCATTTACTAGGCACATACCTCCCTGTGAGGAGCAATTACACTTACATTACATAGGGAGCAGAATCTTTACATTAGATTAAATAAATATATTTCGAAAAGATTCATACGTGTGACACATTGTTATCCTATGTTGAACCGAATCTAAAAAAATATTCATTGGAATCCAAACTGTGCGAAATAGTCTAAACTTTAAAGGGCGCTGAGGTTTTTCGTTATCGCTGTGCGGGCAGCTGCATTATCGAGTAAATTGGTGAATATTTAACTCGAAAGCACTGTCCTCGTTTTCCACCTAACACCAATTAACCAAATAACATATTTCAGCAGACATAATTATTACTTTTCATTTTGTAGAAATTAACATTTGTTTTCCTTTAATGTAATCGAGTTCAGCAAGCAAATTTGCTAACCACTAGGAATTGCCTTTTCATGCTTTTTATTTTGCTACAGGAACATTTTCAAAACATAAGAGGCATTAAATTAAAGTTGCGATGAAAACCATGAGGGGATTTTTCATTATTATGCAGAATATTTCCAACCTTTTCTCCGTAGAGAACAAACAGAAATAGACATGAAACATGTCGAAGGGATTCTCTGCAGAATCTCGAATATTGATCAGTCTTTCTATTTCCTTACATTCTAGATGGAGACAGACGAGGAAATGCTGCTGGGTAAATATGATTTTTTTTCTTCAATAGTTTGTACACAATATTACAAAGTTATTAACGATTGGCGATGGCACACCATTCTATACAACCTCGACAACGAAAGAAAAACTCAATTATATGAAAATAATATACAGTTCAAGAGTGAGTCACTGTGTCCTGCGGAATATGAAGTGCATCAGTCAGTGAGTCTCAGGGGAGTGAGCGCCTGCCTCTCCCATCTTATGAAATTCATCTGACATGACTCTTATCTGAGTAGATGAAGGAATCACACACATCTCATTTGTGACACTACCACAATATAATCTTATGTCATGACATCTGAAATATCCGAAGGGCCTACAAACCACTGACATGGCCTCTTGGCGCTTGAGCACAAGAGTTCTACATCATACACTATAGTAGTGATGAAGTGTGACGAAACAGCCATCTATATTGCAATTTTCCAGACTATGTGGACAATCTGAAAAACGACAACAGCCTAGGTTTCTGTACCTTGGATCACGCAAAAGACATAAGGTTCGGAACTGAGAAGGGAGCAGTAATGCCACACCTTGTAAATATCACACCAGACTAAGATTCCGACAATGCATGATGTCAATAACGGACTGGATGACCGACAACTATTTGATGCTCAAAGCCGGCAAAACAGAGATACTGCTCTTTGGAAATGTTCACAAACACTGGACAGATGATTGGTAGCCACCGGCCTGGGGTACCTGCCCCTCTCTCAAGACCACAGCCCGGAACTTGGGGGTTACAATTGATAACAAGCTGTCCATGACAGATCTTGTTAACAGGGTAGTACACCAGTTTTGGACTGATGGGCAGCCTTAAGAACATTTTTAAATGGATCCCCCTTCCGTTTCGCATGCCCCTAGTACAAGGCTTAATCAGAAGCTGTATGGATTATGGCAATGCATTGCTCGCCTCCACAAACGAAAGCCTTTTGACAATACTCCAGGTCCTGCAAAACACAGCAGCCAGGATGGTGCTCAACTCCCCCCGCACTCCCTCTGTGCCTTGCTTCAGGACACTACACTGGCTTCCCATAATAAAACACGTTAATTTCAAATTATGTTGTGTAGTCCATAAGACCATCAACGGTCAAGGGCCAAAATACATAGAAAGAAAACTTATGGACTATCACCCGACCAGAACCCTCCGTTGCACCAGCAGGCGCTTCCTAACTGTTCCCACAGTCCGCACAGTAAGAAACGGCGAAAGGTCCTTTTCTAAAACAGCCTTAGAAACCTGGAACACTTTGCCTCCACACATCAGGACGGAACCCAATCACCAGAAATTCAGGAGAAACTTAAAAACCTGGCTTTTCTAGCGCTGCCTGGCTATCTGTCTTCTCATCTGAGCTCTGCAAGCACTATGAGATCTACGGGTGATTTATGCGCTCTACAAATATAAATACGAATACAAAATACAATCCTTGGCTATATTAACACCTGGATGTGGCCTTGACACTCTGAATACCAGTGATCCCATGATGCACTTAGTCTGTTTTCTAAAATATTTTATTGCACACCTTGGAAAATTCAAAACATGACTGTCTCACACATGCTTGGAGACTGGCTTTAAAGAGGAATTCTTTTAAGTACTGGAGGAGAGAAAATAAATCAGAAGGCATATCTTTTCTATTATAGCAAGATACTTATGTTTCGGCTTCCATTTCAGGTGCCTGCCTGAGATCAAAGGTGTAGCTATCAATAGTTCAGCTGGTGCAGTGACACCAGGCACATATGTCCTCAGAGGCCAATTGCATCCCCATTGTAGCTGGGTATATTTTGCTACCTAACCATAGGATGGAGTGCTTTTTCCTTTCTTGCATCAGGCTCCCTGGCACCCTTGCTTCACCACTGCCAGGGGTGGTAGTACCCGACTCCTGATGGCGCCTGATCAGCGCAAAACAGCGTACACCGTTACAGGACACTAAACTGGGGCGATGGCGGAAGAGACAGACTCGCTAGTTTGGTTAGTCTCACACAATAAAGCACATTCTTCTGAGGTGTGAATCTTACTACCTAAAGCATAGTCACACTCATTGCTTGCACGTCTCACTTTTTGTAGCACATCTTCTTTCACGTAGGTGCTGCACACTCTCTTTCACTGGTAAACTGAAGAACTGGACCGCTTATGTGGTCGCTGTGGCTAGCGTCAACTTGTGCTCTGCCACCGAAGCTGACCTGGGCTTCTATTTCCAGACCTGGGCTTCTATGTCCAAAGGTACTTCAGGCACAAACTGTAGAAGTGCACATGGTATCAATGCATGGAGAGATAAAGCAAATAAGTAGATATATCTCTCTTGGATTAATAAAGTACATTCATCGCCCATTGCTAACATTTCATATTAAGGAACACAGTAAGGGTGGAGAGATCTGACGAGGAGGCAATGCGCTGGCCTGGGAATTGGTCCAACATGCATTTAGCCCATAATGGCAATGATAGACGAGGATAGTATGGCAACCGAAAGACTGGTGGTCTGGAAATTGTCTCTGCACATTCAGATTGTCTTCAAGCGCAGCCTAGCTTCGATTTTACCATTTTACTGAACATTTTCGAAATGAAGATAGCAATTTTCAGAAGTTCATAAGTGATGAGATTTATTCTCAAACACCTCTCATCAGGGATCACTCTCTTCTGATAAAATGTATGTCAGTACGATGATACTCTGACCTCGTTCTACCCACTGTACTGAATGTACTGATGCTAATTTTATCTGTGACCCAAGAAGATTGCCTCTTAATGCATGAGGAAGGTGGACACTGCTCCTAATTGTACTACTCTGACTGCAAGGTACATTTTTCACAATATGAAATATCTGGGTGGATATATGAAATTTGTAAAAACATTGGGTTATTGATTGAAGGGCTGTGGAATCCCAGCCCAGGCTACAAACGCCATCCTTGTCAGAGTGAACTGCAAAATTAACTTGTGCTTAACCTCTTGTGGCTTGGCGCAAAAGCAGTCATGCTTAACTTAGAGGCAATGTGTAAAGTACTTATACAGCACACAAACAGTGATAAAGTGAAAACACAACACAAGAATAAGCTGAAACCTACTTAGAAAAATAAAATAAATGATAAGTAATAGAATTCTCAGAATTATAAAAATCTAATAACTAGAACCAAACATATTGATTTTTTAACGTTTTTAGAGAAAATAGCACTAAGAAACAGAAAGTCATCCGTCAGCCCCACCCTTTTCAACATATACATGACACCGCACATCAACATCATCTGATCAGTAGTCATCACCATCATCGCCTATGCCACTACTTCTCTTGACAAGACAACTACCATCAGATCAACAACACCAGCTGCAGGACGATGGTAGCAGAATGGATGCGTAACAAATGCCTGAAGCTCAACTTCACCAACATGGAAGTACCGGTCTTCAGCAACAGGACTTCTCCATGGGACTCCACCTGGTGACGGTCCTAGCTAGGAACAACTTCCACATATACAAGTCATTCAAAAAAATCTAAGGATTATTCTAGATCAACAAGATGGCTGAAATCACGCAGTGTGCACCTCCTGCTTTCACATCCTATGCATGCTGTGAAAGATCTTCAAGTGGTTGCTTCATAAGACCAGACGGACCATCACACAAACATTCATCACCAGCAGGCTCGACTACGTCAACACTCTCTATAAGGAAATCTTCAACCTACTCCTGCACAGACCCCAGACCATGCAGAACACCTCTGCAGGACCCATACTTGACCTCCCATGCTGCACCAACATCACACCCCACCTCAGGAAACTTCACTAGCTCCCCATTCACAAGCGCAGCTAACTAAAACTTCTCATGCACACATAAAATGCCCTACACAACACAGGAACACAAAATACCTGTAGCTGCATACATGTTCACCAACCGACTAGACACCTGTGCTCTGCCTCACTCTCACTTGCACACGCTCCCCGCATCCACAATAGCAAAACTGGAGCTCGCTCATTCTCCTACATCACACCCAAGACAAGGAAAGGCCTCCTTCAACACTTAAAAACCTCTTCCTTATTTCTTGAGTTCCGCAAGAAGCTGAAAACCTGGCTCTTTATATAAGCACCAGGGGCGGCTCTAGGCTCATGGTGGCCCTGGGCAGGGAGCGTAGGTAGGGGGCCCCTGAAGAGGGGGTCCGGGCTTGGCGGAGCGCGGAGGCCAGTGAAGAGGGGGGGGGGAGGGGCAGGGTGTTTGGAAGTGGAACAGAGCTGGAGGCAACCAAATCCCTGCCTGGGGCTGCTACGCAAATATGTATCCATCCTCAGAGGATTATTATATCAAGGATATATTTTGGCATGGTGGCCCCTGGGGTTTGGTGGCCCTGTGTCGGTGCACAGCTTGCACATGCCTAAGGCCGCCCCTGTAAGCACCTTGGAGACCACACACCAAAAGACCTGCTGAAGTGCCTTGGTACCCTCTCTGGAGATTCGTGTGCTGTACAAATCAACATAACATATATATATATATATATATATATATATATATATATATATATATATATATATATATATATATATATATATATATATATATATATATATATATATATATATTAGCGTATTTATATAGCGGAGTATGTTGGAGTCAAAGTGCAACCGAAATCATATGCTAATTGTTGCATATTACAACATTCATTGGCCCTTGTGAGTCAGGCCCTCGTCAGCTCAAGAATACTTCAATGGGGACAGAGAGCATCCTTCTAAAAGTATGGAAACTAACAGGCAATAGTTCTGTTCTTCAGATAAAATTTCTGTCTCTGAAACTCAGTTGGACACTTGCGTGCTAAGTAACGTACAGCAATGGGCTAGATGACAGTTGTTGGCTACCAATAACTGAATTATTCATTTAATGCTAGAAATCCATGAATACCATCAAGAACATTGCAGTTCTTTCATAAGTTTATGTTTATTAAGTGCTGTCATTTCCACTGTGTTGCTGTTTTGTTCTTTTCTGTGTTGATTCGAGAGTTCATTTCTAATAAAGTATTACAGATATATTGTGTAGATTTCTTCTTTGTGTTCTTCATGATGAAATGATTTTTGAAGCTTACAAACACAACAAATGATCCTTTGGATGAATAAGACTGATCATTGTTCAGTATAAACCATTCTCAATTATAGAAGGCTTGCGTGGTATAGCATGCTAGATCCTGGTTCAGGTTGGTGTACTGACTAAGCCTGCACTTTACCAGAGGGTTTTGGATTTCTAAAACTGGGCTGTATTAGCTTCTAAAATTCCAAACCATATCAATGGGCTGAGGGGAGATTGGTAAGAATTTGAGAATTTTGTATCAGCAGCCAGATGTATGAAATATGTGATCAAAATTGTAGAATGTATTCATACAAAATGCATGAAGCTATAACCGCATTGTGAAAAATTGGGCTCCTGGTTGAGGGGGGGTGACACCCTACTCAAGCAGCGAACTTTGTCTGGGTAATTTGACACAGAGCAGTCAGGCTTATCTAAGAGGCAATGTCTAAAGTATTTATGGAGAACTTCAAAACAGTAATTAAGTAAAAACCACAAGAAAAATCCTATATAAATTTAGAGAAATAGAGCAAAACTTTTATAAATAAATCAAGATCAAAACAACAAAATCCAAGCAGTAGAACCAGAGACATGCAATTATAAAGATTCTAGTGAAAATAGTGCCAAGAAGCCCAAAGTGCCACTAGCAGCTAACTGGTTGTGTGAGATTGGTAGAAAGTCCCAAGTACAGACTGACCGCAATGTATTGGGTTGTATAGAGTGACTAGGTTTGTCCAGCTAAAGCGTTACCTTATCACACCAGCGCAAAGAGTTCCATTAATGGTACCGGGGGCCACGAAAAGCAGTGTAGCTTGGTGGATGGTCATCGATTTGGCGCAAAGAACAGGCTTGGCACTGCGAAAGGTTATCACTGTAGCGCAAAGATACACTTAGTTTCACAAATGGTCTCAGTGAGAGGCCGATGCTGTAGTACAAAGAGTCGGTCTGATGGTAATTTGCTTTGGCAGGCTGTGCAAGTGACAAGATTTTGGCGCCAACTGGCCCGTTTGGGCTCACGAAGAGTCCAAAAAGTTAATTTCATCTCCACTGAGGCTACACCAAGTGTCCTGGACCTGAGCGGCTGGATCTGGGTGCCAAATGAGGTGGTTGGGTGCCTATTATGTCCCTTTGACTCTGAATGTGAGGCCAGGAGACTAGCCTTTGGAGTCAATCTTGGAGTCCTGGGTGCAGGCGCAGGTCCAGTCTCTGTGACTCTGGCAGGAGAGCAGCAGGATAGCAGGGTTGCAATCCAGCAAGGCAGCAGTCAAGCAAAGTAGTAGTTCCAGCAGGGCAGTAGTACATAAGAGTTTCAGTCCTTTCAGCAGCACAGCAGTCCTACGACCTGGCAGAGTCTTCACAGGTCCAAAAGTGTACTCAAGTATTGGTGTCTGAGGATCAATATTTACAACAGGTGCCTACTTTGAAGTGGGAGTTGTTTCTAGAGGTTTTCCTTCAAAGTGCCTCCCCTGCCCTGGCTGCAGACTAACTAGAGGGGTATGGAGCCCAGTGTGTGGATGCAGGACACAGTCTATTCAAGTGTAAGTAGGACTCTACCTAATCTCTCTATTATGCGTGGCGCATACACAAAGCCCAACTGTCAGCTACCTCCAGTGATGAGCCCCAGAGACAGGCTGCAGACACTAAATTGCTGAGGTAGGAAAATACCAACTTTTTAAAAGTGGCATTTTCAAAATTATAACTTAAAATTTGAATTTACCATGACCACAGGTTTTAAATTACAATTCCAAACACACCATAAGCGAACTGAGTGCCTGTTCCCATTTGAAAATTACAGGTTATTAAATGTAGTAAGGTAACTCCAATAATATCCTAAGAGAGAGGTAGGCCTGGAGTAGTAAAAAACAAATTTACTAGTACATGTACAACATTTTAAATACAGTGCACCCTGCCCTCTGGGCTGTCTGTGGCCTACCCAAGGAGGACGTAAGTGCTTTAAAAAGGAAGGTTTTGGCCTATCAAAAGCTTTCTTTTGCCAGGTTGAGATGACAGTTTAACCTGCATACACTGGCTGAAATGGTAGGATGAAACATATTTAGAGGGCTGCGCAAACAAGTTGCACAATCAGTGCTGCTAGCTCATATGTAGCAAGCCCTGGGTACACGTACTGCCACTTTACTAGGGATTTACTAGTAAATGAAATATTACAATGGGGTATGAGCCAAAGCTCCCGGGTCCACTTTCAGGGACAATCGAGAGGGAACTACACACCTCAACACCATCAACAACAACAGGAGGAACCCCAATTTATACGCCAAACCAGAAACAGGCAATATTGGAAGCAGGGAATGTAATGCCCATTTTCAATCTTTCAAAAAATAACCTGGACACATCTAGTCTTACACTACTATCTAAAGGTCTTTCTTATGTTCCTCACTCTACTCCCAATCTTTTTGAACTCTATTGTGACATCATTTCTTTCTTTCGCAAAATTCGGTTAAAGAAGTTTTTTGCAACAGATAATCAGAGAGAAGAAGAACCCCCCACTATAAAATCTTTGAGTTTTCCATCAACTTTTAGCCCATCTTTGGAACAACTAGGACCGGAGGTGGCTACCTTCGAGCTAGTGGTACTAAAAAAGCTAGACCAAGCCCTCAGATTTATCCCTAAACCCATCTATAATTTAGACAAAGAAGAACATCAAGCACTACTAACTATTTCCTCTAATAAAGATCTAACTATCAAAAGTTGTGATAAAGGGGGTGGTATCGTACTCATTGACACCACCCAATATGAATTAAATATGCTGAAAATGTTGGATGATAGAGCATTCTATAGTCCGGTTCAATCACATTCTATGCTAAACTTATCCAAAAAAATAATGTCCTTAACAAAAATAGCTTTAGAAGAAGGTTTTATTAGCTCAAAGGAATTTGACTTTCTCAATCATAATTCAGGTAAAACTGCATGTATATATGGTCTCCCCAAAATCCATAAGAATCCAAATGATCCACCCTATCGCCCAATAGTTTCAGCTATAGGCACTGCCACGGAACCACTATCTAAATATATAGATAACTATCTACGCCCATTCATTCCAAAAATTAAATCCTATGTTCGGGATACAGGCGATATGATAAAAAAGACAGAGGGGTTAGCTTTTAATTCCAATCGAGACCTACTCGTTACCATGGATGTAGAATCTCTGTATAGTAATATTCCATTAGTTGAAGCCATGAAAACTACCTCCTGGTTCATTGATTTACACAATATACCCTGCCCTAAAGCATTCGTGATGGCATGCCTAGAAATTGTTCTAACGGAAAATTATTTCGAATTTGGATCCTACACTTACCGCCAGATCAAAGGTGTAAGTATGGGCGCATCGGTGGCACCTTCGATTGCGAATATATTTATGGCAGCCTTTGAGAATAAGTACATTGATAACAATATGGCCCCTTTCTTTGAGTCTGTCTCCCATTGGTCCAGATATATAGATGATATTTTCTTTGCCTGGACCGATGGGAGGGAGACTTTAGAGGAGTTCATCCTATGGATAAACGCAGCGGATCCCAACCTGCATTTTACATCGCATATTAGCTGTGACAAAGTGGAATTTCTGGATATAGAAATAATAAATGATGCTGGCAGTTTGATAGTTGACCTACATGTTAAGCCCACAGCCAGGAACACACTTTTGCACTACAATAGTTTTCACCCAAGATCGCAAAAAGACAGCATCCCTTTCTCTCAATTCTTGAGAGTCAGACGTAACTGTACCATTCTAGCTGACTTTGACCGACAGGCTCTAACTATGAGAAGCAAATTCATTGAGAGAGGTTACCCGCATCGTTTAGGGAGACATTCCTATAAACGTGCCCGTTACTATGATCGTGACTGTCTACTCAGAACCAACCCCCCGAAACCTAAAGAGCAGATTGTCTGTATAACAAAACATTCAACTATTGATACAAAAATTAAACAAATAATAAATTCTAATTGGCAGAAACTGGCCAAACCCCTTTTTGCTTATAAAAGAAACAAAAATATAAATTGTCCATTTCCGTTTTAAAAATACAACAAATGGAAGAAACCTTATGCAAAGATCGATTGTGACAAATAATCCAATTAAAGGAACTTTCCCCTGTTCCTCCTGCTCCTCCTGTACGAACATCTTGATTGGAGAAGACTTTATACATAATGGACACAAAACATCTGCAAAGGAAATGTCTAATTGCAGATCTTCAAACCTGATTTATTTCATACAATGCCCCTGTCTCCTGGGGTATGTAGGAGAAACCTCCCGCATGATTCAGACGCGCCTTAATGAGCATCGCTCTGCGATTAGAACAAGAAAACTTGCTGCCCCTATGGTAAGACACTTCCTGGAAAAAGGACACAGTGCTGAAGACTTCTCTTGGAGAGTCTTAGAAAGAATCAACACCTCAGACATTAATGGAGGATCAGCCATTAGAAAGAAAAGGGAGGTGTTTTGGATATTTGTCTTTAACACCTTTCGCCAGGGGCTGAATAGCGAAATACCGTGGGAACATGCCATATGCTAGATCTATGCTAACTTCCTCCTGATGCAAATTACATGTTCCATAAATTGGCTAATTCTGAGTTTTTCATTTTTCATTTATAATTTTTATATATTAATTTTGAACTTTAGAACATATGACTCTTAAATCTGAAAATTATATTTTTACAAGGAATTACAGTTCCCACTTTTCAACTCTAGCAACAATGAGTCTTTCCTCCCCCTTTTTTTATCATCATTACTTTTCAGTTTTTGCACATTACAATTGACTTGATACTGCATATTTTCAGTTTTATTTTTTAAAAAAAAGAATTATAGTCCCTCATCTGAATTGCATCAACATTATATCTTTTTGTCACTTATTTATTTCACCGTGTTACAAGCTGTCAATCGAGGGGAATGCCGGCCCCCTAGCGATTGCAGCCCCATTTTGCAGGAAATAGCCTCGCTAGACACCGGTCGGTGGCTATAGTCCCCTTTCTACTCCTATGGAGGAGAAAGTCCTTCGCTCCCTTTCTACATGGAGCAGACTCTATTCACAGTCGCCCTTTGTTCTTATTTATTTTAGAAGAAAACGCTAACTTAAACATTAGCAAGTTCCTTTTTCTTTTTTCTTTCCTAATTTCTATAGACTTTGTTTATATCCATAGTCACTTTTTATGCACATTTATTTTACATTGTATAATAAATGCTAAGCTCCATATTTACGAGTCTGTTTTTAATAATTTTTTATATTATTGACTAATCTTTGCTTGACCGAAAATCCAGTCCTCAAGCAAATTCTAAATCCATTATTAACTCCGACAGTACAGGAAACAGTCTTAGACTGCTTCCGTTGGCAACTATAGTCCCATCTCTACTTCCACGTGAAGTACACCTGATCCGAGTTTAACTAATCCTCCACTATAAAAACGCTGATGCTGACAAATTCAGTCACTATCGATTTGTCACGCTTGCAGAAACCCGTGTCCCGCCGCCGGAAATAGAGAGCCCTGTTGAATCAATTTGGGTAAGAATACTTTCTGACTGAGCGCGAAAATATTTTTAAAACTTTTAGATATACTTATTAGCTACATTCCCCCTTCTGTTTTATTCTTTCAGACCGGGAGTTATTTTAAATTTCTACTAATCAACCTATCTGGAGGTGGAACAAACCTACTAGAGGTAAACTAATGAGTTCTTTACTATAAAATGACCTTTTGGGATATGTATATATATAGTTATATCCACTCTCTAATCATATTACAGGACTGTTTGAAATTGGATCTTTAATTTAGTTACCACTAAAGAAACTATGATATTCCTCCCAAATGCATAGGGACTCTCCTCCATTAAAATCCCCACATCAGGAGGATTTCGCTATCTACCAAGTTATCAAACACATCCTTGACCTGCAAGATCTAAAGGTTCCGGTTGGCGGGAACAGTTCATAATCCCTTTTTTACCATTCAGGTAATCTACTGAATTCTTTTCTAAATAAATCAAAAAGAATGACATGAGTTTCCTATCTGTTTAATCATAATGACAGGTTTGGAGTCTATTTATACCCTAGAACCTGGAACGATTAACATAATCGATCCTTATTTTAATTAGAACTATATGGATTTAAGTATGCACTATTGAGTTGTCCTTGGTACTAAAACAAGGGACACATACAAATACAATGCCTCTATATCTAGGAAACAAACAATTTAGAGATTTACTATTCAATAGTGATGAATCTATCAATGAATCAGTCTATGAACTGATTCATCGAAAACACTCTTCAAATACCCAGATATAAACCCCTTACATGGATATCGCCTGAATGAAAAAATAAACTTAGTTCCATGTATAATATTATTTGTATCCCTTATGATCTACAGCCTTATTCTTTGGAATCCATTCATTTTGAAAATAGAATACTAACGACTAATCTTGAATAAACGCTGCTATTGAGCCATACAAGCTACATCCTGATACCATGTAAGTGTCTTATAAATTCTATATATACATATATACATGATTGGAGCTAGGATCAATCTGGTAAAATCTTATTATACATCCTTTTTAAGCTCCTGTAACCAGATGATGATGATTGCTCATTAAAGAAACTAAGAAATCAGAATACTTCCCTCACAGCAATATAACAATTTTGTAAGTAAAGATTATATTTACATTCAAGATTATATTTACAATCAATTTCTGCCCATTTGTTAAGGGCCCAATAAGAACCAAATGGTCTTGGGGATGATTCTGGTATTGCTACGTATTACCTATCAGAGGGCCCACTTAGGTTTTTAATTACCCTACAAAATTGGTCAGTATTGCAAGGAAATGAAATTTAAAATATAAATGGTCACTATACTATAACTATTGTGAACAGGAAGGTGATTCTTAAGCTACTGTAGAATTTGTAAACTGTCTCTGTTTATACAAAAAAAGTTCTTTTCAATGTGTGTAATCTCTACTTTTATGTATATTTATTCTTTTAGAAAATTTTTGTGGCTGCTCCAGAAGAAGGCGCTGGTCGCCGAAACGCGTGTAGAGTACCAATCTGCCACTCCTTGTTTTTTAACTTTGTCTGTATATGTAATGTGATTTATGTAATGTGACTTATGCAATTTTGTTTATACCTAGATTGTCAAAACTACACCTTTTAATATATATATGAAATTTGTAATGCGATATTGCTTTTTTAATCTGTAATAAAGTGTTGAATTTAATAATCAATTTTGTAGCTTACTTCCCTTCCACTGATTAAAACCCTTCTTGATTGTTTTTCACTGGTTGCCTAGATTGTTAAATATCAAATGTATGAGCCAAAGCTACCATACAATTTACAGGCCCTGGGCACACATAGTACCACTTTACTAGGCACTTACAAGTAAATTAAATATGAAAATTGGGTATAAGCCAACTCTGATATGTTTTACAGAGAGAACACAAGCTCTTTTGCACTGATTAGTTGAGGTAAAATGTGCATGGTCCTAAAAGCCAACGAAAACGGGTTAAAAAATCAGGAAGGCGAAGATAACCCTGCACAAAGGGTTTAGTCCATCAAGTATCCTTGTCAGAGTAATTCAAGATTTTGGCTTCAGCAGTTGGCACCCTATATCCAACAGGGGTGTCTAAAATGAGTCCAACATGATTCGTGTGGTATTAAAATGAGATAAATTGACATTCTAATAATTTAATGTGATACAGTGTGTATAGTTGCCAGTTATACTGAATGTTTGGCAAGGATCTGGCCCTGCTCACTATGCACATATTTGAAAATTGCTCTTTTACAACGAACTGTATTTTTTGTTTTGCCCAAGCACACACATCCTGTGAAAAGAAGTATGGTTACATAAGGGCAGGAGACTGCAGTGAGCAGAACACGTCTCTTGCCGAGACAATTTCTCTGTGAACCAGTGTCCTGCTGACATCTACTCATCTACTGAGATTTTGTATTATGAGGTGCATACTACTGTACAAAAAGTAATGCAAAATTGCATAGTGCAGAATTTTAGGAAATTCTGAGAATGTCATGCAATGCAAAAGTGAGGAATTTAGAGAATTTCATTAACGTATTTAGACTCTAACTCCGGTCTACTGCTAATGCTTTCTGCGTAGGTTACATACGGAGATCTGTGTCAAATCTATCTCCTAATCTTTCTGATTTGTGCAATTTAGTACTGTCTGTAGCTCGATCACAACATGCAACTTTGACACCTTTACTTGGCTAGACAGCATCAAGGACCACTCTGGATGGCCCTAATTACTACAGATGCCACCTTTCAGTTTTAGAGATTTCTTTAAATATAGGCTAGTCCAAAGCTATTTTACTTACTTTGAGTATGTTGACCTAAACTCTAAATACGAATGTATCTAGCTCACTGGGACGTGTACTCCGACACTTAAAGCACGAATTTATTTCAGAAGTGCTGTACTCAGGAGCCCTATCCTGAAGTGTTACAGCAGTGATGAATCTGACAGCAATGACTTACATAAAAGAAAGGGAATGATTCTTGAGTTGGGAAAACTTGCAAACATGTATGGGGTGTAGTGAGGAATTTAATGTTGAAGAGTAATTTATTTTCTGATCTGATACGACAACATCTGCGGATTCACAGAGAGTCATGTGTGTACTTTCAAACGATTTAGAAATGACCCTTCAGTGTATTTTATTTATTTATTTATTTCAAAGGTTTTATATAGCGCTACTGGACCCAAGAGTATCAGAGCGCTTTACAAGACAGGTGAAACAAAAATGAGATAAACTTAAAAATTAAGCGAGAAGAAGTTACAAAATGATAGTGCATTCAGTAGGGCTAATGGGGCAGAGAAACATAGAGATAGAAAATTAAGATGGAAATGGATAATGGAAGTTAGGAGAGAGAGGAGATGAAGAGAGGGGGAGTAAGCATGTGAAGGCATTGAGAGGGGGAGGGAAGAGGAGTGCATAAGAGAAGAGATAACCTTTAATTTATGGTCTGTCTTTTCATCAGACATATGTTATTCCTTAAGTCACTTTGTCTCTGAATGGAGACTACAATTAGATGGAGCTGTGCTATAGACCTGATGTGCTATCATGCCCCAAATAACTAAAATACCCTAGGATGGCACAGAGCTTCAATCAACAAAGAGCCAACTAGGAAATTTCTAATGAAAATTTGTGCTTTACATATGGTATTTCACTGAGAATACTTATATAATATGTGTTGTTAATAATTGCCAAAGTAACCATCCACCATACTGTAAATAAGACCGTAAGGGCCATAGTTATCAAAAAGTTGCCTCGCCCCTTGTGCCACCCATTGGGGCACAAGGGCGATGTAAACATGGACTTATAATTATTAGGCTACGCAAGGTCACCTTGTGTGGCCTTGCTTGACTTGATAAATCTAGAGTAACGCAACACTGTGCAAGTTGCTGCGTTGCGTTACTCTGCCCTATGGAGGCGTTCCAAAGGATGAGCGTGGAGGTCCCCACGTATCCACCCAAGGATTCCTAGATTTATCATCACTGGTAGAACTCGGAAGGCCTCAAAATACTAGGCCTCCCCAGGTGAGGAGTAACGAGGACAGTATCCTTATTTTAACTTTTTCTACTGTTTCTGTGTCTTGTGCATTCTTCAGGACACATAGAGAGAGGCAAATGCCTCAGAGGAGTGTTTTTGTGAAGGAAGATGTTTCTTCCTGCACAAAAACAATCCTGCAAACAATGCAGGCACCTTGGCACCATGACAGGATAGAGTGCACCTGCACATGGAAATGACAGTAAATGATGTAAAATATAGTGCATACGTGCCCTTTCACGCAGCGCAGCAAGGCGGTTTGTTGCAATGCGATGCGGGAATTTCTTTTAAATGTGCCCCACAATAACTCAGTAATCGATGGGACTGGTCATGAGATTATCATCAGAGCCTCAATTCGTAATTCTTCAGAAGTTACTAGTACTTTCGGTAAAACTGATGTCTTGAGATATGCTGCCATGAAAAGGGACTTGGGTTTCTTCCTCTTATCAAGATGGCTGGTAGAGAATTCACGGCGGCGTTGTAGAATGTGTGTGTGTCTATTTGTATATACATATATATATATATATATATATACTACTATACTTACAATAAAACTTGAGTGCTTATTCTACACTGAGTATCATGCGAATGAATTAGTTCAAAATCTTTTTATGTGTGTGGGTAAGTGTACTTTAATTTACTTATTGAGACTGAAATAAAATACTACTTGGCCTCCTGCTCGTCCTAAAAATGGCCAGAATATAATGTTGTAAAAGATGTGAATTGCTCAGAGTCTGATAAATTGTAAGCCCTGGTTCATAAGAGCTACACTAGAGCAACTACTCACATAACAATTGATTTTTTAGGCTCATTTTTAATCTTCGCCAGGGCCTTAAAATCATTAACGTCCCTGAGAAACACTTTATTTTTACTTGAATAAACTCACTGGTTATGGATTTTTTATTTCATAATGCCTTTAAAATGCTTGTCTAGTGTGTATTGCAATCATTGTGTGGCTTTTATTTGTGTTAATTTAAACTCCTATGTTCATTTTAAGTCCTATCTAAAAAGAAATGCAGGCAGCAAGAGGTTGATAATCAAGTCATTTCAGTGTTTAATTTATAAACATCTGTAGGGAGAGCACATTTGATTTAAGTCATTAATATTCACAAAACATTTATCGCATTGCATTAAAACTGCATCTGACTGTGATAACAATTTTCAGAAAATGAATCAGAGAGCCCTCAGCCGTTTGTTTACTTCTGTTACTAAGTATGCTTTTATCTCCCCCCTCTGGCTGTCCTAATATCAAATGAAATATTTCGTTGAATTCGAAGTGAGTATATTGAACAATCTGTGTTATTCAGCTCAGCTGAAAAACATGTTTTTATATCTAAAGAAAAGGATACCTTTCTACAGATGGGTAAATTTACACAATAGTGTCCCTGTGTGGCTTCTGATTGTGTTCCAAATCTATTCACGGTGAAACCTCTGTTGAAGTGCTCACTGAACTCGAACCAAGAAGTGTTTGTTAGAGGACTGTTTATCATTATTATAAATTAGGGCCTAAGTGGAAAAGAAAAAACTCCAAAGACTGACAGGGCGTTTTTCATGTCACCAGAAAGGAGTCTGCAGTGAATGCCATGCTGGTCTGATGGAGGGGTGCTGCCTGCCGGTACAGGTAAGAGTGGGGGGAGGGGGGGGTGATGAGGTGTGGTGGAGGAGCGGTGGAGGGAGTCAACAGAAGATGGGATAGGGAAAATAATTAAAAAATAATAATAAAACTACTTACCTTGCGCTACATCACCGAGTCGGTTCCAACAAATTCAATCTAGTTTACGCTGAAAATTGACTTTATCTATGCTTTTCATATGGGTAGCATAAAATCGTCACTCCCTTAATAATTTTTGAAGAATCCTCCATTCCTCCATAATTTTAGCCCACTTTTTCCACACCTTACATACCCTATACTCTACCCCCCTCCCCCACCCCTCCCATTGCCCATGCCATTTCTGGGTCTCACTGATTCACGCTCTTCCTGGGTGAAGTACGACCTCCAATCCTTGCCCAATCCTCCGCCACCCTCTTCCTGCCCTTTAACCTTTCTCCAGTTTTAGGGCTCCCTTCCCTCCTCTACCTGCCTTAGTCTTATTTATTATTGCAAAATTATTTACCCCATTTACACCACTCTTCTCTTCTCCCCTCCCGTGCCACCGTTTCCTTTTGTTCTTTTTACCTCTTTCCTTTTTTAATTCTGACCTTTTCTGTCTAATTTTCTAATTTTTTTATTTGTATAGCGCTCGGCTGCCCCAGCCAAGGGGCGTCCTGGCGCTGCGAGTGAAGCTGAAGGCAGAAAAAGAAGAAAGCACCAGAGGGGAGAAGGGAAAATTACTGAAAGAGGTGGGTTTTGATGGCTTTCCTGAAAGCCAGAAGGTCCTGTATGCCACGAATTGTTTCCGGTAGGCTGTTCCAAAGCTTGGCAGCGAGCAGGCTGAAGGATCGGCCGCCCATTCTGGCCAGTTTGGTACGGGGAATGACCACAAGATGTTGTCCTTCTGAACGAAGTGACCTCCTAGGAATATACTCCGCCAGGAGGGGGCGCAGCATCGGGGGGGAGGCGGTTTTAAGGATTTTGAAGGCTAGGCAGAGTGCCTTAAACTGAATCCTTTTTCCCACCAGGAGCCAGTGTAGTTTTTTCAAGACTCCATCCACAGAGGAGTGGCGGGGAAGACCAACCAGAGCCCTGGCGGCCGCATTCTGGACTCTCTGAAGTCTGGTAGTTTCCGCTAGGTTAGTGCCCAGTAAAAGAGAGCTGGCGTAGTCCAGCCTAGACAGGATGGTAGCTTGGACAATTAACTGGCGGGTGTGGCAGTTGAAGAACTTCAGGATAGGTCTTAGATTGCGCAGTATGCCGAAGCAGGTGGCTGCCACTTTTTTGGTGTGGTGGGTAAATTTCAGTGCCGAGTCTACCCAGACTCCCAGATTTTTAACACATTTCTTGGGCTTATGAGGTTGGCCCAAGGTGTCGGGCCACCAGCTTTCGCCCCAGGATGCGGTGTTTTTCCCCAGAAGCAGTATATCTGTTTTCCCCGCATTGAGCTGGAGAAAGTTCGCCGTCATCCAGTTGGTGATGTCAGTAAGGGTCTGTTTGAAGTGATGGGCCTTCAAACCGTTGTTGTCATTGAGAGCTACCACCAACTGGGTGTCGTCTGCGTAAGACACTAACGACAGTCCACTCTTTTTAACCACTTCTGCTAGCAGTCGGACATAGACATTGAACAGGGTGGGGCTCAGTGATGACCCCTGAGGCACCCCCTGTCCAATGCTGTGCTCTTTAGAGAGCTAAGGGGGGGTGGAGACTTTAAAGGATCTGTTGGAAAGAAAGTCTCTAAACCATCCCAGGGCAGTCCCTGTGATTCCAATTTCCTCCAGTCTCATCAGAAGGACCTCGTGTGACACCGTGTTGAAGGCAGCACTGAGATCCAACAGGATCAGTGCTGCCATTCCGCCGGTGTCAAGAATGGCACGGAGGTCCTCTGTAACACTGAGCAAGGCTGTCTCGGTGCTATGGCCAGCTCTAAACCCGTGCTGGGAGTTTTCCAGGATGTTATTGGTTAGGAGGAAATTGGTGAGGGTGGTGTTAACGTTTCAGGAAGAGTGGGATCTAGGGTGGGCTTTTTTAAGATGGGAGATACCCATGCCTGCTTCCATTTAGAGGGTATTTTGGCAGTGGAAAGAGACAGGTTAATGATATTCCGTATAGGTTCCGTGACAAGCTCGTTGGCTTCACAAAAGGTCTCGGGTTTTAGGGGGTCAGCCGGGGAGCCAGATTTGATTTCTTTACAGATTAGTTGAAAGGTCTCACGCTCTAGTGTAGGGAGGGAGGAAAGATAGGGTCTGGTGGGGTCCAAAGTGACAGAGATCTGTGGGGAATTGGGGAAGGTATCGTAAATTTTCTTTATTTTGTCGGTAAAGAAATTGGCCATATTATTACATAGGTCCGGAGAGGTGGTGGCAGTAATGGCGTTTTTTTTTGCAGTAAGGTCTTTTAAAATTTTAAAGACAGTTTTCGAGGCGTTGGTGCTACTGTTGATTTCGGTGGCATAATACGCCGCCCTTGTTCTGCAGACATGACGATGATAGGTTTTTTGAAGTTGAACGTATTTAAGTTTGAGGTTGGTATCATAATTTTTCCTCCATCCTCTTTCCGCCTTTTTACATTCTTTTTTCAGAGTGGCTAATTCTGAATTGTACCAGGGGCTAGCCACATGGGCACGGTCTTTGATCCATTTAGCTGGGATTAGGGTGTCTAATGCTTGGGTAATCCAGTGGCAGAACTGGTCATATCCTAAATCAGGGTCGTCACTCGGGGGAGGGGGATTAGTCCTCAGGAGATTATGAAGATCTTCCAGGCGGAGTTTTCTCCACGGACGCTTCTGGACTTGAGGGGAAGGCACAGAAGCGGGGGCAGGTTTGCAAGGGACAGTCATGATCACCAAATGGTGGTCTGTCCAAGCCATGGAAATGGGTGTGTCAGCAATCCCATTCGCGATATTCGAGAAGATGGGATCAAGGAGGTGTCCCGCTCTGTGGGTGGGGCCACTCACAAGTTGATTGAGCTGGAGGGCGGCAAGGTCTGCAAGAAAGGTGGTGATTTTGGGTTCAGTGTCCCTGTCAAGATGTAGGTTAAGGTCACCTATAATCGTGAGATTGGAGGTTTTAGTGATGTTAGTGCCCAGGTACTGTAGGAGCGAGTTAATGAATGGAGTGTCGGCGCCGGGGGGTCGATAAATCAAGAGGCCGGTCTTGCAAAATTGTGGGTTGGCTTTAATAGAAAATCTAGCACTTTCGCTGCCATTAATATCAGCTTTAACTAAATGGCAGGCGAGGTGCGATTTGGCTATGAGCGCTAGTCCGCCCCCTCTTGAATTCCTGTTCAAGGTATATGTGGTAAATCCCGTGGGGGTGGCCAGGTTGATGACCGAGTCCATGTCATCATGGAGCCACGTCTCGGTCATAAACAAGGCATCGAGGGAATAGTCTGATAGGAGATCGTGTATGTCTAGATGATGCTTCTGCATCGATCTGACGTTAAGGTGTCCTAACCTGAGGGCCGTCTGTGTGGATTGAGGAGGTTTTGGCTTTAATTTAGTGAAAGTGCATAGCTTGGAAGGGTGTGGCAGTGGATGCGAGATATGAGCTGGGTTCCGCATGGTACAAGTGCAGGTATGATGCTGAAGATTCAGCAGCTCTTGCTTAGAGTAGCACATCTTACCGCACAGGTTACAGCCCCGAAGCAGCAGAGGCACTGGCGCCTGGCGCAGCCTTAGCGCGGACGGGCGCAGACGGGCAGCTCTTTGGCGGGTCTTCGGCGGGGCTGCGCGCGACCGCTGCACGCTCGAGAGGCTGCCAGGGCAAAATAGCCCAGAAATGTAATGCACTAGAGCGCTAACCGCTCTTCGTGCAGGCAGACCCTAATGAGCTAACACCAAAAAAAAAATAATAATAAATGGGTGTCAGACCTGATCCAGGAGGTCACAGCCAGGAAAAGATGATTGGGCCACAACAATGGGGGATGAGGCCATTTGCCACTGCTGTCCCAGGGCCTGCCCTGCTACGGCTTTGTAGACTGGGCCAAGGGCACCCCGGTCCGCAAATGACTCTCAGTGGTAGGAGTGCGAGCAGTCAAAGGCTTCTCAGGGAGGTTAGTGTGGGGGCGACTAAGGCTCAAGAATGAACACCACCCCCAGCCGAGAAAGAAGTTCACTGTCAAACTCAGTGCTTATCTATATAGAAAAGACTAGTGCTTTATCATTATTATACACAAAAAACAAATTCCATTGCACACTCAATAACGCAAGGATCCTCGGCTCACCGCTGCAAGCCTGTGCTCTAGAGGCCACTGCTGTTTAGGCCTTCACCTGTCTTTAGTCCTATGTGTTTTGACTGGGCTCCCTTTCCCAAGCTCAAAGTTTGAGGTAGGCCTATGGGTGAAGCTCATCCCCTACTCCCCTGGTTTGTATTAGCACTCACTCTGCCGACTGAGGCCTGTTCAGTTTCTCATTAAGATTGTAGCAACAGCAACTCTCCAGCAGCAGTGGGATCTCACTGACAGAAGGAAACCTCCAGGCAGCATGTAGCAGTCTTCTCAGGGGCTCTGTGGCAGCTGACAGTGCAGCACGTTGTTCGATGGGTCATGGAGAAGTGTGGAAAATTGTGGCTCAATGGTTAGAGCGGCAGACCATGTTGCAGAGGTCTGGCCCGGACCAGGGTTAGATTCCCGCCTCGGCGGGTCTTGGGCTCAATTTCCCTGGACCTGATAATTCTCGCCTCGGTGCCTATTCTAATCATGGGTCCCACTCTGCAACTCTGGGCAATATCTTGCTTAATCTCCACAACGGCCCCAACAGCGCTAGGAGGCCTGGCTTCACCTTGGGGGTGCCCAGGAGTGGGCACTTCACAGGGAAAGGGCAGGAAGGGTTCCACAGCGGTTTGTGTACAGCGCCTTGAGACCCCTTCGGGGGTGATTTGTGCGCTATATAAGCACTACATTTACATTTACATGTCAGGAGCAGAGGCTTCGGTCGGGAGCCCCTGTTGTCCGGTGGGTACTGGACTCATAGCCCGGATGAGCTTATTTCAATACGCCAGTGAATACTTGGCACTACTCCTTAAGAGCGACAGCCACACGCTCGGTGATGACGATTCTTCGGTCATTGTACGTAGCAGAACTATAGGTGAACAGATCGCTAAGCATGCTTTCATGTCTCACAGGTAAACAGCCTGTCACTAGAATTCACTAACAAGGTACGCTGGCATCACTGTGCTCCAATCGTGAAACAGGGATGGCAATAAAAGAGTGCACATGGGGCACCCGTCCAAGTTCAGGATTAGGCCCGGATTCTATCATTGTCCAAAGCCCCGGTGTTGGTCAATGCATGCAATGGGATTAGTGTGCGGCTCTACCAGTAGCGGTCGGCAGTAGGTGTTTCTATAGGGCGGTGACGTGGGCAGGAGGAGGGGCAGGGTGGGGGGAAATAATGTATGGATTACGGAGTTTTACAGGTAAGTAAACATTTAAATACATAAAACGAATTTCGTTGCGCGCACTGCATCACCAAATGTGATGCAGTGCGCGCAACGAAATTCGTTTTATGTATTTAAATGTTTACTTACCTGTAAAACTCCGTAATCCATACATTATTTCCCCCCACCCTGCCCCTCCTCCTGCCCACGTCACCGCCCTATAGAAACACCTACTGCCGACCGCTACTGGGCTCTACCAAAAATAACAGGATGACAGGTATACAGCTCAGAAGGGCAGAGTACATGACAGTGCATTATGCAGGGTAGATTCCCACCACACCAATTAGTCATATAAGGGATCCTGGAACACTCAAGCCAGAAAAGCATCACAAAAGATGCTTTAGTGATTTCCAATATAGAGATGTTGGATATGTCTAAGACCTCCCAGCATCAAATTCCATAATGAACTTTCCATAGCCAGAAAGACATTTTCCACAGCCATTTTGAAATAAATTCATGAGGCACTGATAAAGTTTTCCAGCAGATCTGAAGTAAGCACAAGTACGATTCTTTGCATCCATCTAACGCCAGTGAAGATTGCTGTGATCCTCAGATACTGGCGCTGTCTAGGGCTGATTAAGGGTGGCTCATCCTTCTGAATTTGTAATCTGTAACTTGCTGATGTTAGAAATCTCTGTACTCACTAAAAACGCAATTCCATAATCAATTTTGGAACAGATAATCGCTCTGTCAATGAAATATTGTGTATATGTAGGAACAGCTGCTAAAACTTTGCACACCTATCTATTTTTACATTATATTTTGGATTTTTTATTGCAACTTGTATGTATGTATGTTTGATGCTGCTTTTATGATTTTAATTAATCGAAAGAAAGACTTTTGACTGACTGACTGTTCTATGTTCTTGAGGTAAAATATATTATGCGTACATTTTAATAGGTAGCTCCAATTATCTGGTTCGCTGGAGAAAAACACCATAGTGTTATACATTTTTTAATTCTATTTTTCGTCTCGACGGGAAAAACAAAATGACCATTTTTAGCTTCCTCTAAACAGTCATGATGGAAATGGAAGAGACCCTGACAGAACATTACTCATTTCACTACAACTGTTTTAATTATCTGTGTGAACTGCCAGAACAGTCCACACCGTCACTTGAGTTCACTCAACTGAGAACATTATTTGAAGTTCTGGTGAAATATTCACAAATGATTAACCATTCGTGGAATTTGTAGTAAAGAGCAGATTAAGAGCTGACAGTCATTGAAGCTTCACGTTTTTGACTCAAATCAGTATAAGTTTGATTGTGATTGTAAAAAATACAACTAGCGTAAGCTGCAGAAAATGACATTGTTTAAAAAGGTAACTCTTTGTTTCTTACAAATCAAATGAAACAAACCCCCAAAAGTGTATTAGCTCAGCGTGTTAATGACACATTGCTGTGATCTGTGTATAATCCACACATCACTGCTCTGCACACGGTTTAACACTGAGGGGCATATCAGCAACAACCGGCGATAATTATCGCTAAGCGCACTTAGCGCTAGGATAATTATCACCGGCTATCGCTGTATTTTATGGTGGAAATAGCTCGCTATCAGCGACGCTTATCTCAAAAGCGATAAAAATACCAGCGATGGCTGCAGAATGTGCGATTATCTCTGGAAATCCAGCAATAATCGCACAACGGCAGGCGATACCTTGCTGATAGGGCAGGGTGAACTACGCCATTATAGCCACCTTCCATTGGATATAATTGCTAAGTAGGACTGAAAGCAGGCGTAAGGAAAGTAGCGTTAACCGTGGTTAGCGCTACTTTTCTTATCGCTATGCTCTTTGGCGTTCAGCTTGCAAATAGGAGAAATGTCGGTTAGCGACATTTCTCACGTTATTTTGGGACTGTACGCCCACTTTGCATCTCATTAGAGATGCAAAGCTGGGCGTTCAGGGAGAGGGCGCTAAGGCAAGGATTCATGCGATAGCGTGACCTTGCTGATGATGTGATAAAATTATCGTCGCTTTTCGCCCGAAAACCGACACTAAAGAGGCGATAATTTTATCGCCCCCTCTTGATGATATAAGCCTCAATCCTCTCTTGAGCTGTTTACTGTTGCTTAACGTGAAGGTGCTACTTTTATCAAACCACAAAGGCCCAACGCTAATTTGTAATGGCCTGGCTTCAAATACTTCATCTGAAGTTGACACACAGATAACCAATGCACTTATTTATCCCGCTCAACTATCAATGTAAAACTAACTAGGGATGACCTCAATGACATACAGATCATATATCAGGTGCCTTGGCCCACTGAGTTGTCGTAGAGCCATTCGAATATGCCAAGTGTATGAGAAAAAGGGGGCTCTGAGGTACTGACCTTAAACATAGAGCTGTGTTATTGGGATTGGGATTAGGAGTCAACACAAGTGAGGGGATAATCCAAAAAGGGCGGCAATGAAATTCAGTAAAGAGCAACTAAACTAAACCAATAACATCCACCTGTCCTAAATAACAGAGCAAGGCCTTACGATCGCACTCTACCTGGTAGTAGTGATGACGTTTTACCCCTCACAATCCCAAGGCTAGGGGCGGGTCCTGGTCTCTGGATCTCCCGCCCCTCACAGATTACATTGTCACTTTCCATTTGCAGCTTTAAGTCAGTTTAAACTCCTCTGAGCACTGGCACCTGGAGACCTCATCGAAGTTAAGCATGTTTTATAAATACCATTATTCATTCAGTCATTCGATCGTACATTCTCAACGTACTAATACACGCAAAAGTATGAGATATGCCAAGAAGCGCCTGAGCATTTGTGAGACTTTGCCAGGCGACTATGGGTATAGTGGGTGAACGCGTCAATCATTTAACAGACTAAGACAATATGCAGCAGACTACACCTTTTGTTTATGTCGCCATGGGCGGAGCTTAGTTCTGAGTCCTGGTAGAGCAAGGATTAGTCCTATCATTGTGGCTGCAGTACTTTGAGTAAAGTTCCATGCATGGCTGAAAGGAAGAGGTGTCGCCTCTAACTCCAAACACTCTGCAGGGAGTCCACATCTGATAATAGTTGGCGTGGAGTGGAGTTACACGAGTCACACTGCATAGGAAAGCCAGAGAGCTAACAAACAGGCTGGTGCATTCCCATGGGGATGAGCAGGGGCCAGAAGGAACTCCATAGGCTGTATTACACTAGTCATCGGGTACAATGAGCATGCATTCCCTCTTTCTAAACCCCCAGGGCACTTTGGCATTATAGAAGAGGCCGCATACGTTTGCGTTTCCCCTCCAGTATACAGATCATGCTGGCACACTTGTGGCACAGACACATTCCAAGGCAGTGGTCTCTCATTTCCTTGAGGCCACTCTGCCTCTGTGCCCTGGCCATATTAAGGCCAAGGGAACAGAAGCAAAGAAGCTGACAGAGGGTGAACTGACTCTGCCACATCCAGAGGGTGCCCCTGAAAAGGGAGGAAGCGAGGCCACATGAATCCCCCAGGAGGTGGGTGCAGTCACTCCCTGCAGGCGGACTCTCTGCCCATCCTTGTAAAGCAGCCAGGGAGCCGCCTCCTCTGTAGCTGCATCAAAAAGCCACTCTGCTTTGACTAATGTGCTGCCCCAGGGAAGTCTGCAGTTTGCCGCAGCCATAGGGGAAGCTCGTTAGCTGTAAAAGGGTTTGTTGCCACTGTTTGTGCCGAGGAGAAAGCACCCCACACATAACGCAGCCTCAGCTTGCTTTCATGAAAGGGTACGCGCATACCTTTGTTGTCTCTGCCTAACATGCACCAGGTGAACCCAACCGTTCATTACTGTTGGTCTAACTGCATCAGACTGCGGGAAGGAGAAACCACGGAGCAGGCTTAATTAGCAGAGGGATGCTCTCCTCGGCTCCCTGGAAACTCATTGCAACAGTATCGTTGTGACATCCCATTGCACAATCACACATATGACCACGAGAATTGTGTCACTATTTCAGCACACCTCAGGACACAGACTAGAAATGAGGCTCATTTCCTTTACTACATCTGGGCCGACAAGCCTAAAGCCCATGCCTACATTAAAATACATACATGACTAAAATGTAGGCCATCTTGATGAGCCATGCATATTTTACAACACCACAGGGGAATATTTTAATGAAAACAAAACTGCTTTACAAGAGATGTATTTATGCTGCTTGCAATTAATGTCACAAAGACACACATACACCTCCACACACACGCACACACACATACACACACGCACACCCTTACACACACAAACAAATAAAAACAGACATCTTTTTTTGGAGGCCAAATTGTTGGTAAAGTGTTAATCTTTAAAGAACAGAATGCCTCTTTTCTTGTCACTCAAAGCTCTCAAACCTAAACATTGTCCTGACAACATCTTCGGAAATGGTGACCATATACTATGAAAGCAATGTGTCTGCTGTTGATGCTGTGGACACTGTAACTTGTTAAATTACCTTCAATGGCTACTGAGATAGGCCAGTGTACTTAATAAATCCAGTATAAAGTACAACTTTGTAATCTTAAGGCTTTATTTTGGAATCTTGAAGGGTCGACTTAGTCATTCATCTTTCCAAGGTGGATAAACATATAACCACTCGGCAATAATGTACACCTGGGCTTGTATTATACATTGTGCACCGGGGATGCAATGGTGTGTCCACCCCCCGGGCCATATATGCTTATGCTTCCCCTTCTGTAATGCAGATAGCGCTGGCGCACATGTCATTGTATTTATATAGTGCTTACTACCCTTGATGGGGCATCAAAGCACTTTTCAGCGAGTAGCACACTACTCTGGAACACAAAAAAGCATTATTGGTAGTCTAGGGGAATATGAGTTAATTTGAGCTGTGAACATGCAAGTTTGTTAGTTGGATTAACTAGGATAATGGAGGTTTAGAAGAGGGAAGAGTCTGTAAAGTGTTAGTTCGGAGATAATTGTACTAAGATGGAGTTTGGAAGGAGTAAAAGTAGAGACAGAGGAGGGAAGAGTCTATAGAAAGGGATAATGGAGATCATAGTAGCAAAATGAGGTTTGGGATGAGTCAAAGGGGGGATACGTGAGGGAAGAATTTAGAAAGGTTGTTTGGGAGATCGTTGTACTAGAAGGAGGTTAGGGATGACTCGCAGAGTTGAGGCAGAGGATGTATTGAGAGAGGTATAGGATGAGACAAAGTAGTGTCATTCATGTAATATCCAAAATAGAAGTGCATCATATTCACACAAGGTGCTCTATGAACACCCTTCTCGTTGCTGGGGGTTGCTTTCGCTCAAGCTTTAATAAATTAACATGTCGAGCGACCAGCTCTTCCAATGGACATTTTTCAAGCATCACCAATATGCTGGTGCACCGTCTTCATGTCACAGCACCTATCTCTCATTTCACAAGTTTAATGGCTGGTTAGGTTTGGGTTGGACAAATCCAATTTAGAATGCAGATTATTGTTATCTTCCTTAAAGGTTTCTGCTAGAGTTAACATTGTAGCTATTGTGCTATCCGTGCTCCCTGACATGAGTGTCTTAAGATACACCGACCAAGCATCATCAGTTATGTTCGCATGATTTGCTGCTCTATGTCCTTTTTCAATGTAATCTATTAACTTTTAGAACCTTTTTGGGGCATTATGCTTGGAAGAACATAGGAGCTTAGCTTAAAGTCCCCAGGGGTTAACTGCTTAGCTGCTGTGCATGGCATATTTAGCTCCCTAAGGTGGTCAATTAGTTTGTCCATGTTGCACCAGCGCTATCATGAAAGGGTGTTTCCTCATTCGCATGGGCAATGTGTGTACATGCCCATTATGCTGTACATTGGTATAAGCCAATCCCCTTTACGCAGCATTTAGCTATTGAACATGGATACATGACTTCTATTATCACATCTGCTTACCTGGGCACGAGGGTGCAGATGGCAAGGAAGGCAGTCTCTACTGTGGCGTGCACAATGGCAGCCTGGGACAAACTGGCCAAAAGGCTTAATAGACCCATCCTCTACTCTCTGCTCGTCCTGTTATTTTACCACCGCTTATTCCAGCCATGTATGAGACAGCCTGCAGCATTCTGCTACATATGACCGGTATCATCACCTGGAGTGATAATACCTGTCTGAAGGACTCTTCATTAATTGAGATGAGTACTTCGCTGGGGAAGTGCAGGAACTTCTGGATGTGTTACTCTATAACAGGCTCCACCATAATGTGAAGGCAGCCATGCCTGATGTCCCCCGGGAACCTCCCAGGCTCAACATCCTCCATGTTCTGATCAGATCCACACACTAAAACATATAGGGGCATATTACCAAGCAATAGTGATAATTATCGCTATTGCTTGGTTAGAGACAAACATTTACCGCTGAGCTGCGGCGATTTTAATCGCAGATAAACCTTATCGCAAATACGATAAAATTCGGCCGCAATGCATGAATATCGCTGAAAAGTCCGCGATATTCATGCATTAGCAAGCTAATGCTCTTAGCCATGTTATCCACCTCCCATTGGATAACATGGCTAAGAACTGCTCAGGGCAGGTGTTAGCTTTTGGAGATATTCGCGCTTAGCGCGAATATCTCCAAAAGTTGGTAATAGGAGATAGCGATGTCGCTAACATCTTGGCACGCCCACTTTGCATGTCATTAGTGATAAATATCACTGACATGCAAAGTGGGGCCCAAGATGGTCGCTGTCTCCTACTAGCTGTTGCTAACTGGTGTTAGCGACAGCTAGGTAATAGGGAGATAATTTTATCTCCGCTTTCTTGGCTTTTAAAGTAAAAAAAGCGGAGATAAACCTCCTTGATAATATGCCCCATAGTCTCAACACTATACCACTAGGCTCAGCTCGTGTATGATTGGTGACGGGAAATGTTCATGTCGGCTGGGAACGGGAGCTGGCGAAACTGCTCACAGATAAACAATGGCAATCCTGTTGTACTGTATTCAGCAAACTGGTTGTATAGCGTCAAGTAGTAGACTTCATATCATTCACTACAAATTTCTGCATTGTGTTTATTACATCTATGCTAGATTGCATCATTATAATCTGCACTCTGATGATAGATGTACATAGTGCGGTGAAACGGGGCTGACTTTCTCTATCTCGCCTGGGGTGACATTACCAATGCATGAACCCTAATGGTTGGCAAGTCTCTGAATATCACACCATTAGTGGCACTGCTGGGGTACACGGTAGATATGGAAACATCTTTTAGAAGATGTGTGGCGCTGGGCCTTCTGCTGGTCAAGCACATAGTACCATGCAAATAGGGGAGTGCATATGCTCCAATATTAAAGGAATGGCTGCAAGACTTAATTTACTGTAAAGATCAACTTACTACTAATGCAGAGTTACTGCCCCCAAGTACTCAACCATGGGACACTCTCCAGACTTACCTGATGACACAGCCTACTAGAGTAGGATACTACACTACTAGCCATACTGAAGGCGGACCCCATTCTGATGTAGAGTGCCATGAACGATTAGGTGGGGAAGGTTCATCCCATGGTGTACTGACCGACAGAACTCCTACATTTATGAACACTGGGCTATGGGATGGGGTGAGCACTGATTGGGACTCAATACAGGTTATGAACAAAAATGCACCTCACTGGAACTAGGATGATGTACGAAGTTATGAACACTGTTTGATTATTTGCTATCCAATCCTTATGCACTGTGATACTAATAAAAAAAGTTAGAGAAAGTTTAGATGAAAGAGATTAACTTCTGGAGAGTGTTGGCATGTCAGAATAACTGTCTACTGCTTGACATCCCCTACACACCTCACTCACTGGTCAATGAGTTGACCAGTGAGGGTATATTTGTGTCTTCTACCATATGGTCCACAACAAACTACTCTGGAGATTGTGCATAAAATGTGCACAGTGTAAACAGTGCATGCGGTCCAGATGAGGCTATATTCCTGCTGCTCCTTTGTTGACAAAACGTCAACCGTAAAGGTAACCCAAATTGGCATGCAGGCACACAACTGTAATAGATCACCTCAAGGGTCCTCCGCCTTCTTCATGGATTCAAAGGGTAATTAGGCGCTATCACACACTGATAGTGATACCAACGGGGGCCTAGAATAATCACCTCCCATTGTGGAACAATGACAGGCTGCTCATGCTCGCCGACCCAGCTCCATGAAAGGACTTAGGGCTGGCCAGAGACGAGAAGGTGGAGTAGCAGGTTGGTGATACAGGACCTACCAACAACTACTGACAAACAAAACACTACACACAACTTTTCAGGCCATGTGCAATCAATGACAAATAAGGCACACAGGAAAGCAAGAAATGGATCACCAAAGCGGAAACACCTATCTCTACGATGGAAGCCACCGTGAAAGAATTACGAAATATCCACCCGCTCTACTACAAGAAGAGTGAGCAGAAGATGGGCAGAGAATAATACTATAACCTCAGCTCTGTAGGTTTTCCGAAAAGTGTGGGGGCTCATAACATTTCCTTGAAAAATGGCCGCAGAACTGAATACCGGTTGACATATTGTACTCTTGCTTTGTGGTGGAGCGTGTCCACTGGGTGCTGGAGGAGAGACCCGGTCTGGGCTCTCCACCCATATCAATGATAGCCCAGCTCTATACCATAGAGATAGAAACAATATCTTGAGAGCGACACATAAAAAGCAATGATGCTGACATTGACTCCAAATGCATCATGGTCTTCCTGGATTATACCACAGATGTGCGTCAGTTACACGGATCACATAAGGCGGTCAAGCAGAAACGACATCAATGAATGTACTCTATTTGATACTGTTTCCCGCCAGACTCATAGTCATATCTAAGGCCAAACTATTCTACTTTGTTTATATTTTGGTACTTGGGGGTACATTACCAAGCAATAGCGATAATTATCGCTATTGCTTGGTTAGAGACAAAAATTTACCGCTGAGCTGCGGCGATTTCTATCGCAGATAAACCTTGGTATTAACAAGGTTTATCGCAAATGCAATAAAAATCGGCCACAATGCATGAATATCGCTGAAAAGTCCGCGATATTCATGCATTACCGAGCTCAGGGCAGGTGTTAGCTTTTGGAGATATTCGCGCTTAGCGCGAATATCTCCAAAAGTTGGTAATAGGAGATAGCGATGTTAGCGACTGTTTTTTGCAGTTGCGACCATCTTGGCACGCCCACTTTGCATGTCATTAGTGATAAATATCACTGCCATGCAAAGTGGGGCCCAAGATGGCCGCTATCTCCTAATAGCTGTCGCTAACTGGTGTTAGCGACAGCTAGGTAATAGGGAGATCATTTTATCTCTGCTTTCTTGACTTTTAAAGCCAAAAAAGCGGAGATAAACCCCCTTGATAATATGCCCCTAGATTTTTCCATGCTTGCTTCACCAGAGGATGTAGCGGAGTGGCCATTTTTCTTACAAGGTAATTTCCTTTTTATGAGAACTAATAACTATCTGGATAAGTTAGGTAGATATGCTGGAGTAGGGCCATTTTGTAGCGCTTCTCATGCTAATGTAGGATGTCAGGGCGCTAAATATTACATACATATTATACAGAGACAATGGAATAGGAAATCACGGAAATCAATGTATAGTGAATGTTACATAAGAGAATGAGGGCTACAAGATGTAGGTACCACATTGAAGCCACACCGGCTATTCATTTAGTATATTTGAGTAGAAACCTTAATGAGAGCAAATTTCCGTGCTGCTGTGAATCACACAGTTGTACTCGCGCTCATAAATGCTATTGTTCGTGTGTCTACAGCTCACGTGTACAAATAGCTTTGTAAATCAGGCCTTCAAAGTAAAAGTGAGGATTATTTCACAATGCTTCAGTGTAGCGTCTGGGCGCTGTTATGTTATGTTATGTTATGTTAGTATGAATTTGTAGAGCGCACGTTCACCCTGGGGTTTCTTGGCGCTGTTCTGATTTGCCAGCAGTTATTTTGATGGGACCCTCTTGCAGATGTGCCCAGGGTGCCTTTACAGCCCAGCGAGGGTAGAGTGTAGCTGTTTATGTGCCAGAGACATTTTAAGATTATTCCAGTCCCTCTTCCAGAAATAGGTCAATGATTCTGTTCCATTTATTTCCTCGTTGCTCCGCGTCAGGGGGATGGACGCGCAATCGTTTGTAGGTTTAAAGATTTAAGAGATGAATTCTCCATGCAGCGATTGAAGCATCCGAGGAAAGGCATTTCCTTGACAACAGCAGAGTGCACGATTGCATTTGTCAAGGATTCTAATAGCCAATTCATCTAGGTTTCTGAACGGATAATGTCTGCCAACCTTTCCATGAGACATTGATGAGGCCGGGCCAGACTCTAGATCCAGTGCTTAATTTGTACCGGTGCTTGCAGGTGGACGGCACAGTATACATTTTTCCTCAACAGACCTTTCCTCGGAGCATGAGAGAGAAAAGCAGAAAAAAAGGAGACAGAAGGAGGAACCGAAAGATATTAAACCAAACAGAAAGGAAGAAAGCAGGAATGACATAGAAGAAGAGTAAGGCGGTGGAAGAAATAGGCATGAGAAGGTATCAAGAGTAGACTGCTTCGTCATCTGGCAACGCAGACATGAAGGAGTCTGCTTGGAGAGAATTTAAGTCTCTGCACTTATTTATTTATTTTCACAAATTAAGTGCTATCTAGAACACAGACCATAGTTAATGAGAATGACAGGCTTTAATCAAATTTGAATTTTTATGCAAACACTAAGGGCCATATGTATCATAGTTCCGTTTTGCGAATTCCAAATAGCGAATTTTAAGGAATCGCTATTTGGAATTCGCAAAACGGTATGTATGTACAAAATCGCTGTTTCATAGCGATTCCTTACCATTCCTAATTTGCGATTAGCAAATAGCTAATCGCAAATTACCCATTTTGCATTTTGGGATTCGCATAATATTTGCGATTCGGTAAAAATTGCGATTTTTACCGGATCGCAAATATTTTGCGAAAATATACATGCATCCCATTTTGCGAATTCCAAATTGTGATTCCCTATTTTTCGCAATTTGGAATTCGCAAAAGGCCGGGATGATGCATGTGGCCCTTAGTTTTACCACTAGGTGACCTTGCAGTGACCTTCTACTTGCCCCTTCCGCTTCCGCCTTTACTTTCTAAAGCTATCATATCTACTTCCTCTTCTTCCTTACTTTGGAGTTTTTTCTTATTTTCAGCCACCATGTGATGAGTTTTATTGCGAACTATAATTATTTGTTATTATCTTAAAATCTCAAAAAGACGCTGAACACGCTTTGTAGAAATGCCTGCTAAGTAATTTTCTTTCGCTAACAATAATCAGCAAGATGCTGAAGGAGCCCAATGCAATCACAGAAACACTTTACCCAATTTACTGCTACAATTATGCCTATGTAGCCTCTAGGAATATAAAAGAGGCCTTTTATGGCATTGTTGTTTACCAGGCGAATATTTAAACATATCCCAAGCACTTATCGCTATTAACATCCACTTCTGGGAAAGTTATAATTAATTATTCATATTTAATGTGTCTTCATAAACATAGTCATTCTAATTGCATTTGTGCACTTTTCGGTGCTCTTCTCTGGCGCATTTGACCCGCTCTGTGTATGTAAAGCCTCTCGTGGAAGCATTTGAGGAGCAGAAACGAGTAGGAGCCTTAATTAGGTGAAGACAATGATTTTTTAGTGCAATGAATTATGATGTGCTGTGAAAAACATACATATTTTATTTACCTAGGATTGGCCAGGGGTGCCTGGCATCTAGAACTTTCCACCCACATTTAAAATATACTGCACAAGGGGAGAGACAGTGGACAAGACCATGGACCTGGAAGAGAAGGACAGCGTAAATTATGGACAGCTGGAAAGCGAAGCCACCTGATGCCCATAATGGACTAAAGGTTTTTCTGTATCTGACCCCAAGGACTATATAGGTCTCTCCAAGGCTAGTGGCACTTAATTATTTATTTATTTGTTTATTTATTTATGTGTTTGTATAGCGCTTGAATCGACTCTCAAAGGAGTATCCCTGCGCTTAAGCGGGCTTTGAGGAGAGTTAAGGACACTAGCATACTCAAACAGTGTGAAACAAAAAAGTCTTCAGCAATTATTACATTTTGTGTGTTCTGGGCAGAGTCTGAGGGAATCGGGGACTAAATCCATCATGCACCCGTGGACAAGCTGGGGAAAGCTATAGAATTCTCTGCCATACTAGGTGCCATGCAAGACAGCCAGTGGGCTCTGCAGCATCTGAGTGTGGGCAGGAGGGGGTGCGCCAGATCCCCGCACCAGCAGGAGAGGAGCACTAGAAGCAAGGAGAGGAGAGACCCAGTAATAGCAGCTCCCAGCAAGGTGCACCCGTTACAGGCCTATGGGTCTGTTGGAAATGATGCAGGTAGCCTCAGGAGCAAAACGAGCAAAGGAGCATCAACATTGGCCCAACGCGGACAGATAGAAGGCTAGGTAAAGATTCTGACCTTTGACGTCTGCCGCAGCTTCCTAAAATTATCCTTGGGGTGGACTGGAGTACGTCTGTCAGGATTTATGGGGAGAGTCCACCACGCCGTACTCACTGTCCCCCAGGGCCCGATGCAAGAATTTCTCTCTTGGGGACAGTGGCGTAACGAAACATGAGGGGGCCCCCCTGCAAACTACATGGAGGGGGCCCCCCTCCCATCCTCCATGCCTGTCTAGAACTCTCAGGCCAGCGACCCGCCATACTGCAGGGGATGCGGGCGATTGTTACACCACTGTCACCAATGCAGCCGTTAATAGTAACACTGGATGGTGGAGTTAAAGGTTGGGCTTAGTCTGCCAGCAGGCTATCATAGGTGGTGGTCCGTTCATTACAGGGTCCCTGCCATCAGTAGGCCGGGGAAGTTTGCCCAATTTTAGGTGGGTGTCCTGATACAGACTCCTGTCATGATATACAACATCGGGCCCACTCATCGTTTAGTTTTGACAAAAGTGCATTCACTGCTCCTTCCCGTTTCCGTTTTAAAACATTGGACAAAGCGACAATGCAGTATTTCAAAAGCAGATATAACTACAAAGAGCACATTTTGATAATACATTTTTATTTTCATTAGACAATAGCAATCTTAAGAGGCATTGCATAGCTTCATACACACTTTGACCCCAATTCCATCACAGTCTCTCTCTCTCTGTCAGTCAGTATCTCTCTTTCAGTCAGTCAGTCTATCTCTCTCTGTCATTCAGTCTCTCTTAGTCAGTCACTCTCAGTCAGTCAGTCTCTCTCTCTCTGTCTCTCTCTGTCAGTCTGTCAGTCAGTCCCTCTCTGTCAGTCAGTCTCTCTCTCTGTCAGTCAGTCTATCACTCTCTGTCATTCAGTCTATCTCAGTCAGTCACTCAGTCTCTCGCTCTCTATCTGTCTGTCAGTCAGTCTCTCTCTGTCAGTCTCTCTCTGTCAGTCTCTCTCAGTCAGTCTCTCTCAGTCAGTCTCTCTGTCAGTCTCAGTCTCTCTCTCTGTCAGTCAGTCTCTCTCTCTCAGTCAGTCTCTCTCAATCAGTCTCTCTCAGTCTGTCAGTTTCTCTCTCTTAGTCAGTCTCTCTCTCTGTCAGTCAGTCTCTCTCTCTGTCAGTCATTCTCTCTCTCTCTCTGTTAGTCAGTCTCTCTTTCTCTGTCAATCTCTCAGTCTCTTTCTCTCTCTGTCAGTCTTTGTCAGTCAGTCTCCCTCTCTGTCAGTCAGTCTCCCTCTCTGTCAGTCAATCTCTCTCTCAGTCAGCCAGTCTCTCTCTCTCCCAGTCAGTCTCTCTCTCTCCCAGTCAGTCAGTCTCTCTCAGTCAGTCAGTCTCTCTCTCGCTCTGTCAGTCAGTCTCTGTCAGTCAGACTCTCTCACTCAGTCAGTCTCTCTCTCAGTCAATCTCTCTCCAAGCCAGTCTCTCTCTGTCAGTCTCTCTGACAGTCAATCAGTCTATCTCTCTGTCAGTCAGTCTCTGCCTCTCTCTCTCAGTCTCTCTTTCTCAGTCAGTTTCTCTCTACCTTAGTCAGTCTCTGTCAGTCTCACTCTCAATCAGTCTCTCTCTCTCTGTCAGTCAGTCACTCTCTCTCTCAGTCAGTTTCTCAGTCAGTCAGTCTCTACTCTCTCTCCATTCTCTCTCTCAACTCTGTCCACTCTATCTCTACTGTCTCTCTCTCCACGGTCTCTCCTCTGTCTCTCTCTCCACTTTCTCTCTCCACTCTCTCACTATCTCTCTCTCCACTCTCTCCCTCCACTGTCTCCCTCCACTGTCTCCTTCCACTGTCTCCCTCTACTCCCTGTCTCTCCACCCTCTCCCCTTCTCTCTCTCTACTTTCTCTCCACTCTCTCTCCACTCTCTCCACTCTCTCTCTCCACTCACTCTCTCCACTCACTCTCTTCACTCACTCTCTCCACTCACTCTCTCCACTCACTCTCTCTCCACTCACTCTCTCTCCACTCACTCTCTCTCCACCCACTCTCTCTCTGCTGTCTCCCTCCACTGTCTCTCTCTCCACTGGCTCTCTCTCTCCACTGTCTCTCTCTACTCTCCACTCTCTCTCCACTCTCTCTCCACTCTCTGTCTCTCTCAACTCTCTCTCTCTCTCTCTCCACACTCTCTCTCTCTCTCCACACTCTCTCTCTCCACTCTCTCTCTCTCCACTCTCTCTCTCTCTCTCCACTCTGCACTCTATCTCTCTCCACTCTCTCTCTCCCCTCTCTCTCTCTCCACTCGCTCTCTCCACTCGCTCTCTCCACTCGCTCTCTCCACTCGCTCTCTCCACTCGCTCCCTCCACTCGCTCGCTCCACTCGCTCTCTCCACTCGCTCTCTCCACTCTCTCTCTCCACTCTCTCCAGTGTCTCTCCATGCTCCCTCCATTCTCTCTCCACTCTCTTTCTCTCCACTGTCTATCTCCACTCTCTCTCCACTGTCTACTCTCTCTCCACTGTCTCTCTCCACTCTCTCTCTCTCTCTCTAGCCACTCTCTCTCTCCACTGTTTCTCTCCACTCTCTCTCTCTCTCTCTCCCTCTCTCCACTCTCTCCCTCACAAAGTAGTGTGCATTCCATGGGTGTCCGCAGAAATGTTTCCAGGGGGGGCACATTTTTAACTTCATCACCATCCCCCTTGCACCCTTCTCTCCTCTGCCTTGCACCCTTCTTGCCCTCCCTCTTGCACCTTTTCCCCCTCCCCCTTGTATCCTTCTCCCCCTCCCCTTGTACCCTAGTCCACCTCCACCTTGAACCCTTTTCTACCTTGCACCATTCTCCCTCTGCCTTGCACCCTTCTCCCCTCTGCCTTGCACCCTTCTCCCCCTCCACCTTGCACCCTTCTCCCCCTCCGCCTTGCACCCTTCTCTACCTTGCATCCTTTTCCTCTCTGCCTTGCACCCTTCTCCCCCTCCGCCTTGCACCCTTCTCCTCTCTGCCTTGCACCCTTCTCCCCTCTGTCTTGCACCCTTCTCCCCTTTGCCTTGCACCCTTCTCCCCTTTGCCTTGCACCCTTCTCCCCTCTGCCTTGCACCCGTCTCCCCTCTGCCTTGCACCCGTCTCACCCTCCGCCTTGCACCCTTCTCTACCTTGCACCCTTCTCCTCTCTTCCTTGCACCCTTCTCCCCTCTGCCTTGCTCCCTTCTCCCCTCTGCCTTGCACCCTTCTCCCCTCTGCCATGCACTCTTCTCCCCCTCCGCCTTGCACCCTTCTCTACCTTGCACCCTTCTCCTCTCTTCCTTGCACCCTTCTCCTCTCTGCCTTGCACCCGTCTCCCCTCTGCCTTGCACCCTTCTCCCCTCTGCCTTGCACCCTTCTCCCCCTCCACCTTGCACCCTTCTCCCCCTCCGCCTTGCACCCTTCTCTATCTTGCACCCTTCTCCTCTCTTCCTTGCACCCTTCTCCTCTCTGCCTTGCACCCTTCTCCCCTCTGCCTTGCACCCTTCTCCCCTCCGCCTTGCACCCTTCTCCCCTCCGCCTTGCACCCTTCTCTTCTCTGCCTTGCACCCTTCTCCCCTCTACCCTGCACCCTTCTCCCCCTCCGCCTTGCACCCTTCTCTACCTTGCACCCTTCTCCTCTCTTCCTTGCACCCTTCTCCTCTTTGCCTTGCACCCTTCTCTTCTCTGCCTTGCACACTTCACCCCTATGCCTTGCACCCTTCTCCCCTCCACCTTGCACCCTTCTCCCCTCTGCCTTACACCCTTCTCCCCTCCGCCTTGCACCCTTCTCTACCTTGCATCCCTCTCCCCCTCTGCCTTGCACCCTTTTCCCCTCTGCCTTGCACCCTTCTCGGCCCCCCTCCTCCCCTCCTGCGGATGCCCATGGTGTGTTCTAACAAGAGGGCTTACCTGAGGGCACCATTTTGCTGCCTCGTCCCTTCTCATGTGAGCTTTGCCCTGGAGAATGCTCTCTCTGGGGGCCCCCACTCCCACCCTTGTCAGGGTCCCGAGCACTGCTCTGTGCTGTCTCCTGCTCTTGATCTCTGAGGCCCCCACCCCATCCTTGTCCCTGTCTCTTCTCTTCTCTTGTGGGGTGGGCTTTGCTTATGGAGGGGAGAGCGTTGGGGCCGGGCTCCGAGCTGCCTCAGAGGGGAAGTGGAGAGTGCTGTCTCTGGGGCCCCCACCCACCCCATCCTTGTCCCCGTCTCTTCTCTTCTCTTGTGGGATGGGGCCCCCAGCCCATCCTTGTCCCTGTCTCTTCTCGGGTGGGGCCTGTCCCTGTCTCTTTTCTTGTGGGATGGGGCCCCCACCCCATCCTTGTCCCTGTCTCTTCTCTTCTCTTGTGGGATGGGGCCCCCACCCAATCCTTGGCCCTGTCTCTTCTTGGGTGGGGCCTGTCCCTGTCTCTTCTCTTGTGGGATGGGGCACCCACCCCATCCTTGTCCCTGTCTCTTCTCTTCTCTTGTGGGGTGGGGCCCCCACCCAATCCTTGTCCCTGTCTCTTCTCGGTGGGGGCCTGTCCCTGTCTCTTCTCTTGTGGGATGGGGCCCCCACCCCATCCTTGTCCCGGTCTCTTCTCTTCTCTTGTGGGGTGGGGCCCCCACCCAATCCTTGTCCCTGTCTCTTCTCGGTGGGGCCTGTCCCTGTCTCTTCTCTTGTGGGATGGGACACCCACCCCATCTTGTCCCTGTCTCTTCTCTTCTCTTGTGGGGTGGGCCGGGCCCCCACCAAATCCTTGTCCTTGTCTCTTCTCTTCTCTTGTGGGGTGGGGCCCCCACCCCCTCCGTGTCCCTGTCTCTTCTCTTGTGGGGTGGGCTTTGCTTATCGAGAGGAGGGAGTGGGGGGCCGGGCTCTGTACTGCCTCAGAGGAGCAGTGGACTGCTGTCTCTGGGGCCCGTCCTTGTCCCGGGCCTGCCTCCGGCTCTGACTGAAGAGAAACAATGTTGATACTTTGTTTCTCTTTAGTCAGAGGGAGGGGGTGAGGGGAACGGAGCAGGCTGCACCTGCTTCAGACACAGAATGTGAGAGGCTTGCTTCAGCGGCCTCTCTCACACAGCTCTCAGAAGAGCTGAGGGGGCCGGGCCCCCTGGGGGCCCCCTTCATTAACTGTAGAGAGAGAGGCCCCCCCCCGCACTGCGGGGTCTGCGGGGGCGTTTGTTACGCCCCTGCTTGGGGACCCATATCCCAGGACAGAGAGCACCAGCCATTGGAGTGCATTGTACTCTTCCATCTGCCCCTGGAAGAGGCCGCCGCCTCTGCTCCTGTGTCTGGGGGTGGCAGTGGGCCTGCCTGCGCACTGTGAGCAGGGCGCTTCAGCTGTGTGAGTACAACAGTAGTTGCTCCCACTCAGTTGGAGCAGGAGCAGCAGTGCCTGCTTCCACGCACAGCATGCAAGGTGCGCGCACTGCTGAGGAGCCAGCGGGGCAGTCAGACGTGATTCAAAATGGATAAAAGCAAAACAGGCAGGAGGCATGAAGCTGCTCAGTGGGAGAACCCACTCATGCAATATTCACTCTTACGGAGAGGAGCACCCCATGATTGCCCCGCAAGAGCTCCTCTACATACGTTTTCTCTCCCTGTGCTGCCCCAAGGAGGGGCAGCCCCCACCCGCCAGAATAAATGAATGTCCTCACTAAGCCTGGGTGGAGTTTGCGGAGTTGTATTCCACGGCATTGCACGGAGTTACTAGAAAAGTCGCTGAGTTCTGTAGCCTCGCGGAGTTACTTAAAGCCATTCATTGCCCCTCCACACACACACCATGCACCACGCGTAGGAAGGCCTTACCTTACCTGTGCTCCTGAGCCTCTTCCTTGGTGGGTGGCTATGGCGGTGCCAGCTGTCCAGGGCAGTGCAGCATGGCCGCCAGTTTCCTAGCCACCACTGCCAGTACCTTCCTGGTTCCTGCTGCTGGCTGCACTCTGCTTCCACTACTCCGGCTCGGATAATTCAATGAACAGCATGATCTGCAGTACGCAAATTCTATTACAGGACCGGAGGCTTCAGATTATGCTTCTCAAACTTTACTGCATCAACACAGCAGCCAATGAAAATATATTATTTTCTCAAGTAAACAATAAAATTACTACATTTCCCATGAACACCATGGTTATAGGCACGCCCCCACAGTCCATAAGAACCCCTTGGGTGCACATCACTTCCTCTTTCTTTGCTGCTCAAGCCAGAGTTAAGTGCACCTCCCCTTGGGTCCCCTCACTCTGTTTGTGCTTGGGTTCTTCCCTGTGGGGCTATTCTAATTGATTACTGTCCTATTTATGGGCTCTTGCTTACTGGGGCGACTCGCTCCGTATACTGTCTCTATTGTTGATACTTTAGCTTAGATATCTCTTATTGCATGCGCGCTAGTGACAGCGAGCGCTGCAGCACTTAGCTCTGTTTTTCGTCGTTTGCTTACGAACCACCTTTTCCTCCGATCGGGTCCTGCCCGCTTGTACTCGCGCTTCGAGGGCGCTGAATTTCACGGTCTTTGGCCGGCGGGGGGCCCGCCGCGTAACCACGGAGCCCAGTACCGGCAGCCTGTGAGGCGCGCAGAGGCTTCCCTTGTCGGCCCTGACGCAAGCGCCGGGTGGCTCTCGGTCGACGCGCGCGCCCCAAAACGCTGCCAAATTGGGCTTGTTTTTAGTAGGTTTTTGGCAGCGTTTGGGCGGCGCGCCTCGATCCGATTCCTCGGCTTACACGGAGCGCATTTTCGCGCGTTCTGCATGCCGGCGGACCCCCTGTGTGAGCGCCTGCCTAATTGATCGGCTGGCTGAATAAACTATTGGCCCAGAGTGTGCACACGCTCCAGGGACCTGAGGGGCCAGGATCTTTGATCCTTCTGACTACAGCGTTGCTGAGGGGGTTTGGGAAACGTTGCCAGTTACTTGTGTGTGCTTGGGCTGACCCCCCCCATTACCCCCATTTCACCCAGTGCTGTATTCTGGACTGCTCTGCAGTGTGTGTGCCTTCACAATGGAAGGTTGGGTGCGCTATCCTGATGAGGAGTACAATGATGGGGAGGAACTTATGGATGGACAGCCGGAGGCTGTCCTTGAGGACAAGATTGTCGATGCTTTGGATGCCTCGGTCCAAGCTTCTGTAAATAAGGCAATGGAGACGAAAGTCCCACAGACGGTGCAGCAGGCACTTGCGGAGGCACTACGACCCATTAGAAAACAGCTGAAGGGTTTTGCGAAAAGACACGGTTATGAGGATAAAAAGAAGAAGCAGGCAGCCACTTCTTCAGCGGCGGACTCAGCTGACATCGTTCAATGGCCGCACGCTCAATCATTGGCCTCTTTGCCGCCGAGAGAATCATATAGCTCACAGTACGTGGGTGGCAAGGCCAAGGCTAAACGTCCTATTCCCGTGGACACTGACACTTCCAACACGGACACGGGGACCGATACTGATACGTCGGAGGAACTCCCTCCTCACCCAAAAAAGGCCAAAGTGGATCCTAAGCCGGCTGAGGACAGGATCAGGACATTCGATTTTGACCCTACGGAGATTGTCCATCCCCGATCTTCGGATTGGATCCCGCCGCCGGCGGTCTGTGAGTACTTGCACGAAAATCTCCGGAAGGGCTTCAGTAGGGAAGTGCGGACCCGCTTGCGGTCGGAATGCCCACGACCTGAACTTCCAGACGGCGTGGCGGACACTCCAGAAATCGACGCGAGTATGCTTACTTTCTTGCGGAAATTCTCCAAGGACCCCAAAAGGGGACTAGACAGGGCTTGGCGGGGCTGCCAGGACAAGATGCTGGACGTCGTGGGGCCCCTGGCAAAAATCTTGGAGATGGCCCTGAAGGCTAAGGAGGGTCAAGGGGCAGTGAACCCGGATATCCTGGCGGGCTGGGCTCAGCGCGCCATTTGTCTTCTAGGAAACGCCAACTGCGCGATCTCCTCGGAGAGACGCAAATCACTATTGCTCCGGATGGACAGCAATTTGACAGAGCTGGCTGATGCGGAGCCGGGACCCCTGGCAGGAGGTTTCCTCTTTGGCGACAGGTTTGTCAAAGACATCTCAAAGTACGTCGGTACATTTACCGCACTGGACAAGGCCCAGAGTGGGATAAAGAGAGCCCTTACACAGGGGGTTTTCACCAGGGCCGGACGAGGCGGGGGTCGCTCGTCAGGCCGAGGATTCCAACAAGGATCCCAGCGCGGTGACTTTGGCCGCGGACGTGGAGAGTGGGACTCCACCCGTGGCGGCACCTTCTATCCGTCCAAGAGGAAGTTCAACCGCGGACGTTTCCAGTCGGGAAACAATAGAGCCAACTTCAAATCATACCAGAATACCGGTGAGTGCCTCAGATGTTTCCCTTCTTCCTTTGGGGGGGCGCACGCAGCATTGCATGGCGCAGTGGCGAACTTTGACGCAGGATGCGTGGGTGCTACAGACGGTGCAGGGCTTTCGCCTAGAGTTCTATTCCAGCCCAGCGCAGGCGTTTCCCCCTCCACCTCTCCATTTTTCCCTACAAGAACGCAGTTTTATAAGCGAGCAGGTGGAAGATTTACTGATGAAAGGGGCGATATCTCGTTGCAGACAGGATCCCCGTACTTTCCTCAGCAACGTCTTCCTTGTCCAGAAAAAAGGGGGCGGCAACAGGTTGGTGCTAAACCTAAGAGAGTTCAACCAATACTTGACGTACAACCATTTCAAGATGGAGGGTATTCACCTCCTGGCAGACTTGCTGCAAGAAAAGGATTGGTTCGTACGCCTAGACCTAAAGGATGCATATCTATCTATACCGATTTTTCCACCTCATCGCAGGTTTCTACAATTCATGTGGGAGAACCAGTGTTACGAGTACTCGGCTCTTCCCTTCGGTCTTTCCTCGGCTCCATGGTGCTTTACAAAGGTGATGAAGCCAGTGGTAGCGTACCTCAGGGAACGAGGTGTGAGACTAATTATTTATCTCGACGACATCTTGATCATGGCGCAGGACCAGATCACTCTTTCACGACATCTGACCATGACTACTGCCTTGCTGCAGAGCTTAGGGTTTGTGATCAACCTGAAGAAGTCTGTGATGTCTCCGACACAGATGGTAGACTTCTTGGGATTCATGATCGATTCCCAGACCTCGCAACTGCGTCTACCGCAGGCCAAATTGCGGGACTTGAAACAGGAAATAAGGAAGTTGTTAGACAGACAGGTGGTGACCCTCAGGACGCTGGCCAGAGTTGTGGGTATACTGGCATCGTCCATCCAGGCCATATTTCCTGGGCCGTTGCATTACAGGGCACTACAACGCCTCAAAATTCAACATCTACAAAGAGGCCTTTCTTATACCGATTCGGTCCCTCTGTCGGAAGAAGTTCGGACAGAACTACAGTGGTGGCTCAGTCACGTAGATGCATGGAACGGCAGGGCGATCTTTGGATCCCAACCGGAGGTAATTATCGAGTCCGACGCCAGCCGGTGGGGCTGGGGCGCGCGCTGTGGAGAGGTTTCTACAGGCGGCAGATGGTCGGCTCAGGAGCTCGAAATGCACATCAACTGTTTAGAACTGCTGGCGGGGTCGTTCGCGATTCGCACGTTATCCCCGAAGCAGACATCTTGCTGCATCCTCCTCCGCCTGGACAATGTGTCGGCGGTGAGGTATATCAACAAGTTGGGCGGCACGAGATCGTCCATGCTTGTTCAGATAGCCAAAGATTTTTGGCACTATTCTCTGCAGAATCAAATATCAGTGATAGCGGAATATATCCCGGGCCAAGCCAATCAGGTGGCGGACTGGAATTCCAGGCACTTGAGGGATTACAGCGACTGGAAGCTGTGCCCTCGTGTATTCCATTGGCTACAGAGAATCTGGGGTCCGTTTCAGACGGACCTGTTTGCCTCCAGACTGACTTTTCAGCTTCCCCGGTTCTTCAGCTGGAGGCCGGACCCATTGGCAGCGGCGACGGACGCTTTTCTTCAGAACTGGTCTCGGGGGACCAACTATGCCTTTCCACCGTTCCTATTGATCCCCAGGGTGATGACGCAAGTAATCAGACAGGAGGCGGAAATTGTCATGGTGACGCCGTGGTAGTCGTCACAAGCGTGGTTCCCCAGGCTCCTTCAGTGGAGCTGCGACAGTCCGAGGATGCTCCCGGGCTCGAGTTGGTTATTGCAGGGCCCTCAACAGGAACAACATCCGTTACTGGTAGAGGGCAGGATGTCGCTGATGGCATGGAGGCTTTCCGGCAACAGTGGCACTTGCCAGGCATTTCGGGACAGGCTGCCGAGCTCATCAAGCAGGCATGGGCGCCTTCCACCAGGAAGCGTTATTCCTCGGCCTGGAAAGGCTGGGTGGATTTGTGCATGGGACGACACCTGGATCCCGTGGGGGCAGAGTTGTCCCACGTTTTGAACTTTCTTACCGAAAAGGCGGGAGTCGGCCTGGCGTACAGGTCGGTGAACAACTTCCGTTCCGCGATTTCTGCGGGCCATAGTCAAATTGATGGCAAACCGGTGGGTATGCACCCTCTGGTATGCAAACTCCTAAAGGGAGTCAGGGTAGCCAACCCGCCCAAACCCAAGTATACTGGGTTATGGGACGTGTCATTGGTTCTGGATTTATTCAACAAATGGCCGGTCAATAATCTCCTCTCTAGGAAACAACTGTCGGCAAAGCTAGCTATGTTGCTGTGCTTATCATCTTGCAGGCGGACTTCTGATGTGAGAGCGCTCGACGTTACAGGTAGAGTGTTTTCCCCGGAAGGGGTTTCTTTTCATATTACAGGTCGCACAAAAACTTTAACGAGACATATTTCATACAATGCTTTTCCTGCAAATGAAAAATTATGTGTGGTTCAATGTTTAAAATGTTACGAGGAATGTACTAAGGCCTTGCGGCCGCAGGGTTGTAATCAGTTGTTGATTGGTGTTAAAAAACCCTTTAAACCAGTGGTGGCAGCCACTATAGCGAGATGGCTTCGTGATGTGATGAAAGAAGCTGGTGTAGATACGCAACTTTTTGGTGCTCATTCTGTGAGAGGCGCTATGGCGTCCAAATCATATGGTTTAGGTTCCAGTATTCAAGATATCATGCGTTGTGCAGATTGGTCGTCTGAATCGACATTTAAAACCTTTTATTATAAGCCGGTGGGTGACATTACTTCTGTTGTGTTTACTCAGCGTTAAACCAAGCATAATCTGAAGCCTCCGGTCCTGTAATAGAATCACAAATTTGCTAGCATTCGCGACAAGAATTTGCAATTCTATTAAGGACACGGAGGCGAGGATTATCCCACCCGGCGTAATGTATTGTATATCAAACGCTTACCCACCCAAATATTTCAGTGATTACGGTGGTGTTATTTCCTTTATTTCAGGAGCTGAGAAAAAGTCAGACTGACAGACGACTGACGTCGAGATGACTACCTGAAGTTCTTCTTCCACGTTGGAGGATTTGTTTGGTTCATGTTATGGACTGTTCTGTTTGGTTCACGTTATGGACTTATCGCCTCAAAGAAAGAGGAAGTGATGTGCACGCAAGGGGTTCTTATGGACTGTGGGGGCGTGCCTATAACCATGGTGTTCATGGGAAATGTAGTAATTTTATTGTTTACTTGAGAAAATAATATATTTTCATTGGCTGCTGTGTTGATGCAGTAAAGTTTGAGAAGCATAATCCTCGCCTCCGTGTCCTTAATAGAATTGCAAATTCTTGTCGCGAATGCTAGCAAATTTGTGATTCCCGGCTTTTGAGGGCGCACTAACGACCAGCACACAGCCATCCGGTTCACAATCGCTGCACACATCCCCGGCGGTTTCGTGGATTAAGGAATGAAACCACACAAGTCTGCCTCCGGATTATTCTTTAATTATGGTTGCCGAAGACCTGACGCGTTTCGAAGCAGATGCTTCACCTTCAGAGGTCTCAGTACTTTTGCAGCAGGACACAGGTAAACCCCCCATGCGGCAAGATCTGCCTTAAGAAGGACGTCATCCTCAGGCGCTTTGCATTTTGGGTAGTGTAGTCCATGGAGTTCCATTTTGTACCTTAAGTAGGACCCGTGTTCCTGTTTAGTTAGAAAATGATGTCAATTAATACCCTGAGTGGGCTCCGAGGCAGAATCCCTGGGTTAGGTTAATTCCTGCTGGCCGTATCACTTTGGACCTTTGCTTAAACATATATGTTTAATATGTGTGTATATTATATATATGTGTGTGTATGTATAGATGTGTATACTATGTATACATACACTTATACACAAACATATACATATATATATACATATATAAAAAATATTTATTTTTCAGAAAGACACACATTCATTGGATGATGTCATTAGTGATGTCACTGACCATGTCATGAGTGATGTAATATGTAACGTCATCAGCAGTGCATTGCGGGCCCGCGAGTTATAGTTAGCTGAACTAACTATATCGGGAGAATTTCAATGGTTTTGTATGAGTGAAATGTCCAGCTAACTATAACATGTGTGAAACCTATGGTTTTTTCAGTGAATTTCTAAGGTTTTTTCAATGCTAATTCCTAACTATTGCCCACATGCATCAAGCATTTTTGGAATCGCAAACGGTGCGATTCCTTAAAATCGGCCGTTTGCGATTCCAAAAATGCTTTTTGGGATGCATCATTGCTTTTTCTTGAAAATCGCTAATTTTGCGATTTTCAAAAATGCGATTGCATTTAAGGAATCGCAATTTTGCGATTCCTTAAATGCAATGCATCATTCTTTAAAAAATTGCGATCTTGAAGATTGCAAGTGCAATTTACCACGAGGTTGAACCTCGCGGTAAATTGCGAAAAATGTTTAAAATGGTCAAATTCACATTTTAAACAATGTCATGTTACAGACACACATGTCCTTAGGACATGTGTGTGTGAAACATCCATTTAAAAAAACATTTCAGGGGTGCAGGGGGGGGTCCTTTGGACCCCCCCCTGCACCCATGGAATGCATCAACATTATGCGAATTCAAAATTGCGAATTCGCAATTAGGAATCAATGGGAATAGCGATTTCGCAATTTTGAATTCGCATAATTTTTGCGATTCGGTAAAAATTGCGATTTTTACCGCATCGCAAAAATTATGCACTTTCTGTGATGCATCCCGTTTTGCGAATCCATATTTGCGATTCGGTAAAAATCGCAAATTTGGAAACGCAAAACGGGAGTTTGATGCATGTGGGGGTTAAACTCTATGGTTTTTTCAGTGAATTTCCAAGGTTTTTTAAATGCTAATTCCTAACTATAACGTGGCTGAAACCTATGGTTTTTTCAGTGAATTTCAAAGGTTTTGTAATTGATCATTTTTAAATGTAAGAATTGTTATATTTTTTATACTAATTTACTACATTGTTTTAAAGTATTTATTTTTACATATTTTATTTTTTAAATTACATTACATATTTTTTATATGAATTGACAACATTTTTTTTTAAATATTAAAATTGTCATATTTTTATTTCTTATTTTATATTTTTTTAATTTATATATATTTTAAATAGCAGGCAATGATATCCTATGGAAATAAATTCAAGTTACTGGGAAGTTCAGTTAAATTTACTTTTCAGGAATAGTAGTAAGCTGAAGGATGCAGCACTGAGGTCTCTCCAGATAACAGGTGAGGAAATTGGAATTCGTAGTTCGGCTGATTTTTGAGGAATTTATTTAAGTTCCAAAAGTCCACACTTAGAACAATTTCCAAGTGAAACCAGTCAATGTTAGCCTATAGAAGGAAATTCAAGTTACTGTAAGTATGTTTAGAATTGATAATAAATGCGTTTATATTTTAATTGGTGCTATACACGTGTGTACTGTATTTTGATGACCGTTTGATAAAACGAATACGATAGGTTTATATATTGATCTGATGACCCCTTCAGAAAGCTAGATGGCTTGTCTTATATATAAAGTTAATAGGCCTACTTTATTTAACATGGCACCCCCTCAAATGGTGGTGGGGGGATATTGTTATCATGAGGCTCATGGGGCTTAAGGGGGTCAGCTGTGATTTCCAAATGTCACCAAAGCTATTTCCATCTATCCTATGTACATTTTTGTAAATTAATGCTTAGTATTTAGTAGTGTGCAACCAATAAACGCACTTTTCTTTTTTCAAAGAAAAAGCACTGACTGGACACACATTTTCTGAATGCTACGATTGCTTGCTAGCTGATGGAGATTACTAGTCCATACAACCTCCTCTGAGAAGGCATTGGACCGCTCAGCTGTGCTACCCTGAGAGAAGCAAGTAGTACAATGGGGTACTTGGTTCCCAGTAAGGAAACACATTGTGGACCTATTACTTGCGAAGGACTCAGATACAACACAACTAATAACCACATTTTATACACTCACCTACAGACAACTATCTGTCGTAGACCTAATGCTTATACACATGAACAAGGTATGACCAGCCCCTTTTCACCATTGACCCCATTCAGCCATTTGCCGTTGCCATTTTTAGGAAGTTGCCATTGACTTTTGGTCTGGTGGGTTGTACGTAAAGCATTGGCATTTCACAGAAGGCCATCTGGGGATTTAAGTAGTACCCTGTGGTAACTTCTGCTCTGTTCTGCTGCCCCCCTCCTTGCTGTATCTGTTACCACCTTCCATCCCAAGACCCCCCACCGACCACTACAGTATATTATGTGGCTCTGTGGCTATCTACTGCACCCCACCGTTCACTATTTTACTTGGCTTTGCTAAAGTATGTTGGGCTCATTCACAAGCATTGGCACAAACAATTTCAAAATGGCCACTAAGGCAGTAGCGGGAATCGGCAGTTGCAGTAAAACTTATTACTAAATGGGAAATGCATGGTGCACATCTGCTGATGAAGTTTTCTATATTTTTGAGACTCCACCCCAGCTTTTGTGTACCTTCACTGAAAGCGATGGCATTGTGTTTTTTGAACATATACACATCCAAATAGAAAGTATTCCTCTCTAGTGCCAGGATAAGAAGGCAAACCCCTGCTTTATTTTTGCTTTATTGTATTTTTACGATGTGCCATTTTTTACTTATTTTGCCACGTATGCACGCTAACTTTAGACCGCAGCATTTTTACTATTTATGAATTTAAACTTTGTATGTGTATTGCACATGCATGGCCAGTCTACCAGATCCGTTGCACAGTTGGTCAGTATAGAGTTAAAGTGAACCTTTGACTCAGTATGCAGTTTAAGTTAAAAAAAAAAAGCCCTGCGTGTCCATTTCTAGGCTGATCCCAGTCGATAGAGTCCAATCAGATGCATCATCGACTTAAGAGCATCAACCTCAGGCATCATTTAAAATCTAGGGCTGGCGATTGTGTTAAAAATGTTGATCAGCAGCAAAGCGCGCTGACACTTGTAAATAGCCAGAGGATCTCATTTATTTTGCAAAACAACTTTTATCCCCCAGCCTTCCTAGAGTGCAAGAACGGTTTATGATTGTGGGCATGCCCAAGAGGGAGCCACCAGTCACAACTGGTAAAGGAATGTCGACATATGGGACTTGCAGCAGAAACAGATGTGCGCAAAAATTCCACACTACTATAAGTTACTGTAGCCCATGGTGCTTTACAAACTAAAATAGGTACCTAAGAATTCCGTGGACATTTAAATTGAATAAAAATGTTTTTTTAAAGGTTAAGTCTGTCTCCTCACACAAGACACCATCACTGGGCTATAAATGTTGACTCCAGGGCAAATATTGCATATGCTAGGAACACCAAATGCCTGATAAGCGACTTACCAGCAATTTATTCTCTTTAAGCATTGGAAATATTGGGTTTCCAGTAGCTTTATGTTGCTGGTCTCAGTTTTCTGCTGCATCAATGTTTCCAATAGTTATTCCCTAAAACTCCTGCAGTAAACCCCTATGTTTCAGTACTGGCTGTCAGGGACCGTTCTGGATCAGCCATTCCCACAACAGTCCTTTTTAGGGGCCTGAGACCCTTACTTAAAACAGTGCCAACAGTGTGCCCAAAGGCGAAAATATCCCGTACTAGGGTAGTTGAGCATTTCACTGCAACACAAAAAAAACATTGATAGCAATGTGCATATTTCCGTATTTTTCATCCATTCCTACAGCAGCTTTTTATTATCCAGGGTAGATAGGTCATATTAATTTATATAATTTATATAGTGCGCAAATACCCTAAGGTGTCTCAGCTCTGTTCAGATCAAGTGCATAGAGAGGTCAAGTTCTTACTGATTAAAAACCATGTTTTTAATTGTCCCCGAAACGTCATCAGAAAAGCACTGGATTTGATATAGAGGGGGAGAGTGTTCCATAGCCTGGAGACAGCGACTGTAAAGCGTCTGTCCCCCCAGTTCACTTTTTTGTGCGAGGAATTGGTAGATGATTAGCTGTGGATGAGCGCAAGGCTCATAAAGGACATAAAGAATGGTAGTGGTTGCTTTACATAGTAGAAGTTTGTTTGTCCTAAGAAAAGTAAAAAATCGCACTATATGAAAAATTCATTTTAGGATAAAAGAATCAAACAAAAGTATTTAAAAGAAAGTAAACAAAAAACAACAAAAGTACACAAAAAACAGTTTCCAGTTAAAGAACCCAACACAAACAGAGCAGCCATGAAGCCATGCAGAGTGGTATTTGGCCAACCACAGCGGGTTGCCAGCCAGGCCTGCAGAGGATTGGCCCTGCCATCAACTATTCCTGCACATAGCCTGCGGCAATGTGCAGCAGGGTTTAAACACCTGTGGCAAGTTGACAACAGGGCCTGTCTGTGGGCCAGTTCCTATAATCAGCCCCTACTGTGCATGGCCAAAGGTTACCTGCAACAAGCATAGGCAGCAGCTTGGACACAGGGCCAAGCTATAGGCTAGAACCCCTGCTGAAACTCAGCTGTGCACAGCTGAATGCTATTTGTAGCAGGAGTAGCCTGTACACAGTCGACAGGGTTCAGGGCCAGTCCCACCGTGAATGTCTGGGATTGCCAACCTGTGGGGAGTAGGCCAAGCCTCTGAGCCATCTCCTGTGTGCACTGCAGAAGTCCATGCACAGAAAGGTTGAAAGCCAGGAAATTGCATATGAAACACGGTCAGAACTATGGTACTCTATCCTGGTTTGGGATTGACAGGATCAGGAATATCCCAGGAGGAGGAGACTGAGAAAGAAAATTGAGGTTCTTGGAGTCTCTGTTTACTATCTTACTAAACACAAAGGGCCTTATCTACATGAAATGATGCATGACTGCGGGATCACATTGATGCGTCAAAATTACTTGCGCCTGCGGCAAAAATCCTCACGTCATGAAAGTGCCGGATTTACAGTACGGGACCCCATGGAACAAGGACCCATGGATGCAGAAGAAATACTTACAGACCTGAGGGAAACGTGCTGCAAGGCACCAGGCCCAAAATTGGTGCAGTGCTGTAGTTGGACATAAGACTGACGTAACTACAGCAATGCATTAAAAACAGGGGTGATGTGTCAGTATTAACACATACAGTGAATTCTATTTTATATGTCTTGCACTTCTTTTTCTTATTGCACTGTAATAGAAGGTGGCTCGGAGAACACCATTTTCTCGATAGGTGTTTCAACATCTCTGGGTAGGCAGATTAAAACACAAGTGAGAATAGTGAAGATGTCATTGTAAATATGGCGAATCAGCATTTGGACAGTCAGCACGCTATACAATGCGAGCAACTGTTGAAAAGGCCACTGAACCTGTGATCTGATTACGATTTTCTAGATGATGTTCGATGTCACAATGATCAGTATCAGTTGAATTGTTATATAGGTGTGTATGATTAAATTATTGTGCTAAATGCTTTATGATACATTTAACAAAACATATTCTTGTGTGGGTTTTGGGTTTGCATTTGGGATATATTGCGAAAGTGATTAAGATTTGATTTTGTTTGATAACTAACTGTACATGTATTTCTGTAATAATTTCAAATAATGAAATTGAATTCCCCTGCCTTATGAAAAAAGCTAAAGAGTAGGCCATATGTATCAAGCAAATCCGTATTCGCAAAGGCCGAAATTTGCAGAATTTCGGCCTTTGCGAATGCGAATTTGCTAAATGGTATGTATAAAGCAAAATGTGGTGCAAAACAAGGAATCGCAAATTTTGGGATTCCTTAAATGCAATGTATGAAGCAAAAACTATTTGCAAAATGTCCTTAAGGAATCGCAAATTACCACCAACTTCTAGTTGGTGGTAAGTAGCGAATTCCTTGAAAAATGCAAATGTTTGCATTTTTGAAAGTGCCATGTGATGCACATACATGCCCTTATGGCATGTATGTGTACCACATGTGCACCCATGCATATTTCAGGGGTGCAACAGGGTGTCCTTTGGACACCCACTGCACCCTTGAAATTATTTTCAATTTGCGATTAGTAAATTGCGAATCGCAAATTGAGAATAACTTCCCATTCATTCCTATGGGCCTCTTAGCCATAGAAATAAATGGGAAAGTATTCCTTAATTGCGATTCGCAATTTGCTATTCGCAATTAAGGAATTTTAAGAAATTGCAAAAAAATGCTATTTTGTACATACATACCTATTTGTGATTCTCAAATAGCGATTTCTTAAAAATCGCTATTTGAGAATCGCAAATCAGGTTGATGATACATATGGCCGACTGTCATTCTGTCCCTCCTGGTTTCAAATGAGATCATGTGTAAAACTCTTTAATGTCTATTGTTGCACACATGTTTTTAAGGGTGATAGTGCACAGTATTAGACTGTGACGTAGAGAGCGAATCTACACCCATTGCTGGTGAATAAATAATGGAAGCACATCAAGTTCAAGTTCAAGTTCAGGCATTTGTATAGCGCACTACTCACCCAGAGGGTCTCAAGGCGCTAGGGGAAGGGGTTCATTATTTGTCGAATAGCCAGGTTTTAATTCTCAAGTAGCATACGATGCAGGATTTGTGAACAGTATTTTTACATGCATTGTTAGCCATCTACGCTGTAGGTAGATGTAACGGGGCGTTCTGCAAAAAAACGGAGGCATATCTCTCTCTCTTGCTCTATCTATAGATGGATGGATGGATAGATAGACAGATAGATAGGTAGGTAGGTCGATAGATAGATAGATAGATAGATAGATAGATAGATAGATAGATAGATAGATAGATAGATAGATAGATAGATAGATAGATAGATACTTTCAGTTGAGAAAGGCTGATTGAAAACCCAAAACACGCCCTCAAGCTGAGCGCTGATCTGCTAAATAAATGAAAGTACTCACACGTTTGAGTGCAGACTCTTCTGTTTATTTAAAGGAGTCAGTGCAAGTGTAGGCGTTAGCGGTGATGCCTGTGTCTCCACACCCAGCGTTGAAGAATATGCAGGCAAAACCCCAACTGTGCTGCCCATTACTAATGAGACCGGAATACCCCCAAAAACACCACTGAGCATTGGAGGGAACAAGAGCATAGAAAGAAGTAAGAGTCCGATGCTGTGACTATTGTGGCAGGGATTCTTTACCTTCAACCTCCCCCTTCCAGAGGACTGCAAGCAGTGGCGGCTGGTAGGGAATGGGAGTGGCGGGGTGGCGAGGGGGTAAGAAAAAAGGAAAAAAAACACTTACCTTTTCCGCCATCTCAGCTTCTCTTCTTTACCTGACTCTGAGTTGGAAGAAGCAGGAAGCACACAGGCTACCCTAAGCCAATCACAACGCTGCAATGGTTCGGCGCTCAGTAGGGAAATGGGAGTCTGGGCATGTTTCTCGCCAGGCTGTATGTCAATGGTACTTATGTCAATGGTACTTATAGAGCGCAAACAATCATCCTAAATAGGATATCACGGCGCTGTTATGACAGAAGTGGTTAGTGGCAATTAACAGGTCATCATTGTAATTTAATCAGATTTGGGGAAAAGGAATGTTTTTAATTGCCTTCTAAAGGACAAATGGCAGTCAATTAATCTAAGTTCCATAGGCAGTTCATTCCAGCTATTTGCCGCCAGGTGGGAGAACGCCCGTCCACCCATCCTGGCTGTTTTCACACGAGTATTTCTTGCTCTGGCTGCCGTACGGGATCTCAGATTCCTAGAGGGAACGTAAAATCTGATTTTGTTTTTTAGGATGTGAGGGCCCGTTTTGTGCAAAGCTCTGTGCGTTATGCACATCAGCTTAAACGTGGCTCTCTGCCTCATTGGTAGCCAGTGAAGCTCACGCAGGCAACTTTTAGCTGGATCATACTTTTTTTTATTACAGATCGCCTTTGCCGCATCGTTCTGTACAATTTGTAGTTTTGAGAAGAGGTAGTCAGCTATTCCCACGAACAGAGAGTTCCCATAATCCAATCTGCTCATTAACAAGGATTGGACCAGTATTTTCCTACACTCAATAGGGATCCATGGGAAGACTCGCCTGAGCATCTTAAGTATAGCAAAGCCTTTACCACAAATAGTTGATACGTGGGCTTTCATGCTCAAAGTATTATCCAGAGTCACACCTAAATTCTTGGCCGTTGTTGCTGGACTGGGAGCGGTGCCCAAGGTTGTGGGCCACCAGCTGTTGTCCCATAGCTGTGTATGTCTACCAAACAGCAGTACTTCGGATTTATCTGCATTTAGCTTAAGGCAGTGGCTGTGCATCCAGTTGGCTAGTTCCCTTAAACAGTTCAATAACCTGTCCTTAGGGTCATCTTCTTCATCATGTATATCAATTCCTGGTGAGGAACATGCAAAGTGTGCATGACTGTTGTGGTGGCCCTACACGACCAGCCAGTCTTGCGCACTTTGAGTGTGCCCACCACTCCTCCCCCGTGCCACCATCGGTTTCAGCCACGTTATAGGTAGGAATTAGCATTTAAAAAATCTTAGAAATTCACTGAAAAACCATAGGTTTCACACATGTTATAGTTAGACGGACATTTCACTCATACAAAACCATTGAAATTCCCCGCCCTAACCCAGCCCTGCAGTAACCAAAATTAAAATGATAATAACGTTACTATTTTAATTTTTTTGTCTTTTCCACTGCTCTGAGAGCAGTGAGGCGACGCACCTACGCCTTAGCGGAGGAGCCGCCTCTGACCGCAAAGTATTTCAGATTTGTTTACCAGGAGGGGCAGCTGCCAAATGGTAGAGTTAGAGGAAATGAAAATATGGATTTGCAGTGACTGCAGTTCAAAATGACAATTTTATCCATTGAAATGAACTGACTTTAACAGAGAGCCGCAAGGAATTTAAAAAGGACTGCTGGTGTGAATAAGGAACATTTTATACACAGTGAGTTGTACCCGCATTGTAAAATGATTAATGGATCAAGTCAGTAAGATGAATACAGAGACACTTTACAGGGGAATGAAAGCATGAAAGTATTTCTACCATGTTGGTCTCATTTAACTCACATGCAGCCCATATATTATTGAAATCACAGCGTTCTTTTCAGTAGAGAAAGACTTATTGAACAGTAGAAACACATCCTGATGCTTAGCGCTGATCTGCCAAATAAATGAAAATACTCAGAAGTCCAAGTGAAGATTCTTGTCTTTATTTAGAGGCTATTATATATATATATATATATATATATATATATATATATATATATATATATATATATATATATATATATATATATATATATATATGTCCAAAGTCGCCGCTTTTCCACTGCCGTTAGCTTGGCAAGAACGAGAAGTGGACCCACAGATTCGTGCCAATCCAGTTTATTTCTGTAGAATATCGACCAGCCTGTCCACCATGACATGTTTCGACCCCCACTGGGTCTTGATCATATATATATATCCAAAACACACCACTCCGGTTCAAGAGAAGTAAGAGGCCACACAGGGGGTCCAGTCGAAAGCCTTTAATGGGACACTTCAGGCATAATGCATTTCGGCGCTCCTGCGCCTTCATCAGATGCCTCTGCTAACATGGCATGATTCCACCCACACCTTCATCAACCTCCTACTGTGCTGCCATTGGCTAAGGAGCTCCATATATCTATCTATCTATCTATCTATCTATCTATCTATCTATCTATCTATCTATCTATCTATCTATCTATCTATATATATATATATATATATATATGTATATATATATATATATATATATATATATATATATATATATATATATATATATATATATATATATATATATATATATATATATATATATATATATATATATATATATATATATATATATATATATATATATATATGTATATATAGAAAGAGCAAAGTCCAGGCTATTGAGGCCACGCTCACGACCAGCACACAGGCACATAAGCGCAGTAAGTTCACCTGAACTCTATTGTTACTGGATCAAAGACATTGCACAGCTTCTGTATTATTGGTTTCCTGATTGTTTATTGTGTTATACTCTTACTTGATTGCTTTCCTACTTTGCAACTCACTTACTACCGACTATTATATTGTGTTCAAGAATTTGTTTAATCACCCCCTTGTTGCCCCTACCCTCTGTTTCTGTAAAGCGCTCTGATATCTGCAAAGATCTTGTTCGCGCTATATAAAACTTTGAATAAATAAATAAATAAAATAAGCAAAGATATTTTTTGTAAGTGCTAATTCAATGCACTTAAGTACATAGTGCTGTGGGGTTTCATAAAAGCATTTCTGGGGTCCTGAAGCACACTAGGCCACCACCAGAGTGAATGGTGGTATACAGCAATTAAATATCTAGGTTCGCCAAAAATTGCTTTCTAGGTTTATATTTAGTGTGCTGTAGTTTTCACCTGTCTGTGGTGTCCCGTACATAGGCAGGATGGTTGACCACTGATTCACTGTAGAAAAAGTTGGCAAATGAGATAACTGTTCCAGACCAGTAGTGACTAGACTACCGACATATTCAGACAATCGGGTGGCAAGCGATGAGTTTTGTGATTTCTTGGCAAGATGTAAAGTGTCGGTGTTCCTGGAGAGGTTTTTAAGCAAGAAATCAGCTTCCTTTTCAGTTATCCATTTGTTCTCTTTCGAATCCTCTACCATGGTTTTGAATTTGATTTGCGGCCTCAAAAGCTATTACAATGATTTGAGAGGTAGGCATTAGTAATTTGTATTGTATATACTCAATTAATAAACAATTGTTGTGCCCCCTTTTAAATTAGGCAAACATTACCACCATGTGGCAGACTGTCATAAGTGTTAGTGTTGACAATTAAGTGCCGGAAACCATCACCTCAAATTAAGCACTAGGCAGATCGCAGTGCACTTTAGGACAGAATCTGACACTTTATGGCACAATGGCTCCTGGAAATTTGAACTATTCGGGCTGCCGTAGAAAGAAGGCCAAATCACCAATGACAGTTACTATGGAATAATCTTTAAGACTTCGATACACAATTTGGGTGGCACATTTTGAGAATGCCTTAAATAAACAAATGTAATTTCTATTGTGAAGGATGTTGTCCATGCTAAAATGCCAGAAACATATTTCAGCCATGAAATGGCATGCAATGGGTACTTTAGATGAAATGCACACCAGTCTGTTAAATGCCAAACTGGTTCAGCACGAAAAACTACAATTAGTTTGAATTGATGATGTCTTTTCCTATTTTCATCCGGCGTTGAATGAGAGGTAATTGGAATCCGCAAGAATTTCTCAACCAAAAAATATAAGCAACTTAGGAGCCTAGCTGTGATTGGGCAGGGCTCCCCATCTTCATGATGATAGTGAAACTGGCAAAGTATGACGTCTGCTAACGTTTAAACTAGGGGTGGATGGAACTAGCGGGATTTGACTACGTGGAGTTCAGCAAAAGCTCTATGAAACCCAGTGGAGTTCCACAAGCGGCGGTGTTGTGGTACATCACACTGCTGGCACTGATTCTTAGCACCAGGTGCTTGTCCCTCACTGTAAAATCAGCATGAACAGTACCACGTGGCACGCCAATGGACACTGCTTCTTTCTTCGGCAGATTTTCTACTCAAGTGGCAGCTTCCTCACCACAAACGGCAGCTTTCTCAATGAGAGCGGAAACAGACCTGCCACGACCGCCCGCACTGAGAATTCTGGCCAGAAGGCAGTCTAACACTTGACTTTCTCACTCACTGCAACTTATCATTGCCGAGCTGCGAATGAGAAAGCAGAGTGGGCAAAACTTCGCGATCTCCGACCGAGGAGCAGAGATTATCTCACACCCCTAGTTTTAGCTGAAGTATGCCCTGCCGCCACCATACAGTTTGCAATTTGACTCCTTTGGGGTTTTTAAAAGTCTCACAATCCCTTGTATTGCATCAGTTAGCTCGGAAATATCAGCACGTTTAAATATTAAACATCCTGTAAATTAGCTAGATTAAGTATACCTGAGCATCCCTGGTGAATTCCTACTTGTGTTTAGAAATTGGCATGTGCAGTGCAGGGCTTTCCTAACCAGCATTTCATTGCAGAAAAGTTCTGGGGTAGTTATGAAGGATTTTCGCGTCATGCTTACATTGGTCCAGTTGAATATTGTTAAATTCCTTTGCAAATAGGTGTTTTTGGAAGGAGAGCTCACGATCTGAGTTTCTGTTTAAAATGGAATCTCATTTCTTTATTTACAGTTCCTTTTCCTTGCCCAAAGCCGCCTATGAACAAAGGTGTATGTATCTGTTCTCCCTCTGCCCTGATTCACTCTTTCCAGGAATCCTGCCCTGAAAAGGAGTCTACGCAGAAATAAAGAGTCCGAACATGTAGCAATACATTTACGAAGTAGTAATAAATAGAAAGCCATTATAATGTAAATGCAATTCATATGTTATTAACAAACATGAGGATCCAACATCTCTAACTCTGTCTGTCTCCCCATTCAAGAGCCAGACTGGGGAACCAGTAGCAGCCCTGGCAAAAATGCTCACATTATCACACTCTCTCTCTTTCCGCCCAGCCAGCCATCCATCCATCCATCCATCCATCCATCCATCCATCCATCCATCCATCCATCCATCTATCCATCCATCCATCCATCCATCCATCCATCCATCCATCCATCCATCCATCCTTCCATCCATCCATCCATCCATCCATACATCCATCCATACATCCATCCATCCATCCATCCATTCATACATATATACATACATCTCTCTCCTGACCTGGCCCTTTTTGCAGAGTCTTTCCCAAACTTTTTGCCTTCCTCCTTTATTTTTGCTGACCTGATTTTGTTGGTTTTATGACTCTGGGCTCTTTACCACTGCTGATCAGTGCTAAAGTGCATGTGCTCTCTCTTGTAAACTTGGTAAGATTGGCCTATACCAGTTTGACATATTTAATTTACCTGTCAGTCCCTTTTACTGATAAGCGTGGCTCAAATCCACCCGAGTGACTTACCGCACTCACCTATAGTCGCTATATAGGAAGTCAGCCGGACAGTGGAGAAGAATGAACAAAAGTCTTTATTAGGCCAAATAACACTCATATGAGAGGGCCCTGTCCGACCTCACTCCTAGGAGTGCGAACGAGAGGACTGACTCTCTGCATCACAGCAATACATTATAATGCAATACAGTTAGTAAGGGTACGCCCCTTGTGGAAAGTTACCGAGCCTCAGACCAGCGAACAATGCTCTCATACAGCAGGCATCTGCACCTGCGAGGGATACATTATTATCTCTACTCAAGGCCATGGAGCCGGGCTTCGGTGTCTCTGGGCATGAGAACATTACTGATAAAGAGACTTGTTAGTTTCGGCCACAGCAAGCTGAGAAACGAAAACTGCTGTCTTAGTACATTTCTGTATTCCTGCGGGAGGGGCATATGAGCGAGCAGGGCCCGCAGGCACAGAGGGTTACACAAAATGGTGGCACACAGGCTAAGCTAAGAAACTAATATGGTCACACATACATTTTAGCATAAGCAAGGAGCAAGGATATTAATTCAGCATAGATGCATATACGAACTTCATTAGTTAGCCCTATGATGCTAACTCGCACATCATCACAAGGCAATTAGGGTAACGAAAAGTGAATTCTATCATTACAATGGTATCCATATACCCAAGGCCTGTAAATTAACTGCTGCTAGTGGGCCTGCAGTGCTGCTTGTGCCATCCAAACCTGTCTCATGGGCTGCGCGTCCAGTTACTTCTGCAGTGACATGGCACTGAAAGTGTTTGCCACATCTGAAATTCCCTTTTTAACTACAAATAGGTCACCCCTAAGGTAGGTCCTAGGTTGCCCTATGGGCAGGGTACTGTGTAGGTAAATGGTAGGATATGTGCCTTTACTGTGTGGCATGTCCTGGTAGTGACATACAGCCTATTTGGTTTCTCACTGCTGTGTGGCAGCCCTCTCATACGTTTTCATTAGGAATTCAATGATATGTGCTTCAGTGGTAAATCCTTATATGGATGGGGTAGTGTGGCCATGTTTTGTATGTTTGGAATAGTAGTGATAAATCCTGCTTTTTAGTATTAGTACTATTTGAGAAATGCCACTATTAGAAGTGTGCTTTTTGTGTGCTTATGACTCTTTCTGCCCAGCCAGGTTGTGCATTCACTATCTGGTTTAGAATGGCAGGAGAAGGGGATGTGCATTCACTCTAGATAGTCACTAGGGGGGTTAAGGTGTGTTCTGCATTTCCTGGGAGACTCAGCGCTAGGCTGAATAGACCTTGGTTGCATCTAGATTGGTGGAAGGAGTCGCAATTGCACCTGAATAGGTCAGGGTCAGACTGATTTGCATATAGACTGATTTGCATATAGCCATGTCTGAACTGGGGTGGCAGAGTGGGCTAAAGAACGGTGATGGATTAAACCCAGATCTTTTGACTGGGTGTGAGTGTTTGATTGATTCAGATGCTCCATCCATCACCACCCCCTTTTGTACCGCTTTTTGCGAATTGTAGCGTTTGTGACTAAAAATCAGTTTCGTATATATTTCGTATATATGCCCTTAAGTGCCTGACCTTCACAATGCTGTCTCCGCCCCCCTGCAGTGTGTCAGGGCCCAGGGCTTGGGCTGTGAATAGGGGTATTGTGCCCTTCTAAGAAGTGTTTGAAGTGCCTCCAGAACAAAGACTTCTGGGGTCTGTGGTCTAAGTACAGGGGCTGTGACACCATATTTATTAGACACTGCGTGGGACTTGTAACCAGATGCTGCTGGCTCTACATTCTGCACCAGAAGATTTCTTTGCATTGTTGTTCTGACCTACTGGAAGGACTGTATCTTTTCCCTGTGTGCTGGTCTGTTGCCTGCTGTCGTGCCCGCAGTGCTCTAAATGCAGCTCAGCGCAAGGTGAGCACTGTTTCTGCTCTTGGCTGTTTTCCGTCTAGCTGGGGCTTCACTACTTTTCCTGTTAAAGGAGCAGCACGAGGACCGCTATGGCAGGAAAAGTAAGGTTGGACCACTTTGCCCCCTGCGAGCTGCTTCTGGTTGAACTTTTCCTGAGCACGTGGGGGGAGCTTTCTACTTTGTACACAGTCAGCGCGTTTGAGTGCTTTATTGTGTCCGCAAGCGTGTAGATGGCTACCTTGTTCTCCCCTGTGGTGACATGCACGGCGAGAAGTACATCGGTGGCAGCAAGCGGTAGGCTTCGACATGGATGGAGCCACAGTAGACTCGTTACTGAGGCCACTGGGGAGCCATCAGTGATGTCAGCGCCACTTTCCTGCAGCGAGACTCGTTGCCGGGTAACCAGAGGCGGGCCAGGCCCTCGAGGTACAGTTAGCCCGGCCTCACCCACAGAGCATTGCCATAGGACTCCGTTCTGGTGCTTCACAAGCTACAAGAGTGGGTCCCCACAAATCTGAGGAACTAACTGGTTACTCCGGGAGCAAAGTGGGTGAGTCGGGGACCGTGGAGGTTGGTAGCCTTTCAGCGCTCCTACAGGGGTGGCTCTGCAATGGTGAAGAAGGCCAGTGGGCACCAGGGAAATATGGAGGCTTCTGCCCAATCTGCATATCGGCCTCCTGGTAACAAGCCACTACTTGGGTAATAGCTATGCCGGTCATACACGGGTAGCAACTGTTGATTAATACCAAGGCAGACCCTACAGTGTACAAGTGCCCACCCCTATTGTGCCGTACATGGGGGAACGTATTCTGTGAGAGCTGCTTTCCCAACTTGATAAGATGCAAAATTGCAGCAGCTGCCTCGGCCATTCTCCTAGGAGGATCAAGGAAGGCTTCCTCTGAGGTGAGGGTTCCCTCCCCCTTTCTTTATACATGTACCTGGGGAAGCATTGGCTATTGTTGGAGAGAGTCCAGCACAGTGCCTCCAGTTAGGACCTGGCTGCCTGGGCAAAAACATTACTGGGAGTACCATAATCCCAGTTATAGATGCAAAGATGCTGCTGTACCCAGACTCCCTGTGAGGAGTATCATGTAACATGTAGGATGAGTGCAGGAGGGCTGTCATAGGTTTCAGCTGCATTTCATTCCCTAATTTTTGTATATGTATCGTTTTATTTCCTATCCCTAACCTGCATTTCACGCGCAGATGTAGTGTTGCATACTGTAGTGGTGTTTTGCATGGACAGTAATTGTGATTCATGTTCATGTTCCCTTACATGCTGAATTTCATGTCTCTAGGTGTAGGTTGTTTTATACCTTACCACGAAAGGATAATGAGTATTATTTCATAGTATACGTGATATGTTATAAACAGTGCCTGATGGCACAGTGATTATGATCTAAGGGGCATATGTATCAACATCCGTGTTTGTGATTCTCAAATAGCGATTTTTTAGGAATCGCTATTTGAGAATTGCAAAACGGAATATATTCAAAACATCACAAATATTTAGCGATTTCTTAGTATTCCTTAATTCCGATTAACAAATTGCAAAATCGCAATTAAGGAATACTTTCCCATACATTTCTATGGGCCAGAATGCCCATAAGAATGAATGGGAAATCATTCTCAATTTGCGATTTGCAATTTGAAAATCGCAAATTGAGAATCATTTCAAGGGTGCAAGGGTGTCATAAGGACACCCTGACGCATCCCTGAAATGAGCATGTGTGCGCATATGGCTCACTTACATTCCCTAAGGGCATGTATGTCCCCCACATGGCACTTTGAAACATGCCAAAAAGTACATTATTGACAGAAATCGCATATTAGCACCAACTTGAAGTTTACTCCATTTGACAGATAATGTGCAAGCCCAAATGTATCTACAACTGTAGCTAAACAAGTCAATGGTTACCTAGTACCTATACTGTTCAGATCTGAATTAAAAGAGAATACGCCGTCTTTTTCCTAAACAGCCTATTCTCTAGCATGTATTGCTGATTGATTAGTGCTTGTTGCTTCAAAAATAACATCATATTGAGTGCTAAAACCAATACCCTTTGCTTAAATGCCTAATTACAAGTAATGGACTGGAAGAAAAATCCTTTACACACTGCCGCCACTGACTTTATGTTAGAACTGATTAGGGATCCAATTCAACTTATACATTGTACATCTAGTTGACGATTCACGAAGTATAATGCAAATTGTAACAGCAGTGCTTCAACCCTGAGTGCTTGTTGTAAATCAAGGAGCTTATCTAATATGTTACCCTCAATACGGTCAGAGCTAGGAAACATCTCCAGCTGTAGGCTAGGACCCCCATCCTGCCTGTCATGGCCCACTCAGGCACACCTAGTCTCTCTATTGTGTGGTTGTCTGGGAGGAATACACAAAAGTCACTCGCACCTAGTCATATGACCCAGGAACAAACTACAGGCATCATATGTATGGGGCACAAATGCGAACTGTCTAATAGTGGCATTTTCAAAATAGAGACTTTACCCTTAAAGAGGATTTTAAATTAGAATTCCTCAGACACCAAACTCAACATATCCCGCTGCTGCCAAGTAAAGTTTAGTACTTTGATGAATGTAATATGGTAACCCAATGGGAGAGATAGGCCTCACAGTAGTGAAAAATGAATTTATGGGTCTTTATTACCAGGACATGTAAAACTTAAAAGTACATTTCCAACTTTTTAATTACAATGCACCCTGCCATATGGGTTGTTTATGACCTACCTTAGAGGGGACTTATATTTATTAAAATGGAGTTTTAGGCTTCGGAATGCAGCTATGGTGCCAAGTTGTATTGGCAGTTTGAAATGGCTAGCTGACTGCAATGACAGGCCTAGGACATGTTTTAAAGGGCTACAATACCTGCTGCAGCCCCTATAATTTATAAGCGCTGGGTGTGTAGTCCACCATTTTACTAGAGACTTGTAAGTAAATGTAATATGCCAATCAAGTGTGAGCTAAATTTACCACGTTTCAGGGAGTGAGCACAACGACTTTAACACTACCCAACAGTGGTAAAGTGCACAGAACCCTTAGGCCAACTAAAACAAACTCAAAAAAATAGTTTGGGGGTGACCCTCCATAGATGTAATTTAACATCATGAATGATGTATATGTGAGGTCATAAGCAGTACATGGCGGGGTACAAGTTATACTTAGCTCAATAAACTATGACTGCTGAATCTCAGCATTTTTGTTTGATTTAAAACAATAATTTTTAAACTATTACTGGGCCTATTTCAAACCTCACATTAACTTTTTCCGGTAAATTTCTAGGCGTTTTTTAAAATAAGCTAATATGTTAACTACACCTTACCTAACTATAATGTCACGTTAATCTTTGTTTTTTCTAAATTAATATAAACGTCCTGGTTGTGGCTTTTTGAATAGTAAAGATTTAAACACATATAGCACCAATAAAGCATGGGAAAAGGAGCACACACTTGTTTATGCACAAACAAGCTAAACCTCAACAGGTAGCATTAGTGCTAGCTGCCACTACTCTAGAGCACCTTTGAGTTTTCATGTTTGATGACCTCAAAGCGGGTAGAAATATGATAAGGCATCAGAGGGAAAAGCAGTAGTAAAGCAAGCACAGCACAGAGTTGTTATACAATTGTACAATCCACACATCAGTTGCAGAGCTCCTGATGTTCTGTTGTAACATTTGAAGTAAACTGCAATATATGACCAGTTTCACCCTTTGCAGTAACAAAGATAGCAAAAGTGTCTTTGTAAATAAAAAGTACTAATGCAGATATGTATTAAAATTGAGAAATATGTTTGTAAATGATAATAAAGACAGAAAGGACCCCTTGAAAAAGACTGAAGGGTGTTAGTGGTATTGACACATTCTCCCTTCCGTAACTGAGGTTCACATAGGAATGCACCAATGCTTTGCGGTCATTGCTTTGGTCAAACTCCTAAGAGCATTCACTAAATGGAATCTATTTGATTCATGGAGCTATCACTGTGTCTGTGTGTAGGCTGCTGGCATTGGGTAAGGGTGCAGTCACAGGCAGAAGTCTGAACAGCGGTAACCTGGTATCCCTTCACAATAGACATCAACCATCAACTGCAGTACCTCCAGCCATTCCCGTATGCCAACGACACCTCCCCTTTATTTTGGTGATATTTTTTTTCCACTGAGTGCCAGCACATGCAATGCCCATAAAAGATGCCCAAGCAGGCATATATCACCCCTGGAAATCCAAAGGTAATTGGATATGTTGTGTGTTATTGATTGTTTTGAGCCTTGGACAGCAAGCGTTTGGAGATACTAACTCCGTCGCATGGATTGTTTTTCTCGCATTAATCAAGCTAAGCAGAAACGCTTAATGAGTTGTTGTCTCTCCTGCTCTCAGTCAAAGCTCATTGGCGTGACCTCCAAAGGCGGGTTCAGTGACCCACTCAAAAGAGAGCTGCGTCTGTGTCGAGTGGCACTGCAGGCGCTGGTTGGCAGCAGGTGAGGTCCTTGAACAGGCAATTTAGCTCTCTTCTCCCTAGAGGAGCAGCACATTAGCCGTGTAATGCATTTAGCCCCCACCAGCTGGAGCTTGTGTTCTTAATTACATTCTTCAAAGTGTGTCTTCCAGTTGGCATCACAATCTTCGGCTGCCATCTGAGTTCAGATGACAGCAGCATCTAGTTCCGATGATTTCACAGGCGTACCATGGCACTGTAAACACATATTTGTGGAAGGTCAGTGGGTACCTGCCAGGAGCATGAATCAAAATTTGCTCATGTTCGAGATGGTACCCAAATGAAGAGGCCATACAGAACACTGCAGCCAGACTCATCCTCGTCCTTCCCCGAATAACCCACATCACACCCCACCTCAGGAAACCCCACTGGCTCCTCGTCCTTAAGAGATGCCAATTCCAGCTACTGACCCACTCACACAAGGCTCTGCACAACCAGGGGCCTGCCCACATTAACCACTGTCTTCCACCAACTGTCAGGGTCGGACTGGCTATAGTGGACATCAGCATTTCTCCGGGAGGCTGGAAGGGTGGGGGGCTGGTTTTGTAGCAATGGGAGCCTATTTTGTAACTGTGGGCTGGATTTGCATTAGTGCTACAATTTTTGCTCCGAGTAACAAAAGCAGCAGTGCTTTGCACTTGCAGCCCCCCGGAGCTGATCCAAAAAAATTACCAGGGTTGATTTGGGTTTCCAGAACGGCCTTGCCAAGCATCAAGAAGGCAACGGTCTTCCTCCCCTTCACTTTTCCATACTGCCCATATGCACCAAAGCAGAAATGGAGGACACTTCTTCTCCCAAATCGCAGAAAAGACCTGGAACAGACTGCACATGCACCTCCGGACCATCACCTCACTTCCTGAATGCCGAATGGCCCTCAAGACCTGGCTTTTCAAACTCTGAAACCTGCAAGCTATGGAAATTCTATTGGGTGATCAACCACTCTTTATAAACCTAGATTGATTGATTTAAGTGGTCAATACTGGCAGTTCCTGCTTTAGGCAGGTCATTCCTAGATCACAGGACATTTACAAATTCTTATAGACCTTTGGTCTTCTATCCATTGCTGTATTACTGCACCGTGCAATATTTCCATATACTTAGAGGAGTGATTGTATAACATCTTCACTTGGCACCAAGAGGCCAAACAATTTGCTGATGCTGTGATATAAGAAAACAGCAAACCATACCTTGTTCTTGCATCATTGTAGCATAGTTGATGGTCTAAAGGCTAAGAGGCTAGGTATAAGTAAACTGTGGTCCGTGTAGGTAGTGTGATATGGTCTGTGGATGCTGTAGACAAATACACCAGTATTTGATGCTACACTTACTCACCACTTTGAAATTGTTTTATCCCCCTGTACCGCAATTTCCTCTGCCAAAGTTGTGCGGGTTTATGAGTTACATAACCAGCATTATTACGTACTATGTTACACCTGGTCATTGCATAAACATTGAGTGTAGGACTCTCTCCCTGACACATAGAGCTACTTGGGATGAAGGTTTCATACTATCGCATGAAGATTGAGGGCACAAACCAGAAAAGGAGGTACCTGTGCATAATGCACCCGGTGTTGGTAATCTTGCTAAGATTTCATCATGGTGAGCCAATATCGACTGTTGCTTTTCTCAGATGGTCAAGGACTGGCTTTTTAAGTGGGCCTTGGCTAGTTGTTAAGTTTGGGTGAATGTACTTTTCCTCGCTCCAGCTTTCAAACCACCTTTAATTGCATAAAGGGCAGAATATGTTTTTTTTTAAACAAACCATAACATATCAACACATCAGTATCTTTCCATTAACTAAAGGTGCACTAGACACCTCCTGAGATCTCAGTTTGCACTCTCATTTGTGAACTCTTTAAGTAAAATCTTTCCAGTAAACACTAAGCAGGTAGTGGAGGCAACGGAAAATAAGCGAGAATAAAACAAACTGAGCAAATCTGTATTGAAACACCTCCTTTCTTGAACAACTACTCTACAAAGTCTACAGACTAAAACAGTAAGTTAAAATGTATTTATCATGAAAAGTTTTCCAAAATCCTGTCTCCAGGTTTGCTGGCCAACAAACAACACTGGCCGTGGCGATCTGTTTGTGGAGTGACGATGCATAGCTGTGCGCACACACCATCACAATGACAGAGTGGGCACATTTTCCCAGGAAAAACGCAAAAATAGCATGAAACTACCCCCAAACCGATATGTCAACACATCAACACTCTTTTTTGTATGCAAATGAAGCATTTAGAGAATTTGACAACTATCTTATGGTTCCCAAAACCAAGGTTGTCACCATTCGCTTTTGCTACATCTGTGTATTTCGTTGTTAAATGGAGGCACCCAACTTTATTTGTACCCTACACCAAAATAAGCAAACTTTGACAATGCTTTTCAGCACTAGCAGGCGACTGCTTGTGTCAAGATGCTAAGTACGCTCATGGCCAACAATATTTGAATGTGTCTTCTATTAATGAAAAGCTATCACAAGTAAGCCACCTATGTACCTGAATGCATTATGACGTGTGCACACATGTATAACGATGCATGTGATGTAAATAATTAATTTACTCTCTTAATTTCTATGCAGGTAAGTACTTAATCAATGATAACTCAATTAAAAGGAAAGAAAACAGAGTCCGTGGTGTTAGAGTTTCTAAGGGTTTTATTCCTCATAAAGGAATCAGGATATCATGTTCTGACCACCACAGGGGTGTCAGAAGGGATAGATGAGCGCGCTCTCGTTTATTGATATTACATAGCTTATATACTTGATTTACATCATAAGTTTCAATGTGAGAGGCGTAACAGCTGAGAGAAGACAAGATAACAGTATACACGTGGTACCAATACATCATCAAGAGGCGTAAACTAGGCGTGAACTAGAGGTGTGTGCTAGAAACGTCACTGACAGGTGACGCAAGTGGGTGGCACCAAGGGGTGGTGCTAACAGAATGTTGCAATGTCAGCAGAAATCGGAAGCTTGGATGCGCGCGCAGCTGCATGACGTGTGACTGACGGGGTGCAGGGGTCTTGACATTTATACTGACGGAAAGAGACAGAAGTCTGGCATGTCAGATCAACTTGTACTTCTATCATATCTGATATCTGATGTTTAGGAACTATACTATCTGGGCGGAAAGGTCTCTAGGGTAGAAGCTATTCTATGCTAACTGTGAATGCGTGTATAAGCGCCTGAGTGTCTACATGTGAAGCGTGGGGGCACGGGGCCTTCCATGGAAGCATGGCAACGGAGGCTATGAATTACTTGTACTAAGACAGATCGGCCTTTTGGCTCTGCAGCTGGAGAGGATGTTTACAGGATCTAGTAGGCAGGAATGTATTCTCGGGGAGCGGAACAGATAACTCGAAGGTTATAGTCAGTCTTGGCAGAAAGCAGGCTTGAGCTGAGCGCGAGGGGCCGCGCTGAATATAGGACATAGTTCATGAGTACAGAGGTAGCCTGGGCAGAGCCAGGAGCCACAAAAAGAGGTTCAGATGGCAGGAATTCAGGGCCTACTCTGGTTAGAGCAGGAAAAAGTGAAAAGTGTACTACAAAAAGACGTTGGCATAGCATACTTAGGAACGGACTATATAATCCATTCATGGTACGTCTGAAAGAGGACAAGTTGACGGTGGACGCAAATGTATTTGCGTCTTCATAACTGGCACAGGAGGGAAGTTACATGCACTTTAAGCTGGTACATGGAGTCGGTGGGGTACGCGCTAGGGAACACAACATGGCCAAAATTTAATTTTCCTCATTCCCTCCTTGTTCCCTACGGACCCTTCATGAAATATCGATCCTCATGAATCGATCAGTCTGTTCTTGTAACATCATTTGTTCTTCTTTCTTTCGGTTACGTTTTGAGTGAAAACTGGAATGTTCAATGCAAGAAGTGGCACACAGTCCACAGATCGCTGGCCCACACTGTAGGCACAAGCAGCAACTGAATACTAGTACTAGGCCAATGCCTAGGAAGGATAGGATTTTCCATCCCCAAGCTGTTAACGTTGTCCAGAACCAACCGGACCAAGTCCAGGTGCCTGGATTCTGATGTATCTGATTTGCAATTTTATGAAGACGGGTGATAGCTTGATATACAGATGGTGCATTCTGTGGAATGAAATCACAGCAGCTTGACCCGATGACCTTACAAGCTCCACCTCTATCTGCCAAGATGACGTCAATTACAAGACGATTCTGAAGGACAACAACCCGCATAGCGGACTGCTCCTCTGTTAAGTTACCTAAGGCGGAGGTAGTCTCATTTACTACAGCTTCAAGTGTTCTAGTTAATCTGCGTATTAATTTACTATTCTGGACAGGGCCTAAGAAGAAAAAGAACCCTTTATTAAAATCAGTGTACTGTTCCCATGCCGTTTCTGTGTAGTCGACAAGGGGGGCATCTCTTCTGGGTCTATTCTTTACTAGATTACTATTTCTGTGGTAATCAGAAGGAGCTAGAAAAACGGGTGGCAGAAGGAATGCAATGTAACAGGTACCATCCCAATCTGGAGGTAGACGAATGTATGCGGTATGACCACAAACAAAGTAAGAATGACTGATAGCTTTGAAAGATGACTTTCCATCATCACCGAATTCGACCACAGTAGTGCATTTACTATGACCTAAGTGTACTGAACCTTTCTTCTTGATACATAATTCACCAGTGACTGGCAGTACTGACATAATAGGTAAAACTGGTGCGGCTTCGGATTCGACAGTAAGAATCATAAGGCTAATTGTGTAATTACCTAATCCATATACTTCATTTTCTAGATCAGTTCCTATTCTAATGGGGAGTCCCTCCTTATCCGGGTAACAGACGTCTAGTAGGACCAAGTTCAGGTTTCCCCAAACCCAACCCCCATCGAAAACAGCAATATCGGGATCTAGAGAATTAATTATCTTAAACCATGCTCCGCAGGAGCCATTGTGAGTGAACGGATACGGAAAGAGAGGCAGTGCTCCCTTGTAATTCTGGTAGGGAGGGAGTCGGCCACATATCCAGCAATTTGTAGCATTGTTAGTTTGATGAGAATGATGTAACATACTAATGAATGTATTGTTGCGCAGCGCAAGTCTGTAGGAAAGCTCATGAGGAGGTAACTCACTAAAAGTGTGTTCAGCAGAGACATTGTAAGCAGATTGTTCACGCTTGAAGATAGGATAGTATATCGATAACAAGATACTAGCAATGATTATTAATATACTGAGAATGAACATGATTATTAGTGTCACTATGCAGTGACTACGAAGTGATTTGCAATATGTTCTTTTCTTTTCCTCTCTCTCTCTAACTCGATCTAGGGGATACATGTCAGAAACTATTTAACCGATTCACCTAGGGGAGGACTTAAACAATTAAACTGTCTGACTTGCTAGATCGTAACTTCATACGATATTGTTCTTGAGGAGTTTTTTCTCGTTTGCATTCGGAAAAGTCTTTGTCATCAGAGTCTTTGGTGGGGGTGGGTGTGTCTTGTTCCGGTTTCAGTCCTGGGAATGTTTTGATATGGCTTAGGTGGACCCACCCCTTTCTTCCTTCCAATTTGACTGCGGTCTTTGTTGTTAGAAGAACGGTCTTCGGAGACTTCCAGCGGGGCTCCAACGGACTTTTCCTGTCGAAGTTTCGGACTAAAACAACGTCACCGGGGCGGACATCATGCTCCTTTACATCGGTGTTGTCAGGGAAGGCAGCGGCAACCTGTGAACGACATGATTGGAGTGCAGACATCAAGGAGGCAAGGTAATCTGTCAACATATTAGAATCAACATCGGTTATCTTTTTAGGGATGGGCGTCCCCCACATATTCGGTGGTCTTCCAAAGACCACTTCGTACGGAGATAGCCCTGATCTCGAATGGGCGACCATTCTCATATAGAATAGTGCCACCGGCAGGGCGACTATCCAGTCGACCCCTTTGTCCTGACATATTTTGGCAAGGCGAATCTTTAATGTCTGATTATGCCTTTCTACAAGGCCTGCTGCTTCTGGATGTCGGACACAATGGAACTTCCACTGGTATCCCAATAACAAGGAAACTTCTTTCATTAGGGCAGACGAGAATGGCTGACCGTTATCTGAGTACACAACACGAGGCAAGCCGTACCGTGGGAAAAATTCACGAACCAACTGTTTGGCAGTGGTCGGAGCAGTGTAATCTGGGACTGGATATGCTTCGGTCCAGCGGGACAGAGCACAGACAACTACGAGAACATATTTAAATCCTCGACAACGGTCCATCTGGATATAATCCATCTGGAGGACTTCAAAAGGGTGATCGGGAGGATGAAATCCACCTTGCTCTACAGGGACGCTTTTACCTGGATTGAACTGACAACAGATCATGCAAGTACGCACTTTCTGTTTTGCGGCTGCTCGTAAGTGTTTATTATTCCAGAGATTTTGCAAACTGTCTAGCATTGCTTTCTCTCCTAAATGGGCAGGACTATGTGCTGTATTTATCATGACTTGAACCATAGAGTCAGGGAGAAACCATGTAGATTTTCCCTTCGTCATCCAACCCTGATCTGTCTGGATCCCTCCTAGTTCGATCCATTTCTTTATTTCGTCTGCAGTAGCGTGTGTCTGAATGTCAATAACATCTAGGGTGGGATCTCGGACTGTCATGCAGTTTGTCGGATCTGTTGTCTTGGTCGTGTCAGCTGTCTGAGTGTGAGTCAGTGCTGTATGTTTTGCTGTCTTATCTGCCAGGTCGTTACCCTGGGAAACAGAATCTGTGGCTTTAGTATGTGCTTTACACTTCATGACTGATATGGCTGAAGGCAGATGTATTGCTTCTAACAGTGCTTGAATGAGAGGACCGTGCTGGATCTTGGCCCCATGAGAGGTCAGGAAACCTCGTTCCTGCCAGAGCATACCAAAGTCGTGTACGACTCCGAACGCATAACGGGAATCTGTGTATATGTTAACATTTCTGTTCTTTGCTAAAATACAGGCTCGGGTCAGAGCGATGAGCTCTGCCGCTTGAGCAGACAGTGTATCAATACGATGTGTTTCTTTAACTTCAGTTTCAGTGGTCACGGCATATGCGGCCACTAACTCTCCTGTACTTGTTCTCATGCATGAACCATCCACATAAAGTGTCAGGTCTGGATTTGTCAGTGGAACATCTGTTAAATCTCGCCTGGGCTTTGTTACTGCATTAATAATCTCTATACAATCATGTGGAGCTGTATCTGTCATAACTGTAGGTAACAATGTTGCTGGGTTCAAAATACTGCAGCGTCTGATTTCTATGTGTGGCTGGAATAATGTCAATTCGTAACCTGTCAATCGTGCTATAGTCAAGTGTTGAGTCTGGGTTCTGTTTAACAGAACCTCTACAGAATGTGGAACTTGTACTGTTAACTGATGACCTAAAACAATTGAATCGCTTTGTCTGATTGCTAACGCTGTTGCTGCTACTGACTTTAAGCATGCAGGGAGTGCCTGTGCTACTGAATCCAATGTACTTGAAAAATAAGCGCAAGGCTTATGTGAACCTGCTTGATCTTGAGTGAGGACAGACAATGCTGTACCATCACGTTCTGTAACAAAAAGTGTAAACGGTTTGCTGTAACATGGTGTCGCTAAAACTGGTGCTTGGCATAAAGCTTTCTTTAATTCCTCAAAGGCTTGTGTGTGTTCCTGAGTCCAAGGAAGGACAGTCGAAGTCGCTGCCTCCTGTGTCGTTAACTGGATGAGTGGTTTAGCTAGAAATGCATATTGAGGAATCCATTGTCTGCAGTACGAGGTGAGGCCTATGAAGGCCCGCACTTCTTTTTGTGACTGGGGTCGGGGCATGTTTACTATTAACTGAATGCGATCGGGAGTGAGCTGTCTCCCCACTTTGGACAGCAAGTGACCCAAGTACACAACTTGCTGAACACAGAATTGTAGCTTCGAAGGAGACACCTTGTGTCCCTTGTCGGCCAGAAAATGCAAAACTATCAGAGATGCTTGTTCACATTCGGGCTCACTTCGTGCGGTGATCAGCAGATCATCGACGTACTGTAGTAAAGCTGTATTAACTGGCATTTGAATACAATCTAGTTGTCTTTTCAGTGCTTGACTATAGATGCTGGGGCTTTCTGTAAATCCTTGAGGTGCGCGGGAAAATTTGAAACTTCGTCCATTTAAACTGAATCCGAAGAGATATTGGCTCTCCGGGTCAATGGGTACACTGAAGAAAGCGTTCTTGAGATCGATTACAGTAAAGAACGTTGCTTCTGAATCAATAGCAGTTAACAGGGTGGAGATATCGGGGACCACAGGATACTGTGGTACAATGCATTTGTTCAGTTCTCGAAGATCAATCACCAGCCGGTATACTGGCGGTGCATTGCGGTCTGTACGTTTAAGAATTGGAATGATAGGGGAATTACAGATATTGGAGTCGGTCTCTACGACCACTCCTTGGGCGATAAGCTCTTCAATTATTTTCAGTAAGGCCACTACAGCATCGGGTGGTAACTTGTATTGTCTGATTCTGGGTAGAACAACTCCTGTCTTGAGTGTAACACGGTATGGTGTGATATGCATACAACCTACATCAGCTGGGCCTTTTGCCCATAAGTGATCTGGTACATTTTTCAATCTGACATCAAAGTCACGTAGAACATAATGACCCTTGAAATCCCGTAGAAAGAGTCTGACTCCCTCCGGGGAACAGCAAATTATAGCTCCTAGAGCCTTTAGTGTTTTAATTCCTAACAGATTTTCGGGACATGATTTCGTAAGTAACAAATCTGTAACTCGAGATAATGGACCCACAGCTAGTGGTACTGGTTCTGATACTTCATTTACAATAGGCTGTCCTGAAAAACCAAGGGAAACATTCTGTGAGCCTGAGAGGGGTGCCCCTGGAACTTCATTATGACTTATAGTAGTGCGACTTGCCCCTGTATCAATTAAAAACTTTCTGTCTTTTCCTAATACGTGACTATGTACATATGGACCTTCTTGATCTACAGGAATTTCAATAAGAGGCAAATCACTTTCCCTCCCTAGGCTGTTTCATGTATAACGCTGATAGTCCGGATATGCCGACTGGGCATACTGGTACATTTGTTGTGAAACTTCTCTAGTTGCAGCAGCGGGCTGTGTCTGAGCATGCTGTGGCTGTGGTACTGCTACTGTCTGTACTGTATGGGACTGATCATGCATAGGCTGTGTATTCTGCATTGGCTGTTCGTTCTGTGAGGTCTGTTGATGACCCTGTTCATGTCTAGGCGGACGCGGTCTTTCTTTAGTTTTACCTGTCTCGATGTTATGTTTCAGGACTGGACATTCATGTACGTAGTGACCTGGCTGCTTGCAATAATTACATGTCCCTTTAACGGGAGCGGCAGAATGATTTGTCTGAGCCCCACCTTTTCTATGACCCTCGGCTGGAATTGTCTGAGCTACTAACATTTTCATTTTCGTGTCTTTCATACGTTTCTGTTCCTGCTCTTGTTCTTCCCTAATTCTATTCTGGTGATATTGTAACATTTGTAACATCTGTGATGGCGTATTTGCCTGCCAAGTACTTTCAACCTTGTACACTCTATTTTTAACCAGTGGTAGGGCGTTCTCTACTAATTTTGTTACAAAAAGGTGTGGATATGACTCGCTACTTGTTTTTAGGCCACTATTGATAATGAAACATTTCTCGAATCTTGAATAAAAGTCACTAGTATCTTCATCTTGTTTCTGTTTGCAGGACGAGATTGCGTCCCAATCTTCCTTTCTGGTTGTCAATAATCTTGGCAGAACCTGTACTATTAAACCTGGTAATGCTTTAGTCAGATCCCCAAGGCCTAACCCTGGGACTCGTTTCTTTTCTTCGTCTTCTATCTCCGCCCATGCTATCTTTGACTCTCCCACTTCCCAATCCTTTTCCTTTAATTTCTCGTAAATGCCCGTGGGCAACAGTACTTTTAACATTTTCATAATATCATCATACGTGTAATCTCCCATCAATAACATGTCTTTAAGCTCTCTGTGAAAACCTGCAGGGTCCTTATCATGGCACGGAACTAATTTCTTCATTTCTAGTAGTTCTAACTTAGTCAGTGGTGTGTGGACATACACACGTTTCAGGATACGATCCTCACCAATAACTGGATGTACTTCTCGTAAGGGATTCTGGCTTTCAATGCCGCCACCGCATTGCATGTGGTACATTTTTCTTTCTGGAGGCGGGGCGGGAACATATTCAGAACTCAGGAAGGTGTTATACTTACGTCGTTGTTCTAGAATTATTTGTATTAATTTGGTACTAAAACCTCTCCATCTATCCATGATTAGTGCTTCTAATGTTTCGTGTAAGGGACCTGGATCAGAATGATGGTTTCTGAACTTGATAAGGAGGTGCTGAATCATGTATACACCTGCTATTTTCTGCTCTTCCGGGGAAAGGTTCAAGAATGTCTGCACTAACGTGTCATCATTATATATGTCTGCGTTTTCGGCCCACAACACGGCCGACCGGGCTAGTTCCTGTTCATCCATAGAATTGAGTATATGATACCCTACTCGATCTCGAAGCCTTTTATCAGTTTCCTGGAACTGATGTTCAGAAGAATTCGGATTGGTTAAAGCGGAGAAAAGAACTCTCTTGCTCTCCGGACGGACACCTTTCCTAAGGTAGTTTCCCCTACCTAGATACGCTATGATATCTGTAGACTTTTCTGATGTTTCATCTTCATCTTCCTCCCCGGAGGAAGTTTTATCAGTTTCTTCCTGATGTGCAGTTAATACTGCCTTTCTAATTTTCTGGGACATAGTGGCTATGCTAGTCCCCTTGTCATGTTTTGCTTCTGCAATATTTTGGCCCCACTTGTTCAATGCGTCTAATTCACTCTGATCTGTCCCGGGCCTGTCTCGTTCCCTTATCACACAATTAATGAAGAATCGTAATATCTGTTTCTGAACGTCAACTTTCTGTTTATACATGGCAGCTTTAACACTGTCGGGGTCTTTCCCCGTCTGTATGAATTTGTATAGTCTGTCGAGAGCTTCCTGCATTCCTACACAGCATAGCAAGCTATCGGTGGCAGATCTTAAGCGCAGTGATGCTAATACCATTAGATCGTCTGTTCCGGGTACTGGATCATATCTGCAGAATGACATCCTATCTTTCAATGCCTCAAGCCGGGATGAGTAGGGAGACTGGAAAGGATTCTGAGTGTCCTTTAAATGCAATCTGTGTGTCGGTGGCGGGGTCTGTAGACCCGCTGTCGCACCTCCTGAGGCGGATGCTTGGGCATTATCTCTCCGTGGAGTCTGTATCTGGACTTGAATCTGTCTTTTAGTAAGATCAGGTAGTACTGGTTTCGGTAGGTCTGTCTTAAGAACGGGGGGTGGCGGAGCTGGCGGAGCGGGAGAGGTCTGTTGCGGTACCGGTGGAGCTGGATCTGGGGGCGTAGTGCCACCCCCATCCCTGTCAGTAGGCAGGGCACGAACAGGCAGATTGGTGTAAGCTGGTGCTACATCCTCTAGATATGAATTCAGGAATATGTCTTTAGTAGTTTTATGCATTACTTTAGTTGGAACTAATGGTGTCGGTAAGTTTTTCGGTATCTCTGATTCAGTTTCTGATGGGCCATCTGCTGCGAGGTACATACCGTTTACGAGATTATTTCGGGCACGGTCTATTTGTTCTGTTTTTACTCGGATCCCTTCAGTAACTAATTCGTTTTCTCGCTCTTTATCTGATTCTTTAAGTCTGTCTTCTCTACGGAGTGCTTTGTCAGCACGCTTACGTGATTCCTTACGCCAAAATTCTATGGCGTCCTTCTGAGACTGTCTAGCTTTCTTTTTCCATAATGCTTCTTCTACCCTCATGATGCACTCGGCATCCCACGTTCCGGTAACAGGCCATCTGTGTCTTTCGTCTAGGTGTTTGGTGTAATCGGCCCATAAATCTAGATATAATATGGCATCTATGCCGTGCTTTTGATACATAAAATTGCCTGGAGTGTCCCTAGGGGGGATAGGAATTTCTTCCTCTAGTAACCCTTTCCTAGTTCCAATCTGTTTTAACTTACTGAGGAACGGCATCCTGCTTACTTATTACTGAACGCTAGATCTTTATTCCTTAATACGAGTTGCTAGTTGATACAAGAAATACAATAATACACAGTAAAACAGTCACATTCATACCACAACATTAATCACATGAAAACATTGAAGACATAGCTAACTACCCCCTACACTGAATGTACCGCTCAACGGTACGGATACACTGCTGTAACAGTGCAGAAATTCGGAATCCTAGATATACTGCTAAACAGTACAGATACACTGCCTAAAAACAGTGCAGACCGGACTTGCGTACCCAAACCCGTCTAGATACGACCCAGCAATGGTACTCACCGGGAAGCACGGAAACAGAAGGCCTCGGAAAACTCGGCTGGACTCGACTCGGAACTTCGGAAAACTTCGGAAAACTTCGGAAAACTTCGGAAAACTGGTGGGCCTCTTCACACCTCGGACCTTGCTTCTTTCGGCTGGGCTCTGGTCGGGATCCTCCGCACTCCTCACCGCCTCGTCTGGGCACTGATCGCAGTCTTCGTCACCTCCGTGTGTCAGAGGGGGATGCAGGAAATCCTGCCAGTACACGTGTTGTCCGTCTAACTGATGGCAGGGGACACGGATTGCAACGCACCTTCCGGCGCGTGAGGTGGGGGAGGGGTCCCTGTTCGGGCGCCAAAATGATGTAAATAATTAATTTACTCTCTTAATTTCTATGCAGGTAAGTACTTAATCAATGATAACTCAATTAAAAGGAAAGAAAACAGAGTCCGTGGTGTTAGAGTTTCTAAGGGTTTTATTCCTCATAAAGGAATCAGGATATCATGTTCTGACCACCACAGGGGTGTCAGAAGGGATAGATGAGCGCGCTCTCGTTTATTGATATTACATAGCTTATATACTTGATTTACATCATAAGTTTCAATGTGAGAGGCGTAACAGCTGAGAGAAGACAAGATAACAGTATACACGTGGTACCAATACATCATCAAGAGGCGTAAACTAGGCGTGAACTAGAGGTGTGTGCTAGAAACGTCACTGACAGGTGACGCAAGTGGGTGGCACCAAGGGGTGGTGCTAACAGAATGTTGCAATGTCAGCAGAAATCGGAAGCTTGGATGCGCGCGCAGCTGCATGACGTGTGACTGACGGGGTGCAGGGGTCTTGACATTTATACTGACGGAAAGAGACAGAAGTCTGGCATGTCAGATCAACTTGTACTTCTATCATATCTGATATCTGATGTTTAGGAACTATACTGTCTGGGCGGAAAGGTCTCTAGGGTAGAAGCTATTCTATGCTAACTGTGAATGCGTGTATAAGCGCCTGAGTGTCTACATGTGAAGCGTGGGGGCACGGGGCCTTCCATGGAAGCATGGCAACGGAGGCTATGAATTACTTGTACTAAGACAGATCGGCCTTTTGGCTCTGCAGCTGGAGAGGATGTTTACAGGATCTAGTAGGCAGGAATGTATTCTCGGGGAGCGGAACAGATAACTCGAAGGTTATAGTCAGTCTTGGCAGAAAGCAGGCTTGAGCTGAGCGCGAGGGGCCGCGCTGAATATAGGACATAGTTCATGAGTACAGAGGTAGCCTGGGCAGAGCCAGGAGCCACAAAAAGAGGTTCAGATGGCAGGAATTCAGGGCCTACTCTGGTTAGAGCAGGAAAAAGTGAAAAGTGTACTACAAAAAGACGTTGGCATAGCATACTTAGGAACGGACTATATAATCCATTCATGGTACGTCTGAAAGAGGACAAGTTGACGGTGGACGCAAATGTATTTGCGTCTTCATAACTGGCACAGGAGGGAAGTTACATGCACTTTAAGCTGGTACATGGAGTCGGTGGGGTACGCGCTAGGGAACACAACATGGCCAAAATTTAATTTTCCTCACATGGCAGCCATTTTTAATGTACTGTTCTAACATGGCCTTGTTGTTCCAAACAACAAACACCCTTAGCCGACAAGCATTCAAGTCCTGCCAGTGTATTGGAAATCAATATACCATCATCGGCAAATAATAGAATTGGAATGTTTGCTTTATCAATTCTGGGCACATCTGACAGAGCAACATCAACGCAGCTTCTCGAATAATAATTTGATCTAATTTTTTCTATTATGCAACTGATAAAAAATAAATCTCTCCCTCTCTCTATGTATATTATATATATATATATATACACCACGTGACTCCTCTGGATCTCTCGGTGTTTCTCGCACACACGCAGCACACCAGCAAACAGGAAGGAGACGGACCACGTCACATCAGCAGAGTTGTTATTTATTTGTACAACAGAAAGCAGCTACGCGTTTCTGGCAAGATATGCCCTTGTTCACGCTGCAACAAGTACATCAAACTGAATGCTTTTTAAATGCAAATTACAAACAGTGACCACCCCTTCACAGTGACATGGTGAGTCATGTGACTTAATAGATATAGAAAACATACTACCACAGTCAGTGCCAGTACATCTAGTGGTAAATACCAAAACGACGAAAAACATCACTGGTTAAATACAGATATTGATACCAATAGACCATAATACATCACTGGTTAAATCCATAGATACAGATATACTTTCAGAGACCTGTCAATTATTTACTAGTAATCATATCTCATATCTCAATGTCATTGAGTACCTATTCAATAGTAGTGAATGACAGGAAAGTTCTCATATCTAAAATTCAGGCCTATTGGTGTTTCTGTCTGCGTACCCATGGTAGTATAATAAAGTGCTAAGTGAATAAGGTAAAGTGCAAAATTGTCAAAAGTGCATAAGAAGAGAAAGCTGTATCTAATAAAGTGCAATACCAATCATTATATCTAGTACGATAAGAATATATCTGATCACATTCGAATTATATGTGGGTTCTGATTACCTCGACATTTCATGTGTATATTTTTCGTACTTTAATAATAATAAATAGTATAAATAGTTAAAAAGGATCCTTGAACATCAAAATACACCCGGATTTGTGATAATCAATTGATGATATATATACAACCACATTTCAGTTTCCCTGGCATATATATACACATCTATATTACATATTTACAACCCACAACAATTCATGTATACTTTCTTTTAGTGTTCATGTCCACAATATTTATCATCTTATCAACCACTCATCAATGTAGAAAAGTAGAAAAATGGAAAAATAGTAGAAAAATAGAAAACTAGAAAAGTAGAAACATAGAAAAGTACAAAATATATATATAAATATATATATGTATATACATTAAATCTATATACACACATATATCCCTCAAATAATGTATACATTCAATATTACAGCAATAGGAAATACTATACATAATTATTTACAACCTCAGCATACAATGTGTACAGACCCACTCTCAACCTCAAAATAGGGAACCTAACTAAGAGGGAGATCAAAATTATTAGTGAACATGGGTCTGAAGCAGTCGACAGGAAATACAAATGGAAAGAAGATCATATTTACTACAGAAAATGGTGCATCTCATCTATATTGTTCAACCCATTTGGCCAACGTGTATCAAGCTCCAATATCATCCTTGTCTCTAGCTGTCTCAATAGTGACTCCCTATCTCCTCCTCTTTTCAAAGGTGGCACAGACCCTATCACAAAGTACTTTAAGCATGAAAGGTCTTTATTGTGCACTCTTTTAAAATGGCGTGCCACCGGGTAGGCAGGGTCACTATGCAAGATTGCGCGCAGATACTGCAAAATCCTGACATGCACCTGCAGCTTGGTGCTACCAACATATTTTAAGCCGCAAGTGCATGTCAGGACATACACAGCAAAATCTGTTTTGCAATTGAAATTGCCCATGATCTTTTTAGGTTCTGTAGAAAAGGGAGTAATATATTGTACAGTATTCTCACCAAATCTACAAGCGCGACAGCTGGAGCATTTGAAAAAACCCCTAGAAGGTTTTAACCAGGGGGTTTTGGCTTTCAATTCCGGGGCAGGTTTGTCCAATGCGGACCCCATGCTTTTGGCCCGTCTAAAGGTGATGGTGGGATTAGCTGGTAACCTGGTATTTAATATATGGTCACTTAACACTATAGGCCAATTCTTTTTAAAAATTGCTTTCAATTTCCTGTCTTCGCTGCTAAAGGCTGTAATCATTCTAGGACCCTCATGTAGAGTATCATGAATGATGTCGCTTTCTGACTCAGGTTGACGGGAAGGGAATAGACTTTCTCTAGATCTAGATTTAGATTTCTCCACCGCTTCCCTCAGAATTCTATCAGAGTAGCCCCTGGCTTTTAATCGTACCAACAATTCATCTAAGCATTGTTCAAAGTCAGTAGGGCAACTGCAGATTCTCTTTAATCTCAGAATCTCTCCATATATATATATATATATATATATATATATATATATATATATATATATACATATGAGTTACATAACGATCATTATTACGCACTATTGACAAAGGCACTTCCGCCAAAACGCATCTGTTGCTGTGAGGTCCGGTCAATAAATGAATTGAACTTGCCACTGGAGTCCGGTATTTCTTTCTGGTACCTGGAGTACGGTGAAGGAGTGGAGCACAAGATATATATATATATATACGGGGCATGACTCAGGAGAGGAATTTAGTATTGTATAACAAAGGTAGGAGTTCCCGTTCAAGACCCTGTTAGGTGCACGCTGCTTCTCTCACTCCACTATGTTTGAGATTTAGGCGTTCTAACCAAGGTTGGGGCTGCCCGTCATGTAGCGATTCAACACAACAGTGAATCAAGCAGGACTCACTGAGTCATATTCAAATTTGGCATCATTTTAGCAGATGCTCACCCACGCTTTTTGGACCCTGAAGGCCTTGTCATGTTAAAAGCCAATCGTTTTAGTCCACCGTATAAACAAACCAACAAGTGATTGCAATGTAGTATAGATATAAAAGAGATACATAAAGATTTACAGACTGCACTGTTTTTACAATCCTATACTTCAAAAAATGTTTTATCTTAGAAGTCCAATACTGTTCCAGATTGGAGGCCCAGGCAAGTAGGCCTGGCTTACATGTTGCATTTTTGTCCATGTCCTAGATGTGTGTCTAACAATTACTGACTGAATAGACATAAAGAGACTGCTCACAACTGTGACAAAAACATGGAAAATGGCGTATGAATCTTTGTCCTGATGAAAGCCCAGGACACCATGAGGGCCATAGGAAGGGGCTGAAACATGTTGACTCCATTCAAGGGTGTAGCCATAGTAATCTATCCCCATACTGCCCGATGTGAGTATTTTTAAGGATACTCCCCGTTAGGTCTAGAGCTTTACATAAAATGCTCCCTGGAAGATGGTTATCACCCTGGCTTTTAGGGACCAGGGTTCTACCCGATGATGAAGCACAACACCAACATGGTGTGTGAGTGTCTAAAATAAAAATATTTAATATTCCTACGGCGGACTAGGACAAGACCATCATTTTTAGAATAGCCACTGATCTCAGGGTGGTAGGATACCTTAATTCCCAAGAAGTCCTGCATTTATACATAGACTTGATGCTAACGGGTTACATTGTCATGTACCTCATTTTGAATTTACTTCGTAACCTTGGCCACCATAACAGTGTCTGATGTCTACTTTACCAAGACTATTGTCTTAGGTTGTTTTTATTTGCACTGGAAATATATAATATTGTAACTCCAACCCAGGTAATTCGGGAACTAGACAAAAATTGAGGTTAATCAAGGTTAAGTTCATAGCTAGTAATGGCCAGGTCAGTAAAGGGATCTGTTGATGTAATAGATAGATCTCTAAAATCTACACTAGTGGGCAGCAATTATTGTTGAACGCAGAGAGTTTATAGGGCCTGTGTTGCTCTGGGTGGCACAATTCGCGAGGAGGACTCTATCACTCTAATGGGCACTTTATAGCTTTGGCTGAGAAGAAAGAAGCTTTATCTACTGATGTCTCTCTTCATCTTCTCAGATACAGACGCATTGATAATGTACTAGAGCTGCAAGCAAGAGTAATTCTTTTGTTATCATGAATGCTTTGTTAACAGTGTTTAAAAAACAGTGTGTAGGAAGGATGGGGCAGTAGTACATGGTAAAGATTCCTAAAAATAATGAAGAGAGATGGGATCCAACCAATGCTAACATTTCAGACACACTGATAGGGATCTTGAATATGGGGATTCTCAAAATGTGAAGAGTGCATCAATGGCCTGCAAAGGTCAGCCATCTTTTTTAACCAAGGTCCTTTTGAATCAATGAATGCAAACATGGAAATAGGTAGGTCAGGACGAATATGACGAATAATATATTAATTCATGTAATTTCAGAAATACCTGAAATTACATCATTACACTGTTTTACGTAATTACACCGCGAGAAAAATGATAGCACAGGAGTGGGGGAATAAATGCAAAGAACTAGGATGGCTGTTTTTTTGCAGAAATTGCATTTTTCTTGTTATTTTTTCAGTGGAAAAAGTTTCCTGCCATCAAACAATTGATGCAAGAATATATTTTGCATTCTTATATGGTGCTAAATGACAGATTTGCATTTTATGTAAATGTCCCGAAATTTCTAGTAAGTGGACAAATCCAAATTAATGCAAGTTTCACACTCTCCTAGAAATAAGGCACAATCACTCACTTTTATCCTTGTGTGATGAAACTAGATCATGTGGCTCACTGGTTAGAGGAGGCAGACCCTGATGCGGGGGTCAGACCCGGGACCAGGGTTCAATTCCCGGCTTGGCGGGTCTTGAGCTCAAAAATGTCCACGGACTCGATAATTCTCTCCTCAGTGCCTACTCGAATCATGGGTTAACACTCTGCAACTCTGGGCAATAGCTTGCTTAATCTCCACAATGGCCCCAACAACGCTAGGATGCCTGGCTTCACCTTGGGGATGCCCAGTAGGGGTTATCTCGCAGGGAAAGCCAGGACGGGTTCCCAAAGCAAGCGCTAAGAGACCTGTCGGTGATTTGGCGCTATATAAATCAAAATTACCATAACATAACATAACATGTATCTGTAGATGTTTAACAATGAATAGGACTTACTAGCAATAATGAGTAGTAGGTTCCTTCTGAGCTATGGGTAACACTAGGTGTTGAAAGTTCTCCACACCTTTCAAGGTCCTGGGAAGGAAAGTTGTAGTGAGAGGTGGGCGTCAGTCAGTCGTCAGTCATCATGCCTCTGATTTAAGACGTTTTGTAGCATCACTACAAGGACCCTAATAACATAACTTGGTACAAAATTCACGCTGAAAGGCATAGTTCATAGCTCTAACCTATTTCCAAAACTGAGGAATTATTCTTGACTTGGTAGAAATGACTTAGCAAGAGTCACAATCACTTGAGCTTTAGAAGAAATTATTTTTGGAAGAAAGGTCTGAGACTGAGGATCAGTCGTTGTGTCCCTTACAGGCAGAAACAGGAGCCTGGCCTCTCAATGTCTCAAAAATGATCTTTATAGCTTCTGGTCGACAGAGTTTCTGAGGCAGAAATGTTGAGAATGCCATAGTGAGGGGAAGCTCTCATGATCTATTGGAATATCTGCTCCTGGTACAGTACCCAATCTGAGTAAGCAGAGTTAAATGGGGGAGTGAAGTAGATCAGAAGGAAGAGGACTTCAGTGCTGAGATGTAAATCCACAAAGAGGAGAGGAGAAGCACCAGGGCCAAAAATATATTTCAATTTATATGAAAATTCTTCTGCAGAACTTTTTTTGAAACGTTTACCGCGCACAAGTTTTGCAAAGGGCAAAATCACTGTAAATGTGTGGGGTAGCAAAGTGTTCTACCTTTGCAAACCGTCACTGGCAAAGTTATAATTTTGAAGTAAACAAGCTATTTGCTGTAGGCGCAGCGTTGAGGTCTTTGGCAACTGTGAGGAGCACTTTTACCAACACTGCCAGGGATTACAACCGTGTATGGCTTAACATTGTAGAAAATGTTGCTTCTTGCTACAGCTTACTCCAGCCTATTCTGATGTTTCTTGCCTGTGATGTGGGCATACCTCTGCCAACACCCTAGGTATGAACAGCCCATACCTATTTCATTGCTGCTGCGATACACGACTGACGAGGTAAAGTATGTACTCTTTAACAATCATAATATTAACACATTATTAAACCTACTAGCCTTCCAGACTCAGTGACTGCTTACTAAGCACGGAATAATGGATGCTACATCATCTTCGTAAACTTGACTACTCACACACACACAAAAAAGTACCTGTATGTACTGGCACGATTTTCTTCCTATAATCTCTCGGCACCAATACAGGAGAAGCTACTCACTACTCAGGCAGAAGATGTAGCCTTACGGCTTGAGCCGTCAACCTCAAAATCGTGAACTGAGTTCGAGTCTCGGCAACGACGCTCAACATCCTGTGATTCTGGGCAAATCAATTAATCTTCCCGTGCCTAACAAAAGTGAATGTGTCCATCTGTAACGAAACTGGTGCTCTTGTAAAGGGCTCTGATACCCGATGTCACGGGTCTAGTTTGCGCTATATAAAATTCTCTAACAAAAAAAGAGTGATTTGAAAAAGCTCAGCATGACAATGGATTGACCTCCCCCTTCACCTTAGAACCTCTCTGTCACTCTCTGGCTTCAGAAAGGGATTCAAGACCTGGCTCTTCGACAAAATGACCTGAGACCTCAGCGCCTGGAAACACCTTGGTGTGATTAGCAGCGCTATACAAGTACAGTCTGATTAATAATAGTATACCAACATCTCTCTTCAATGCCAAGTCAGAAACGCATTTTGTTTTAGGCAAAAAAAAGACAACTTTATAAAAATGTATTTTCTGTAATATTAAAATAGCATTTTCCTTTATTAGGCTATTAAACTAATATGAAAATGAATCCCTGAAATATTTTTCTAACAGCAATAAAGTTGAATTTACCATTACAGTGTGAATTTAGGTAATCTAGTGTTAGTCTGTGGGAGTAGCATGTTTGATACAGTGGAAATAGCATTTAGTCTTTTTCACAGTAAAGACATGTACAACATTAAATATATAAATGTCCTACTTTTAAATAGCATGCACCCTGCCCTGTGGGCATTAAGGCCCAACTAAGGGGTGACTTATAATTATTTTAAAAGGAAGGCCTTTCAAAAGGTATTGTTTTCCAGATTGAAAGGGCAGTTTTCACCCATTCTGTGTGAATTTTCCTGCTGTGCGGGTGTTTTAATGAGTGGGCGAGGTTCGGATGACCCCCGGCCGTCCTCTGCACATACCCAGCGTGATATCGAATAGCCAGGGGCCGTCCGTAGCATGCAAGGGGTTAAAAAGCCAGGCTACAGCAGCAGGCCTGGACATATGGTTTACCGTGCTACCGTAGTGGGTGGTACAATGAGGCTGTATCCCGCTGGTAGCATTTAATTCACAGAACCTTGGTACATGTAGTACCGTATACTAGGGTCTTATAAGTAAATAAAAAGTGACAATCAGATGTGTACAAGACTATACCATGATTAACAGGGCGAGCATAAGCAGTATACCACTAGTTATCAGGAGTAATGTAAACAGAGTTCGACAGCCCCGAAAAAATTGGGTTCCCTGAAAGGCAAACAATCCCATGCGAGCCGCGACTCTATAGGATGAGGATGTTTTCGACAGCAGGGTGTTATGATATTTATCAGGTTATATTTCAGTAGCTTGGTCGCCATTGCTGGGTTCATCTCCGGTTAGGATGCTCTAACACTTTTTTTTGCCTCTACTTGTTCTCAAGTCTGTTGCAACTGCACTGTATTCCGCCAGAATAGCATAATGCGGTTTAAAACGCAGCATGATACAGCTCCAAATAGGCGGGTTAAGCCAAGGAAATCAAAATGGCAAAACAAAAATTAAAATCTAATTACACTATAATTGTAGCCCTTAGATATCTGCTTCACAGCAAGGTACCCCTTTCAGACGAAAGAAATCATATTTTCAAATCACAAACTGGTGGATATTTAAGGGACGCTCTTACATCCACATAAGTTCTGTCTTTCTGTTGGGTAAGAACACAAATTAAGGAGAAAAACATGTTTATGAGCTGCACATTTTTATGGAAATGTTTTTCTGAACAGTAAGAATTTAGCCAGGGCTGCACTGTAGTGACTGCAGTGAATAAAGATAGGTTTAAAGCAGTAGGATCCCTATGCCAAGGATCTGCTAATTTAGAAGTTGTGAACAAAGGCGAGGACATTAGTGTGGCCTTCCAGCTCAGAGCTAGCAGTTGTCTCCTGCCCCCCAAGAGTTCAGGGAGCATCCAGAGATTCCACTCAGTCTTAGAGAACCTCACAGTGCTGGGAACCATGCACACTAAGCTTTCCCTGTGGTTGTATCCATGTCCTGTGCTCAACTTCCGGAAGACGAATTCTGGTAGCAGCAGTAGCTGCATGGGTTGGACAGGGAGCAGCATATGGACAGACAGACAGCGAGAGAGCACAGAGCAGAAGAGCATGCATCAGAGAGGAGCACACTCGAGGGGCACAAGGAACAGGAAAGAGAGCACAGGGGAAGAAGCACACCATGTATCTCACTCGAGAAGTTAGTGTTGCAAGTCTCACACTTAGGTGCACCGTCTGTCTCAAGGGTGCAAGTCTCACGCCCGGGGCAATATGCCACTGATTGAAGTGAAACTTAGAATTGAAGCAGAGACTCACTCATTAAGTGGTGGTATAACACCCTGTGTTTAGAGTGAGCCTCACACTGTGCACTACAGCCTCGCTCGCTGGTTGAGGGTATCACACCATGGGCCAGGGACTCTCATACTGGGTTTCAGATTCACTTTTTGCCGCCCTCTAGGATTATCGTCTTGGTACTGTGTACAATAGATACATAAAGTAGATAGATAGATAGATAGATAGATAGATAGATAGATAGATAGATAGATAGATAGATAGATAGATAGATAGATAGATAGATAGATAGATAGATTGATAGATAGATAGATAGATAGATAGATAGATAGATAGATAGATAGATAGATAGATAGATAGATAGACACAGACAGACAGATTGATAGATAGATAGAGACAGACAGACAGACAGACAGACAGACAGACAGACAGACAGATAGATAGATAGATAGATAGATAGATAGATAGATAGATAGATAGATAGATAGATAGATAGATAGAAAGATAGATAGACACACACATAGATAGATAGATACACACATAGATAGATAGATACAGACAGACAGACAGACAGAAAGTGAGATAGACAGACAGACAGATAGATAGACAGAAAGTGAGATAGATAGATAACCAGACAGTGAGACAGACAGTAAGACAGCAAGATAGATAGATAGATAGACAGTGAGATAGATAGACAGACAGTGAGATAGACAGTAAGACAGCGAGATAGATAGACACAGATAGGCAAAATAGATAGACACAGATAGATAGATAGATAGATAGATAGATAGATAGATAGATAGATAGATAGATAGATAGATAGATAGATAGATAGATAGATTGATAGATAGATTGATAGACAGATAGACACACATATATTGAACATATGCTCAGCATTGGCTCCCTCAGGTTGCCTTTGAACCCTAGTGCTCAGACACTCTTCTCCTGCTGTTTTCCTCCCAAATCGAAGTGTATCCCTTTTCTGAGTGAAATAGCGGCTCCCTTTGTTTTATTGGGAGCAATAGAGTCAGAGATGCAACTAGAGCCAACTTTTGGGAGGGGAGTGGGGGGGGGCAGGGGGTTGGCGGCTACTGAAAACTTCGGGGACAGGGGGTGACTCTGCCAGTAATATTCAGAGTGAAGATGCAGGGGCTCTGAGAAGGGGTTAACAACAAAGCCTCCTTAACAAGTAAATGGTCTTTTAAAGACCTGTGAAGTGCTGCAAGAAGACGGACGCTGGAGCAGCCGGCCTACAGCAGCTCAACAGGTGTGTGTGTGTGTGCCCGGGAAGTTGTCTGACCCGAGCTGACACACTCGACACGAGGGCTAATGCTCTTTGAGCCCAATGGGGGTTGCGCACCTGCAGAGAGCCATGGAGCGAGTGGTACCGAAAGCCCCACAAGCGGGTAGTATCCCCGCATTTTAAAGGCCTCCAATAGGCCAGCACTACATCCACTGTTTTCATATGTTCTATTTCAATAGAGAGTTTCTTTAAACAGAAGAACTGAGGTGGTAAAGGCCGGACTCGGAGTAGTCAACTGAAGAGAGATCGCCATATCCTTCCCAGCCTTCCACCACTGCCTCATGAACACCACAGACATCCTGTCTGGATCCCACTGCTTATCCTCTGCCCACACTTGAATACAGCTTCCAGTGCCACTGCCCCCAAAACAAGATCCCTGACGTGTAACCAGATGGCTAGGTGGGTTGGGTACCAGGTCCCAGCCCAGCCCTCCTATGAAGCAACATCTAGGAACCAGAGGACGCGAGATGAGGGGATCACACCGGCCTACAACGACCAAACACAGCCATGTAACACTGATGCTGCGAGTGCCTACATGTGATTTCCATGAGCAGTACCGGTATCTGGGGACAGTGAAACCTCATCACTTACAGGCTCGACCATCACCTGTGTCTGGAGACCGCCTGCATCCCAGAGGGACCACTCTTCCACAGCAGAGGGTCTCAGCAGCTCCCGTCCATCCTTTCCTTGGCACCCAGCTGCTCCCTTTTCCCTTTTCCATCTCTTTTGTCGCCAGTCACCTGCACGCTCATCCAATCAGAGGGAAGGTCAGAGCACTGCATCAGCTCTAATACCTTCAAGGGCGGGGGTATTTTCTTGCATTCCCAACACCGCGCATGTAAAACCCTGGGTTTAAAAACAAGGCCAAAGGGCAAACGCCAAACACAGGACTTGTTTTCCTGCCCGAGGCGTTCTGTGAGGCTCTTGAATTCCTTTCTTGTGTTAGGGGCGGTGACTAAGATCTTGGAATAAAAGGTCACTTTAACTCTGACGCAGACAGCCTGCTGCCCCCGTTGCCTTTTAGAATCTTTGGCCTCGGCTGAAGCATTAAAACTCACAAGAACATCCGCAGTCATTTTTCTGCAATCCTGTAGGTCCGAGTACAGCTTGTGGGCCGGATCCTAAACATTGCTTTTGAGCTCTGAAATCAAGCTATCAGCTGCCATCCCACGAATCCGAAACACTTGTCCTGCAGGAAAGAACTAAATTGTTCATCAAAGCTCTTAGCTGCTTTTCAGCACCTGTACTCGCCCCACCATTTCTTCCTGGTCATAACCCTATTCATTTCGGGATAGTTCAACCCGCTCTAGGCGTCCTGCCACCTTTGTAAGGAATGCTTTAATGTTTAGTAAAATCTTCTCAGAGGGTTGATAAATCTTTTCTAAACTTTGAGGCATAATTCGCATGTCGGTCCAGTGCAACTGCAAACTCTGCCATCTCCCGGCATAATTACGGTCCATTCTACCTATCTTATCTCACTTGATTTTTGTGAAAATCAGAAAAAAAATAGAAGCCATATTGATACATTAATTTTATGTTGGTACCCATACATTTAGCACTCAACCAGTGTGTTTATCGTCCTTTGCTAATGTGTAAGCATGGAGGAAATTATTGTAAGTAGCTCTATTTGCTCCTTTTATTTAACCATTTTTATTTTTGCTACCATGTGCTTGGTTCGCAAAGAAGAACTCCTGACTCAAGCCTTCAAGGAGCCAAGGGCTTACACTTGGACCTTGGGGTGGTCAGCTTGATTATCCAAGAAACATCAAAGGAGCGTCATAAGAATGAACTCTGAAAAAGAGCAAGAATGTAGCAACTATCACAGTCTCAATCAACTGTGAGGGGGACCTCTTTGGGTTGTTCGGAAAGCCCTCACTTACCAACCTGGTTGGTGACTTGCTTCATCATCGGGCCAACCCAGGAGTGGCCGAATGCCACCCTAGTGTGCTGCAACGCCAGATTACTGCGGAGCTGGGTTTTTTCTGAGTGTAGTGTGATTTTTGAGTGATTTTAAAAATGTACCAATTGTGTAAAAAAAAAATGTTAATAGTTTTGCCAAATGGACATGGATAAAAACAATAGTGTGAGATAAAGGACCAAAATTAAAAGTCCAGATTTATCCTATGTGTGGTCAACATGTTTCTGCCTCAGTGATATCGGTATATCAGGCGTTCGTCAGGACCAGTGAAAGAAAGTGAAGTCAATTAATTTTGTAAACCCCGGTGGTTAGGGCGCGCTAAGGCCCACCGTAGCCTGGGGTGCAAGTGTTAAAAGATTTTTTTTTTTCAAAAAACACTGTCTCAAGATTTTGATTTATTAGAGTAGAACCGAGTTTATTCTGTCAAACACAGACAAAAACAGACAGAAAAGACATAGAAAAACATAAAAAAAAATAGATGTATCCGTTGTCATAAGAGTAAAAACAACATGCTTGAGTGCTCTGGGAATGTGCTTATAGCCATTACAAACTCACAAGTGAACTGAGTGACCATGTGCACATACAGGATTAGCATTAACCCTGCGAGGCTACCGGGCCAACAGTCCCTGACAACCTTAGTAAGTTGGTTATAATACACAAGCGGGCAAAAGATAGTGACTAGTATGCCCATCTTATAGTTAGAAGCTATCATGTGTCGATACTAGAGGATGATTGGCTAAGTTGCCTAAAAGTTCATGGGCAAAAAATAAATCGGCAAGTATATAAAAGCGTCCTTACAGAGAGTGCTAATGCTTAGAGCACCATGGGTCTCGGGAGGGGGGTGGTAGCAAGATGGCACACCATGTAAATAAAGAATAAAATACCCGAATTGGCTGCTGAGTAGAAAACGAAATCGGTACTTATCTCACGATCGACGTATTCACCCCCTATATGCTAGGCACCCGCTGGGTACCCAAGCGAACCCACGTAATGAGTCCCTACCGCTGATTGGCCTCCCAATTTAAATAAGACACAGAAAAGAGCTGTAGGTGAGCCCATGTCTTCGTTTATGAGGGAAAGAGGCTCTCAAAGGAAGGCTATGAAAGGAACAAACGGATGTATGACATTATAACGCATGCTTTTACAACGCATGCTGTTACAACGCAGGTTTTACTACGCATACCATTACAACACATTACACTTTGGGGTGCTGGATAGTGAATAGTTTAATTTACTATTTCAACTCCAGTCCCCGTGGACACTAGGGAAGGTGTTGGATAGTAAATTAAACTTATTCCCTATCCTAGAGCCTCCCCCAGTGTAATGCGTTGTAAAGGTATGCGTAGTAAAACCTGCGTTGTAATAGCTTTGCGTCGTAAAAGTTTTGCTGTAAAGGTTGTTTCCCGGAACAAACGCGTTTCAGATACAGAAAGTGGGAGGCAATCCTGGACGAAGATGACATAATCACATGTCCAGGAGAAAAGTGCTGGGGGAATAATAAAGTTGCCAAATCAGAATATTAAGAGTAAATTATACCCCACACTAGGAGAATGTGAGAGCACGTTCCGTATTGGAAATAAACATCAAAAAACGAAAATAAAGAAGATAGTAGTTGTCAAGTGAGTTAGTTCTGAAGCACAGAGGGGATGGTGTCATTAAGCCCCCGCAGGCTTGTGCGAAGGCGGTACACCCACCTTTGTTCTTTCTCAAAGAGAATTTTTTGGATGTTCTTTTTTGTGTTCACCTGTTCAATCACTGTCCACAGCATATCGTTGGTGGTATGATTATTCTGTAGGAAGTGCTCACTCAGTTTAGTCGTGATGCGACCACATCTGATGTTGTTCCAATGTTCGCAGATTCTCAGTTTCACTTTACGTGTTGTCATACCAATGTAACGTAGCCCACAGGGGCAAGTTATTAAGTACACCACATTCATGGAGTTACAATTAGTATGCGTTCTCTGGGTCCACACTTTATTCTGTTCAAGATTAAAAGTTTTTATCTGTGCTGTAAAATGACAAATACTGCAATTTGAGCATGGATAGTGACCAGTAACTTTAGGTAGCCCCCAGGGGTCTATAACAGATGGGGAGCCTCTAGATGCGGTCTCTCTGGGGCGCGTTTAGACTAAAGTATCTCGCAAACTGGTCCTGACGAACGCCTGATATACCATTATCACTGAGGCAGAAACATGTTGACCCCACATAGGATAAATCCGGACTTTTCATTTTGGTCCTTTATCCCACACTATTGTTTTTATCCATGTCCAATTTGCAAAACTATTAAAATGTCTTTTTTTTACAAAATTGGTCCATTTTTAAAATCACTCAAAAATCACACTTCACTAAGTATGGGCGGAAAATCCGTTCCGCTCGCGGATTTTGCGGATTTTCGGTAAATTCGCAATCCGCGAGATTCACGAATTTCCCGCAAAATCCGCAAATCCGCGAGCAGCGGATTTTATGGCTTGCTCGCACTGTTCGCGTGAGTTCGCGGCTTCCCAGTTCAACTTCGCGCCCCGCGAATAAGCGCTAAATTGCAGAAATACGATCTTAGCAAAACTGAAACTACTTACCAGGTTCAAAAGTTCAAGCTCATCATTAGTAGCCATTTCCTGTAGTGCTTCCTGAGGGGCCCCTCCAGAGTTCAGTTGCCTACTTGCAACTATTATGTGACCCTGCTCTGACCCTCAGAATAGTTACACATATGCCACAAAGGTCCTGAATTACAGCTAAGGGAGACAAGCAGGAGCCAGGCTGGAAGTTCAAATCCAGTGACACATTAATCAGCCCCTAATTCATTATTGTCAGTTGGGGCAGGGCAGGTGTTGTAACTAATTTTGCAACAATGAAAGCACTTAGCAAGTGCAAAAGATCACTAATCAGGAAGCACTAAGGAAGCAGGTGCCAGCTAAAAAAATATTCTGTGACACATTAATCAGCCCCAAATTAATTCAGGTCACTTGAGGCAGGGAAGGTGTGCTTTGCTTTGCCACAATAATGTACACTGGACAACCAGAGGGTGCTGTGATGAAACAGAGGGTGGCATGGGTGAGCCAGAGGGTGGCATGTGTGAACCAGAGAGTGGCAGTGGTGACAGAGGGTGGCAGTGATGAAGAAGAGTGTCCCAAGCAGGCTGGACACGTAGAAACAACAAGTTCGCAAAACTTGCGACCCGACAGGGAAGTTCGCGTTTGCGAAATTGTACAAAAACCCTCGCGACCTGGCAGAAACCCGCGCGAACACAAAAAAAATAAAAATCCGCAAATTCGCGAGAATTCGCGGATTTTGCGGATTGAGAGTTCGCAAATCCGCAAAATTCGCGAACGCGAGATTCGCAAAATTCGCCCATGCTTACACTTCACTCACAAAAAAACTAGCTCCGCATAAATCTGGCGTTGCAGCACACTAGAGTGGCATTCAGCCAATCCTGGTGGGGCCCGATGATGAAGCATGCCACCAACCAGATTGGTGAGTGAGGGCTTTCTGAACAACCCACAGAGGTCCCCCTCACAGTTGATTGAGACTGTGATAGTTTCTACATGCTTGCTCTTTTTCAAAGTTTATTGTTATGATGCTCCTGTGTTGTTTCTTTGATTTCTCCTGAGGGGAGTAGGAGCACCAATTCCGTTCCCTTCCACTCTTGTGGTGACGATTGCAGCTTGATTATCCTCCTGTGCAGAAGGGGTCCCCGAACAGGAGCTCATGATGTCTTCCTCATAGCTCGAGTGTTTGCTCCACTCAATCCCGATCTCCACCACTATAAAAACTGAAACAATCTCAGTGCCGCAAATGTTTAGTTCATTGTTGTTCATGCATCTTTTTTGGATTCTTTTGTGGCCTGGCTCGTGGAGCTTAGCAGTGACACATCTTCTCAGGTCCTTGGACAAGCCACATCCCAAACCTACTTTTAAATTATGTTTTCTGCTGCCTGAGATCCTGGTCTTTGGCAAGGACCAGGATATCTGGTCGGATGAGTGGTGGCCGGCCTCACTGGGAACCTGTCCATCCCCCTCCCAGTCAGCAAGAAATCTTGGGGTATTCTTTGACACCTCCTTATCCATGACTCTGCAGGTCAACCGTACGGTGGCCACCTGCTGGGGAGTGTTAAAGATTCTCAGGAGGATCCTTCACTATCTCTCTCCCTCAGCACCCAAACAGGTGGCAGTAGCATTGATAGGTTCAAGGTTGGACTACTGTAATGCGCTCTATGTAGACTCCAACAAGGGGCTCATTCAGCGATTACAGGTAGTTCAAAATGCGGCTGCTCGCTTTGTCTTAGCACTTCCCAAAGCTTCATCTGCTACGATGGCCAGAAAGAGCCTTCATTGGTTGCCCATTCATCTCAGGATCTCGTTTAAGATCCTCTGTCTTGTCTATCGAGCTTTGGCAGAGGGCTCTTCTGACCCCCTTGGTGCCCTGCTGACCCGGTATCAGCCTGGTAGATCTTTAAGATCTTCTGAGATGAATCTGTTGGTTGTCCCACGTACCAAAAGGGTTCGTTGGGGAAACAGAGCTTTTTCCATTGCTGCTCCCAAACTATGGAACTTGTTACCTCTTGAGATTAAGATGCAACCTTCTCTGTCTTCCTTTAAAAAGGCGCTCAAGACCTGGTGTTTTGTCAGGGCTTATCCGTAATTAGGATCAGTCTCTGTTATCTGGTATTATTTGGTTAGGCGCCTTGACGCCCATCTGGGCTTATTTGCGCGTTAAAAATCGTTTTTCATTTCATTTCATTAGGCTTTTTGTAAAATTGTCAAATTTCTTGAAGTTCACTTTGTAAATTTTAAATGTTTTGATAAAAGTAGTTCAGAGGGAATGGCTTTGTAGATTTGAATATCCTACTTGAAACCTCAGAATTCAACCCTCCATTTTTTTCATAGCGAGGATATTCGGTTTCCTTTTGGCCGGTCTTTCCAACACCAGTCTTCTTCAAGGCACATTTACTGATCTGTCACAAACGTCAACGTCCCTAAATAATCATCTTCTTTAGTAGGAGGAAAACCCAACGTATTACACTTTGTTCATTTGTTTTTCATGCTGTCAGTATCTACCGAGAGCAACAGGCTATGCAGCATGAGCCATATTTTCTTTTAGAGTATTTTCTAATTTCTGTGCATGTTTTTGTGAATGTGTATGTGTGTGGGTGTTTGTGTGAGAGAGACAGAGAGAGTTGTATTTTTCTTGCGCCCTCAGGGGATACTAGAAATGTGTGCCATCATTACCTGGGTTTTCTCCTCTTCTCTTTGATATAGGCCCTGACAGCTTGCCAGCCTCCCACAGACTGCGAGCTATAGTTGTCACTTAGCAGCAGGGCTCTCACACATGATAACTGGTATTTGCACAGCTCCTCTACCTAGTCTGTGGGAAAAAAAGCAAAATAGTATTGGGAAAGCCAATAGGTCTTCACTTTGGACATACTGTCTTTGCAGTACTCTCTGGCAATTCTGAATAGCATCAGTCACAATAATACTGTCTGCAAATGCTGATTAGTATAAGCAAACAAAGGAGCAATGACACACCCACTGTTGGTCGTTGTGTAATTGTCTGGACACGCCCATGTTTCAATACATATGAGAGCACACACAGAACAAAGCAGGCACCATTTTCTTTATGTTTCATTGACTGATTTGAGATGCCAGTCAATAAGAATAATAGAAACTGTCAGTGCGTTAAAGGTCGTTTGTGTGGGCTGGCACCAATTTGATGCCAGGCCTCCAAAAAACATATAGAGGGTTTGGCGTTATGGCGCGAGCTGTCAACTTTGGAACTAGGAAACCAAGTTTGAGTCTCGGCGTCTGCTCAACATCTTGTGATTCTGGGCAAATCACTAAATCTCCCCATGGCATAAAAAAAAACGTATTGTGACCTTGTGGTAATATGTATATATTATTTAAAACAAAAAAAGGGGAGGGAAAGGAGGCTGTGGGATGCAGTTTGGAGTGGGTGGGGGACACGAGGGAAAGAGCAACTTGGAGGCACTAGAGAGGCTTATAAGGAAGACAGCAAAATGGGATTGGGGCGAAGGACACGAGGGAGATAACCACACGGGGTGTTCCGGCAGGGAAGATTAACTCGGCAACTGCGAGGGAGAGAGCAAACACAGAGTGCAGGGAACAGGGAGAAAATACAAGAGGGAAACTGCTGGAAAACACATGCACTCGGAGAGAGTGCTTAACCAAAAACAAAACAAAGTTGTTTCCAAAAAGTGAGCAGTGGAAAGACACACATCAGTCAGTAAAGAGGAGGAGAAAGATGATGTTCTCCAGGTGAGTGCTAAACGCAAGTTGGATAAGGAAAGCCATTTAGTAAAAAGCTATCAAATGAGTGACAATAAAGCGAACCAGTAGTAAGAAGTGGGCAGGATGTAAGTCTCTCTAAATTCCTGGTAAGCAGGCAATGGGTCTTTTGCAAAGAGACAGCTTGTGCTGAGTGGTAGGCTTAACCTAAAAACAGTACTGCACATTAAGTATCACAGGAATAGTGAGTTTAATAGGCACCTGGACCGACTAGAGGAGGGACAGTCAGGAAGTCTTTTACTTAAAATAAATATTGAAACCTCATCCATTAGGCAACAAGCTGCATCTGAAAAATAACAATGTATCCATTGCAGTGTTAGGGCTTGCCATGGCAACAATAAACCATAAACACAAGTATTCTGAGTGAAATACTATGTTATAATGCATTTGCTTTCTATTTCGTTAGAAAATATTTTTTTAGTATAAAAACGGTTCAAATAAAAAACATTAAATGCTGAGGCAGTTGAGGAATGCTTTCTGCTATCTACTAAATGATTTCTAAAAGACACTGCAGCCAGAGGACTTTGTTCTGCCTCTTCAGTGTGCTTATCAATTTTCAGATTTCTTTAAAGTTCGACAGGGTGGTCAGACCTTTGCTTTTCAACCTACACTGTCTGGAATACACTGCAAAAACAACAGCAAAGTCCAAAGAACGTAGCTATTTCTTAACTTGAAGCCCCTCTGTAAGAATTGAGGTGCTGGTTGAGGTTGGTGAACCCCTACTCAAGCAGAAACTACAATCCTTGAGAGAGTGAGGTTGCAAGCAGGCCCTATATTAACCATTGCTTAACGCCCTGGTAGCTTGGCGCAGAGCAGCGAGGCTTACTTTTAGATGCACTGTGAAAAGTATTTGTGCTTCAAACAGTAACCCAGTCAAAACACACCACAAAAGTATCCCACACCTGCTCAGAAAAATAGAGTAACTTTTAATAAATAAAACAATAAAAAAGGTACAATCAGTAGAACCAGCGATGTGCAGGTTTGAAGATTTCAATGAAAATAGGGTGAAAAGGCAAAAAGGACCAGTTTTGGATATAAGGTTGTGCCGTACTGTCACAAGTGTAATATGAAGTGGCCAGCAAGGGATTTTATTTCTGTGAAGTTTCAGCACTAGTTAGGACTTGTTAAGGGGCAATCAAAGTACCTAAATCTGAATTCAATCAGCGGCTGTTCAATTGAATTAAAACTCAAAAGGTTCTAACAATGAGAAACAGAAGATGTTACCACACTAACATCATGGGTACAGTAAATGAATAATAAAACATGAAACCAGGATAATTTGTTTGTCTGAAACGTTATTATTTTGAATTCAAGACAAAAGATATTTCTGTACAAAAAATGAACAATAACATAAGACAGGGTACATACAAAGATATACTGTGGATATTTAAGGTATTGGTTGCTTTTCCTATAATATATCCAAGAAAACAGTCCAGACTGCTAGGAAAAGGTGATAAATTGATTTCCACTATCAATCAGGAGAAAATCAAAAGTCGATACAAATCATACTTTGCAGAATTGGACTAAGTAAGTCGACGTTACGGTCTTATCTTGATCATTTACAAGACCATCATCAGGACGGAGTGATAATATATACAATGGTTGACCCTTTTTTTAATTCCGAATCACGACACTTTTATTTGTCGGCTATGATCACAGGACATCAGTTACGAGCAGTCCGGGTATCTACCCGGACTGCTCGTAACTGACGTCCTGTGATCGTAGCCGACAAATAATTGTGAACGCCTTGGAACAGTGATACGAATTGGACAAACTACCAGATCCTGTTCATTGCAATACCGCTGTATGCACAAGTGCTTGATATTCAAATCTGATTTTGCACATTGCCCGCCTCAAAAGAAATAAGCGGATGCCGTCACTTAAGTCTAAAAGTGTCGTGATTCGCTGATTGAATTCAGATTTAGGTACTTTGATTGCCCCTTAACAAGTCCTAACTAGTGCTGAAACTTCACAGAAATAAAATCCCTTGCTGGCCACTTCATATTACACTAAACTCTGCCCGAGCCCGCAAGGGTATATTGGGTTACTCACCTTCCTATACGTACTGTCACAAGGTCACAATTTAGGCCAACTGCAATGGAGCGTGGACCGGCTACAGGGACCCAGTGATATCCACTGAACGAGAGTACAATGAGTCCTAGTTGCAGAGCGTTGCCAGGACCTGCACCCAAGTTGCAATGCACAGCCGAGGCGATGCGTCAGTTCTGAAGTGTTGCAGAGCTGCAATGCATAGTCCTGCATTGTCTTCAAGGATACCGTTGATGAGGGCTTGTGAGCCGAAGTATGGCATTAAGGATGCTTCAAGCAGTCCAGGCGATGTGTCGGCTCCTAGCAGCTGAAAGGCTACAATGCAAGGACCTGCGTAGTCGTCATGTTATGTTATGTTATGTTATTAAATCATTTATTGAGCGCACTAACACTGATTCGTTTCTTGGCGCTAAAATTGACAGTAACACAATCGAAAGTAGAAAAGGTGGATTAAAAAGCTTGTCTAAAAAGCCAGGTCTTCAGTGCTTTCCGGAAAGGTAAGAGATCTTGGCAGGACCGGATTTCCAGGGGAAAGGTGTTCCATAGGCAGGGGGCCAGTATTGCAAATCTGCGTCCACCAGAACGTTTAAGTTTAAAGGGAGGGGTCTGGAGTAGGGCTAGGTGGAGTGAACGAAGGTTACGGGAGGGAACGTATCTGGTAATTAATTGATTAATGAATTTAGGGCTTTTTCCGTGTAATGACTTAAAGATCATACAACCTGCTTTGAAGTAGCAACGTTGTTTGACCGGAAGCCAATGCAGCTTGATGAGAAGAGGAGTCGCCGCCTGCCATCTTGGTTGCTTCAGGATCAGCCTAGCAGCATAGTTCTGCACCATCTGGAGACGCTTGAGTAAATAGTTTGGGAGACCCAGGTAGATGGCATTCGCGTAATCCAGATGGGACAGAACAGTGGCGATCACAACCTGGGTAAGAGCTTCAGGCGTTAGTAGTCGCCTGACCTTCCTGATTTTTTTTGCTGGTAAAAGCATTTGGAGACCACTTGTCCCACTTGTGCTTTTAGTGAAAGATCACTGTCCACAATGACTCCAAGTGTTTTAGCCGATGGTGATGGTTGCGGAGCTTGACCCAGATCTGAAGGCCAATAGTGAGGACCCCAGTACTTAGCACTGTCCCCAGTCAGTACCAGTACAGTTTTACCTGGGTTTAGTTTCAGCTGATTTTGATCCATCCAGGATTTAATAAACCTCATGGTTGACTGGAAGTGACTCATAGGTTTTTCGGAATTATCAATGGTGAAGAGTAGCTGCAGGTCATCTGCGTAGTTAAAAACTCTCACCTGTTTGTCCCTCAAGGTTTGTATAAGGGGGAGTATGTATATGTTAAAAAGATGGGGTGACAGGGAGGAGCCCTGTGGCACTCCACATGGGATGGACTGTTTAACACCGGTCAAGTCCCCCAGACGCACCGCTTGGGAGCGGTCCTCCAAGAAGGACCTCAACCAGCAGGCCGCCACGCCCTGTATGCCGGCCTGTCCGACACGGTCGATCAGGATGTTGTGATCGACCGTGTCGAACGCGGATGACAGGTCCAAAAGCACCAGGGCCTGGGGAGAACGTCTATCTGCGCAGTCTCGATGTGTGTCCAAAACTGCAGTGACCACTGCCTCCGTAGAGTGTGCAGGCCGGAATCCAGCCTGATGAGGGTCAAAGCAGGAGGACTCCTCCAAAAAATTAGAAAGATTTTTCGCCACGTGTGCCTCTAGAATTTTTGCCAAGTAAGGCAATAAGGAGATGGGCCTGTAATTTGCCTTGCATCCAGGATCCGCCCCGGGTTTTTTTAATAGAGGTATAACCGTGGCTTCTTTGAAAGCGGACGGAACTATGCCCGACAAGAGGGAGTCATTTAGAAGGGCAAGAACAGGGGTTGGATAAGTGGAAAAGCATTCTTTCAAGATACGAGGGGGACAGATATCCAGTGGGGAGCCAGATTTGACTCTCATCATTAATTCCAAGAGCTGGCCATGGGTTATGGGTTGAAAATTGGTAAGGGTGGCAGTGTCAGTCTTTATTGCCTTACCGGTCTTGATTGGGGTCTTTGGTTGAGGAATGCTAGTTTTTATGTCTGTGATTTTATCACTAAAGTAGGAATTGAGTGAGTCACACAGACACTGGGTGTGGATTACTTTAGGACGGACATTCTCCAAGTTGGTCAGTTCATTGAAGACAGAAAAGATATCTTTAGATTTGTTTGATGAGTCTAGAATACGAGAAGAGAAATACTCCACCTTTGCTGCAGAGATGGCATTCATATATTCCTTCCTCGCCCTAGTATATTTAATTTTTCCCTCAGTGTCATAATCGCGGCGCCACAGGCGCTCAAGATGACGGAGAGCCAGTTTTCTGCTTTTCAAGTCGGCAGAAAACCATCTGTTGGCATCCGTGCGCTGAGCAAGTTTAATTCTTTTGTACGGGGCATGAAGATTGCTGGCCGCTTGTAGCCAGTCGGTTAGAGAAGAAACTGACAGATTTATATCATTATCCATGGCAGCAATTGATAAAAGATTTGCGGTGCACAGGCCTGTGTCAGGAAAGCTTCCCACAGGTCGCAGTTCAGATGTGGTCTTCAAGGTCAATGGGGGGTCTTTTGCATCAGGAGAGCACTCACAGCAGAGGTGATGTGTCGGTTCTGCTCCGGTTCACTCCGCACAGCAGAGGAGATGAGTAGATGAGTAGGTTCTGCTGGGTCTACAGATCGGCTAGCAGAGCAGCTACTGGTTCACTTCCAAGGGATGAGGACTGGGTTAGCATCACTTAGCCGGTAAGACTCACAGATGACAGAGTCCAGGTGCTTGGTTCAATGTGATTGGATCCTTTTGTCCCTAAGGTTTCTAGTCAGGAGGCCAGCCAATTAGCTCTTAGAGTCACTTTGGGGTCCTGGGTTCAACAGATGTATGTCGAGTCCTTCTTACCCGTGCAAGAGAGCAGCAGGTCAGCACAGCAGGGCAGCACTTCCTTGAGAGCAACAATCCAGCTGGGTGTAGTCCTTTCAGCAGCACCACCGCCCTTGTTCCTGGCAGAGTATCCACAAGTCAAGAAGTACCCTGAAGAGTTGGGGTTTGAGGTCCAATGTTTTTACCTGTTGCCCTTCCTATTGAAAGTGGGAGAAGCTTCTAGAAATTCTCTTTGAATGTACAAGCTTTCTCCCTTAATTGCCCTGGTTCCAGACTAACAGACTAACAGGCGGTAAGCTGCCCTTTATGTGACGGTAGGACACAACCTATTAAAGTCTAAGAAGTACTGTGCCCAGCTGTGCCCTCCAATCCTGCCAATAATCACTATAGCACACCTAAGTTCTCTAATGTGTGTGGTTGTCTAGGAGGAATACACAAAGCCCAACTGTCAGCTACACACAGTCATGTGACACAAAGAGAGGCCACAGACACTAAATAGCTAGGGGAGACAGTGCCAGCTTTCTAAAAGTGCCATTTTTAAAACTATAATTTTAAATCTGCTTTTACCATAAGATAGGATTTTTCATTAGAATTCCAAAGGCACCAAACATATCTGGTTACCTATTCCCATTTATAAGTTACAGGTTATAAAATTAAATTAAATAGCATGTCTCCAATGATATCCTATGGGAGAGGTAGGCCTTCCGTTAGGGAAAAAGAAATTTAAGAGTTTCACTCAACCTTAAAAGTACATGTCCAATATTTTAAATACAGTGCACCCTGCCCTCTGGGCTATCCAGGGTCTTTGTCTACAAAAAGACCACAACCCACAACCATCCTCAACCTACTCTGCAAAGAAACTGGAACAAAATCACCATCGACCAGATCTCCTCATCGCTTCTTCAAAACCCCCATGCCCACTCATCGAACGCCAACCAAGCAGCCATTAACCCCACTCAATGGCTAACCAACAGCGCTGACAACCTAGCACCTTTGAAAAAACGTCAAATCAAACTAGGCAGCAAAAATGCCCCCTGGTTCAACGATGATCTTAAGAAATCCAAGAAACTCTGTCGCTCCCTTGAGAAAGCCTGGAAAATAGACCCAAACACCAGCACCAGAGACGCCTTCAAAAACGCCACCCGCATACACCACCAACTGATCTGAACTGCCAAGAAAGCTGCATTCAAAGACCGACTAGACAACAACGCCCACAACAGCAAGGAACTATTCAACATCGTCAAAGAGTTTACCAACCCCACTGCCAACTCCAACGACATCACTCCCTCTAAAACCCTTTGCGACTCCTTAGCTTCGTTCTTCCACGACAAAATCGCAGACATCCACAACAGCTTCGACAACCAACCCGGATACCAACCCACCCAACCTTCTACCGTACCTTCACCCCCCTTGAACATCCTTAATGACTGGAACCCAATCTCCACTGAGGACACCATCCGCCTGATGAACTCCATCCACTCAGGATCCCCCACAGACCCATGTCCTCACCACATCTTCAACAAAGCAGACTCCATCATAGCACCCTATCTCCAAGACGTCATCAATTGCTCCTTCAAATCCGCCACCTTCCCGGAAAGCTGGAAACACACCGTACTCAGCGCCCTCCTGAAAAAACCCACAGCTGATCCCACCGAACTCAAAAACTACCGCCCCATTTCGCTCCTACCATTCCCGGCCAAAGTCATCGAGAAAGCAGTCAACAACCAGCTTGCTGCCTTCCTCGAAGTCAACAAATCCCTCGACTCATCACAGTCCGGCTTCCGAGCCAAACACAGCACTGAGACCGCCCTCATCGCAACAACAGATGACATTCGAACACTACTGGACAATGGAGACACAGTCGCCCTCATCCTCCTTGACCTCTCCGCAGCCTTCGGCACAGTCTGCCACAGCACCCTTTTACAACGCCTCAACAACATCGGAATCCAAGGAAAAGCACTGGACTGGATCACCTCGTTCCTCGCCGGAAGAACTCAGAGAGTCCGCCTTCCACCGTTCAAGTCGGAGGCCACCGAAGTCATCTGCGGCGTGCCACAAGGCTCTTCACTCAGCCCCACCCTCTTCAATGTATACATGAGCCCCCTCGCGGCCATCGCACGCCAACACAACCTCAACATCATCTCCTACGCTGATGACACTCAGCTGATCCTCTCCCCCACCAAAGACCCAAACACCGCTAAAACCAACCTACATGAAGGAATGAAAGAAGTAGCCGAGTGGATGAAGCACAGCCGTCTTAAACTGAACTCAGACAAAAAAGAAGTCCTCATCTTAGGTACTTCCCCTTCCGCCTGGGACGATTCTTGGTGGCCAGCTGCCCTAGGAAAAGCACCCATTCCAACGGACCACGCACAGAATCTGGGCGTCATCCTGGACTCCTCTCTCTCGATGACCAGACAAGTCAACGCAGTTTCTTCATCTTGCTTCAACATCCTCCGCATGCTCAAAAAAACATTTCGCTGGATCCCCACCGAAACTAGAAAAACGGTCACCCATGCACTAGTTACAAGCCGCCTGGACTACGGAAACACCCTATACGCCGGTACCACCGCTAAACTTCAGAGAAAACTCCAACGCATCCAAAACGCATCAGCCGGACTCATTTTTTTTTTTGAAGACCAATGGTCCCAAACTTTATTTAGTTTCACAGATGAGTTAAACAGCAGTCACACAGTGTCATAACAATAAACCACTACTACAAGCGGTACTCGGCTGTCAGTACAGAATGACATGGCAATTAAATACGAGTGAAAATAAACAGTAGCCAGTAGTAATGCATTAGTTCACAAGCAGCGGTGCTAGGAAATGTCTCGTGCCGCAGTGCCTGCGGCTCATGGCACTGCGCTAGGACCAGGGTGCTGTAAGAAATCCGACAGTCATTGCATTGAGTTATGTTCCCTGTTCAGTACAGTAGCGAGCTGGAGCAGGATCATATCCCCCGTTGTCACATGGATCGCTGGGCTTCCGCTGCCTGTACATGAAAACACCCAGTTGCCATTGTATGATACGGAAACACGGAGGGGGGTGTCGAGCATTAGCGCGTGTACAAAATCAACAGTCTCTGTGTCAACCAAAAGGTATAACTGGGAATTAAAAGAGGAGGGGGAGGGAGAAACATTTCAACAACTGCTGGACTAGTGCATGTGCGTATGGTAGTGTGTCTTGAATCCTAGCCGTGTGTGGTGCACCCTGTACGGGCTGCGCAGGGGCGGGGGTGATCGAGGATGTGGTGTCGCTGCGGCCGCGGGGGTGGAGGCGGGGGGGGGAGGAGGCAGCGGGGGGGGGGGGGAAGGGCAGCGGCAGGGGGCGGCAGGGGACATCGCTCGGTGTGCAAAAGCCCGGTAGTCGGGGCTGGCGGCGGGGGGGGAGTGAGGGGGGGGGCAGCAGCGGTGGGGGGGGGGGACGCGGCAGTGGGGGGGGGGGGGGCAAATTCCGTGACCTATATGGACAGCAAGCGACAGGGCCCCTTCTATTCCGCGTCAGGTTGGCATTCTATACCGGCCCGGGCGCATGCCCTGTGGTACGCGATCAGGGTAGCGTCCCAGTCTTGGGCGATCTGGTATTTCCGTAGGCCAGTGGTCTCCTCTCTGTGTAGTGACACACTCTCCGCACTGGCCCAGTTGCCAAAAGAGCGACGCCAGTCTGCAGGGCGCGGTGGGTTGGCGTTTTTCCACCGTTTCGTAATGAGGCGTTTAGCCGTTATGAGGCCTAAATCCCAAAAGCGTGCCCGCAGCTTGGTCTGCTTGGTTCTCCTGTAGAGCCCCAGTAGGCATACTTCCCACGTCTTGGGGAGAGTTTCGCCCGAGGCCGCCGTCAGCGTGTCAGTGACCGCTGACCAGTACGAGGCGAGGTGGGCGCAGTTCCAGAGTGCGTGCAGGAAGTCTGAGTCTAGGAGGCCGCATCTGGGACATGCCGACGAAGTGAGTCCGAAGTAGCGATTCAGTTTGTCAGGAGACAAATATGCTCGATGAATGATACAATATTGGATGGTTTTAAATCGCGCGTTTCGGGGAACATTTCTAGCGCCCGCTAATATTGCGGTCCATTGTTTGTCCGTCCAGTCGGAGCCTCGGTCGGTCGTCCACTTCCCCCTCAGCCTTTGGGAGGAGAATTGGGTATGGGTGTGTAGTGCCTGTGCCAGCCAGTGCACTATATGAGACCCATTGCCCATCACGTGCAGGTACTGGATGAGAAGATGAGTGGGCGGTTCTTGGCTCATGTCACCCCATGCCTTCGTCAGTTCATGTAGGAGTCCGGCGTGTGCCAGGAATTGACCCACTGGCAGCTGGGTGTCTGCGGTCAGGGTCTCGAAGGGCAGCAGCACTCCGTCGCTATAGAGGCCGCTCAGGTCGTTCAGGTCTGCCGCCGTCCAGCTGCGTAGCGCAGTCGAGGAAAGTATGCTAGTGCCCAAGGGAGTTCCCAGTAGTGGCAGGTTCGGAGCGTAGGGCACTGTACCTTTGGTAAGTCTGAGGGCCCGCGCAAAGCACCGCTTCGCGATCGCCACATGGACTTGTGTGGGGCGTCGCCCCTGCGTTAGGGGGTGGAAGAGTGTGAGCACCTGCACGGGGGACAGAGTGGTATCAGCCGTGGCCGTGTCTATCAGGTTCTTGCCGCTCAGCCAGTAAGTGACCCATTGTAGCTGGGCTGCTAAGTAATATAGCTCCTGGTTGGGGACGGCTAAGCCTCCAGCGTCCGTGGCCGCATATAGAGTCTTTAACGCTACCCGTGGTCTCCCTTTGTTCCAAATAAGGCGCCTGGTGAGAGTTTCCAGCCCTCTGAATATGCGCGCTGGCACATACACTGGCAGGTTAGCATAATAATAGAGGAGCCGGGGGAGCATTATCATTTTGGTCAGTGCCACTCTGGCCGGCACATTCAGCGGGAGGGAGTTCCAGAACGTGACCTGGGCCGTGAGTGAGGATATAGCCCTTACCAGGTTACCCTCCAGGAGATCCACGGGGTCTCGATATATCAAGATCCCTAGGTACCTGAATACCGTTGGGTGCCATCGGAGCGTCTCCCCCATCATGCGCACCTCACATTGCGGCATCTCGCTACTGAATGCGTAGGTTCCCGATTTGGCCCAGTTAACGCGGAGCCCCGACATATCTCCGAATGTACGGAAGATGTCCGCGATTGCCTCAGGTATGCATGTGAGATCTCTGACATACAGTAGTAGATCATCGGCATATAGAGACACCGAGTGTATGCCGTCCACTAGTGGGATGCCCCATGTGGCGCCGGAGTTGCGGAGCAGTTCTGCCAATGGCTCCATCGCCAGGGCGAATATCATAGGGGAGAGGGGGCAGCCCTGTCTGGTACCCCGCCCAATGCGGATCCTGTCGGAAAACAACCGCCCAGTCCGGACACGCACTTCGGGCGCCTGATAGAGGAGCCCCACCATCTGGATATAGGCTTCGCCTAGTTCGTATTTCTCAAGGACTTGGAGGAGATACGGCCATTCCACCGAGTCGAACGCTTTTTCCAGATCGAGCACGATGCACCCTGAACGCGGCCAGGTAGGGGTTGCATACCGTTGGATCTTAAAAAACCGGCGTAGGTTGTAGGACGTGCTCCGGGTGGGCACAAAGCCATTTTGATCAGCGTGCACCAGCGTGGGGACCAGCGGTGCAAGTCTCCGGGCGAGCGTCGCGGCTAATATTTTATAATCGGTGTTGAGGAGTGCCAATGGTCTGTATGAGCCAAGTTCGGTCGCCTCCCTACCTGGTTTCAGCAGAGAGACCACGTTAGCTTCGTTTAGGGACGCTGGGAGCTCAGCATCTTCCAATGCCGCCTTATACATTCTCAGCAGTTCTGGTATTAGCACCAGTGAGTAGGCTTTGTAGAACTCTGCCGGGATCAGCCGGACTCATACTAGACATCCCGCGTAAAGACCACATTTCCGGTCACCTAAAAGACCTCCACTGGCTCCCTGTCAATAAGAGGATAACGTTCTGCCTCCTCACTCATGCACACAAAGCACTCTACGAACTTGGACCAGAATGCCTCAACACGAGATTATCCTTCTACTCCCCCTCCCGCAGCTACGTTCCTCCAACCAAGCCCTCGCTGCGGTTCCACGCATCAACAAATCCACCATGGGGGGAAGATCCTTCTCCTACCGAGCGGCTAAAACATGGAACTCCCTTCCGATTCACCTCCGCCTCACTCAAAACCACCCAGCCTTCAGAAAGCAGCTTAAAACCTGGATTTTCGACAAATATTTCCCCACCCTTCCTCAAGCGCCTTGAGACCCTCTGGGTATGTAGTGCGCTATATAAATTATTTGACTTGACTTGACTACTCTAGTTGTATTGTAAAAATGACTGCATGGGTTTCTAGTGCCAGGTCGATATGGCAGTTTAAAATGCACACACAGACTGACTGCAGTTACAGACCTGAATCATCTTTAAAGGTTACTTAAGTGGACAGCACAAACAGTGCTGCCAGCCCACACGTAGCATTTTTACAGGCCCTGGGTACATGTAGTACATCTTTACTAGGGACTTACAAGTAAATTAAATATGCCAACTAGGGATAAGGCAATGTTACCGAAGGAGTGAGCACATGCACTTTAGTACTGGATAGCAGTAGCTAATTGAGCAAAGCGAAAAGGTCACCAAAAACGAGGTCTGCAAAAGGTATGGAGAAAGACCATTCTAAGGCTGACAGATGAAACAACCTTGAGCTGTATGTCTGTCAACATTAGCGCCTATAGACTTTCAGGTTATAGTGCGCTCAGCAAATCAAAACTCCCAATAAAAAATACTTAATTCTGAGTCAGAGATAGTCTGCCCATATTGTTTACAAATTGCACTGGGCACTTTGACTCAGAGTCGCACAACTCCAGGGCTCAAAGATGACAAATAAGTCAAAATGTCAAATTATTCAACATTATTCATGAGTGAAAGCTTCATAACAGTCGACAAGCAGAAAACGATATGTTGGGAGGTTTAATGACCTAACTTGTGCATCACCACCGACTGAAGTTCAAGTAAGGGTTGGTGAAATAATAACTCAGACAAGGATGTTTTTCAATAAATATACACCTTGTATTTGCATGACGTCATTTCATTTCATAAAGCTTTATTCAGTACATGTCAAACAATGTCCATAAAAGCACATAATAACAGCATACAGATATTATCAAATAGCAGAATCACAGAGGTCATTATTACAACTAGACATAAGTTAAAATAATTAAAACATTATACTTTTCCTAGCATGAATTGATTTAACACCATCGGTGCGGTGCAGATTTATCCTGTGCGCTGACCAAAATAGATTCCCATTGTTCATGACGAGCTCAGCTCGTCATGAGTGTACGAGAGGTGTACCTCATGACGAGCTCTGCTCGTCATGAGCATCGAAGGGGTTAAGAAGGTAGGTGGCTGTAAAAAAGCAAACATCGGGATGATGCATGTTAAAAAGCAGTTTCATGGAATCATGCACAGTGCGAACTCCATATTTTACAAAAATTGGTTTTAAAAAAACTATGCGTAGATTTCTATACAACTTACATATCAAAAGAAAGTGCAAAGTGCATTGAGCTGAAGTATCATCACACGGGCAAGGGCCAACTGGATGTTTTTTGGGAGAGGGAAAGGCCACCAGGTTGTGTACAATCCCAAGCCTCAGTCTAGTTCAAATAAACTGGTGGGACCCTCTGGTCACCTGACTTAAATATATGTGATAGCCTTCACTTCCCCCAAATGTATTATAGAACATACAGGTGGATAGTTGGCCAATACTACTATTCCGCCTCTCAGCCCTGTGATTTATAAATATATTCTTCATTTCCTGTTTTGACAATGCTGTAGCAGCATAGCTGTCGGCAACTATATTAATACCATAAATTTCCTGAAAACTACAGATAATGTATTTTTACCACAGGATCTTAAGATGGTTATCAACAGAGAGACAGTCGCTGATAACAGCTCTGTTCAGGGCGATCTCATCCTTCTGCCAGATTGATCGCCATAGCATTAACGGCCTTAAAGAGATCAAATCTGACAGATAGATGATCCCTAGCTCTCTGTGGATTAAGTCGTTTGGGGCAGAATTGGGTAGACACAAGAGTCTTTTGAGAAAAAGATTTTCCTCCACTTGCAAACTACTGATGGAAACGTGTCCCCACGCCCCAGCCCCATAAAGGGCGGCGGACACGCATCACAATTGATAAATCTGTAGCATGTCCCTGATGCGTTTATCCCCTATTTTAGTCACAAATTTAAATACCCCATGGGCACTTTTTGCCATCTTGGCCCGCACATTGGTAATTTCATGGGCCCAGCTACAGTCCTTTGTGAATGTAATACCCAAGTAACAAAATTTGTCAACTCGTTGGACCTTGTGCCTATTAATAAAATATGTATGGGGTCTCCTGCAGGTCATGGTATAGGTTTTATTTTTATTAATGAGTAGTTTCCTGTCCTTGATAAAAGTGGAGAACCTGTCCATCAAATGTTGAAGCCCTATTGAAGTCCTTGACAGTAACACGGCATCGTCCGCGTATAACAATACCGGTACGTTAAGGCCATTGACTTTTGGAGCAACAGCCCTTATTGTTAAAAGGGTAAAAAGCAGGGGGGCAAGTACACAGCCCTGCCTTATCCCACGCCTAACCTTAAGCTTTGCCGTACACTCCCCATTTGTATCGTACCGTACACTAGTTCGAAGGTTGTCATATAATCGAGCTAGAAAAAAGACGATGCCTTCTGGTGCCCCCATTTCTAGCACCTTCGCCCAAAGGATCGAGTGGTCTACTAAGTCAAAGGCACTGCTTAAGTCTGCAAACTAGAGATGGAGAGAGCACTTTTTGGCCTGCGTATACTTCCCTATGAGTAGTTTTAGATTTAAACATTGGTCCAGGGTTCCCCGCCCTTTCCTGAAACCATACTGGGTGCTGGCCATAATACGATTGTCTTCTGCCCATTCTTTCAGCCTTACCAGTAACACCCTGCTCATGATTTTGAGTGAGGAATCTAATAGGGATATGGGACGATAGTTCTTAGCGTCCCCCCTATCACCTTTCTTATAGATCGGTATTATAATAGATTCCTCCCAAGTTGGTAGTGCTCCATTGCATACTGCAGCATTAAAGACTTTAGCTAGCATGGGCCCCCACATCTCAGGGATGATTTTATATACATCGATGGGAACCCCATCCGGTCCCTGAGCCTTACCCCCTTTGCTAACCCTGATACCTTGTACAACCTCAGCAATGGTGATATTCAGCGGTACAATGGGCCAAGATCCGGGGTTATCCCCGTGTGGTTTATCAGAGTTAACAATAGTGAAGAAATGGGTTACCCAAGATGCCATATTGACATTAGATGTTAGTTCTGGGACCATATCGTCTTTAAGGAAGGGGCAGTTGGCTGTTGCCCAAAATAATGCACAGTTAGAGGTTTCTGCAGCCTGTGCCAGCTTTTCCCATGCCTCTTGCTGTAGCTCAATCTTCCTCCATTAAACCGCTACCTTGTACTCATATCTAAGTTGGGTTACCGCGTTCTTGTCTCTCGGCCTGGCTGCCAAGGCCTACTTTAACTCCTTTAGCGATGCGGTACAGGCGTGATCAAACCACCCTTTGTTAAAAACTGATTTTCCCGTGACAGTTTTAGTAAACTTACTATCAATGATATTGTTAATTGTTATAAAATCCCTTACAATATCAGCGGCATCATGATCACTCTCAAGGATAGCTGTAATTTCTCCAAGACAGCCTTTGACAATTGATTTTAGTGCCACATCAGCTTTATCACCCTTCCATCTTATTCTTACACCATTGGGTCTGTGGGGTTCAATATTCACAACAGAACATACAGTTGGTGGAGACCTATCTTTCCAAATGGTAATTTCAATGGTGATACAGTTATGGTCACTTAGCATGTTATCAACAACCTTAGGAGCCTTACACCGTGAGATAATGTTAGATGACACACAAATATGATCAATCACTGTGTTCGCATTCCTTCCCGTAAGTGTGGGAATTGTATCACCTCGTTCATCCTTGGCATAGTCCAGGATTTCCAAGTCATGTGACGCCAGTATTTTATTCAAAGACACCCCATAATGATTATGTGGAAAGTGCAGGTCATCTTCCCCCAGATGATTTTTGACCCCGCATACCCCCAGGGTTGAAAAAGTGCACATGGGAATGTTAAAATCCCCTACCCAAATAAAATCAAAAACAACATTTACCCCTGAAATTAAATTGTCTAAAGCGGCCTCCAAGTCGATCACCACCTGGTGCCTCGTGCTATCGAAAACATTATTATAAAAATGTATTAAAAGAATATTACGTCCCTGATTCTGGTGTAGTCACAGGATCTGAGAAAGGGCCCCAACCGTCAAATATCTTTTCACAGAAATGGGGAGGTGTACAGAGACCAGTATCAAAAGCCCTCCCTTTGCTCTTCCGGATTGCGATGCCAACGCTGGAAGGTTAAATGAGACGCGGCCTGTATAGCTAACCCTTTCCTGAGGTTGTAACGATTGCCATCTTTGCAAAAACTTTACCTACAGGTAAAATATTTTGAATTCAAGCATTCTGCAGAATATGTGTCCCATAATAAACCAAGAGTCTGATGCTCACACGTTTTTGCAGTCGCAAAATTTGTAACATTAGGCCAGATGTGCAAAACTTGTTTTCAGTCACAAACAGGCAGATTCACGGAATCAGTCTTTTTGTGCACCTAAAAAGCATTTTGGTGTGGATAAATTCCAAATTGTGATTCAGTAACATGCTTTGCAGCAGTGGAGCGTCGCCAAAGTGCTGCAAAGCAGTGACAGAAAGAGCAAATACAATGATGATGACTCGAGGTTATTATCTTTGTACTTCTTGCAGTTGTGTAGCTTTGCTAGTCGATTGGGGCTGCTTTGCTCCCAGAGCCCACTCCCAAGTGCACATGATTGTTTGGACAGCCCTCTTGGGCCGGTCAAACAGTCATGCGCACTTCGCATGCACTTCGCAAGTACTCCAAGGTGGCTGAATTACAGCCTGCATGGAGAAAATGCCCAGGCCCGAATTCCCTGGCTGAGCGCCGAACCACAGCGCTCAGACAAATCACAATGCTGCATTACAGCATTGTGACTGGCTTAGGGGAGGGTGCCAGGTTGCGTCTTTTTCCATGCCCGGAGAGGAGAAACTCAGACAACATGGGAAAGAGCAGCAAGAAGGTACTTTTTTTTTTCCAATCCCATTTCCCCGCTCGCCACTCCTGGTCCATGCCAGCCGATATTGTGAAAAAATATTTAATTCATAAAAATATAAATAAAAAAACAAATTTCTTTGATGCCAGTCCAACTGGTTTCATTCGTACAAGTTGAAAAATGTCCTTACTTGAACTGCCACACAAATGTTAAGAGGGAAGCAAAATGGGATATGGTAGGGTCCATCTAATCAACTCTTTTACAATTCCACAATTATTTCAAAATATACAGTCCATCATTCTTGGCCCTGGTACTGTCGACGTGTTCAATCTGTATTACTTAGAGGTCTCCCCAGTACGTGTGCTGGGATCAGAGTATCACCTACTCCATAGAAGACCAATCTTTTACCGGATGCACAAAAGTCCGAAATACTTCTAATCATTAGCAAACTGCTCTGTGGCATACTGGTAATCTGAAAAACTATTGTCAGGGGATTGCAGGATAAAACTCTAATTATTTATTGCGTCTTGATTCTGGTTGCATATGCAGTCCTCCTCATTTGTAAATAGAAGAGACACTGATGTATTTCACACACCCGTACTTGTCACCAGGGCCATCTTAACAGCATTATAGGTCCCCAGGCAAAGAAGTGTACCAGGCCCTGCCTACACAACCACTCACAGGAATAAAAGGTTTAACAGGAAATAAGTGTTAAATTCTGATCTGCATGAGGCCCCTATGCTTGTAGGGTCCCCCGGGCAACTGCCCAGCAGGCCCATGCGTTAAGACAAGTTGTCGCCTTGATCCAACTGCCCAGCATGCCCATGCGTTAAGACAAGTTGTCGCCTTGATCCAACTGCACAGCATGCCCATGCGTTAAGACAATACTGTTGTCGCCTTGATCCAAGGTTAAGCAATACTTGCATACACATGTCTGAGGCACAGTTTCCCTTCCACAAATGGAAAACAAAAACTGGACTTAACTGGTTCAGATAGTTTTGTCGCTCTCCACACAACATAGTGGTATTAGTGGCTCTCATGTTCCAAAATGTTGTCATTAGGAGGGTAAGGATGGGGTATGAAAGTTTCTTCAGAAAGAGAAAACGATACTCATACGTGATTACTGCAGACGCTAGAGATGAATTATAGAGATACCGGAAGAATGGTCAATAGTGGAAAGAGAGTTAGGCAAATGTGCAGGGTACAAGCATCCGTAGGGAATCATGAGGGAATTATGTTGGCTATAGTTAGAGTGTAGGGAACTGTAAGAGAAAAAGCAATTAGGCTGTCAAAAGAAACATTCAGACTAGGAATAAAATGATGGGTATGATGTTGCCAGTGAATCAACAATTTATGGGGCAGATTTATGAGGCCGTTGCGCCTCTTTGCGCCGCAATTGCGTCACTTTATTTGACGCAACTGTGGCGCAAATAGTGCGCCCTATTTACAACGTGACGCATCTAGGAGATGCGCCACGTTGTAAAGCACTGCGCCATAAGGAGGCGTTCCTGCGCAGGGGGGGGGGCGTTCCTGCGCAGGAACGCCTCCTGAGAGTGGCTGAGTGAAATCTATGAGATTGTACTCAGTCACTTTCAGGGCAATGCTGCGTCAAAACCCTGCGCCTGCTTGAAGCAGGCGTAGGTCTTGACGCAGCATTGTGCAGATGGTGTACCCCCGAGCCTTGCTGGAGCTGCGTTGCGACGCAACTCCAGCAATGCACCACATTTCCGGCACAGATGCGCCACGCATCTGTGCCGTTTTTGCACCATGGTGCGCCGCATTATAAATGCGGCGCACCATGGGTGGCTGAACTGTGGCGCACGTTAACTGGCGCATCCCTGGGGATGCGCCAGTTAACATAAATCTGCCCCTATGTTTTTTATTGTCTTCAAAAGGAAGCAGAGCGGGAATTACATAGAACAGCTTAAGGGGATATTGCTTAACTATAACCCTGAGGGTCGTAAATCTTTCTGCTTATTTTAAAATAGAGAGCCTTTTGGTTTGTTGATACTTCAAATAAGTAGGTTTTTCAGATAGATTAAAGTTATTTCTTCAGACTCTTTCAAGATTTCTTTTTTTCTCAAAGACACATCATAGTACCACCCTGGATAGGAGATGTGATGGAACAAATACATTGTTGGTGGTAGAAGCAGGAGACCTGAGATCTTATCGCAGCTTATCACTTAGCACATGTTCAACCTGACATCCTTGGCGTGGTATCCTCTATAATGTTTGCATTCACTCTCCCATTTTAAATGAAGTCATTTTTGTTAACATTAGGACTCTGCGCACTGGGCCCCGGCTATCCATATGTAATGTGATTGTGCCTCTCCCTTCAGCACGCTAAAATTATACCTGACTGGACCTTTAAATGTATTTATATTTCCCCAATAAATGGTACTTGATGTACCCAGGGGTTGTAAATTACATTTTATTAGTAGGCCGCAACACCTATTGTGCCATCCGCTAATTTAGCACTGTAAAAAACATGTCTTAGGCCTACCACTGGAGCCCATAGTATAGATTTAAACTATCATTATGACCTGGCAAAATAAACCTTTAGCGAGGTCTAAACCTTCCCATTGATTACTTATAGGTCACCCCTAAAGTAGACCCTACTACTTATAGGACATGGCGCATGCTATTTAAAAAGTAAGACATGTATACCTAAGTTTTACATGACCTGACAGTAAAAAACTACTAAAGTTTGTTTTCACTGTTGTAAGTCTACCACTCCCATAGACTAACACTGGGTTACATTATTACTCTTAATAAGCGATAACCTCCGTTTGTGAACAGAGAAATGATTCTTTAACTCATTTGAACTACATTTTAAAAGCCTCTTTATTAGTAAAGCTGGATTTTAAGTTACTATCGTGAAAATGCCACTTCTAGAAATTTGGCATTTTTCTGTCTAAACTAAAGTCACCTTTTTGCCAGTGTACACGGTCACATGACTGTGATTGGTGGGTTGTGTATTCTTGCCAGTCATGGAGACAACAGGGCCTTGGGTGTGGGGCAGGGTGCTACTCTACTGAGCAGGATAACCTGGGGAGGGGGGCAGCCTTACTGAGCTTACAAGGGATGCCTCAGGGACATGCCCAATGGGTATATGAAGAGCTCTTTCAGAACATGTCATCAGAACACTTTAATAAATGGGGCGTGGCACGCGCCCGCAGCGGATGGCGGTGTTCCCGTGACTCTCCCAGGAGGCGGCGGCGGCGAAGTGCTTGGCGTGACTCCCTTTCCTCTCCAAAGATGCTGGCTCACGGGAAAGGCTGTGGGAAGCCTTGAGGCACCGGTGGAAATCTTTTTTACCGACTCTGGAGCTGCGGTCGACTTCTTTGTGGACTCCCGCCTGACGCAGATCTTGATGTTAAACTGGATGTTCTTGCACCAAACCTTGCAAAAGTGACTTATTTATCATCACTCTAAGATTGTTGAATACCCACGCACTTTTGTTCTTTCAGCTTTTGAAGCCTCATCGTTTTTCTCCACTTACCAATGGTGCATTAACTTTACCACACGTTTAGCTGCTCCTCAATTAACTGACTTTCCACATTCGCATCATATGCTGCGCAGTACGTTGTTTTACTATTTTGAGACTTTATGGTTATGACTTTTAATCAAAACATGCATGTTTCTTTTCTTTTATTACATAATCTTTGCTTCAACATTGACAATTTATCTTTTGACTCTCTTTTGTGTTAGGATATAGTTTTGCTGAACTAATATTATGTGTATAATAGGCACTTGAGCTTACTGACGTCGCGTAAGCGGCATTACTATTCTCTGCTTTACCCTATTGCCTTGTTTGTTATACTTCTGGTGCATTTCAGCTATCTGCTGAGCTACGCTTGTTTCCTTGCCTATCTATATTGTCATTTTTTTTTCCAGTGATGATTGGCATTTTAGGTGCTTTTCACTCGCTTTGGCTTATATTGTTCCCTTCATTCATAGGCAGGCTATCAAAGGACTTACACAAGCCAGCTACCTCCTCGTGCAAATTCCTCATTCATACAAGCTCACGTTATCAGTGTTTAACAATGGAGGATTCAATAGAGGCATCGCCCAAAGGTTCACCGACACCATCAGCTTCATTAGTCTCTTCTGCTACTAAAGGTGCTGTTAAAAGGTTAAAAAAAGATCCTCCCTCTCCTTCCAAAAAGCCCAATACAGTCACCATGGACATTTTATTGGTAGAAATAAGGGCATTGCGTCCTTTCATGGAAGAGACTAAAGCCACACTTCAATTGATTTCTGAGAAATGGCTGAATGTTGATGGACGTGTCACACACTTAGAGCAAACTGTGTCCTCTCTGAGTTCTTCTATATCCAAGGTTGACTCGTTATGTGCCCAAGTTTCCGATCTCCATAAGCAGATTGAAAGTTTAGAAAACTGAAATAGAAGAAATAATCTACGCATTTACAGCCTTCCGGAAGGAACAGAAGGTTCAGACCCCCTGGTCTTCTTCAAATCTTTTCTACCAAAAGTTCTACAACTCCCTGACAGCACTAGTCTCAACATGAAAAGGGCACATCGTCTAGGTCCTTCTCCCAGTGCAATGTCTGCTGCTGCCATCAGGAGACCAAGGGGCATTATCATTTATTTCCTGGAATATACTGATCTGCTTAAAATTTTGTCAGCTGTTAGAGCAATGAAGCGTATTACTTGGTCAGGAAATCCTCTCTTTTTTCCACAGGATTATGCTAAATCCACCGCTGACCGACGCAAGGAATTTCTCGCCCTTCGACCTCAGCTTCGATCGCTGGGAGCACGTTTTGGGTTATTTCATCCATGCCTTTTCAAGGTGACTTTCAATAACAAAACTACTACTTATGAGGACCTGCAGAAGCTGAAGAGTTTTCTTTACTCACACACTGCAGCTGCGATGGATACTGCTTCCATTTCTCATTCTATTTAATTTTTATTGTTGATGATGCATGGTTCTGCATACCTTTTAACTGATGTTTTTTTAATGCTATTTTTAGGATCTGTTTCATATTGTTCACAAATTTTTCACCCGATTCTTCTTGTTATTTATGTATTGTTCTTTTTTTCCCTCATACAGATTTCCTTCCTGCGTGCTACTCCCCTCCTTTTCGTCTTGGAGTCTGCTGAGTTGCTTTCCCTTCCCGCCTTCCCTCACGAGTTTCGGACCCGTCATTGTTCTATGTGGCCTTGGGCGTGGCTTGGGCGCCGATGGCGATGGTCGCCTGAGAGCTCGGCTCCGGGACTAAGCCCGAGATTATCCTGAAATTCGGAGGCTGCGGGGCACCCCAGACCCGCATTCTGCTGAGCGTGCTGACGGCAACCTGCCCGGGGCCCTGGTGGAGTTTGGACGAGGGTTGCTCCGAAGAAATACCGAAGTTTGCGGAGTTGCGGAGTGCGACCCAACATGGCGCCCGGACTCCTTTGTCCCCTTGATCGAAACTACTGAGTTGAAGAGGTGTCGCGGGTGTCGACTGGCGCCTAGCTTCGCCATCCTCGGTTGTTTTGGACATTGGACTTTACAGGATTGGACCTTTGGCAACAGATTTGCACTCGGTTGGACGGCCGGACGGGTGCCCGCGCACGGGAGGGCACCGGGAGCGGACGCCCTATGATCCAAGCGGTGGCCTGCCTCGCGACTCCGCAACTAGCTACGTCTTCCTGGCCAGTCCAACTACATGGGAGGCGCGACACTCTGGCGCCACAGATCATCCGAGGGAGTTGGTGGCCCTCACCCCGGGGCTACTGTGGGTGAACGGATCTGCCCGACTCGGCGACGGCTGTCTCCGCCCCCTCATCGGTGCCCTCGGACGCCGTGGCGGTGGCGTGAGCCGAAGCGGCGGAGTCTCCACAGGCACTGGAGAAGGAGATCGCCCATACCCGAATTGAGGACAAGTGTCCGGGAAGGTCGTGATCGACACCTGTACACGGAGACACTTCCTCCGGGACCCTCACGGAGTGCCCCCGGCAGCATGGGGAAACCTAAAGGAGCCAAGGGATCCACCCAGACCACCTCGGACTCTGAAGCCCAGGACAAGGAGGAGCATGGGGACCCGAAAAGTTCTGGTAGTGCGCCACTACAGCAGCAGTTCGACCGTGTCCTGCAGGCGATAGAGGCTACGAGGTCGGCCCTCCAACAGGACATTGCTCAGGTGGCGACGAGCCTGGGTCTCCTCAGGGCGGACCACGGCAAACTCTCAGACCGGGTCAAGGAGGTGGAGGGCACGGTGAAAACTTTGGAGCCGGCACAGCGAACCTTAGCGGCGACGATAAAGGACGCCTTATCCCGTATCAAGACCCTCGAACGGAGGGCGGAGGACGCGGAAGGCCGCAACAGGAGGAACAACATCCGAGTGGTGGGCCTGCCGGAAAAGATCGAGGATGGAGACATGGTGCGATACTTGGAGACCTGGCTCCGAGACACGGTGGTCCCGGAGGGTCTGTCCTCCTTCTACACTCTAGAACAGGCCCACAGAGTCCCAGCACGGCCCCCACAGCAGGGACGTGCCCCGAGGCCGGTGGTGGCGCGGTTATTGCATTTCAGGGACAGGGACTTGATCCTCAATGCCGCCAGGCACAATGGCCCGTTCCAAGTTGCGAACAGTCAGGTGAACATCTTCCCTGATTACACCTACGAGACGCAGCGCAAGCGGTTCTCCTTCCTAGCGGTTAAGCGCGAACTCAGGAGCGAGGGCATTCAATATTCACTCCTATATCCTGCAAGGCTCCGCATCATTGTCGACGACAAAACCCAGTTCTTCGACACCCCGGAGGAGGTCTGTGACTGGCTCGAACTGTACCGGGCGGGGAAAGATGGTTTTGGCTCCTCGTCCCAACAGGCAGATGAGCCGGAACAAAGGAGGCGATCCAAGAGGGTCAGGAATCGCCGCGGCCGCACCGGAGGGCCCTCGACTGCGGAGACATCATCGGAAAGGAGGGGAGTGTTGGAAGTACTGTCGGAACTGTCGGGAGCTAGAGACGAAACCATTGAGGAGGAAGAAAACCCGGGTGCTCAGGGGGCACCATCGGACTCGGAGGATTCAGTGGCAGATAGTACCCATACACCGGTGATCACACCGAAATCGGTGGAGGACCTTCTAGATGGACAAGGGTAAAGGGGTATACTGCCTTGTTTTGGGTGGGGGCCCGGCAGGGGGGTGGCGGTTGCCGTCCTTTATTGCTGACAACGAGGGAGTGAGGGTTGGGGGGCCTCTGCTTTTGCCCCGGAAGGTGTGACACTGGTTGGGGCTTGTTACAGTCCTGGTGGCCTGGGCGACGAGGGCCCACTGCCTCCGCCCAGCCCGCACCTGGCCATTAAGGCCTTCCTACGGTGGCGACCGTAGGACTAGTGGGGGTTTTGTGGTTAATGTACGACGAGGTTTGGATGGGATCTAGATGGTGCAGTTTGGGTCCTGTTCTGGGGTGGGTGGGGGGGGCTTTGTTGGTTCTTGGGTAGTTTGGTTTTGGTTGGGGAAAATGGCCGCCATCAGCGCTGGGAGGATTGATGCTTTTTCTTTGTGGGGACCCGGATGGGGGGACTGTGCAAGAACAATCTGGGACAATGGCTGATGTTGCTAACTTGAAATGTGTTACTTGGAACGTGAGGGGGCTTCACACTATGTCCAGGCGCCACAAGGTCCATGCTTATTTAGTGCGTAGGGGAGTGCAAATGGCGCTGCTGCAGGAAACGCATCTGAACAAGGCGGAAGGGGCGGCGCTTCAGCGTAGATGGCGGGGGCAGGTCTTTTCCACGTCGTACTCTGCTTATGCCAGGGGGGCGCTAATATGGATCAGGGCAGGGGTACCCTTCCAGGTCACGAGGACAGTGTTGGACCCAGAGGGGCGTTTCGTGGCCATCTCAGGCACTCTAGGAGGGAGGGAACTGAACGTTTGCTGTGTGTATGCTCCTAATGTAGACCAGACTGCCTTCCTTTCCAGGTTATCGGGCTCGTTGGCCCATTTTTTCGCCGGGCCCCTCCTGTTGGGGGGAGACTTCAACTCCGTAGTGGATGTGGACATGGACCGCTCGCATCCCCCGCTCCCCGACTCCCCGGTCCGTCGCACGGCTAAGGGTCGTCAGGATTGGCAGACCCGCTGGGGTTTGACGGACATTTGGAGGGCGCATCACCCCGCATCTAGGGATTATTCCTATTTTTCGAGCCTCCATGAGTTGCATGTCAGGCTGGATGGTTTTCTTGGTTCGCCCGAACTGGTTTCGGCAGCGGTCCGATCAGAGTACTTATCGAGGACCATCTCGGACCATAACCCCCTCCTGCTGGACATTCGCTGGTTTCCTGGGACGCCAGCGGTACCCACCTGGAAGATGCGACCCGAGATCCTCGAGGACAGTGTCTTCAAGGCGGACCTGGGGGGGAGAATATCGGATTATTTTGCGTCCAACGGCGGCTCCGCGAGTACTAGGGCGTTCGAATGGGACGCTTTTAAGGTAGTGGTGAGGGGCTACTGTATCTCTAAGAAGGTGGGCATGAGGCGCGTTATCCTGGCTGATTTAGACACAGCGGACCGGGCACTCCGCGAGCTCGAAGTTAACCGCCCCGGACACCCGGAATTGCAAACACAAACGATGGAGGCGAGGGAGAGGGTAGCGGTGGAGGTCGAACGGCTCCGCTGTTTTGATTATAAGGCCTATACGGTCCGGTCTATCGCGGAGGGAGACAGGGCGAGTGCGTTGCTGGCCTGGTTGGCCAACCTTGCGCGCCAGTCCCAGACGACGACAAATATGCGTGGGGCAGATGGGACCGAGGTCTACACCCAACCGGAGATTCTTAGTTGCTTCCGGCATTATTATGAATGTCTATACCGCAGTCGCTCCGCATGTGACCCAGACCGGCTTGATAATTATCTTCGTCCACTGGAGCTCCGCACAGTAGGACAGGAGGTGGCGAAAACTCTGGGTTCCGATATCGACTTGGGGGAGATCCGCGGGGCCATCAAAAGGATGGCGAGGAACAAGACCCCGGGCCTAGATGGCCTACCAGTGGAGTTCTATGCAGCTTACGCTGACCTCTTAGCCCCTCGGTTACTGGTGGTCTACAGGGAGGCGAAGAGGTTGGGGCGACTCCCGAGCTCGATGTGTGAAGCGCTGGTGGTTCCTCTCCTCAAACCGGGCCGGGACTCATCTGACCCGGGGTCCTACCGTCCCCTATCAATGTTGACGGTGGACTACAAAATATTGAGCAGCATCTTGGCCTCGAGGCTGCTTGGACATATGAGTTCCCTGGTGCATGAGGACCAGGCCGGTTTCATCCCACGGCGGAACACGACTATGAATATTCGGAGGTTGTTCCGCTTGCTTGGGGAACCATTTATGGATGCCCCATCCCCGGTAGTCTTGTCGGTGGACCTGGAGAAGGCTTTTGATAGCCTAGAGTGGGACTACCTCTGCACGGTGTTACGGAGATTCGGCCTCGGGGAGGGATTTGTTCGATGGACCGCGGTTCTATATGCTTCTGCTTCGGCCAGGGTCCGATCGGGCCCATTGATATCATCGCGGTATCCGGTGGAACGAGGCACGCGGCAGGGGTGCTCCTTATCCCCGCTTCTTTTTGCGCTAGCGGTGGAGCCACTGGCGATGCACCTTCGCTCGGGAGCCCACTATTCGGGCTTATGGACGGCTGCGGGCCCGCATTATGTCTCGCTATATGCGGACGACCTGCTGCTCTTCCTGGAGGACCCGGTCGACGCTCTGCGGGGAGCGGAACTGGCGCTTACGGAGTTCGGAGCGGTCTCAGGACTCCAAGTGAATTGGTCTAAGACCTGTCTCTTTCCGGTACGCAGGGGTACCCCCACCCCTGCGCTACGTAGGGAGATCAGATGGGAGCCCGACTGCTTTAAGTACCTTGGGGTGTTCGTTTACCACGACCAACCCGACCTCCTAGATGGGAATGTTGCCCGCTGCATTCGAGCACTCCGAGGTTGCATGGACTTTTGGGCCACGCTGCCGCTCTCAGTGGCGGGTCGCATCGCCCTGCTCAAAATGGTGGCACTTCCCCGGTTATTGTATTATTTCCGGACTTTGCCGATCTGGGTCCCACCGGCCACGTTTCGTCGCTTGCGCTCTATGGTGGTTGGGTTCCTCTGGGGAACGGGCCGGCGACGGGTGGCCCTCAATACCTTGATGAGGCCAAAAGACGAGGGGGGGCTCGCTGTGCCGGATTTCGAGAAGTACTATCTGGCGGCGCAGCTCCAGACCTTCACCCAGGAGATTGCTAGGGAATTCAGGGGCCCGGAAGACGGTAGAGGGACGGGTATGGCCAGGCACGTTCTCTCCTTTATAGCGCTGCGACAGCGCTTGGTCCTGCGGGACTTGTCGATGGAGGAGCGGACTATCCGACTGTGTTGGAACCGAGCTCACGCCAGAGGCCAACTAAGAATACCATACGCGCCTGAAATACCGTTGGGGATGCTGACGGCCCTCCCCCACGGAGGGGATTGGTCACGATTGGCGGTCTGGGAGGATTCCGGTTTACAGCTCGTCGGTGATCTGTACGAGGACGGAGCGCTCCTGTCCTTTCAGGATCTCATTGACCGCTTCGGGATCCCCCGGGGCGACTTTCTGCTGCATTCGGCCATTGTGCGAGCGATCCAGGCGCACTGGCAGAACGGGCTGGAGGAACCCCACTTGTCTCAGGTGTGCCAGTACGTAATGATGTCGGGGGGCACGGTGAAGGCGGTCACTTGCCTCTACGGCAGGTTGATTGCCGAGGGATTGGTTCCTCTTACCACATTGAGGACCCGCTGGGAGGAGGACATTGGTAGGGAGATCCCGGAGTCGACCTGGGCCCAGTTGGTGAGACGTGCCTGGAAGGGCACACGTAGCGCCCGTTTTCAACTGGTCCACTATTATGTTCTCCATAGAGCGTACCTGACCCCGGTAAAGATCAGGCGTTATTTTGCCACGGCTTCAGCGGAATGCCCTAGGTGCCCGGCTCAGGAGGCGGACCTCCTCCACATGTTATGGGCCTGTCCAGGACTGACGTCCTACTGGCAGGAGGTAGCGACGACTCTGGAGGAGGTGACGGGGAGGCGCTTATCATTCGATGCGGCGGTGGGGCTCTTACACTGGTTCCCCCATACCCCCCGGAATAAAATTTCCAGTAAATTTATCGACCTGGGGCTCCTCCTTGCTAAGCGAGAGGTGACCAGGAACTGGAAGGCACGAGCTGGTCCGGCAGGCAGCAGATGGCACAGTGAGCTTTTGAAATGGGCGGCGGGAGAGAGCGTGCTAAGATATCAGCTGGCTTGGAGGCAGGGTAATGAGAAGGCGCAGGAGGCCGCGTTGGAGTGGGAAATGCTAGTACAGGCCCTCAGGGATTATTGTGCCCCCAGCGACTCCGAAAGTGAAGAAGCGACTCGCCCTGAGTCCCGATGAACGTCAGCACTGACAGTCCTATTACCTTCCCCGTGGGTCACACAGTAGATCCTATGTTGATAAGCTCCCTGGCGCTGGTGGTGGGGGGGGGGGGGCTTCACAGTTAGTAGGTATTTTGGGGGGGGGGTTTATTTTGGGCGTTTTGGGTTTGTTTGGAAAAGCAGATGACGGACAGTGTGTTATCCGGACCAGCTCCAGCATTCTTCTGACCCCTGTTGCATTTCGCCGCCCGACCCCAGGGTTGCGGGCCAGTTGGCTGTGTACAGACTTTACGGAGGGGGGCCAGAGGGCTTTATTCTATATATGTTGCTTATAATACACTGCTGGTCGCTACTGTACTGATTTACTGATTCCTGCAATAAAAATATATTTAAAAAAAAAAAAAAATTGTTCTATGTGGCCTCCATTCTCCCTCCCTGTATGTGTCTCACATGTTACGTAAGTTTTGTTTTCCCTTGAATGTCTTACTTTACTCTGTCATCCTTTTCTTTCTTTGCTTGTATCTCTTCTTGCATATTCCCTTTGATCGTTCTTTTGATTCCACACTCTTTTCTAATCTTCCTCATCTTTATTTCTCTCATCGGACACCTTCGTGTTCTCTCATTTCTGTTCTCTTTTCCTTCTATTTTTTTCCATTTCAGTTTTTCATATTCACATACAGTCTAATTGTTATTGATTGTTGTTTGCAATTTTTGAACTGTTGCTTTCAATGCCATTTACCGTTTTTCTCCAGTTTTTATAGTTTGCGCTCATGCTCTATTTGGCATTCTAGGTATATATACAGTTTAAGATTTTACTGTTACTTATTTTTGGTGTATTGTATTAATTGTTTAATTGATATACTTGACTACTACTTGTTACCAATGCGCCTTTAACTGGCTCTTAACACACTTTTACTTTCCTTTTGTATGCCTTTAAAAATTATATCCTGGAACGTTAAAGGTTTGCATTCCCCTATAAAGAGACAGAGAGTTTTAACGCACCTAGCCAAGCTCAATACAGATATTGCTTGTATTCAGGAATCACATTTGTCAGCTGAAGAATCTGCCAAATTAAAAAGGGGTTGGGTTGGGGAGGTTTTCTTTTCCCCAGGCGATGATAAACGCAATAGAGTTCTCATTTTATTTCGTAAGTCCCTTTCAGTAAAGATTTTGGCGACTTTCATGGACCAACTGGGTAGATGGGTCTTGGTTAAGTTTGTCATGGATAGTACTCCTGTTTCCCTTTTGAACATTTATGCCCTCACTTCTGGCGATGCCTCTTTTTGAACCTCTTTAACTCCGCATATTACCCAACACTTATTCTTGCGGGTGATTGCAATGAAGTTTTTGACTCTTTTTTAGATAGACATTCCACTAGCGCATACACTGCCCACAAGTCACACAAATCTTTCACGCAACTCATTCATCAATATAAACTTGTTGACGACTGGAGATGATGTAATCCCACTCTTCGAGAGTATTCATTTTTCTCACCGCCTCATCACACTCAATCTAGATTGGATTATTTCTTTATCTCGCATTACCTTTCCCAATCCTTGATTGCCTCAGATATTGGTCCTATTCTGATCTCTGATCACGCACCAGTTTCTATACATCTAGATGTATTGCAAAAACCCTCACTCACTAGGAAATGGCGCTTCAACAATTCCCTTCTTCTTGATCCAGCTTTTGTTTCCTCTTTTACCTCCTTTTTTCATGATTATTTTTTGCGAAATGAACCTAGTGAAGTACCCTTTTATATTGTCTGGGATGCGTTTAAGGCGTCTGCTAGGGATTTTATTATTAGTCATGTTTCCCGTAAACGAAAGAGAGCTCAGCAACTTACCTTCTTTCTAAAATTAAGAAGCTGGAACACTCCTATTTTACTTCCAAGTCTAAGGATTGCTTGCATGAACTCATAGCCACCAAATTACAATTCAACAAGGATACTACGAATAACGCTTCCAACTTTCTATTACGTTCAAGTGCTAAATTTTATGGCGGTCAAAATAAAGCTGGGAAACTTTTGGCAAATTTTCTGAAAGTCAAACAAAATAAAACAAATATAGAATCTATTTTCGGTCAAGATGATTTATTGAGGCACAAAGACAATGAGATTTTGCAGGAATTTCTTGAATTTTATAAAGCATTGTACTCATCTGAAACAATTTCCTCAGATCAACAAAGTTGTCAATTCTTGTCCGGTATTCAATCTCCCTTCGTTACTCCTCCCGATCTCCCTTCGTTGGAATCAGACTTAACTCAAAAGGAACTTCTCCATGTGCTGACAACTCTTAAAAAAGATAAGGCCCAGGGCCCTGATGGCTTTACAGTTGAATTTTTTATTCACTTCTCGTCTTTGCTTATCCCCAAATTACACGCTCTTCTATCCATCTTTCTAGAATCCGGCTCTTCTTCTGGCTCCTTTTCTGATGCCCTCATCGGTATCCTCCCTAAACCAGGCAAAGACCCGCAACATTGTAAAAATTATAGACCTATCTCTTTGGTTAATATTGACTATAACATTTTCTCCAAGGCTTTAGCTTTACGGATAGAATCCTTTTTGCCTGGTCTATTGGGAAAGGAACAGTCTGGTTTTGTCAAAGGTAGATTGCTGTCAGACAATACCAGATTATTATTCGACATCTTATCTAAATTTTCACATTCTTCTAATTCTCTTGCAGCTATAGCTTTAGACGCCGAAAAGGCTTTCGATAGGGTTGAGTGGTCATATCTTTTTCACACATTAAAATGGTTCGGATTTGGGCCAAGAATTTCTACTCTAGTTTCCCTGTTATATTCACATCCGAGAGCAGCAATCGCAGCGAATGGTGGTATCTCTTCTTACTTTTCACTTGGTAGAGGGGTTCGACAGGGATGTCCTCTTTCCCCTTTTTTGTTTAATCTCGCCTTAGAACCCTTTTTATTGCGGATTCGCCAAAATATTGCAATACATGGTTTTTCTTTTCAACAGACTACAATTAAAATGGCAGCCTATGCCGATGACGTTCTATTGGTCTTATCTGACCCCTCGACCTCTCTTCCGGCCGTTTTAGATGAAGTTAATTCTTTCGCATCAGTCTCCGGTTATAGATTAAATAAAGACAAATGTGAGATTCTACCCTTAACTAAATTTACCTATAAATCTGACTTTACAGCGTCAGGGTTTGCATGGAATCCCAAATATATTAAATACTTGGGTCTTCATTTTTCACCTACTCTTTCGGGCACAGTCTCTCGATGCATGGAGGATTGCATACAAAAATTGAAGATTCTCACCACAAAGTGGCATCCTTTACATCTCTCTTGGTGGGGTAGATTAGACACCATTAAAATGATGCTTTCTCCCTTAGTCCTATTCACAATTTCTAATATTCCGTTTTCTATCCCTTTATACCACTTCAAGAAAATTAATTCTATTTTATCGTCCTTCTTATGGGGACATAAAAAATCCTGCATGTCTATATCTAAATTGACTCATCCAAAGGCTGAGGGTGGGGTGAATTTTCCGAACTTCCCTCTCTACCATAAGTCCTTTTTATTAAACCAAGCATTGCGATGGAATGCAGAATCCTCCACCCCCTCTCCTCTCTGGTCAGCCCTTGAATTGGCTTACATCTCTCCCTTTTATTTTCAAGAATATCTTTCATTCTCGCGTCGGCCACAATCTATATCTTCTCCCATCCTTAAATACACTTCTAAACTTTTACCACCTCCCTTAATTTCCTCCTTTCTTCAGCAACCTATATGGTATAATAAGTTCATTTTAATAAACAACAAACCAATTTTTTGGAAATCATGGAGGCGCCGAGGCCTCATTTGGGTTCATCAGCTATTTCAACAATCTCACACTATTACCTTTTCAGCAGTTGCTGAGTCTTATCACTTTCCTCCCTCTTTTCGTGCTAAGTACTCAATATTATCACAAGTGCTTCAAATGGCATTTGAATCTCATACCATTTCTCCTTGAGTGCCGCCCCAGGAACCTTCTACCATATCTCAATTACGTACTTTATTATATAGAGGCACTAAAGCATCTAGGATTTACGCTCTTCTGCGTGCCCCATCACCATCATGTGCTAAGGTAGAAGAGGCGTAGGAAGCAGATTTGGGAGTCTCCTGGCCTATTATGTTATGGGACAAGATATGGTTAAAATTACGCAAATCGTCCAGGGCTGCAAACACTACTCAGACTCTGTTTTTCATCTACAACCGACTCCTACTCTCACCACTTGTTCTCAGCAAAAGACATCCTGATACAACTGATAAATGTTGGACCTGTTCCACACCACATGCAGACTTATTACACTTACTCTTCCAATGCGCCCCAGTCCACACGTTTTGAGTTAGGGTATGGTCTCAAATTAATACTATTTTCTCTTCTAAACACCCTTTTAACGTGTCCCATATCTTCTTGGGAAGCACTTCCCATATATGGACTCACTGTGCCCATGACATAAAAATAATTGACCTACTTCTGGCAGTCGCCTTTCAACAAATTACTAAAGCATGGAATGACTTCACTAAACTATCATATCAGGCGTGGTGGTATGCTATATGTTATAATCACAGGTTAGATATAACGTTTGTTTATCCACTGAGTCTGGCTCCTAGGAGGAAACAATTGTGGGATCCAGTCACTTCTTTTTTTGACATGTGTGCTGGTCGCTCTTTGTCTCAAACCCCTTTCCAACAGGAAGTTGCTAAACCTCCATAGGTTCCCCTTACTGACATATTTACTCTTCTTCTTATTGACTTTATTGTCCTTCTATATAATATAAGTATTCAATTGTTGTGTAAATTATTATTGCCAGTTCACATTGCATATTACTTTTGACTTCCTCTAATCATTCAGGTCTTACATGATTATCTCCTTGCATTATTGTATGGTTTTCTTGTTGACAGTTTTTCTTTATTTTCTTATTTTGTGCAACTTCAATTTATATCTCTTAATAAAAAAAATTCTGAACTGAAAAGAACACTTTAATACATGTAGAAGATTGAGAAGAAGGACTGCCCTACTATTTGAAAAAGGAAAACAGAACCTACTTGTCTTGAACCCAGGCTCCCCGTAAGTGACTCCAGGGGTCTGTAGGTTGACATCCTGTTTGAGCTACAGGGAAACAACAAGCTTCCAGAGGCATCCCTACAATAAGCATGGGCGAATTTTGCGGATCTCGCGTTCGCGGATTTTGCGGATTTGCGAACTCGCAATCCGCAAAATCCGCGAATTCTCGCGCATTTGCGGATTTTTTTTTTATGTTCGCACGGGTTTCTGCAAGTTCGCGAGGGTTTTGTACAATTTCGCAAATTGCGAAATTGTACAAAACGCGTGCGAACTTGCAGCAACCCGTGCGAACACAATAATATGAAGAGAAAGAAGCTCCTGGTCACAGGAACAGCACGGGGATTGCGCTCATGAAAGTCAAGGATGCAAAGGCCTCTACCCAGCATCACAGCTGACTTTCCACGGTAGATTTGGGAAGAGGCACACCTGTCCAGCCTCGAAGACGCTCATGATTGTTTTTGGGCTAATGAATGAGTCACTGAATTTGAGCATCAACTAGTTCGAGCGACCATGTGTGTGTTACTATGCAATCGCCCCGAAGGGCGCAGGGGTCCCTTGAGTGAGCTGTCCATCATAGTGGGTGAATGGCGGGAAGACGGTGCAAACCGCGAGTGTGTGCGCGGGGCCAAACGTGCGGGGCTTCCATGCGAGTTCACATGCCTGTTGTGTGCATAAAAGGTCAGAGAAAGATCAGTTCAGCAGATGAAGAGAAAAAGCTCCACAGGAAAGGTCACAGGAAATATTTTAGGATGGCGCCGGCAAGCTGCCAGCGCCATCCTAAAATACTTACTAAAATAAAGCAGTTGCGAGCACCTGCTTTATTTTATCTATTAGAGCTTCCTGTTGAAGCTAACTTAGTAACTATTTTAGGATGGCGCTGGCAGCTTGCCAGCGCCATCCTAAAATAGTTACAACAGGGCAGGCTTGAACTTTTGCCCCCGGAAAAATCCGCCGCTCGCGGATTTGCGGATTTTCGGTAAATTCGCGGGAGTTCGCGGATTGCGAATTTACCGAAAATCCGCAAAATCCGCGAGCGGAACGGATTTTCCGCCCATGCTTACCCTACAACTGCCCAGCTGACGAGCACCAACCCAACATGCCTGTGACCTGCTGCTGGCCTCTGCTGTAGTGAGGCCTGGTCCCTAAGAGATGGCCCCTGGCCTTGGCCCTTGGCTGGCATCAGAGTGTACTTTTCCTGACCTCAAAGTGAAAATCCAGATGTTTTGGACTGATCGTATCCGCAAATGGACTCCTCGCTGATGCAAATCTCCTGGAGCAACTGCTCTTCACGTCAGCCATAGTCTGCATCAACCACCAACGCAAAGCTTCAGCGACAGCCGGCCCTTCGTACCTCAACAGTGAATGTCTCCGACGCCCACCCTACTCCATGACGCCCGGCATCGTCCTCTTGCCAACAGCGATCTCCTCGCGGCATGCACAAATGCGAAATTTCAGCTTCAGTACCTCATGTGCACTTGAACTTGAAAAGGTAACCTGCTCAGCAGGCGAACCTGGTCCCTGCATCCCACTCATGCTCCATCCCTCTGGCCTGCACTTGTGACTTTTACACTGTTCAGGATGACCAGAGCATCTATACTGGTGCTTTGTGCTTTTTGCTTTTTAACACAATTTTGGCCAAGAACTTTAAAATTCATAACTCTGTTCTACTGATTGGATTTTTGTGATTTTTATATCATGTTAGTCATTAGAGTTTTGTCTATTTTTCCGAATTGGTTTGGTAATTTTATTGTTCTGTGTCTACACTGTTACTGTTTGAGTACTGCATAAATACTTTGCTCATTGCCTCTTAGTTAAGCCTGGCTGGTTTTGTGCGAAGCTACCAGAGGTTTAAGCACAGGTTTATTTAGTAACTTTGTGGTTCATCCTGACAAGGAATGTATTTATCATTTGAGTAGGGCTCTACCCCTCTCTATTAGTAATCCAATTTCTTACAGAAAACTGTGCCTGAGTAGTTTATTTGACATCCTGCATTTCAATGATTTATCTGCACATCTTGTCTATTTGACCCTTTCTCTATAAAGAAACTAACAGAATCTCCTGATCAAATGGATTGTTTAACAAATAGAGGGGATGAATTTCCTGATGGCACTTGCACATAATCAGAAATTAGTCTTATAAACTTGTAACTTGAAAGGAAAAACCTTAAGGTGATCATCAAAACCAAACACTCAAAATGGCCTTGAGTGGAGGCTCCTAGTAAAATTAGGAAATAAAATGAGTATTACACCAAGAGAATAAATGTAACTAAAATAACTTTAAACACTGTTCTATCTTTGCACTGTACCCTTCCCAATCACACAAACACCCAGCACAGTCAACACATCTGTGCTGCGTAGCACTTTATATCTAACTGATGTTGGCCCAGTGTGAGTTAAGCACAGAGCAGCTAATCTTCTGTAAAGGTGAGTGAGCCTATGGTCTTTTCTGTCCCTACAAGCGGCAACAGTCATGCAATCACATAGGATCGTTGTCATCCAGATGGCAAAGTGGGCTACTTTCTGGAGGCCCCCAAGGCCGGACCAACAAAGAACCGACTCAAATGTTCTACTTCTACTCATCTGGACTCTAAATTAATCTACATTGCATAATACAGCTGGGACAGTTCTATGGTACTCAAGTTTTGCATTGTACCTCTGCTGAGACTTTTGCTCCCTTCACAGATGTTCATAAAAGTTACAGAACTGACTAAATGTAGACAAATATTTTTTATTCATGTTTTTTGCAGTTTTATCAATGCACAACAGCAATACTGAAGACTGCCCTTCCTATGTGGAGAGCAATTAAACTGAGCATAGTGGTAGGTTATTCTATAGAGGAATAAGGCACCGAGAGAACATTTATCTGGACTATTAGGTTTGTGACCCAGTACATGAACATGAAGGTATAGGACCAATCAAATATAATTTTCTAAGATCAACTTTTGACCCTCTGCCTTATTATAGATTGCAAACTGAATACCAGAAAATGAGGCTCATAACTAGGATCAAATGTATGAACGATAAAGCCAAAGAAACGTGAAGAACAAAAACTCTTTTAATAGGAAATTAAATTTCTTTAATTAGATCACATAATAATGTGTGCCATAAGATAACTTGTATTTGCTGAAAAGGAACAACCATATCGTCCTTTGAAAACAAGTGTTTTTCAGCTGCTGTCTATATTTCTATTGTAGGATATTACATCACCGCGGCACCTTTGCCTGCATACTGTAGACCTCCTCTAGCACTGAGACCTCCTAAAAAGGCTCACTCACATCAGCTGTCTGAAATGATGGATTGTGGCAGCCTGCTCTGCAACCCCAGTTTAAATTTGTTTTTATCTCTACTGATGATGGATGATATCCAGAAATATGTGTCTAGAGATTTACAACACTACCCTGCACCAACTTTGGTGGGATACTACAGTAAATATTCATGTAAGCATGTCCCATGAACTGTATTTACCATAATCCTAAGGGGCGAACGATGCTGGGAGGTGAAGCAGTGTGCTCCCACCCCTTTCTGGCTAAAATGAGGGATCTTAGCGCTACCTCCGTCTGGCTCGCTAACAAGGACGGAGACTGACAGCAGAGCAAAATAAAAGTGCGGTTAGCAGCAGTAAATAATTCAGGAGTAATAAAGCAACTACGCAAAATTACTGCTGGATTTCCGGGATGTTTAGGCTGATTAAAGACAAATAGATTAAAGGCCGTCTCATCTGACCTCCCCACCTGACAACACTGTGTGATCCAAGGCAAATTATTTCATCTCACTATGACTTTGATTTTATTTTTCCCTAAATTGGGAGCACTTAGAAGGAAGCCAAATGCTAGTGTGAAGCACTATATGAATTATGTAGCATTTATACCTGTGTTACCTTCTGCTAGAGGACTCTTACAGAGCATTCGGCACAGCAAATGAAACATCAATAGCATACGACAATGGCAGACATTTCTGAGTGATGTGGACACTGCCAGGCTGAGAACAGGACTGAAGCAACTGCTTTTTGCATCTAGCAGCCGCATCTTGTTATTTCCTAAAAATTACCTTCAGTATCTTTCAAGCTACTGATGCCTCAATTTGCACTAAAATTTCATTTGAAATCTTCACCAAGGTAATACTTCACATGTTCCACAACATTTTGCAGGTTTGCATTAGAGAATTAAATGGCGTCTTGAGATTACTTCCATAAAAAATAAAAATACAAGAATTGATAAACATGTGTCAGCTGCATCGTTAAAAGGATCTGACCGCACATTAAGCGACGAGCAATCCTCTTAAGGAGAAATCAGCCCAGACCATTAAGGTACTTTTAATCAAAGTGCAAATTACGTTTTTTCTAAATGAATAGTCTTTTAATGTGTATTTCTTGCTTTCAAGAGCATCACTGACACAATATCGAGAAAAACAATATCTTTTGACACAAATACAAAAATTTTGTTTACTAAAATATCGTGTACCTACAAACGGTAAGTACAAAATTATTTGGGGGAAAATATTGTTGACGCTAATATTGTCCAAAAATTTCCAAACATATTGATTTTTTTAATATTGAGTTTTAACCTGTAACTATTGAATATTTTAATATTTAAATTTAAAGCAATGTAGACTACATACCGTCCATTTATATTTGATACTATATAAATATATAATTATATAAACATACAAACACACATATATGTGTGTTTGTGTTTATATATACTTTCTCTATATATTGTAACATAATGAATCACATTACATATTTTACATTCTTATTTAATAATATCTAGTGTATTACTATGAAAATAAAACAGATATAAAGATACTTTATAGATATATAAAATGCATAGAAAATAAAACCATAAAAAGTAGACATAATTCCATACTATAATATATTAATTAAATATTACAAATCTAAATCCCCCAAAAACAGATTTACTGTTCCACCTCCAGTCTGTGCAATAGTAAAGTACTTAACTTCAAATACACTATGTATTTGAATAACCCTATTATTTTATAAATGATATAAAACTGATAATATAAAATGAAGGAATATAAAAATATATATATATATATATACACATCTATGTATTAAAAAATATACATAATTAATACACATTTTAATCAGTAGAAATTAAAAATAATTGCTATGTAATTATTACTTAACTAATGTCTCACCCTTTGCCCAAATAATCCTAGCAGCCCACATCTAAAATATAACTAAAATAAATACGTATAATACAATGTAATTAATAATCAATTAAATAATTAATAAACAATTGATTATTCTTTATTCATTATTATTTAATACACTTTGAACCCTGTAGCCTTATAAACCCAGCAGCCCAAGCTAACAAATATATTTAATTACTACACAATACACAAAATTATTAATCACTTAACATATTAACCAAACTTAATAACTAATTATAATTTATTAACTCCCCACCTTATACCCCTATGAACCTAGCGATCCCCACCTAAAACATAACTAAATTCAATCAGTATGATATAATGTACATAATTAATATCAATCACATACTTAACATTGGTTAATTAATAAATAATTAATTATTACTGGAGAAGTGTGGCTCACTAGTTAGAGGAGGCAGATCCTGATGCAGGGTTCAATTCCCGACGCGGCAGGGTCTTGAGCTCAAAATGTCCACGGACTCGATAATTCTCGCCTCAGTGCCTACTCGAATCATGGGTTCACACTCTGCAACTCTGGGCAATAGCTTGCTTAATCTCCACTACGGCCCCACCGCGATGAGATGCCTGGTCTTCACCTTGGGGATGCCCAGTAGGGGTTATCTCGCAGGGAAAGCCAGGATGGGTTCCCAAAGCAAGCGCTAAGAGACCTGTCGGTGATTTGGCGCTATATAAATCGAAATTAACATAACATAACATTACTTAATTAACTGGCCACCCTATCCTCCTAAAAACCTAACAACCGGCTACAACTCTATAATTTAGTACTAGCAATTAATTAAGGAAATCTAAATCACTCAAAATTACAAACTATATTGAAAACAATTAACAACAATAACACACAAAAGTAATATATAAACTAAAACAAATTAAAATAATAAAAAAAATATATATGTTCTACAACTAGATTATTGAAAATGATATTAATAACATAGACATTCTGAACAATGATGCCACTGCCTCGCAATATTTTGTTCCGTTCTGTTTCCCTATATAAAAACCTTCATATTTTGTCCAAACACCATTTTATTCACAGTACACAAGAAAAATTTACTAAAAGATGATTATGAAACAAGTAGAAACTTGTGATTTAATTATTTTAGTACAATCTATGAGACCTAAAATATTAGTAAACATGGACAGTATAGACAAGAGCCTGAGCAAAAAAATACAAACACTGATTGTCAATGTAAAGGTTTTTTAGACTTAGTCTCTCACATGCATCTTTTCACTTCCAGCTTCAGGCATAGGCCGGTAGGGTACATGGCTTGTTTTACAAATCCAAAGTACACGAGAGTGTAAATTAAAGCAACATTCAATTATATATAATGTGGTACTTACTCAATGCACTGTCCATACTTGAAAAGAATTAAAAACATAGGTATGTTATTTTGTTGGTAGGAGGCATGATGATATTTGCAGGTAGGCTTGGGATACCAGTTGCTAGCATCAATCGTGAATTTGTGTACAAAAGTGGAGCTTTGAATGGTCTCATGGGGCCCTAGTCTCACAAAGTGTTATTTTTTGGTTTTACTAGGTATATGTGGGGTTATTGACATCGCTAGCATCACCGGCATTTCAGTGTGATGACCGTGGCCATCCTTAAGCTTGTGAAATTGGACTACATAGTACAATTCTTCCCGCAAGTGAACCAAGGCTACAGGAAGCAGAAGCTTGGCAATGGGATGGGAGAAGTCTCCTAACCAATGTTCCTTTTTTGTGTGAGGTGGGTCGTGAGATTCCCATCTGGGTTGGTGGATCCACTTAGGGCGTGTTTATGGGGTGGTTAGGGAGCTCATGAGTGCCAGATTTCACAGTTCAAAACACATTAAGATGATGGACGGAGTGCTGAAACTTTTCAGACACTCACCCTCAGTCACAGATCTGGGTTTAATCCATCATCATTCTTCTGCTTACCAAGCCACCCCAATTTGGACCCAGTCATATGCATATCAGTCTTGATCCTGTGCCTCATGGGAACAGACCAGCCTGAATGGTCAGGACAGGTCCTCTCTGGACTGGAAATAAGCATCCAGGGACCAATTTCAGAGTAGCACTCCTCATCAGCCAGGCTGATAATGGATAGAGTGCTGAAACTTTTCAAACACTCACCCCTACTCACAGATCTGGGTTTAATCCATTTTCACTCTTCTGCTCACTAAGCCACCCCAATTGGGCTTGGCCTGGCAGTTCAGGCTGGACTGCTCCCATAGGGAGCAGGGTCAAGACTACTTTGCATATGGCTGGGTTCAAACTGGAATGGCATGGGGGAGCAGAAAAGCGACGGATTTAGGCCCACATCTCTGTACTGGGGTGAATGTATGACACTGTTCTGCAATCTGTCCATCAATTGTTCTTTTTGCATTTGTCACCCAGAGTGGGACGGGTGTACCCAGACGTGGGTCCCGTGCTCTCCATGCCACTGGAGTCAAAGCTGATGAGAGATGAATCCCTGAATCATGTCCTAGGTTGCTTGTTTCCAGTCCAAGGAGGGCCTGGCTTGGCACTTCGGGCTGGACTGTACCCATAGGACAGGGTCAACAGTGATTTGCATAAGGCTGTATTCAACCTGGAATGGCATGGGGAGCAAAAAGATGATGGATTTATACCCAGATCTCGGTACTGTGGTGAATGTATGACATTGTTCTGCTATCCATCCATAAATTGCTTTTTCCAGTTCTCCGCCTGAGTAGGACGGGTATGGCCAGACGAGGGTCTTGTGCTCTTCATGCTACTGGTGTCAAGCTAGCCTGGTTGATTAGGGGTGAAACACCAAAACCAGTCCTCTGATGCTTGTTTACATTCCAGGGAGGACCTGGCCTGGCAGTTCGGGCTCGACTGTTCCCATAGGGAGCAGGGTCAAAACTAATTTGTAAATGGCTGGGCTTCAAACTGGAATGGCATGGGGAGCAAAAAAAATGGATTTGGCCCAGATCTCTGTACTGGGGTGAATGTATGTCATTGTTCTGCATTCTGTCTATCAATTGTTCTTTTTGCAGATTTCACAGTGCAGCCTAAACAAATACGGATGCCAGAGAAGGACTGCCACTGAAGTTTTTCTACAAGGTTTGTATGTATGGGAAATTGGGTTGTTGGTGGGGGGGGGGGGTGTGAGCCCTTCTCAATCACCACTCACAATCCTTGTTAGGGTGAACTGCAAAAGTCACCAAATTATTAAATCCTGCCAACACCTTGTCCTCTTTTGTGACACTGTCTGGGAGGAATTCACAAAGGCTAACTGGCAACTACCAATAGCCATGTGACCCAGGACACAGGCTGCTAGCATCAAATAGTTAGGACAAGAAACTGCCAATATTTCTAAAAGTGGCAATTTCAAAATTGTGACTTAAAATCCAACTTAACCATTAAAGATGATTTTGAATTATAATACTTTATATAATACACATGACATTTCTACCTGTTCCCATACAGTTTAGGTCCGGAGAAAGGTTTATTTAGGCAGGTCAAATTTACAGTTTTAAATTACAAATAAGCTGCAATGGTAGGCCTGATGCATGTTTATAAAGGGTGCCTAAATCGGTGGCACAGTCAGTGCTGAAGGCCCACTGCTGATCCATCAATTGTTCTGTTTGCTGCATTTAATTAAATGCTCTGGGTACAGTAGTACCACTTTAATAGAGACTTATAAATATATTAAATGTGAAAATTAGGTGTAAGCCAATTTCACCATGAGAGAGAGAGCACAGGCACTTAACACTGGTTAGCAGTGGTAAACAGATTTCTAAAACCCAACAAAAACAGGTTCAGAAAACAGGAGGAAAGGCAAAATGTTTGGGGGTGACTCTGCAGAGAAGGCCAAGACCAAAAGGAGGCATTGGGAAATAGACACCACGTAACACTCCAGGCATGGAGGTGGGCTGGAGGTAATGTTAGGATGTTTAACGTACTCTAAAGGAGACAGTGGGGATAAGTCATCATCTAACACTCCAGGCAGGGAGGTGGAATAGGGGTAATGTAAGGAGACTAAAGGTACTCTCAAGGAGACAGTGGGGAATAGTCATCATCTAAGACTCCAGGCAGGAAGGAAGGATAGGGGATAATGTCAGGAGACTGAAGGTACTCTCAATGAGACAGTGGAGAATAGTCATCATCTAACACTCCAGGCAGGAAGGAAGGAAAGAGGATAATATCAGTAGACTGAAGGTACTCTCAAGGAGACAGTGGGGAATAGTCATCATCTAACAGTCCAGGCAGGAAGGAAGGAAAGGGGATAATGTCAGGATACTGTACGTACTCTCAAGGAGACAGTGGGGAATAGTCATCATCTAACACTCCAGGCAGGAAGGAAAGAAGGTTAGGGGATAATGTCAGGATACTGTACGTACTCTCAAGGAGACAGTGGGGAATAGTTATCATCTAACACTCCAGGCAGGAAGGTAGGACAGCGGATAATGTCAGGAGACTGTACGTACTCTCGAGGAGACATTGGGGAATAGTCATCATCTAACACTCCAGGCGGAAGGAAGGAAAGAGGATAATGTCAGGAAACTGAAGGTACTCTCAAGGAGACAGTGGGGAATAGTCATCATCAAGGACTCGAGGCAGGAAGGAAGGAAAGGGGATAATGTCAGGATACTGTACGTACTCTCAAGGAGACAGTGGGGAATAGTCATCATCTAACACTCAAGGCGGAAGGAAGGAAAGAGTAATGTCATGAGACTGAAGGTACTCTCAAGGAGACAGTGAGGAATAGTCATCATCCAATACTCTAGGCGGAAGGAAGGAAAGAGGAGAATGTCATGAGACAGTAGGTACTCTCAAGGAGACAGTGGGGAATAGTCATCATCTAAGACTCTAGGGAGGAAGGAAGGAAAGGGGATAATGTCATGAGACTGAAGGTACTCTCAAGGAGACAGTGGGGATTAGTCATCATCTAAAACTCCAGGCAGCAAGGCAGGAAAGAGGATAATGTCATGAGACTGAAGGTACTCTCAAGGAGACAGTGGGGAATAGTGATCATCTAAGACTCCAGGCAGGAAGGAAGGTAGGACAGGGGATAATGTTAGGATACTGAACAAACTCTGCTGTTCTCCAGCAGACAGGGGGCTTCCTATGTGGATGATATAAGGATAGTAAAGTGTAGCAGAACAATATAATGTGATCTGTGCAGAGAATCTACTGGCAGAGGATGTGCTGCAGAGCCATTACCCTGGATACCAGTCAGCTGCCTGCCGAGGATGCTACAGACAAGTTGTAAATAAAGATAATATCGACCAAAGACACACTTTGCCTAATTGTTTTCAAAACGACTCCAAAAGCAAGGTATTTAAAGCACATGTAGAAAATGCTCACCTAAAACTGATATATATCAAGTAAAAAAAAATCCCTGTCAAGTGTGGATGTGATTCTGCAATATATTCTAATGCTACAAAAAAGAAATAATAAGGTAGCAAGTGCTGGGTAGAAAGAGCTTATTGATTTAATTATGGAGACTGCTTTGTGGAGGATATTGATAACCTGTCATTCAAATAAAAATTATGCAGTTTTCTGGCTACTGATCTGTGCATTTATTTAAATGAGTCCCTTAGATGTTACTTGAATGCCTACATACCTACCTCCAAAGAAATGGAGGACGAGAGGGAGGAGGAAGAAGAGAAAGAGAAAAAAGAGGAAACAGAAATAGAGAGAAAAATGAGAGTGAAAGAGGACGAGAAAGAGGAGGAGTATGGAGAAAGTGAAAGAGGAAGAAAAATAGAAAGCGGACTAGAAGGCACAGGAGGAGTAAGAGACAGGGGGCAAGGAGAAAAATAATTAGAAAGAAAGAGAAAGAGGAAAGAGAAAGAGGAAACAAAAAGAGAACTATAGAGAGGAGTAATGTAGGTAGTGAGTAACATATAAACAGAGGATACGGAAAAATACAGTAGAGGATCACACAATGAGAAGGATGGAAGAATTTTAGAGGAAAGAGGTGAAGATAGAGAAACGCATTTGAATGGAATGATAGTGTGTAAAGGGGGTGAGGAAAATGTTGTAGGAAGAGGGAAAGAGTGAGAGTGTGTGAGTAGCAATAATGAAGTAATGATAAAGTAAGCGTTGGACTGGTAAAGGGAGAGACTAGTATTAAAGTGCACTGTGGTTGTGCCTTCAGGACAGGGACACACAGAGATAAACAGGATGCAACAAAGGTAATACAGAAACACCCTTGGCAGCTTGGCCTGAGCAGTAACGAAATCACTTATAAAACATAGAAAGTGTTGTTTTTAACAAATTTAACAAGCAACAGTGCGTGTAAAAAACATAAAGAACTCAGATATCCATGAAAAATGTATCCAGGAAGAGAAAATCTTAATGAACCGTGATACAATTATAAAGAAAACTGGATAAGGGGGTCCAAACTTTAGGAAATGCAAAATATCATAAACGAAACTTAATCAAGGAAACTTAATGGAAAAATTGTTATATTAAAAATCAGTGGAATGATAGTGAATAAAAGCACCGTATCTTCCAGGGGTACACCTGTGATCTGTGCACTCCTGGTGGCCTACCCTGAGTGCCCACAGGCTGACACACACTAGAGATCTGGCTTTGTGATAGAACTGACCTTCGGACAGACGAACAATTATAGAGAAAAGCAAATCGGATGTGGCTAACCATAACACTGCCAGCTACCTGCTGTAGGAGACAATGCTGCGCATTGGTCATCCGATTGAAAAGGTTGTAGTGAGCTCAGAGGCAAAGTAGTGAAAGTCACTGGGGGACAGGAGTTAGCATGGAACTCCGAAACGAAATGGGCGCAGAATCTGGCAGGCCATTGTAAACTGATCAAGCCAGTGCAGTCTCAAGACATCATAACATTCATAACTAACTAGCAATACTGGCAGCATATCTCTCATTTCTTTAGTAGGAATCTGCCACTCTTTTCCTTTTTTAGAGTGAAATAATACAAACTCAAGCAGCAAGATAACAGTTACATTCGGATTTTTGCGCTGGCGAAATCTATTATGTGATAACTAATTTAATAAGCAAACTCTCCAAATATACATATCTGTGTATTTTGTCACTTTCACAAATCTTTTCCTATTGGTAAAAAATCCTGCAAAAAAGTTTTTGCTGAAGCATTATGAGAACATTTTCTCATTAAAAGTGGGTTTTAGCAGGAGTTTCATGCCCAAATGTGCTCTGCATAAAGGCCTTTCTCGCGTTTTGTCTTTAAAACGTGAGCTTGCATCGTCAATGAAATTTTGCGTACAAAATCATTGAAATTTCTTAAACCCGAGACAATGCCAGAAGGTTTAGGACGATATAGTACGAGCAGAAGCTAATATTGGCTTTACACCTTGAAATGAAAATCTGTGAAAGCTGTGCATTAATCCCAGGTTAAGTCCAAGTGAAAGAAATGTGTTGTCCTGTTTTCCAGTTTGATTCTTTCAAAATGTGCATTATTACTTTTGAAAGTCGGTAGAGACAGCAGAGAAAGCAGCGCTAAGACAGACGCATGTTCAGCCATTCCCACAACTGCCTTTGCAGCTGTCAAATGCATGAGAATTAAGCCCAAAAGCTTATCTGTCCGTCCTATCCCAGGAGACTGTCGTCTGTGGCAGTGGTGACAGCAGAAAGTGAGGTCCATCCCACAGAATTTAAGCTTTCTGAGGGTCTAAAGCTAGATTATGGGCAATGTTCTCATTACTGCGGAACAATAGAGTGACACATGACAGCAAAGGGGAGAACTGATATCCGACACTATATCCATCCAGCACTTTCATGTATTGAGCACTTACCCAACTAGCACTTCATATGAGCAAACACCCATCCCGGTCTCTGGTCATTGCCCTTGCTGCCTGTAACCTACTGTGTCTAGGCACCGTGCTACCACAGCGATCCCTGAATCCCTATGCTATCTTTCAATCTTTACTATAAAAGAGCTCTTTGTGAAACTATTTTATAGTGCATAGAAGTGAGCTAGCTATTAGTGATTATTCCTCCATTATCCCTGCACATCACCTGTTTACGTAGAGCCATCATGGATTAAAGTAACATCAGGTCTAGAGGATAGTGAAGGGTTTGGTTTTTATGACAATGAATCTGGATTGAAACTGAGATTGGGGATTAGAAGAAGTTGGTAATCCCAACGAATTCGTCTTGGACCTCCAGATGTGTGACCAGAAACACATCCAACAGAGGACAGGAGAAGGCATTTCTGAAGGGACATTTGTATTTGTATTTGTATTTGTAGAGCGCAACATTCATCCCAAGGGACATCAGGGCGCTAAAATAAAGCAAAGTGCAGTTCAATGTAGGAGTGTAATATTCAACTCAACTGGTTAATAGATGGGAAATAGGTGAGTCTCAAACTGATGTCTAGGTCTCTGAAAGTAACATGGATCTTAGGTATCAGACAATGGTTTCCATAGAAACTGTAGGGAAAGGACCAATGGTAATACAGCCTACAACCTAGAATGCTTCAAGCACTCTATGGAGTGTTGTTTAAATACTCTTGTCCACCCAGTAAGGCTTATGCAACCATGAGTTTTTTTTCCATAATCCTGGAAAACAGCTTTATTTGATTAAATGCAGTACCAATCTACGAAAGTAGACTAGCATCAGGCTGCATTTACTAAGACCCATAACCTGAATTGAAAGTGATAAAAAAAAAATCTCAGACATCATTCTAAACCACATGCAAGACTGAGTGACATAAAACACACTATGAACTCATTGCAAATCAAAGATGATGATTTGGGATACTTGGTCAAAATACTCACCATGAAACCCCCTCCTCCTTTGTAACACCTGCATTGGGCAATCTCATTGATGGAGAGACCTGGGAGTTTCCACTCTCATGGAAATAAACAAGGAAGCAACAATCTCAAAAGTTGAGCATTTTTCAGAGTCAATCAATGGGCCACAACTTAACAAAGAAATGCTTTGAATCTCTGTCTCAACCAAATGGGCTACCTAGTGATGGGAAGAATAATGTTCTATGCAGCAGAGATATTGGGCATTTTAGTGGACACCAAATATATTGGGGTTCAAGAATTAATATTCAGGAAGGAAAACTTGGGTTTTCCACATTTCACTAAAACTTGCCCCAGAAACTCTTCTATAATATGAGTGAATTCAAGATAGAGCCATAAATGAGTCCTAATCTATGCAATAAAAGGTCAGCACAGCTCTGTTGGGCAACCGATTGATGGAGAATGCAAGGGACGTCTGGCAAAAATCAGATGAAGACCATATTTTGAAGAAATGAGGACAAAGCTCACAAGTCCAGTCTTACTAAACTATAATCTAGCTGATTGCATAGCGCATGGCTACTTTTTAAACAATTCTATTAGCCTAGGATGTCAGAAGAACGGCAATGGGTCCAACACTTTAAGGAAACCATCACTAAGACAGCGATCTTATAAAAAAACAAGTGCTCCTGCCACGTCATTGCATCCCTCTACATCAAAGCAAATCAAAAGCAACTCACCCTGTGGGTAAGAACCACCATTCTAGTGGATAACACACTGTTGGTGTGGTGTTCAATTCACTTCCTGCAGCTCTATAATGGTTATAAATCTATTACAAGCAGAACAACGTGGCAAACCTTAAGGGAACGAGGCATCGGGCACTGCATCTCAAAGGAATTGGGCTGTTGTACAAAAAATCGAAAGTAAACACCATCGAGTCACCTGATGGAGCAGAAGACGACCTCCGATAATTGGTCCTTACCCACAGCATTGTCGCCGCCGAATTAGAAGAATTTTTGTGTATTTATTTTTACATTTCCTTATCGCACATTTCTGTTTAATTTTTTATAAAGTCTACTTCAGGCAAATATTCTCCATTTGAGACATGTTTTCCTGTATGACAGGCTGCAAGACCGGAAGTGCGAATTCATTGTGACAGCTTGTTGATGCACAGTGGGAGAGGTTTAACACAGAGAGGACTCAAACCTGTCAATCATCTGGGCGATATTTATAATACATTCCTGCAGCTAACTGCTGCGGATAACAAATCATTGATCAACCTAAGGTCAAGGGTCAAGGGCAGGGACTACTCCAGTTGAAAATTCAACACACAGCATCACCACAATGGAACCTAGGGATTTTTACCAGTCAAAACCTATGATCCTGTTTCGTAAAATCACTAGCCGGCGGAATTTCACTTGGTAAATTAAATCTCGGAATACATAAATTCTGCCAGAGTGATTTTTGTTGCACATAGGATGAAGTTTATTTATGTTCATGTCTGACTGAAAAGCTGTCGTTTGTAAGTTTGGACCTGTAGGACGTGATTTTGACTTTCGAACTAGGAGCTATCATATTCTTGCACGAAATGTCCTGGGGCTTTTTGGTCCATTTCATTTCGTTATCTGCACAAGGGCAACACAGCACTGACCCATTTCATTCTAAACGGGTCTGTGCTTAAGCTCCTTTTCAGATCAGTTTTATCCATCAAGTCAGTGCTCCATGGTGCATTAACCGAGAGCTGATACCCAGTGGCTACTGCTGTACCTCCTGCCATCCAGAGTGATTGCAGCCTTAGGACATGTGAAACAAGCTGGCACCCAGCAGCAGGCCGGAGGCAAGAAGCACGATCTGTTATTTCCATTGATGATGCCTTATACAAAGCTTTATTGAACTATTGCGGGGCACCTTTTTTGCTAATTTGTCTACAGAAGGGTTATTGGTAACTGCGCGAGTCCCAAAATGTATTCTGTATGTGACAGAAAAGTATCTCTCTCTCTCGCTGTGATATAAAAAACTATATACATATATATAGTCACTGAAAAAAACATAGGTTTCAGGGGCGTTATAGTTAGCTGGACATTTCACTCGTACAAAACCATAGAAATTCCCCCGTTATAGTTAGTTCAGCTAACTATAACTCACGCGTCCGCAATGCACTGCTGATAACATCGCATATTACATCACTGCATTGCGGGCGCGCAAGTTATAGTTAGCTGAACTAACTATAACGAGGGAATTTCTATGGCGTGGTATGAGTAAAATGTCAAGCTAACTATAAAGCCCCTGAAATCTATGTTTTTTTTCAATGAATTTCTAAGGTTTTTTAAATGTTAATTTCTAACTATAACGTGCCTGAAACCTATGTTTTTTTCAGTGAATTTGAAAGGTTTTTTAAATGCTAATTTCTAACTATAACGTGCATGAAACCTATTGTTTTTTTATTGAATTTCAAGGGTTTTTTAAATGCTAGTTTCAAACTATGCCTACAGAGGTAGGACTTGTGAAGAAAGAAGTAAAAACGCCTCTGTGTTCACTACTGGTTGGGGGATGAACTCCCCATGCTGCTGAGGGTCGTTGGGGGCCTAAACCCTTATTGTTGCCACAAGTAAGTCCCCTACAGCAGTGGCTGTTTCTGCTGTTGTACGTCCTGGCTTTGTCCCCTTTATTTTATCGCTAGGACAGGACTAAATAAAAGCAATTTGTTTGCACATAACTGTTTTGATTTTTTTTTATAAATTGTGCACACATTTTGTGCTTTTTGGCTGTGGGGCCGATGCACCCTGCTGCTCACTGTGCTGGCTACAATGACAGAAGCAAGCATTCCTTAAAATCCTGCCCCATGGCATGCCCAAAGTGAACAGTCTTTGCCAGGCTGACGCTCTCACAGCCCTGAGGACTGTGAGGTCATAAGCTCAGCAAAGACATAGCATTGTCTACCAGTCTCCACTTCCTGATGCCATGGGGATAAAATCAGCCCTGGGTGTAATTCACTGTAGCCCTGTATTTCCTCGTATCCAATCTCTATTTTGACTCTTTCTGCTTGTTTCTCACCTCTATACTACCTTTTTCAGCTAATTTCTGACTACTATTCTGCCTCTTTCTGCTCGTTTCTCACCTTTTTAATGCCTCATTCTACTTGTTGCAGCAGACATGTTAACAGAAGAATACTCCGCTTTCAGTCAGCTGGAGCGGTTTCACAGCTCTAGCTTGCTGCGAGTGCAGTTCATGCTTGCTTTGACTTGGTGGGAGCTGTCAAAAGTCCATCAAGTAAGATCAAACTGCACAGCTACGTCCTGTGGATATAGCTGGAGCCGGCCGTTGGGGTGGCGGCCCCAGGACCAATATTGGCTCCAGGTGTGGGGCTGTGTGGCCCCTTCCATTGATCTGCGTTGGCGACCTATTTGTTAGGTGGTGGTCACTGGGGCCATATATGCCCGGGAGAGGGGAACGCACAGCCCTTCTCCCACTATTTTCCAAATATTTAGTCCCAGGAAGGTGCTGGTCCCTGGGGCCCAGGGGCCGCCAATAGATTTAATTATCCCTGGGGAGGTGGTGCTTTGGAAGGCTCTGGTCATCCCCTTGACAGCCCAATAAATCTTGCTTTAGCCCTAGGGAAGTGGTAGTCCCCATGGCTTATAAAGCCCATGGAGGGGTGCCCCGTGCATCCCCCTCTTTTTATTAATACATTCCCAAGAAGTTGGTGGTCCCCTGAATGAGCCTTAGGAGGGGTTTCCAATAAGCATGAGCGGGAAATCCGTTACGCTCGCGGATTTTGCGGATTTTTGGGAAATCCGCAATCCGCGAATTTTGCGGATTTCCCGCAAAATCCGCAAAAAAAAATCCGCGAGTGTAACGGGTTCAAAAGTTGAACCCCCACTCATGCAACTATTTTACAATGGCGCCAGCAAGCTGCCAGCGCCGTTGTAAAATAGTTACAAAGTTAGCTTGCACAGGAACCACTAGATAAAACGAAGCAGGTGCTGCTTTATTTTATCTAAGTGCTTCCTGTGCAAGCTAACTTTGTAACTATTTTACAACGGCGCTGGCAGCTTGCTGGCGCCATTGTAAAATAGTTACAGGCATAGCCTCACACAGGTCACTCAAGGGACCCCTGCGCCCTTCAGGGCGATTGCATAGTAACACACACATGGTCACTCGAACTAGTTGCTCAAATTCAGTGACTCATTCATTAGCCCAAAAACAATCCTGAGCGTCTTCGAGGCTGGACAGGTGTGCCTCTTCCCAAATCTACCGTGGAAAATCAGCTGTGATGCTGGGTAGAGGGCAGCCTTTGCATGGTCGCTCGAACTAGTTGATGCTCAAAATCAGTGACTCATTCATTAGCCCAAAAACAATCATGAGCGTCTTCGAGGCGGGACAGGTGTGCCTCTTCCCAAATCTACTGTGGAAAATCAGCTGTGATGCTGGGTAGAGGCCTTTGCATCCTTGACTTTCATGAGCGCAATCCCCGTGCTGTTCCTGTGGCCAGGAGCTTCTTTCTCTTCAAATAATTGTGTTCGCACGGGTTGCTGCAAGTTCGCACGCGTTTTGTACAATTTCGCAATTTGCGAAATTGTACAAAACCCTCGCGAACTTGCAGAAACCCGTGCGAACATAAAAAAAAAAAATCGGCAAATTCGCGAGAATTCGTGGATTTTGCGGATTGCGAGTTCGCAAATCCGCAAAATTCGCGAACGCGAGGTTCGCAAAATTCGCTCATGCCTAGTTTCCAAGGTCCCACTCTTTTTAAAAATAATGGCCCCTGGATCTGGCCACCCGGGGTTGTATTCAAAACAAGTACGGGAGCCCACACTTGTTTTTTATTGATTTTCATTTGCACAGATTGGCTCCGTCATGCTTTTGCTACAGGCTTTTTGAAAGAAAATAATTTTTGGCCCTATCAGGTTTGGAGAGAAACCGAGTTTCAAGATTGCTGGTAACACTTCCTGGTTGTAGTGTTGGCAGCAAATCAGATCACACCATGAGATCTGTACTTAGGCACTGCCCATATATCCTTATTTGATTTCCCTTACATTTCTCAACAACTACTGAATGGGTTAACACCAGATAACTGAAAGCGTGATCTGTTAACCAAATTCTACATTCCTGCCAAATTTGCCGTAATCCGTCCAGCGGTTCAGCCTGTAGTCGTGTTCAAAGCTCATATGGGAATTAACATTGGAAATCATACTTTTGTCAAACCCTGCTTGACGGGTCACCCCGAAACTTCCCAGGTTTTGTGAATATTCGACAAACGGGGCCAGAGATATAGGCATGTCAAAAAACACTTTTCTATAGAAACATGATCATAACTATAATTACCTACCGGTGATCGTCAGTAGTATATATATATATCGGTAAGCAGCTACTATCAGACTGAAGTTCCCGTAAATTGGTTTACGAATAGCAAAGGCTTTTTTAAATGTAGCACTTGTAAAGCGTGCTCCAATAGTCAAAATTGTAAGTCCTTCATGATTTCGAATGGGAAAGAAAGACGCATATCGAACTTCATCACCTGTACAACGGAATATGTCATTTACTGTTTGCAGTGCCCTTGCGGCCTTGGCGCATTTTGGAGCATCTAAGAGCAGTTAAAAATCATGACTTTAGTTATCCAGTCGCACAACATTTTTATAATGTCCACAACAGTGACAACCAGCTTGTAAGTTACGTAGGACTAGATCTGGTGATGACCAATATCAGAGGAGGTGACCGTGAGCAGCAACTATGGATTCTAGAATCACGGTACATTATTGACCTGAATACGAGGGCCCCCTTTGGGTTGAATAGTGTAGAGGAATTGGCCACACATATAGGGAGGTAATGACTTATCCCCATAGATTCCTCTTATATGCTATGATCTAACTGTCTCCTTACTGTGTATATGTAAATAGAATATGTAATGTAATAAGTGAAGTAGTTATGATGTCACAAATAGGGTATTAGATGTTTATCATTTATTTTCTTCTATATTGAGGATATATAACACCAGTTGGAGTATTGCTCCGTTAAGGCCTTGCTCTGGTATATTGGCATAATCATAGCTACTATTTTAACATGGAGGTGTTACCTCAGATTGTATGACCATATACCTTGGGCGTTGTGTGACCAACCGGCCCATCCGGAGGATCGGCCGGTTGGTCTCTTCCATTCCTGGGCCAATTTATGGATTGCACCTAACCCTCACACAGAAAAATATATATGTTTTCTTTATTCATTTCACACCCGTACTCACTTTTTGATCATATACTTTTTTATATTTGGTTATTTCTTGAAATTCTTGGTCACCCAGCTGCAGTATCATGAGAATTATATTCTATTTGTGGGCCAATTTATATTTGATAGATATAATCATGGCTGGGATACTCCTTAATTGTAGGTGAGGATGATTATTTGTATGCAATATTATATTTGGGTGGGAAACCACCTGGATTGGACACTGGTCCTTGATCCATACCTTGCATGTTATCTTTGAGCCACTTGGCAGTGTGAACACTTTGAATGGGATTGCAGGTTGTAGTGGCCTTATATTCAGCAACTGCACATCCATTTTATCACCAATTACTTTATCAGTGATGCCATATTGTACGTACCAGACTATTTGGATACAGTCTTATTGATTGGTTCTACACATATAATTAACATAGACCTTTGAATTTGCTTTGTGTCTACTATGCATTTGCAATTGATTTTAGTATTTTCTTGGATTTTGTCCTGGGATCACTGCTGGAACATATAAAGATGTATACATTATGTGTGTGATGCAATTTAAATCACACAAGTCTATATACTGCTTATAACAATTATATATGCTGCAACATTCATGAATGAGTTCATGTATTATATTGACTGATTTTTAAATAGCACAGTGTTTTTGATGTATTTTACTCAAAACTTTATTTACAAAAAGTTAATACAATATGTCTGTGCAGTTCCGGGGTCGATCCTTGAGGTATTTCCTTTGTTTCCATGATTGTAATGAGGAACGCCCCTTTTAAAATGATCTTTTGGCAGCTTGAGCTTTGGACCTAACGAAAGCTGACAGGCCGAAACGCGTCGTTCTTTGTGCACAATAAACCCATTGATGCAGCTCCTGGTGTGCCGTCTTCTTTTTCGATTGAGAAAGGATTGTTTTGATATATATATATATATATATATATATATATATATATATATATATATATATATATATATATATATATATATATATATATATATATATATATATATATATATATATATATATATATATATATATATATGAAAACCAACGCCCACTCCAACAGAATGAGCCCGACATATGCTGACTTCTCACCAGGATTTATTCTGCAGAAAATAAAGATAAAGCACCGTCCAGGAAACGCCAGGCAGACGCGTTTCTAGCGAGTGTGTTAGCTTTCTTCAGTGCCGGTTCCTGTTTCCTCTCAGAGCCTCGCACCTGGGGATACTTGCAGTGTCCTGAGCAGTCTCTGGCCACGCTTTTTAAAGAGATAGTTCCTCCCCGCCTCTGCTCACAGCTGCGGTACCTCCTGTGAAGGTGTTGAAACCAGGAGCACGCTGGGACACCGAGTCCAATGTGACAGCCCATACAGTGAAAAGCCGCCAAACGCCCAGTGGCTTGTCTCGATGTCACCGCATCCTTCCAATTCAGCCACAGGGTTATTTTCTGCAGTACCTGGCAAGGCCCCTGCAGACACGCTGCAGCCTCCTTCCCCGAAATAATGTTCCACAGCCAAATACCGCAAAACCACTCGGGGGGGTGAAGCGCTTGTAGTTTTATACGCGGACCAAAAGTTGCTGCATTTGCGCTTCACAGCCAGATCAGGAGGGCATGCCGGTTGACCAGTACACAGCAAACTGGTCTTTGATATGAAAACCAACGCCCACTCCAACAGAATGAGCCCGACATATGCTGACTTCTCACCAGGATTTATTCTGCAGAAAATAAAGATAAAGCACCGTCCAGGAAACGCCAGGCAGACGCGTTTCTAGCGAGTGTGTTAGCTTTCTTCAGTGCCGGTTCCTGTTTCCTCTCAGAGCCTCGCACCTGGGGATACTTGCAGTGTCCTGAGCAGTCTCTGGCCACGCTTTTTAAAGAGATAGTTCCTCCCCGCCTCTGCTCACAGCTGCGGTACCTCCTGTGAAGGTGTTGAAACCAGGAGCACGCTGGGACACCGAGTCCAATGTGACAGCCCATACAGTGAAAAGCCGCCAAACGCCCAGTGGCTTGTCTCGATGTCACCGCATCCTTCCAATTCAGCCACAGGGTTATTTTCTGCAGTACCTGGCAAGGCCCCTGCAGACACGCTGCAGCCTCCTTCCCCGAAATAATGTTCCACAGCCAAATACCGCAAAACCACTCGGGGGGGTGAAGCGCTTGTAGTTTTATACGCGGACCAAAAGTTGCTGCATTTGCGCTTCACAGCCAGATCAGGAGGGCATGCCGGTTGACCAGTACACAGCAAACTGGTCTTTGATATGAAAACCAACGCCCACTCCAACAGAATGAGCCCGACATATGCTGACTTCTCACCAGGATTTATTCTGCAGAAAATAAAGATAAAGCACCGTCCAGGAAACGCCAGGCAGACGCGTTTCTAGCGAGTGTGTTAGCTTTCTTCAGTGCCGGTTCCTGTTTCCTCTCAGAGCCTCGCACCTGGGGATACTTGCAGTGTCCTGAGCAGTCTCTGGCCACGCTTTTTAAAGAGATAGTTCCTCCCCGCCTCTGCTCACAGCTGCGGTACCTCCTGTGAAGGTGTTGAAACCAGGAGCACGCTGGGACACCGAGTCCAATGTGACAGCCCATACAGTGAAAAGCCGCCAAACGCCCAGTGGCTTGTCTCGATGTCACCGCATCCTTCCAATTCAGCCACAGGGTTATTTTCTGCAGTACCTGGCAAGGCCCCTGCAGACACGCTGCAGCCTCCTTCCCCGAAATAATGTTCCACAGCCAAATACCGCAAAACCACTCGGGGGGGTGAAGCGCTTGTAGTTTTATACGCGGACCAAAAGTTGCTGCATTTGCGCTTCACAGCCAGATCAGGAGGGCATGCCGGTTGACCAGTACACAGCAAACTGGTCTTTGATATGAAAACCAACGCCCACTCCAACAGAATGAGCCCGACATATGCTGACTTCTCACCAGGATTTATTCTGCAGAAAATAAAGATAAAGCACCGTCCAGGAAACGCCAGGCAGACGCGTTTCTAGCGAGTGTGTTAGCTTTCTTCAGTGCCGGTTCCTGTTTCCTCTCAGAGCCTCGCACCTGGGGATACTTGCAGTGTCCTGAGCAGTCTCTGGCCACGCTTTTTAAAGAGATAGTTCCTCCCCGCCTCTGCTCACAGCTGCGGTACCTCCTGTGAAGGTGTTGAAACCAGGAGCACGCTGGGACACCGAGTCCAATGTGACAGCCCATACAGTGAAAAGCCGCCAAACGCCCAGTGGCTTGTCTCGATGTCACCGCATCCTTCCAATTCAGCCACAGGGTTATTTTCTGCAGTACCTGGCAAGGCCCCTGCAGACACGCTGCAGCCTCCTTCCCCGAAATAATGTTCCACAGCCAAATACCGCAAAACCACTCGGGGGGGTGAAGCGCTTGTAGTTTTATACGCGGACCAAAAGTTGCTGCATTTGCGCTTCACAGCCAGATCAGGAGGGCATGCCGGTTGACCAGTACACAGCAAACTGGTCTTTGATATGAAAACCAACGCCCACTCCAACAGAATGAGCCCGACATATGCTGACTTCTCACCAGGATTTATTCTGCAGAAAATAAAGATAAAGCACCGTCCAGGAAACGCCATATATATATATATATATATATTTTTTTTTTAAACTGAAACACCCTCAAATTTAACCCGTACAGTTACCTCCATAAATCACATAAACCATAGCTAACTGGCCTGCAATGCACACCATAAGTAGCACACTAGATGTAATACTAATTACTGAGGATTATTTAAAATATTAATTAATAGGATTGCAGATCACATATTTAAATCACAACATTTATATAAAGAGTACATACTAGATCCATAATCATCTAATTCATAGTATTAATGATATATCACTTGTATCTTCATATATGTAATTTGAGAAGTAATCTGTTTTATTAAGGGTAATGTCATGAGCCTTGCATTTGGCACCTTTTGGTATTTTTTTTAAAAATCCCTTAACCCTATGTGGACACCCAAACCATGATGTGCTCATCCTTTGACTGTGGCCAGGCTCTCAACATGCTGCAATGAGCCAACGCCTGCTGCACATTGCCTTTGGCCATGCAAAGTGGGAGAAGTATACAGGGTGATACCCTATATCTATTCTGTGTGTGCCTGCTGCACATGGCTTTTGTTCTAACTCGACACAGGTTGGATGACAGATCTGGAGCTAGAAAGGTGCCCATGGCTCATGGTTATTCGATCACTACAGCAGACCTCAGGTGAGGGTTTGGTATTTCTTAGGTACTGTGGATCCTTTTCGTAGTTAGCGGTCCAGCAAAAAGTAAAATTGAGCTCCGAGTCTGAGGTACCTGTCTTAGTCCTGTGGAGCCTGTAGGCTTGTTCGCTCTATTACTTTTGAGTTGTATTACCCCGCCTGTCTCCGGCTTCATTGGTACCAACGCATAGCCTCACTTTGCAGCACCACAGAGTCTCCTCACCAAGGACTGAAGATACAACTCTCAGAAGTTTATACCTGGTCCAATACCGGCCTGCACTCAGCCTGAACCTCTGACTTTTTCCCAATCCATCACAACCAGATAGCGTACCTTTTGGTGCTATTTTATAACCTTAAAAAAAACACATAACTTGAGTACTACTGACTATCTGTTGTTTTAGTGTAATTATGTTTATTCAACAATCCGTTATTTTCCTGAATTGGTTTGGGAGTCATCTTGTGTAATGTTTTCACTTTATTACTATTTGAGTGCTGCATTAATACTTTATACATCACCTCTAAATTAAGCCTGACTAAGCTACCAGGGAGTGGAGAACTGGTGTATGTAGTGACTTTTAAGGTTAACCCTGACAAGGATTGTGATTACTCTTGAAACTGGGTTTTTCACGACCTTCAACAAATAATAAAATACTGTTATTGACTAATTATTGTATGTAAAGCACACAACACATACCATAACTTATGCCGTTCACCATGCAGAAATTACAAAACCAATCATGGAATTTGTGACACAATCTCTATCGTAGAATGAGGCGAATAACCATTTTTTGTTGAAATATAATCCCAACTATACACCTCTCTGCAACGTAGCTCTGTGGCGCTTACTGGAGGTATCTGGTGAGCTAGTTGGACCCCAGGGACCATCATGATTCAAGGGGACTTAATCCCCCAACTTGCAACGCGCCAGGGGGCGTGTTTGTAGAGTAGTGGAGAAAGGGGGCATGGCCTTTGTCTACCTCTCACCAATCCCACTGCGTGGGGCTTACTGGAGGTAAAAGGTAGGTTAGTTGGCCACTAAAGGACCACCAGAATCCCCATCCAAGAGCATGCCAGGGAGCGCGTTTGTAGAGTGGTGAGCAAAGTGGGCGTGGCCTGGTATGAGTACTCACCAATGCTGCTATTTGGTACTGACTGGAGGTAATAGTTTGGAATGGTAGCCCCCAAGGAAGTCCTCAGGGGCTAACTACCCCTCTTGTTACATCCAGTAAGTCCCACGCAGTGGGATTGCAAGACGTCTTCGGAGGCCATGGTCCCCTTTCTCTACTACTCTGCAAACGTGCCTAGTGTTAGCCTACGGGAGGGGGATGTAGTCCAATTTAGTCCTGAGGGAGTTTGGGGGCGAATAATCCCTCCTGGTACCTCCTGTAAGTCCTACGCAGTGGAATTCCTGAGCGTTGGTTGGACGCCCAGCCCCCTTTCTCCACCACTCTGCAAACGCGAATACTAGTTAAAGTAGAATATTTCTGCACCTCTGACTTAGAGGTAGTTTTTATCCACCTGCACTATTATGTACTAGGGCCTTACAGAGGAGGTCATGCTAATCACAGGGGTACCCCCACACATAGTGTATCCTAGTGTAGGTGTTTTCACTGTACTCTAAGTGTCTTTTAGCATAGCACTGGCTCCGGTCCTGGTTAGTCAGAGTCCATTACCACCAGTACCCTTCTGAAAAAGTTGTGGTCACAGGATGATTTTGCAATAATGCCTCTTTCTGCACCTCTGTTGGTTATTTCTGCACATGTCTTGCTTCTTCCTTCTCTTTTCTTCGTCTTTGTAGACTTCGGCTGCTTGTTTCTGCATTTCTTTTGCTAATTTCTGTGCGTTTTTTCTTCTTTCTTCACATGTACTACCTCTGTGGGCATTGTTAAAAACTATATATTAAAAAACCTTTGAAATTCACTTAAAAAACATAGGTTGCAGGCATGTTATAGTTACAAATTAGTATTTAAAAAACCTTTGAAATTCACTGAAAAAAACGTAGGTTTCAGGCACGTTATAGTTAGAAATTAGAATTTAAAAAACCTTGGAAATTCACAGGAAATACCATAGGTTTTAGGGAAAGTTATAGTTATAGTTAGTTGGACATTTCACTCGTACAAAACGAGAAATTCCCCGTTCTAGTAAGTTCAGCTAACTATAACTCGCACCCCCGCAATGCACTGCTTATGACATCACATATTACATCACTCATGACATGGTCAGTGACATCACTGATTACATCACTGATGACATCTCCAATGACATCACTGTTGACATCACTGATGCATCTTCTCAAACCCTAATATAACCTTTGATACACCCACTCTAAATTACAGACTGCCATTCTCAAAACCATAGACACTCCAACACCAATAACTACATACTCACGAACTGATTCTTAGGTCTACACACACATCCACTCACTCATCCGTACAGTCACTCATACTTATGGTCACTCAGTACAGGACTATCATATGCACTCATACACCTATATAAACACTCACACTCAGCCACTCATCCATGTAGGTACTCACACACCTAGTCAGTCATGCAAATAATTCATCATACTGCCATTTACACACCTATACAGTCATACACACACCAGCTCACTTACTCATACAAATAATAGCACATTCTTACACTCTTATACAATCACTGATACAAGCATGCACTCATCCATACAGCCACTCTCACAATCACACACTCACTTTTAGCCATTTATATATTCCAACACACATACATACTGCCTTTCACATATGTAGTACTTCACACATGTACCACTGAGATATACATTCACTCACTAACACACCCATAAACAAACTCACCCACCCATACAGCCCATCACAGATGCACTCTTGAAACCATGCACCCAGTGAATCACCCACTCACACATCTATGCAGAGTCATACACCCCACCCACACAAACACTCATGCACCCATACAGATACTCAGACAACCAATCAATAACCAATATAGACACTCATGTAGCTATTCACAAACCCAAGCAGCCGCTTACACACCAACAGACAGACGGATACAGACATTCAAACAGTATAGTCACTAACCCATGCATTCATTAAGATATGTTTAATCACTCACTTATAGAGTCAGTCACGCACCTACTAAATCATCCATTCAGACACTTATACACCCACTCAGTCTTCAATACTCCTTTCCCTATATTAAACATATTTAAACTTTACAGAAACACAGTCACTGGACGTTCTCATCAGTGATGTCATCAGTGATGTCATTTGAGATGTCATCAGTGAGGTCATTGGTGATGTCACTGAGCATGTCATGAGTGATGTAATATGTGACTTTATCAGCAGTGCATTGCGGGGAGCAAGTTATAGTTAGCTGAACTAACTATAACGGGGGAATTTTATCTGGTTTTGTACGAGTGAAATGTCTAACTAACTATAACTTTCCCTAAAACCTATGTTTTTATCAGTGAAAAAAAAGAATATATATATATATATATATATATATATATATATATATATATATATATATATATATATATATATATATATATATATATATATACTAGCAGCCCGCCCCAGGGTTGCCTTGGGCAGAAGGGTGTTGGGGGCACCATTTCAGGCTTACGTGCACTCCCTTCCCGGCCCCCGCCCGCCATGACATTGTCTGTGTCCCGGACAATGTCGTGGTGGGCGGGGGCCGGGGCGGGAGTGCACGCAAGCCTGAAATGCTACCCTGAGCCTTACAGCAGTTGTTCCGGCCCAACCTCCCGCACCGGCTCCCTCCCGTCCCGTGTCCCAGAGCCTTACCTGAGCCGCCGCTCCTCCCCGAGCTCCTCACTTCACCGCCGCTCCTCCTCGCAAGCCTGAAATGCTGCCCCCAGACCCTGAGCCTTACTACAGTTGTTCCGGGCCAACCTCCCGCACCGGCTCCCTCCCGACCCGTGTCCCAGAGCCTTACATGAGCCGCCGCTCCTCCCCGAGCTCCTCACTTCACCGCCGCTCCTCCTCGTCATCACGTACGTTGCGGCCAGCGCTACGTCATGGCCGTCAGCGTCACGGCAGGCGCTACTTTCAGGGCACTACTTTTACAATCATAATGAGATTTATTTATGTGATTTTTAAAAAAGATCTCTTTTTGTAATATGTGTAAATACTCTTATAATTATAAATTATTTATTGTTGCACTTTTTATGTATAAATATTTATAGCGTATTGTTGCACATATATTTCATGCATTTAAGCTGCTATATTCCGACAGGAGGCAAAAATGAAATCAACAGTGATGTATTAGGTTTGAAACAGGAAAAGGAGTCAAAATTCCATTGTATTACCGTTTTCTCATGCACATAAGTATATCTTCACTTTCCATGATCACGTGGTGTTTCAAAGTTTGAAAAAAATGAGTATATAAATGTTATTTTGTACTGCATGTTCGCTATGTATTCATTACCCGAAAAGTATCATGCCGAGAGTGAACAAAGAAGGGATAATAAACATACACTAAATACTCTATGCTGCTTGGTGGTCTGTGATTTCTGTGGTGCCGCACTGGAGAGACAGAAGTAGCTTGGATATATCACTAACCCATGCACTCAGTGAGACACATTTAATCATTTACTCATACAGTCAGTCATGCACCTACTAAATCCTTCATCCAGACACTTATACATCCACTCATTCTTCAATATGTAAGACATATTTTAACTTTACAGAAACTTACAGTCACTGGATGATGTCATCAGTGATGTCATCAGTGATGTCACTGACCATGTCATGAATGATGTAATATGTGACATCATCAGCAGTGGATTGCGGGTGCGCGATATATAGTTATTGCAACTAACTATATATGCGAATTTCTATGGTTTTGTGCGAGTAAATTAAGGGTTTGTAAATGCGAATCCCTATATGGTCTATAACCTATGTTTTTTTCAGTGAATATATATATATATATATATATATATATATATATATATATATATATATATATATATATATATATATATATATATATATATATATATATATATATATATATATATATATATATATAACATTTCTATGGCAAAATGAAACCCCTCATTTTGTTCCTTTTCAAATTAAGTGTATTAAGTGTTACCACTTTATTCCAATCAAGATGACTTCAGGTGTGCCATACTTTTGTCATAAGTAAGACTGTTAGCGTTCTAGTTGTTCTTTAGAACAATCTGGGACATTCTGTCATTGGGCTATAGTTGGGCTACATCTGGCTAATATTTGGGCTACATTTGGGCTCTTTTGTCTCTGGTGGCCATCTTGGGAGACTGCATATCAGAATTTTTTTAATGAAATATAAGAGGATTTGAGAAGTCACTCAAAATGTGCCCTAATTTTTCTTTCTTCAGCACTAATCATAATTTCTATGGCAAAATGAACCCCCTCATTGTGTTCCTTTGCAAATTAAATGTTTTAAGTGTTAACACGTTATTCCAATCAAGATGACTTCAGGTGTGCCATACTTTTGTCATAAGTAAGACTGTTAGCGCTCTAGTTGTTCTTTAGAACGCTCTGGGACATTCTGTCACTGGGCTATAGTTGGGCTACATCTGGCTGATATTTGGGCTACATTTCATTTTTTTGTCTCTGGTAGCCATCTTTGGGCTACATTGGGCTACATTGGGCTCCATTGGGCTACATTTGGGCTCTAACATATATATAGCCCAATGTAGCCCAATATATATTTTTCAAAGTTAATTTTCGTAAAAACCACTGGAGCATATATCTTGAGACATAGCAAAGGCACATCGGGCTACCAGTCCCTACAATTTTGCCAAGTTTTGTGGAAATCCATTCAGCCGTTCGAGCTAAAAGTGAGTCCAACCGCCCTATAGAAAACTCAATGTTAAAAACACGTTTTGGGACCCCCCTTTTTTCTCGGCCCCCGCTTGACGAAACCCCCCAAACTTTCAGGGGACGCTCAGAAACAAAATGTGCCATTTTCCTGAACATTTCAGCCAATTCCGTCCATCAACGCCAAAGTTATTCAACATAGAATTTTCAGAAATCCCTATTCAAAAAAATCCTAACTATATATACCTACTGGCGACCGCCAGTAGGTAATATATATATATATGTATATACGTATTGCCATACCGGTAGGGATCCAGATCCACCAGAAATGGACGGCACTCACGGAAATTCTGCAGTGACAAGGTCTTTAATGTGAGAAACCTCCCAAGCACCAACAGACGCATTTTGGTGTTTCCGCTTTCTTCGATGTCGGTGAGAAACTTTACAAACCACCATTTTAAAGTGTAATAGTGATGACGTGAACAATTGATTTCATAAACAGCGAAGATGGACTAAGAAAAACTCATATGCCCATGCTTGATATTTACAGTGGCGGGCATCTTTAACCCCTTCGCCGCGGGGCTAATTCCCCCGCGGTGCGGGGGGTAAGGGGGCCGCACCCGGCACCGCGGTGCTGATGACGAGCCCAGGCTCATCATGAAGCACGGTGCTTGTGTGCTCATGACGAGCCTGGGCTCGTCATGAACCCGCCCACGCAATGGAACGCTCAGCACAGCGGGGGATTTAGCCCCGCGTGTGAGCGTTCCACGGCTCATGACGAGCCCAAAATCGTCATGAGCACACGAGCACCGTGCTGCATGACGAGCCTGGGCTCGTCATCAGCACTGAAGGGGTTAAGCATGTCTCTGACAATAAAACTTATATACAGATCTATTTACAAAATATATTTGTCAAAGGGCAGGTAAATTGATAATTAATCCAATGATAAAAATGCTATAGAGAAGATCTACATATATTGACAAAATGTCAACTTGTGAGATCACAAATTTTATGTTATTCTCCTCTATTGATCAATGATACCATGCCTTATGGTTTCGGAGCAGTAATCAAGCCTTGAATGGACAAATTCTATGCTTAGCGCGTTGACTGACCTAAACTTACATCTTGTGAAACATAATCTCCTTAATTAATTAGTCAGACTAAAATACCATTTTTGTATCATATTTCAGCGATTATATGTCGTCTCAACAAAATGGTCCAGACTCAGACGCTAGATCAGTACTCTCTTGACTTAACTAAAGAAAGTCTTGCAGAGAAAGGACAGTGCATAGTGACAGCAATATTAGTCTAGATGAGCCCAAAGTTCCTCTGCAAGTTTTAACCCTATGGATGCCATGGTGTTAAGATCGATAATGTATTTTGACTCTAATCTTCCTAAGTTTCTAAGTCTGTCACCTCTTCTCTCATGTTTAGGGACTTGATCCAAGCAAAAGAAGTCCACCAGGTCACGGTTACTGTTATGTGCAATCTCGAAGTGGCATGCCACTGGATAAGTTGGATTCTTTTTCGTGATTGCACGTATGTGCTCTAGAATGTGCCTCTTTGCAGGATGGATAGTGCTGCCTTTATACCGCTTAGGGCATGGGCATTCCAAGCAATACACTGTAAATTCTGAGTTGCAATTCAGCAATCGGTTGATATTTCTCCTGGCCTTGGGTCCACATTTGTAGGTGCTATAGCTGTTTACTTTCTGGCTGTATTTGCAAACCTTGCACTATATGCAGGGATAAAAAACTGTGATATTGTCTTTCTTTAGACACACGATAGTACCTTGAGATCAAATGGTCATTCATGGACTTGCAGCGTTTATATGTGATCAGCGGTTGCGCAGGAATGACATTTTTGAGGATGGAATTGGTCTGGAGGATATGCCAATTCTTTATGAAGCTTCATACCACTTGTGGGATCTTGGAGTTATAGCGGGTAATCATTCTAGCAGACTTGGTCTCATTGCTTTGTGTTGCTGTGTGTGGTGCTCTTACTAATTCTGATCTGTTGATTTTATCAGCCATCTTCTCAGCTGCACTCAAGATATGAGATGAATATCCTCTATTTTTAAAGCACCTAAACGCCTCTTCTTTGGCTCGAAGATATTCTTCTGGTGTCGTGCAGTTGCTTTTCAGCTATAAGAGCTCCCATAGGGGATATTGTTAATCATGCTCTTTGGGTGAAAACTTCTGGGGTGCAAGACAGAGTTACCCACTGTGGGTTTTTGATACAGCCTGGTCAAAATGTGTCTGTGTGCAATGTAAACTTCCAAATCTAGGTAGTCCACACTTGTGTCGCTAATGTGCCCACTGAATTTATGGTGCAGGTCATTAGTATTGAGTAATGCTATATATGCCTCTGCCGAGAAACGACAGCCCAGCCACATAATTAATATTTCATCATTGTAGGGGACCACAATATCATATTCTCAAACCAATTGTTAGGTGTGTCTTTCCAGGCCACGTGCTTCTCCCACCAGCCTATGAAAAGCTTTGCATAGCTGGGGGCGAAGCCAGTGCCCATCGTAGTCCCCCATTGCTGCTTATAAAGCTGGCCTGAGAAAATACAAATACTGTTTTCAAGACAAAATTGTACCATCTTCAAAAGTATGATATTGTGTTGTCGGAATTTGAGGAGAGGTTTATCCAAGACCATTTGACCGCTTCTATACCCTGGTGATGTTTAATACAAGTATATAAACTTGTGATATCCAACGTTATAAGTAGCATATACTACTCCCACATGACCCCCTGTCTTAGGAAGGTATGTGTATCTTTAATGTATGAGCTAAGGCTTTTCACCCATGGTACTAGAAAGGAAACAATGTAGATAGAGCAATTTTCTAGGAGGCTATGCCACTATTGGTCTCCCTGATGGTTTCATCTCATCCTTGTGCACCGTAGGTAGGTGATAAAAGGACGGAAGAACTCGGTACTCACAAAGGAGAAAATTATACTCATCAATGTCTAGCATCACATCTTCTCTCCAAACTGCTAGGAGCCGTTGAAACGTAGAAATACAATTCACATATTCTGCTCTGTTTATGGGTAAGAAGCATTCAGTGTCTTTTAATTGGTTCATTGCTTCATCAAAATAATGTTCCCTGGAGAATAAGACAATATTTCCCTCTTGACCGAGGGTTTATTCAGTATTGAGTCATCATTTTTAAGTGACTGTATAGCTTGCCACTGCGCACGAGGAATGTTGTGTGTAATTACTGTTTTTTTGTATATATGTATCTCTGTATATCTATATAGCCACCCTATAGTTATAGTTAGGATTCCGAGAGATAGGAATTCCTTGGATTTTGCCTGCCAATAAAGTTGCCACATTTTAATGAATGTCTCAAAATAATGCTTTTTCTGCATTAGCAGATTATCCAAATATCTACGGTGATTCGTCCAGGGGGTGCAAAGAAAAATGTGGGGGGTTCCCAAAATTCATTTTTCCACCAATGCATTTTCAGAGTGATTTTTTTTCCGATTTAATAGATTCAGTGCCAAAAAACTATACGTATTTTCATGAAATTTGGCAGGAATATAGTTTATGGGAGGGAAAGAATTCTTTTTGGGATTTCATGAAAATAGTTTCACCATTTTGTACTTCTAAGGCACTAAAACTTAGTGATATCTGAGGTCGCGAAGTACGGCATGAAATGCAGTGAAATTGCTACAGTATTTTGCAGTACATGCCGATGACAAGGCACTATATGATTAGACTTTTATAAAGGTAAATAGCAGTCATGTGGTTTTACCCATACTATGGCTGTGTTCTGGGCTAGGCCCTTAGATTTAGATAATTAGTAAGTTACTATATACACAATTCGACAGTAAGCACTCCACTCTATGACACTCCACTCTACAGTATTCCACTCAACGCCTCTCTACTATACACCACTCTATGCCACCCTACTCATTGCTCATTCACTTAATGGTATCTCACTGTACATTACACCATTCTACATAACTCGGCTCGATCCCACTACACTATATGCCACTCTATGCTACCTACCCTACTCCACTCTACCTTTTTCCACTTTACACCACTGCACTCCACGCCAATGAACTCTAAGCTATTACACTATTTGCAACTCCACTCCACTATATGTTATTCCACTTTATGGCATTCTACTCTCCACCACTCAACTGTACCCTATTCCACTGTACACCACTGAACTCTACACCACACGGCTATACGCCACTACATTCTACTACACTCTCCACCACTCCACTCTTCTCCACGCCACTGTAGGCCACTCCACTCAACGCTATTGCACAGTACGCAACTCTACTATCTTCCACTCCATATTTTGCAACTCCACAGTACAATATTTCACTATACCACTATACGCAACACCACTCTATGCTAATCCACTCTACACTATTTGACTATATGCCACTCCCCTCTATCCCAATCCATGCTATAGTATACCACTCTACGGCACTCTATTATGCTGTACGACATGCTACCCTACTGCATGACATACCACTCAACGCCACTCCACTCTATGACATCCCATTTTGCTATATCACACAGTATATGGTTTGAAGCACATTTTTTATTTTATTTTTTAAACACAGAATTCCAATGATAGCACTTGTTGACTCACTAGCTATACTACATTAACTATACCACTCGTCTACCACAGGCACTGCTATTACTCTATCACATTACATCACTTGTAGCATATATAATCATTACATTTAGGACACTTGTGACATCTGAAATGACATAATTTATATGAACACTGTGCATAGTAAAGGGTAAGCTATACTTAATGTAGTCTGAGTAGCGAGTTGACAAGTATCTGTATGGGGATGTGTGAGGTATAGCAATTTTATGGTGGGGTGTAACTTATAACTCTAAGTGCTTGATTCTGATCTTGCTAGGAAAGCCCTCTGTATGACTCAGATTCGGAGGGCTTTCCCAGCGACACGTGCTCTGCGAGTCTGAACGAGCGAGTACGTTGCAGCCGCATACTTACAGATTCGGTACGCTTGGACTCCAATTGAAATCCATGGAAGCCTGTGTACAGACGTGTACATAGGTTTCCACAGTAAAAAGGGATGGGTGGGGAAAAGCATACACCCTGTGACGGCACCCCATAGTGCCCGCCACTCCGTTCAAGTCTGGATCAGGGGGGATCCATGGACACACCGCTGTGACGGAATCAGAGGGCCCGAGGTGAAGGGGGGCCTGCTATAGCCCCCCGGAATACCAGTCTAGCAGCCGTTTTATCTTGCTGAGACCGAGGTGAAGCGGCTGTATGAATTGTGCATCGTACTCACTCGGTCAGACTTCGGCTCCATTGCGTGGCACGATTTGGTCGGTGTGTATGCGATCTTCGCATCGTATTTGGTCGTTTGCACCTGTGTACGATTCGGTCGGAAACAAGGGTTACGAATAGGATCCAGGAAAGCGAAACCGATTTGGAGGCCTTCTGAATGACATCGGAATCGAGTCCTAAGTTAACTACAAGGTTATAACCATAGCTTTATAATTTCTCAAATGTGTGTAGTTTAAGGTTTTAGATTGTTTTGTATAGAAATTTGTTTTGCTAACTATAACTAATCGTTAACCTTTATTTTTGTCAGATAGATAGATAGATAGATAGATAGATAGATAGATAGATAGATAGATAGATAGATAGATAGATAGATAGATAGATAGATAGATAGATAGATACGGGTCAATACTCACAGTTTCCATTCTTTGTGTGATAATTCACTCGGCACATTAAATACCTTTGTTCTGCCATTTTTCTTTTTGTTTGTTATTTTACGACAACTTGTATCAATTTATGTCTGCAAATAAATCACCTTTTTTATCTATTGTGGATAGGCTAATGGTTGTTTGGTTTAACTTGTTAGTGAAGTTTCTCATAGTACTCTACTTACTATTCATTCTTTATTCTCATTACTGAATGAGTACTTGGTGAATTATTGTTTTATATTATCTAATTTACCCAGGTATGCTTGAAATAGTGGGTGTCTTGTTTTTCACAAGCTAGATATGATTTCAAACATATCAAACGTCCAATGTACACGTAACAAAAGACCATCTCCAAATTTGAACCTGTAGAAGCACTCGTCCTCTTGTGCAATTTTATAGAGCAAACTAGTGCCAAGGGTATTACAGCACTTTACATTACACAAGGTCAGTCAGAGTCATTTCTTTATAACACATGTAGAATTAGTTAATTACCCAAAATCACAAGATGGCGAGCTGACGCGAGGACTCAAATATCTTTTCTCCAGGTTTAAAGTCACCGGCTCTGGCCATTTGGTCACTACTCTTACCGCTTTCCTGAGATAAGCACCGCCATACCTGCCTACTCACATGGTACCACAGTGTGACACATGATATCGGCTCTCATCATAAAGTTGATATCACACCGGGGCCAGAGAAAACAAACTGAAAACCACTGTAAATTGTGGTTTTCCAGCTCCTTTTCTGAGAATTTGAACTGCTGTTGTTCATTTGGGGGTGTGAAAACACCCCAGGACATTAGCACCTGTTTCAGCAAGCTTTTTTTGGGGGGTGAGGGGTGGGGAGGGGGCTTGTGGTTGGGCTCAAAGTGCATCATAGGTACTTCTCGGCACAAGGCCCCGCCCTCCTCCTCACACAGTGAGATTATTCTTTAAATTGATAGATACGAGCAAGGTATGCATTCGGCACAAGTCACAAGAGCCGCAGAAGCTATACCTGCAAAATTGACTGCACCAATTACATTTAAGTTGCATTTATATAGCGCCTACTACACCTAACGAGGCGTTGAGGAACCAATTGTAAGAAAATAATAATAATAAAAAGTAGGGTAATTGGGCTAAATATCGATTCCAAAATATAGACAAACCAAACTATCGAGTCCAAAATATAGAATGGACAAAATATCGAATGGACAGAATATAGACATCAAAAATATTGTTTTGAAGGTAAGTAATGTAATATCGATTTTAAAAATATAGACAGTAAAAATATTGAAGTACATAATATAGTTTATTAAAAATATCGAATTTTTTATAATATCGAATTTTTTTAAGTGTTTATTATATTAGTATATGTGTGAAAAGTGTATATATTTTTGCAATTTATTTTAAGTAATTAATTTTATGTTATTTAATTATTGTGCAATTTAAGTCTGTAGCGGGTTGTGGGTTTATAGGGGAAAAGGGTGGGAAGTAATTTAATTATAATTAATTAAATATGTTAATTAATTGGTATTTATTTAGAATAAATTGTTTATTAACTTTTAATTGGTAATTAATTAATTCTTAATTGATAATTAGTTTGTATTAATTGATTAATTGATAATTATGTGAATTAAATTAATTTATTTTCTGTAGCGGGTTGTGGGTTTATAGGGCAATAGGGTGGGAAGTAATTTATTATAATTAATTAAATATGTTAATTAATTAATTGGTATTTATTTTGATTAAATTGTTAAATTAATTTTTAATTGGTAATTAATTAATTCTTAAATCATTATTTTTTATTAATTGATTAATTGATAATTATGTGAATAATATTAATTTATTTTCTGTAGCGGGTTGTGGGTTTATAGGGGAATAGGGTGGGAAGTAATTTAATTATAATTATTAAATATGTTAATTAATTAACTGGTATTTATTTTGATTAAATTGTTAATTTTTAATTGGCAATTAATTGATTCTTAAATTATTATTTTTAATTAATTGATTAAATGATAATTTTGTGAATACTATTAATTTATTTTCTGTAGCGGGTTGTAGGTTTATAGGGGAATAGGGTGGGAAGGAATTTAATTATAATTAATGAAATATGTTAATTAATTTACTGGCATTTATTTAGAACAAATTGGTAATTACTTTTTAATTGATAATTAATTAATTCTTAATTGATAATTAGATTTTAATAATTGATTAATTGGAAATTATGTGAATTATTTTCACTAGAGTGGGAATAGTAAAATTTACTCCTATGTTATCCAATGCTTTCCCTACTGTTGCACTCTCTGGAGTATAGTAATTTTTACCTCCACGCTATCCAATGCTTTCCCTACTGTTGCACTCTCTGGAGTGGGACTAGTAATTTTTACCCCTACGCTATCCAACGCTTTCCCTACTGTTGCACTCTCTGGAGTGGGAATAGTAGATGTTACCCCTATGCTATCCAACGCTTTCCCTACTGTTGCACTTTCTGGAGTGGGAATAGTAATTTTTACCCCTACGCTATCCAACGCTTTCCCTACTGTTGCACTCTCTGGAGTGGGAACAGTCAAGTCAAGTGATTTATATAGCGCGCTACATACCCAGAGGGTCTCAAGGCGCTTGAGGAAGGGTGGGGGATTACTTGTCGAATATCCAGGTTTTAAGTTGCTTTCTGAATGTAAGGTGGTTCTGAGTGAGGCGAAGGTGAGTGGGAAGTGAGTTCCAGGTTTTAGCTGCCAGGTAGGAGAAGGATCTGCCTCCCATGGTGGTTTTGTTGATGCGAGGTACAGTTGCAAGGGCTTGGTTGGAGGATCATAGGTGGCGGGAGGGGGTGTAGAAGGAAAGTCGTGAGTTGAGGCATTCGGGTCCAAGTTCGTAGAGTGCTTTGTGTGCGTGGGTTAGGAGGCGGAAAGTAATCCTCTTGTTAACGGGGAGCCAGTGGAGGTTTTTCAGGTGTCCGGAGATGTGGTCTTTACGCGGGATGTCTAGTATGAGTCTGGCTGAGGCGTTCTGGATGCGTTGGAGTTTTTTCTGGAGTTTTGCGGTGGTACCGGCGTATAGGGTGTTTCCGGAGTCCAGGCGGCTCGTGACCAATGCGTGGGTGACCATTTTTCTAGTTTCGGTGGGGATCCAGTGAAATGTTTTTTTGAGCATGCGAAGAATATTGAAGCAAGAAGATGAGACGGCGTTGACTTGTCTGTTCATAGAGAGTGAGGAGTCCAGGATGACACCTAAGTTCTGTGCGTGGTCCGTCGGGATGGGTGCTTTTCCAAGGGCCTCTGGCCACCAAGAGTCATCTCAGGCGGAGGGGGAGGTACCAAGGATAAGGACTTCAGTTTTGTCAGAGTTCAGTTTTAGACGGCTGTACTTCATCCACTCGGCTACTTCTTTCATTCCTTCATGTAGATTGGTTTTGGCGGTGTTGGGGTCTTTGGTGAGTGATAGTATCAGTTGAGTGTCATCAGCGTAGGAGATGATGTTGAGGTTGTGTTGGCGTGCGATAGCCGCGAGGGGGCTCATGTATACGTTGAAGAGGGTGGGACTGAGTGAAGATCCTTTTGGCACGCCGCAGATGACTTCGGTAGCTTCTGATTTGAATGGTGGAAGGCGGACTCTCTGAGTTCTTCCGGCAAGAAACGAGGTGATCCATTCCAGTGCTTTTCCTTGGATTCCGATGTTACTGAGGCGTTGTATTAAGGTGCTATGACAAACTGTGTCAAAGGCTGCGGAGAGGTCGAGGAGGATGAGGGCGCCTGTATCTCCGTTGTCAAGCAGAGTTCGAATGTCGTCTGTTGCTGCGATGAGTGCGGTCTCTGTGCTGTGTTTGGCTCGGAAGCCGGACTGTGAGGAGTCGAGGGATTTGTTGGTTTCGAGGAAGGCTGCGAGCTGGTTGTTGACAGCTTTCTCGATGACTTTGGCCGGGAATGGAAGGAGCGAGATGGGGCGGTAGTTTTTGAGTTCGGTGGGGTCAGCTGTGGGTTTCTTCAGAAGGGCGCTGAGTTCGGCATGTTTCCAACTTTCCGGGAAGGTGGCGGAGTTGTACTCTCTGGAGTGGGAATAGTAATTTTTACCCCTACGCTATCCAATGCTTTCCCTACTGTTGCACTCTCTGGAGTGGGAATAGGAATTTTTACCCCTACGCTATCCAACGCTTTCCCTACTCTTGCACTCTTTGGAGTGGGAATAGTAATTTTTACCCGCTATCCAACGCTTTCCCTACTGTTGCACTCTCTGGAGTGGGAATAGTAATTTTTACTCCTATGCTATCCAATGCTTTCCCTACTGTTGCACTCTCCGGAGTGGGAATAGTCATTTTTACCCCTACGCTATCCAACGCTTTCCCTACTGTTGCACTCTCCGAAGTGGGAATAGTAATTTTTACCCCTACGCTATCCAACGCTTTTCCCTACTGTTGCACTCTCTGGAGTGGGAATAGTAATTGTTACCCCTACGCTATCCAACGCTTTCCCTACTGTTGCACTCCTTGGAGTGGGAATAGTAATTTTTACCCCTACGCTATCCAACGCTTTCCCTACTGTTGCACATCCAGGAGTGGGAATAGTAGTTTTTACACCTCCGCTATCCTACGGTAATAATATTGGGTATTTTTTTATTAATATTATGTTAATATATATATATATATATATATGTTTTAACAGATATGATATTTTTTTTTATAAGTTAAATTAGTTATTTAATAATTTTAAGGTAATTTAAGTATTTTTAAGTATATCTTAGCTATTTATTTTTAATATTTTTTTAATTTAAGATTAATTTTAAGAAATTCGATATTTTTATAATGTATATACATATAAACAATATTTTGGGCCGATATTTTGGTACTTACCTGTTTGTAGTGTAGAAGGAAAGTCGTGAGTTGAGGCATTCGGGTCCAAGTTCGTAGAGTGCTTTGTGTGCGTGGGTTAGGAGGCGGAAAGTAATCCTCTTGTTAACGGGGAGCCAGTGGAGGTTTTTCAGGTGTCCGGAGATGTGGTCTTTACGCGGGATGTCTAGTATGAGTCTGGCTGAGGCGTTCTGGATGCGTTGGAGTTTTTTCTGGAGTTTTGCGGTGGTACCGGCGTATAGGGTGTTTCCGGAGTCCAGGCGGCTCGTGACCAATGCGTGGGTGACCATTTTTCTAGTTTCGGTGGGGATCCAGTGAAATGTTTTTTTGAGCATGCGAAGAATATTGAAGCAAGAAGATGAGACGGCGTTGACTTGTCTGTTCATAGAGAGTGAGGAGTCCAGGATGACACCTAAGTTCTGTGCGTGGTCCGTCGGGATGGGTGCTTTTCCAAGGGCCTCTGGCCACCAAGAGTCATCTCAGGCGGAGGGGGAGGTACCAAGGATAAGGACTTCAGTTTTGTCAGAGTTCAGTTTTAGACGGCTGTACTTCATCCACTCGGCTACTTCTTTCATTCCTTCATGTAGATTGGTTTTGGCGGTGTTGGGGTCTTTGGTGAGTGATAGTATCAGTTGAGTGTCATCAGCGTAGGAGATGATGTTGAGGTTGTGTTGGCGTGCGATAGCCGCGAGGGGGCTCATGTATACGTTGAAGAGGGTGGGACTGAGTGAAGATCCTTTTGGCACGCCGCAGATGACTTCGGTAGCTTCTGATTTGAATGGTGGAAGGCGGACTCTCTGAGTTCTTCCGGCAAGAAACGAGGTGATCCATTCCAGTGCTTTTCCTTGGATTCCGATGTTACTGAGGCGTTGTATTAAGGTGCTATGACAAACTGTGTCAAAGGCTGCGGAGAGGTCGAGGAGGATGAGGGCGCCTGTATCTCCGTTGTCAAGCAGAGTTCGAATGTCGTCTGTTGCTGCGATGAGTGCGGTCTCTGTGCTGTGTTTGGCTCGGAAGCCGGACTGTGAGGAGTCGAGGGATTTGTTGGTTTCGAGGAAGGCTGCGAGCTGGTTGTTGACAGCTTTCTCGATGACTTTGGCCGGGAATGGAAGGAGCGAGATGGGGCGGTAGTTTTTGAGTTCGGTGGGGTCAGCTGTGGGTTTCTTCAGAAGGGCGCTGAGTTCGGCATGTTTCCAACTTTCCGGGAAGGTGGCGGAGTTGTACTCTCTGGAGTGGGAATAGTAATTTTTACCCCTACGCTATCCAATGCTTTCCCTACTGTTGCACTCTCTGGAGTGGGAATAGGAATTTTTACCCCTACGCTATCCAACGCTTTCCCTACTCTTGCACTCTTTGGAGTGGGAATAGTAATTTTTACCCCTGCGCTATCCAACGCTTTCCCTACTGTTGCACTCTCTGGAGTGGGAATAGTAATTTTTACTCCTATGCTATCCAATGCTTTCCCTACTGTTGCACTCTCCGGAGTGGGAATAGTCATTTTTACCCCTACGCTATCCAACGCTTTCCCTACTGTTGCACTCTCCGAAGTGGGAATAGTAATTTTTACCCCTACGCTATCCAACGCTTTCCCTACTGTTGCACTCTCTGGAGTGGGAATAGTAATTGTTACCCCTACGCTATCCAACGCTTTCCCTACTGTTGCACTCTTTGGAGTGGGAATAGTAATTTTTACCCCTACGCTATCCAACGCTTTCCCTACTGTTGCACATCCAGGAGTGGGAATAGTAGTTTTTACACCTCCGCTATCCTACGGTAATAATATTGGGTATTTTTTTATTAATATTATGTTAATATATATATATATATATATATATATGTTTTAACAGATATGATATTTTTTTTTATAAGTTAAATTAGTTATTTAATAATTTTAAGGTAATTTAAGTATTTTTAAGTATATCTTAGCTATTTATTTTTAATATTTTTTTAATTTAAGATTAATTTTAAGAAATTCGATATTTTTATAATGTATATACATATAAACAATATTTTGGGTCGATATTTTGGTACTTACCTGTTTGTAGATAGGAATTTGATATTTTGTCCGTCGATATTTTGGAATCTATATTTTGGGTAGTCTATATTTTGCCCCTCAATATTTAGTCAGTGATCCGTGATTTTGCTCTAAGGAGGGCAGACGAGCCCCCTCAGCGCTGACGTTTGTCTTTAAATGGTGAACGCTGCCTCATTAAGGCGCTGTGTTGTATCTCACATGGACATCTTCTCCCGCCAGCTCTCTCTGCCCTCACAGCTTAGCCCAGCGGTATCTGTGTGGCGCTCCTTTTCTGCTCGTGTCACTCACTGTTCCATTCTGTTCCCGCGCGCTCCTTATCGCCCCCTGCTCCTGCCTCCATTTTGTGGCTGCTTGACGTGTGAAAGGCGCCTTTGCTGATACCAATGACTACTCTCTTTTGCGGACCTTCACGTCCACGCGAAATAAAAGCTGAAGGTCAAAGGAGACAAGATGCGTCCTTATCGAGAGCTTTTACGCGGAGATAAAATCAGGTTTGCGCGTGTCCAGGGAAAATCAATGCCGTCAAAATCGTTGATTGACAAGGCATCGAGAGTATGGGTTGTGGAGTATGTTTTCGAAAAGTAAAAAAAGATATTACTCTTGCCTAATATGTAATTCTCCTTGACGATTTAAATTAGGTAATATTTCAAGGCCACTGGAAAAAAAAAATTGTTGTGGCTATGTGACAGTTACCAGCTGCAAACGAGTGAAAGACGTGTATCTCTCATGCAGAGCTCAAGCGCAGGTGTTTCTCATTGATTTTTGGTATACAAGGGAAAAAAGACAAGTTGTGCGAGATGAAGGGATAATGGCTTTAATACTTGTTTTCTTGACTTCCTGAGGTCGCACCAGTGTAACAACTTCTCTTTGAACCCCTAAGGGCTTGCAGGCAGCGTTTGCTTTCGGTAGCATTGAAGACTTTTATGTTTATTGACGCTTAGAGAAGCCATGTGCACCCGTGGGCTCCTTGCGCTCGGACACAAAGCACTGCTTATCCTTTGTAGCATGATATCATTAATGTTCTATTGGACATTCTTTAAGCTCCAAGGATGTGTTATAACACCTCTGTTTTCATAGCTGTAATTTAGAAAGGTCTGCTCTCTACCACCATCCATGCATTAGCTGAAATATTTTAAATGTCTATTCTACTGACAATGTTTTGGGTAATCTGAAAGTAAAATGGTTAGTTTGCAGTGTTTTAGAGTATGCATGGGTATTCGGAAGGAATCTGACTTTGTTTTTATTGTACTAGATGATTGATTGTCTATTAACCATCATGTTTAGATTTTCCATCAGTCATTGGTAGTAGCCTTGTATAGAGGTGTGATAAAATGTTGTTCAGACAAGGGTGCGGTATGTTTAAACTATCTAAAAGTGGTTCTTTGATGTATGTTGTGGTGAGGAGAAAGTGCTAGTGAGATGGAAGCACTCTCCAGCAGTATGGTCTGAAGCTGTGTTGCGTCCATGAGTGTATTACAGCACTTTATAAGTGCATTAAACATGTGTTAAAACACATTATAAGTGTCGTGTTTAGTGTTATTCTGTAGTGGGTATGGCTGTGTGGAAAGAACTGGTATTTGCGTTGTCCTGTGGGAGTGCCTGTTTTAAAATCATCAGTGCATAGCTCACAATGAGGCTCCAAAGAGGTTGAGGCTAACCTATTATGAAAAAGAAGAATGTGAGTACAATATTGAATCTTTAAGTCTAAAGGATAGTGGTATGAGCATCTTGCAGATATAGTTAGATGGGACAGGGTGAGATTATCATAGAAGATGCTTCAAGAGGGTCTTTTCTGGGGCAGGGGCCGAACAACACGGCAGTTTCTGGATGCTCCCCGCTTGGTGGGAAAGCACCACACGGCTGATAAAGACAGGTTAGAGTGTTTTCCATGGTTTAAAGTCATTTCTCATTTCCTTAAACATCATTTCCTTTCTTCAATGTAGGACAGCAATACGATAATGCCTCACAACAGCGACTCCTTTTTTTTCTCACATGTTTTCTTACGTCTTCGTATGGTATTTTCCATCTCACGGCTGTAGCAGGTGCTTGACCGAGGGAGGACTGTGACTCTTCTGTTCTAATGTATCCTCCTCTACAGAGTAAGCAAGGCATTTAAATACTGCACCCTTAACTATCCCTCAAGGTTCCAGACCAGTCCGACAACATATATCTGTGAGGTTAGGATGGGCTTATGTCTAGATAGAAACCCCTCACTCACACCCTTCTATTTTTTCCTGTGGCCACTTCCATCCACTTTAAAACAAATTAATATGTCATGTCTTGGGGTAATTAATAATCCAAAGTAAGGCTATTACTACGATTCTTAAAATTGAAGTCTTGCAGACATACATTCGTAAATCTCCGATAGTAGGTCCTGTATCAACCGGTCCACCGCAGTCATACCTGGGCCTAGAGCTTCCAGGGAACACCAACCTCAGACTCGTAAAAAGAGAAAAAGTGGTCTATCTCTGTAATGGATACATAAAAGTGGCAAAGTGGCCTATCTCTGTAATAGGCGGCCAGGTAGCCTTGCAAAATACCAAGTATTCCATCACAAGGCATGAGGCGGATTGGTTGATTCAGTGATGTTTAAATCGAAAAGCAGCCCAATCATCAATTTAAATTCTCCAGCACTGGGAGACAGCACACCAGGAGCCCACCCATCAATGCACTTTGCCACCAAAAGATGCACGTGTGCATTGGTTGAGTGTCTCAGTGCACACCAAGATGCAGGGCCACGCGAATTGTGGTGAGAAAAGTTACCAGTACAGCCCCCTCCGTCGCTGACTCTATTTACAATGAACAATGCGGCTGCGAAGCATCAGCAGTCCCTTCATCCTAGAAGTCAAGCCTGCTTTTGCATGCCTCATTATTCTTTCCGCTACCTTACAACTAAACATTGCTAATGTGAACAGAGACATACAGACCATATTATACCTAATGGGTTTAGATTGTCCTCATCATCGACACCTGAGGAAGCCGAAGAAGCAGAAATAAGCAGGAGAGTGGAAGCATCCTACAGGTCTCCTTGGCAACAAAAGACGGTGCCCTACCTGAAGGCATGTCTGACCTGGAGACAGCTGATGATCAAGGAAAATAGAATATTTCTGCTCTGGTGATTATTGAAGCTCTACAGTTTCACAATCCCCTAATGAAAAACAACTCAACATTGTTTGCCTCGCAATTTAAATCAATCATTTCCTGAAATTAGAATGTGCAGAACACCACCAACGCTGATGGAAAGCTATTGCAGTGACTTCTTAATACTATACGTATTGAGTGTCTTATACTTGTGCTGATGATCAGACCCATTCCTGTCAATCTATGTAGGCACAATCAATGGCGCGCAAGATGCTTAGTTGCCCCCTATACAGCCAACTGTATCAGCTTGTGCAGAGGGCCTGATTCACTAAAGCATTGTCTATCTTACTGGAGAAAAAAGGAGAAAAAGGCATATATGCAATTGCACTTTTATGGTAGATATTCTCATACAGATTGTTTCCTTTGTGGACAATCTACAGGAGGACAAATGATGCAGTAGGGGTGGGAAACAGCGTTTATAATACTGTCACTACAACGCTGTACCATTAGAACGCGGTCGTTACAAAGTTCGCGTTATTAGTACGCAATGAATTTACATCGCAAGTCATTACAAAGACTTGCACTAGGGGGCGCTGAGGTATTAGAAATTAATTCCAATACCTATTCTACTGTTGCGCAAACTGGAATAGGAATGATACTATTCCTAAGTCCAGCGTGCCCTCTAGTGCAAGTCGTAGTACGGACTTGTGATGTAAATACATTGCTTACTAACAACGCGGTCATTGTAACAACCGCGTGGTAAAAGCATGTGATGTAATACATTGCATTGGAATGTACTATATTCAGTAGGGGACAACAAGAAATCCAGCACGTGCATATATTACTCCTAGTCAGGGTTATCACTACCAGGAGTCAGGAACCACGGCTTGGGCCGGAAGGAGGTCACACCACTCTCCTCTCAAGCAAAACTAGTGAAAGGCTGCACCGCTGCTGATGTGCATCTGGGCTGTACCCCTGAGTAGTACATAGCTCTCCCCTTGCCCCAGGAGTGCTTGCACCTGGGCAAGGTGGGAAATTAGATATGCAGGAGGCTGACTACACTTCTATGGTGGGCAGATTGATATGTACACCTAAACTACAATAGTACCTTCTTTAGTAAGGCAGACATAGTGGGTTCTGGGTAGAATAGGTGACCGACAACACTGAATATGGTCACCTCAGGGGCAGATTAGCTGCATGGAGCAGCCCCCATACCTCTAACTTCCCTAAATCTAGTAGTTAAGCAACCCCCCTATCATAAAATGGCAGACATGAACAGCTTACTTCATAGAAGGACCCGGAGGACACCCGTATATCGGACAACAGGACTTTGCTCACAGCACAAAATAAAAGAAGAATACTTTGCGCCTTGTGAGGCAGCATACTTGGAACTGAGTGAACAACCCTGGTCCTTGGCTAAAACTCAACGCTCCCAAAGAGAGGGACCCTTGTGGATCCAGAAGCACCATCAGAATTCCTCGGACTAGCGGCACAAGTCCCCTGCAAACTGCGGGGAAAAACACTCTCCGGATCTATAGATTCGCTTGCCATCGGGCCCTCCGAGGGATTGCACAAATCCAGTTGGCCCACTGCATTGTGGGAGTTGTAGTCTCACCTGCCCCAGAGTTTTGGGCCGCTACGTTACTCCTCCGGACCCAGTGAAGTTCTAGAAGCTTTTTGCTGTGCTTAACCATGCCAAGGCTTGTTTGTCACCCATCCAGTTACCGGCACCCACACTCAACACTGTATCAACAGGGAACTCTGTTAAACCATCAGCCGATGTCAGCTGCTGTTTATCTGTTGTTATGTTGCTTTCTGTTACTTGTAGCTCTATGTAAGCGGTAAAATCAGAACCACCTGCAGCTGCCGTTCAGCATCAAAGACAGCCAGACCAACTCTGCACTCAGACACCACAGGCTAGGTAAAATTGATCTGACTATTGTGGCCTGGTCCTGAAGCCCACATGACCATAACCCTGTAAGCGTTCCAAGTAATGACCTGCAGGTGACCAATTATCACCAGTGGCTTTTGCCATTGACCGCGATGTTCTTTTGTCTATGTATTTTACTGCAATTATTTAATTAAGCTTCAGAAATCTATAACTTCGGTTATATATATATGCGATTCCATTTATTTTGGTGGCTTAATTAAGATAAAAACACTCTCTGTTTTTATAAATTGATGCTGGATTTATCTCGAGTTGTGTCCATTGCTTATCGTCCATGTTGGTACTCTGAAATGCTTGTTCCTCTAGTAAAACCTGACTGCTCTTTGCAACTCTACCAGGATTGGGCTAAGGCTTTATTTGTGCACATATAAGGACCATATTTGGGTTATTGTGGTAATCATACATGGTAAGACCACCCAGTTATACCATTTAATATTCCACAGGATAGTCTTAATTTTCCATAGGGTAGTCATCGGAGGGAAGACCTCAAATGAGAAGGTCCTCTGAACATTTGATATGGAGAAGGTACAGATGGTTAGCTGGCAATCCCTGGGGGTGGTAGTAAACACTTCCATTCCATTCAGGTAAATTGGGTCCTTGCCACTGACCCAAGAGACGCAGGTGCCAGTCAGTCACACGATAGGGGTTGACAGGTTGGTGTCCCAAGATCAGTATGTGCCAGAAGAAACAAGGAGAGTAAGGGTAGTCCAAGGGGAGGTCACAGTTAGACCTGTAGCCTTATTGCCCCTAGAAAGGGAGGGTATTCTTAGCTGGCATAGAGTGGAAGTGAATCCTGACCTCCCTCAAGATGTATCCTAGGGAATGATCTCCCAGTGATTGGTCTGATCCCAGAAGGGGCAGTAGCCCAGGGCTTTGCCCAACCCACAGATCATGGGGATAAAGTCCCTAAAGGTAGGAATTTGGGGTCCCAAAAGGAAGGGAAAAAAAGGAAAGGGAAGTCACTATAGATAGAGATCAAGTGAGCCAAGGGACTTCTACCCCAGTAAGGGGGAAACCCAAGATTGGTACTGGTAAGGCCTCGACTGACTCTATAGAAGTTCTGAAAAGTCATGCAACTGTTCAGAATCAGGGTGTCACCCCTGTAGTGACAGGAGAGAGTGGAAGAAGGGCCCCTATGGTAGCTAAACCACAGGTCACTAGAGAGCTCAGGGTGTTGATTTGAAAACTGCCAGCTGTTAGTAGCCTCTGGTGGGTGCTGGCCTTCATGGAAGCACTGTTCTCGGCATTTATCATGGGAAGCAGTCACCATGGCCGAAAATAAATCAGACCCCTGACCCTGGTCATGGTAGGGCTGCTCAAGTGTGGGTTAACCTCTGTGAGTAAGCTAGATGTTGCACTAGCAAAGATACGGTTAGAAGAGGTCTCCCTACACTACCTACAGTAAAAGGGGAGGAAGAGAAAGACACAGCTGTAGTGAAAGCTCAGTTTAAAATGGGTCTTGTTACTGTAGAGATGGATCAACTGTTCAGAGGGTCACTACCTTGACAGAAGGATGTAAGGCAGAGTAGGCCCTGAAATGGTGCAGCCAGTTTTGTTTACTTTCTACCTCACTTGAAAAGTCAGGAAAACTCTCCCAGGGCCGGAATAAGTCTTCTGGGTGTGTTGGCTGTGGGTCAGGGTTGTATAAGAAACCATAGTTTTTTCAGATGTCCCCCCACTTTTTGCCCCCATTTGGACTACTAGTTGCTGTTTTTCTACTCTGACAGTGCTCTGAAGCCTGCTAACCAGGCACCAGTGCAAGTGCTCATTCCCAAAAATTGTTATGTCTGAATTGGCCATCGCATTTGACAGAGACTATACCCCCATATACGTGACTAGTGCGTGACCCAAGCAAATACTTATTTATTTTATTTTAATTATTTATATAGCGCAGCTGATACCTTGCAGGCTTCCTGGCGCTGGAGAATACTCTACTGAAGAAGAGACCGAAGTAAATAAAGGCGGGGGAGTCTAGGGGAAAAGCCAGGTCTTGATTCGCTTCCTAAATGGGAGAAGTTGAGGGATCTGGCGTATGTCAATGGGCAGGCTGTTCCATAATTTGGCCGCTGCTACCCTAAAGGATCTGCCCCCAGTTCTGGCTTTGTTGTATCTGGGCACCTTTACCAGATAAGCCGAGGATGATCGCAGATCTCTGGTAGGAGTGTACCACAGAAACAGGGCCTGCAGGGGCCTGGGCCCAAGTCCATGCAGAGCCTTGAATACAATGCAGAGGGACTTGAAAGCCACACGCTGCTTTAAGGGTAGCCAGTGCAGTTCGGCCAGTGCCGCTGTGGCCGAAGACCTTCTTGACCAGCCAAGAGCCAGCTTGGCCGCGGCTGATTGAATTCGTTGCAGCCGGTCCAGTAACGTGACTGGGGACTCAAGGAGCAGGGCGTTACAGTAATCAAGGCGACTGAGAATCGTACACCTGACTACCAACGCCCGGGCTTGTGCAGGGAGGAGTGGCATAATTTTTCGCAGGGAGCGTAGCACAGCCGTGCAAATCCCCACTGTTTTTGCCACCTGGGTTTCCATACTCAGCTTGTTATTGAGCATGACTCCCAGGTTGCGGGCCGAGGAGACAGGTTTAGGTTTCTCCCTTGTCTCTGGGGGCCAGAAGTCATTCGGAAACTGGCGAGATAGATTGGTGCCAGCACAAAACAGAACCTCTGTTTTGGAGGAGTTAAATTGGAGAGAGTTTCTATGGAGCCATCCAGCCGTCTCTCTTAGGCAGTCATGGAAGGAGGTCAAAGGGATGGAGTCTTCTCCTTCCCAGGAGAGAATGAGCTGGGTGTCGTCTGCGTAATTAATTGTTTTTAACCCAAATGACTTAATTAATGTGATCAGCGGTTTAAGGTACACATTAAAAAGGATGGGACTGATGGAAGATCCCTGGGGAACTCCCTGTGGCACAGGTGAGAAAGCGGATTGGAATGGGGGGAGGGAGACAGCCTGTCTCCTGTCCCGCAGGTAAGAGTGAAACCAGAGCAAAGCTGTGCCTTCCACACCAGCTTCCCCGAGTCTCAGCAGCAGCGTCCTGTGGTTGACCGTATCGAATGCGGCAGACAAGTCCAGCAGTATTAGTGCTACTGGCTGGCCCCTGTCTGCACGCATGCGAAGATCCTCCATGGCTGTTAAGACCGCAGTTTCGGTGCCGTGGGCAGGGCGGAAACCGAACTGGAGCTCGTCTAAAAAGTTGTTCTGCTCAAGATGAGTGGAAAGGCAGGAGCTCACCCATCGTTCAGCAACTTTCACAGGGAAAGGCAGTAGGGAGATGGGTCGATAGTTAGAGAGACAATCCGGGCTCAGGGAGGGTTTTTTTAGGAGCGGAGTGACCAGCGCCTGTTTCCATGGGTTTGGGACGTAGCCGCATTGCAGAGACTGGTTGCATATTTGGTGCAAGATGCCATACTGACAGCAGGCCTGACATTGAAGGCTGCAGGAGCTGTGCAACTGCTCAAACTCAACTTGGCACTCACCATATGTGGCACAGCCAATGCACTGTCTTTAATATATCTATACTACTATTATAAAGGAAGAACTTTGAGGCTTTAAGGAGGGTAAACTCAGGAACCACAGCGCCAATCCACACACCCGATAAATCGTTGGAATCCTCAGGGTGTGCAGATGGACATAGGCTATATAAAGTTAAAAAATATGTTATATTTAAAAAATTTACATTATAAAAAAAGTAGTCCCCTCGAAGTAGCACCGGCTGAGACCTGCGTGCTGACGTCAGGAGAACGGGGAGGAGCGGCGTCCAGGAGCGGCGGACATGGCACGGGGGTGGAGCGGTGACGAGCGGCGAGGAGCGGTGGACTGAGGAGCGACGGCTGAGGTAAGGCAGCGGGGGTCGGGGCAGACGGGGGACGGGGTGATGTAAGGCTCCAAACTACCACGATCACGCTCATTAGTTTTACCTCAAACACAGCTCAGGAAGTTGAACTGCAGAGCACCAGCGTTTCAGCTTTAAGGGTCATTAGGTTGACACGCGGGCATTATGTTACCATGCTGGAATCTCGGCAAGCCGAGCTCCGTCAAGGGTAAACCCCGCTCAAAGACACCCCACAGGCGAAAGTGATCCGTCAACCTCAGAGCCGTGTTTAAATGTGCCCTCTTTTTGTGGTACTTTTCATGTGGACGGGGAAAGCAAACAGCCCGAAGCGCACTGCTGTGACTATCATATGTCGCCTTTTTAAGGCTCCGGGGGACAATGTTGGTGCAGGCGGGGGTCGGGAAGGCGGGGGACGGGGCGGGCGGGGACGGGGAAAGCAAGCAGCCTGAAGGAAAGCCAGGAAATCTGGTTCGGTTTATCCCCACTCTAAACACATGGAAATGGTAATTTCCAGGCAAAGGCTGGAGTAATAGCTGCAATACAGTGAGACGGTTTTACATTATAGTGCACTGCTGTGACTATCATGTGTTACCTTTTTTTTTTCTTTTTTTCCAAAAACATTTATTGCACCATCAAGTTACACAGCGGAACGCCTACAACCCAACGGGCTGGCCGCTATAACAATTTGTTAATCACATTGCAGCACTATAAAGTCTCTAGTAGAGTATCCAATATTATAGTCAGTAATTTAGCTGCTGTGATGAAGAGGTGCAGCACATGCATAAGTGTCTCAAACATTAGTGGTTTTTGATTTTCCATTTTTTCATGAACTACAACAAACCAAAGTAACCGTTAGGAATAACAATGTGGTCGTGTGTATAGCAATACTGATCGTTCGTAGTTACGTCATCGAGATGTCTCATTCCAGTCCCCCTCCCATTCTCGCTAATAGCCCCTGAAGGCCATGTTTGTGCTAAAGTAGATTTCCCTCTTAACTGGTGCTCCATGTAGTCCCTCTCCTGTCAATCCTGCATGATAATGTAGTAAAGAACCCACTCTCACATTCTCTGGTATCCCCCCCCTCACAAAACGCCTATAATACTAGCCCTCTTCCTCTTCCTCATCTGATTCATCCTGGTCGTCCTCTGGCAAGGGATCACAAATCTCCCCTCTGTATACATTCCATTTGGTCCAGATTCTATTCCACTTCCCCGGGCAGGCACGGTTAGAGTACACCGCCCTTTCCGTTATCATTACTTTATCCATATTTAAACACCATTGTGACTTGGTTGGCACTTCTGCCGCTCCCCATCGTTGTTCAATATCTCGTTTTGCTACCATCAATCCCACTGTAACCCAGAGTTGCCCATGCCTAGAAATATCCGTAGGTTCCCACACGTTTAGAAGGCACCTTTTCGGTTCAGGCAACAGCGATATTTCTAGTGTTTGCGAGATTGTTCGCAGTATTTGTCTCCAATATTCCTGAATCCGGGGGGCAGTCCCATATGGTGTGAAAAAACGTGCCCTCCTCCCCGCACCCATGAAGGCAGTAAGGGTGTTGTATCCTGTTAATACGATGTAGCATTGTCCTTGTGTAGTATACCCTGTGTAGTATTTTCGATTGCACTAGTCGTAGCCGTGCAGAGATGCCCACTTCCTTAGGTGACGCTAGTGCCTCATTCCACTCATGCTCGTCCATTTCACTAGTGTCCCCCTCCCATTTCGCCTTTAAGGACAGTGTTGGGTCTGGTAAGTTGTTGAGTAATTTGCGATAGGTATGAGATGTTGCGCGTTCAATCATAAAGTCAGTGAGGAGGCGGTCTTCCAGCGGGGAAGATTCGGGCAGGTCTGTGCCCGTGGGCAAAGCCGCAAGCAATGCATGGCGTATCTGGATGTACCTGTAAAGCTCCCTTTCGCTGAGTTCGTATAATTCTCTCAGTCTATTGAAGGGTATCACCCCGCCCCTTTCCCAGATATCGCCCACCGTGGATATCCCTATTGTGTCCCAGTGTGAGAACCCCTTGCTGTTCCTCATGTTGCCGAGGACTCGAGTGTCCCGCAGCGGGGTTAGCTTGGTGATCCTCCCCTTCCAACCCAGAGCAGCTGTCGCTGTATGCCAGAGCGTCACCGTTAGTCTGGTGGGTCCCACTAAATCGCGAATTTTGCGTTGGTCATATAATGGAGCCAGTAAGCTGTTAGTGCCCAGTTGCGCCCTGTCGGCCTGGAATGCTGGCTCGGTTTGTAAAGTATGGATCCAATGGTTGATGGGTTTAAGGTGGGCCGCCCAGTAATACAATTTTAAGTTGGGTAAGGCAATACCACCGTCAAACCAAACTCTATGCAATTTGGATTGTGCGATGCGTGCGGGGAGGTTCCCCCATAGAAGGTTAGATACCAATGCTGCAACTTTTTGAAAGAACCTAGGTGCTACCGGGTACGGTGTGTTTTCAAGGACATACAAGAATCGTGGCAGGGCCATCATTTTATAAAGTGCAGCTCGTCCCAAGAGCGTTAGCGGGAGTCCCGACCAAAATTGAACGTCTTGCTTGAGCCTTTCTAAGTGGGGTTTCAGATTTTTGTCCATGAACTCCGCGGGGTCATTAGTAACCTGAATGCCTAGGTATTTAAACGAGGAACCTGCTATCTTCAGAGGACACCCCGCGTCGAGGACCGGGACTTGCCCCTTCAGAACATACAATTCCGATTTGCTCCAATTTAACGTATAGCCGGATACCCTTCCGTGAGTATCACAGAGATGTAATAGGGCTGGGACTCCGCTGTCAGGATTAGTTAGGTATATCAGCATGTCGTCTGCATATAGGGACAGCCGGTCCTCCCAACCCTCCCTCCAGCATATGCCCTTTAGTAGGGGTGAGGTTCTAATAAGAGTGGCAAGGGGTTCCAGCGAGATCGCGAACAATAACGACGATAGGGGACATCCTTGTCTTGTGCCCCTCCCTAGTGGGAACATCCGCGAGATATGTCCATTGGCCACCACCCGAGCTACCGGGTCAGTGTATAACAATCTGACCCACGCAATAAAGCGGGGCCCAAATCCCAAGCGTGACAACGCCTCAAACAAGTATGCCCATTCCACAAGGTCAAAGGCCATCTTAGCATCAAGTGCTAATATCACTGCTTGTGTCGCGACCGAGTCTGTCCTTGCCAGTACTCCGTGCAGTCTGCGCAAATTTAACACCGTATTTCGGTGTGGCATAAATCCGGACTGGTCCGGGTGTTTAAGAGATGGTAAATGGGGCAAGATTCTCGTCGCTAGGAGTTTGGCAAGAATTTTGGCTTCTGCATTAAGCAACGAGATGGGGCGGTAGGAGGAGCATTCTTCAGGTGGTTTGCCTGGCTTGGAGACGGCCACTATAGTCGCCGCTCTCTGATCCAGTGGAAGTGCACCCTTCTCCAGACATTCCTTAAACATCCCTAGCAGATGTTTACTGAGGGTCTCAGGCATCGCTTGATACCACTCTATAGGTATTCCGTTAGGTCCCATTGCCTTACCCGGATTTAATGCACGAATAGCCAGTTGTATTTCATCAGCGGTAATGTCCGCTTCCAACTCACTTGTCACTTCCGAGGTCAATGTTCGGACCTCGATTGGTGCTAATACTTCTCTGGCCATCTCAGGTCTAATAATATTTTCAGGGGTGTACACCCGTTCATAGTGGTTCGCGAGCAGTACAACAATTTGTCCCGGGTTAGTATGTACCCCCCCGTGTTCATCTTTCAAACGTTGGATTCCCCTAGAATTCCCTTCCCTTTTGTCAAGCCACGCCAGCATTCTCCCCGCCTTGTCGCCCACCTCATAGATCCTATTTTGAGTGTCGGTTAGGCGCCCGTTGACGTATATGCGCAAGTGATCGTTGTAAAGCTGCTGTTGCATTGTAAGTGCGTCTAGAGTGGACGGAGTGGGGTGTCGTTCGTGTGTTTTTGTCAACTCCTGCAAAGTTAATTCCAGGTCAGCTAGTTCCTGAGACCGTTCTCTTTTATAGCCCGTGATGGAGTTTATGGCTTGTCCCCGTAAGACCGTTTTATATGCCTCCCATAGTACCTCGGAGGAGCGCACCGAATGGACATTCTCAGTGTAGTATTGTGCAGTTGCTTTTTAAAGAGCCTTGCGAACCAGGGGAATCTTGAGATAGGTAGCATGTATGGGGTATATGCGTTTGCGCGTTCGTCCCTGAGAGGAAAGTGTGAGAGTAAGTGGGGAGTGGTCCGAGATCCCTCGAGGGTGAATCACCATTGTATCTACATGTTGGAGACCATCTCCCAGGGTCAGAAAGTGGTTGATTCTAGACAGACTGCCATGTACCGCGGAATGAAAGGTGTACTGCTTCGCAACGGGGTGGAGGTGCCTCCAAATATCAATCAGGCCCATGGCTGTTAGGAACCGTTGGAGGCGGGGGATTCCTCCCGTGGGGACTGGCGTTGGAAACCTGTCGAGTTGTGTATCCAGAATTGCATTGAAATCCCCCCCAAGGATAACCTCCCCCTCGGGGAGAGTCAGAATAAAGTCACCCAGTTTAGGGAGGTGCATCGAATGTATACTGAGACTAGATTAATAAGCTTTCCTTCCCACTGCCCCTGCAGTGCTGCAAAGCAGCCTTGATCATCAGTCTTGGTTTGTAGGGGGATAAACCGTGTGTTTTTCTGCATCAGGATACCGGTCCCTCTGGAGCCGGATGTGAAATCAGAGTGGACTATCATCTTGTAGCCTCTTCTATCCATTGCCTTGGTAGCCCCCCCTGTTAAATGAGTTTCCTGCAGTAGTGCTATGGTGGGTTTTTGTCTCTTAAGCGCGGTTAGTACCAGCCCCCATTTCACCTTGTCCCCCAGTCCTCTCACGTTCCAAGTCATTAGGCGTATGGAGGGTACTGTGTCTCAGTGTCTACTCCTCCCCTTTCAGGAGTTGGGATGTCAGCCATTTGGTACTATGGGTTCCATGGTATATCGATGGGCAAGTGTGTCATGAGTGTTGGGTGTATAGTCGTGTAGGAAATTGCTGAAGGTCCTCATGGAGGCTTTAGACCCCCGCCCTCTCCTCCCATCTGGTATTGACTCATGTGGAAGCCTAGTCTTTGTCTTTGACCGTACATGTGTATTCCTAACTGTAAAAAAACAACCCCTTCCCCATCCCCCCCTCCCTGCATCCCTGCCTAACGGACTTTCAACTGCCCGCCCCCCAACTGAGCAGAGTGCTTAACCCATCCCACAACCAGAGTACTTGCGTGTAGGGGGGAGAGCGTCTCCCCGAGCAGGCGGCATCCCTGCGTGCTTCCGAGATAGCCATGCCAGAGTCCATATGCAGCAGTTGTAACGGTGTGTCAATGGTTAGCGATTGCCACTAGCACAGATCCCAGAGTAGGGGTCATTCCTCTCCACCGGCCCCTGTAAATCCACGGGAGGGAGAGCCCTCCGCTCCCTCTCCTCGACCAGACGTTTGTGAGCCATTCCTGCTGTCTCCTCTGTGTTCGTGATTCGATCTGTGAGTTCTGCGCTGCCGGTCAACAGTGTGCCATCCCTCAAGCCAGTCCGGGCAGCGTCCGGGGAGTCGAAAAACCACACCTTCTTGTCCGCTACTACTCGCAGCCGGGCCGGAAATAGCATCGAGTATGGCAGATCCTTCTCTCTCAATGTTTTTTTCACCTCCAGAAACGTCCTCCTCTTCCTGGATACCTCCGCCGTGTAGTCCGGGAAGAATGCTATTCTCGAGTTCTGGATTTGGATGGCCGGCGCCAGTCTTGGCGTCGCGGTCCCTAAAGTTGAAAAGCCTTGCCAGTATTGGCCGAGGCGGGCCTCCTGTCTTAGGTTTTCCCCCCGGTACTCTGTGGGCCTTTTCTACTGAAAAGAAGTTCGAGAGTCCCTTTGGTTGGAGTCTGGTTTTGATTATGTCCTCCACATAGAGGTCCATTGCCCCCGTGTCTTCCGATTCTGGCACACCTAAAATTCGGACGTTGTTGCGCCGGGAGCGTCCTTCTTGATCGTCCAGTTTATCTCTGAGCAGTTTGTTGTCAGTTTGTAGTCGTTCCATCGCCGTTTGTAGTTCGGACACATCTTCGACCAAGGATTTGGTGACCACCTCAACCTGTTTGACCCTTTCGTTCATTTTCTGGAGGTACGCCCGTATCAAGGTGACCTCAGTGGCTGTAGCTCCTACCGTCGCTTGTACCTGGGCCAATGCCGCCAAGACATCCTCAAGTGTGGCCTTTTTCGTCCCTTCGGTCTCCGTCGTTTTCCCCGCATTCTTGCGTTGCTCTTGGGGAGGAGTCTGCCTCTCATAGGCTAATTTGTCTAGCTTGGCTTGGGTAGTGCTGTGCTTGGGGCCTCTGTTTGACATGGTGCAGTGTTTACTGGCGTTGCAATCTGCCACTGAGGATCGGTGTTCGGGCCGAGGAGGGCTGTCCACTCGATCACTTGTAGTTGTCTGTGTGACGGTAACGCAATTGACTCCGCAGCGAGTGAGAGCAGTGTCCCCTCGTAGGCCTTTGTCTGCTGAATTTCTCCCCAATACCAACGTGAGGTCGGGCAGGGTGCTATCTGCACTAGAGTCAGTCGATGTGATGCCCCACCCAATAGTGCTGTAACTTAGGCGGCCCGCCAAGCCTATATACCTGCAGTGTGTCCGTTAGCAGGTCAGGCGGGGTGTAGTGGGTTGTGGCCAGTGCTGGGTCATGTCCCTGCGTTCTGCTGAGCCTTAGTGCCCCCTCAGTATGCTTGCCGCCAGTGTCCCACCAGATCTTTTCAATGTCTTTCCAGGAGGGGGGGGGGGGGGGCTCCAACTCACCACCCCTGCTGCAGTTGACTGCCTCACGACCGCCCGCTGATGCTTTCAAAAGTGAGTTCGCAAAGATAGCAGACCTCCGTGCTCACTCCCGGGAGGCTGTATTGATCTCTGCTCAGCAAGGGTGGCCGCTGCTGGGACTCGGGGCGAGACGCGCGCCTAGCGCGTAAAATGGCGGTTTCGTTTCTTTGATCCGTGGCGTTTTCCGCACCCCTGGGCTGGACCTCACTGTTGTGTTGGCTGCCGCTGTACGCTGCGGGGCTCCGCCCGAGTTACTGGGCCGCCGGAGGACGGTCCATGGATTTTCGAGCAGCGCGTCCAAGGGGCCGGCACTTCCTGCCACTCACCCCCGCTAAGAAGCTACTTCCGGCCGGCCTCAGTCTGTCCGCAACTCCGCTGCCTCCGGGCAGACGCTAGGCCCCTCTCCTCTCCGGTCTCTGCTCGGCGTTTAGAATTGCGTTCAGGCTGTCGCCGTCCCCAAAATTGCTAGGCTGGGTGCCGCAAGGACTCCGGGTCTGGTCCACCCCTTAAAGCACCGTGAAAGAGAGGATAAATATGTCGGATTGCAGTGGGCAGCCGCCTCGTCTCGGGAGCCTCTCTAAGCTGTGGCCGCCATCGTTGGCTGCTAGCCACGCCCATATGTCACCTTTTTAAGGCTCCGGGCGATAATGTCGGGGCAGGCGGAGGACAGGGCGGGCGGGGGCATGAAATGCTGGACAATGTCAGGGCAGTCGGGGGTCGGGGAAGCCTGATTGCTCCCGGACAAGGTCGGGACGGGCTGCTATTATGTAAAATCAAAAGGAGTGGAAGACTTGTGTTGAGATGGGGTTGGGGGGAGAGCAATACCCAAATTGTTGTGAGACCCTCAACAGTGTTGTTCCGCCAAATGCATGTCTCCCGTTGGCGTACATAGCCGCTGATTATTACATCATTGGGTCTTTTCCTCCATGACGTAACAGTTGCTAAGTGCACCAATGACAGACATGCACGGACGTACACCGCCGTCACCCTCAACGCGCTCAACACCGGCCGAGTCCCGGGATGCTACGGAGCCACCCCGAGACGCACCCACGGACCCTTCAGCTGCCACGCCTGCAAGTTCACCTGCATCCGGACCTGCCTCGCACCAGCACCCGCCAAGCCGAACACCAGCAGCAACCACCTCAAGTGCATCCTGCTCAACACCCGCTCCGTCCACAGACACGCCATCGAACTCTGGAACCTCCTCGACACCACAGCTCCTGACGTTGCCTTCCTCACGGAAACCTGGATGAACGACTCCTCAGCGCCCGACATCGCCATCGCCATCCCAGAGGGATACAAGATCACCCGGAGAGATCGCGACATCCAGACTGGAGGAGGCATCGCCATCATCCACAGAGACACCATCCACATCACGACCAACACCGACGACACCCTGACTACCGCCGAACACCTACACTTCCAGATCCGCACCGACCCGAAGACCACCCTCAGAGGCACCCTGATCTACCGACCCCCCGGACCACGCACACAATTCAGCGAGGACATCGCCGACTTCATCAGCCCGCATGCCCTCCCCTCCGCTGACTACATCCTCCTGGGGGACATCAACTTCCACCTGGAGAACAACAACGACCGCAACACCATCACCCTCCTCGACAACCTCGCAAACCTCGGACTCAAGCAGCTGGTGTCCACCCCCACCCACCTCGCTGGACACACACTCGACGCCGTCTTCTCATCCAGCAAAGACATCGCTGGAACAAGATCACAGCCGACCAGCTCACAGCTTCCCTGAGCCAGCACCCTCCCGCCAGCTCAGCGAACCCCAGCCAGGCCGCCGACAACCTCACGAAGTGGATCAGCAACTGGGCGGACGAACTCGCCCCACTGAGGACCCCGCCCAGCAGACCCGGCAGCAAGAAGGCCCCATGGTTCACCGACGAACTCAAGAGCTCCAAGAAGAACTGCAGAGCCCCCGAGAAAGCCTGGAGAAGGGAACCAACACCGGACAACATGACCACCCTCAAGCTTGCCACCCGGAAGCACCACCAACTGATCCACGCCACCAAGAAAACTACATTCAAGGACCAGCTGGACAACAACGCACACAACTGCAAGGAACTCTTCAACATCGTGAAAGAGCTCTCCAACCCCAACGCCGGAAACAACGACATCACCCCATCGCAAGACCTCTGCAACTCCCTCGCCTCCTACTTCCACAACAAGATCGCGGACATACACAACAGCTTCAGCACTCAACCGACGCACGCCACGACCGAACCACCGCCCCCCACAACCACCCTCCGCGCCTGGACTCCAATCAGCACCGAAGACACCGTCCGCATGATGAACTCCATCCACTCCGGATCTCCGACCGACCCCTGCCCTCACCACGTCTTCAACAAGGCTGACGCTGTCATCGCACCCCACCTGCGGGACATCATCAACACCTCCTTCGACACCGCCACCTTCCCGGAGAGCTGGAAGCACGCCGAACTCAGCGCCCTACTAAAGAAACCTACAGCGGACCCCACCGAACTCAAGAATTACCGCCCCATCTCGCTCCTCCCGTTTCCAGCCAAAGTCATCGAGAAGACCGTCAACAAACAGCTGGCCGCCTTCCTTGAGACGAATGACTCCCTCGACCTCTCACAGTCTGGCTTCCGAGCCAACCACAGCACCGAGACCGCCCTCATCGCTGCCACCGATGACATCCGAGCCCTGATGGACAACGGAGAAACAGCGGCCCTCATCCTCCTAGACCTCTCCGCGGCATTCGACACTGTCTGCCACCGCACCCTAGTGCAGCGCCTCAGCAACGTCGGAATCCAGGAGAAGGCACTGGAATGGATCATCTCCTTCCTCGACAGAAGAACACAGAGAGTCCGTCTACCACCGTACAAGTCAGAGGCCACCGAAGTCATCTGCGGCGTCCCTCAAGGATCCTCGCTGAGCCCCACCCTCTTCAACGTCTACATGAGCCCCCTCGCGGCCATCGCACGCCAACACAACCTCAACATCATCTCCTACGCTGACGACACCCAGCTGATCCTCTCCCTGACCAACGACCCCGCCGCCGCCAGAGCCAACCTTCACGAAGGGATGAAAGACGTAGCCGAGTGGATGACGACCAGCCGCCTGAAACTGAACTTAGACAAGACGGAAGTCCTCATCCTGGGCTCCTCGCCCTCCACCTGGGACGACTCCTGGTGGCCCCCCGCCCTGGGCACCGCACCCAAACCGACAGACCACGCACGCAACCTGGGCTTCATCCTGGACTCCTCCCTCTCCATGACCAGACAAGTCAACGCCGTCTCCTCGTCATGCTTCAACATCCTGCGCATGCTACGGAAGATCTTCCGGTGGATCCCCACCGAGACCAGGAAGACGGTCACCCAGGCCCTCGTCACCAGCCGACTGGACTACGGTAACGCCCTCTACGCCGGAACCACCGCCAAGCTCCAGAAGAGACTCCAGCGGATCCAGAACACCTCAGCCAGACTCATCCTCGACATCCCACGACACAGCCACATCTCCGGACATCTGAGAGACCTGCATTGGCTCCCCGTCAACAAAAGAATCACCTTCCGTCTCCTCACCCACGCACACAAAGCCTTACACGATCAAGGCCCGAGCTACCTCAAGCAACCGCATCAACTTCTACGCTCCCAAACGCCATCTCCGATCAGCCAGTCACGCCCTCGCCGCCGTCCCCCACATCCGAAGAACGACAACAGGAGGAAGGTCCTTCACCTACCTGGCCGCCAAGACCTGGAACTCCCTCCCGACCGACCTGCGCCTGACCCAAGACCACCTCTCCTTCAGGAAGAAGCTCAAGACCTGGCTGTTCGAGCAGTAGCAGCACCCCCCCCGCCCCCAAGCGCCTTGAGACCCTCCGGGTAAGTAGTGCGCTCTATAAATGTCTTTGATTGATTGATTGATTGACATGCCTTTGGCGGAACAACAGTCTTGTGGTCTCACAAACATTTTGGTGTTGCCCTCCCCCATCTCAACACAACTCTTCCACTGCTTTTGATTTTACATGTACATTTAAGGGAAGTTGAGTGGTACTTTAACGTCTCCCTCCCTCCTCTGATTCTTGAGTTGTATTATATATTAGATGGGCTAAGAAAGGCCTCCTTAGCCCAGGCGTCAAGGTGCGTTATTTTAAAGGTGTGGACGTGTAAGGGCAAGCCTATATTCTCCTATAGTGGCGGTCCCCATTGGGAAATACTTTAATTGTTTGCGGTCCGCAGGATAACATGGGTTGCCAATCGAGCACACTCAAGATTGGCAGCTTTATTATGGTACTACTAAATGATGTCATTCTTAGTACTGAACAACATGCCTTCTCACTCCTTACACAGTTCTCATGTCCTGAGTGATGTGGCATGCACCCAGGTGGCACCTTATAGATTTCCCGATGAGTTGCCGAAGCACTGACTGACCAGCCCACACTTACGCGCATCTGCATCAGCCAATACAAGATTTTGACCTCCTGCTAGGCAGTGTGATCAATCTCAGGGTTCGGGAACAAAGGCTTGGCCAGTAAGGAGGTCACACATCCCTCCTCCCAAGCAGGCTAGTGAATTGGCACAGACAGGCGGTGAGCTACAAAGGTCTCTTGTATGCATCTGGCCTGTCCCCCTGTGTCAGGCACACATCTACCTAGGCAAGGGCAGAAATATCATATGCAGGAGGTGTACACCTCCTAGGGTGGATTACTTGATCTTGCAACCTACACTATAATTCTGCCATGTTTGGAGGACAGAAACTGAGGGTTTTGGGTAGATAAGGTAACCTACACCACCGGAGGTGGTCACCTCAGTGGCAGATCAGCTGCAGGACTAGCTGCACATTGGCTACTAGCTCCCACTACCCTACCTCCCACTAAATCTAGGATTTTAGGGACCCCCCTGACATCAGAACTCCAGACCTGAACAACTTACTTCAAAGAAGGACCCAGAGGAAACCCTTGTAGCCAACAACAGGACTTTGTCCACAACACAAAGCAAACAAGAGATACTTTGTCCTTGAGGCAACAGACTTCGAACTGAGTGAACAACCCTCATCCTTGGCGAAAACTGAGCACTTCCAGCAACTCTTGCTCAGCACTAGGGACACAAATATGGTCGGTCATTTTCCCAATATAAGAGGTGACCTCCTAAGGTATCACCAGCTGCCTGGACCTCAGCTTGCCACTTCAAGCCTTCTATAGTTGAACATTCGGTCTGGGCTGTACAGATTTAATCACTGGTGGGCACACCCTCAACTTGCCATCCAGAGATTCAGACAGGTCTCATAAGGCAACACTAGCCTCCCTCGTAGGCTCATATAGCATAAACCAAGATGACATACCACTGACCTTTCATAAAGAGCGTGCATATGATACATTACATAGCTGGATAAACATAAATGCCAGTGTTTATAATAGGTTAGACTAAAGTGTGAGGTGTACACTCTGCAAGCATTTAATATAATTTATATACAAGGTCCAAGGAAATAGGCAAGGAGAAGCAGTGTTTCAGACTTACTCTTCAGAATGTTTGTAAATTCCAGAAAGTCAGAAAATGATGTCCAGATGCAGGAGAAGATCCCCACCCATATTTTTTGGAACATTATTTGTAAATTGGGACCCATATATTTTCAGGTAGGCCCAGCTAGGGTTAATACTGTTAATATTCAACACTTGGGGCCCGCATCTGATGCTGTTTGGAAAGCTTCTCCAGCGAATGGGTTTGGGAATGGATTCCAACCAAATCGGATTGGGAGAGTCCAACCGACCGAGTACAATGCATCCGGATGCTTCCAGGTCCGATTTGTTTGGAATCCTTATTGACTTCAATGGGAGGCTATGTCTCCAACCGCAACGTAATCGGGTCCTAGGTGGGAATGCTTTCCTAGCTGCATCATAATCAGGCCCTCGGTTGGAAAGACACATTCTTGATCCGATTTGGATGGAGCAAATGCTGTTAGGAGGCCTTTGTAACCGAATCAGAACCAGTCCCATAGTCTATGCATTTTGAACCTGATGGGTTCAAGAGCTTCTCCTATATCTACCTGTAGCAGGAACACACATAATGGGTTATATTCAAATGAACAGTTTTTATTTATATTATGCTCATGTTACACTTACGCATTATCATAATTTGTACCTGTTTGGCTAATTCACAAAACATCATAATTTCTGCATATAAATTTACATGTGTATGTATGCATGTAGTATGCGTATTTGGCCTACATCGTGCAAATCAAGCTCTACAAAGCAACAAAGCACAGTAAAATTTGAACATGGAAGAAGTGGGAGAGGAGCATGGGGGAGCATGCACATTGAATCAATGGTGTTTATGTTCACTAAGGAAGGGTGAGCCTTTACAGGGCAGTTCGGGCCAGCTAGAGGAATGGAGTAGCTGTGAGTGGGCGGGATTTAGGTAGTAATGGGAAATGTTTTATGTTGCTCCTGCATAAGGGTGATAACCTAGTAATGATACTATGCTTGAAAAGATGGGGTTTTCAGGTCTTTGAAGAATGGAGAAGGGGCAAAGTCTTGCAGATCTGTATTGGGACAGACAGACTCTAAAGAAATTGAATTTTCTTCTTGCATTTCCTGTTTTCCATTATGATGATGCTGCTGGTACATACAATGCATTCTCCACTGCTAGTCTACATCTTGGTTGCCATGCAACTTGATTTCCTGCAAAGAGGACGCTCTTCGGTGTAGTCATCTGGATATCACTGACTCTAGCAAATAAAATACGGCCTCTATCGAGATAGAAAATGGCCAAGGCCTCGACAGCAGTTCTTCTGCTCATTCCCCACTCATTCTACATGTAAGAGTTATCAGGGTTAGTTACTAATACCCTCTAAAATTAATATTCACCTAGTTACCTAACTCTAGGCAGTTTTAGGAATTTCATTTTAATTTATCATCTTCCTACAACAACCATATGATTTAAGAAATATTTTGTGAGTTTTCCTACACATACTACAGCACATGGATGATTCAGGTATAACATAGATGAGTTGAAAAGAAATGGAAATGTTTTGACAAATGCTTGTGAATCACCGTTATGTACAGCTTTTTGTTTTTGCTCATTGCATTTGAATAGACTTTTCCTGACCCATGCTCTTACACGCCTCTGAGAACATCCACTGAAGTAAAGTAATTTGAAAAGTATAGACCATATTCACAAAGAATTCACCTGAATTGAACTTTGCCTCAGGGCAAGGGAGAACCATTAACATGACTGTATAAGAAACGGTTAGAGGCAATTGAGTCTAATCACACAATTGTTGATCAATATATACCAATATATTATGGGTGGTATCTCTGAAATGAAGTGACAGGTACTGGGTAGATATCTGCTGCTTAATATATTGAAAAAAAACAGTAGCCCATGATGTTTCATTTTCAGCTCCTACTCGTCAAGCTAAATGAAATCATTCAGAGGACACCAGACAGTGTGCAGACAGAATATGGAGTTGGAAATGTTGCACTACAGAAATATTGAGTCCTGAATATCGTGATTCAGAAATATCGACAACAAGAATATCGATTTTAAGGTAAGAAATATTGTTTAAAAAAATATAAAAGTCATCAATATTCTTTGCAAAACTATAGTTGTTTAAAATATCGATTTTTGAACTTGTATTATGTATTTTAGTATATATTTTATATGTATGTGATGTATTTTTTGTATAAGAACTGTTTTAGTAGTTATCAATTTTATTTTAATTACATTTTGCATTTTTTATTTCTATAGCTGGTTGTGGGTTTATAGGGGAATAGGGTGGTAAGTAGTTTTATTATAATACATTAATTATGATTTTTTATTCATCAATATTTATTTAATTGAGATTTTATAGTATTAATTGTGGGAAGTAATTTATTATTAATTAATTATTATTTGGTTGTTAATCAATATTAATAAATGAATTGCTAATTAATTATGGTAATTGTGTAATTTATTTAGGTGCAGGTTGTGGTATTTATAGGGATAAAGGGTAGGAAGTAATTTATTTTCAGTTAATAATAAGTTGTTAATTAATATTACTTAATTAATTGAAAATTAAATATTGAAATTGTGTTATTAATTTTAGGTGCAAGTTGTGGGGTTTATAGGGGTAATGTGTGGGTAATAATTTATTTCTGATTAATTAATAATTAGCAGCTAATTGATAATGATTAAATTATTTAAAATTAATTATGGTTGTTGTGTAATTCGTTTTAGGGGTGGGTTGTGGAGTTTATAGGGGTAAAGGGTGGGATGTAATTTATGTTAGATAAAAAATAGTTGTTAATAAATATTAATTAATACTTGTAAATTAATTATGGAAATGGTGTAATTAATTTTAGTTGTAGGTTGTGAGGTTTATAGGAGTAAAGGTTGGGAAGTAATTTATGTTTCATTAATTAATAATTATTTCTTAATATTAATTAATTGAAAAGTAAATATGGAAATTGTGTAATTAATTTTAGGTTTGGGTTTTGGGTTTATAAGGGTAAAGGGTGGGCAGTCATTTATGTTTAATTAATTAATAATTAGTTGATCTTTAATATTAATGAAGTGATATTTAATTAGGGTAATTATTTATCTTTCTTTGTGTGTGGGTATTACTTTTATAGGGGTGAAGAGTGGGGAGTAAATTAATTGCACTTACTTTATAATTAGTTGTTAAATACTATTAATTTTGTAATTGAAAATAAGTTTTAGTTGTGTAATTAATGTTGTTACAGTTTAATTTTTGCTGTGGTTTGTGGGGCTTATAGGGGTAAAGTGTGGACGTTTTTTAATATGAATGAGTTTTAATTTGTTTTTTAATTATTAATATTTTTTTAATTATGTAAGTACATTTAAAAAAATGTAGTTGTGCGTTTTGAATTGTGTGCTGTTATAGCGTAAGAAATAAAAAAAGTAAATTTATGTAATAATTAATGGATTTGTTTCTAAATAATTTCTAATTAAAAATTAATTGGTACCCTCCCTCCCCCCGCAATCCAACACTTTCCATACTGTTGCACTCATTGGAGTGGGAATAGTACTTTTTACCTTTCCACTATCTAACACTTTCCCTACTGTTGCACTCACTGGCATTGGAATAGTTATTTATACCCCTCCGCCATCCAACACTTTCCCAACTATTGAACTCATTGGAGTGGGAATAGTAATTTTTACCCCCCGCTATCCAACACTTTCCCTACTGTTTCAATTATTGGAGTGCTTATAGTAAATTTTATCTCTCCGTAATCCAACAAATTCTCTACTGTCACACTTATTGGAGTGGGAAGAGTAAATGTAATCCCTCTGCTATCCGACACTTTCCCTACTGTTGCACTCACCGGAGTGGGAATAGTAATTTTTACCTCTCTGCTATCCAACACTTTCCCTATTATTGCACTCACTGGAGTAGTAATAGTAATTTTTACCCCTCCTCTATCTAACACTTTCCCTACTGGTGCACTCTCTGTAGTGGGAATAGTACATTTCATTCCTCCACTGTCCAATACTTTTCCTACTGTTGCACTCACTGGAGTGGATATGACTTGGTAACTTACCGGCAATCTTAATTACTCCGAGTCATAGTCTTTCTCGTCACAATCACCCAGGAGCACCCAGTGTTCCAGGCACAGCATTCACCCATAAACAGACACCAAATATGCCAAAGAAAATGTATTGCAGACAAGTACACACAATCAGTGAACAGCCACATGGACCGCGGAACCCAAATCCCCCGAAAAAAACTCCCCCATCAGCAACTTATAATGGGAGATGAAAGTATGTGGGGAGGACCAAGTCACCACAGCACAAAGATCCCCAGGAGGAAGACACACTCAGGATGGAACGACCCTGAATGACCGGGGGAAGAGAAACCCCTATATGCAGGTATGGCCAAGGAGACGGCGGACCGGACCCAATGTGAAAGAGTAGCCGTGGTAGGCTGATGACCCTGGTGGGCAACCCCAAAGGTGACAAACAAAAAATCCACCTTGTGAAGGGAGGCCGTATGCTCAAGGTAGATCGCCAGAGCCTTTGTCAACTCCTGGGAATGGTGCCTGATCTTCTCCTCAGTAGAGCGGGCAGGAAAGAAAGCAGGAAGGACACTATCCTGGGACAAGTGAAAAGCGGAGGCAATCTTGGAAAGAAAGGCAGGTTCAGGACGAAGGACCACTTTGTCAGGGTAGAAACGCAAGAAGGGAGAAAGGCAGAGCAAAGCACTAGGCTACCCCAAATGTCACCCAGAGGTAATGGCCACCAGAAAACAAACCTTCAGGGTGAGAAACTCCAGAGACACAGAAGGCAGAGGTTCAAACGGGGAAAGCTGCAAGGCATGAAGGGCCAAAGGAGATCCCAGGGGTGAACAGGAGAAGCAACGACAAGCTGCAAAGAAAAAACTGCACAGAAGGCATGAAGCCAAGGACCCAAAGGAGACGACAGAGGCCCCCGGATAGCCTTAATGGTGGACCACTGGCTGCGGAGAGTAGAGACCGACAGCCTAAGTAAAAACCCATCCTGGAGGAACTCGAGCACAGAACCCCCCCTCACAGGTATCAGGGAGAAGTACACCAAGCAGAGAAATTCCTCCAGTGATGCTCGTAGACCTTAAGGGTACTGCTCTTCCGGGAATTCTATATAGACAGGGACACCGCAGACTAACAACCCAAAGACACTAGCGTTGGCCTATCAACTCCCAAACCCCCAACGTCTACTGGATGAGAACCTGGTGAGACAGGAGAGGAAAGCGGAGCGGAAAAGGGGACAATGGGAACTTCCACGGGGGAGCAACAGCCAAAAGAAGAAGGAGGGGATACCAAGTCTGGCGAGGCCAAAAGAGAACCATCAAATGCACCACCACCCTTGGCCAAAACCCTGCTGAGAAGGGGAAAGGGAGTTATGGCATAGAGAAGACACTGAGGCCAAAGGAAACTCAGGGCATCCACCCCCCATGCCCCTCCACAAGAAAGAAGGGTGCAAAACCTTGGCAGAAGAGCATCCTGAGGGAGGGGATGCAAATAGAGCCAACCAGAGCCTCCATGGGGAAAGATCCCCATGGAAGGAAGTGGATCACAAGACTCATCTGGAGATGATGGGTTTGCCTGCGTGGATCTGCGTGACCACGCGAGCTATTGTAGCCAGTAGGGCTGATTCAGCAGAACTAGAGCCTGAAACAGTGGCCCAGGAACCTGCCTGGAGTGGCACGAGAAACCCGCTTCCCAGCTGTTCCCACGGCCCAGAAAGGAGCAGAACCTGAGGGGGATACCCAGGAGCCTACAGGGGAACAGGTGTCCGAACTGGGGGACCTAAATGAGAAAAAACAAGGACCCCCTGAACAATGGATAGTTCAATTCCTAGGACAGGGACTTAAATGGTAGTGACAAAAACTCTTAGGCAATGTCTACAAAAACTCCTAGGCAATGTCTATAAAGCCATAACCTCCCTGACAGATCCCGAAAGACCAGAGGAGACAGGGACAGAGAAACTGAAGAAGGAAGAATGTGACTCAGCTGATCCGTACACTCATTCAGGGCCGGACTGACTACCGGGCGTTTTGGAATGCTGCCGAGCTGGGGGCTGATTTCACTGCGGTGGGGGCTGATTTAGTTGATGGAGACCTGCGTGTGCTTTGAAATATACAAAGAAAAACGAATTTCGTTCAGCACAAGCAGGTCCACATCAACGAAATCAGCCCCCTGCTCACCAGCATTTCAAAACACCTGGTAGCCAGTCCGGCCCTGTACCCAATCTCCCTCCCCGGCAGATAGATAGTCGTTAGACCCAGCAGATTGGCTTCCGCCCATGACCCAATCTGATCCGCCAGAAGAGCCAAAAGAGGAGACCGAGTGCCCCCCAAATGATTCAAGTAGTCACAGGCCACCTGATTGTCTGTCAGGACCTAAAACCACACAACCTTGAGATGATGGGCAAAGCACAGGGGAGCCTTAAACACAGCAGCCAGCTCCTTCCAATTCAAGGACATCCAGCTCTCAACAGGAGACCAAGGACCCTGAGCAGAAAGAACCATGAGGGTGGCACCCCAAGGACTGGCATCGGTAGTCAGGGTACAGGGAAAAGGAGGGTCCAGGGGCACCACTTTCACCAGGTTGACCGGAACCATCCATCAACGCAGCTGGAGATTAATGGCGGGAATCACTGGAAGAGAGGCACCGTAGTCCTAGGACCTGCAGACACCTCTTCGATCTAGTGTATCAACACTAGATTGAAGAGATGTCTGCGAGCTGGCGAGCCGGAGGAAGAAACACCATCCCTAACCGGGTACTGTGCATTGTAGAGAGCGCCGATGGACTGGAGTTCTTGAGATGTGATAAGGTGGGACTTGCTGAGATTCACAAAGAACCCATGGGACTTCAGGCAAAGCCGTACCAACGCCATATCCTCCAGGGCCTTAAGGAGAGACAAGGAAGAAATTAAACATTCATCAAGGAAGGGAAACGAAAGCACTCCCTGAGCATGCAACAGGCACACCAGGGGAGCCAGGACCTTAGTAAACACCAGCGGGGCAGAAGCCTACCCAAAGGGGAGGACACTAAACTGGAAGTGCTGACCCAGGGCAAAAACAGAAAATACCTTAGGAAGAGAGGACACAGGAATATGGAAATAAGCATCCAAAAGGTCAAAGTATGACAGAAAGGCCCCAGAGGAAACAAGGGTACACAGCCGGCTGCGTCACTTCTTGCTGCTCGGCTGCGGGGGCGGGACTTCCGGGTCACCCTCCCTCGTGCCGCGCAGCGATTGGCTGGCCACACGAGCTCTTCCGGGTTGACCCGGGCAGCGCGGCGGCTCGCTTTAGATAGGCAGGCGGGGTCCCATTATCCGAGGAGTGGGCTCCCTCGTGATAAATAAATATCTCCAAAACGGGCACAATAAAAGCGGCAAATGAGCGGGATAGCACCCGCGCCGCTAGATCACCTCACGGGGCGATCAGATGCCGGGTGGGCACCCACAGCGCTAGCAGCGCTAGCCACGGAGGAAAGGCGCTCCCAAGCGCCAGGGGACGAAATAAAGCGCTCTCAGCGCTAGAAGCCACATGAAGCGCTCTCAAGCGCTAAGCAAGGATTCCCAGTGCTCCCAGCACTGGGGCACAGAGAGCAGCGCTCTCAGGACTATAAGCAAGGAATCCTCAGTGCTCCCCAGCACTGGAGGACAGGACAAGGCTCCAGCAAGGGCTGGAGGCAGGCACGGGGGGCAAGGCTGGGCCAGAGCCAGCACACTGGGTCTCCAGGCAGGGAGACACTCCAAGTGGCGGTCCTCCTGGCCCCAGCAGCAGCAACAGCCCCCTCTGGCAGGATCCAAAAGCAGAACACATTCATGGGGACACAGCCCCATTTTTATACTGTAAATCCTTTGTCTAAGGGTGCAGGGTGGGGGAGAAACCAGTCGCAGCTGGTTCTGGAGCACTCTTGATGGCCCAACCACCCCTTTCTTTCACTGGGGAGGCTAGGGTCGTTAGACACACCACAGGGGGGCGGAGCCAGCATTGTGTGGGGAAAACCCAGCCCATCCAGGACACAGGTACACTCCTCCCACACATCACTCATGCTAATCTCACACTCACCACCGGGCAGACCCATCCAGACTTCCTGGAGCATTGCATGCCAGCCAGCTCCAGCCAATCACGCTCCAGGCATATTTTACATTAATATGCCAAGTCCTAGAAGTGGCATTTGTACACAAGACACACTCATGCCACATATATCATTGCGAAGCATTCACTCTCACGAGTTCGCACATATCAAATTCGAGCCTGCACTCCTCACACATCAGGAACTACCAGGGACACACACATTCCCCATGCATTCCTATAGGAGGGCAGGCCAGCCATACTACACGCACGCACTTTCACTCTGGGACCCAGGGAAAAGTGCGCAGAGACCCAAAAATCACTAACACAGGGTCACAAATAAAAGCAAAAAGATTAGGGGGGAACCGCCCTAAGGGCCAAGTCCAACACAACCCCCTTCCAGCCAAAACGCAGGGGAGAACAATCACCACCGTGATGAACTTCCCTGCTTGGGGCGATAGAACACGGACGCAGGCCCGCCACTGCCGGGACACCCTCCTGTTCTATGCCACGGTGAACCCCTAGGGTTCCTTCTAAAGCTACTGTAAGGACCAACTGGGCTACCCCACTGGTACTCCTCAGCTGTCCGCGGCCAGGACCAGGCCCTAGGCCACCCAGGTGCCACTGGTTCCTGCCTACTCACGAAGTGGGGGGTAGTAACCCCAGGCCCATAGTAGCCACTCTCCACTCTTCCTGTCTGCAAGACAGGACCAGACTGCCACTGGTTCTCCAGCCTAGGGTCTACAACCTCAGGCGGACCAGGAGTCTCAGGGAAGGCTCTCCTCCCCCTACCTCTTCTCCTAGGGTTCCTCCTCCTCCGGCGAGGGGTACACCTAGCATGCCATTCCAACTCAGGGTTTAACCCCTCAGGCTGCACCGGGGTCAGAGGTGGGCTCTCCCACCCTCTGCACCCCCTTCCAGAGGTCTGCCCTCTCCCAACTGGAGAAGTTCCTCTGGAAGAAGAACCGGTCAGGACACTGGTTACAGTCGTCCTACCCTTCAGGTCAGGCTGATCCTGAACCTGGCCATCCAACCTCCGGTCTAAAACCTTTGGTGGAACAATTGCCTGGCACTCCAGGACTTCTGGGGATGCACACACAATCCCCCTGAGGCTAACAAATGACACATCTGTTGCGTGACTGTCTGTCTGGCGCAGATCTCCCGTCCCCTGTCCACCTGACAGTGCGTGACGATCCCCCAGACCAGAAGTGGCGCCACCCGGGTCCCCCCAAGAAGATCTAGCCCAACTGGCTAGTCCCTGGTCCACTGGTGCATCCACTGGGAAACTCATCCCCCAATCACTCCTCACTTCGGACTTCTGTGCCCTCCCTCCTGGAGTAGCACTGCCGGACACTGGAACCCCTGGAGCTCTAGTTACAGATGCTCCAGGGTCCCTAGACACTAGGAGATCCTCCTCAAGTGTACTAACCGGACAGCCTAGGTCCCTAACCTGGTGTTCCCTCAAGAAACCACCCAGGTTCTGAGATAGGGCTTCGGGCCTCTGGGGACTCTCAGCCTCCCACTGACTCCTGCTCCACTGAGCCAGGTAGTCAGCCTCTCCACCCTTCTCACTATACTGGGACCTAGCTGGACTACACTGAGCCTCTTCCACCACGGTAGGCTGGAAGATATCTGTACCACTACTGTTGGACTCACTCTCTAATGACTCTACAGAACCTCTGGCACCACTCTCCCAGCGGTCTGCTTCACTTGCAAGTTCCCAAGGATCCATGTGTTCACACCTCAACAAGTGTTGCCGCAACTCCGGCCAACAACGACTGAGCACCTGCTCCTTGAGAATAAGATCAAACAGTTTGTCAAAATCAGGTCCCGTGGGAACCTCTAACCACTCAATCAGTGCACACTGACAGTCCCCTGCAAACTCCTCCCAAGACTGGTGAGACAGTTTCCTACGGCCCCTGAACTGCAACCTATACTCCTCTTCTGGGGAAACAGGTACCATACTCTGGGAACTGGGACTTTCTGCACTGAGATTCAAATAGCTGCCACCACTGGACTCAACCCTCCCTGGGGAATCCAGACAATTATGACTGTGGTCAGGGGATAACCTACACTCTAGGGCTATCTTCTCCCTGGCCAAGGCCCTCTCAGCCTCTGCAATCCGCTGATGCATACCCAGCTGCGCCATCTCTCTGGCATGCTCTAACCTGAGCTTCTCCATAGCCAGCTGGTGCTCCCTCTCTTCTCTCCTATCCAACCACTCCTCTGGGGACAGGGAAAGGGATGGGGTGCTACATCTGACACTGGACCCAGCAAGGGACTCCCTATCTAGGGGGTACTCGCTCTCTGCTGGCGCCCAGCCACTGTCAAACTCACTCGCCACTTCAGACTCTTCAGGGCTCCCCTTAGACTCACCACCCTCATGGCGTGCAGCCCGGGCCCTCTCTTTCTCACTGTGCTCACGTTCCCAGTCATCCTTCTGCCATAGGATCAGGTTATCCCTAAGCTAGGACTGGGTGTCTGAATCACTCACTGGGATGTCTCTCTCCTCACAAAACCGTACCAACTCATGCACACTGTACTTAAACAGGCCACAGAGGTTAAAAGGAGATTCCATCTTGACAGGAGGCTCAGACACGTGCAACACAAGGGACCTAACAATCTGAAGTAAGAGTACACAATTTCAAGACTTCAACAATCTCCTTATCAACGAGAACTCATACTCATGTGTCCAGGAAAACACACCATTCATCCACACACACCCTCCCCTCGGACCGGTAAGGCAGTTTCTACCACCCCTGACTTCTCAACCTGACCAAAAGCGACACAGGTACCAAACTCTGGAAGCAGGGCGGGGGACGAATGTACGGGACACAATTATAAAATGACACTCTTCAGGAGAAGCAATAATGGAACATCACCAAAAACACAATAATCTCCAAAATGTGGTTATCTAAAAATGTAGAGCTTTGAAGTACCGCCAGCTGCTACTGTGGTACAACGCAAACACAAATCGTTATCCTCACCGATTGCCGTCAATGTTAGAAATGGGATCCCTGGCTGGCCAGGGCTTGCGCCAAAGTCAGTCAGAGACCACCACTCCTAAGTCAGGGCAAGGGAGTTACACGCCAAGATAACCCCTGCTCACCCTCTAGGTAACGTGGTGCGAGCAGCAAGGCTAAACTTGGAGGCGATATGAGTTAAGTATTTGCGCACGCACCCCAGCAACAACACCCAAGGCCCACCACAAAGGAAACTCCACACAAGGTTATGTAAAAATAGCCTTTGTATTATAGTAAAAACACAGTAGATAAAACACACACTTTACACGGTGCCAACAGGCACAGGCAGAATTTACAAGGGGAATTATATGTACAAGGGACAGGGCCACATGGACCACTGTCAGGGTATGCACTTTTAGAACTTAGCACTTTTTAGATCATAGAATTAAAATTGTAGCACAAAAATAACATGCAACCAGTCACTACTGGTACCAGATGAGCACCACCTATGCAACCCTCACTATCTTAGGAGATTACACTAGGGAACCTGGGCTCTGCTAGCACCACCTGTACTAGCAAGAAGGAAACCACCTAAGTATCACAATACCTGTAGGGGTCTAAGGAAGGAAACACATGATGCATCACAATACATTCAGAGGTGTAAAAGCAACAACACACATGATGAATAAACTACCCATTCAGAGGTGTAAAGGTAAAGCACATGAAGCATAACATACAATCAGAGGTGCAAGGAACAGCAACACAATAGCGCAAAATCCACATTCGCCACCACCTGTGGCAGTCCCTGTGTCCCAATGTCAGGGCCTAAACGTGGCAGCTGCCCACAAAGTGCTGGGCAACTGATGCAGGGAAAGTTAGCGCAACGTTGGAGCCTCGTGGGCTCAAGAACCACCACTGTGGCACTGATGAGCCTCCCTGGGCTCTAGAACAACGAACTGGCACCCTGAGCCTCTCGGGGCTCGCAAAGCAACTGTGGGCGCAAGAGCCTCTCTGGGCTCGAAAGAACAGGAAATGCCCTGAGCCTCTCAGGGCTCGTCACGAATGTGGGCAGGGGGGCCCCTCTCGGGGTACCCCAGAACAACTGGAGAGCCACTCGGGGCTCAAAGAACAAGGAGGCGTCGTTGGAGTCCCTCTCGGGGGACTCGGGACAAAGACAGATGTCCCCAAGAGCCTCGCAGGCTCACGCACAATGACTGACCTCGAGCCTCTCTGGGCTCACAGAACGAATTGCCCCCAGGAGCCTCGGGGCTCCTCAACACTGATGGGGGCTTTGTTGGAGTCCCTCACGGGGGACTCAGAGCAGGGGCAACAGCCCCAAGAGCCTCAACCGGCTCTGCACAAAGAAATGCAGCCCACGTTGGAGCGGCCCTCTCCCAACGGGGCCGCTCGAAGAATCAACAAGGACCCGCCCCGCACTCATCGGGACTTCACTGGTGCTGCGGGAGGCAGGATACACGGCCGGCTTCTCCTCTCCGGACGCGCGGGGCTCCTCTCTCCACTCGTGGAGCCTCGGGGACACGGCCGGCTGCGTCACTTCTTGCTGCTCGGCTGCGGGGGCGGGACTTCTGGGTCACCCTCCCTCGGGCCGCGCAGCGATTGGCTGGCCACACGAGCACTTCCGGGTCGCCGCGGGCAGCGCGGCGGCTCGCTTTAGATAGGCAGGCGGGGTCCCATTATCCGAGGAGTGGGCTCCCTCGTGATAAATTAATATCTCCAAAACGGGCAAAATAAAAGCGTCAAATGAGCGGGGTGGCACCCGCGCCGCTAGATCACCTCACGGGGCGATCAGATGCCGAGTGGGCACCCACAGCGCTAGCAGCGCTAGCCACGGAGGAAAGGCGCTCCCAAGCGCCAGGGGACGAAATAAAGCGCTCTCAGCGCTAGAAGCCACATGAAGCGCTCTCAAGCGCTAAGCAAGGATTCCCAGTGCTCCCAGCACTGGGGGACAGAGAGCAGCGCTCTCAGGACTATAAGCAAGGAATCCTCAGTGCTCCCCAGCACTGGAGGACAGGACAAGGCTCCAGCAAGGGCTGGAGGCAGGCAGGGGGGGCAAGGCTGGGCCAGAGCCAGCACACTGGGTCTCCAGGCAGGGAGACACTCCAAGTGGCGGTCCTCCTGGCCCCAGCAGCAGCAACAGCCCCCTCTGGCAGGATCCAAAAGCAGAACACATTCATGGGGACACAGCCCCATTTTTATACTGTAAATCCTTTGTCTAAGGGTGCAGGGTGGGGGAGAAACCAGTCGCAGCTGGTTCTGGAGCACTCTTGATGGCCCAACCACCCCTTTCTTTCACTGGGGAGGCTAGGGTCGTTAGACACACCACAGGGGGGCGGATCCAGCATTGTGTGGGGAAAACCCAGCCCATCCAGGACACAGGTACACTCCTCCCACACATCACTCATGCTAATCTCACACTCACCACCGGGCAGACCCATCCAGACTTCCTGGAGCCTGGCATGCCAGCCAGCTCCAGCCAATCACGCTCCATGCATATTTTACATTAATATGCCAAGTCCTAGAAGTGGCATTTGTACACAAGACACACTCATGCCACATATATCATTGCGAAGCATTCCCTCTCACGAGTTCGCACATATCATTTTCGAGCCTGCACTCCTCACACATCAGGAACTACCAGGGACACACACATTCCCCATGCATTCCTATGGGAGGGCAGGCCAGCCATACTACACGCACGCACTTTCACTCTGGGACCCAGGGAAAAGTGCGCAGGGACCCAAAAATCACTAACACAGGGTCACAAATAAAAGCAAAAAGATTAGGGGGGAACCCGCCCTAAGGGCCAAGTCCAACACATATTTTCTGTAAATTCAGATTATCTTTCTCAGTCATGTGAGAATGAAGTCAGACATTCTCAGTAAAACATGTACATCCAACAAGGACAGAGACTGTCAGTTGATTCCTTTGTGTTCTACTGCAGCCTCCTAGAGTGTTTTAAAGAACAACTAGAGCGCTAACAGTCCTACTTATTACAAAGGTATAGCACACCTGAAGCCATTGTGATGGGAATAAAGTGGTAACTCTTAAAACATTTAATTTAAAAAGGAACAAAATGAGGGGGATTATTATGCCATAGAAAGTATTATTAGTGCTGCAGAAAGAAAAATTAGGGAACATTTTGAGTGACTTCTCAAATCCTCTTCTATTTCATTAAAAAAGAAATAGTCTCGCAAGATGGCCACCAGAGACAAAAGAGACCAAATGTAGCCGAAATATCACCCAGATGTAGCCCAAGTATAGCCCAATGACAGAATGTCCCAGAGTGTTCTAAAGAACAACTAGAGCGCTAACAGTCCTACTTATTACAAAGGTATGGCACACCTGAAGCCATCTTGATTGGAATAAAGTGATAACTCTTAAAACATTTAATTTAAAAAGGAACAAAATGAGGGGGTATATTTTGCCATAGAAAGTATGATTAGTGCTGCAGAAAGAAAAATTAGGGCACATTTTGAGTGACTTCTCAAATCCTCTTCAATTTCATTAAAAAATTCTGACATACAGTCTCCCAAGATGGCCACCAGAGACAAAAGAGCCTAAATGTAGCCCAAATATCACCCAGATGTAGCCCAAGTATAGCCCAATGACAGAATGTCCCAGAGTGTTCTAAAGAACAACTAGAGCGCTAACAGTCTTACTTATGACAAAAGTATGGCACACCAGAAGCCATCTTGATTGGAATGAAGTGGTAAGTCTGAAAACATTTAATTTGAAAAGGAACAAAATGAGGGGGTTCATTTTGCCATAGAAAGTATGATTAGCGCTTCAGAAAGAAAAATTAGGGATCGTTTTGAGTGACTTCTCAAATCCTCTTCTATTTCATTAAAAAAAATCTGACATGCAGACTGAAACATGCACTTTGAATACCAGCAGCAGACTTCCCTGGTGAGCAGTAGCTTTACTACAGTGATCTAATGAGGAACTAGAGTGCTAACATTCAGAATTTATGGCAAATGTGTGACACATCTGAATGCCTTCTTGATGGAACCAAAGTAAACAAGCATTGAAAATGCAATAGATCTCGCCCTCGTTTAAGTTAAAGCCATTCTGTTTGTAATGAGGTGGCTTTTTAGCTTTGCTTTTATTAGTGTTTTTTAAACTTTCATGTAAATACCATGCATCTGTATGCATATATGTATATGTATGCATGCATTTATATTTGTATTTATATAGATATACAGATTATATATGTTTATATATGCATGTATATACATATATATATACATACACATACATATATATAAATGCATATGCATATATATATATATGTGTATATGTGTGTGCGTGTAGAGAGAGGTAGAGAGGTAGAGGTGTAGAGGTAGAGAGGTAGAGGTAGAGAGGTAGCGGTAGAGAGGTAGAGACTAGTAGAGAGAGAAGTAGAGAGAGGTAGAGAGGTAGAGAGTAGAGAGTGAGTAATAGAGAGTAGAGAGTGAGTAGTAGAGAGTAGTAGAGAGCAGTAGAGAGAGTAGCAGAGAGTGAGTAGTAGAGAGTAGTAGAGTGAATAGTAGAGTGAGTAGTAGAGAGTAGTAGAGAGTGAGTAGTAGAGAGTAGTAGAGAGTAAGTAGTAGAGTGAGTAGTAGAGAGCAGTAGAGAGTGAGTAGTAGAGAGTAGTAAAGAGTGAGTAGTAGAGAGTAGTAGTGAGTAGTAGAGAGTGAGTAGTAGAGAGTAGTAGAGAGTGAGTAGCAGAGAGAGAATAGTAGAGAGTAGCAGAGAGGGAGTAGTAGAGTGAGTAGTAGAGACTAGCAGAGAGAGAGTAGTAGAGTGAGTAGTAGTGAGTAGTAGAGTGAGTAGTAGAGAGTGAGTAGTAGAGAGAGAGTAGTAGAGAGTGGGTAGTAGAGAGTAGTAGAGAGTGAGAAGTAGAGAGTGAGTAGTAGAGAGTAGTAGAGAGTGAGTAGTAAAGAATGAGTAGTAGAGAGAGAGTAGTAGAGAGTAAGTAGTAGAGAGTAAGTAGTAGAGAGTAGTAGATAGTGAGTAGTAGGGAGTGAGTAGTAGAGAGAGAGAGTAGTAGAGAGTAGTAGAGTAGTAGAGAATGAGTAGTAGAGTAGTGTAGAGTAGTGAGTAGTAGAGAGTGAGTATTTGAGAGTAGTGGAGTAGGAGAGAGTAAGTAGTAGAGAGTAGTGGAGAATATTCCAAAGATTGGCACAGCACCACTTGCACAATAAGTCCAATCAAACCATATTACTTAGAGTCCTTATTGAAGCGCTGAATCTTGGTGTATATTCAAATGCTTTTATTTTCCTTAAGTTTATGTACCACAGCCAGCCGAAACGTTTCGTTCTGTACAACAGAATTTCTGTACAACAGAATTTCTTCAGGGCGTTCTTATTTCCTTCAAGTTATGTCGGTATCATGTTGTCATATAACTAGATATTTCTTCCAAATGTTAGACGAGACGTAAGTACATTCTTATTCAAAGTGACTAGGTATCAATTTTACCCACACAATTCGGGCAGACTTGAGTAATTTATAGCATCCTCAAAGTCAGTCTTTTAAAAATTCCAAAGTATAGGACATGATAATCCAAATCCAAATGTTTCTCAAGAAAAGTCATTTTCAATCGTTCGGAATATCGGTGTTTGGGCAGATATGACCCAGGGATCCCCAGTATGCAAGGGGACTTAGTCCCCCCTCTGGTAACACACCAGTGGCCTGCATTGCAGAGAGGTGTAAAAAGGGGCATAGCCTCATTACACCTCTGTGCAATGCAGCCCCCTGGTGCATACTGGAGGTTCCAGGTGGCCTAGTTGGCCCCCAGGGACCCCTAGTATGCAAGCGGAATTAGTTCCCCCTCTTCAAACATGCACGGGGGCTGCGTTGCAGAGAGGTGTAAAAAAGGGTGTGGCCTCATTACACATCTCTGCAATGCAGCCCCCTGGCGCATACTGGAGGCCCCTGGTGGGCTAGTTGGCCCCCAGGGACCCCCAGTATGCAAGGGGAATTAGTTCCCCCTCTGCAAACGCGGCAGGGTGCTGCATTGCACAGAGGTGTAACAAGGGGCATAGCCTCATTACGCCTCCGCAGCGCAGCCCCCTGGCGCATACTGGAGGTTCCAGGTGGGCTAGTTGGCACCCAGGGGCCCCCAGTATGCAAGGGGAATTAGTTCCCCCTCTTCAAACATGCACAGGGCTGCGTTGCAGAGAGGTGTAAAAAGGGGCGTGGCTTCATTACACCTCTCTGCAATGCAGTCCCCTGGCGCATACTGGAGATTCCTGGTGGGCTTTTAGGTCTTATATAGTTAGAAATTAGCATTAAAAAACCTTTGAAATTCACTGAAAAAACATAGGTTTCAGGCCTTATATAGTTAGGAATTAACATTTAAAAAACCTATTAAATTCACTGAAAAAACCATAGGTTTGGCACCAGTTATAGTTAGCTGGAAATTTTACTGACATAAAACCATTGAAATTCCCATGTTATAGTTAGTTGGACTCACTATAACTTGCGTGCCTGCAATGCACTGCTGATGACGTCACATATTACATCACTCATGACATGGTCAGTGACATCACTCATGACATCACTCATGACACCATCCTTGTGACAGAGTGACAGACCTCCTTTCAGTGTAATGCAACCCTTGAAACACATATTCAAAAATAGAAACTAAAATTTTCAAAAAAATAGAGATACCCATAACAGTTACAACAACCAATTCAGTAATACCACCATCTATATACACATCCACTCACTCGCCAACAGTTCTATATAGTCACTCATACATGTATTCACTCATCATATGTAGTGAAACACCTATACATCCTGTTACACACCGACAGTCATCCAAAAGTTACTCACACACATAATCACACATGCAAATAAACTATTGAACATCCATTTATTTGCATATACAGCTATACACACACTACCACCTTACCTCTAAGGAAACTTACACATACTTACTCTCTTAAACAATCACTTATAGAAACACATGCTTATTTAAAATGTAAACAAGAACTCCTTCAATCTCTCACTCTCACATATACTCACTTATATACATCAATACTCACATATACTAGATTAAAATATATGTAGTTTCTGATAAAGATACTAGTGAGACAGTCATTCACTCACTAACACACACATATACACACTCATCCACCCATACAGTCCTGCACATATGCTGTCTTCAAAACACATACAAACAGTGAGTCAGTCATTGATGCATCTATGTGCTAAGTAACACCCCCACCAAACAATACAGACACTCATACTGATACTAAAAAAACATCTAATAACCCATATACACACACATGTAGCTACTCACCAACCCATGCAGCCACTTATACACAAAGTGAAACACTGATACAAACATTTAAATATTTCAACAATACTCGCTAATATATGTATTCACTAAGATACACTTAATAAGCCAGTTAACTAATCAATTTTTTTTTTTTAAAAACATCCATTAAGACACTTTTTTCAACATTTATTCTTCCCTCGACCTTTACATATACATATATAAAACATATTTATTTTTCAGAAAGACACACATTCACTGGATGGTGTCATGAGTGATGTCATGAGTGATGTCACTGAGTGATGTAATAGGTGACGTCATCAGCAGTGCATTGCAGGTGCGCAAGTTATAGTGAGTCCAACTAACTATAACGTGGGAATTTCAATGGTTTTATGTCAGTAAAATTTCCAGCTAACTATAACTGGTGTCAAACTTATGTTTTTTTCAGTGAATATATATACATATATATCTATCTATATATATATATATATATATATATATATATATATATATATATATATATATATATATATATATATATATATATATATATATATATATATATTGAGTGCGTTTTTATTTCCCTTGGGAACCAGGAATAATGTTAAAACGGCAGACCCGGCCGTAAAAAAACGCACCACGCTACAGCAAGAGCGCCGGCACCACACAAGGGTCTAAACTGTCATTGATATATATATATATAATATATATATATATATATATATAGATATTTTTTTTTTTTTCAAAAGCAAACGTCCCTTGTTGGAGAAGGAGCGGCCAGCCAGCTGGTGCAGGTGACGAGTCAAGGACAAGACTCGTAAATTATTTCAAGCAATTCAAAGAATATACCGCACTCTTCTTGGATGATTAAAGCAGTTTAATCCTGCTCAGTAAAACTTCCTCACCTACGCGTTTCGAACAGTAAATGTTCTTGATCACGGTAGTAACAAGTCCGTCTTTACTTTTTGTTATTTATACCCTACTGCCCACTTGACAGTTAGGATGCATTGTGGGAGGGGTAGTTTGTGCTTAGTTCTCATAAAACCATTTATCATTTTCCTTTTACCTGTTTGACAAGCCACAAATTTTGACAAGTTTCAAGGTTAGATCAAGCTTGCATGAGAAAAGGACATTTTTTGCTCTGACCTGGCGCATTTGATTGCTCTTCGAAGTACATTTTTGAACTAAATATAATTAATGAAGGGTCAAAATTGATTTAAAATATGGTAAATTATTGTTTATTTTTTGCATTGCTCGTAATTGAAAATGTGTATTTCACTATCAATTTCCTATACCAACAAACAAGCCACTGAATAGACAAGAGTGATAAGCACTCAGCTATCACTTATGCGTATATAAATACATATATACGAAACTTAGAAGAGTTAAACAAATTCTTCTATTATACGGGGCACTCAGCCCTCCAAAGATCATGCAAGCTTGATCTAATCTTGAATTGCTTGAAATATATATATATATATATATATATATATATATATATATATATATATATATATATATATCAGCATAAATCTTCAAACCTCCACTGCACAGCGGCGAGAGAAGAGACAGACCCCACGTGTTTCCAGGCAAGATGTTTTATTGAGTTCCTGTGCCTTCCAAAAAATGCAACGTTTCGACTAACGATGTAGTCTTGTTCACACACCACATTGCACAAAATGGAAACTTTTTTTTATATTCTTTGCAGTAGAGACACACCCATCCGGGTCCCACCTCCAAACGTGAGTCACATGGTAAAAATTTAAAACAGCCTCAGTTTGATTAAAGGCACAGTGCATGGTAGCCACATTATGGTTGTAACAATGGTGCAATCCAAAGTAAATAATACATGCAATAGTCAATTGACCTATTTACATAAATTACTTTGTATATGTTTTTGAATATACCATAACTCAAAATTGAACATTATAAATAACCGCATGAATGCGTGAGTGTTCATTAAAACAGTTTGCTGGGACACATTTTCAATGTAAATATCTGATGTTGGTCGCACTGATATGTAGTCTTGATTGTAAGCAGACTATTTCTGTAGGCTGTTATATAATCCAACCTGGTTAGACAATGACCGCATGAATGCGAGAAAATCCTTTGCATCACGGTAAGACTAAACCTAGTGATATGCACCACTCCAATATACAATACATGCAACCTCAAAAGAAGATGTGTCATTGCAATATATACTGATTACTTTACATCCCAATAATGCACTGTACTATGTTGTTAGTAACCTATACACATAATGACTTAAAACACCAAAACCAGCACCTACGTGTAAAATACGATAATAAGACAAAATATAATCGCCATTTCTCATGTACGCCACAGTATATGTACATTTATACATTATTTATGAGTCACAAATCATGATTACATGGGAACTATCTGCGCCAAAGGGTTGTGTAGCCCCAAAAAAATGTGTTCAAAGTGCATCAGTCAATAACCAGTGTTTGAAAAAAATCACCAAAAGAAAAAAGAGAATCCGTGTGTTTGTGTAAAAACACTAAACTGTCTAGAAGACAAAAACAACCAGAACTGTACAGAGATCCGACTACAGGATACCTAATAATAGGTGCTGTTTAACAGGATTTCATATATTTACACACTATATACAATTGTGCTCACGTTCTACCCACTATGTACATTATTATGCAGAGAAACATTGAAAATTGAATATCCCTAAAGGAAATTATGCAAATCCTCCGTTGCATTCAACCCATTCGGTTGTTTACTGTCGAGTTTAATGATATATTGGGTTTCCAACCTGCGCAGTCATTTCTCGCGGTCACCTCCTCGTTTGAGGGGGGCCACGGCGTCAATGACAAAATAGGTAAGACATGATAAATCCCTATTGTGCCTGGTGTTAAAATGACGCGCGTAACACTGCATCTGTTTTTAGGACTGCCCATTGTTTGTTGACAATGGATTTAATTTTGCGGTGCTGCTGACTGTAAGTTGTTATGAGTCTGCTGGGGTTGGGGGTTGTGTCGTTTTCAAGGGGTTTGGCTGATAGTAAGGATTCTCTAGTTCTATCCCCACTTTTCTTCAATGCAGTGGCAAGACAGGATTTAGTGTATCCTCTTGCCTCCAGTCTCGCAAGCATTGCAGACGCACCTTCCTCAAATTTCGCCTGGGTGTTACAAATTCGCTTAAGGCGTAGCAGTTCCCCCAACGGAATGCTCATGATGACATGTTTGGGGTGGCCACTGCTGGCATGAAGGATACTATTGCCAGCAGTGGACTTTCTGTGGAGGGCAGTAACAATGTGGTCATTGATGATACTGATGGATACATCAAGAAATTCAGCAGTGCTTGTACTGATGTTGGAAGTAAAAAATAAGTTGAACCTGTTTTTGTTGAGTACATTTACAAAACTCTGAGCACTGCTGACATCACCCTCCCATCCACAGAAAATGTCATCAATAAAACGCATCCAATATTTAACATGCTCAAAACCAGAAATGCCTGGAAGCTCCTGCTCCTCCCACAGCCCCACGTGCAAGCACGCGTAGCTGGGAGAGAAGCAGGAACCCATACCTACACCTCGTATTTGCCTCCATATGTCCTTGCCAAACAAGAAAAAGTTATTATTCAAACACCATAATACTAAATCACATATCATTTTGTTGTGGCTGTAGTATGCACATGACTTACGTCCCAGGAAGTGTTTAATGCCCTCAATTCCTGTATGGTGCTCGATACACGTATATAAAGATTCAATGTCCAGGGTTTACTTTTTGTTATTTATACCCTACTGCCCACTTGACAGTTAGGATGCATTGTGGGAGGGGTAGTTTGTGCTTAGTTCTCATAAAACCATTTATCATTTTCCTTTTACCTGTTTGACAAGCCACAAATTTTGACAAGTTTCAAGATTAGATCAAGCTTGCATGAGAAAAGGACATTTTTTGCTCTGACCTGGCGCATTTGATTGCTCTTCGAAGTACATTTTTGAACTAAATATAATTAATGAAGGGTCAAAATTGATTTAAAATATGGTAAATTATTGTTTATTTTTTGCATTGCTCGTAATTGAAAATGTGTATTTCACTATCAATTTCCTATACCAACAAACAAGCCACTGAATAGACAAGAGTGATAAGCACTCAGCTATCACTTATGCGTATATAAATACATATATACGAAACTTAGAAGAGTTAAACAAATTCTTCTATTATACGGGGCACTCAGCCCTCCAAAGATCATGCAAGCTTGATCTAATCTTGAATTGCTTGAAATATATATATATATATATATATATATATATATATATATATATATATATATATATATATATATATATATATATATATATAATATATACATTTTATATAGTTTTTAAATTTAATGTAAATTAAAATTAATAGTTTATTAATTGTTTAATAGTAAACATATATATATATATATTTATTACTGTTTAAGTGTGTTATATTTGTTAAAATGTATATTAAATCTACTTTACTTTTTAAAAATAAATGTTATTTTTTAATACATTTAATATTTATTTTATATATATATATATAAAAATCGACATTTTGTACAACTATATTTTTAACATCAATATTTATTTTTCAAACTTTTTGTACTTACCTGTTTAAATATAGGGAGTCGATATTTTTGCATTCTATATTTTTTCATCTATATTTTTTACATCAATGTTTTTGACATTGATATTTTGTCAGTCAACCACACCAGACATATGTCTAAGATGCAAACAGAGAAATCACTGTGATGTCCCAGAGTTTGTCACTGGCTCAAAGATCTATGGACAAAAAATATTTGAATTACAAGGTAAAAATGGCCACTGCTGGAGGTACAGAAAATGTCTTGCTGACATGATTTGTGTTAGTAGACCACGTTTGGTAAGCCTTAATTTATTACAAGTTTACTTAAAAGTACAATATCTCTCCTAGATGGTTACACTCCCTTGCAACACAACAGATACAACACTGTTTTCCTCTAAACATCCAGGTACAAGCACAACCTTTAGTTTGTTTCATATAATCACCCTTCAAATCACATCTTGACTTACCCTCATAATTGGTGAGTGTGCAGATAAAGAAGGACAACTGCATTCTTTCTTTACTCTGACCATATAACCAACATAAAAATCTACAAAATGTTCTCAGCCTTTGTCAGAAGACTCAAAGAATCTGTTGATAACCAGAACCCCTGTTTAAGGATTTCTTGCCCCTCATCAAACCAAATGGTGTTTTCTTTCTTAGTGCCATGTGGAGGATATCAATATGACTAAATACACTTCCTCAAAGTAACTTTATAATCACTATCTTTGCACACAGCGGAGTCCCTACCTGCAAAACTAAATTCCACCTTTTACTACTCTATGGCTGCATTGATAATACAGAGCATTGCAAATGTGTTCCATACCTTCGTACTTATGGGCCTCATTTCTGGGTCCTTTTAGAGGTTCGGCTATGGATACTCTAGCGAACTCATAATATAACCTGGACTAGGGAGGGACTTCTGAATACCTGGTCATAGTTAATGTTGAGACAACCTTTGTTCTTTGGATGTGTTCCATACTTATCTCTTACGAATTTGGTCTAGTGATCAGTGGAACTGTCTAAACAACGAATTGTAAGAAATTTCACCAGAGATATAGTAGTAAGTTGACCGTTTTGGCTGTCAAGCTAATTTGTTGTTTGAGTGTTTTGGAAACAAACTGCAGCTTTGGTGGACGAGTAAGTGTTTGAATTGTGTATTTGAGTAGTAAGTTCCACCTATAGAAATTCAGAGTTACAGATGCAGCTTGACAGGCTCCAAGTGGTTTACTTAGGAATTTAGATTGTTTAAATCTACATTACAGCACACCATAAAAAACATGTTTTATGCAGGTAAAGAAGTAGTAAATACTCTTTGTATGGCTAATAGTAGATAAGAGGGAGGTAGATATACCAAAGTACTGTTTGGGATTTTCTGAGAGATGATAACTGAATGATCCCTAATATTTTTTCCAGATCCCCCCAACCCATCCCAGAGATCGTGTTCACTTAGATTATTCAAGATTACTTTGCCAATATGAGTAGTGATAGTGAACTAGAATTGGTGACTTTGATCCTACTGTGCTCAAACCTCTGTGCAGGAGGTTCTGACCTATTGTCTTAACAAGTTAGCATCTGGCTTATTAGCAGACATCTTGGTGGGCATAAGCATAGTCCTGGAGATCCAAGTCCTTAATTTTCAATAAAGTTATTTTTTTCCTGTAATGGCCCTGGCGACTCTTTTACAAATTGTTAACAGATCCCAAATGGAGAACAGAGTTCCAGAGAGTTTGATACAGGCATGGCTGGCATCTTTATTGAAGAAGCTGAGTATCTCCAATTAGCCAATAACTCAATGGATACTGTATTTCAAGGGACAATTGAGTTATTGACCCACTGGACGTTCCCAGTTTCTTGTTAAGACCTTGTAGAGGTTAGTAAGTAAGCACATTTTAATACATCCTGATGGTCTCCTGGGAGACTTCCAATCTGGATTTAGGCCTTCCTACAGTTGGTAGACAGAATGCTTTATGACTCAATGATGTGGTTTCACTCAATCCTATCTTATAGAACCTCCCAGGTTACTAAGGATAGTCTGAGTGTGGACCAGTTGAGGTGTCTTGTTGTGGTGTTTCACAGTCTTCTCTCCTAATTTACTATGCTGTTTGATCTTCACATGAAAAATGATGCATGATAGCTGGTAGCATGATAAATACGTTTTCATACCCCTGCAAAATGCATCAGCCCAGTGGTGCCTTTATATAATACTAGTCGCTACTGTCCAAGATCATTGGTGATATATAGGAGTGTATACAGAAGTGAGAAAGCTTGCCCTCAGAGAAAACAAAACTGAATTGTCACTTGTTGTTACATGTGAGCTGTGGGGTCTCTGTAAACAATGCTAGCCAGTTTCTACCAGGTTTGCTTAGTAGGTGCTGCAGAAATGAGCCTCTCCTAAAGGATTACTTGCCATAATCTCTTATCTATGGACGACCAACAATTCTATTAAAATCTGGTGGTATAATGGTCTCCCACCAGATAAGCTAAACTCGTTTGCCTATTTAAAAATGTAAAAGTACACATGTAGATATATTTATGTGTACATTTATTTTTGCACTTGTATGTAAATAATCATTTTTTAAGCTATTTGATATTTTTGTGTGCAGCTTTACCCCTATGTATAAACTTACATATCTGCACTCCCTCAGGCCAGTTTTAAGACAGAAATTATGAGTGTGAAGCCACTACTACTAACTTTTCGCTCTTTGGAGAAGATCTCCATCATCAAAGCAGAGTTCTCATTGGGAAAGTGTAGGGAAAAATATTAATAAAGTTTAATCATTCTTAAAAAAATATTCAAAATATTTCATTGTAAAATAAAAATTTCGTTTAAAATCCATATTATGAATCTATAAATAAGAAAACAAAATGCTACAGAACATTAATACATAAAAGTATTCATTATTAAATAATTCCATATGTAAAATATATGAATTTAGATGTAAATATAATTTTTACCCATTTATTTTACAAACAGACTCCCTACTAGAATCTCAATATTTATTAAAATAATGAATCGTTACATGTTTTTATTTATTGATATCAGCATAATATGTGTCCGCACACTAGGGGGTCCATTAGGATGGCGGACGGACTATGTCCGTCTGCCATCCTGGTGGAAATGGGACCGTCCGCCACGTGTGCTGTGGTCCCGCCATAGCAATTATGATGCGCCCCCCGGGCGCATCCAGCATTTTTAACATTGTGGCGGGCGATGCCCTCAGCACCACCCGCCGCAATGCTAAAAATGCACGTTGTACATTTTGTTTGTCCAACTTTAAAACAGAAGTTCTTTTTTGTAGGCTGCCCTACCTGCATTACATAAGATTTGGTACTGTTTATTTTCATGTCCCTGTCTGATATGAATGCATTGAAGGCAGTTAGTAGTGCTTGTAGTCCCTTTTCCGTCCTGGATATGAGGACGGCATCGTCCGCATATAACAGGACAGGAATCCCACGCCGTCCAACTCTGGGGCAGTAAGCCCCCAGCCCCCTCAAAACGTTATCTAGTACGTTAATATAAAAATTAAAGAAAAAGGGGGCCAAAATACATCCTTGTCGGACACCCTTTTTAATGTTAAAATCCTTTGTAACGCTCAGGTCCTGGGAGAGAGAACCTGACATTTGCTTTTGTGGACCTGTGTAAATTTTCTAGGAAATCTACAATACCCTCCTCAACTCCCATTGCCCTCCTGGACTGCCTAAGCTTATTCCTGGTTGACACAGTCAAAAGCTAAGGACAAGTCCATGAAGGCAAGGTGAATAGTCCTCTGACGCACCACGGTGTACTTGCTTAATAGCAAAAAAAGATTAAGGCACTGGGCGGTGATAGATCTTCCCCTACAAAACCCATACTGAACATCGGACAGAATCTTATTGTCCTCTGCCCATGATGAAAGTCTCTGTAGGAGGACCCTTCCCACTACTTTCACCACAGAATCTAAAAGTGATATGGGTCTATAACAGTGAGGGCTGCTTTTATCGCCTTTTTTAAAAACGGGGACTATGGTGGAGCTTGCCCATGACTGGGGGCATCCGTGTTGAGCTGCAGCATTAAACACAGACTCTAAGATTGGTGCCCAAAAGGAGGGGTCGGACTTGAAGAGATCCGGGGGTATCCCATCGGGAACAGGAGCTTTGCCAGCTGTTAGGCCGGGAATACCTTCCAGTATTTCTCCCCTCCCGAATCTTAATACCACTGCATTGGGTCCAGATGGCGACTTATCGTTCTGCTTGTGTAAACAGTCGAGCATCTGCTCATAGTGGGCTTCCCATTCCTCCTTAGATATATGACATTCAAGGCCACCCCCCCTCCTGATCGAATAGTGGTTTATTTTCAACAGTCTAGGGAAGCTAAGGAGTTACAGAAACCTAGTGTGCGGACACATATTATGCTGAAAACAACCCCGCAAGCAGAATTATATCTATTGGGTACTTTGTCCAGGTATTAGAAATTTTTACTAACTAGGTTCCGTATGAACTTGTTTCACCATTTGCTTGTAAGACCAAAATGTTCTATTTTTAATAAAGTGGCAGCTCCCTGCGGCTGCGACGGGAAGTCTCCGCAGGACATGCTGCATTTTATATTTTTATGTCGACTGTATGAACTCCCTCGTAAACGCTACCTGGTCCCCCTTTTAAAAAAACTTAATTTTAGACAGCTTCGCCCAGCTATGATGTACCTACAATTACTGAGTGAGGATTTCTTACTTTTTATTATGGAATTCTTAAAATCAATTGTTAAGTGTAGGAAGTTTATGGACTTGGAATGAATTCTTTTAAAATGTTTAATTCTATTTAATTTTTATCAATTGTATGCCGCTATGGATATCACTCTAAAAACGCACTGCCACTTTCTGCCGTATTATGTAATGTAATACATTTTTTCTAAATGATGGCACCGAATTAACTATTGACCGGATGTAGTTGTGGATTACTCTTAATGTATTTTATTCCTGTTTGTGTAACTTTTATGGTTTATCAACCTAACCCGAATAAAGTTTCTTTGAATTTGATTTGTATTTTATTTATATCTTAATAAGTTAATACTTATTTTTAAAACATATACAAAATGTAATATTTAATTAAATCTAAACAATTTATTAGTACACTATTTTACATATATTACATTTAAAAGTCAAAATTAATATATAATTATTCCTTATGAGGTGTTATTTTCTTTGGGAGTGAGTTGCAGTACCTTAAGATGGCCTTGTGTGAGTTTAAGCATTCCCTGGCAAAGTGGCCGGATAAGCTTAGTATTAGGATCCACAAAGACACGACAGTCTATGCTGACATGAGGTGCTAGGCCTACTAGTGGCAGGGGAAGTGATGCCTAGTTCTCTCTGTCAGGTTGCTATAATAACTTAAAAGTCTAGGTTATTTACAATTCATTGGCTCCTATAAGTGCACTCAGGTACCAGTCCCTTTGAGAACGTTTGATGGTCCAAACACAGAAATGAATTGACAGTCGACTTATCGACTTACGGCTGTAACGAATATCATGGTTTACATCAGGACAGAGGTCCAGCACCTATTGGGTAGCACCTTAGAATTTAAGGAATCACTCTTTTCAGCATATCTGCACACCCAGGTCCACAGGAAGAACCAGTTCTCTGACTACCCTCCCAGCACCCGCATCCAGTCAGTGACTCACATCTGAATCATGATGGACTCTACTTAGGGCGGGCACACTCCTGTATCCCGCCGCTGTGGTCCAATTGCTGTCTCCTAGCCACATTGGAGGGCAACACCACCCGAAATATCTAAAACTAGCCTTAAACAGTATATTATACATCTGAAAATAACATATCAGTGTTGCACCAGATCTGGCGAGACATCCTACCTACAATGAAAAACACTCACACTCTCGCATTTTTGCCTTGCATTCATTTATGTTGTCACAGCACGAGACATGCCATCTTTCAGCCACCTCAGAGCGCTACGTCATCAGTATGTCTTTTGCACCCTTTGATTTAATTCAAACTGCTGCTGTCTCACAGAGTCTGTAAGTCAGTGTGGATTTCTCTGAAAACAAAGGACTCTTGGCCCTCCACAGGGCACGAGAAGTCGCCACAGAGTCGAGTGCAGCCTGTTCCGGGGCATTACAGCTTCGGGATCAATAAGATATGCTTGATGTGAGAGCACTCTTGTCGGAGGAGCCTTCCTCGAGCTTCAGAGAAAGGCATTGCCAATGACACCATGTCCCCGCACTTTAAAAGCAGCAGCACCACTCACCTGAAAGATTGTTTTCCCTTCTAAAAGCAGCATGTCCGCCCACCTGCAGTCACTGCGCAGCGCTGCTCACCTGAACACAACCATCCCCAGATAGCAGCTAGAAGCAGCCAACCACAGGGGCATTACTGCCTGCCTACATGCTGTTTACACGCTGTAATACCAACGCCAACTCATGTCAACAGCAGCGTATCACACACCTGAAATCATGGCTTCCATCTGAGTGAGCATGCTATGCTCTCAGGGGCAGCGAGTGGGCGCTCTGGAGTGGGAGTGCCATGGATCACACACCCGAAATCATGGCTTCCATCTGAGTGAGCCCGCTCTCAGGGGCAGCGAGTGGGCGCTCTGGAGTGGGAGTGCCATGGTTCACACACCCGAAATCATGGCTTCCATCTGAGTGGGCATGCTATGCTCTCAGGGGCAGCGAGTGGGCGCTCTGGAGTGGGAGTGCCATGGATCACACACCTGAAATCATGGCTTCCATCTGAGTGAGCCCGCTCTCAGGGGCAGCGAGTGGGCGCTCTGGAGTGGGAGTGCCATGGTTCACACACCCGAAATCATGGCTTCCATCTGAGTGAGCCCGCTCTCAGGGGCAGCGAGTGGGCGCTCTGGAGTGGGAGTGCCATGGTTCACACACCCGAAATCATGGCTTCCATCTGAGTGGGCATGCTATGCTCTCAGGGGCAGCGAGTGGGCGCTCTGGAGTGGGAGTGCCATGGATCACACACCTGAAATCATGGCTTCCATCTGAGTGAGCCCGCTCTCAGGGGCAGCGAGTGGGCGCTCTGGAGTGGGAGTGCCATGGTTCACACACCCGAAATCATGGCTTCCATCTGAGTGAGCCCGCTCTCAGGGGCAGCGAGTGGGCGCTCTGGAGTGGGAGTGCCATGGTTCACACACCCGAAATCATGGCTTCCATCTGAGTGAGCCCGCTCTCAGGGGCAGCGAGTGGGCGCTCTGGAGTGGGAGTGCCATGGTTCACACACCCGAAATCATGGCTTCCATCTGAGTGGGCATGCTATGCTCTCAGGGGCAGCGAGTGGGCGCTCTGGAGTGGGAGTGCCATGGTTCACACACCCGAAATCATGGCTTCCATCTGAGTGGGCATGCTATGCTCTCAGGGGCAGCGAGTGGGCGCTCTGGAGTGGGAGTGCCATGTATCACACACCTGAAATTATGGCTTCCATCTGAGTGAGCCCGCTCTCAGGGGCAGCGAGTGGGCGCTCTGGAGTGGGAGTGCCATGGTTCACACACCCGAAATCATGGCTTCCATCTGAGTGAGCCCGCTCTCAGGGGCAGCGAGTGGGCGCTCTGGAGTGGGAGTGCCATGGACACGCGCAGAACACCTACAAAGGCTTACAAGTGTGAGTACTCACAGTCTTTTCAATAGTACCTTCCCACCCTCCATCCTCCATGCTGCTGATTTTTACTCCTTGCATAAAGTGAGGAATAACTATCCAGATTGGGAATGAGGGGTGTGGGGGGCAGCACCCCAAGAGAAAGGCGGATTAGGAGAAGAAGGTTCTACGTTGCCTTCTGGCAAGGCTCGAGCTACAGGAATCCTCCAGGCAACACAATACATACAAGGACAGACATGTTACCAAAGGAGAAAAAGTTAGCAATAGCAAATGCACAATCCACATTAGATCCGCGTGTTTATATATATATATATATGCACGTTATGAACAATCAGGATGTGTCACCGCTTATGAGTGCGACTAAGTTCACCTGAAACCTGCAGGTGCTGTAGTTTCCTACACATGCACAGGTGTGACACTGATGATGTATTATAAGTTCTGATTCGATATTCATTTTTAAAAAGAGAAGATGTGTTTAGTTGAGTCTTCATCCTGAAAGCTCCCGTAATACATTTCCACTCTGCTAACTCAGCAGAGTAATAGCATTTTGTGGACATCAGAGGTCCGATTGTATCTCATTCTCTACCACTATCTGCACAGCAAGTCGAGTACAACATCCCACAGGACAAATATTCATAATTAAACAATTCGAACTGAAGCAACACCCCACTGCTTCTCAATTTTTGTCTAAGAACAAACATGTATCTCATTACTGCTGTGTGCTGTTTGCAGCCTTCTTAACTACCTTAACCCCCACCGTGTGTTAGCATAACTTTGGATTACATTTCAGGAACCTCTCTTCAGATACTGCAGGGCGAGGATTTATATTTTTACATATTACACAGAGAAGAAAACACCGCAGCAAAGAGAATCGCTCAGGCCCAGGACGCAGTACTTTTCAATTGGGGATTTGAAAATGGATGAATGCACCTTTTCCTGGAATGCTGGCACAGAGAAGCCAGGATGTGGGTCAATATTTATGGATCCGACTCCTGGTGTAATTCATCACGGGCAGCAATTAGTGTGGACAGCAAGAAGGCGCCGAACTCCGAGCTCTCAGCAAGTGAGGAAGCACCGGTACACTGTCTGCAAACAGCCATATTGACTCTGGGCAATGCACTTAACCCCTTTACTGCTAAGGCATTATTATTCCTCTCATATAATTTCCATTGAAATCAATGGAAAGTCCATGACAGCAACATTAGCGGCGCCATTCATTACAACAAATGTTAGAGACACTGTTGCAAAAGCAAGCAAAGGTGACACCCTACAACAAGTGTGTGGCAAAGGCGAAGTCTTAGCTTTTCAGACCAATTGAAGAAAACTCAATTAGAACAAAGGGCGTTCCCAAGATGGCAGCACAGGAATCTGCACACTTCTACCTAGTTTTATATTTCTAACAAGCCCCAGGAAAACTTAAATATGAGTTTGATAAGTTCTCTAGGCATGTCTGCCTTCTGATATTACTTTTGATCCTCGACTCCCAATCAAAAGATGCATCAAACACGAGCCCAGATTCTGAAATGAGAGCTCTTTATATGCTGGTTTAGTGAAGTGGATGAATGGTTTCCTTCTTTTGCAAAAATATAAACATAATAACACTATTTTATTATCAATTTTTTTTTTGCTGCTGAGGCAGTTTTGCTAGGAGGGGTTGGGCTGCTCAAAGAGTAGGAGGAGTGGTTGGGACACTTTCTAAGTTCACATGACAGTTTGGCCGGCTGCGTTGGGCCGTCCAAACAGTCATGCGCACTTTGCGAGTTCTCCAATAGGCTGTATTACAGACAGGTGGAGAACATGCAAAGGCTCCTAGTCTCTTTTCTGAGTGCCAATCCACAGTGTTCAGACCTATCACATAGCTGCTGTCATGGTGACAAGCAGCACTATGATTGGCTGAGAGAAGCCTGTGTGCTTCCTTCTTCCGTTCCAGAACATATTGGGAAGAGAAGTAGTGGAGAGACTCGGGAGTGAAGAGGTATGTCTATTTTTGTTTTCACATTTCCACACCTTGGTACTTCCGATCTGTGCCAGCCGCCACTGTTTTTGTGAAGATTTTAGTATTATTAAATGTAACCCTCTGTAAAACAATACAACGTACCGGACACCTGATCACAAATGATCTCAGGGATTAAAGCTGAAGATAAAATTCTAGAATAGGACCACAGGACAGTCTGGGTCAAAGAGAAAATTTTCACAGGTCTTGGAAGTAGGGCAACAGACATACATCTCAACAGTGTACACATTCATTATAACATAGTCTGACTGTGTATTGCACATGGCAACATAAAGCATGAAAGGGAAATAAGATCTAAAGATGAAGAGGGTACGGGGTGAAGGGAGTGGGGAAGGAAAGAAAGAGAGGAATGGGTGGGCGTGGTGGTGAGTGCAGAGCTTAGATGACGAGGCGTGGGGGTGGGTCACCCAGACCATCAACGGAAGGAACATTAAGAAGTGGCTAAATTCACTCAGAGGAAAGGAGACCCGATGGAAGTTAAAGGTTCCATGTGTCCTTGTAGATGGCATATCATCAGTTTATACAACGCCACCCTGTACATTTGAGCCAGCCACTCTTCACAGGTGGTAAACCATGGAGATCTCCAATGCCATCAAATGCACAGTGTGGCCATTACTGGTGCATTAGTCAGCAATCAATACTCATGAGCCATGAGCTTAGGGTGATCACCCTTGTCGTATAGCATGACCATTGGTGGTGGGCGAGGCAGCTCTAGTGAGCTGGGCAGCTCTAGCGTACGGCTGAGTGTGGAGCCAATTTGAGACCATAGCCTTGAGATATCCGTGCAGTCATTAACGACGTGTTGAGTCGCTGTCTGGCAGGTCGCATCACCAACATTGTGAGTGTTGAAGGCATGAGGCTGCTAGTTTCTATGGTAGAATTTAATCCTTGATTAGCGAGCCCCCCTGTCTATATATTCTATTAGTTCTGCCTAATTCTGACTGTCACATACCACTTGTAATCTCCTCTGCCACTAAGTATGCAGGTGTGTTAGGTAAGTCAGAATGCAGGTGTTAGGCAATGAGGTTATACAAACCCTACATGATCCCCAGATCTGAAGGTACTATGTAATGGGGGAGGCTAGGGGGTGCCATGGGGGCCCAAATGGCGCTGTGCAAACAACGCTTCACTTGCTTGAGTCTCCACTTTTGAGACAGGGATAAGCCAAATCCTTCTTGAAGGGTTACAAAGTTCTTCATCTCACCTGATGATAAAAGATTTTCTAGGGTTATGATCCAAGCAATTTCCATGTGCCTCAGAGTTGTGTATGCCATCAACCTCATCACAGGGTTGTTCCAAAGAGGCGCATGGAAGGTTAGCCTGGCGTGGCCTGTAGGAACTTGTTGGCTTAGTTCCAGATCCTCACATAATGGGGCTGGAGGTTGTCATAGAGGTGGAGTTTAACTGGTAAAGGAGGTGTAGGGCCGGGCTGCTAAGGGCTATGTCTCATTCCTAATAAATCCAAAATGGGAAACCGGTCACCTTAGGCCACATTGAGGACAACTGGGTAAGAGGTAGGCCAGTGTAGTGTTTATTGCAGGGCAGTTTCAGGCACCTGCTCCATCAATGGGCAATCAACTAAGAACCTTTAAGGCATGGCCTCATGTTGCTCTAATCAAAATATTTGATGACCTTCTCATTGGCGTGATGGACAGAGGTCCCATCAAGAATTAGTAACATGCCTACTGCAAAGTTTAAACGTGGCATGGCCACTATTTTCGGCACTTGCAATCGCCCCTACATTGCTATGTTGAGATGATTTCATTTTGTGTAATCCGTATTAGTTTTAGATTTCAGCTGATCTAAATTAGTAAATACCATCCCATCTATGCCTCAGATTATAAGGATACTTAGGCTGTTAAGTAGTCCACCAGTATAAAACTATGGCTGCTCTAGTTGTGTCACAGGACATAAGCAAGGCCTTGCTTTTGTCCCAGTTGATTTCATAGCCAGCAATGTTAGAGAAGTCTGCAATAGGTGACAGTAGGGCCAGAAGGGAGCTGTGGTGGTGAGTGAGTGGCAGCAAAATTGAATCCACGTATAGTAATAGTTTTGATGGCCCCACTGGGGTAGGCATTTCTTTAAATCATAGGGATTGGCGGATCACAGCGGCTAAGGGTTCAGGCCAAAGTATTGAATGAAGACAGGCCTGACAAGTGCCTCTGTGTACTAGGAAGAGATATGACTAGAAGCCCCCATAATTGAATTGTGCCATTGGTTATGCATATAGCAATTGAGCTTTCAAAATTAAGTTATCTCCTAGTACGGGTCATAGTAAGGTATGGAACATATAGCTATATTCGCTACAGTCAAATGACTTTTCGGCATTCAGTGAGAGGGCAAGGGTGGCCTTCTGTTAGTCCTAGGATAACCACGAAGTTCGGCTAGCGCCTGGATGTGAGCACAGGCCCATCAACCCTGGATAAAATCTGCCTGAGAATGATGGCTGTAATAACCTGGTTAGTGTGAGCTGCCAAAACGCCGGCCAGTATCTTGGTGTCTCTATTAAGGAGTAATAGCAGGCCGTAGCTGCCACAGAGCAGGGGAGTCCCTACCGGGTTTCGGAAGGACAGTAATCACAGCTTTGTTAGACATGTGTGACAGGGACCCAGTGCGTTCCACCTTCTGAAAGACAGCATGAAGGTGATCCACTTTCTCCTCTTTAAGCCACTGTTAAGATGTTACCAGAAACCTGTCCTCTCCTGGTGCTTTGATATATTGGAGATGAGAAATGGCCTTGACAATTTCGCCTATGGAGATCTCTCCCTCCAAGATTGCCCTGCCTTCATAATTGAGGTGGGGCAGAGTCAGGTTGTCAATGAAGGCTCCCTCCTGGTCCTTGCCACCCTCTAATGTGGAGCTGTAGCGTTTTGTATAGTAGGTCTAAAAGGTATCGAAACATATTTTGTGAGGATCTGAGTGTGTCCCTGCTGAGTCTCCTATGACCAGGAGGGCCACAACATATGGAGGGAGTTAAGATCCATTTTGGATTTTTCTAGTAGGCTTCGTGTCTCAGGAGTGGGCCTCCTTGTGCATATCTGGATGTGGAGTTTAATGTCACTCTCTTATGCCACTTGCCAGTGTAATCTGAGTTTGTTTGCTAATGCTGCATCCCTCATCAGTTGACATTAGAGTGCAGCCTTGTCTGCTGTCTAGAGGAGTTGGGCTGATTGTACGCAACCTATGCTGTCCGGGAGGTAGATGGGCATGTGAGACTTTAAGCAGGTCTACTCTTGAGGGAGTTCAAAGCATGCAATGTTAAGGCATCAGGGTTTTCAGGAAGGCTTCCAGAGATTTCAATCATTGTCCAAGTGGACCAGAGCAGGATCTGACAGAGATCCTGGGAGGATGGTTTGGTCTAGAACCGTCGGAGATACTGGGATGGAAGGTGAGAAAGTAGTCCAGTATGGACTGGGTCCTGTGGGCCATAGAGAGAAATGAGAATTCATTCTCGGATGAGAGGAAGAAATGCCAAATGTCCAACAGACCTTGGTCTACGCAATTGTCAAATAGGAGAGCCACAGGGCATTGTTGGCACCCAAAGGCCTAGAACGGTATCATGCACTACATTTTAATCTCCTCCCATGATGATGTGGGACATGCGTAACTCTGTAATAGGCGTATTGAGGTGGGAGAAACAGGTAGACTTAGTTATGACTGGGCCTGAGAGAGGAGAAGATTGAGTCAATCTGGCCGAGGTCAATGTTCAGTAGGTGATGTTACTGCGGTACTTACCTGGATTTGTAAGAAGGGGAGGGGGTAACTCATGTAATTCAGTGTAGCGTAATCACACTGATATTTTACCAGGAATTTGACGAGGTCACACTTAATTACAAGAGAAGAGCAATTCACCATTTTGAGCTATTTCTTAGCACAAAAATACAGCCTTGCATTCAAAATGGGCGTGAGATTGCATTTTGTGGCAAGAAGAGAGAGAGCTGGGGTACTGGCCTCACAGGCAGCTGTGATTGGTTTGGCTGTGTCACATCACGCCCCACAATTCAACCATGTGGAAGGCCCAGGGGAGATAATAGGCAGAACAGGCTAAAGTCCAATCGTCTATGAAGAGCATGAAAGTGAACGGGAGGTAGTTGTCGGGAGGGCCCACAAAGGAGTGATATAGCAAAATAAGGCCTAGGAAGAGGAAGGCACTCGCAGTCAGCCCCATTTGGTATGGGCTAGAATGGCACAGGACCCCGACAGAGCCAAATGTCCGGGTGCACCTATGAGGATATCTCAGGTCACAAAGGAACCCCAGTCTTAGCCACGTAGAGCTCACCTCTGCAATGCATTAATTGGGCCCCTTACTCTGTGGTGTGTACAGCCGACCCTCAGTGAGGAGTAGCACTAGTCGGTCATTGCTGGTCATGAGGATGCGTGGCCATGCGGTCATAGCTGCTAGCAGCCTAGGCAGTGCAGAGGATGTGAATGATGGACTGAGTTTTCAGCCATGATCTTTGTGGTCCCAATGCATACTCTTGCTGCCTCAGTGCACCACAGATCATTGGGTCTCAATCGCTGGAGGGAGGGTGCATCCGGGCACAGGAACTGACTCACGGTGTGCTCCCGCATCTGAAAGGCAGGTTCCCATTGGGTTTTGCCAGCGTTGGGGAAGGCATGAGGGAGTGCAGGCTGTGCTTTCACTACTACCATCAAGAGGCTCATGGAGAGGTGGCCATCTTGCTTCGTGGTGTGGCTGCTTGCTTTTTGGCATTTTTCCTACAGTCAAGGTTCAATACAAACACGCAATGACAAAGTACAAAAGTCTCTCACTTACTATGCGTGCTGAACTAGTAGCTAGTCCATTTTTTGCTTGTTTTTAGGTCGAGCCTAGTGCAGCGTGCATGAGCTGCTCTAGGAAAACGACCTCTTGGAATCTCTCTGGACTTTTCACACCCTCTTGCGTGTGTTTTTTTTAACCTTTTTTGTAATTGGGCTGCGTGCGTCTTTGTAAAAAACAGCACGCAATTGGGTAAGGGTGGGTGCATGTCCCACCTTTCCCAGGAAATGTAACCGCCTACGGCCTACGGCTTGCGGTTATGAGCAGCAGCACGCAGTGTGCCATTGTAGAAATCTAAAATCCACTTCTCAGGGGTCTCACTGATACTTAGTCCATTCAAACCAATAATAAAGAATTTGGCACAGAAGCTGAGAATATAAAAGAACATTTTTATTAAACTCAAATGAGTGAGACTACGTCAAACAGGAGCCTTAGCAACTGAATGAGACAGTCTGCTAGAATGGTCTCACATCACATATTATATACTCTTTATCCTGCCCCAGGCAAGTAAGGGAGTTGTACCAGTTAACTTTTTATTACATACCTAAACAAATGGAAAATCTGGAGGGTCAGCAGGTGAGTAGCCTTTGGGGTTTTAGCAGGATATGGGCAAAACATTATAATTACATAGTTCACAAAGGTTAATCTGATTTAGATGGCACTGCAGGGCATGGCATGATTACATGTACAGTATCCCAACCCAAAAGTCAATCAATAAGAATGTCCCAAATACAACCTCCAAAAGCCGGACAAACCTATAATTGAAAGCATAACCCATGTAATGAAGAAACATAAAAAGAAACAGTAACAGATGATGAACAAGATAAGGCATGTGCAAGGAAACTAAAAGTTAACGATGTCCTGAACATTGATTGTCAATCTCAGACAAAGATCGATCAGGGAAATTGGCTTTGCGAGGTCAGTTTCTTACAGTTCATTTCAGAGTCAAAAAGAAACCTTAGTTAATGTATACATGGACTAAGAAGGCCAGGCCACTTTATTCGCCAGGCTACCTTCACAGGCCTACGTGAGGGAAACACAAAATGGTGGCACAATATAAAATGGAGTCAGTCTAGAGAATTACAGAACCTCACCATCTGTTATGTGTTAGATTTCACATGAGCGCGCATCGCTTGCAGGATCCTGCAGCTGTATTCCTCGCATCCCATCACACAAGCGTGCTTTCTCTTCCGCTTGTTTTCCATACTACGTTCGCAGTTTTTATGTTTAGATACACCCGTCATCCGTTATCCCTGTTGTCTTTTCTCATGCCCCCACCTGTGTACCTGTTGTCTTTACTCTGCTCCCCACAAGTTGTCTGTACCTTCTTTACTCCCGCGCACCCACCTGCTGTCCTTGCCGTCTTTACTGCCGCCCACCCACCCGTTGTCCGTGCCCTCTTTACTCCCCCCGCCCACCCGTTGTCCATGCCATAATAACTACCGCCGCCCCAACAGTTGTACAAGCCATCTTTACTCCCATCCCCTCACCCGTTGTCCGTGCCGGGCTCGTGTGAGTCAGCAGTGGGGGAGAAGATGGTAAAGGGGCAACCACATAAGTGCTGCATCTACAGGTTACAGCTGCTGAGGTCAGTGCAGAGGGGGTACATCAATCCCACACCACTAATTTGTTTCTCGTTGGCTGATTGCCCTGCACGCGCCAACACGTCACATGGATGCCAGTCACTCTACTGACTTTAGAGGTGCACAAGTGTACTAGTGCCCAAAGGGTGCTTTGATCTACTGGCTTCTGTGAGCTGGATAGATCAATTTAAACACAGCCTGCCCTTGAGATTCACAGAATACAACACCTGGCACTCACTCCCCTCGCCCCCATCAGCAGGGCTGCACTGGGAAGGCGAGCACTGGGAGATGATGGGCCGGGGTCTTAGGGTGGGCAGAGTTGTGTTTTTAGGGCCTCCGTTACCCGCCCACGGCTGCCAGTACATGTCTGTTGTTTCCTACCTGTTGCTGGAGCAGTAGCAGCTCTGTTTTCTGACCCCTTTCCTTATCACCTCGGCCCCAATGTCTACCAGGCCTTAGTAGATGAGCAATGTGTTTGCCTAGGCCTGCTGCAACAACACCTCTCCCAGAGGAACAAGCGTGCTGTCTCTTCCGCTTGTTATTGCCCTCTTTACTCCCGCCAACTTGTTGTCTGTGCCCTCTTTACTACCACCCACCCACCTGTTGTCCGTGATCTCTGTACTTCAGCCTGCCCACCTGTTCTCCGTGATCGCTTTACTCCTGCCCACCCACCAGTTGCCCGTGATCTCTTTACTCCCGCCCGCCCTCCCGTTGTCTGTAATTACTTTACACCCGCCCCCCCTCCTATTGTCCTTGCTATCTTTACTCCCGCCTCCTTCCTCACTTACTGGATTTGCAAGCTAAACGAAGGTGTGGGTTGCAAGGTAATGAGCAAACACATATAAGTTTCACTGCTAAATAGATATTTACGCTGGCTTTCATTTACAGGCATTTCTAGTACAGTAAGTACAACAAGGAGCACTCACACTGTTTTCAGTGGATATACCATAAGCAATGTTCCAGCCTGTCCATAGGTAAAAATTTTATTGAGCAGTAAATATAGAAAAATAACACACAACTAACAAAACAATGTATTTATTTTTAAAAACATTACAAAAGACACTAACCACATCACACTACACACATAATTAATATCCTTACAATTGTTTGTTAGGGGATGTAAACTTGCATATACCACCAACATACACACCCAGCAAAACACACTACACACATACATCCCACCAACACACATCATATCACAACTCACCACGACATTCCACACCATGCCACTATTCTTATGTCACTACACTAAGCACATGAGGGTATCAAAGCACTTTACATTAGTACTAGTACCATTACAGAAATCTGCCTGGTGGGTGGTAATGTGTTGCATGGCTAAACACTTATAAGGGCCCAAAGGCGAGACATATTGGCTATGCCAATGCTCGTTCCCTCAGATATTGCTAACTTATAGGAGACTTATAGGACACCTTGTACGTGCATGCACACGTGTCGGCCATCATGTAAAGTTGTGCATGTTTATTGTGCTTCTATTATAAGATGGCAGCCTTCCAAATAGGCATATACAAGTTCACCATCTTTCATTAAAGTTTCTTATGATTTTTGAAAACCTGTTACAAGATGACTGCCCTATACGCAGCCACATGTAGAGTGGTGCACTGACTAAAGTCCTGTGTTTTCCGCCACAAAATACCGTGGCCTCAGAGGTAGATGGGCAAACCAATTGCAACTTCAAAAAATTGCAAAAAGCCAATGGCTGTAGTATACGGACAAAAGCACACCCTTCTGTATTACAAGCATGTGTATTCAATCAAGGGATCTCCTGGTGTTGCAGCTCAACTAAAATGCACACTGAGCCGATGATTGAAAGAGCTGCAGTCTTCATTATTGCAGCAATCAAAACTATTCACAAATTGCTATAATGTTTTTATCATTTCATAATTTGGAATTTAGCAACGTAAATAGTGAGTGGGCACAGCTTTTACTGTAGCTATTAGCTCTGGCTGGATAGCACATTTTGGTCCATGGATATTGACAACGATTCCACATAGTACCACATCTCTTGTGATAACTCAACCAACCCCTTCTGCTTTCTCGCATTGCGAGAAGCTGAGGCATATAATGGTAGTTTTACCATTTTATGTTTCTGCTTCTCGCACCGCGAGAAAGCAGTGGGGCGTCGCTATTCCGCCCTAATGGAGGAGCCGCCCCTGAAAAGTCTTCTACAATACTCCTTGAGATTCATATGCTTTGTAGAAACTTGCTAAACCCAGAACAGATTGTGGAAACACTCTGTTGTGTGGCCATCCTGATTTGCACTGCAGTCTCTCTAAAACATCTAGAATGTATCTGTCTGGCTAGCGCTGAGAGTTTGCAAACTAGAAAAGTCTCATATCTGTGGAAAAAACACATGTTGTCTCCTGGCAAACGCAAGACGGAAATTAAAGATCCTCGTGTTGATTGACAAATGGCTTTATTCCCTAACAAAATATGCTTGCACTGTCCTGGCCAACAACTACATTCAACAAAGTAGTCACTACCTACTATGCATCAGATATTACTCCCTGCTCTTCAATCTTCACACAGTTAGCAATGATTCCGAAATCGATCAACTCCGTCAATAATCATCTTATTTTGAAAAACAGACAAGTCTGCGCTCTCACTTCCTTACCTCCATTTCTTTTCTTCTTGATCTTTCCATGATCTTCAAAAGGACTGTACACATTCAGCATTATTTTCTCCTGTTCCATTTATTGCCCAACAGTGCTACTTCATCCAAAGCAAACTCCATTCTGTTTCTAGATGTAATCCTAACTATGCTTGGCTTGCAAATCTTTTTTTTCTCATTGTCCAATCATTTTTACACTTGTCTGTAACCATGCCTGTCGCAATCAGAGCTTTTATTGAATTTTGCTAATTCAATCTTTGAAAAACAAATGAATAATAGTCTTTTTCTCGCATGTAAGTCATTACTTGGGCCTCAATTCTCTTTCACAACTCCTAGCTTTAATTTATTTGAGCAATTCGATAATTTTCAAAGAACTTGCATCATTTTGAACATGATACTCTCATCTTTCACTATCTAGAACCAAAATCAGGTGTTTGTTCCACATATACTCCACAACGAACTCTTGCCCAAATCACTCATGCTTGTCTCTGCTCAAATGCTTTTTTCCACACCCAACCTTGGATAATTTTCTGAAACATTATGATATATTAACATCAAATAAGTTCTGTGACGGTAAAATAAATTGTTAAATTATACTAGAATAGAAATACAAACAAAATAATATATGAAACTTTCAAAAATCTACTGATTAGACGATTGTGTCTTTGACAATAAATCCGAAATACTGACATATAGTTTATACAATTTGTGTGAGTGTCAGTAATGAACGTAAAATAACTGCCTTAAAGGTAATTCTGCTCCTACTAGATCCCTATACTGCTAAAAAAATGCATCAAGGGATGGATACAATCGCTCAGTGACGTACCACAAAATGATTAGGCCACCCCTTACACAATGCGATGAGGGGCCCATTAGTCCCCCACACCTCCATATCTATCAGATAATCAATAGCCGTTGGCTGGCTGGATAGTCCCTAAGAAACTTGTCCCCCCCACCCAGGCTGAAGGGGTCTGCCTTAAGCCCATGCAATATCCCTTAAATTAAAAGAAATAATGAACAAATCGTTTACTACAGCAGGATTGGAATAGGTAATTATAGCACTCCCTACTCAATAAACATTCTATTTGGACACATGCATGGTGGCTTTCATCACTAAGAGAATGTCCCTCCCCTGTAAACTCAATCTAAGATTCTTGCGCTAAAGATTATTTGCCACAGATTACAGAACTATCATCCTCATGTTTTCTACTCTTACATGCACTAAGGAAAACACTTGCATTACTACCACTAAAACAGCAATTCCCAATAATTTAGGACAAATATTGGGTCTTATCTTGATTACTACAAAGTATTACATTTGCTCCTTCCTAAAAATACTTTGAAGAGACTTTAGATTATTCAGAATATGGAAGCTTTGTAGATCTACTGCAATAAGGTCTTGTTTACTATCTCTCTCCTAACTATTTTGGATGCTAATTTAGAGATGAATCAAATTTCAGAGCACTCTATCTGACCTAAAGTTATCTGTTAGATGACCCAAGGTCTAATCATAGTTCATGTGCTGTTGTGGATGTTCTGATCTTACAGCTTGTCAAAAGGGCATTTTTGAACACTACTACAGGTGATCACAAAAGCAGGACTCTATAGAACAGAACCAAGGCACCAACACTACACCAACCACCAGAAACACCACCCAACCTACCATCACCGCCTGTTCCCCTGTCACCACAGACTGACCCCTTCCCGCCGCACATCTTCCACAGAGCGGCCTATGCTATAGCACCGAAACTACAACGTATTATCAACTACACCCGCGAAACAGGCAAGTTCCCCAATGACTGGAAACGCGCAGAAGTCAAGCCCCTCCTCAAGAAGGCCTCCGCAGATTTGACGGGCCTCAAGTACTACAGACCTATCTCTCTCCTCCCCTTCACAGCCAAAGTCACTTAGAAGATCATCAACAACCAGTTCACGAACTTCATAGACGCACAAACATGGTACAATTCTGATCAGCAGCCAGAAAACATGTTTGGTAAATTAATAGGGATATTAAAGGGGTGAGAGGAAACCTCAGTAACCATGCGACTAAGATACCGGAGACTGTGAACTGCAGCCCCTTTTGCGACTGTGTTAGAGTGGAGAGATCCCAGCCAATGGAGGGATTACAAGTGGCAAAGTTGTGCCAGCTACGTCGGAGGGCCCTGGGTGATGCCCAAGGTCACTGAGCCGAGCAGAAATACTGAAGAACGGCAGGGCAGCATGTCGCACCTGCCTGGGGGGTTTGGAGTATGCGAACTCCCACAGTCTCTCACAAATGGAGCACTGTGTGACATCAGTCGGATCAGTGAACTGCAACCCCTTAATCAACTGTGTGAAAGCGGAGAGATCCCTGCTGACGGAGAACAATGGTGGAATTCTACTGTACCCGGACAGGAGGAGTCCTACTTTGCGGTGGCGATTGTGTGTGAGATTTTACCGCTTGCAGCCTTGTCTTTATCTGGCAGCCTGATTTTTGAGACTCCAGGCAGTCTCTACCATCGGGAACCTCGCCTACATACTATCGGTTGATGGTTCAGTTCTGGATAGCCATTTAGTGCCCATCTACAGGCCCTCTCTGCAGCCAGACCACTCCATCCCAGTGAGTGAAGCCGGCCCCTGGTTCTGGAATGCTGTACCCCGACTGGACAATGAATCTGCACACAATACTATAATGGGACCTTGATATTCACCTCATTTTAATAACAGGTATGCAGAACTTCTTGATTTAATTCCTACTACAGGCTCTATTGCCCCATCCCCCACTAGCCTTTATGTTCTCCGTTTCCTGCAGTTGTGTTACTGTTGTTACTACTGGAATCTTCCGACAGCGGAGACCCAGCAACAAGGCTGTTGCCCAGTGAAGTTGCCTAGGTAGCTGTAGAGGAGATTGGCTGTGGATCACACCCTCAACCGTTACCTACCCTCCGGTCACAGGCACAACAGTGCCTTCCCGCTACATCTACGTCTTCCTGCAACTCCAATAAATAACGAATAATCTACCAATTGCGGATACATTCCAATAAGGCTGATCCCCGGTTGAGCTGTGTAGGTAGCTGTTGAGGAGATGGACTGGGGAACGATCCCACCCCCCGGCTGTCACTTGCCTTCCAGGTTTTGACCACTGTTACTTGGCATCCCGCAACCCCTTCCCCAACAGGTTTGCAGACTTGTTCACTCTGACTTTTTTGTGTCCCCTGTAGTACTTTCTCCCTTGCCGGTCTGCCTGACCCGATCTACATCCCAATCCCTATGTTATTCCCCCACTACCTTCTATACCCCATATGACGTTTTTGCCAAGTTATGCTATAGTAACTCATGCAATTTTGTATTCTTTTCTATGTAATACTATTCCCCAGTAACTGATGTAATTATATAACACTATTTTTACCTCATGTAAAGCGCTCTGATACCTCCGGGTCTAGCCAGTGCTATATAAAACTCTTCAAATAAACAAATAACTCGATTTCTCGACACCTCCTAATCTGGATTCCGCAGCAACCACAGCACAGAGACTGCCCTCCTAGCTGCCAAACGACAGCCGCACTCTCCTCGATCAAGGCCAAAAAGCCACCCTCTTACTACTAGACCTCTCCGCAGCCTTCGACACCATTTCCCACCGCACACTAAAAGCCAAACTCCAAAACACAGAGATAGAATGAAGTTCCCTAGACTGGATCCTTTCCTTCCTCACCAGCCGAACTTAAAGAACCAGACTCTCCCCTGTCCTCTCATGAATTCACAGAGATCAGCTGAGGAGTACCCCAAGGATCCTCACTCAGCACCACGTTCTTCAACATCTACCCCCCCCCCTTGTTTCCATCGTCAGAAAACACAGACTCATCAAAGTATTCTATGCGGACGACCCCTAGCACTTCCTCTCCCTCACTAAGGAACCCAACATCACTAGATACAGTTTCCAGGAATGAATCAAAGACGTTGCATCCTGGATGAGCAGCAGTTGCCGGAAGCTCAACTCAGAGAAAACAGAAGTCCTCATCCTCTGATCCACCCCCTACGCATGGCACAACACTTGGTGGCCCACTGCCCTCAGCAGCCGTCCCACGCCCATTAACTCAGCATCACACTCTACTCCTTCGTCACCATGAACCGACAGGTCAACGCAGTATCTTCCACATGCTTCAATACCCTCCACATTCCCTACATGACCTTCAAATGGATGCCCCTGAATCAAGAAAGACCATCACCCATGCACTCATTACCAGGAGACTGGACTACGGGAACGCCCTCTACGCCGCAATCAAGAAATATCTACTCCTGAAACTACAGACCATCCAGAACGCCACAGCCAAACTCGTCCTCGGCATCCCACGACAAGATCACATCACCCAGCACTTACAACACCTCCACTGGCTCCCCATTGAAAATAAAGTGTCATTCAAGCTGCTCCCTCATGCCTACAAATCCCTCCACAACACCGGACCCCAATACCTAAAAAAAAAAATCTCCTTATACGCACCCATGAGTAACCTCCACTCCGCCCAACCTAGCCCTAGCCGAAATCACACGCATACGCAGAGCCAGAACTGGAGGAAGAGCCTACTCCTACATAGCGGCCACGACCTGGAACGAACTCCCCCTCAGCAACAGACATACACCCACACTGCAAGCATTCAGGAAGACCTGCCAAATCCCCGGCTCTACGGATGAGATGAAGCTGCTTGTATCCCTCTTACCCCAATGCCTTGAGACCCTAACTGGGTGAGTAGTGAGCAGCAAATATCCTAGATTGATTTATTGAAACAGTGGGACGTTTTATGTAGATATATTGTTTTTTTATAGAACTGGTGCCAAAGATGGCCACTTCATAGTAGCATGCATGGGTTGTTACAGTAATACAAGGTAGGAGAACTGAATTAATAGAGACCTCTAGTACCACAAGCAACTTGCACCCTAACAAGAATGTAAACCAAAGGCTTGACAGAGCAAACATGTCACCAGTTGTCAGGAATCCAAACCAGACATCGTCACACAAAGGAGCATCATGTAGTACAAAAACACAAAAACTGACAAGGCATCGTGAATAGGTCAAATTATTGTATTTATTCAGTGTTTTTGTATAGTGCTGCTACTGACTATTTGCCAAAGAGCTAAGGGAATGCATGGTGACAGCATTAAATCAGAAGTGATGTAATTTAGTACCAGTGCTTTTTATCACAACATATCCGTCTCCATTGGTCAGGATTCCTACCTCAACTAAGCATCATTGACCAAAGGCAGTTTTTAGACTCCACAACCCAACCCTACATCATCGAACTGAGGTGCATTCTGGGCTCTAAAATTCAACCACACAACATCAGAGGGATATCTTTAAACTAAAAACCGAATCTGACATCATCAAACAAAAGTACAAACTGAATTTTTACCTGATCCAGACATCAAACAAGGCAAACTCAAAACCTAACCATGAATCATCAAATGGGGGTATATCTTTGAACTGAAAACTCAATCCGGCATCATCAAACATAAGTACATAGTGAAGTCTAAACCTGATCCAGAGAAAACGGGACATTCTGAAATTTAAAACCACACCTTACACCAGCAAAAAAATGCACTCTGGAATTCAGAACCCAAACTAATATCATCAAACCAAGAGGCATTTGGAAATCCACAACCCATCTAGATATCATCAAATTTAGTTCAGTCTGAAAGCCGAAACCCAGTCAGACATCATCAAACAGACCATCCCTCTTGTCTTATGGTGCTCTATTTATCTGTCTCTAAAAGTTGAAAAGTCCAGTTTTCCCTGCTTGATTTGAGCCGGTTGTAAACAGGTGCCGGCAGCAAGCACTTAGGAATGTGGTCAGATCTCCATTTAGTGTAATGAGTGACTTCACCATAAGGATACCCAGACTTGGAACCTGAAGCCCTCCATGATAAGAACTGATCACCAAGCATGAAATCACTGTGGTTCAAGGGATCCCCTTTGAAATGCTATTGTTTCCAGGTGTTATGTACTGAAGACTGGAGATACATGTAGCCAAGGACTAACTAGAAAGCCTTGACCTTACAGGGTAGGCACTCTGAAGCAAACCCTTGATCTGTGCACATGCTCAGTGCAGAGGGACCAACGTTTGTTTAAAAGGTATATGGGAGGGAGGGGCTGCAGCACTGAAGGTGTCCGACAAAATGCAACTTTACAAACACCAAGGCCCAGATGTAGGTCGACATTTACCGACCGGTAACGGCCGATTCGGCTGTTACCGACCGGTAAATGGCTATTCTAGATGTAGGTAGCCTATTTTACCGATTCGGTAAATTTACCGAATCGGTAAATTTACAGAATCGGTAAAATACCGAATCGGTATTATTAACGATTCGGTAATTTTGAAATGTATTTGGGACTCTTCTGAGTCCTACAGGCCTTACCGAATCGGTATTTTACCACCCAATCCAATTGGGTGGTAAAATACCGATTCCAGGTGTGCAAGCACATGTGTGCATGCACACCTATGGCATGTGACAGACAGACATGCCCTTAGGGCATGTCTGTGTGCCACATGTCACACATGCCTGAAATCGGGGTGCTAGAGGGTGTCAAAGTGACACCCCCTGCACCCTTGCAACATTCGCTGTTTACCGAATCGGTAAATACCGATTCAGTAATGCCCATTGATTCCTATGGGCTTCAATGCCCATAGTAATCAATGGGCATTACCGAATCGGTATTTACCGATTCGGTAAATACCGATTCCTACAGAATCGGTAATTCAATTACCGATTCTATCTACATCTCCCCCCTTCTATTTTACCGATTCATAAATACCGATTCAGTAAAATTCGGTATTTATGAATCGGTAAAATATACTTACCTACATCTGGCCCTAAATGAGGTCCTGAACAAGAGGGCGACCAGGCCCAAAGCCTTTAAAGAAGCCGGTCTACCTGGCAAATGCCTGACCGAGACAATGCACAGTACATGGAAAACAAGTTGCGTCGAATTCTCCGGAAATCATTAAAAAATCTATATCATAATTTTCGTGCATAAATACTGTATATTAGACATATTCTAGTAGACACTGGATTTCTTCTGATTGTTATTCTGTTTTCGTATGTCACTTATACTTCAACAATAAATAATGTATCTTTTCAGTCACAGACAGACGCTAAATGTCTGGTATTATTAACTCTTTCGAGTTTCCTGCAAAGGAAATTTCCAAGAGTCTATAGCAGGGGTCTTCAAAGTGGGGGGGGGGGCTCAAGTGATCCCACATCATTGAATGGTTTGAAGTCTGGAGTATTTAAGCAAGCTGATGATTTCTTTAAAAATAGAACTGTTTATTTCTAACAAAAGGTACTTCAACAGGTTGTATGAATGCCACTGAAATATTCAGAAATTGCACCACTTGAAAACGCCATTCTGCATCGGCCAAGTGGTTATAAATATTCTCAATATAAAAAATGTCATTAAGCTGACAGAATTGTTAATTAAGTGGAATGATAATTGAACACAGTACATTTTTACTGTCATTGTACAAGACCAACCCTTTAAAGCGGAGGAAAAGTACACATCTCATCTCGAGCCACCTAGATGAATACATTATCATATATTACCGAATGCCAGTCTGCCAGCCAGTGTTTTTTGCAAAACAGTTATCTGAGGACACAGGTATGTCTCGAAGAACATAATTCATTTCCAGTTCTTTCACATATGTTCATAAGAATTCCAAAGTAATTTGACCAGTCAGGGAGCCCTTTTTTCTGGATGATTTTTGGGAAGCACGAGCAAAGGCTGCAAAAGGAGCCTTTGACTCATTACCAGATGTGATTGTATGAACACCACAAATGCATGTTAACAACACTTTCCCTTAGCACACAAGTTGTTACAACAACTTGCCTTAGTATAATCTACTATTCTAACTTTATTGGGAATGTTTTCCCTATTTTTTTTTCATTCCTGCCATTTACAGGAGCACTGTGTATAATTAACGTTTTAAATTGAACACATAAGAATGAATAATATGAGTTCAGTTTTCAAAAATGTAAAAATATCTGAGCTAAATGATTGTATTTACTCAGAATTGTGGCATAAAAAGTGGTAGCTTTAAAAAGTCGGAATCTGAAGCCAAATACCTAAACTTAGCCATACCCCAAGAGAATACATATTTTAAAGATGCCTTTTATAATATACCCAGACCTTGGATGGTTGGTAGTGTGAAGACTTGTCACCACACCACAAACATAGAAGGTGCAGACAATGCCCAACAAGGATAGCATTGCCTTATCATCAGCCGTTGAGAGTACGGCAATGAACTACTCGCAGGCAGCAATGAGGAACACCTGGCCAAACTTCAGGTATTGCAGAACACGGCAGCAAGAGCGGTCCTTAAATCTCCCTCCTCGCTCTCATTCAATCCCCGCCTTAAGGGTCCTACACTGGCTGCCCGTGAAAAAAAGGATCATCTTTAAAACTTGCTGCATAATTCACAAAACTCTCAATGGCAAAGGCCCTATGTACCTAGCAAATAAGCTAAGACGATACGTACCAGCCCAATCTCTCCGCTCATCCAGTAAGCAACTTTTAGCCATACCCAAAGTGCGAACTATCAGAACAGGCATTCTCCAAACTCGGCCCTCAAACATGGAACTCTCTTCCAATCCAGCTACGTGATGAAAGTAATCACAAAAGCTTTCGCAAACTCCTGAAAACTTGGTTTTTCCGACACGAGTGAATCCCTCTCTTACACCCGCTGGTGCTGTGAGACCTACGGGTGATACATGCGCCTAACAAGTACCAAATACAATACAATTGCACCATAAACCTAAAAGGGATTCTACAGAGGAATTATTTGGCCAACAACAAATTTGCTACTACACAGGCACATATCCTTTTGATCACGGCTGAGCTGGAGTTCTGGACTTTTTGGTTCCGTCCAGAGGTGTCAGGGATAACACCCGAAGACCCCGGAGTTCTACCTGTCTCGGTGCACAAATAAACAGAAACACGGGCTTCTCGATGGTGGCGTCAAAGACCAAAGGTTTATTACTGCAGGGACACAGAAGTCACAGAAACTACACACGGGCAGTATCTAGGAGCCTGTTCGATTTGTACAGAAAGGGTTGCTCCTTATATACTAAAAATTGGGCTTCGGGCAAATTCTTTACATGTTAGTACATTCCCAAACCTTTGTGTCCTAAACAATAAATATTTGGCGTTGCACAGGAATCGTCGACAATATCTGATGTCAAAACATTACCAACGAGGGGTTCCCACTTTTCCATCATAATCCCATGTCAACTCTTCATTCAAGACCCGGACCGCCTCATCGTAAATTTCGTTACCTCCCCCTAATAAAGGCCCAGAAGGAAAGGAGCAGAGCCAGGTGCAGAAGATAGAAAGGCAGGATAAGAGATGTTTGTGGGTCGTAAATGGGCAAGGCTACCAGCTTCGGCCGCCTAATCATGATCAGGCCAACGAATACGAGAACCAGTATAGCAGGACTGGCCTCGGGCAGAGGAGGCAGCTTTTGTCGAGTCATGCAGCCATGGCGTGTTCTGTTCTAAGGTGCACGTGTCACTAGCAAGGTGAATCTCCGGCTAAAGCTTACGTGTCCTTAGGTGAAAGGGGTCACTGCGTGTCCATTGTCTACGTGAGGGCAAGAAACACAAAATGGCTTCCGTGATCTAAGATGGATGCCATGGGTAGATCAGAAATGTGTTCATAACAGGAGTGCTCTTGCTCGTAGCACAGCGAAAACACCAGGATATGCTAAATGGATCATTTGCGGTTCACTGATACCAAAATTATGTATTTACGACAATGTTGAAAACACGGGTTCAAATCGTCACGGAACCTCAGACCCTCCTTTTGCCCTAACGTAGGCAATCACTCTATGTCCGAGTCTATCTCTATGCTCATCAGGTCAGTGACATGTTGCTGCATCATCATTCTTTCTCGCGCCTTTTCTCCAAACGCAGGTGGTTTTCTGAAACATGTTGCAGCACAGAGACTACACAAAGCGGGACCACACTGGATAATCAGGCAGCATGAGAATATAAATACTAGGATGACACCAATGACCATCAGAACCTTCCATCCCCACGCTGATATCAGAGTCCAAAACCACTCCATGAAGGACCAGTTTCCCTTGTCTACATGTATAGAGTCGGAAATCTTGTGTAGCTTAGAGATCGCCTCATAGACAGTTGGAGCATTATTGGGAATAAAAACACAGCAGCTCGATTGGATCATTCTGCATACCCCACCTCGATCTGCAAGTATTACATCTAGAACCATACGGTTCTGCAACGTCATGAGTCGATCCGCCTGAAGCTCAGCTGTTACGTTGCTAAGGGCACCAGCAGTTTCGGTAATAGTAGATTCAACTACCCGTGTTAGCTGACGTATATTTCTACTATTAGCCATAGGCCCCCAGAACGGAAGGAAACCTTTGAACAAGTCTCCAGCTTCCTGACCAGCGGTATCTTCCTTGCTGAAGACACCTCTTGCTACTCTGGTCTTGTGATAGTCTGAAGAAGCAGTGTACGTTGGAGGCAACAGTCGAGCAATATAACATGAACCTGAAAAGTCAGCAGGCAGCCATGTATACGCTCTGTCTTGACAGATGAAGTAGGTACCCCTAGCAGTCAGAAAGGCAGGGGAAGAGTTAGACGGAAACACGTAAGTCTCAACGCACTCACTCCTCCCTAGCTGAGCTCTCGGATTTCTCCCATTTCCTTGCAAACAGACCTGACCTCGGTGAGGCACGACCCAGATTGGAGTTGAGCTTTTACGCTTGCTTTCTCCCAAACTAAGGCGATACTCTGTAGAGTTCCAACTCAAATATACCCGTAATTCATCTCTAGGGTAAGATGGAGTATTATTGACGTCCTTGATCATGTCAATAATTCCCTGGACTAAAGCTTTGTTGGCAGAGTTGTATTTAGTGGAACGTGGTGGACGCGGAGGATAGGTCTCAAGGGCATAGGCAAAAATGGTCTGAAAGGCCTGAAATGATCCATTATAGCTAAAAGGCAATACTAGATAGGGAATGCCTTTATCCATAGTGTGGGGTATCAAGCCACACACCCAGCAGTCTGTAGTGTTAACTACCAGTTGGTGTTGGTGCAGGAGCTGTACAAATGTGTTGTTAATGAATTCTGAGCGTCGAGCTTGTTCGTGTTCAGGAAATGAGTGAAAAGAATGCATAGAAGAAACAGTAGAAGTAGCAGGATCAAGGGGAGGTACTGTAGTTACCGGCATAAAAATTAAATGCACACCAAAAACGATTCCACCCACCAACGTTATCAAAACAATTAAAAACGTAACTGCACATTGCATTAGAAAGCATTTGCTGTGAAGAATTCTGTACAGTCTATTTCTGCGAACATAAATTACATTTTCTCGTTGCAGCTCAGGAAGCTCCATCTTCTACAATCCGCTCGCGACCACTGATGATGTGTACGTAGATGAAAATGCCTCTATCAGCCCTGGGAGTTCCCAGAACTAACAGAAAGATCGACCTTGTGTCTGACCCCCGCAGATTCAACTAGGCACACAGCCACGACCCTACGGCTACCCAGACGGCAAGGCAATTTTAAAACAATAAAACAATAGCAAACTTCCTGGCTGGAGGCAAAGTGTTCAAAATTTCAAATGTATAAAATAGGCAGTTTCCTGCTTTATTTGTCCATATTGTGAGATCGTAAATTGTATCTCAGTTTAGCAGGAGCTGTTTGATCTGGAAACAGTGTATTTTCAGCAGACGTTGCAATGTTCAGGTTCGCAGTTGGCAAATGTTCTTCTGATGCAGAGGACAAATGTTCAGAGTTCAAAGGAACAGTTTCAGGAGGAGAGCCAGAGTTCGATGTGTCAGTTATTAGTTCGGCATCGCTGAAAGGGAGAAACCTGGGTGTTCGTTCAAACTCAGAGGCACCGATTCCCTTCTTCACCCAGTTATCGTAAGGAAGTGGCAGGGGCACACGTTTGACATGTGTCGTGTGTATCCAATTTTTCCTTCCGGCCACACGAATAGCAGTTCTCGTCGCTAGCAGCACCTGGAAGGGGCCGACGAATCTGGGCTGAAGATTCTTTGTTCTTGCAAAATTCCTGATGACGACTTGATCCCCAGGTTTCAGCTGATGACCTGGACTCTCCGGTGGCTTTGGCAATGCATCGAAAACCTGTTGGTGAATAAGACTCAATTTAGCAGTCAAGTCGAAAAGGTAATCAATTAACATTGGATATTCCAGCTGTCTGAACTCTTTTGGCCTAGGCACTCCCCAAATATTGGCAGGACGACCGAATACAATCTCATAAGGGCTAAGCCCTACTCGAGAATGTACAGTCGCTCTTGTGGATAACAGAGCCAAAGGCAGTGCATCTGGCCAGGACAAACCCGTGGATGCCTGTATTTTAGCAAGTTTTAGTTTGAGGGTGCCATTGTAACCCTCAACTAAACCAGCGGACTGGGGATGGTTCGCACTGTGAAATTTCTGCTTGATCCCTAAACCGGCACACACACTCTGCATAACTTTCCCTACGAACTCACTTCCGTTATCTGACCATACAATCTGTGGCATACCATACCTAGGGAAATATTCTTTGAGAAGAATTTTGGCAGTGGACAAGGCAGTATTGTCCTTCAATGGATATGCTTCGATCCATCTGGAGAAAGCACAAACTACCACTAGGACGTATTTTAGATTGTTGCACCGATAACATAGTGCATTTCGTAACTCAGAAAAACTCTCCTGACATTCAGCAGACCATGGCACCGGACTCGGAACACCTTTCCCAGTCAAAGCTACCAATGGTTTTGCCAAAAGAGAAAAATTTGGGATCCACTGCCTACAGTATGAGGTAATACCTAAAAAGGCACGGACTTCTCTCTGTGTGCGGGGAACATTCATCTGCGTAATTGCTTTTATTCTCTCTGGGGTCAACTTCCTTCCCTCCTTTGACAAGAGATGACCTAGGTAGGTCACTTCTTGGCAACAATATTGCATTTTCGAAGGTGACACCTTGTGATTCAAATTAGACAAATGATGCAATAACGAAATTGTAGCTGCTTTGCAAGTTTCCTTGTCATCGGCAGCCACTAGAAGATCATCTACATACTGCACTAAAGCAGAACCAGGAGGAAGTACAAAAGAATCTAACTGACTTTTTAATGCCTGACTGTAAATGGATGGACTCTCACAATAGCCTTGTGGAGCACGTTTAAACCTGAAGCTTCGACCTCCTAAAGTGAAGCCGAAAATATCTCTGCTTTCTTCGGCTATCGGAATGCTGAAAAAGGCATTCTTCAAGTCGATAACTGAAAACCATGTGGCTGTAGCAGGAATCAACGTTAACAATGCAGTAATGTCTGGAACCACAGGAAACTGCGGAACCACAATTTTATTAACCTCTCTGAGATCGATAACAAACCTATACACTGGAGGCTTTGAAGGATCAGTACGTTTCAAAATTGGCAATACAGGACTGTTACAGACATTTCCTCTAGTTTCCTCAACCACACCTTTCTTAATCAAATCTTGCACAATCAATAAAAATGCACGTTCACCTTCACTAGAAATCTTATATTGAGGAATTCGTGGAAATTTTACATTTGTTTTCAAAGTGACTACATATGGTGGGATTTCCAAAAGGCCTACATCGTTAGGACCAGTCGCCCAAAGAGTATCAGGGAGTGAACGCAGCTCTGGCGGGAGTGCATCCATTGACAAATATATCGGAGAGGTGATTCTTTTACCCAATGTAAGCTGTACTCCTGACGGAGAACAATACAATGTCGCATATAGTCGTTTTAACAAATCTAAACCAAGCAGATTTTCATTACAACCGGTTGCCAAAATTAAGGGTGCTTTCAATTGACACGGTCCAACAGAAATAGACAAAGGACCAGATACGTGGTTGTAAACAGGGGCGCCTGAAAAACCTACTGAAACATTTGTTAAGCCGGACAAAGGTGCGCCAGGGAGTTTCGCATGAATGATAGAACTTTTTGCTGCACCAGTATCCAACAGAAACGGTTCGACTACACCTGATGTTGCTACTGCGACATAAGGCCCACTCTGATCCACTGGAACTGATACTACTCCCTCTCTTTGTCCACGGCTGTCCTAGTACTCACTTTGCTGAAATCCCTCATCATTTTCACAATAGTCCTCAACATGATACTGTTGCGATCTATTTTGTTGGGCAGACTGTCCATTTCGCTGATCAAAAATGATTGGAAGGACGATCATTCGTTTGTGGAGGCATAGCACCTCGTCCTCGACCTCTAGAATTTTGCACAAAACCACCACGACCTCTCTGAGCTGCTGCAGCGTTATTCTGCGCTAAAACAGGACACTCATTCTTATAATGACCCTCTTTCTTACAATATGCACACTGGTTCCACTGATATTGCGGCCTCGGTGAACTATAATCTGTCCTTTGATATGACCCTTGCTGTGTATTAGTCTGATTCATACGAGGCGGATATGCTTGCTGTAAAAGAACTTTAGTTTTTAAATCTTTCGTCTTCTCTGATTTTTCTTTCTCCTCTTTATCCCTATTTTCATAATACTGGGCAGTTGCAAGTATTTGCGCAGTCGTAGAGACAGCCCACGCACTCTCGGAATCTTTCAATTTATTACTAAGTTCTGGCAACAGATTGTGTACAAATTTATCAACGAATAGTCTCTATCCTCCTTCTGTGCTCATATCCTGACCACTGTGATCTATAAAAGTCTCTTCGAACCTTGTGAAAAAGTCGGAAACACTTTCGTCTTTCTTCTGCCTGCATGCGGACAACTTGTCCCAGTTAACACGCAATGCTGGCATCAGAGTCTTCATTAATTCAATTATCCTACCTGGAAGATTAGCAATTAGAGGTTCGGGTTTGGAACCACCTATTTGCTGACCATCTGCTGCAATTATAGTTGCCCAATCACCACCTAGGGCAACGGGATGATTCTCTTTACGAATTTTAGCCCAAATTGGTTGCGGAAGTACATTTCCAAATAACATGTCAATGTCCGCTAAATTCATCACACAAGCCTCAACTGTCTGCGCTAACTCCTTATAATATCCGGCTGGATTTTTACGCGGATCTGGCAAGGCCTGTTTCACTGCTAACACTTCGGCTCGCTTCCACGGAATGTGTATCCACACTCTCTGGAATTGCGCCGGAGCGGCTGCAATACCACGGAGCGCATCAGCTTGCACAGCTTCACGCCAAATTGGAGGAACCTCCCTCATTGGATATTGGCGATTTTGCTTCGTACTATGTTTCTCTAAATCTCTCGGTGAACGAAGGGATGGATCATTCCTATAGCTTAAAATTAGTTCCATCGCTTCTTTTATATCCTGACCAACTATTGTACCAGCAGCAAACTCTTTCTGAACATTAATTAATTCTTCTAGATTCGATTCAGAGTCATCTTCTTCTAATTCCTCACGTAAAAGAGAGCAAGTCTCGTCGAACACATATCGTTCTGTTGGTTCTTTCCATTGCATAAATGTATCTAATACATCTCTTGTACTATATCTCCTACTCTTCGAAATCCATCTAAGAGCTGTGGAATCTAATATTCCCCGTTCCTCAGTGCTTGGAAGTTGACTACGTCTCTGTACAGAGTCAGAGGTAGGAGTCTTAATCAGAGTTTTATAGAAGGGAGACAGAATATTCGAGACAGAATCAGTGATTCTTCGACGAACAGAAAGTGGAGTCATAATACTAGCAGAAGCAGAAAACACAGTAGCAGTTGGAACAGATAAAACAGGAACAGTAGGAGTGTCAGGCAAAATAGTTTGTGAAACAGCAGGTGTAAGTGATACAGGTATAGGCAAAGAAGCCGGCAACCCTGGAAGAGGGGGTGCCGAAGGAACATTAACATTGACCACAGGAGGTACGGGAACTTGATTCTGGGGAGCAGGAGCAGGAATACCAGGTTGTCCAGCAACCGGTAATTGAACATTCGGTAAAGGTGGAGCCGTAGCACCCTGTGCATACGGTGGGGGTGACCGTAACAAGTAAGACAACAGAGGATCGTTTTCGGGGTCCTCTACTATCTTAGCTGTACTCGATGGCAAGGCAGGATAGCACTTGTCTATCGCTAAATTACGCTCTCTAGTAGCCACCTCCATTGCTTTCTCAGACTCGTTGAGTTGCAGCTGCTTAGCAGCCTGTTCTAAAGTCAACTCTTGCTCTTTCTGTTCTTTCTTCAACTTTTTAATTTCTCTCTGTTTAGATTCTTTTCGCCAGTAACAGAAAGAATCAAACATTGCCGGCCGGGCTTTCTTCTTAAACAATTTCACTTCCAAATTATCAAGGACCTCGGGTTCAAAACTACCATGCAGTGGCCAACTAAGGACACCGTCTTTTTCCGTATATCGGACCCACACCTCATTATAAGATATAGGACCCACACCGTGTTTACAATAAAGATCATATAGAGGAGTTCCGATCGGAGGAACCAGACATGAGTCTTCCAACCGGGAGTCACTGTTGCAACCAAAACACGACAACATACAATTTTTCCGACTTACCATTTTATAATCCGGAACACAGAACGAACAAACACAAACAAAAATGTGGACTCGAACCAAGAACTTAGGCCTACCAGAAGCGAACAAATGTATCGATACCCAAACTAAACCAATAGATTATCGTAACTAGAACAACCAGTGATAATCTTACGAAACCAAACCAAACCAAGAACTAAAAAGGATTTTACCCAAACAGGAACAACCCTTACGAAGTAACCAACTAGCAACCACTTAATACTTAACTGAGGCACTGAAGACGTCACCAAGGAGAAACCTGTCACGTCTCGCCGTACTAAGGACTGCACCTCGGGTCCAAGACAGGGCGACGGTCAAGGCAACGGACCACTGCAGCCGTCCTGAACGGGAACCCTTGTGGAAGAGAACGTCGGGCCACTTTTGCGATATGCCGGGATCGATGAAGTGGGGCGCCTCCCTCAGGAATCTTCACACGAAGCTTCTCGAACTCTTCAGGCTTTTGGACTGGTACCGAATGACGTCGCCCCACATTGGGCGCCAATTGGAGTTCTGGACTTTTTGGTTCCGTCCAGAGGTGTCAGGGATAACACCCGAAGACCCCGGAGTTCTACCTGTCTCGGTGCACAAATAAACAGAAACACGGGCTTCTCGATGGTGGCGTCAAAGACCAAAGGTTTATTACTGCAGGGACACAGAAGTCACAGAAACTACACACGGGCAGTATCTAGGAGCCTGTTCGATTTGTACAGAAAGGGTTGCTCCTTATATACAACAAGCATTTGCAATGCAATAGGTCTCGCATTGTTAAAACTTTGACCTATTGGCATTGTAAATGACAATGTCTTTTATTATTACAGGTTTCTGAATCCCATAAATGAAATGCATTGTTATTTACAATGTAAATCGCTCAATTTCTCTCAAATGCGAGACCGATTGCATTGCAGAAGAGTGTTTATTTTCTCTTGAGGGCTCCTGCACGTTATCACGCAAGTTGCCACATGACATCTGCATGATTAAATGAGCAGTAGCACCGTTTGGACATTCCCACTGCCTGCAGCAGAAAAATGGAAAGAGGCTGGAGAACGCAGTGAAGGTAGAGAAATTAAATGTGTATGAGGATGACATGACCTCCAGTCCCGAAGCCGGCTTGGAGTTGGAATCCAGTCCCCAAAGTCCCTAGAAGCATCTGCTGCAATCCGAACCGAAAGAAAGCTGCTAATGAAAGTGTTAGGCTTTTTTATTTGAGACGCAACGTCTAACACTACAGGAATATGCAAGAGAGGAGTGGGGCTTGTTTGACTGAAATGTAGTCTCTTCCTTCAATGGAAGAAGGATGAGCATGTCTCCACATCTATATGAGCAGCTGCCCTTGACACGGTGGAGAATACTATTCACACTTTAATGACTGTGAATGAATGCCTCTGAATGCGAAAAGACCACATAACAGGGAGTGTAGAGGCGTATAAATGTTAACAGTTTCCAGCATGTGTGAGGCCCTTCCACCTCATACTTTACTCCCTCCACACTGTAATCACCCCGTGTCTAGGAGACACAACGCCCTTTTAAATGAAGTAATTCATCAGACAATCTTCCCGTCAAAAGTGAAAGAACAATGTTACAAGTCAATTAATTTGCCATTTCACCAGTGCAATCATATGTGCACATTGCACGCATATAATACAACTCAGCTATCAAGCTGAATTGAATTACTTTGAAACAGTAATTATTTGCGGCAACCTGTGTGCCTGCGGTTAATGTTTGTGTCCCCGCCAGGCATCGAATCCAAAGCATGCAGGAATAGCTTTGGAAAGACGCCTAAACATGCTTGACTCCTATCAAAAGAAGCCCAACGCTAGGAAAGGTAAGGGCAATAAATGCAAGCAGTGGCAGAAAGTAACAATCGTAAAGAAGCTGAAGAAATGCATCTTCGCGAGCACATGCTGCCTTCAAAGGCCATTTACGTGGTTCCTATGCCAGTGACTTTGCCGCTTCCGACACTATAGCGTTTGGAACCGGTGGCACTGCTGTTTGTGATTAGTGGGGGTCGGGTCAGGGGTGTCATGTGGTGCCGGGGACGCAGCAGTATCGGAGGACACAGAGCTCGTCCGATACAATTAAAGTGAAAGCGGAGCATGCAACGTTGTTAAAACAAGTATTCACCAATAGACATCAATAAGCGCTGTTGCTTGCCAAAGATAAAAAAAAAGTCTTTAATGTTGAAAAATGCCAACGCATAGTGAATAGTACAGCTTTCCAATCCTTCAAAATGGCCTCTTCCGAAGTTGAATTACAGATTCACCGCTTTTACAATGAATGCACAGAATTGCATGCTGCACATCATACTTTCTTTCAGATTTAACCCGAATATGCCTGAAGTTTCAAGATAGCCTCCAGGTCCCATTCCATTGTTTACGGGTGTTAGGGCTTGCCACATGTACATGGTTACACTGACGCACAGGCTATAATTCTGCACCTCGTGCTATCCTACAGGTTCTCTACGAATATGCCTAAATTTTCAAGATGTGCGCTTGGTTTCTACAGGAGACAGGGAATGCGACTCATGCATAGTTACACTGAGGCCCTCCCACTTCCAACGATCAGTCAGAATGCCGGGCAGAAATATATAGGGAAGGCAAGTAACTCAACAAGTTGCCGCCGGGCCGCCGCGCTGCCTGCGACGACCCGGAAGCGGTTGGGCAGCCGGCCAATCGCAGCGCGGCCCCAACCGGAAGTCCCGCCCCCATCGCGGCGCGCGAGAGAAGAGACTGTCCGAGGAGCCCCGAGGGCTCCTGATCGAGTCCCGGTCCCGAGATGGGGGACCGGGTGAAGAGCGGCCAGGCGCATGAAGAAGGCGGGGCTCTCATGTGGTGAGAGTGCCCCGCAAAGCGCAACCGCCGCCCGAGAGGCACGCCCGCCAGAACAGGTGAGTGTGTTGCGGAGGAGGAGGGGTGAGTGGGGGTGGGGTGTGCGCGTGTGTCTGTTGTAGTGTGTCTGTGCGTGCGTGTGTCTGTCTGCGCGTGTGTCTGTTAAAGGGGGGTGCGTGTGTGTGTGTGTATGCAGTGTGTGTATGTGCGCATGCGTGCGGAAGCCTTTGTGTGAATGCGAATAGCAGGCAGGGCGACGCGACGTGCGCGCTCACGAGCTGCAATCTCCAGGAGGACAGGCTCGTCACAGTCTGATGTCCACACCATTCCCAGAAAAGTGGCAACATAAGTTGTCTCGCATAGACAGCAAAAGCTTCGCTTTTGCTTTCGTCTAGGCGAGACCTAAAAAATTGGGCTTCGGGCAAATTCTTTACATGTTAGTACATTCCCAAACCTTTGTGTCCTAAACAATAAATATTTGGCGTTGCACAGGAATCGTCGACAATATCTGATGTCAAAACATTACGAACGAGGGGTTCCCACTTTTCCATCATAATCCCATGTCAACTTTTCATTCAAGACCCGGACCGCCTCATCGTAAATTTCGTTACCTCCCCCTAATAAAGGCCCAGAAGGAAAGGAGCAGAGCCAGGTGCAGAAGATAGAAAGGCAGGATAAGAGATGTTTGTGGGTCGTAAATGGGCAAGGCTACCAGCTTCGGCCGCCTAATCATGATCAGGCCAACGAATACGAGAACCAGTATAGCAGGACTGGCCTCGGGCAGAGGAGGCAGCTTTTGTCGAGTCATGCAGCCATGGCGTGTTCTGTTCTAAGGTGCACGTGTCACTAGCAAGGTGAATCTCCGGCTAAAGCTTATGTGTCCTTAGGTGAAAGGGGTCACTGCGTGTCCATTGTCTACGTGAGGGCAAGAAACACAAAATGGCTTCCGTGATCTAAGATGGATGCCATGGGTAGATCAGAAATGTGTTCATAACAGGAGTGCTCTTGCTCGTAGCATAGCGAAAACACCAGGATATGCTAAATGGATCATTTGCGGTTCACTGATACCAAAATTATGTATTTACGACAATGTTGAAAACACGGGTTCAAATCGTCACGGAACCTCAGAGCCTGGGACTAGGTTAGTAGAAACTTGTTGTGAAACCGCTGCAATGGTGATCCATTTCTAAAGGTCTTCATTTGTAAAATAATATATGGTGGCTCAATCGTTAGCACAAAATACTGTGGCTGTTGCTATTGAAAGTTGGTCGGCTGAATACCGGAGCTGCACAATTTTGATTCTACCTGTTGCCTTTTTAAACCACCACCAGCTACTCCTTGTCCTTTTATATCACTCTTGCAGCTTGCAGCTTGTAGCTTTCTGCTTTCTCCCTTCGTCACAGTTTTTGTGTATTTCTCTTCTCTTCTGCTTTCTCTTCCCTTTGTGTGTTTCCATCTCTTGCTGTGGTACAAAGTCAGACAATAAAAAATGTGTCCCCAAAAATTAGAGCCAGTGGGCCCCACCTACAACCACCGGCTCAAATGAAGCACCTCATTGGTGTAATAAAGGTACTAATCCTTTTCTGATTGAACTCTATAGGACTCTAGTCAACGTCATGAACTCTATATCTCTTCACCTATGAGGTCATAGAGGACATCCATCCTTTCTTACAACATCAGAACAGCAAGCTTGATTTAGAGTTGGATGGAGATGGATATTGTTACAATTTGTGGAGAAGTTCTGAAACTAGTGGCAAATATATGGGTGGGATTATTGTTTTTTTTTTTTATTAGTTCAGTTCAAAGTCAAATACAAAATACGATGGAACACAGAGGGACATCTATACATTTAGACTTATTGTACAAATAAACAAAAAAGAAAAAGTAATACAATAAAGGATACAATACCATCATAAACGATCGGACATATAGTCACTCTAATGGGCCCAAATAATCAATCATTGCCTGCCAAATTTTAATCCCCCTTTGCCTTTTCCTAGGAGATTTAATACAATTCAGGTTATATTCTAAATAAAAAACATTATAGAACTTTACCCTCCACATCTCATATACCGGTGCTTCCGGTTTCAGCCACATTGAAGCAATGCATAGGCGAGATACAGCCATAGCCATAAATAAAAGATGTCTATTTTTATAATATCCTAGAAAAAAATCAGTGTCATTAGATAAACCAAACATAATCAGCTCTCTGGAGATTACCACATCACAATTTAAAATATAAGATAGAAATTGTTCAATAGATGTAAAAAATGGTTTTAACACTGATCTGGGTGTGATTAACGGCATCAGATTTAAATATCTTGAACTATACAATCTTAGGATCACCTTTATGTGGGATATCATGAAATGTGGTTGATTTAGATTAGTGTGGTGAAGGATAATTTTCAGATCTGAGAAGAAGCTGCTCAATCTGGGGGAGCAGCCAACAGAGACATTTCCTATTCCATGTACTAGAGGAAATGCCAGTGGTGGACTCTCCAGATTTTTAACTTACTAAACAAATCAAACAGTATTCCAGTACTGAAATAATTACACTGATGATTCTAATGATTATTAGAAGTTTTATTGATTAGCTCAAGAAGTAGACCTGGATCAAGAAGTAGACCTGGATCACACTGAGCGGTCCACTAACTGTACAGTTGTCCAGTCAGTCTTCTTACAGGTTCTTCAACACTTGTGACAATATACCATCATGTACCAGTTTATCCCTTTTGTACAACAGAATATCACTCTGGAAAGCCACAACATGGTTTATACCGGTCAACATCTTTTTCATAACATGCTGAATAACCACTGAGGGCATGCCAATACTAATGCCATTCTTAGATATCTAAATGCTCTTGCAACATCACAAACAATGTTAGATGTCTGCTAAGAGATTGCAAAACGTTTTGAAAATACGTCTTGGATAGATTGGTGAAGTACTTGCACGCCTCTAATGAATTTAACATGAGATTGATGTTAGGCAAAGGATGACGTTCCACCTAGATACAGTCTTTCAAATCACACAAATCCACACACATGCACATTTTCCAGTTAGATTTCATGCAAGAACAATGGGACTTACCCATTTAGATGCTTTTATAAGTTCAATAACTCCTATCTCTATCAACTTCAGGAATGGACCCTTCCTTTAAAATGATGTGGTGTGAGAAGCCTTTCAATTTTCCCAGCTTTTCTTGAAACACTTACGGAATATTTCTCTCCAGTTTTCCACTTTAGAATTATGTACTGTGAACACTTGTTTCTTTATATTAGGGTCTAGCATAATTTCCAATTTTCTTTTTTCCTTCCAACGCAAGAGCAATCTACCTTTCTCCACCACAAAGATATGGTATCATTTCTTTACCTTTAAAAATGTGCACAGATTGAAAACAACCTATCATGGGTAATTCTACACCACAACAACCTACTGGGGAAATACCAGTTTGTTCTAATTTCTCCTTCGGTGACGTCTCATACACATATTTGTCTATTAGTGTACAGTGAGCAGGATTCAGCCCATATGTCCACACATACACCTGCAATAGATTGTACTTCTTACCATTATGTGTCTCTAAAGCATTAATAGCTCTTTCATAAGTGTCTACATCATCTTTATCATCATCCTGTGTATCAGGAAAATGCAAACTCCTCAAAGTGTTTCTACCCTCGATAACCCAAATGATGCTTAAGTAGGGATAGTTTTCTCTTAGAAGTAAAAGCCTCACCATCTATTGCTTCCAAATCTGTTTTAAAAGCATCCTTCCAATCATCTCGTAGAATTGTGGGCTGACCAGGATGCTGCAAAAACTACAGAGGAGCAACTACATAACGACAGTAATTTCACTAAAAGCTTCAGGGGAAGATTTACAAGAAAGTGACTCAGTTCATTCCGCAAGCGCTTTGGCTGCACCATGCTGCACCACGCTGCAGCACTTTCAGAGCACAGGAATGTGACATTTTTACAATGATATGTCACATTCCTGTGCTTTCCCCTGCGATAATAACCAAACAGCTGCCATGCGCCGGCACAGGCACCCTCGCACCGTGGTCCAAGGTTCACTCGTCATAGGGAGACTGTTTCTGTGCAGGAAGGGACACCTTCCTGCTCGAAAACATCACTATAGACATTTCCCTCTTTCAATGCGTGCTGTAGAATACAACAGTGACTCATTTAAAAACAACAAATTCATATAAATATACTGGTATCCGATGTCTACAAGGTTAAAAATAATCAACTAATATAAGAAAAGTCTTCACTGTTGATTAATTTCTTAATTGCTGCACAACTACACTTAAAAACCATACATTCATATAAATACAGCTGTTACAACCCTTGTCTATTTCTTGCTTGCATTTTTGAATAGTTTTGTACTTCTCCTGTTTTAATGTGAACAAGATTGATAAAGACTGCTGTCTTCCTCTTTCTGTTTTTTTAATTTTTAATTTGGCAGTGAGTGACAGCCAATTGAAGAGGAAACTCACGTTCTGGTAAAGAATTACTCCCAAAAGGCCTTTATTTGTGAAATGACCTTTAGTTTTGTGTAAATATGCTTAGGTGGTAATGAGCAATAAAGCTTGTTTACGCTGCCTCTTGTTATCATGTTTTGCCGCTGCATGTTAATATAAAGCAGGGTACTCGAGTGGGCCCTCGTGCGCTCGCCAAGATGTACATCCAACTTGGAATTCTGGCAGAAAACAAAAGACAAATAATTCTTCCTCCATGAGAGAAAGCTAGGAATACTTTCACAGATTTCAGCATGGAAGAAGTCCTATGGAAGTAGAAAGGCAGAAAAATGAGTAAGAGGCAAGATGGAGGACTTTCCGAGGACAGGGAGTAAAGTCCAAGGTTAATGATAGGGAGAGGGGGTGTAGGTAGTAAACACAAAATGAGAAAGAACAAAAAATAGACGTGGCGCAGCAAGAGGAATTACAAACGTTGCAAGAGGAAACATACATATCCTACGGAATCTTGTACGCGCTATATAAAACTTTATAAATACAAATAAATACATGTTTACAGTGCAGTAGAGGTTGGGAATACAATATATATATGTTTGAAAGTAATTGATAGAAAGAGAAACAAAAGACAGGAGCGAAATGGAAGCCATTACGTGGCAGTGGATGAATGTGGAGGAGTTGAAAAGCAGAGCTATGCATTTAGTACAGAGGGGCTAGGCAGTATAGGCAGCCCATCCAGGCCTAAAGAGTAGTAGTAGAATAACAGTGACAATAAAGATCTTAGGGCCAGATGTAGGTGGCCATTTACCGACCGGTAACGGCCGATTTCGGCCGTTACCGACCGGTAAATGGTCATTCCTGATGTAGGGGGCCTATTTTACCGATTCGGTAAATTTACCGAATCGGTAAAATACCGAATCGGTAAAATACCGAATCGGTAACTTCCATAGGTAGGTGGGACTCTTCTGAGTCCCAAAGGCCAGTCAGATTCGGTATTTTATCACCCAATCCTATTGGGTGGTAAAATACCGAATACAGGTGTGCATGCACATCTGTGCATGCACACCTGTGCAATGTGACACACAGACATGTCCTTAGGGCATGTCTGTGTGCCACATGGCACACAAGTCCGGAATTGGGGTGCTAGAGGGTGGCAAAGTGACACCCCCTGCACCCTTGCAAAATTCGGAATTTACCGAATCGGTAAATACCGATTCGGTATTCCACATTGATTCTTATGGGCTTCAAGGCCCATAGGCATCAATGGGGGATACCGATTCGGTATTTACAGAATCGGTAAATACCGAATCTTACCGATTCGGTATTTACCGATTGTAAATTACCTACAATTCTCCCCCTCTAATTTACCACTTCTTAAATACCGAATCGGTATGATTCGGTATTTTAGAAGTGGTAAATTAGAATTACCTACATCGGGCCCTTAATATCTTCACCTAGGAAGTTAAAGTCTGGGTTGTGGATAGAAAAAGAGAAGTGCAGCCTAGATAGAACAATTTTGATTGACTGCGTTTCTAACGCGGGCCTGGATGGTTAATATCTTTTCTGGATGGAGTTCTGCGCCCGGTCTCCCTTTCACACTCACTCTTTTGCCATGGTATGGCCTTCAACGTTCCTCAGGGCTCAGCCTCACCTTGGATCCTATTAGTCTGTATGGACCACATTTGGGAGAGCTAATACATTCCTTTCGCTGTCAAGAGCTTTGGTATGGCAATAATATTCTATCAGAAGACGAGCAGTACCATCGATCATCTAAGAATCATCAGTGGATGATAAAAAACTCTCAAAGTGAAAGTTTAATAAAACAGAGTGCTTACTGTTTGGATGAGCTGCATTTTCTGGATATTTTAGCACAGACCCACAAAGTAAGTGGACGTAGCGGGCACCGGGCATTTCCCCGGTGGAACGGAGGGGTGGGGACCGGTTTTGTTCCCCCAGGGGCTGGTTTTGTAGCAGTGCAGCAATATTGGCCTCCTGTCAGAAAAGAGGGAGAGGTGTTTTTTGCTAGCACCTATTTGCCCCCCACCTCCCTCCCAGGCATGAGTAGGCCAGTGGTGTTACAAGACCTGCTTGTGCACCCCTGCAAGGAATGGTGAGGGGGCTCCTGGAAAGCCAATCCCTCGCAGTCATCAACTACCCTGTGGCCTTGCGTCACCTTTGCCTCTTGCATCCCCATGACAGCAGCAGGAGTTTCCATGATACATCTATTGCCAAAGAGTAGAAAGGTATTTTTGTGGGATAAGCATGTGCTACATTCATGAACACTGAATACTGAGCTGTGATCATACTCTTTCATATAATATTATTATAGTTTTTATTAACAAAATGTAACTTTAGGGCCTACTCCCACAACACCAAAGTAATAGTAAGGCACAAAGTTAGTTATTTCTATTTCAGTCATGCAAGTTAACTACCATAAATTCATGGAGCTTCCATTTCAATAAGACTGACAGTTCCTCTTTCCACTTAATGCCTTATTGTGAGTGACCAGGAGGAAAACCAGTCTGTCTGTGACTTAATGTCCACCCAGAACTTCACTTCTAGGGATACAAATGATAGTATGGCTAGTGGTATTTTAAACATCGCAAATAATAAAACACATAGATACCGTAATACAGATATATGTAATGGCCCACGCAGGCTTGGGCAATATGGGTAATTTCTGTTTTGGATAATAGACAAAGACACTGGAATAATAAAATTCTGCAGCTGTGTCATTTTCTATATTACTATGCATTTACTACACATCTCACCATCTGCTGCATTAGTTACAGATTTCAGCAACACAAAATTTGTGTCCAACTCAAACGGATCGGTCGTTACTAAAACCTAAGTGACGTGTTGACATGCAGTAGAAGGCCCTATGCAAAAGTCAACCAACCACCTTTCTGATGCTTTTTACTATATTTGTTTGTTAAATTGGTACAGAATAGGTCAGTCTTTTGCATAGGTAGTGTTCATTTGTTAAAAAATGCCAACATTATGCAGTACTAATAGCACAAAATGTGACACATTACGTCACATAATTTGCCTTTTCTTGCCACATAATTTAGTCAACCCTGCTGTATAATTTGATCTTTCCATTCTGCATAATTCCAATGGCCCTCGTAAAAAATGTACATTATTGTTGAGGGGTTCACATTCAGTAAAAGATGACCACACCTGTTCAACGCATGTCCTTAGATTAAAAAAAATCACATGCCGCTACAGAACTCCTCTCCTTAGTTTATTGCAAATGTATGGGACACCATACCTTCATTTAACTATGCCAAACAGAGCCACATAGTTCAAGTCAGCTTTTCTGTGACATTTCATTGTTTACAGCAGCTAATGTGTGACATTTTCAGGCCTTACATGTGACACTTACTGACACCATTTGGAAAACAATGTCTTTCAACCAAGCAGTTGCTTTTTATGTACACACAGCATGAATATTCCCCGATGCACGTTCAAGGACCCTTTTCGGGAAACTTACCCTATATATGTCACAAGTTTTACCTAGAAATACAAATTGACTTCATTTGAACCTCTAACAATATCATGACTCCCTTTCAGCAATAACTCCTGTACGTCCGCCTGCAACTATCATCACCTACTCAATAAAATGATGTGCTTGCTCCTCTTCCTCGCCCCTCTTTGGTATCCCTGATTGCCTGATTATACACAAGGAAAGGATTTTATTTAGAAAACTATAATAGCCACTGCTGCTGTACACTCTTACTATTGGAGCAGCCACCAGTATGAAAACACAAATGCACTTTGTGGAACCATGAAGGAAAAGCGTCCATGCTCTATATGTGTACAATACATTATCAATTAGACCTTACACAGTGACCTCGCATATTTCTATTTTAGGTATGAGTAGCAAGTGCATTGCATTCTGGTACTTGCAATCCTGTCTATAATGAGAAACTCTAAATAACGAGAGCCAGGTTTTAAAAACAAGTTGCAGCTGGCAGGAGAGAGGTTGTGATCTCTGCTTTACTCTTCTGCAACTCAATGTGGTAATTTAAATGTTGAATTCACTGATGTTTTTTATGAAACGCAGAGGTTTAAAAAATACATCTATGAAGCACTTGTGAGTATTTCAGTAAAGCTGGTCACTTTCGTTTTTCACAGCTGTGTTTTTTTATTGGTATGTACTTAGTAATTATTTATATGTATTGCATATTGATTTTAACTTTGGCCTGGCACATTATTCAAAGTTATTTAAAGCATGCCCGAGGGAATTAAGAACTCTGCGTTACTATCAGATCGTTTATTGGGAACAGGGTGAAATCACCTACAATGGCTAGCCTTTACTGTCCTGGCCTTTTGTTTGTCCCCTTATCAGTACATACTTTACACAGCTAATGTAAGTAAAAAAAAACATTTTAGAATGTTTTCTACAGCAGTCCTAACTACCCCATTGATAACTTATGTAAACAAAGACATAGAGGCAATGTTAAAATGAAGTCATTTTTTTGTATATAACTTTACTTAACAATCGTGTGTTTGCTTTTGCAGAGTCCTAAAACATAAAGAGAGAGATGGCAATTTTTTTCTGGGAAAGGTGGCAATTCTACATCTACTCCAGTCATTTTGTAGTACCACTTCCCTCTCAAACGAGCACTCCTCTGCTGAGCAGTCTCTCTAAGGGTCTGGCAGGTTAAGACTGAAATTAAACAAAATAGTTATTTTGTTTCTTTTCAGTCTGGGTCCACTGCAGCTGCTTTAGAGAGACACACCTCCTTCCTTTAGAGAAAATCCGCTTCCTGTAGAGGGCCCCCTTCCTGTAGGGAAAACCAGGGGTTAGGAGGGGGAACCCCCGTACCACAGGGGCTGCGGGGGTGTTCCTTATGCCCCTGAGTTAGGCCATACCCTCACCCTTGAAACTCTAACCAGATGTCTGGGCACTCTTTTTAATGGAACTTTCCTTTTCTCTTGCCTGTAGGTTTTTTTTTTATACTGAAAATGTTGAGGGAAGTTTTCCTCTTTAATCCACCCCGAAAGCACACTATTTAGAAGGGAGAAAGGGTGATGTCCCGCATGGAATACAATAAAGCCATCAACCATGTCCTCCCAGAGTTCTGTCTCCAAAAGGCAGTGATTCCAGAATTGTTTGCTCCATTACCATTCCAAGCACCTATTACCGCTTACCTGTGGGCGATCTCAGTTACTGCAGTGCATAGCTCCAAGCCTCCTGGGAATCTCAACGCCACTCCTGTCGCCTCTGTATGTTACAAAAACGCCAATATCCACTTAATCCACTTTGGAACATGCAGGAGATGCAATTTTCAAAAGCAATGAAGGCAGGCCCTGTGAAGATTAAAAAACAGAAACAATGCCTTTCACAATCTTTGCAGTGACAGACACCAGGTACTCACACATTGAAATATAACAACAACATAATTTGGGTGTCTCTGGAAAACCTGAGCTGTGGACATCAGAGGCCGGCATAATCTCTTTGCGCCCAAATGACTAGTTAGAGTCTTTTACAGGAAAGTGAATAGAAATAAAGGCAGAGATGGACAGGAAGATTACAGGTGTAGACAGTTTAAATAGGGTGGATGTACAGCTGCCATGGCATGAAAAACGTAAAGTTATAGCTGGGCTTGTGGGCACTGTACAGGTTGTGGTGTAAAGGTTGTAGTGGGTGATATTGACTAAGTTCGACTGGTTGATTGGTTGACTGTGGCACTGCCGGCCTTGATAGTTAAGATCGTTTTATGTAATAGGATTACTACCCCTAAACCTGGGACCTCTCATCCTCTTGCTGTGGTAGGAGCTTCTTGATGCTCATGCCCAAGAAAAAAGGCTTACACATCTGAGCAGTCAGCATAAAAGACCATGTACTGCCCAGTTGTCTGTTAACCCTCTTTAAACGATCATTATGCTGGGAAGAGGGTGAGCAGGGAAAGCTGTGGGGTTCCTCCATGATCCTGGAGAAGGAGATTCCAGGCAAGGCCACTAGAGACTCAGCCAAAGCCTAGCAGGTCTCTAAAGACCCGCCAGTGTACCTTCAAAACACAGCCCAGAATATGAACAACAATGGTCCTTGACTATTGATCAAAGAAAATACTTATTTGAAGTTATTTTGTAATTGGGGATGCAATTAAATCTGCATGCTTTAACTCAAGCAAATGGGAGACAAATGTTCAATATTCACACTGGTTTTGTACACAATAAATGCAAAACAAATGGTCGTACCCAAGATAAAGAAGAGGGGATATTACCACACTTCAAGGTTGTTCTTAACCAAATTTACACATTTATTTACAATTTTATGAAAAACATTTATGGTTATAAACGGCGCAAGTGCAGTGAGGAAAGGAAAGAAGTGCTCAAGTGTTTAGGTAGAGGAAAGAAAGTGTATTAAACTGTACAATTCCAATATTTACAAAGGACAAACAGCGGGGAATCTTCCGCTTTCAAAATGGCCTGTCCACACGATTTTAAGGGGAAGAGGGTGGGACAATATGGGTACAGGCACATCAATTAAAAGTGCGACCTGCTCTTCTGTTTTTACAAATTTTGCCTGGAGACATTGTCTTTTTTGTTGTTAGTTTCTTAGCAGCTGCTGTGTGAGTTAGGAATTCAATGGGGGATTCATTGTTATGTTATACAGCTGCATGAACTGTTGATTTTTATGTATCTTACCCTTTTTTAATCTTGTTAGATGGTCTCCTTTTACTTGAGGGGCATTTGTTGAATTGTATGTGTTCTTTTATTGTTTTTAATCAGAACCGAATAAAGCTTTCTAATGATGATTTGGCTATTAAATATCCACCATATGGTTTTGGATCAACAGCAGAAAATGTGTTCCATTAGCACAATATTGCAGGTGGGGATTGTATTAAATAGAAATTCAAACAAGAGTATCCACTATGCTTTATTTAGATTTGCGTACCTTCTAAATTCACTATTTACAGTGAGCCTTTTATCTTCTGAATCCTTTTCATGACACCAATTTGTGAAAGAGGCTCTACAGCAGAGTTTCCATACTGTTATAGCCCAAAGTGCTGCAATACTATGGGATTTTCTACCCATAACATATGTGGGTACCATAGGATGGATGGATGGATAGGTTTTTATATAGCGCAATATCGCCGCCAGGTCTCAAAGCGCTTTGCATTGGGAACCCGTCCTGGTTTTTCCCTGTGAGATAGCCCCAAGGTGAAAGCCAGGCATCCCACTGCGGGGGGCCGTAGTGGAGATTAAGCAAGCTATTGCCCAGAGTTGCAGAGTGTGAACCTGTGATTCGAGTAGGCACCGAAGCGAGAATTACTGAGATTTTGGGCTCAAGAGCCTGCCCTGTTCCCTGGTCTGCCTCCTCTAACCAGTGAGCCACACTTCACCATAAAGTCGCTCAACCATTACTAAACATTTCCCTTAACAAAAGGCCAGACTGTTGGCTTTGCTAATGATTGCTTTAACGTAGATAATATGCAAGCACCATAGAGTCGCCCTAAACCTCCCTCCAGCCCCCCCCCAAAAAAAAGCTTGGAGAGCTTTTTGTAGATAAAATAACAGCAACATTTTAGAACAGCACAGACAACTCTACTTTAAACTAAAATGAGCCATTCAATACTTTATTTCACTTAAATTGTCACAGCATTGAAACATTACCGGTTCTCTTACTGGCATATATAAAAGAGCATTGAACCTCCGATGAACTGATGCTGGTGATTTCAAGAAGCGGATACTAAGAACTGTTCCCTTTCAACAGGCACCAGTGTCTTAAGGAACTGTTCATTTAACAAAGTGGGTCAGAGAGGGGCAAGTGTATTTATTGGGCTGCTGGCATGAATCAGTAGTCATTTTCTTTCACTGAGGGTAATCTGCAAACTCTGCACCAAATAACACAAAAAGCATAGGTAGCTACTTGGGGTGAAATCCCTGAAAAGGCATGGTATCCATTATCCCAAAGAGTGACTTGTTATGCCTCTAGTCTCTTTGTTACAACAAGATCAACAAATCAAAGCCCCCTTGCCAGGAGCCCTCAAGCTTTTTTCAGACTGCATAATTTTATATCTTGGTGCAGAGAGCAAAATATCTTAAATGCCTTTAAAAAAAAATATATTTTCCGGATTTGGGGGGATAAAAAAAATCATTCCAAATCGGAGATTTAGCTTTTTAACCCCTTCACTGCGGCGGCTATTCCGCCGCAGGGCTAAGGGGGCGGGGGGCCGCACAGCGCGCCCATGCTGGTGACGGAACCGCTCCGTCACCAGCCGTGGTTGTGCTGTGCTCATGACAAAGCGGTTCCGTCACGGCCCCGCCCGCTCAATGGAACGCTCAGTGCAGGCGCGGAATACGCGCCGCGCAGGCGTGCCGAGCGGGCCGTGACGGAACCGCTCCGTCATCAGCACAGCGCGGCCGCGGCTGATGAAGGAGTGGTTCCGTCACCAGTAGGGGAGGGGTTAATTGCTCTTACCACATTCTTCCATTTGATATGTATAATCAGGTCTGTAGGACTGGCTCAATTTGGTCTTTAGGGCTATGTGTGTCACATTATGCTTTGCAGCTATATCAGCTCAATTACGAATCTACACTCTTTAAGGCTAGAAAACAGTGGCAGGCCTGACCACGCTTTATGATATGGAGAATTGCTGTTATCAAAATGATGATTTTACCTCTTTTCATCTTTTCAAATGTATTAGAGTTTCTGCTAAAACATTTTTACGAGTTAGACAATATGTTGTCATTTTGTCTGGTCTGGCAAGAAACTTCGCACAAAACTTGAGACTATACAGCAATCAATTCAAGAAGGTGGCCTTTTACTACTTTAAAGAGTATTAACAGGCAAGGATTGGTGTACAAGATCAGTCATTAGACGTGACCTTGAAGGCAACTTGTATTTGAAGCAAATGCTTCGAGAATCTGGCCATTTATAAAAATTCCTAAACTCCCTAAACGTAGCAGATATTAAATGCCTCAGATTATTTCTGATAGATTCTTCAATTTGAAGGAGGACTATCAGTTTATCACCTTCCATCCTGAAATTGTAATTGCACATAGTAGCGGCAAAGGCCTCCATATAAGCCAAAAAAGTATAACAATTTGGAAAAGGTGGGGATACATTGCTTTAAGGATTTTCTTATAGAAGGTACAATGAAATCTTGAAATCAAATAAAATTGACTGATCTGGGACTTCCCTCCACATTACTTGATTCGTTTTTTCAATTCTGTAATTTCTTAAGCAACTTTCAGTTCCCTCAAGATGCTCTGGCAAATCTGATTGGCCTTAACTGTTATGTGAAAGAGACCAGAGGGGTAGGAAACTGGTACCAGATTTTGATGGATCAATTGCATGTAACAGCCGTACCACAAGCACTACAAAAGATTCAAAGTTCTATAGGCTGCGGGGTAGATATGCAAACATGGAGAGCATATAATATCTGGGTGCATAAGCCATAAGGGGGGACAAATACAAGTGCATGACTTTTTTTGTTGAAAATGGTAACTTTACTATACCCCATCTCGGCTACATAAATTGTACCCTTTTATTTCAGGAACATGCTTTAGAAGTAATTGCTACAGTGGGGACTGGTTCCATATTTGCTTTTCATGTCCAACTTTAATTGAATTTTCGAAACTAATTTTTCACTGGCTTAGCAACAAGCTCCAAATAAACTTAGCCCCTGAACCAAATGTTATCCTGTTAGGAATCGTAGATACACTCACCTTATACATTCAATAGCATAAGTATATTTTTATTGCAGCACTTGTCACAAAGTCTCTGATCCTGCGAAAAAGGAAAGTGGCTGAGCCCCCAACCATTCCCAATGGTTACTCAAGATGTCTAGAATTGAGACAAAGGGAAAATTATATGGGCAAAAAGGGGGACCTTTAGGCAAATTTTTTTAAGTCTGGGGTGGGATGTAGGTCTATGCTTATTTATATCTGTGAAAAGGGTGCATTGTATAATTAACTGCTAGTAAGGCTATGCTTATATAGGCTTTTATTTGTGTAAATTTGACGGCTATTTATTATCTATCTTGCTTATCAACGATACTAGTATTTTGATGAATTGTTTATTTTTGTTTGCTTTTACTAACTGCAAAAATAAAAATAAAATTCAAAAAAGACGTATTATACGTTTGTTCAACCTTCAATTTATCTTTGCACTGTAGGTTCCCATAGAAAATATATTAAACGCTGCAACCACTGGTTCCTTTACTTGCCCAGTGTGTTATTCCCTCACCAAACAAGAGGAGCACAGATAATGAGTCTGTTTGGAGCAAAATCAGCCATTTGACAATCAGCCTTAGCGACAACAAACTGTAATTTGCACAGATTTCAGCATGTATCTTTTCTGATTTTTGTGCATCTCAAAAAATAAACATGACACAACTTCATCCGAGCACAAGGGCCAGATTTCTTCTACAGCAGAAACCCTCATGTATGTTTCTATCCCACTTTTCGAAGAGCATCCAGTATCTGGATATAGTTGCCTTACAACATGGTTATTGTACCTCAAGATTTATTCTGCCCATGTACTACTAGTTTTGAAGCAAAATATTTCACCGAGGTGGCTCTCTGCAGAGGCCTTGGTGGCAGATGGTTGTGCTTGTACCCCTCGTCAGGACCTTGGCTTGACGGGCCGGCTTCACCACCCTGTTCCACTGAGATTCAGTGGTTATGGGGTAGGCAGAGAAGGCGGTGTGGCTGCGGTGTCCAGTCCAGGTGTAGGCGACGCCAATGCAGCATGCGGCCGGGGGCTGAGTGGAGATTAGAGGGTACCGGACACCAAGGATTTTGATGCTCCACCCCTACCTTTTCCTATTTCTTCTAGCTGGAGCAAACCGAGCTGCATCTACTGCAGAGCACGATGACCGAGGGAGAGGGGGTGGAGGTGGTGGAGTAGGGTGCCCTCTGCACAGTGGAGCACACTACGAGTGGTAGCTAATGACTGAGTAGGACCAGATTGGAAGCAACGGATCCCCGCGCTTCACCGTCGGGCGCCTGGGTCTGCCTGCAGAGCGCCCTTGTCCCTTGGGACATTGACCTCATTCCTCCAATGTCTGTGAGTACAGGCGGGAGAGGTGCTCAAGTGCAAAATGGGCCTCACTAGGGGAACCAGGGAGATTGTGCAGGGATTGTAGCACAACCGCGTTGAGGTAGCACAGAAGGCGGTTTCTCCAGCTCCTGCAGTTAAACTAGACTTGATATTAAATGCAGTAACTGCAACATGTGAGGTGCTGGAAAGCAAGATTGATAAGGTCTCTGTAAACTTGGGAATTCTGTGTGATGACCACTGCAATCTTGCTGGTAAGTTAATGTGAAACTCTCAGGCCCCGCGAGATATGGAGCCCATCGTCCTGGGTCTGCAAGATATGGTGGTGGCTCTCACCTGGCATATAGATTTGCCGGACAAATAAGCTGATGATGAAAAGGGACATAGCCGGTGAAACAACAGCAGAATTGTAGGGCTGCAGAAGAATTTGTTGGGGTCCAACATAGAGGCCTTCCTCGACACCAGGCTGTTCACCATGGTGGCCCATAGGGGCCTCTCACCATTTTTTGCCCTTAAGCAGGCGCAGAAGATACCCATGATGTCTCCATGGCCTGGGGCGCCCCTACCACCTCATAGTAGCCTGTTTGCTGCAATACCAGGACAGGAACTTCATTCAGTAGAAAGACCAGGAAGCCAGGTTTTACAAGACAGAAAATACTAAGGTTGCCATCTTCCCGGACAACATGATGAGGGTACAGCAGCAAAGTGCATCCTTCCTAGAAGTCAAGAGAGTACTGAGAGAGGTGGGTGTCTGCTACATGCTCTTGTTCCCCACCCAACATGAAATCACAGCAGGCCACCGCATTCTGTTTTCTAATGACCCACCATCGGTCAGGGACTGGTTGGAGACTAAGAAGAGAGGAGGGGCCTGAAACCGAAACATAGCTGCAAGGGACACTGACAGGGAGTTTCTAGTACGTGTCCCACAGAACACTAAGCTGCACAGGACAGAGCTGCAGCACTGGGGCCAGCGTTTTCTCTGAGAGCGTCCCCCCAGTGCAACCATATGAGGATCAACGCTCTACTACATCTGCGGTGGACACGGACTCTGAGTCTCTTCCTGAGGTACTCACCTCTCTGATCACACCCAGTCTCATGGATGTCTTTTGACAATGCTCTGGTTTTGAGGGTTGAGGTGGTCCCGGTGCATGTTAGTTCTTCTCTGGTGCACCTTTTCCCCACTCTGGCCTGTTAGGGAAAATATCCCACTGAGGTGTGGAAGAGTCCGCCCTGATGCATTGAAATACTCCCTCATCCTCGTCAAATGGAGTTGGTGCATAGTAGCCCCAGGATGTCTCTGCATATGCTCAAGAGACCCTCAGTGGTTGGAATCTAGGGGTTCTAAATTACGAATTGTATTATTATGCTGCTCAACTGCAGTGGCTTGTCCAGTGGGCAGCTGGACTCTGTTTGTCGGAGTTGGAGGAACTTGGTGACCCTTTACTGGCCTGCAAGCCGCACCTCCTCCGAATCGCCCTTAGATGCTGGATGTAAATACACCGTCGTGTTGGGCCTCTGGCCTTGTACGCGCCAATGTTGCCACTGGCACGGCTACCGACCACCAGGGGCAGCTATTTCACTGCGAGGCAGATGTTGCGTTAGGTGGAGACAGGATTGGAGACTGTGAGAGACTGTTATCCAGATGGCTCCTTCAGTTCATTGGAGGTACTGGTGACAGAGTACGACTTACCAGGCACTCAATTCCTGACATGGCGTGCTCACCTAAACCCTCAGCCATATGGATAGGGCCCTGTGGCTTTAGCCCTTAGTGTGTGAGCTCCTGTACGTCCTCTTGAACGTGAGTGGGGGTAGACACTTAGTCTCTTGGTGTACCAGTCCACTCTGGGCCTGAGGGTGGATGACCTGCCAGTTCTGAAGACCAAATGGGGGACTCAAATTGGCTGACCTTTTTTAGGTAAGGGATGGCCCGCATCCTGGAGCACACTTATACTCCTAAGCTAGCAATACTAGATTCAAGTACATACAATTCAACTGTTATGCACCTATCTCGCCACACCCAGGCTCAAATTCATATTTCAAACCACAGAATTGAGGTACCCTAAATGAACTCTGGTTGATACTGACTTTTTACTAGGGTGGGCGCAACTCGCGGAGCATCACTATGTAGAAACCCACAGAATTTTCTAAAAACTCTGCGAGATTCTGCGGAGTTTTGCTAGCCGCAGAGCTAGGTATATTGCACTGCTGGTGGCGAGTTTTAGCACAGGGAGCTTGTCCCGTGCTGTAAAATCAGAACAAATAGCACCAGGAGGCGCTGCTTCTTTCTGACGGTCGAGTAGATTGTTTACTCGAGCTACAGCTTTCTCAACGTAAGGTGCACCCTTTTCAACGCAAGCAGTAGGGACCTGTTGCGACCCCCTCCCCCCCCCGCTTGCAGGGAGATGGTCTAGTGCTCGATTTTCTCAATCACACTCGCCAACTTAACAGTGACGTGCCATGTGCAAAAAAAACTCTATCACACAGCGGTTGGCAGAGTTTTTCGGAAAGTCTGCGCTTCAAATGGAGTGTGAAATGGTCAACACTCCAAAAACTCCGCCGAAGGAGTAGAGTTTATCGCCCGCCCCTGCTTATTACACATGGTTAGGTGCTGTCCGCTTATAACGCACTTCAGGTTGCAAGTCATGGCAGACTTTGAGTGCCCAATAAACCGCAGGCAGCTACATACGGATAATGTTTGCCTCTTGAAGCTATGTAAAGGGCGTATTGCAAGTATGGGGGTGAGCGTATCTTGGATCTGGCTCTTGGGGTAGAAAGTGGGTGACCGCAACTTGGATCTGGCCCAAGGGTTGGCATGCAGGGACACTGCCTGTCAAGGTTAGTCCCTCCATTTCCCTTCTCATTGCAAACGGTGGGCTGATGTGCAATCATGGGTGGTGGCTGAGGGGCTAGCGCTGCACACTGAGGATTATAGAGAGATAAGCACGCAGCCATTGGTGGATCTGTGGGGGGAAGTGGTGCCAGCTTCTTAGAGTCAGACGACTAGCCTGAGCTCCCCTGGGTTGGGTGATTTCGTATGGTTTGCTCTGCAAGTGGTAGTAATGCTGCAGATGCAGGGATGTGTGGTGGGGTGTGAAAATAGGTGAGCCTGGGCCCCCTTGCCACTAGAGGAGCCATGGGGTGGTGTGATGACTGGTAGGTCTCTGCTGACTGGATACTGATTTTGCCCAAACACCTCGGTGTGAACCTTTATTTGCATCACAGGTATGGAGACGATCAATGATGGTGGAAGTTATGAATACTGGAAAAGGGTTTTTTTTTTTTGTTATACACTGTTGTAACAATTCTGTTGATGATCTTTATTGGGACATGCCAATCCTAACCTGGCCATCTGACAGATGAGCTGCTTTGGGCCTGAGTGCCCGTCTAAGCCTCATATGCTTATAACTCTGTGATCCTATGCTGGATCGATGTGTAGGCAAACTGATGGATCCAATTTAAATGAATAAAAGTCATTATTTTTTTTAAAAAAACATAGATATGGATTACCCTGTGGCAGTTGTCACTGAGTAGCTCTAGGTAGGACCACCTTTCCATAGGAAAAGCATTTATTGGTTTGTAAATACCTTTTGCACTGTTTGCTGAATCTTTAAGAAACTTTTTAAAGAATCGTTCATCGAACTCAGCTCCTTCCTGGAAAGTTTCAAAGTGATCCATCCAGAAGGAGCATTCATATTTCCATACAAAAATTAAGCACAGCTACTGTCAAAATTGCTGGAGGGATTTACACCACAGTCTGAGGTAAGCAAGATCTTGATCCCTTGGTCCAGAAAGCACTTTTTTGCGATTTGGTGCAGACCTGTTCAGTAGTTTTTGAGGAACTAAGGCTTTATAAGTGTGATGCCACCGTGGATCCCAGAAGTGAACAGATCTCAAGATGAGATCTGATTGGCTGCCCCCACATCAACAAAGAATTGTTGGCAGCCATTTAGGGACTCAGGCCCCTGTTCTACAACAAAGTAATTAAAAACACATAGCAGCGCAGGGATACCCTACTACCTCAAGCCTCGTGGGGAGTTCCAGAGAGATACCCCTGGGCCAAAATCGTGTTCTTTTTTTTTTTAAACTCAGAGCCACAGATACATGGAGGATCAGCGGATCCTGGTGCCAAATAAACAAAAAAATGCAGTGATCACCCAACTTTTTTTTAAACCCCGCAGGATGGGCCAGGGCCGACAGCATACTGTTTTTTATGGGACGTCCCTCTCCGAGCCTATATTAGGGTCCGGGGATACAATCCTCGGGGCTGGTTTTTTGAAAATGAAGGGGCCCAGCCCTCGTTCCCAATCCCACAGTATTGTATTTTAATAATGGGGTGGGGCATACAGCCTCCCATCCGGAGTCATAGCATTTACCAGGGCACTCCCTGGAGGCATGTCAGGGACAATGTCCCGTGGACCCTATCCTCGGGATATCGTCTTTTCCCTGCCCCAGAGCACAGGGAGGGTAGTCTTCTTCCAGAAAGCTCTCATAGCTGAGTGGGAGCAAAAACGTTTCTCCCTGCCTGTGTTCTCAGGCAAGGAAACATAGAACTACTCCTATCTGGTGGGTGAAAAAGAAGAGCTGCTCTGACCGGGTGGGAGCAGTGCCGACGCCCTCTAGTATCTGAAATGGGTGCTGGCAGGCCAGTTGGCGGGCTGCATGGACTACATGGGCTCCCCACCAAAACCCCTAGCATTGAATATGTAGTTGGGAGCTAATGACCTTACATTTTACATCACTCATGGCATGTTCTATCAAATCATTGAAAACATCATTACAACATCTGAAACACATCATTAAAGACAACACTATTCTTATTTGAGACAAGAGTTATATGTACTTTAGGGCACAAGTTATAGTTACTTGAGAAAATTAAAACTGGTGAATTTTAGTGTTTTTTTATTTTGACATATCCCCTAAATATAAATACCTTCAACCTTTCATTTTTCAGTTAATATGAATATATAGACAAGTAGATATGTAGATATAGATATATGCAAGCATACATGTTCGTTTGCTGAAAATGTTTAAATCTGACTTTGTATCTATGTGCGCATCTTTAGATTTGCTTATCTACAAACATGCATTCAAAGTCATATTTAAACCTTTTAAGCAAACAACGCTGCTCTGTACTGAAAGATAACAGGAAAAATTATTCTGTGTGGCAAGGTGTTGTGTCTGTTTCTCATTCTGGCACATCCAGCAGCTGTGCCGGGACAGCAGAAGGGGCCCCAGTACAAATAGCACTGGGACACAGGCACCATTCCCCCCCCCCCCCTCTAGAGACGCCAGTGGTTGTTACTCTTGAAGTGTGTATCTAATCAGGTCTTGCTAGATTCAGTAGGCAATTTCAACAGAGGGACATTGAGGCTATGAGCTATAGTGAACTTAGTGCCCGCCACACTTATATCTGAGCAAGTGGGTCACCTGATGTAGCCTGAAGAAGGTTCCTATGCCTGCTGCACAATATAGTTACAAGCCTTTCATCAAACATAGAAACGCGTAGGGCAAGGCGCTGATCCTAAAGATCACTAAGGTAATAAAGGCAACTTTTAAGAGATTGACACCCAGCTTTAGTTGTGGATACAGTACTTTCTGAATATAAAAATATTTTCCGGTGCCCTGTGATTCCTTCCTGTATGGTGGCTGTAGGAAAGTGGGTTATTAGTCACGTGCTAGACCAGGGTTGGGTTATTAGTTCCGAAGGATGTCGGTCCTACAAAGTCATACCTGTGCCACCTTTCATCTACTGGGAACCAAGCATCTTGTTCTTGCTCTTTCAGGGTAGTGAGGCAGAGTGGTCCATTAGTATTACTGCCAAGGGCTAGTACTGAAGTACACAGGCATGCACCTAACCCATATGTACTGAGCATCCTGGTGTAGTGCGTGACTCTTTAGGGGCAGTGAGGCTAAGTGGTCGATTACTATTAGTCCTGTGGGCTAGTACTCAAGCCCACAGCCGTGCTGGATCCCTATAGAGACAAAAAGCACTTCATTAGGCTCACACTGCTAAAACACTATACACTAATTTACAAATGTCTATATTATGGCAGGTGTTAATATCTATGTTGACGCCCTTTAGAGTTCATACAAGCATTTTACTAGTGTACTGTTTGTAGAGACCAGAGACATTTCACTGTGGTTTTATCCTTTTGGTTAGATTTGTAGTGGCAATAGTGGGCCTCCCATAGCTTTTTAGTGTGTGGTGCATTCTGGGGCCCGATTCGCAGAACTAACTTTAGACAAATTCCTAAACGTACTACTTTTGGTATTCACAGTAGGCATTCATTAGTAGTAGAGTTAGAATTTTGTCTTAAGTTTGACTTTAGACAGACTTAAGACAGACATAAGTTAGGGTTTTGTCCTAAATCTGTCTTAAGTCTGTCTTTAGTCTGTTTGAAGTTTGTCTTTAGTTTGTCTTAAGTCTAACTTAAGACTAAATCCAAACTTTACTACTACTAAATGCCTTCTATGAATACCAAAAGTAGTAAGCTTAGGGTTTTGTCCAGTCCTCGCGAGAGCTGCAGCTCACCTCCTCCCCTTCACGACTTCTGTCTTTCCAACAGGACGCTAGGTTGAAATACAACCCTTGTTTTACCACCGGGCTAGGGAGAAAGAGTTCAGGTCATCTTATTCCACCAGGGTATTTTCGATATAGTGGAGTCACCACAACTCCTACAGTATTTCAGTCTTTGCAGTTGAAACCCAGGATTGGAGATTGTCACTTCAGTCCCCACAATATACCCAGCGCCTCGAGTCCCCAGGAGTAAAGCAGATGCGCTTTACAAATCCTGAGTGTTCGAATATACCCAGCTAGGGTGTAAACGGTCCCTGCTAGACAGGCTTCAATCAAGGCTTCTTTTCTAGTATTTTATTTCTAGGAACCTTTTATTTCTTATACATCTGTTTAAGGCAATTACATACTTCATCGGTGAACGGACATTTCAAATAAATATAGCAGTACGGTTTTCTGTTCAAATAGGACTGTGCAGGTATGAGGAGACGCCTTGTCGTAACCTATGAATATGACTCACAGAACACCTTTTAAAAAAAACTTCCCTCCTTCCTCCCTTGTTATTTTGGGATGTTTATGTCGCCTAACAACTGTCAGCAGCAGAGCCCGAGACATGAACAGGTTTCTTCCGTGAATGCTCGCCCCGGGCACCCGAAGCGGCAGCGGCCTCGGATGTCAGCGGGGAAGAGACGGAAGTCGCGCCGGATACGGCATGTCTCTTAAACTCTGCACAAGCATACCTTAACAGCACACCACATCTAGTGCATAACATAAGGTATCCGAACAGAGCATAAAATAATTTAAAATCACGTGCCATCAGCAACATAAGAAAACATTTCATAGCACGAATAAAATAGCACATTATTGCATCATATCAACAACGTAACTTTATAGTGTGACATAATGCAGCATAAAGCCCTATCACAATTATGGTATAACAGCATAAAATCACTTGCATAACTAAATCACATATGACATCTCATCAATCACATAACATATCAAAATAACAGAGCAAACCGTGACATTAATCACATAACTTAGAACATTTTTCTTACCCCCCTTTTTAATTCCGAAAATTCTCCCCTTAGTGGTTGGAATGCTCTTCTCTCCAAGTCTATACCAGTTGTTGTGGGCCCAGAAACCGAGGTAAAGGCCCAGGCTCTGCAGCGGGGTTTAAGGTCATAATAGGGCATATTGTAGTTTAACATTATATCGCTTCCCATTAGAAACATAACATAACGCATCATTGGCTAGCACAGAATAATATAACAAGAGTCACGCAACAAAATCACATTCAGGCAGATAAAGTATCACAGCACTCAAATAACAAAAAATATTATAGCATATAATGTCAACATGTCCTTTTACTCGCAGTGTATTATCAGTTCAAAGGCAGTTAATTGCTCTACATTGTTCATAGTGGGGACCGATTTCCAGCAGCCAGTGTAGAAAACATGCCCTCGTGAGCAGAACCTGCACAAAGCTGCAATTATCTCACCGAAAACATTATTTTTCAGGCCAAAGGGGCTTGTACTGAAGGGGATCCCTCTGGAAATAATAGATGGTTATAGTAAATAATCCCTTGTGTAGTCGAGGCACAGGAGAAGCCGGAGAGGGGATTAAGTGCTTTTTTGTAGCAAGTCCTTTTTAAGGAGATACCCTCGGTAGTAGGCAAAATGCTATGTTGCTAGTAAAGGTTATATCATGTTATGTTATTTGACTCATGATATAAGCTATGTGCTGCTGACATGGGTGTAATGGTTATGCTTCACAACTTATATTACCTATCTTTTTAAGTTTCATAATTTAATGGCATATTTTGCTCATTTGCATCTTGTTAGTGCTAAGTTGCCCTACACTGCTTTGTGTTCCATTTTGTTGTATTATGGTGTGTTGTTGCGTTCTTATGTGCTATGTTGGGCTGCATTATGCTTTTTATTTAGTAGTAACTTCATTATGTTGTATATAACGTATATATATTTGGTGACGTGGTCTGTTGCAGTCTGTTTTGTCCTATGCGTTTTACCTGCAGCAGAACACTGGCATCTTAGGGCCCGATTCAGGGCCGGACTGACTACCGGGCAGTTTGGAATGCTGCCGAGCTCGGGCTGATTTCACTGCAGTGGGGACCGATTTTGTTCATAGAGACCTGCGTGTGCTTCGAAATAATAAAAGCAAAACGAATTTCGTTTTGCACACGCAGGTCCCTATCAACAAAATCAGCCCCCAGCTCAGCAGCATTCGAAACTGCCCGGCCCTGGCCCGATTCACAGAACTAACTGAAGAAAAAATCCTAAACTTACTACCATTTTGGTATTCACAGAAGGCACTTACTCATCTTGGTATTCACAGAAGGCACTTACTCATTTTGGTATTCACAGAAGGCACATACTCATTTCAGTATTCACAGAAGTTAGGAGTCCTAAAGTTTGGAGTCTTAACTTTACTACCCCTAAACTGAGAAAAATCCTAACTTTAAGACTTTCGGTATTCACAGAAGGTATTTAGTAGTCCTAAAGTTAGGACTCCTAACTTCTGTGAATACCGAAATGAGTAAGTGCCTTCTGTGAATAACAAAATGGTAGTAAGTTTAGGATTTTGTCTTAAGTTAGTTCTGTGAATCGGGCCCTTAGTACGATCGTAGAGGGCAGTTTTAAGAATGGTACCCTTGCATTAAAGGTCTGACTAAAGCCCTGCACAGTCTCCTCCCAATGCCGTCCTTGATCAAAAGTGCACTAAAATATGGTATTTGATGTGTTATAAAGCACATAGACTACAATATGTCCAGATTCTACTTCTGCTACCCAAGCACACTAACATATAACAAGCAAAACGACTTGTGTATTTAATGTGAACATATCTGAGTAATTTTAGGTTTTTATACCTACCCTGATTCAAAAACTACGAGCATGTGTGTTAGAAATGGGGTTTGAAGTTGGCAGAGGTATGTACCCTGTCCAAGTGGGGACCACCACTCTAGTCAGGGTAAGTCAGATACACAATCTAAATTAACCTGGGCTAGCCATCTAGTAGCTTGGTACAGAGCAGTCAGGCTAACTTAAGAGGTGATGTGTAAGTAGTTGTGCACACTTTTATGACAGTAACTCAATGAAAACACAACAAAAAGAAATTACACCAGTTTAGAATTATAGAAAATATTTAACTGATTAATACACGACCAAAACAAAAAAAAATGAATAAGTAGAACTTGACATATTAATTTATAATGATTAAATGTGAAAACTGTGCTTAAAAGTCACTAGAGGCCTAAAGGTTACTGTAGGTCGCGAGGGGCCATTGCAAATATACAGTTCAGGTCGACCATGATCAATGGCAGGTCAGCTACGTGACCTAGAAAGGCCAGCTGACAAATTACCTTGGATGGAGCTTTTGTGAATGTCGAAGACTCGAGGTGGGGAGATGATGATGTGCCACAACGGCGTTCATCTGTAGATGGAGGCGAACGCCAGCTCCAATCAGTGTCGTTGAGGGAAGCTTCGGTGTCAAATCCTTTTTCACTGCAGGCACATTTCAACAATGTCTAGTTGCGCTGTCGTTGTTGAGCGACTTCAATGATCGGATAGCTGTTGTCATGGAGCCTTATCAGTGCTGGTAACGCTGTCGTTACGCAGCTGTTACGTTAACGGCGAAGAGCGGTGCATCAGCGATGGGCAGCGTAAAGTCACTGCTACATTGGAATCAAGGAGTAAAACAGCTGCACACCGTAGTACTGCATGGAGCGACCACTTATCTCCGGCAACGCAGAGTACAGGATTAAACAGACCCCCATAGCCGATTTGCATAGCATCCAGATTGAGACGGACCCAGTATACCCCAGTATGCCGGATGTATGACGTGACAACGTATACAATCACAACGCATACCATTACAACAAAACCTTTACAACGCAGAATCCATTACAACACACGTCATTACAACGCAGCTGCTAATACAACGTAAGTATGGGTAAGTATTTTTTTTTTCATTAATGGGAACGTAATAGTAGTGTAAGTGTTGGATAGTGTATGGGTTAAAATTACTATTCAAACTGCAGGGGGGTGTAATAGTAGGGTAAGTGTTGGATAGTGTAGGGATTAAAAGTACTATTCTAACTCCAGGGAAGTATAATAGTAGGGTAAGTATTGGATGGTGTAGGGGTTAAAATTTAATTAAAAACGTACCCATACTTACGTTGTAATGGCATGCGTTGTAATGGCATGCGTTGTAATGGATCCTGCATTGTAAAAGTTTAGTTGTAATGGTAGTGCTTTGTTTTAGTTGTGTTGTATTGGCTGTTTCCCAGTATACCCTGGATGCAATTTTGAAGCCATTGTTCCGGTCCGGTCAATTTTAAGCAGACCCTCATATCAGATGCACAATCTGTTTGGAGTCAGACGGACCCTGGGCATCTTTATAATTTTGAAGCAACCTTTTCTATTTAGAGTACTCCTATTTTTCTATGCAAGAAATTTAGAAGCTAAGTGTTCTGGCATTGATAGACTGACAATAAGGCCACAGTCGTAGATACTATTTAATCCGGATGTCGGAGTGATTCACACCCACTATAAGGTACTGATTCAGGTTTATTCATGGCTTCCTGATGAAAGCTGAAAGCCGAAACGTGCGTAGGATATACCAAAATTGAAAGCCATGTTATCATTGAATGTTGTTTTTATATTGTAAATGTGCTATTTGAATGAATTAACTCAGAACTAGAAAAACTGTGAAAATAAGTAATAACATTTAAACACAGTATTGATAATTGTACTAGGCAACCACATCGGTAAATGTAATTGCCAGACAGAAAGGAAAAAAATATTTGATTCTTTAATTGTAATAAAAAGAAAAGTTAACTTCCCAAAAAAACATGTAGCATCAGTTGTTGTCTATTGTACTTTATATATGTCACATCGATACTGTACTTGATTAGGATGTATAGTGCTGGCTGTTTAGGTCCAGAAGTATTTTATTTATCTTCCTAAATGTATTTGTTTCACACATAAAACAGCTGCAAAACCCACTTCTGATGCCCAGGACTGGAGGGGGGCACCTCAGGCCAAGGTAGGACTCACAGATGGAAGAGTGCAGCAGCACCATGAGAGTTGTAAGGAGTCTTTTGTGGTTTTGAGACTACAGAAGAACAGGAGGCAAGTCAGCAAGTCTTTAGAGAATCTTGGGTTCAAGAATGTAGAGAGAAGGTCCAGGCCCTCTCACGGTCAGGTAGGAGCAACAGACATCAGGCCAACACACCAGTGCAAGTTACAAAGTTGCAATCCTTTCAGTAGACCAGGAATCAGCAGGGCACCACAGCAGAGCAAGTAGCAAAGTGGCAGCCCCACTCACAGCACATCAGCTATTCTTCCAAGAAGAAAGTCCTTGGTTCCAGTGGAGCTCTGATTTGGTGGTGTCAGGGATCCAGTACTTATACCCAAATGTGCCTTTGAAGTGGGGGAGACATTAAAGAGGCCTTTCAAAATCACAAGGTCCCTGCTGATGGTGCTAGGATTCGCACGTAGAGCTACTTGCTTGTACTCAACCCTCTCTAATAAATAATAACGTAATAATAAACATGTTTTGTGTACTAATAATTGCACCACATAACATTACTAGTATCCAGGGGAAGCTTGTCAATGTGCTATTACTAAATATAATCCACTTGCACTAAAATGGCTGCTGCTACGCGAGATTTTCTACTGCGCATGTGTCTGTCATACTCATGTGACATGACCTATTATCTAGTTTGGAGGGAAACTTTTGCTTCTGCGCACTAGAACTAAGATAGCTGCTTTGTGTTACCGCATGCATGAAGCTTGCACTGCTGCTTTTGCTAAGCTGTTTGTCTTGCCTAAATACTAAACACAATAGTTAAAATAAAATAATGGGAATAGAGTAGAGATGAGTGGTTTACAGTACATTCATTTAATCTGAGTTTTAAAACTGTTTCTTTTCTATTTTTCTTGTAACATAATCTTGGGCCTGGGAGGTGCTAATACTCCATCTTGAAAACCCACGCTGCGCATGTCAAACTCCAGAAGGAGCTCAAGTCATTTGTCATTGAACCAATGCCAAGCTATCATTCACTAGTAGATGCGCCTGGGAACCTGACTTGCTGACCCCAAGCAGAAGACAAACTGTTAACATTGTATTTCTATAAGAACATCCATTGTTGGGTGGAATAATGATGCATGGGAAAGTTAGATTGATGGGCGGGTATGCCGATTTAATTATTTAGGGGAAAAGTTTAATTTTAGTATGGTGTGATGACATCTCCTCATCCTTTGTCCAATTAAAATTGGGGATCCTTACACTTACAACATTGGGGGGTGGTACACTGCCTTGGAAAATAGTATAACTAGAGTAGGCTTAGCTAGTTAATTTGTATGACTTGTCCGAATAGCTGACCTGTCACTGACCCAACACACTTAATAGGTGATCGAGAACAGAAGTGTTTTGGCGGAGCACTCCGTTAGAAGATTCGATAACCCAATTGGGGTTAATGAATTGGGTTTCTGGTGAAGCACTTTGTCCGAGAATTTGCTGACCCAATCAGGGTTCAACTGCTAACTGTAGAGAGGGTCCAACGCAGGCGTTTGTCCTTTAGCTACAGGTGCCGGTTCTAGCCTGAGTTGGTCTGTCCTGATTCCAATTTGGTCCGTACTGTCCTGATTCTGGTCTGCATCTGTTCTTTCCTGCTGGCACCTGCATCTTGGGGTTCTATCCTTTGTCCCAGCCCGTGGCCAGAGTTGGTCTTCACACCATTCTAGGTAAATATAATGTGGATTTGTCATTGTACTGTTTTCCCTTTTCTACCCTTCCTATGTTTCAATGCTTAAGGAAAGTTTCTCATTTCATCTAACCTTAATCATATTCTTGTTGATTGATCAAGTTTCAATTAATGTAGTATGGACATTGATTTTTAAAGATTTACATTGATAAAGATTTTAAACTTTCCCAAGTCTGTGGGTATTATATGAGTGCAAATGTTATATTTTTTACCAATTATGCTAACACCCTGATCCATTAAGTTTACAGGTACCGGTGACTAAGATTGGTAAGTCAAATGGTATAGGTCCTGAATGGTTAAATAAAGTTTGATATGAGTGTAGGTTTTACCTGTTCAATTGTATATATAGTTTTTATGGGCCCAGGTGAGTATGGTAAATAACGGGCAGGTGAAGTTTCTTTTGGTAGCAGAGGTAAGGTTAGGCTTTTAAGATAGGTAGGTAGTTATAGTTAGCTGGTTAATGAAAAATAAATTTGCATATTCGAAATTGTTTTATTGAATGTATTGATTTTATGTATTAACCAAAATGGTTTGTACCTGTTATATGTTTTGTCTGGAATCCCCGGGGGCAGAACAGCAGGTGGTAAATGGAAGCCACTCTGTAGTTGAGGTCACTTGCTTAAGGAAGTGAGTGCATGGTTAGGTACAACCGGAAACACAGTTTAGGGACTTTCTGAATAAATGTGTGTATAATTGATAGCAAAGAGTTCGCTAGCAAAATTCTAGTGCGATATCACCTAGAAAGGGTTACACTGGAGAAGTAGCAGGTTCGTCTGAGCTAGATTGACAGCAAAGGGGTTCGCTGGTGAAACTTTGGCCTTATATCACCTAGAAAGGGTAAGCCCGAGATAGTAGCAGGTTCTCTAATGTTTGTGTGAAGGGTAGGCGTAAGAGATATACTCGTAGTATTTGAAGAGTAAGCGGAAGGGATTTACTCGTAGTCAGTGCATAACATCTTTTCTTTGAATTTAGTCACTTAAGCACAGTGGCAAATGTTTCTATGTTGTTAATTAATGAAATAAGCACTTTTAAGGGTGAAAAGAAATAAGTTTCGTATTACCTAGCAAAGGAGGGAGTAAGTTGCGGAGCTGCGCTGATGTCACCTAGAGCCGTGCTGGTATTGGTTGAGACGGTACAAAAGGGGGTGGTGATGGACGGAGCATCTGAATCAATCAAACACTCACACCCAGTCAAAAGAATGGTTTAATCCATCACCGTTCTTTAGCCCACTCTGCCACCCCAGTTCAGACATGGCTATATGCAAATCAGTCTGACCCTGTGCCTCATTGGAACAGTCCAGCCCGAAATGCCAATCCATGTCTTCCCTGGACCAGAAACAAGCTTCCGAGGACCGGTTTCTGGCATTCCAGCCGTCTTCAGCCCGGCTTGCTTGAATCCAGTGGCAAAGTGAGCAAAGGACTCACGGCTGAGCATACCCTGCCACACTTATGGTGGCCAAAAGCGGTACAAAAGGGGGTGGTGATGGACGGAGCATCTGAATCAATCAAACACTCACACCCAGTCAAAAGATCTGGGTTTAATCCATCACCGTTCTTTAGCCCACTCTGCTACCCCAGTTCAGACATGGCTATATGCAAATCAGTCTGACCCTGTGCCTCATGGGAACAGTCCAGCCCGAACTGCCAAGCCATGTCTTCCCTTGACCGGAAACAAGCTTCCGGGGACCGGTTTCTGGCATTCCAGCCGTCTTCAGCCCGGCTTGCTTGAATCCAGTGGCAAAGTGAGCAAGGGACTCACGTCTGAGCATACCCTGCCACACTTATGGCGGCCAAAAGCAGTACAAAAGGGGGTGGTGATGGACGGAGCATCTGAATCAATCAAACACTCACACCCAGTCAAAAGATCTGGGTTTAATCCATCACCGTTCTTTAGCCCACTCTGCCACTCCAGTTCAGACATGCTATATGCAAATCAGTCTAAAATTATAACAAAGATGAAGCCAAGAAAAAATTTCCATGTCACGGGTGCGGAAAGTTGGGGCATTAGAAAAACGAGTGTAAAGCCATATTGAATAATAATGATATGCAAACAAACCCTGTGAATCCACAGACGCAGAATGAAGTGTTAAAGAAATAATCGCCACAGGTAATACAGTACCAATTACCCCTAGCACCTGTGCCAAATTCTTGGAGCAAAGCAAAGTATAGTGTGAATACCACAAATTAGGAGGGAAGCGATAAGAGAGATTCAGTGACTCCACAATTTCTTTTGAGTGACATTTTTTGAAGAGGACACCTACTGACAGTGCCTGAGAGGGGAGGACGAGGAGTGCGTACTTGGCGTATCCTTGGCGGTAGATCAGTCAGGTCCATATATTGGGGGAAAAGTTGAGGGAAATGATGTTACCTTTTTGTTGGACACTGGCGCTACCCGTTCTACTATGAGAACAGCAGACGTTCCAAACCTATCCCTCTCGGGAGAAGCGATCCAAGTAGTGAGCGTTTCTAATAAGCAAATTAGTACCCCAGTTACAGAACCATTGCAAGTCAGAATAGGGAATTTTAAAGAAATGCATGAATTTGTAGTATGTGATTCCAGTCCAGTAAATCTTTTAGGCAGAGACTTGTTGTGCAAAATGAATTATTATTATTTAACGATTTGTAGAGCGCCTGGTGACCCGGAGGCATCCCCACGCTATAAGGAATTGTAGTGACCAAAGGAGGAAGGAGGAATTATTTGGGGAACAGGAGAGAATTGCACCATCTTCTGCACTCCAAGTGGTGTTGAAATACAAACCACAGATGAAGATGGGGTATATAAATTAATGTTAGCAAAACAGGGAACTGAAAATAAAACATTTACCATAGAAGATATACCAAAAGAGTTACAAGACACCGTGAATCCTAATATGTGGGATTTTAAAGGAAAAGATATAGGAATAATGGCAAATGTCGATCCAATAAAAGTGACCGTAAAAGACGGTGCAGTTTACCCAAATACTCGACAGTATAAAATGAGCCCAAAAATAACAGCAGGAGTTTTGCAGCAGAAATAAAATGGTTGGTTAAAACAGGCAGTTTGCAAGAAATAATGAGCAGTCCATGTAATTCCTCCTTAATTGGCATAAAGAAACCGAGTGGGAAATATAGGGTCGTACAAGACCTTTGGAAAATTAATCAAATTGTTGTCCCATGTTGGCCTGTTGTGCCAAACCCAGCTGTGATTTTATATCAGATACCATGGGAAGCAGGCTGGTTCACTATGATAGACTTGTGTCACACATTTTTCTCTATACCCTTGCACCCAGACAGAAGATATCTTATTTTTTTTCTATTCGACAGTCTTGAGGAACACGGTTCCAGACGTAGGTCTGGAACCGTGTTCCTCAGTGGTATACAGAATGTACATCGATTTTTAATCAGATTTCGAACAAGTGCTTTGAATATTTGGTGCTGCCTGGAAAATCTGTTTTAGTGCAGTACAATGACAATCTTTTAGTGGCATTTGAGACCAAAGATGACTGTGTGGTGGATACTTTAGCTTTAAGAAATCATTTGAGTGAAGGAGGACATACGGTGTCACCTGAAAAGCTACAGTTTTGCACCACATCAGTGAAATATCTGGGGCACCAGATAGAAATAGGTGTCAGAAGGGTTACTTCAGAGAGAATCAGAATAATCAAAAACATGAATTTATCTCAACCTCAGAAAGAAATCAGGATGTATTTTGGAGTAGTAGGTTACTGCAGGCAATGGATTGTGGGATATGCAGTCCTAGCAAAACCACTGATACAATTGACAAAGAAGAGAGCAAAAGACCCAGTAGAATAGGATGATGAAAGCATGTCATCTTTCTTAAAATTACAAGATTGTTTGTTCACTGCTCCAGCACTGGTAATGCCTAATTATTCGAAAGACTTTGCACTGTTTTGTGACACACAAGACAATTGTGCACTCTCAGCTCTGACCCAGACCCATGGTCTAATGAGACGTCCTGTGGCATACTTTCCCTCCACACTAGATCCAGTAGCAACTGCATTGCCAGGATGCCTGAAAGCAGTAGCTGAAACTTGCATGAGTCTTGAACAAAGGGAGTCCATTATTATGGGACATCCAGTAACCAGTCACATTTTGCAGAAATCAAAGATGAAGTCGAACACAATTGTATCGATCTGACAGAATATTGTACCAAACCTTTATCAGACATAAGAGAAGAACCGTTAATAGACTCAAAACATGAGTTGTTTGTAGATGGCTCATGCATGCAACATGAGGAAGGAGGCTTGAGTGCCGCTAATGCAGTATACACATTATGGGGCCCAGTTGTAGCATCCTATTTACCTGTAGTTAAGTCTGCACAAGTAGATGAATTAATTGCATTGGCAAAGGCTTGCAAAATTGGGAAAGATTTAAAAGTAACAATTTACACAGACAGCCAATACGGCTATGGGGATGTGCATGATTTTGGCCAACTCTGGATGCAAAGAGAGTTTCTGACTTCATCAGCTACTCCTATTAAAAATAGGAATTTTGTGAAAGATTTGCTAAAAGCAATCCAATTACCAGAAACAGTGGCTGTTGTCAAGTGTGCTGCTCAACAATCTGTAAAGGACAAAGTGACAGCAGGTAACCGATGTGCTGACCAATTAGCCCAACACAGTGCCAAACATAAAATGGTAATAAATAAGAAAATCGATACATGTGGAAACAGCTGCCAACTTACGTTTTTGCAAAGTGTGACAACTTGGGAAGAAGTGAGAGATTTCCAGAATGAGGCAGAAACAGAAGAAAGGGAGGAATGGAGAAGAATAGGTTGTCAGAGAAGGGCTGAAGATGGTGTTATGGTTTACCTTGATGGCAGACCTGTGTTACCAGACTGTATGCTTGCTCCTATGGCTAGGATGTATCATGGAGATTCCCACCTAGGATGAGATGCTATGATCAGATTGTTTAGACAATCTTGGTTTAATGCAAAATTCAGGAACATAGCAGAAGGTCTTTGCCAAAGATGTTTGATATGTCAGCAAATGAATCCTTTAAGAAAACTGTAGTTTGCCCTGGGAAAATTAGGAAAGAAGAAGGCCCATTCAAAAGACTATAAATTGATTTTATCCAGTTACCACCTTGTCGAGGAATGAAATATGTTCTTGTCATTGTCTGCCTATTTTCAAAATGGGTGAAAGCATACCCTACAAAAAGAAACAATAGCATCACGGTAGCCAGACTCTTGCTTAGAGAGCTGATACCATGTTTCAGTTTTCCAGTAACGATTGAATCGGACAGAGGAAAACATTTTCATAACGAAATAATTTGTCTTTGTGAAGCATTCAAAATTGAGCAAAAGCTGCACTGTGTATACCGCCCAGAGGCTTCTGGAGTGGTTGAACAACTGAATGGCACAATCAAATCAAGATTGGGAAAGATATATGCATCTACAAAATTATAATGGCCTGATGCTTTACCTCTTGTTCTGATGGGACTCAGAAGTATTACAGATAGAAAAACAGGCTTGAGTCCTCATGAAATTCTTATGGGAAGAGCAATGAGGCAGGCTTGGGTGCCAGGACATAAGTTGATAAATATATCTGATGACTTAGTGCTAGAGTACTGCAAAGAACTGGCTGAACATGTGCGTTCTATCTCTCACAAGGTTGTAGAAGACGCTGTCTCCAGACAATTAACTCCAGCACATGATCTAATTCCAGGTAACTGGGTAGTGATAAAGCAACATACTCGAGAATCTTGCCTTGCACCAAGGTGGGGATGGCCACGTCAAGTGACCACCACAGCTGTCAAAAGTGAGGGAATTCCAAACTGGATTCATGCCAGTCACACGAAAAGGGTGACTGAACCTGATGAAACTGAAGCCGAAGGTTGTACAGCTGAAGGGTCTCAAGAAATCAATCCTGAAGTAACTGATGAAAGACCAAGCACCAGTCAGGGTGATTGGATTCCAGTAGTTGACATACCTACAAGGATCATAAGAACAAGAAGTCAAACTCATCTAGACAGACAGAGTGATAGTGAGGCTGAGATAGGTCTAGAAGAACGTACTCAGATTCCAGAAATCCAAGCCAATGGTAATCGTGAGGAGGACCAGATAAGGGAAAATCAATATACTCAGACATTCCAGATACCTGTCACAGCTCCAGAGTCTGACAAGGGACAGATAGGTACAATTGTGAAGGCTCAGGAAGAAGAAGTACAAGAGATCGAGTTACCTGAGCAGGACCAGATAGGTATAGAAAAACGTGTTCAGGCAGAAGAAGGCGAACAAAGTCAAAGTCAAATTCAGCACACTCCTGAACAAGGCCAGATTGGTGTTCAGGCAGAAGGAAAGGAAACAAGTCCTGGACAAAATCAGATAGAGAGGGATACAGAAGATGAAGATGTACAAATGGTGCCACAACTGAACGAGAATAAAAGAACAATTGAAGAAAATCAAAGCACTGTGCCAGCTAAAAGACTCAGAAAAGGAGATAGGTGGCCTGGTTTTATCAAAAGATTGAAATTTCGCCTTAAAACAGTAAATGAAGTACCAGAGCAAGTAGATAAAATATCAAGTCAAACTGGGCCTTCCACAGAGCAACCAAGGAGGAGATCCCCACGACTAAAAAGACTGGCTGATAAATTCAGAGGCCCTGAATGGACTTACGTCATCCTTGAAGATTTCGAAAACTTAGAAATAAGTGACAAAAATGGTGACGAATTAATTGCTGATCAGACTGACGAAGAAGTAATACCAGCTTGAAAAGAAATTACACAGGTTAAAAGACTGTGTAAAGGTTACAAAAAGAGGTTAAGTCTTCTAATCAGCCATGGCTGATCATACTGTTAATGGAACACCGAAAATAAACTGTTTGAAAACATGCTGTAGAATATGCACATGTAGTATAGTGATAGTTCTCGTAGTATGGTTAGGACTGATAATAGCCATTCCTTACATAATGAGTAGAGACATGAAGAATAACAACAGTCAGCCTGTAACTATAGATACACCTGGAAAAATAGGTCCACAAGAAAAAGCACTTAGCATTAAGCAACAGAAGGTAGATTTAGAAGCATCAGATGAGGCAGGATTACATTATACTAGAATTAGGAATAGAATCCATTTAAATGTATTTGCTAATCTATTAAGTACACTATGTAGAAGCTATGGAAATAGAAGATTGCTATGTCTGTATGAAGTTACCTACTTCGGTAGCTGAGGGTGTAACTTACCACCATTTACCCCTAACATATGGTATTTCATGTAGTATTTTAGCTAGTTTATTTTACAAGAAAGGACCTTTGCAGTATTACTATTCTAACTCTGATGTGCTATTTTCTGAACTTCCTATACGTAGTAACCAGAATCCTGTTCATACTAAGAGTGATGTAACACGTTATATGGGTGAATATTTTCTAACTATAGGTACAATAGATATAGCTGAAGCACACAAGAATAATTTAACATGCTTATTACATGAAAAAGAGAAAATATTTTTAAATATGGTTGAGAAAAGGAGAGAGAATTTCCAAAGGAAAGCAAATGAAAAGAATCACAAAATTCCTAAAAAGACTGAAAATATAGGGTTCACCCAAAATGGCAAGACTCATGCTGCTATGTTGCTGGATTTTGAGAAGAAAGGGAAACTCTGTCTCCATAGAGAAAGAACAAGTTATTATAAGAATATATTCATTGGTTCCAGTGAGTGTGAACACAATTACAAGGTAATTGGGGGTTGGGGCTTCAAAGATGGAACTGACCCTGTGTTTCCTGGAATTTATTTTATATGTGGAAACAGGGCCTATTACACGCTACCATATCATTGGTATGGGAGCTGTTATATTTGAATAGTATTTCCGAAAATATATCATGTAAACAAAATCACTGGAAGTAATGAAGAAACTAATGGATTAATACTTAGTAAAAGAGCTAGTTTTGGAGAAATAGCAGGTGAATATTTAGTGCATTGATACCTACAGCGGGAGTGGTTCTGAATACGCAAAGAATTTGCAAATTGTCAAAAGTAGTGGACTATTATCGACTGACACTGCTGGAGGATTTCTAATGGTCAATACCGAATTGGTTGCGATCAGATCATTGAATTCGCAAAATAGACTTGCTCTTGATACATTATTAGCGAAAGAGGGCGGAGTCTGTAGAATGTTGAACGTGCAACATTGTTGCACTTATATACCTGACAAAAGTGTTGAAAATAAAGGGTATGTAAGAAAGATTATACATTTGGAACAAGAGCTCAAACCACTGGAGGTTGATAGTGCATGAAAGAGATTTACTGCTGGTCTCTCCTCTATAGGTAGTTGGATTTCTAATGTAGGAAAAAGTTTTGTAGGTAGAATACTGATGACAAGGGTGGGAATAGGTCTACTAATTTTAGGGATCATAATTTGTTGTAGATGTCGTAAACACAAGAAGACATATACAATAAATAAGAAAGGGAAAAAGAGAAATATAGATGAAATTGAATCAGAAAAGTTGAATGGAAATATATACAAGAAGATGAAAAACTTTCACACAAACAATGAAAGGTAACCAAATAGAAAGTTTGAAGAGATTGAATTGGGAGAGATGTGAAAAGTTGGCATCTGTTTCATTAATTGTTGATGATATAAAATAACATCAAAGAGGGGATTGATGGAGCAAGGATTCACACGTAGAGCGACTTCCTTGTACTCAACCCTTTCTAATAACTCATAACGTAATAATAAACATGTTTTGTGTACTAATAATTGTACCACATAACATTACTAGTATCCAGGGGAAGCTTGTCAATGTGCTTTTACTAACTAAAATACGCTTGAACTAAAATGGCTGCTTCTACGCGGGATTTTCTACTGCGCATGCGTCTGTCATACTCACGTGACATGACGTATTATCTAGCTTGGAGGGAAACTTTTGCTACTGTACAGGAGAACTAAGATGGCTGCTTTGTGTTACTGCATGCATGAAGCTTGCACTGCTGCTTTTGCTAAGCTGTTTGTCTTGCCTACACACTAAACGTAATAGTTAAAATGCACTAATGGGAATAGAGTAGAGATAAGTGGTATACAGTGCTTTCATTTATTCTGTGTTCTAAAACTGTTTCTTTTATATTTTTCATGCAACGTAATCTTGAGCCTTGGGAGATGCTATTACTCCATCTTGAAAACCCACACGGTGCATGTCAAACTCCAGAAGGAGCTCAAGTCATTTGTCATTGAACCAATGCCGAGCTATCATCACTAGAAGATGCGCCTGAGTACCTGACTTGCTGACCCCAAGCGGAAGACAAACTGTTATCATTGTATTTCTATAAGAACATCCATTGTTGGGTGGAATAAAGATGCATGGGAAAGTAAAATTGAAGGGCGGGTACGCCAATTTAAATATTCAGGGGAAAAGTTACATTTTAGTATGGTGTGATGACCTCTCCTCATCCTTTGTCCAATTAAAATTGAGGATCCTTACACTTGCAACATTGGGGGGTGGTACACTTCCCTAGAAAATAGTATAACTAGAATAGGCTTAGCCAGTTAATTTGTCTGACTTGTCCGAATAGCTGACCTGTCACTGACCCAACGCACTCAATAGGTGATCAAGAGCAGAAGTGTTGGCGGAGCACTCTGTCAGAAGATATGATAACCCAATCGGGGTTAAGGAATTGGGGTGCTGGCGAAGCACTTTCCCCGAGAATTTGCTGACCCAAGCATGGTTCAACTGCTAACTGCAGAGAGGGTCCAACGCAGGCGTTTGTCCTTTAGCTGCGGGTGCCCGTTCTAGCCTGAGGTGGTCCTGTCCTGATTTCAATTTGGTCCGTACTGTCCTGATTCTGGTCTGCATCTGTTCTTTCCTGCTGGCACCTGCATCTTGGGGTTCTATCCTTTGTCCCAGCCCGTGGCCAGGGTTGGTCTACACCCCATTCTAGGTAAATATAATGTGTTTGTCATTGTACTGTTTCCCTTTTCTACCCTTCCTATGTTTCAATGCTTAATGAAAGTTTCTCATTTCATCTTACCTTAATAATATTCTTGTTGATTGATCAAGTTTCAATTTTTGTAGTATAGACATTGATTTTTAAAGAGTTACATAGATAAAGATTTTAAACCTTCCCGAGTCTGTGGTTATTATATGAGTGCAAATGTTATATTTCTACCAATTATGCTAACACCCTGATCCATTAGGTTTACAGGTACTGGTGACTAGGATTCATAAGTCAAATGGTATAGGTCCTGAATGGTTAAACAAAATTTGATATGAGTGTAGGTTTTACCTGTTCAATTGTATATATATCGTTTTTATGGGCCCAGGTGAGTATGGTGAATAACGGGCAGGTGAACCTGCGTTCTATCCCTGCCTTTCCTACCCTGGTTACAGACAGTATACTGGGTGGCGGGGGGACGAGGGGGAGGGAGTTTAGCATCTCTTTGTGTGGGAACAGGCGACATGCACAGCCCTATTCAGGTGCAAGTGTCAGTTTCTGCCTAACATTCTTACTCAGGAAGGCCCATCAATCTAGTGATGGACCATCTGGATGTAAATGTCACACCCGAGCTCCCTTTGTGTGACGGTCTAGAGGGAATGCAGAACCCAAACGTGTGTTCAGAGACTGGCAAAGAAACAGAATAGTTAGAGTTAGAAAATGCCAACTTTCTAAGACCTGCAATTTGAAAACCAACTTTACTAAAAAATTAGTTTTTAAATTGTGAGTCCAGAGACATCAAACACCAATTTTTATCTTCTCCAGATGGGAAATTACACTTAAAAGATGTGTTCAGGCTATCCCCAGAGTAACCTATGGGAGAGATAGTCCTTGTAATAGTGAAAAATGAATTTAGCTGTTATTCCCTACCAGGACATGTAAAACTAACAAGCACAAGTCCGATCTTTTAAATTCACTGCACCCTGCCCAGTTGGCTAGCTAGGGCCTATCTTTGGGGTGACTGACTTGCAATAAAAAGGTAGGTTTGGGTCTGGCAAGAAGGTTCACTTACCAGGTCGAAATGGCAGTTTAAAACAGCACACTCAGATGCTGTAGTGGCCGTACTGAGTTATGGTTATTGGCTACAGAGAGGCTGGCACAATCAGTGCTGCAGTCCCACAAGGATCATTTAATTTACAGGCCCTTGGCACATAAAGTGCACTTAACTAAGGACTTACAAGAAAATAAAATATGGCAATTTTGGAAAAGCCAATGTTAACATGATAAGAAGACAGATCATATGCACTTTAGCACTGGTTAGAAGTAGTAAGTGCCCAGAATCTTAAAGCCACCAAAAACAAATTCAGCAAAAAGAGAAGGAGGAAGGGCCAGCCATTTACAACAATATAATTTCCCAAGAACATATAAACAATGTGAATATTCTATTTACGTTGCATTGATTGCTATTTTTGAGTGTTGCATCTTACTATATCCCACGTTCTATGCAGTCAACACTAGTGTCAGAAAGAACAGTATAAATTAAATGCCACCCTAAAAATTCATATTTTCATTTTGTTCCATTTTATTGCTTAGCAAACATATTCAAGAAGCAGCTTACTAAACTGTAGAATTTGCATGATTTATAATCAAATCTGTCTCTTACATCATATTACTAATAGTTTTGTACCTATTCACATATTTTTGAAAAAGCATTGGGAAAACCAATATCTCCGGCATTTGAAAGATAGTGTGACGGTTAATTATTTTTTACTTTCATTGACATCACTAGCCAAAAAAATAAATAAAAATGAACAAAAATCAAACACATGCTGCTGCCTAAATGCATCTACCATATGCTTCCAATAAAAAATGTTAATAAACAAAAATAACCATCACATATACCTTTAATACAACTGCATGAAGGCTTCCTACCAGGCAGATGGATTTAGAACAGCCATTGAATCCCTTTTACATGAACATAAAATATGAGTCCTATTGTTTTAAAGAACATACAAGAGTGACTTAGCATTACAGTGACGGGTCTACGTTGTTCAACACAGGACATTTTTAAAAAATTTTAGAAAGGATAAAAAATGGAAAGAAAAAAAAATACTGACAAAGAAAAGTATTATCACACTATCCCTCGCACTGAAGGGCAGTTTTGTAGGTGTTTATGCACAGCATCAAACGAAATTCTCTTACTAACAGTTCAAGAAGAGCCAATGGCTAAAGTGAGCTGAACCATTACACCATGCCATTTGCAGTGAAGGCCAGTAGGTAGGTAGACAAGTTAGAATGACAATTGAACAGACCAATGAAGACGGCAGATTAAAAACTCCTCTATGTACTTATATATGTATGTATTTTGTATTTATGAATGTTTTTGATTATATATTATACGTAGCTTGCATTGAGGGAAAGAAATGCCTTGGCCTAACCCAAAAACCAGTAAAAAAAATATTTTAAAACCTATCAGTCAAGTTATGCACTAGAAGGGAATATATGTACCACTGAGAGGCTACATACAGAATAAGGGACAGTACGGGCCAGTGCAGAATGTGTTCTGCCAATGGGGTGCGTGATATTTGCATAATTTGCTTTCACATAATTAGGCAAAACTGAAAAAATTATGCAAAATTTAATGTAGTGTATATCAGTCATGCAGCCCTATAATTTAGCATAAAAGGCATCCTTGCATCAATTTTGACTGGTTGGTGCATTTACACACAAAAAAACTTAGAAAAACTCTAGTACTGCGACCAACAACCACTCACATTCTGGTTGTTTGCGTGTTCCCGCACTCCCACGTTACAATATTGTCACCAACGGCAGCATTATTATGATAATGATAATGTGGCATAATTTCAGGAATTTCATGTAACAAGCGTAAAGCAAAATTAGACGAATTATGCCTGTGGCCCAACAACAGAGGGGTACTACAGATCAATAACGAAAACTAAAAATAATTAAGGGGCATATTATCAAGGACCGGTGTTAAAATTATCGCCGTTTTATCGGCAGGTAACTGCCGATAAAACGGCGATAATGGGCTTGATAATACGTCCTTGTTAATTCCCATAGAAGCCCATGTCCTGATGTTAACATGGGCTTCTATGGGAATTAACAAGGGCGTATTATCAAGCCCATTATCGCCAGTTTAACTGCAGTTTCCTGCCGATAAAACGGTGATGATTTTAACACCGGTCCTTGATAATATGCCCTTAAATTTCTACCCCTGTAAGTGAAAAACAAATAGAACGTGCTTTAATATCCCGTTGGTGGCCAGATCATTGATTTATTATGGAGTTCATTCAATAGCGGAAGCGTTGGTGGGGGGGGGCTGCCCAGCTTCAGTTAGAGAGTGGAAGCAACAGGGCTGCTCTCACTGTGCACAGACAGGAGTATAAAAGCAACAATGTGCATACGCCACTGCAGCGCAACAAACACAATCATCTCTTTGGCTATGGCACATGCAACAAAATGAAAACAGAATGTCAATGACAGTGTGAGAAGGATCCCCTGGAGGCATGGAGTCTCCAGCAGTGAAGCACACCGTACCGCCTGTACACCAGTCACAAATCAGCAGGGGGGAAAGACTAACCAGGGCAGATATATTGCATGGAACCCCCCTTTAGGAAACAAGAAATACCATTAACCAAAACATAATGCAGAGTGGAACACACTTATGTGAGAAGTAACACAGACCCCTACCGAGACACAGGCAAGGAATTTGCTCAGCGACTTTCCTTTAATTTCTTCAAGAAGTTACTACTGAAACCATAGCCACAAGCTTGTAGCCCTGTTTGTAGAAAAAAACACACAATTTGTTACACTAAGCCCTCAGGAGAGAAAAGTAGGCAAAATTACGAAGTTGTAGCACCAGAGCTCATCTCTCTGTCTTTAGCTAGGGAGTAGATGTGGCACTATGACCAGAGCTGCCGACTTGGGACATGGGGACGGGAACCAGATTTGAGTTTGGGCATCAGCTCCTGCCATTCTGGGCAAATCATTTAGGCCCTCATCACAATGTCGAACTGCCCGACCATAGGTCATCGGTTCCGACACCCTAATTTGGATGCAACCGCACATGCCGCAGTATGATACATTAATTTTCCAATGAGTGCTTGTGCGGTGGGTTGAAAATGCCCACAGCAGAAGCTTTCATTGAAAAATGGAAGTTTGTAAATATCCCTGCACCATGTCGCAGGCACCGTGAGGTGCCTGACAAATGGTGCAGGGATGTTGAGGGGGGCACCATTGATGCCCCCAAGGTCCATATGCAGAAGGCAGGGGGAAGAGTGCCCTGTAAAGAGCCACAGAAGTCGGTTTCTGACAGCCAATACATATTGGTTCTTTCTGACATGGATTGGCTGACGGAAAACAACAACGTGATCCCGACAGCAGAGCCGAGCCTGGCTCCTGCATCATTGAAGGGATTACAGTTCCTGCTCCTGTGCCGACAGGTTCACAGAGCCTGTCGGAAGAACAGCGGTATTGCCTTGTGGTTTTCCCTCCGAGCGCTGTAATCAAAATACAGAAGCCTGAGGAAAACCTCAGTATGTCGGGCGGAGAGCCTCCCACTGCTGGTCGGAGGCTCTCTGCCCGACAACCAAATCAGGCCATCTATCTCCCTGTGTCTACAAAAAAAAGAATGTGTTTTAGTGTTACTTTACTGCTGCTCGTGTAAAGTGTTCCAGATACCTATGGTCTGAGTTCGCACAATACAAATTTCTGCAAAAATATAGATATATTCAATGGAATCTGGACCGAACCCAGTCGGCTGCGCTGGTTTCAGCACTTGCAGAACAGTCTGGTAACTGGGAGGGGATGGGGACTGGGAGGGACAGGCTCCCTAGATGTGTACCCACCTAGCTCTCTTTCCATCGCTGGACAGACTTGGGAGAGGAGGGCCTATATCCTATGCCCACTTTGCACATCTTTCTTCTGACCCGGAAGTTAACACTCATGAAACGAGCAGCTGGGGGAGGGGTTGTCTTGCACCAACAGACAAGCACACTGTAGTGATGAAGGTACACACGGGAAGGTTGTAATCCACGCTGTTTTATTCATGAGGATAACTTGTAGTAAAGTTCAGAGCATCAAGTAGATATGTAGTAGATCAGAGCCCCACCAGGAGCTGCCAGTCAGCTGCTCAGCCCATTACCAACTGTCGCTACCGCTCTCAGTCCCAATATTCCGAGGCATCATCCGACTCCAACATTCCAATGAGTCAGAGCACAGGCACTGGCTGAGCAGGGGTGGTAAAACACCTTACAAAATAAATGCAGGATACTACACACACCTTGAACATCACAACAGCACATAGGATCCCACCCAGTTGGGGACAATGATGGAGGATTTAAGTGATAAATCTTAATGCCTTCTCTTATTAACATGGAATTGATGGAGCCAAAGCGGCTAAAGGAGTTTTAAGGCAACGTCAGTGCAAGGAGCATCGTCACAATGACAGGGCATTGTGTGGCACTACAGTACCAAGATCACAGATGACTTACATTCAACCAATGCAGAGATGCTCATCCCTTGGCTCACACATTTCATGGAAATTATCTTTGACCATGAAATAAACCCACAGAAATAGCACTTTGACCCAGAAGTAATCACACCGTAGAATCTGAAGCTTTCATTCTAAGGTTTAAATTACTTAGTATAATTGCAAAGGCAGTCTTTTTTAGAAATATGGGTCACCCGCAGTTTGACCTGGCTAATTGATGGCACCTGCTCCTTTAATTCCTTAAGATAAGGTGGATTTGTTTCATAGAGATAGTGGGCTCAAAGGGAGAGAGTTTTCTAGTTTCCACAGCAATAGACAGCCTATAGGATGCTGCTCTCAGAGAAAGGTCATACTATAATCGTTGTCAAGGTGTGAATTTAAATAAGCCCGGACTCCATCAGATGAATGAGCATTCCTTTTTGGCTCATTCTAGTCCATAGTGTCAGAGGCTAATTACATTCTGTGAAGACTTCTTAAGCATTATCACTCACCCAGAAGGTAGTGGTAACACGAATGCAATGGTATTGTGAGAGTTCTTTAGTTTGCATATTAAAAACAACATAAACTGGGTCTAACCCAAACATAGGTTATGTTTACATGCCCTCCATCTTGTACTAACATCACAAAATATCACATATCAACTGTTGTTCTACTCATTCAAAATAAAGAACTGTGAGACTCACACTAACAAAAAGAGTTCCCAGAAACTTTTACCCCACTTTTCCTAACCTAGTATGTTTCAAATGTCCCATACCACTGCTATACTATGTATCAGTTGGATTTCTCAAATAAACTATGAGAATACCAGCAGATCCAATGCACTACTTTTACGAGAGAAACTTTGAATGTATTCTGTCTCAAACTGTTTCTTTTTGCTCGGTCCCTGTTGGTGCATATCCTGAGAACCATGTGGAATGCTATTCTTTGTTAGAAGTCTTATAAAAGGATGTGTAGAATTCTATGTACAGGAGAAACTTTACCCTACTGCAAACTAACACCTTCAGGGAATTCAATTTAAGCTACTCATTATATGCATACATTTCAACCAAAAATGTGTATATAAACATGAAGAATCTTTTATATATACTTGCATAGCGTAGGCATTTGCGATTGAGTGGTGTCGCAAATAGATCCAGGTCCGGTTGGCCCCACACACGAAAGACATAGTCCAGAGTTGGCTGATGGAGTTCCCACTCGTGGTTGACAGTCGCAGATCTGCTGAGAGAGTCTGCAAGGGCATTGGTAATGCCCGGTACGTGAACTGCAGTCAAATGGACTCGATGCTGTATCGCCCACTTCCAGATCTGCTGTGCCTGTCTGGAGAGCAGAAGAGATTTCGTACCCCCTTGCTTGTTGAGGTAGTGCATACTGGTGGTGTTGTCCGTACGCACCAACAGAGTTATGTGCCACCTGCGTTGATCCCCAGTCCATTTACCATTGACTGACAACCCTTCGAGGTGTGCGCCCAACCCTCTAAGTAAGCGTCAGTTGTAAGGGTAAGCATGGGGTCAGTCTCCTGAAACATGCGCCCCGTCGCGATGTTGGGAGGGTGAGCCCACCATGTCAATGCTCCCTGAAGTCGAGGTGTCAGTGAGACCTTGTCGTTGAATGTGCCTGAGACTTGTCGCCATTGTTTGTCCAATTCTTCTTGGAGTACTCTCATGTGTTACCTGCAGTTGGGGATCAATGGTATGCAGGACTACGTCATGCCCAGAAAGGATTTCAATATTTGGACAGAAGTAGACTTTTTTGAGCGTAGAAGAGCCACCTGTTTGGTAATGCGAGCTTGGCGCTCCAGTGAAACAAACACCTTTGCTAGGTTCGTATCTATTAATGCTCCGAGAAAAACTCTTTGCTGTGCCGGAAGGACATGAAATGCTCCGTCCATTACCACCCCCTTTTGTATCGCTTTTGGCCGCCATAAGTGTGGCAGGGTATGCTCAGACGTGAGTTCCTTGCTCACTTTGCCACTGGATTCAAGCAAGCCGGGCTGAAGACGGCTGGAATGCAGGAAACCGGTCCTCGGAAGCTTGTTTCCGGTCCAGGGAAGGCATGGCCTGGCAGTTCGGGCTGGACTGTTCCCATGAGGCACAGGGTCAGACTGATTTGCATATAGCCATGTCTAAAGCAGGGTGGCAGAGTGGGCTAAAGAATGGTGGTGGATTAAACCCAGATCTTTTGACTGGGTGTGAGTGTTTGGTTGATTCAGATGCTACGTCCATTTACCACCTCCTTTTGTACCACAACGCGCGATAACAGCAGACAGCAAGGTTGTAGCACTCAGCATGCTGAGTTTTAAGGAAACGAACCAAAGAATAAAGCGCTCACTATGCGCTTTTCTTTCAAGCAAGATCAAATCCCAAGTGAAGCGCTAATGGCAGGGACAAGGGGCATAAACCATCACTCCTTGGAGAGCACTCGGGCACAAGAGTTTTCCTCAGCAAAGTGGATGTCTCTCTAGGAGCCAAGCAGGTTAGCACAACAAAGCAAAGTACAAGTGGTAGTCTTGCTGGCAGCACAGCAATCCTCTTATGCAGTATGTGGAGCCAGCTGTGTATGGTTGCAAGTCCCATGCAGTGTCTAAAATCATGGTGTCAGAGCCTGTGTAGTTATACTCAAAATTTCTTTGATGTAGAGGTAAATACAAAAGAATGTTAAGAAGTGCACAACACACCTATTCAATCTCGGCTCTTACTCCATACACCAGTAGGGGGTAAACAAGCCATTAGTGTGAGGCCAAGGCCCAGCCTTAACAAATGTAAGTATACCCCACCTCCCTCTCTCCAAGCTCAGAAAGACCAATCAGTATGCAGATGGACACAGACACTTCTCCTGTTCCACTGCAGCCTTTCCTGTGTTGCGGCTGTCTGGAAAGTATGCTCAAGCCCAGCTATCACTTTACCCTAGACGTGGATTGGAGTCAGCCAGCGAAGCACAAAGAGTCATAAGCACATAAAAATCTCCGCTTTCTAAAACTGACATTTCTAAAATTGAGATGAAAGATTCACCTTTACCAATAAACAGGGTTTATAACCACTATTCCAAACATACCAAACGTGGTATTGGTACTCCTTCCATATCAGAAATTACCACTGAAAAACATATCAGGGAATTCCCAATGCAAACCTATGAGAGGAGTAGCACTCACAGCAGTGAGACATCAAATAGGCTGTGTGTGAATACTAGGACCTGCCACACAATAAAGACACATGTCCGAACCTTTTACCGGCACAACACCCTGCCCATATAGCAGTGATAAAGTGCCCAAAGAATTAAAGCCAACAAAAACAGGTCTGAAGGGTTACAGGAGGAACGCAAAAGGTTTGGGGATAACCTTGCAAAATGGGCCAGGTCCAACAGGCTAAAACCAGAGATTAGCAACCAAATCACACAAAGAGTCCTTTGCTAACAGAAGAAATCTGTTGATGAGATATTACAATAGGCAAAATGTTGCAGCTACATGCTGGTACCAAATCGAAAGGGGCTTGAGAAAAAGTACATGATAGCCCAAACATAATAAGCCCACAATGGAGGTGTTAAGGGTCTTAAGTTCCATTTTAAGGACCTGAACTAGAACTCAGCTTTGGAAAGGTGATTCAAGGAGTTTCCTTGAACTACAGTGGATGGGGAGAGGTCAAGGTGATGTGGCAGGACCACTATAAGTGCCCTAAAGAAAGTTACCTAATGTCACATTTGTAACAGAGTAGTGCATTGGAAGCAGGAGCGCCGTTATGACCCAGACTAGATTGTGGCGGAGGTTCAATAAGTGAGTCCAGCAGGCAGGCAGAGCTTCCCACAGTACCAAGAGCCCTTAAGGCAGCTTCAAAGTCACTAATACGGAGTTATTGCCCACTTCTTTGAACCAAACGCTGACACAGGGCAGTATTCCCCATCTCCAACTGAGCCACAGAGTACCCCAGAATCCGATGATGACAAGACGGTCCAGTTCACATGTTGTTTGGGACTTACATAGATTTCAATCAGGGCCAATCTATGTGCTAGAGGGGGGTGGAGAAGAGCATACTTAGCAAAGTCCAGGCAGTGGAACAGAGTGGACCATAAGTCTATGGAGAGGTCAAAGGACATCCCATATCTTTCCCAATAGACACAGGAACCACTTGTTCAATGGTTAGAAAAGTTAAGGTCCCTCTTGTACCTCATGTACGGAATAGAAGTTCAATTTGTAGGCATCACATACCAAGAGTGCACCAATCATATCACTGCCCAGTACCAGTAAAAACTGGATACACGTGAGAGCAGCATCAGTTTGTGATTTGTAATTCTATCCCTGTAAACCTGCTAGGACGAGATTTTCTCTGTAAACTCAACTCATCTATTGCATACAGGATGGGCACAGGATTGAAACATAGACAGCCGAAGCTGAGCTTAAGTTGCAGTCCCCAGAACCTGTAGTCATGTTACACCCAGTTATTACCACAGAGGACTTGCCAGTGGATGTGAAAGAGACGGTTAAGGAGGAAGTCTTGGACTTTACAGGAAGAGAGATTGGGTTAATTAAAGGTGTCAACCCTCTTAAGATCACCCTTACACTAGTCTTTTACACAGACCATGTAAGATTACCGCAGTAGCTATTTCAAGGATCACTCCTGTCATTAAGAGCCTGCTTGAAAGGAGTTATTAGAAGTCTATGTAACTCCCCAATCATGTCCATAATAGAAATCCTAGTAGCTTTCAAGATGGGGTAGAGACGATAAGATAAGTACCTACAGGACTAAACGCTCAACCCAAGATTTTCTTGATCTGATTTAAGCTAACATGGCACAGCAACACTGCAAAACTTTGCTCGTAAACATAAACTTGAAAGTCGCTATTTCTGTTTATCTTTGTATGGCTGTTTGACGTCTATTTGTTGAGAAGAGATATCCCTCACATTACAATCAACTCTGCTCTTGAACCTGTAGTCAGACCTTCCCTACCTAGGTGTCTCACATTATAGAGTATGAGAGTGTACACAGGTATAGGTATTATCAAAGATAGCTGAATATGTGAAAATCACGGAGTAAGAGACTGTTTATTTTGCGCTATGCGTGTTGCATTCTGCAGCACACATAGAAAGAGGAAATCACTTCTGGTGATAGTTTATGTACAGGAAGGTGTTCCTTCCTGTACATAAACAATCAGTAAAACAAAGAAGAAAGAAAAATTGGAAGCAAACATTCAAATGCTGAATTTGCAACATGAAAGGATAAAGTTCACACATGTGATTGACCAGCATCAACTAGCTTTCCTAGATGTAAGAATTTTCATAAAACAGGGCCAAATGTGTACCAATGTACACATAAAAGAAACTGATCGGAATAGCGGACTGCACTTTGCCAGCTTCCACCATTATTCTTTCAAGAGTCATTTACCATTATTTCAATTTATTCGCCACAAAAAGATTACATCGGATTCCAATGATGTTTCAGCCACCATTGACAAACAGATCAAAAAATTTGAAAAACGAGGATATCCAATCAAACTACTTCAAGAATCAAAAACCAAAGTCTTGGCCATGACTAGAGAGTCCCTACTAACAAAAAAGGATAAGTCTAACGAGAAACTCACAGTTTGTGTTCTCAAACATTCCATACAGGCACGTCAAATCACCAGTATCATGAGAAAACATTGGTCTATTATCATTGAAGAACCGGATTTACAACCACTATTTGCAGAACGTATAACATTCGCCTATAACAGATCAAAAAATTTAAAAGAACTGTAGAAGAAGAAAAAAACGATTCAAAGAGAGTGAGCTCACAAAGGAATGCGCAAATGCGAGAACTGTACGCATTGTAATAATGTGATGAAGGGGCCGTCCTTCACACATCCTAGAACTGGACAACTGATTTCACTACGACATTCGAGTACCTGCGATACCAAAGGGGTGATTTATGGCATTAAATGCCCCTGCGGTAAACTATATGTTGGGCAAACAGAACGGAAAATAAAAATAAGAATAACAGAACATAAAAGTAGCATACGTTTAAAAAATCAGAAATCAACAGTGGCAGCACACTGGGCAGAAGCAGGACACAACATTGCTCAGTTACGGTTCACAATACTGGAGGTGATTGAAACACGCCTAGATATGGACACACATAAAATGAGATTAGGAGCTGAATATTTTTGGATAAAAAAGATGGGGAGTCTTCAGCCACATGGGCTCAATGATAGACTGGAATTATCATGTTTTCCATAAAAAAGTATCAGGAGGTTACTTGTTTTTCCTTAATTGACACCAGGTTTACCCTGCTGTACCTTGGTTACATCCCAATCAAAAATGGCCGACACGCTATTATCAAAGTAATGTTTATTAGCTAATCCATTATTTATGTTATAACCACTGTATTTGATTTTCAGTTGTTTACAATATGTTTTTTAATATGTTTCATGGCCAGGCTGGTTTTATTTATGATTGTTTCACTTTTTACATTGTTCGCTTTTTTAAAAAAAAATATCGGGGTTGAGAACATATTAGGGGCAACGTAGAACCCTCATAGAGTGTACATTAAGTTTTGTATCACCATTAAATAGTTTAGTATATATTTTCTTAAGCTTCGAGCAATCGCGATCACGTGATCGCGGGGTTAACCAATGAACGCTAAGATAAATGGTAGAAGCAACTTGGGCCATCTTAGCTTCACCGATATTGGCGGAAACTGAAAGCCGACTTTGCAGGAGCATTTCTGTGAGTAACTGACATGAAACGCGAGCCGTTTCAGGCAGAGAATGTTTAAGAGACAGTAGTTTTAACATTATGTTTTTCTGCATTTTGATATAGCGATTCAACTTGGACAGGACAGTTATAAAAACCGAACAGTGATATTGGGATTTCTTACAGTAGGATTTAGTGTAAACTAACAAGACTTGTGATCACCGAGGGGCCAATTTAGAAACTATTGGGCATTCACGTTTGTTTTGAAATTGATAATGTTACACAAATGTTTACGTTTCTTGTTGGGTATATTATGTTGAGCTGTGAATCATGTAATCATTATCTTGAATATCTTTGAACATAGCTTTAGGCTCAAAATATGTTTTTTTGTTTTTTCCCTAGAGACCCCCGAGGAAGGGTCCGTTTGTACCCGAAATGCATTGGGTTTATTTGAAATGCTCTAAACAATGAATCTTGCAACCATTTGAAAGATACGCTTAATGAAAAGAAAAAATAGAATAAAAGATTGAATTGGAAAATGTTCATAAACCTGTTTTCATCGATAATTTTTTGAACTATGATGGATCAGTGAACAGGACCATCTTAGGTCCAAGTGTAAATGTGCACACCTCAAACAGAGTGTAGAACCTCTGCGCTCACCCATCCTTAAATGTACATTGACAGTGTTTCTAGACAAAACACTTTATGAGGGAGTCGCACAACGTTAAAAAGTTCTAAACAGTGTTATAAACTAAGATAACTAGAGTGCAACTGATGGACTTGTAAAAGATATAAGCAATCTCCCCACGAAGCAGGCATCCTTGCACTATGGTGCAAATGTGCCTGTGCAGGCGCATGGCCGCAGTTGGTGTACCAGCACATGGGGGAAGCACAGAGATGCGACATATTGTTGTAACTATGTTGCATCTCTGTGCTTTGAGAGTGACTCAGTGCGGCGCAGCCAAATAGCTTGCGGCACACACTGAGTCACTTTCCTTGTAAATCTGCTCCCTAGAGACAATGATTCATACGTGTAAATAAGTGTACAGAAAATGTTACATAAGGCAAATGCGACCACAACGTGTAGGATTCACATGTCATTCATACTGGTAGGCATTTTTAAAGAGTGCTAGGTCTTGATCTGAGGAAGAACACACTCAGGATTCGGAACATAACACAGTGGTTAGCATTGACATTAACAATAAAAATGTATTTCCACCCAAATACACCTTTTTAGCAGCATCAAGATGATGAAAGACTTGGAAAAAAACATATGTTTCTAACTTGTACCATGCAGTTTGCAAGAAGCTCTTTGAGGACAGTTTATAGGTCACTGTGCTAGATTATGATTATCACTTATGAACTGCACAGTAACAAAACAATCTCTGTGACAAAACCAGTAGCCCACTAACCTATGCACATAAAAATAGTTTTTTAAAATGCATGGGGTACATTCTTTGCAGTAGGCATATTAACCCTCTGTGCTACATTAGATAAGTCAAAGCTGCCACTGGACAAAACTCACATCTCTCTACAGCAGCTACAGACATTGCCTCTAGCCTGACTGCTATACCAAGCTACCAAGAGGGTGAGCAGGGGTTATCCTGGGTGTGTAACTTCCATATCCTGACTAGAATAGTGGGTTCCGCCTGGCCTATATACCCTAGCTAACCAAAATCACAATTTCTATCAAAGCCCCTTATAACAAGTGTTTCTAAAATACAGGTACCTACTACAGAGTTGCTACTAAATAGGAAAAACAATTGACAAGGCCAATGGGTCTGAGAATAATTGCATTAAAGCAAAGAGAACAAAGGAATGTTATCCATAATGTATACCCCATGCCTTAGATATACTCATGTTGTTTCTATGCTAAATACATTTTGGATGGCAAGGAACTCTTCATTGTAGTCCTTCTTTAGTTTCTCTGTGCAATGAAGAAAGAAGATGCTGCCAGAATGGAAGGAAGCTGGAGCAGTAGGAAGCAGTGGCGCTATGGTGGAAGAGCGTTGCCCCCTGCCAGTTGCCTCAAAATTTAAACATTTAAACAATAATTAAATGTGTTTATTGTTGTTTTGTTTTTCCTTTCCTGCAGCATCTTGTAGGTGTGGCCATCGCAGGGCGGGTAGTCACAGGTGGAGTATTGGCCGACTGTCTCAGAACAGCCAAACCGTCATGCCACTGACATCTCTCCAACCCGCGCTGCAATGCTAGGTGGAGAAAATAGCAGGCGTAGGCTCCCAGTCCCATTTTGAGTGTAAAACAAGCCTGCTCAGGCCAATTCCAGGTGGAGGGGTGGAAGGGAGTTACAGGTGGCAGGTGGGGAGAATGATGGGCATACAAAGGTACAAGGATGGGAGGGTGGAATGAGATGGGTTGGGCAGGGAAATGAGGAACACACACGAGAAACAGGGAGGGATGTGGGGGACATGAAGGGAGAAGTGTTGTTAGGCAGAGCTGCTGATTTTGTAGCTAGAGAACCAGGGGGCATATTATCAAGGGGGTTTATCTCCGCTTTTTTAGCTTTAAAAGCCAAGTAAGCGGAGATAAAATTATCTCCCTATTACCTAGCTGTCGCTAACACCAGTTAGCGACAGTTAGTAGGAGATAGCGACCATCTTGGGCCCCACTTTGCATGTCAGTGATATTTATCACTAATGACATGCAAAGTGGGCGTGCCAAGATGTTAGCGACTGGAAACAGTCGCTAACATTGCTATCTCCTATTACCAACTTTTGGAGATATTCGCGCTTAGCGCGAATATCTCCAAAAGCTAACACCTGCCCTGAGCAGTTCTTAGCCATGTTATCCAAACGAAGGTGGATAACATGCTAAGAGCATTAGCTCACTAATGCATGAATATCGCTGACTTTTCAGCGATATTTATGCATTTCGGCCGATTTTTATCGCATTTGCGATACACCTTGGTAATACCAAGGTTTATCTGCGATAAAAATTGCCGCAGCTTAGCGGTAAAGTTTTGTCTCTAACCAAGCAATAGCGATAATTATCGCTATTGCTTGGTAATATGCCCCCAGGTTCGAGTCTCGGTGGGCTCAGCATCCTGTAATTCTGGGCAAATCACTAGGTTTCCTTTGCCGGAAAAATAATGAATATGACCTTGAGTACTGTAACTGGTGCTCATATAAAGTGTTCCAATAATACCTTAGGGTAGAGCTCCCGCTATATAAAACTGCAAATAATTAAAAAAATAAATGGGTGAGAAAGGGAGAGCTAAATACACGAAAGAAGTATGGTGGGCAGGCAGGCACAGGGCTTTGTTTTAAAGTAGCTGCTCTTCGTGTAGTAAAATGCAAGCACTGCATGGGAGGCAGACAGATACCCAAAACAACCAATAGCAACATGTGAGAGAGAAATACACCTCTTGACTAGGACAATACATGAAACGTGATTGGGAAGGACTCAGGCTAATATCTGTAAACACAGTACTGAGGTCTTGGACAAAAATGCAATTTACAGTCGGCTGTTTTTGCACCCAATATTTACACATAATCTGAAATCATCAGCAATAACATTTACTATCTTTGTGTGTGGGTACTCACGAGTCACCACACCAAAAGAGGCGCTACTACGCAATGCAAAGGTGCAAACATCACGGCGTATACACGCAAATCATTTTTTGCATAGATACATCATGTTAGCACAAAGCTAAATGTACACGTGAGCACACCAATGAATGTGTTGTGAAAAACAGTAGATAATTATAATGAAAGTGAGCTTAAAGGAGGAGAGGGAACAGCACAAAACTAGAATTCCAACAATAGTCGAATCAACTAAAGCTGCGTTGCTTGAAATCCTAGTGACAAATAAAAACATTAATACGCACATTGCGTAGTTTCCTACCTGTGAGATATGTGCCTTATGCAATATTACACATATTAGGAAGGTGACACTTTAGTGATTGTGTGTAGAAATGTGTTCTTCTTGAGCTAATGGGGATAAGACGGAGGTGCTGGTGGTGAGTCGGGCCCCGACTGTGTGGTCATCAGCATGATGGCCCTAGGACTTGGGGGTAACACCTACGCCCTGTGTGCAGGCAAAGAACCTGGGAGTTTGGTTGGATCCCAGCCTTTCTTTTGACTATCAAACTAGGCGGGTGGCAGGCGCCTGCTTTCGGATCCTGAAGGTCCTGTGTAAAACCTTGGACCTACTACCTGTGGCGGCTAGGAAGATTCTAGTTCATGCGCTGGTGACGTCGCGCCTAGACTACGGTAACATTCTTTATCTATGCGCACCAGCCAACTGCTTGCTCCGTCTGCAGGGAGTGCGGAATGCAGCAGCCCACCTTATCTTGAGGTGTCCGAGAAGGTCATCGGCCAGGGAGGCTCGGGCTGCGATACACTGGCTCCCGATTAAAGAAAGAGTCACTTTCAAGGCACTCTGTGTCTGCCACCGGATCCTGCAGGGAAAGGCCCCTTTGTATCTGTCTGAACTCCTGACCCCTTATGTTCCCGCACGTCAGCTCAGGTCAGGTGGGGTAAGCTTGGTGTGTGTACCTGCTATCAAAAAGGCCAGGATGGGAGGTCGGTCTTTCCTTTTTTTTTTTTTTTTAATAATTTTTATTATTGCATGATTCGACATATACCATAATACTAGTTATACAGTTTCAATAAGTCTGATGAACAAAGGATTATACATTTTTGAGAGTAAAAAATAAAGGTTAGAATGGAAAAGTAGAGGAGAAGTGTAGAGACCATTTAGTGCTTAACCAAAGAAATGCATTTAAACAAAAGAATTGTTTAAATCATAAAAAAGCTTTATCCGGTAGTCCCCACTTCTTGAACTTCAAAGAAATGCTTTCAAATCCTTTCTTTTCTAGCAAGGGCTTTAGGACCTCTATATTTAGCTAGTGTGAGTTCCATGATTCTGATTTCACTAAGCAAAGCAATCCACTCAGCTACCTTTGGAGGTTCCTTAGAGATCCATGCCCTAGCTATAGTTAGTCTTGCGCACGCGAGCAGAATCGTTATAAGGTCCCTATTGAGACAATTGACCTCTTGCATATCTAGTAAGACCAAATGTGCAGTGAGTTCCGGTATCATTATCTGATTAGTTTTTAAATGATCAATTATTCCATTCCAATAAGTAGAAAATGCAGGATAGGAAAATAACATGTGTTCAATTCCAGCAGCATGCGTGTTACATTTTTGCACATTTAGATTTATCTGATAGCGAAATCCCTTGCGTCCATATGGATATTCTTTGTGGTGTATAGTACAACTCAGTAATTGTCCTATATAATTGCATCCTGAGGTTAGAGGAGTGTACTATATTGCTTAGGTGTGTTAAAGCATTTCCAATCTGAGCTGAGTTGACATCTAGATTTAGTCTACGGGACCATTTAGCTGCAATTTTGGTAGTGTTTTCAGGTTTGTCTTTAATTAGCAATTGGTATCCCAATTTTATTAGTGATTTAGTTTTATCAGAATAGATACACTCGCAAATATCTGACTGTATAACTTCCGTTATTCTCATTTTGTTATAAAAAAAGTCTCTCAGTTGACGATATTTAAAGTGCATATCGTTCGTGACACCATTTGTTATTTTCAAGTTTTCAAAGTCAATCAAACCATTAGTTCCATATAGATCTCCTAGTGTGTTTATTTCGCGTCTAATCCAGCGAATCCCTGTCCCATCCGAAAAGATATCAGGGAGACCTGGGTTGTTCCATAATCTAAGTTCAGCATTATAAAATGAACTTTTACTAATATGCAAGATTTTGTCCCAAATTTTTATAGCGTGTTTTGCGGTCTTAAATTTGACCCGCTTGAAGTAGTTTGGATCGTGAACGCGCAGTAGGAATTGATTGTATTCGACGCCCATATACTGATGAAAAAATAGAGATGGCTCATTTTTTAATAAGCTCCTTATACGAAAAAAAAAAAGTAGCTAAGAAATACAAATTAAAGTCTGGAAAAGCAAGTCCCCCTTTAGAAATGGGTAATGCTAAGAATTTTATAGCCCTTCGTGCTTTTTTGTACCCCCATATAAAGCTACTACATATACCATCTAGCCTTTTGAAATAAAGTTTATTCGGTTGCAGCGGTATAGCTCTAAACAAATAGAGTAGTTTAGGTAGTATTTTCATTTTTATCAGATTGAGTCGACCTAGTAGACTAAGAGTGATTTTGTGCCATTTTTTGAGACTTACAATAGTTTCTTTTAAGAATGTCTCATAGTTTATTTCCAAAATTTTCCCTACTTTGGCAGTTAGTTTAATACCTAAATAAACTGCCTCTTTGCAAGTATCAAAAATATGTGAATCCGGGGTATAGTTGACTATAATTTGAGTTTTGCTCACATTCAATTTGTACCCGGAAATTCTACCATAGTTTTGCGCTTCATTAATAATTTCTGGCATAGCTTTATTAATATCTGTTGTGTAAATTGCTATGTCATCAGCAAAAGCAGTTAGTTTAACCCTTTCGATGCTGATGACAAGCTCAGCTCGTCATGATGCACGGTTGAGCTGTGCTGATGACGAGCTGAGCTCGTCATGAATAAAGTAAAATATCAATTTCCAGCACAGGACGGGAAAACTGCTAGCAGCCAAGGTGTTAAGAGCTATGCCCCCATGATTAACTGGGGTAATGTTGATTTGATCATTAAGTGCATTTAAAAAGGGTTCTAAAGAAAGAGCAAAAAGTAATGGGGAAAGGGGACAACCTTGTCTTGTGCCTCTTGCTATCTTGAAGTTGACTGAATCTTTACCTCCATAACTTATCATAGCCAGTGGTTCATCGTAAAGTGACCTTACCCAATCTAAATAGGACCCAGATATTCCCATTTTATTTAATACAGCCCACAGATATTCCCACCCCACTCGGTCAAATGCTTTTTCCGCATCTAACATAATGATATCGAGTGGGGTGTGGGTAGTTTCTGCTACATCAAAGGCTGTAATTGATGTATTTACATGCGTAGTGGTATCTCTGCCCATTACAAAACCATGTTGTTGAAGGTTAACAATATCTGGCATGATAGGAGCTAAGCGATTGGCGAGGATTTTAGCAAAGATTTTTACGTCACAATTAAGTAAAGAGATCGGCCGGTATGATCCACATTCTTTTTCAGGTTTTCCCTTTTTCAAAAAAAAGATTATTTTGGCGATTTTCCAAGATGATGGTGCTTTCTTGGAAGCAATAATTGAGTTTATCACCTTTTCTAATAGCGGCAGCAGTTCTTGTGCGCAAAGTTTATAAAGTTCTACGGGTAAACTATCTTCTCCAACCGCCTTCCCTAAGGGTAAATTATCAATTGCTCGTTTTATTTCATCAAGTGTTATTTTTAAATTTAGTTGTTGGAGTACTTCAGTATTTAACGCCCGAGGTGGAGTTAAGTATTTATCAAGATATTGTAAGATATCTGCTTTAGGTGGTATAGCCTCAGGTGTGTAGAGTTGTTGGTAGAATATAACGATTTGATTCTGTATTTGGTCCGCTCTTTTATAGGTGATTGAGTCTGATCCTATTATTTCTTTGATTTTAGTTTTGGCTTTCCTATCCGCAGTTTTAAAAGCTAATACTTTCCCAATACGGTCGCTGCCTTCGTACTGGTCAAATTTGAACTTTTGTAATTTTGAGATATATCTTTCTCTCAGTGTTTTTTTTAGTCCTGCTTGTAATTCCACCAGCTTTAGTCTAATCCTCTCTATATTGTTTTTTGAGTGCCGTGTTGCCTCAGCAAGTTGTACTTCCATGTCCAGTATATTAGATGTCAATTTTTTATTGTTTTTACAACTCTCAGCATTTTGCATAAATATATATTGTTGGGCAAACCCCCTAATGCTGCATTTGCATGTATCCCACACAGTGTTTATATTAGCCGAGTTAATATTAAATAATATAAACTCCTGTATATGCTTTTTGACTAATGTAGTGAATCTTATATCAACAAGTAAGTGTCTTGGAAAAGTGAATTTTCGTGGTTCTTTTTTATTTTGATCTTTAATTATAACTTCCATTAACAAAGGATTGTGGTCAGAGGTGACTTTAGGGCAAATTTCAATCTCACAGTTGTCTAAAGTTTGATCAGAGGCCCATATCATATCGATTCTAGAGCAGGATCTATGTGGTGCAGAATAATGAGTAAAGCCTGCCAACATAGGATGTTTAGACCGCCATACATCTCTGACATTGTTCAATCTTGCTAATTCTAAAATTGCTGCTCTAACTTTGTGCATTCTTTTATAATTACTTTGATTTTGGGATCATCAATATTTGGTCCATATACTACACATAATACCAGTTTCACATTATCGCCTTGCATCTGTGCAATTGCCCATCTTCCCCGAGCATCTGAGGCAGTTTTGATTGTTTCTAATGGAGCTCCTCTTTGTTTTAAAATAGCTACCCCCCTAATGGTCTCGTTTAGAGTAGAGCATACAACCAATTCGTATCTCAGCTGTGATAGTAGCTTTCGATCTTGATATTTGATATGGGTCTCTGAAACCAAAACTATATTAGGGTTGTACATTTTAATCTCTTCTTGTACTAAATTCCTTTTGTTTTTACTATTTAGGCCATCTACATTCCAACACAATATTCTTAGTTTAAGCATTTAACTATTGTGGTGTTTCTCTTGTACAAATGATTCCCCTCTATATTTCCTCTTTTCATATTAGTTAAATTTTTCCCCCTATTGATCCTTAAGAGAAGGTCGAATCCTGGAATCAATTTCCCCCACATTTTTTCCACCCCCCACCCTCGACACTTGTTGTCACGCCCTCCCCTGCAACAACCCCGCCCCCACCCTCGCAACCTCCCGTCCCTTAGGGGGGAGCACCCCTCTATCTTTTGCTGCCGCTGAAGGGGCAGCGTAGTGGAGGTGCATACAGGAGAGACTGCTCATGCCATATCTTAAATTACTCTGTATATACTCACACCTAAAGAGTGAAAATAGATAAAAGAAAAGATTGAGCTCACCTACAGAAAAAGTTAATAATAGAAACCAAAAGTATGGTTGTGTATAGAAACAAAAGAGATTAGCCATCTGCTCATTACATTTGGGTTCCGTATAGTGGACTCAAAAGAAACGAAAAGTGAGATAGTGTCATTAGTGTATGAGCTCCAGGTTTTTTTTGTTTTTTTTCATCTCATTAGTTGTCTTTTTCTTTTTGTTTTTCTTTTTCGTTCTCCCAAGAGAATTTTTCCAGAGTTTGTTCAGCGGCTGAGAGATCAGTGAAAAAAACCGTTTGGCCATTACGAATGACCTTGAGGCGAGCAGGCTCTTGGAGATAGGCCATACATCCTAGGTTTTTAAAGGCATCAATCATCCTCCGAAGCTCCCAACGTTTGTCCATTGTACCCTTACTTAGGTCAGATTTCACAAAGAAAGTGAGGTTATCAACGGTGACAGGATTATTGGGCCTGGCCTTGAGTGATACTGCTTGCCGCAAAAGAAAATTGCCAAAATAAATCAAGAATGGTCTAGGAAATTTACTGTTTGTGTTTCTTTGAATCAAGGGTAGTCTGTGTACTCTCTGTAACTGGGAATCCCAGTCCCGATCGGCGAGATCCATGAAGGCTCTTTGAAAAAGTTTCACCATGAACGCCCTCGGGTCGGACCCCTCCATTCCTTCTGGTATGCCAAATAATCTGAGGTTTTGTCTTCGTGCCCGATTTTTCAAATCCTCCACTTTAGCTTCTAGTTTAGAAACTCTTGATGTGTTCTGTTTAACGGTTGTCGTAGTCTTATTCACATCTTCTTCCACTTTTCGTTGTTTTATATCCTCTATATCCTTTGTCACTCCTCCCAAGCCTTGCACAATATCCCTCATAGTTTCTTGCAGTTTAGTATTATCTTCTCTTAACTGCAGATATTGTTGTTGAATCTCTGCTCTTTGCTCTAAGAGAGTCTGCATAATTGTTTCCATTGATATATTTGTTGGGTCTGAGGAGTTAGAGGAATCTTGTGAAACCATTTGAGGGAGTTTTGGTGCAGATAAGGATATCAGACCTGCTGGTGTTTTTTGAGAATATTTATTTGAGTCATCCATCACCTTCTCTCCAAGTTCTTGTTCAAGATTTACTCCTGGGTTATCAGCAGGAATCCCAGTTGAGAGTGGTTGAGTTTTCCTCAGACTAGAGGTTATTGATTCCGTGTTTTCACTTGGCTGATCAGAATTATAGGCTATTATTTCGAGATTTTAATCTTCAGATTCATTAGCCTCTACATTGTATGTAGGAGGAGTAGGAGAAATATTGGAAGTGGGAGTAGGAGAGATTATTAGGGTTATTGAGGAAGCCCCTGCTCTGGGCTCGCCAATCACTTCCATATTAATTAAAGTTGTGTGCCTTGATATCTCTTGGTTTATAGATACTGCACTTAGACTAGAGTCTATTGAGGGATCTGTAGGGTTAGTTAAATTGGCCCCCAGAGTGCTATACATGGCGTCGGGGCTGGCCCCAGAGAGTCTTAAAGCCATGTTCTTGACTCCACCCTTTGCCTCTATCCATCTTCTCAGAGGGCTATCATCGAATAGGCGACTTTTCTTGTTTCTTGGAGGTTCTTTACTAGCTGTCTTTAGTAACAGATTTTTTTGCTTAGTTTTAACCTTCATCTTAATTTTCCTTGTTACAGTTTTTTTTGTTAGTTAGAGCTTTAGGTTTTTCATCTACTCCCTCTTCTTCTGTTAATTCGTCATATTCTAGATTAGAATCTTCATCTGATATGACCGTAGATTCTTGAGATAGGCCATCGCTGCATTGCTTCTCCTTTGTTTTATTTTTGTCTGTCTGTGATTGAGCATTGATATTAATATTCAGTTCATCAACATCTGCCCTTTTGGTTTTGTACCATAGATTGTAATTCCTCAGTTACTTCTGTTCTGAGTGCCCATTTTGCTTCCACTCGGTATATCCGGAATTAGTTTATTTGTAGCTGAACCTAAGTTAACGCTAGCACTAGGCAGCTTATCTGAGCCTTTCCTTCCATTCTTTATCTCAGCTCCGTCCGCTTTGTCCGCTACTACTCTCCCAATAGTATTTGCCGCCAAGGTTTCCGCCAAGGTTTCCGCCAAAATTAGATTTTTAACTGGTAAAGTAGTAGTTGTGTTCACATTAATATGTACATCCTTGTCGTTCATTTTTCTTTTCGTTTTTGCCTCTACTGTTAGCTCTGACTACTGGCGGCCAAGCAATGGAATGCACTCCCGATGGAGCTCTGGATGGAGGGCCAGGAGGGATGTGGAGGGAGTGGAGAAGTGTGGCTCACTGGTTAGAGAAGGCAGACCTGGAAGCAGAGGTCAGCCCGGGACCAGGGTTCAATTCCCGGCTCAGCGGGGTCTTGAGTCCTAAAATGTCCATGGACTCGACAATTCTCGCTCCGGTGCCTACTCGATTCACGGGTTCACACTCTGCGACTCTGGGCAATAGCTTGCTTAATCTCCTCAACAGCCCCTCGCGGCTGGATGCCTGGCTTTCACCTTGCGGATACCCTGCCGGGGTATCTCACAAGGGAATACCAGGACGGGTTCCCTAAGCAAGCGCCTTGATGCCTTCGGGTGATACGTGCGCTATATAAATCGCAATACATTTACATTTACATTCGGGAAAAAATTAAAAACGCTTCTCTTTCCCCAAGTATAGTAGGATGAGGGTTGTGGGCTTCCGAATTCTGGCTGACTTTACCGCAGCGCGGGGACACACTGGCTTTAGTGTAACCATTGCGCTTTATAAATGGACCTATTATTATTATTAAAACTAAAACAAATAGAACACAACACTCGCTCAAATGCGTACCACCACGCAGTTAAGAAGGCACTCATTATAAGTTGGGCAGACTTTGCAGCGGAGATACTGGGGGCCACAATTAAATTTAATGCTGTATCTCTACTACAAAGTTCAACAATTATGACTTGTTTCCCTAAATTGGGGTATAACTACATGCACCCAGATTTATTGTGTTTTAAAGCACAGTATTTCACGATTTCAGTGAAAAAAAGGAATAGATTTTTTTCACCTTCAGTGTGTATGTAAAACTGCAAGTGAAGGAGGCCCGGGGTTTAAGGCTGGGCGCACAGTGCTTCAAGGCATGCTTGTGCCTGTACAAGGGGAGCAATGTTTGCCCCCTCGTACTTGAATTGTTGCAAGGGGTGAGAAGAGCCTGGGCAATGCCTCAGCCCCTGCAGCCTCTGTTTGAGACCAGGGGCCAGATGTATGACCATTTTTGCATGCACACATGGGTTTTGTGAGTCGGGTGGTTCCCTACTTAATAGCGAGCGCAACCCTATGTAAGAATATTTGGTGTCTTAAAGAGGGGGGTAATGGGGTCGCAAAAGGGAAGGGTCTCCATGGGAACTCTTCCCCTTTGCAAACGCAGGGCAAAATATTTTCTATGGGCAGGCAGTGGTCACAGAAACCACTGTCTGCCCTTAAAAAATTAAACAAAAACGTGTTGAAGGCTGCAGAGAGGTCGAGAATTATCAGGGTGGCTGATTCTCCTCTGCCGCATAGTGTGCGTAGTCATCTGTGGCGACGATCAGGGCTGTCTCAGTGCTGTGCTTGGCTCTAAATCCTGATTGGGAGGGGTGTAGTAAGCTTTTTCTCTCCAGGAGTTCAGTGATTTGAAGGCCTTCTACAGGATTTTGGTAGTATATGGGAGCAGCAACATGAGGTGGATGTACTGGAGATTGCTGTGGTCTGGGACAGGTTTCCTGAGGAGGCTGATCTTGTCACTTTCGAGGTTGAAGAGTTGATAAGGCATGGGTCGTAGGGTGCTCCTGAGCTGATAGAGCTCAAAGTTGTGTTTGGGGTGCTGATCTGTTTTCATGCGGTAAGCGTGTGGTCCTGGAGATCTTCATGGAGGTCAGTGGGTTGGGGTTCGAATTTTCTTTATATGGTGACTGTCTTTTTGTGGCAGTGGTCTGCTAGAGCGTCGCAGAGTTTTTGTGTGGCGGGGATCGAGTTTCCATCTGCAGATAGGCAGGTGAACTCTCTGACAATGGTGAAAAGTTCCGCGGTCTGGTTGGTTTGGCCTTGATGCGGTTTGCCAGGGCCTCCTTTTTTGCTTCTCTGTGTTAATAGTGGTGGGTGTTAAGGGCAGACTTGAAAGTGATTGATTAGTGTTGTTTCTACTGGTGCGCCATCTTCTTTCTAGGTGCTTGCAGCTGCGTTTCATTGCTCTGATTTCTGGGATGCAGCAGCTGGCTTGCTCTGTGGATGGGTACATTTTGGATGGTTTGATGGGGGTGACTCGGTCGGCGGTGCTGGCGTCCAGGCTTTGAGGTCATCTACTATCTGATTCAGGTTGGGTGTTGCTGAGGGCAACCGTCCATTTGTGCTGTGTGACTTTGTTCCAGCTGTGGAAGGGGGCGCAGAGCCTCAGGGTGGTGCGGGTTGGTCCTGCGAGGACGTAATGATCAGACCAGGTGAGTTTTGTGGTGCGGTTATATCTCACTCTGTTGCATAGTACAAAAAGTGCTGCTCCAGTTCTGGCTGTTGGTGTAGAGAATCCTTACGGAATTGAGCACAGCGATGCGTTGCTCAAACTTTGATAATACTAAGCTCCCCCAAGTACACTGCAACGTGGCACAACCCAAGAACAGTCTGCTGATTTCATAGACAAATGAACCTTTCTTTCACTTGCAAGAAATTCTGTAAAGTGCACAACACCTTAGTGAGATGAAACACAAACGAGGATTACTTAAGTAAATATACTAAGTACAGGAATCAATAGAGAGCGCTGCATACATTCGCTTCAGCGCAGCTCCATCCTGCTCCGTTGGCAGTATTTTACTATGTGCCTTTTCTAATCTGTAGAATCAACTGAGCCGCCTTTGTTGCACTTTCTACTCATTTCCCAGGGGAATGTAGCTATGTGCTTCCCCCTCCACTTTAAGGGACAGGTAACAAACAATGTCAGAATCATAAAACCTCCACATCCAAAAATGAAGCAATATGTGGTGACCTCTCCCTCTCCGTCCTCTGTGCAGAGTAAATAAGCAACTCAGCGCAGAGAAACACTACCATTTTGTAAAATGTGCTATAATTCACTGTCAGTACAACTTTGACACAGTAATGGAGGGCACAGCACAAGAGAATACACAAGCTGGACTGCAAGAGAAGAGAGGCAAATACAAGTAGAAAATACTGAGAGATGGAAAGAGAGGTCAGGGCTAATAGCACCGGGGTACTTTCAAAGACGAAGTAGTGCATTCCCGACAGCATATTAATAACTTGCTTTTTTACAATATTTCATTCCACATAGCTGCCCTTTCGAAGCCCTGTACATATCGAGTTATAATGCTCAAAAATTCACTTTTTAACTTCTTTTTCGATTCCTTGGAGCTGCTGCATACCCCTTCTAATATTTTCTCTATAATCATATTTTTTCCTATAGAGGAACGACCAAGACACAGGTGCTATGAAATTGCATCATGTTAAACTTTGGTTTTAAAGAAAAGTCTTTAGAAGACAAGCGCTGAACAGCCTTCTGATTACTTGATTTTCATGTAGCGCTTCTTAGCACAGCTCTACCACACCATAGCACTATATATAACGTGTTGATATAATACCCTTAAGCCCTTCACTGTGGCGGCTATTCCACCTAAGTGCTAAGGGGGGAGGGCGGCCGAGCGGCGGGCGCATGCTGGTGACGGAACCGCTCCGTGACCAGCGTCGGTTGCGCTGTGCTCATGACGGAGCAGTTCCGTCACGGCCCCGCCCACTCAATAGAACGCGCCGCGCAGGCGCGGCGGCCGGGCCATGATGGAACCGCTCAGTCATCAGCACAGCGCGACTACGGCTGATGACGGAGCGGTTCCGATATCAGCAGGGGAGGGGTTAATGGTACTCAATTGACTAACGTCAGAGGGATGGAAGGTGCAGCAGGCCTAAGATTCGAACCCCTGACCTACAAATCACAGTAAATGTCGGCACCAAACAACTACTAGAGTTTGACAACTTGCTAGTGCTAGAAAATAACATGTTCTAATCAGTTCACTAGGCTAATCCAGACACTGACTGTTACTATGCTACTGCTATTTTCAGGGGCACCCACATCAACTTATAACATTTTATATGCAAAAGGCGTTTTGCTCGGATGCTGATGAAATATTTAAAAACTGAGACATTGTAGTGGATGCCCTAGATTGTAGCAGAGGTAGCAACCCTAGTAATCAACATCAGAATCGGGCAAAGCAGTACCTACAAGCGTATTTGCAATTTCTTAAATGGGCAGATGTACAGCACAGCTACCTCTGACATCTATGGTTTCCTAGATGAATGCTATTGATCCATTCCTAGGGAGGAGCTGATGTTTAACCCCTTCCATGCTGCCGTCGGCACTTGGCCGAATGCAGCACTACCTCGCTGGTGCTGCCGTCGGCAAATGGCCGACGCGGCCCGTCTGTTTTTTAAAACGGCCGCACTGCCGTGAAATCGCGATAGCAGCCAACGGGTTAATGTCTGAAATCAGCAGTCCTAGGCCTTGCTTTAATATGCAACTACATATTTTCCCATCCTTTTTTACCACATGAACAACCATTTACCAAGGGTATGCAGCCATTTTCCTGCACTAGTACAAAAAAAAGAGGGTGTTTATGTCCTATCTGGTCATCCTTGGAGTGGTATCACACCAAACGTCTTGCCTTCACTCTTTATGTTTGATGAACTTGTTTTTGTTGACATAAGAACTTTGTGAATGTTTTCTCTGCTAACCCGTGCTAAAGTGCTTTTGCTCTCTCCCTAAAACATAGCGATACAAAAGGGGATGATGGACGGAGCGATTGAGCAAATAAAACACTCACCCCAGTCAACTGTTCTGGGTTTATTCCAACACCATTCTTTAGCTCACTCAGCCTCCCCAGTTCAGATATGGCCATATGTAAATCAGTCTGACCCTGTGCCTCATGGGAACAGTCCAGCCCGAACTACCAAGCCATGTCTTCCCTGGACCGGAAACAAGCATCCTAGGACCGGTTTCGGATTCATAATCCTCATCAGCCAGGCTATCTTGAATCCAGTGGCCAAGTGAGCAAGGGACTCATGTCTGAGCATACCCTGCCAATTTAGGGCGAACAAAGCGATACAAAAGGGGTTGATGGATGGAGCGATTGAGCAAATCAAACACTCACACCCAGTCAACTGATCTGGGTTTAATCCATCACCATTCTTTAGCTCACTCAGCCACCCCAGTTCAGACATGGCCATATGCAAATCAGTCTGACCCTGTGCGTCATGGGAACAGTCAAGCCCGTACTGCCAAGCTATGTCTCCCCTGGACAAGAAAAGAGCATCCTGGGACCGGTTTCGGATTCATAATCCTCATCAGCCAGGCTATCTTGAATCCAGTGGCCAAGTGAGCAAGGGACTCACGTCTGAGCATACCCTGCCAACTTATGGTGAACAAAGCGATACAAAAGGGGCTGATGGACGGAGCGTTTGAGCAAATCAAACACTCACCCCCAGTCAACTGATTTGGGTTTAATCCATCACCATTCTTTAACTCACTCAACCACCCCAGTTCAGACATGGCCATATGCAAATCAGTCTGACCCTGTGCCTCATGGGAACAGTCCAGCCCGAACTGCCAAGCCATGTCTTCCCTGGACTGGAAACAGGCATACCCTGCCAACTTAGGGCGAACAAGGCGATACAAAAGGGGATGATGGACGGAGCGATTGAGCAAATCAAACACTCACCCCCAGTCAACTGATCTGGGTTTAATCCATCACCATTCTTTAGCTCACTCAGCCACCCCAGTTCAGACATGGCCATATGCAAATCAGTCTGACACTGTGCCTCATGGGAACAGTCCAGCCCGAACTGCCAAGCCATGTCTTCCCTGGACCGGAAAAAAGCATCCTGGGACCGGTTTCGGATTCATAATCCTCATCAGCCAGGCTATCTTGAATCCAGTGGCCAAGTGAGCAAGGGACTCACGTCTGCGCATACCCTGCCAACTTATGGTGAACAAAGCGATACAAAAGGGGCTGATGGACGGAGCGTTTGAGCAAATCAAACACTCACCCCCAGTCAACTGATCTGGGTTTAATCCATCACCATTCTTTAGCTCAATCAGCCACCCCAGTTCAGACATGGCCATATGCAAATCAGTCTGACCCTGTGCCTCATGGGAACAGTCCAGTCCGTACTGCCAAGCTATGTCTCCCCTGGACAAGAAACAAGCATCCTGGGACCGGTTTTGGATTCATAATCCTCATCAGCCAGGCTATCTTGAATCCAGTGGCCAAGTGAGCAAGGGATTCACGTCTGAGCATACCCTGCCAACTTATGGCGAACAAAGCGATACAAAAGGGGCTGATGGACGGAGCGTTTGAGCAAATCAAACACTCACCCCCAGTCAACTGATCTGGGTTTAATCCATCACCATTCTTTAACTCACTCAGCCACCCCAGTTCAGACATGGCCATATGCAAATCAGTCTGACCCTGTGCCTCATGGGAACAGTCCAGCCCGAACTGCCAAGCCATGTCTTCCCTGGACCGGAAACAAGCATCCTAGGACCGGTTTCGGATTCATAATCCTCATCAGCCAGGCTATCTTGAATCCAGTGGCCAAGTGAGCAAGGGACTCACGTCTGAGCATGCCCTGCCAACTTAGGGCGAACAAAGCGATACAAAAGGGGAGGATTGACGGAGCGTTTGAGCAAATCAAACACTCGCCCCCAGTCAACTGATCTGGGTTTAATCCATCGCCATTCTTTAGCTCACTCAGCCACCCCAGTTCAGACACGGACATATGCAAATCAGGCTGATCCTGTGCCTCATGGGAACAGTCCAACCCGAACTGGCAAGCCATGTCTTCCCTGGACCGGAAACAAGCATCCTGGGACCGGTTTCGGATTCATAATCCTCATCAGCCAGGCTATCTTGAATCCAGTGGCCAAGTGAGCAAGGGACTCACGTCTGAGCATACCCTGCCAACTTAGGGCGAACAAAGTGATACAAAAGGGGATGATGGACGGAGCGTTTGAGAAAATCAAACACTCACCCCCAGTCAACTGATCTGGGTTTAATCCATCACCATTCTTTAGCTGCGAAAAATATGGATTTAAGCCAGATCTCTGTACTGGGGTGAATGTATGACATTGTTCTACATTCTGTCCATCAACTGTGGTTTTTGCATTTGTCACCCCGAGTTGGATGGGTATGGTCAGACGTGAGTCCCATGCACTCCACACCACTGGATTCAAGCAAGCCGGGCTGAAGACGGCTGGAATGCCAGAAACCGGTCCGCGGAAGCTTGTTTCCGGTCCAGGGAAGGCATGGCTTGGCAGTTCGGGCTGAACTGTTCCCATGAGGCACAGGGTCAGACCGATTTGCATATGGCCATGTCTGAACTGGAGTGGTGTGGAGTACAAAAAAACGATGGATTTAGGCCCAGATCTCTGTAGTGGGGTGAATGTATGACATTGTTCTGCATTCGGTCCATCAACTGTGGTTTTTGCTCTCCCTAAAACATGGCAAAATTGGCTTATATCTAATTGGCCCATTCCATGTACTTGTAAGTCGATAGTACGTGGTGCTCCATGTACACAAGGTCTAAAAATTAAAAGCTACCAGTGGCATGCATCATTCATTTATGCCACCCACTGTAGTAGCCTTTTAAAACAAGTCCCAGGCCTGCCACTGCAGCCTGTAGTGCAGTCTCAAACTGCCATTTCAACCTGGCAAACTTTTTGCCAGGCCAAACCTTACCTTTGATTACATATGAAGAAGGCTTCCAATTTTCCGTTTTTACTGATTTTAACATATCAATACAGACAGAAAACAATCTATTTCCTGCCTGTATTTATTAGTTAAAAGAAGAAAAATACAGGAAATTGTGAGTAACTCTCCTTGTTGTCCTTCATGAATTCCAGACTAACTGCTAAGCAGATACACCCTGTGTAGATTTAAAAACGGATGAGATTCCAATAAATACAGGCATATGTTAACATATATTTGTATATAATCATAATATTTACCTGGCGGAGTAGCGTTTAGTTATATTTGCCTGCTTAATTTGCTACAACGCACCAGGATACAGAGAATAAGTGCATGTTTATCAGTTAAATAAATGTGGAAATATACTATTTTACGACTCAGTTCATTCTCAAAACATAAATAAATATGGATAAATACAAATAAAATGGCCCAAACATTAATTTAGATAAATAGAGATGGGAATGTTGAAAAAATAAATACCATAAACCGGGGAGGCCTACTATAAGTCACCCCTAGGGTAGGCCCTAAAGTGAAAAACTTTACATTTATTTTTCTCTACTGTAAGGCCTAATTTTACCATTGGATACAATTGGGTTATCTTATTGCATTTAACAAGTGATCATTTTGTTTTTATTGGGAGCAGGTAGAAATATCATGTTTAGACTCAAATGAATTGCAATTTAATATCCTCTTAAATGATAAAGTCAGATTTTAAATCACAGTTCTGAAATTTATACTTTTAGAAAGTTGGCTATTTGCTGCCCTAGCCATTTGGTGCAAGCTGCAAGTGTTATCGGTCACAATATTGTTAATAGCTTAGCTGTTGGGCATTGTGCATTCCTCCCAGACAGTAAGACAAATAAGGAGGCAAAGAAATAGCTCCACCTCAAACCATTCTGGCAGGATGGCACATTGTACCAACATCTGTTGGTACAATGTGCCATCCTGCCAGGATGGTTTATTTTTTTTATTTTATTTTATTTTATTTGTGCAATTTTATATAGCGCGAACTTTACCCGAAGGTGTCAGAGCGCTTTACATAGGATCCAGTTGAAAACATAAGGACTGACGGTTACATGCGTAAAAAGATTGCAAATTTTTGCATTACATAAGAACCAGTTGAAAGCATACGGACTTAGGATTACATGCGTTACAAAAAAGGTACAAACAGAAAAAATTGCAAATGTACAAGAGATAAAATCACACAAGGAGGAGATACAAATGGATATACTCTAGGCCTATACTAGTGATATCTCTATCAGCATAGGGAGGGGATACACATGGATATACTCTAAAAGTCACATAGGAGACTAGTTGTTAGAGTTATCTCTATATACATAGGGAAGGGATACACATGGATATACTCTAACAGTCACATAGGAGACTAGTCGTAGGAGTTATCTCTATATACATAGGGAAGGGATACACATGGATATACTCTAAGAGTCACCTAGGAGACTAGTCGTTAGAGTTATCTCTATATACATAGGGAAGGGATACACATGGATATACTCTAACAGTCACATAGGAAACTAGTCGTTAGAGTTATCTCTATATCCATAGAGAAGGGATATGACTGGATATACTCTAAGAGTCACATAGGAATGGTGGAGAGCACAATGGTCTACAGCATATACTAGTGATTAGAGTTATCTCTATATACATAGGGAAGGGATAGACATGAATATACTCTAAGAGTCACATAGGCTACAGCATATACTAGTGATTAGAGTTATCTCTATATACATAGGGTAAGGATACACATGGATATACTCTAAGAGTCACATAGGAATGGTAGAAAGTAGAAAGGTCTACTGCATATACTAGTGATAAGAGTTATCTCTATATACATAGGGAAGGGATAGGACTGGATATACTCTAAGAGTCACAGAGAAGGGCAGGCACGTGAGATAAACGAGAGAGGGAAACAGATAGTGGTGAATAAGACAGTGAGGAGTGTGTCAGAGGCAACAGGAGAGACCGTAGGAAAGTCGAAAGGACAGAGGGGGAGGTCAGAGAACGCTAAAATGGTGGAGGAGAAAGGTAGAAGAAGAGGCGAGTCATACCGAGAAAATGGCGGGGAGCACAAAGGTCCAAGTCCGAAAGTCCAGGAAGAGGGCTGACATAGCCAGCATGTCCAGGGGAAAAAGGGCAGTGCGCAGCAAAGTCGCAGCCTCATCGTTCAAGAGGAGCTGGGGCAGAGGAGATCAATCCGGAGACCAGAGGGTCAGTGGAGAAAGACCACAGGCGCCCAGGCAGAGATGGGAGGCAGCAAAGTTTGAAACAAGGTTTGAAGGGAAGGAGGGGCCTCTCACCAGAGCCCAGTTGAGCACAATAAGGGTGGTGGGGTTGAGCGTGTGGGGTGAAGGCCGTGTTGACGCTATGGATGCAGTCGCGCTGGTTCCCGGAGAGTTGTGTGTGGGTTCATCGGCCCTGGCATGCGTTGGTGTCCCTGGAGCCTGTGGCTGCCGGTCGTAGGAAGCGTGTCCCCAAGGGCGCCATCTTGGAGTCAGGCACCGTTGGCACGAAGCAGCACAGTCAGCAAGGGGGGGGCACATCTCTGCCCTCGGGCCCAGGCCCGTCTGTCGAGGAGAGCGGAGGTATGGCCCCCGGAGCTGGTGAGTGAAGATGGTCTCGAGGAGGCGCCGTCGTCAGCAGAGGGCGCCGCCGTCAATCACCGACCCTTTTCTGGTGTGCCCCTGGAATACCGCAGAGTCCCGGCGGGTGGCAGCGGGGGACGCGGCTAGAGCCCTACGTACCGCTCGGTTGTCCAGCGCCTGTCAGACTCGCCCCCGGCAAGACGTCTTAGGCTCCGCTCCTCGTCATTGTTGAGCCCCGGCTGGTAATGGGCGGCCGCCATGTTGGGTCCGAGGCAGGGATCAGGAGCAATCAATGCCGCTCCAGTGGCACCAGCAGCGATTGGGGCAGCCCTGCAGGTGCCCCACACCTTCCGCTTCAGTTAGGGAGCGTGAGCAGCGCGGAGGGCTGGGTAAGAGTGGTCTGTTTAACTCAGACACTCTGTTCATCACCACCCCCTTTTTGTAAATCGTTTTTGGCCACTATAGGTGTGGCAGGGTATACTTATACTCAGACATGAGTCCCTTTCTCACTGCTCCATCAGGATTCAAGTAAGCCGGGCCGAAGAAGGCTGAAATGCCAGAAACCGGTCCCCGGTAGCTTGTCTCCTTTCTGGTGAAGAATTGGCTTGGTAGTTTAGTCTGCACTGTTCCCATGATGCACTGGGCCAGGGATAGACTGATCTGCACATAGCCAGGTTCTGAGCTGGGATGGTGCAGTGAGATAAATAACGGTGATGGATCAAGCCCTGATCTTTGGACTGGGTAAGAGTGGTCTGCTTAATTCAGACACTCTGTTCATCAACACCCCCTTTTGTAAATCGCTCCAGTGGCACCAGCAGCGATCGGGGCAGCCCTGCAGGTGCCCCACACCTTCCGCTTCAGTTAGGGAGCGTGAGCAGCGCGGAGGGCTTCCTTAAGACGCTGGGCTCCAGGCCGGAGGAGCACGCGGAGCGGGAGCCGAGACGGTCCACGTCCATCCGTCTCGGCTCCCGGAAGGTGACCTGAATGGTGACCTGAATGGTGCAAGCTACCGTGTCCTCGTGACGCGGGCCCTGGCACTTATTGTTTTATAAATGTACCCATAAATAGCCAGTATCTGCACTCCCATATTTCCATCTAACTGTATCTCCCATCATAAGCCTGATAAGAAACTAGTTCACCTTTCTAACTGAAGTGGTTATATCTCGTTCCTTCATGCAGCTCTCTTCTTTCGCCACTGGGCGAGGTGGAGCTATTTCTTTGCCCACTCATATTTCAAAGGGCTTGACTCCAGCACACACAAAGGAACCCAACACTAGTCTTTTGTCACACCAGATTTCTCGGAGGCTTGACATGAGAAGGAAAGAACCTTCCAGAACCAGATGTAGTGGTAACCAGGATTTCTCCTCCACTTCAATGACTGGCAGCAATTATAAATATTGGACCCTCAGAACAACCCATCAGTATACTCCTGAAACTGTGGAAGACTTAAGAATAACTACCTAGGCCACCTTCTGCTTGAGACCCGGCCTGGTCTCTGAGAAAAAAGACTGGACAAGCTACCTACATCCCATACTACCTCAGTAACTCCAAGGGTCAGGGCAAGGGGCTGACCACCTGTACTGAGATGCAGGAACTCAACAAGCTCCAGAGGCCACCCACGGCTGCTCAGCTAGCCTGCAGAACTAGGTCTCCATGCATCAGCAACTGGCCCTGCTAAACCCTGCTGGCCTCTGCCAGAGTGAGTCCCTGATTCCCAAGTGGTGTCTCCCCAGGCCATGGACCCTTGGCTGGCATCAAAGTGCATTCCTCAATGAGAAAAAAAAATCCTGATGTTTATGGCTCTCCATGACTGCGAACAGGCCAGTTTGCACACAGACTCTGCCCCCCATGATGACCACCAATGTTTAGCGCTGGTGAACCCGACTCTTCACGCTACATTGGCCGCCCTCAGCAATGCAAGTTCTGCACATTGTGCGACAGCAAAGACAGTAGCCTGTAGTGACCTCCAAAGTGAAGCTCCAGCATTGATAAACTGCGACGCCCGACCCGATTTTCATGCTACACCGATCGCTGTCCCCAACGCCAGGCCTGCTCTTCTCGCTACAGTGATGACCATCCATCGTGCTCTCCCTGCTCCTTGTGGATGCCTCAGAACTCTTTGTGCCAGACTGTAAAAAGACAACATTTTTAACAGGACTGACCCGATAACTGTCTCCGGCCTGCACTCCATTACGGTAGGCCTGAACTTGTGACTTACCGCCGCCCTAGCATGGAGAGATGACTGCATGTGGGATGTTGTGGTTTTAGGTGCAATACCTAGTTTAAAATTGAATATCTCATGTTATACAGATTTTTGTTATTCTCATATCATTTTATTTAATAAAATTCAGTTTTCCTAGTGTTCCTTTTTCTCTTTACTACTGTTTGTGGGCTGCATGAAATAATTTACACTTTGCCTCTAAGTTAAGCGTGTCTGCTTTTTTCTTCCAATCTACCAGAGTGATACGCACAGGTTAAATTAGTGACTTTTGTGGTACACCGTCACAAGGATTGTGGTTGTTGCCTGAGTGGGGCTTACACCCCCTTCAACCAATTACCTGCTTTCTTACATTTACCAGCTGGCCTGCATCTCTAGGACATACTGCTAGAAAGTCACCATTTTGCCTTGTTTACCCTCATTGTTTGCTGAATGTTACTGATATTAACGGACTCTGACTGTACCCTGGGCCCTGCAAACCTAGCACAGGGCCACTGCTATGTGTAAAAAGGTACATGTAATAGGGTACACCAAATGTCTGAACCTGCGGTTCCTCTCGTACTGAGCAGGATTACTATTGCAACAACACATCATCAGTAGGGTAAAACTAACCTGTCTCACGATGGTCTAAACTCAGCTCACGTTCCCTATTAGTGGGTGAACAATCCAACGCTTGGTGAATTCTGCTTAGAATTGGCAATGACAGACCCTATGAGTCCCTAGTATATATTATGGCCAGCCGTTATAATCTACCTATAAGTCCCAAGTATATAATGAGGCATGGAGGTTTAGATGCCCAGCAGATTTACTGCACTTGCATGTGTGCTCTTCAGTATGCCTGCTGCCTTTTTAATGGCCGTCCTTCATTGCAGCTTGTCTTTTAAAGTAAATCCTCACAATTGGTATTGGCAGACACTATTAGTGCCTAGGATATAATAGGGCTGAGGGCTCAAACAAATTATAAGTACCCAGCATGTAATAGGGCATAGATGCGTAGAGGCCCACCAGATGTCCTGCACTGATGAGTGCCTGCTGTCATTCTAAAGGTGGCCTGGCTTTGCAGACTGTCTTGAAAAGTAAATTGTGTTCAAAATCGTCTTTGGTGGTACGAACACTTCAAAAGTGACAATATACCATGCTTCTTTGCGTATTATGCACCCCCACGTCTCACTGAGTTGTCCCAGGGGAGGAGAACCATGTAGCTATACGCAGTGACCTAATAAAAGATGTTTTATATGCTCTTGTAGGTACCCATTTTATTTGCCTGCATTGTAGATACATACTTCCATAGACTAACATTTCAATATTTTATTTAGATACAACTATTGCTAGGAATGGAGTCAAAAATATAATTCAATGACTGAAATAATTGGTATTGATAAAGTAAACAACTTGCCACTGTTGAATTTATCTAGTACATAATAGAAGTTATATATCTTTCTCTACTATAAGACAAAATCCAGCCTTTTAGTTCTAACTGATTTGGTGGCCTTAACGGGCATAGCCAGGCTGCTTTGATTAGGTGATAAGTGGCCTGGCTGGAGCAGAAGTTATCTGATAGAGAGAGCTCTGAAGCTGAGGAGCACGGGTCCTGCAGAGAGAGCTGAGTAAATCACACGGAGCTCAAAGAGAGAGCAGATCAGTAAAGTATGATAGTCATACCTATCCCCACATCCTGAGCCCCAGCAAGATGGCAAGTTTAGGACAGGAATTTGAAACGGTCAGGAGGAGGAAAGCTAATGGAAATGAGCCACTCTGTGATCTGGTTTAGCTAGCTCTTACTCCTCTGTAGAGAAAACATCCATGCTCGATTTTGGAAGTGCGTTGCTTTGTGGGACAAGAAGATGCCACACTTTGGAGGAAGTTGTCATACTTTGGGGTGGCACCTAGCATCTCATTGTACAGAGGTGCCCCCATGCTTGCCACCACAGAGCACTGAGGAAATATGTGAGATCTGCATATTCTTTCAGATCTGCTGCCAGAAACGACAAGGAAAAGAAGGACTATTCTGCTAGCATCCGGTCTGCACACAAAGGCCTGCACTCTGAATGACTGTGCATGATGCACAGTCTGGTACTGCAGCTCAGGGGACTGTGTCTAGCTTCAAGAAGGATACAGGAGTGTGCTACCTGCAAACTACAGGTTGACAGAGCCCACCTGCATCATCTCCAAGAGTCTCCATTCTGGGGTGCCTCAAGTAGACTTTGCGGGTTGCGGTCTGGTGCATTGTGGGGATTGTAGTCCAGAGATCCCATGGAGATTCCAGACCTTTGTACTGGTGTTTCAGACATTTTAGACCTGCAAGGAAGCACCTCCTGAAGTTTGGAGAACTTAGGAAAACTTTTGTGAAAGAGCTCTATTAAGTGACCAACCTGACCTTAAGAGTCAAGCTGACTAACTTTAACCATGACCCAGCCAGCATTTCAGGTACGTCCCGCTGAAAGCTCTGGAGCTCCAGACTTCCAGGGTTTGACCGGCGACTTGTGGAAAGTCAAGCCGGCAAACCCTCTCCCAATTCTTGCTTCCTGTGGAAGGTTGAGCAACGTCAGGAGAAAAAGCTCCTAAAATGTTTCTTAGTGCGATGGTAAAACTTTGACCAGGGCCTCCCACTTAGTGTATGCGGTCAGGGCTCCATCGCGGTCAAGCACAACTAGATGTCCCAGAGTGGCAATATATGTTTTAAGCACGATAGAGTGGTTAATAAAAAAAAATCATCTGTTACCTTACATTGGATTTTTGTCATTATGTGTCTATTTGTTCATAAAAATATTTCCTATTTGTATAAATTGTGTGCGATTTTTATTGAGTGTTTTGTCTTAGTTGTTTGAAGTATTGGTGTTTTTAAGTGCTTTACACTCCTGTCTCATAAATTATGCCTGACTGCTCGCTGTAAGCTACCAAGGGTTGAGCAAAAGCTAATTTACTGAGACCTTTACTGGACCCTATACCATGTTGGTGGCCTTAGGGGTAGGTACATACTTATACCTACCAATAATCCACTTTCAAATACCTACCTGCTGTAGGTGTAACCTATTGTGTTTAGTAGGGGTGGGGAATGTATTGCATTGTGGGGGCTCCTGACATTTACAACTTGCCTGCAACATCTCTGAAAGCATCCATGTGCACACCCCCAAAACACACCTAAGAAATTGGCAAATCCAGCCACTGGGCAAAACCGTGATAGTGGTAATGGTCAGTACCCCCAAAAAATCAATAGATCCTAATTCCAGGAATCAGGACCTGTGCATTTTGCACATCCTAGTGTTACTTTAGTTTTACAAATCTGCCCTTATATGTCCTCGTAACTCTATCATCAGAACTAGAACCGTAATCTGATATTCTCAGAGTCACATTGGACGGCCTCTGATGAAAAGGATAGTACTGGTGTGTCTGAACCTCTACTTGTCCTACTCCCCATTCTTCATGGATGCCTGTTTGCAGGTTAGCCTTCATCTAATGTGTACACATATATACTGTATCATGTCTTAGATTTTAACTCTAATTCCACCCAACAGTAAATAGTGGTCCGCAGATTGACTAAAATTACTTTTACAACAATTACAAAACGAGTAAATGTTTCCTCTGTGTATCTTTTCTTAACATATTCAGTGATTACAATTTGTACGAGTGAACATATGGCCCAAGGCTCAATGTTTGGGTACATATGAACGCTGTTACAACTGAAACTGAAATTCAATATTCTTTTGCACATGAGACTGCAGAAGCCTTTGATTATGGTCCTATTTACACAATTCAGTATATATAGTGTTTGAACTGATGACTGACTTCTGAGTTTATGATATGGAATAGACAAGTTTAAGGTATAATGATAGATCATGAATTTAGAACCACACATACCTGTTATGTGCCAAATTCCAATGTTTTTAGTACACAAACACGTATTAATAATGGTCAGGTATTTATATTTTATTATGCTAGATCGTAAGTTATCCTGTCACTGTCAAAGTGGTCCTGTGAAAAGTTAATGTAAATCTATTTTTTGTTTTCTGCCACATGTTTTGTGAAATCTTCTTTGGAGCACTTTGAAGTTATGAAGGAGTCAGAAGTTGATTTCTGGCTCAGGGTGGAGCAGGTGTGTTATGAGCACAGACACTGTTGCCCAAAACAAAGTGATTTAACTCAAAAGGAGGCAAATGTCACAAACACAATGTTAAATATTATTTAATATGCTTCACGTGTAGGTTCAGGATACAAAAAATAGCGGAAATACGTTGCATGTGACACAAATAGAATCCACTCTGGTCATGAAACTGTTTAAATTACAAAATCAGTTTTAAATTAAGCCTTTAGACGTGCTACCAAATCTATCCATTGCTGCTCTCAAAATATAAAGAGCAGGTGCTGTGACATAGTGAAAAATTAATTAAGGAGATGGCAACGTGTTCTAGCAATAAAAATGCTTTAAATGTTTCACATACTAATATCAAAAAATGAAAACCTTTATGTCATGGCTGTAGTGCTAATATTACCCGTACTAAAGCCATGTTAATTCATAGAAATTGACAAATGGTCAACAACATCCAAAAACAGTTGATTCAATGAATATATAAAAGTCATTATAGCCAGCAAGTGGAACAAAAAAGAAAGAGTTTGTTAGCAAACCTAATGTGCTGTGTTATTTTAGATACAGGGTTGAATAGAAAAATATGGACTATTGCTAGTGTGCTGAAGCGGGGTAAAACAGTTGGAATGAACTGCTAACAGCAAGTGGCAGCCAGTGTGCCACATGCACAGGAATCAGCAGAGGTGGGGGTGCTCTTTCTAGGAAATGAACTGGGCTCATTGCACAAATGAGAATAAATAACAATTCAGTTGTGGCAATATTGTTGCAATTACTGAGAATCTTTCAGTTACAAAGACACATGATTCAATCACAACTGTAAAATTCATCAAAGAAAGGTCATTTTTTTATCAGTTCTGTTAGTTTATGGCTAGAGATAACCAGCAGCTATTGATAGATAGAGATATTCGTGGCAAAGTGATATATCCCCTTTTCAAATTAAGTCATGAAATCAGAGTTTCTACATTGATCTGGTATCTCCATTTACATTTATTGCTACACTTAGCTGTTCAGGCATATAGGGTGGTTATCTTCATGCTCTCAACTTGATCACGCAAGGGGAGGGATTATAATTTTTCATGTCGAAAAAAGATTGAGGCAATGGTAAAAAGTCTAGCTTGTATCAGGAACAAAATGTGATTCTTTTGAAAACCTAAGACCTTCTGCTGATAAAAAAAATCTCAAATTAAGTCTTTACATTTTTTTGCCGGTGTCTGTGAGATATTCAATACATTTTTTATGAGTACTTTCCACCGTCAGATGAAAATAAAATTCAGATTAAAGAGACTCTTAATTCACATATTGCTACATTAAAACTACTGACAGCAGCAGAAGATAATGGCTTGGTTGAAAACTCTTCAGATAGTGCCCAGACTTTGGCTGCATGTACCAATTGATGATCATGAACTACAGTACAAAAGAACTGAAGGTTTTCACCATCTCCTCTTTAAAGGAAAAGCGTACTAAGCTCTTCTGTACCTGAAAAATAAATACAAATCACTAAAGAAATGATGTATCTGCCTCAGAATGTAACTTTCTGAAGTACAATTAAATATTCAGCAGAAAGTGCATCAATCACAAGACTTTATTCGATCTTTTAAAACAGATCATAAAAGCACAAATTCATCCGAAATATTAACAACTTATATACCATGTATACAAAAGACTTAAAAGGTATTTATCAAACTAGCCATATGCGTTATAAAGATAATATTATAAAACCATTAAAATCATTTAAAATCCTGCTGGTCTCTTAGTAGCAGTTAGGCTCATGTTACATAAATGAGTCCAGTTTTATCTTTTTATTTTAATTTTTTATTAGCAATACATGAGCATTCAACTTACAAGAGTACAAACAAATTAAAGTATAGTGAGTACATGCGTCTTAACCATCACACTACATTTAAGCATATACATTTAACTCAGATAGTTCCATAGCAGATCAACTTCTTCTGGTATGCCCAACTTTAGTACATAGAATTAAACACAACAAAAAAAAGAACGAAAAAGTTGCCATTCAAGAATCCAAATAAGATTAGACAGGGCCCCAAAATTGTAAACCCAGCTTTCGCTTACGCCTACCTTTTAATGCATACAAACAATACTCTAAATTAAATTTAGCCAAGAACCTAGCCGTCCAAGCCTCAAACGATGTGGGATCCCTTTGTAACCAGCTTGAAGCTATACATAGCCTTAATACTGCTGTTGCTAAAAAAATCAAATATATAGCATTCCTGGGTACACTATCAGCATTTACCCCCATCTCTACACCCAACAAAAGTTGTATAGGCAACAAATCAATAGGTTTTCCCAAAATAGCAGTTGGAAATTTATCAACAGGCTCTAATAATTCTTTTAATAGTGGACACGTACAGAAGATATGTATCACATCTGCATCAGGGTTATCACAGCGAAAGCATTTCTCCTCCTGTCCACCACCCCATTTGGCAATCTTATAAGGTGTCATATATAAATAAAAAATAGTTTTATAATGTTGGGCAGACAGATTAGCAGACATAAATAATTGACTAGCGAATTCAATGGAGATTTCCAAACTAATATCAGAACATCCTTACCTACTTTCCCACTTACGATTATGTTCTTCCAAATCATTGGATCTTGTTTCTAACATACAACTATATAACCCCCTATTCTTAGTGCTTTTCGGCTAGCTTCAATAAGAGAATTAGTCCGAATATTCCACCGTGCAGTGAGAAGATAATTTCCTAATTTGTAAATATTTGAAAAAATCTGCCCGGAGTATATGGTATTGTTCCATGATCTGATTAAACGATTTCAGACCCCCTTTCGTATACAAATCCCCCACTATTTTTATACCCTTACTCCGCCAGTTCAGAGTTTTATCATAGTTGCTTCTAATTAATGCAACAACCCTGTGTTTTCCTTTTTCTCATACAGACCCACTAACATGAAGCTAGGGAAAAACACACAAACGGATCCGGTAGAGCCTTTAAAAAGTACAGAGCCACCCTACATTGTGTAAATTTATAGGACCTTAAAATTGGAAGAATATATGCTTTTCTTTCATCAGAATAATACTTACAGAATAATATTAGATGCAGCTCTGACTGAGGAGACTGGGTATTGCAGGGTGACAAATCATAAACACAAAATATTAAATCTCTGCTGTGCATTAGTAATACAAGACAGGTACGAAAAACCTTCCCCTGATCTTGGTGGAATAAGGTTATATATTAGGGAAGTTTTTCGAAGGTGTTTTTTTTCCATCCAGGTACAGTTTGCTCTCTGCATAAATAATTCAATTATTTTGTGCTTCGAAACTCTCCTACAGGAGTCGGGATCCTGTAATAATTTGCTCTGCGCGATCACGATGGCCAGACTTTTATTAATATTTTAAAGTCATCATTAATAAGACTAATTTGCCTCTATGAGTTGACATCCTTACAGTTTTCCACCTTTTTAACAAAACTGACCAGTATGGACTACTTAAAACTATGAGGAACACAGCCTCCCTATTCGATATTATTAAACAGTTACATCAAGAAGTGTGTCAACTCCTTGAAAAGGGTTTTATAAATTTCAATAGGGAGCCCATCGGCTCCACAACCTTCAGCCTCAGCAATAGACTTTACCACTTTTATATATTCTTCTTCAGAAATATCCAGCTGGAACTGCTCCGCCATTGGCCCTGCAGGTGTAGGAAGTACAACCTGCTCGAAGTAATTGATAATTTGATCCGCACCTGATTCGTATCTGGTAGTGTATAGCTGTGAGTAGTGCTCTAAGAAAACTTGGGCTATGTCTTCTTTGTCGGATAAAGAGGCTCTAGTCTTGGGGTTAATGATTTCAGAGATCATGGCTGCTTTCTGTTTAGTTTTGGTAGTTCAGGCAAGCATTTTGCCGACCAATTGACTCTACTCATACACTCGCTGTTGATTTGTTCTGGAGCTGGCAATCTCTTCTATTGTAAAAAACTCCTTCGCCCTTTCAAGCTGGACTCTGGCGTCCCCCATCCCAGTGGGCTGTGTATTTCTATATTTCGTTGCATTTTCTACTGCCTGCCGAAGTTTAAAGATTTTCTCTCTCCTGTGTTTAGCTTTAGCGCCTGAAAGTGCAATCATTTGCCCATGAAGGGCTGCCTTGAACCCACCCAGATTGATAAGATTTCTGCTGTATTCTCTTTTATCTTGAAGAATTCGGCTATCCACTCCTTTGTGTCGACCACCCATTGAGTGTCCTCCAGGATGAGACAATCCATCTCCCACTTGGGTCTTGGCCTCCTGCATTCCTCTATCTCCACTTCAAGTTTAATAAGGGAGTGGTCAGAAAAATTGATTTATCTCTATTTCAGTGCTTGTATAGCCCAAGGATTGAGATAATAAAAATAGATCAATTCAGGATGCCCGTGGAATTGATTAGAGTAGCAGGAAAATTCCAACTTAGTTGGATTCGTGTCGCGCCACGGGTCTATCAAATTATGTACCTGTCTTAGTACTTCTACCACTTTTTTAGTTTTGGGGTTTAGCTCTTTTGTTTTTTTTATTCGAAGTATCTTTCTTTAAATCTTGAATAAAATTAAAATCACCACCCAAAATTATCTTCTCCGGTACCCCCTAAGTATCTCACTCATTTTAAATAGTGCTCTGGTGTCATCCACAATTGGTCTACAATAAATAATTAAATGTAATATCGTGCCATTTAATTTGGCCTCGACCAAGATCCATCTTCCCTGGGGATCTCTCTGAATTTGGCCGAATTCTCACGGAAAACCCCTGCAGAAATATATAGCAACTCCTCCTATGACCAGCCCTGCCGAAGCAAAGAAGGCATGGGAAAACCAACTAGGAAGGAATAGCCTTGGGGTATCAGTTTTTAAAAGCGTTTCCTGCAAGAATAAAACCTGGGATGAAGAGGAAGCTAACCACCTAATTAATGCCCCATATTTTTGTTTGTTTAATATCCCATTGACGTTAACTGAAATAATACAGCACTTACTTGTCATTTTTTGATATTGTATCCATAAAATATACCCAATAAATCAAAAACGCCCACAATCCTGACAATCTTTCCAAAAAATGTCCCTGCTACTGCTCATTTTACTACTGATTTTAGTCCTCCCCCCATCCTCCCCTCTCCCAAAATGTGGTCATTGCAGGAAGGTCTATGTCCATTAATACCGGGTTTTTAATTTAGGCCCTTGGCTACGTGACCAATATTAAAATACCCACTCTTATTACTATGGTCAAGGCCGCAAAAGCGTTCGACTTGGTCAACTGCGATGCACTTTTTTGTGGTCTAGGAAAATTAGGCCTCCCGGGCCCGGTCCAAATTTCAAGCATGTAGAGAAACATCTATCAAGGTGCCCAAGCCGGGTTATAGTAAACAGTGACTAAATAGGGGTAGTGTAAATAAACTGTGGAACCATACAAGGTTGTCCAATGTCGCCTATACTTTTCACTTTTTTTATCGAACCCTTGGCTATAAGAATCCAGGGAAACCCCCAGATTAGAGCTCCAATTGAAGGAATAGTCTTGTTGAAACTTTTTAACATAATTATGTACTTTGGAAGAAGTTCTCGTAGAATTTAGTAAATTTGAACAAATAGGGGGATGCAAAATAAACCAAAATAAAATGGAGATTTCAATACTAAATGCGGACTGTTACTTCTTACCCCCTAATCTAAAAATCCAGGCACTGAGAGAAGAACCGATTAGATATCTGGGTATCTACGTTTCCAACCAAGTAGAACAATTATTTAGTCTGAATTACCTAGCCATGCGGAAAAAAATGAAAACCCTACGGGATAAGTGGACCCTTTTACCTTTAACTCTGATTGGCAGTTTAAGCACTCTTAAAAATGCCTATTCTTCCCCTATTAATTATTCTTCTAACAAATGTACCCTTGAAAATTAATTCTAAATATTTTTAAGAAATTGACTCAATGTTTAGGGAATTTGTGAGGAACAAGAAGGCCTCTAGGGTTAAATTGCCCATACTACAGCTGGAAATAAATCAAGGGGGTTTAGCCTTACCAAATATTCAAACTTACTACGAGGCAGCTATATTAGACCAAACAGTACGTCTACTGGAACCTAATAGTCGGTTAGACATATTTTTTCTTGAAAGAATAATTTGTGCGTCCCACACACAAATCCCAACATCCAAATTACCTAAAAAGTCCCACAATAAGACAATTTGTGATTACTATGATAGATTGCAATCTTTTTTTTAAACAAGCTGACACTTCACGGTTTATTTATCTGAAGTTATTGGAATATAAGGTTTTCAGTCTGCAAATTCACTCTAGTCTGCTTAAGAGATGGAAGGATAGTGGCTAGGAGGACCGGGGCCATTTCTTAATCTCTAAGACAGTGATCTCTTGGTATGAGGTTCGGTGATCGAAATAAGCCAGGGTTTCTGGGGTACCTGCAGATCGTGAATTTAATAAACAAATATACAATCTATCGTCAAGCGGTGTGCCAACTAATCAGGTTATAGCCCTATATAAAGCTACATTAAAGGCGGTAGGAAACTGGTACTCTTTGTTGATAAAATGCAAGGTACTCCCCCAGGTTGAGGAATTCCTGGGAAAAGTAACTCGGGGAACCAATTGCACCTTCTCTCACCAGGAATGACAGTATATAGCCCAGGTTGGAAGTAAGGCCCTGAGAGCAGCCAACTTTAAAAGCATGGCCTTTTTGTCACAGTGGCTGGCCTATTACCCCCGAAAACGTTAAATAAACGCCATGCGGAAGTAGATAATAAATGTTTTCGATGCCAGTCTCCTTGTGAGGGAGATTGGCTTCATATATTTTTTATATGTCCTAAGCTTGAAGTTTTTTGGAGTAAGATCTTCTTAGCAATAAGCCAGTCTATTAAAAAGAAGCTCGACCCCGATGTAGAAGTGGCTCTTTTCAGGTTTTCTAAAGTAGGGTCAAATCTGGCTAAAGCTGAAGAGGCGTACAGTGCAATTTGCTCAACAGTAGCTTGTTCTTTAATTCTCCAAAACTGGAGACTAGAAGAGGTACCATCTTATCCTAAATCTATATAAATAAAAATGTAACTGTTCGTTCGTTCAAAATCTCAAATCTCAGAAAGTTCTTTACTGATTGCTTTGAAAGTTTGACACAACGTTGCATTCGAATAAGCAAGTGTTTTTAAAGACACCAAGTTGGATTTGAATACACGCGTGTTGAATACACACGTGTTTTTATTCGAAAGCACAAACAGACACATAAAAATGTCAATGTGTTTTTGATAAAAATCTTAAATCTACGAAAGTTCTTCACCGATTGATTTGAAATTTTGACACAACGTTGCATTTGAATACGTTAGTGTTTATATATAAACAACTTTGCATTACAATACGCGCGTGTCAAAAACGTGCGTGTTTTTATTCTAAAGGACAAACAGATCCTATTGATTGGGTTGCTGCGCAACAACTACAATAGATGCATAGAGACAATAGTCTACATATATTAGGATGGACGGTTGGTGTCAGAATGACAGACCTGGAAGTGGGTGGAGGGAGGGGGGAGGAGTTGGTTCACTTGGCAACATTAAGAAAGGACACATAGAGACAATAGTCTACATATATTAGGATGGACAGTTGGTGTCAGGATGGCATACCGGGAAGTGGGGGGAGGAGTAGGTTCACTTTGCAACATTAGCAAGTGTTTATATATACACAACCTTCGTTTCGAATATGTGCATGTCCAATACGCGCGCATTTTTAATCAATAGGCTGAACAGAACCTATCGATTTGATAGCTGCGCAACAAATACAAGGTACGCATAGAGACAATAATCTACATATATTACCGGGAATTGGGTGGAGAGAGGGGCGAGGAGTTAGTTCACTTTGCAACCCGAACAAACCGTTTCGATTTGGTTGCTGCGCAACAAATACAAGGGACGCATATTGACAATAGTCTACATATATTAAGATGGACAGATGGTATCAGGATTGCAGACCGGGAAGTGGGTGGAGGGAAGGGGGAGGAGTTGGTTCACTTTGCAACATTAAGAAAGGACGCATAGAGACAATAGTCTAAATAGATTAGGTTGGAAAGTTGGTGTCAGGATGGCAGATCGGGAAGCTGGTGGAGGGAGGGGGGAGGAGTTCCTTCACTTTGCAACAGTAGCGCGTCAGACCCGGAAGCGGGTGGAGGGAGGGGGGAGGAATTGGTTCACTGGGCAACATTAAGAAAGGACGCATAGAGACAATAGTCTATATATAGTAGGATGAACAGTTGGTATCACAATGGCAGACTCGAGGTGGGTGGAGGGAGGGGGGAGGAGTTGGTTCACTTTGCAACATTGGCGCATCAGACCGGGAAGCGTGTGGAGGGAGAGGGGAGGAATTGGTTCACTTGGCAACATAAAGAAAGGACGCATAGAGACAATAGTCTATATCCTCAATATTCTTAGCGATGGAAATAGGGGTATTCCTATTCTCTACCCGCTTCCGCTATGATTATAAAAGAATTAGATACTTTTACTTTTAGGTTTTATGAGGCCATAAATGATGTGTACGATGTTATAAGGGATTGTAGGGCTACCCCAGTTCTAGCCATTAGTACTGCGTCATCAGCGTACACTAATATCGGAAGTGGACTGTAATAGAGTTTAGGCACATCCGAAGGTGAGGTGGTCATGGCGGCCTACACCCCGTTTGTGTAGATAGAAAAGAGAAAAGGACCATGGACACATCCCTTCCTTACTCCCTTCTCAATCTTGAAAAAGCGTGTGCATTCCCCTTTCCTGCCATACCATACACAGGCAGTGGCATTGGCGTACAGCTGGCGAATACAACAGAATATCGGGGGATCAATGCCCATTCCTTCTATCATGGGCCACCACGTCTGGTGAGAGACACAGTCAAAAGCTGCGGTCAAGTCCATGAAGCCCATGTAGATCTTCCCGCCTTTTGTCTTGGTATATTTATTTATGGATAATGAGATATGTAGGCATTGATACATCGTCCTCATTCCCCTCCGGAGATCATATTGTGCCTGCATAAAAATGCTATGTTCTTCGGCCCAAACCTCTAGTCTGGCTAATAAGAGCCCTCCCATATGCTTGGTGGTGGTGTCCAGAAGGAAAATTGTGTGGAAAATTGTGCAGTTGGTGTCACAATGGCAGACTCGAGGTGGGTGGAGGGAGGAGGGAGGAGTTGGTTCACTTTGCAACATTAGCGCATGTTTCTATATAGACACAACATTGGATTCAAATACGCGTGTGTCCAATACACGCGTCTTTTTAATCGAAAGGCCGAACAGACCCTATTGATTAGGTTGCTGTGCAACAAATACAAGGGACGCATATAGACAATAGTCTACATATATTAGGTTGGACAGTTGGTGTCAGGTTCGCAGACCGGGATGACGTAAATAATTAATTTACTCTCTTAATTTCTATGCAGGTAAGTACTTAATCAATAATAACTCAGATCGGAAAGAAAAAACCGGAGTCCGTGGTGTTAGAGTTCTTAGGGGTTTTATTCCTTAAAAAGGAATGGTCATGACCAGGATATCGGATTCTGACCACCACAGGGGTGTCAGAAGGGATAGAGCGCCCCATTTTATTGACAATACATAGCTTATATACTTAATTCATATCATAAGCAACAGTGCAGGAGGCGTAACAGCTGAGAGAAGACAAGATAACAGTATACACGTGGTACTAGTACGTAATCAAGAGGCGTGAACTGGAGGTGTGTGCTAGAAACGTCACTGATAGGTGTCACAGGTGGGTGGCACTAAGCAGAAATGTGGCAATGTCAGCAGAAATCGGAAGCTTGGATGCGCGCGCAGCTGCATGACGTGTGATTGGAGGGGTGCAGGGGACTTGACATTTACACTGACGGAAAGAGACAGAAGTCTGGCATGTCAGATCAACTTGTACTTCTATCATATCTGATATCTGATGTTTAGGAACCATATTATCTGGACAGAAAGGTCTCTAGGGCAGAAGCTATTCTATGCTAACTGTGGATGCGTGTATAAGCGCCTAAGTGTCTGTATGAGAAGCGTGGGGGCACGGGGCCTTCCATGGAAGCATGGTAACAGAAGCTATGAATTACTTGCACTGGGACAGGTCGGCCCTTTGGCTCTGCAGCTGGGGAGGATGTTTACTGAAGCTAGTAGGCAGGAATGCATTTTCGAGGAGCGGAACAGATAACTCGAAGGTTATAGTCAGTCTTGGCAGAAAGCAGGCTGAGCTGAGCACGAGGGGCCGCGCTAGAAGTAAGTCAGAGTTCACGGGTACAGAGGCAGCCTGGGCAGAGGCTGTCAGAGTCGAAAGCCAGAAAAGAGGCTCGATGGCAGAAATTCAGGGCCTACTTTGCCAGAGCAGAAAAACGTAGAAGTACACCACAAAAAGACGTTGGCATGGCATACTTAGGAACGGACTATATAATCCATTCAGGGTGGATCTGAAAGAGGACAAGTTAACGTTGGACGCAAATGTATTTGCGTCTTCATAGCTGACACAGGAGGGAAGTTACATGCACTTTAAGCTGGTACATGGAGTCGGTGGGGTACGCGCTAGGGAACATAACATGACCAAAAATTTATATTTCCTCATTCCCTCCTTGTTCCCTACGGACCCTTCATGAAATTTCTATCCTCATGAATCGATCAGTTTGTTCTTGTAACATCATTTGTTCTTCTTTCTTTCGTTTACGTTTTGAGAGGAAACTGGAATGTTCAATACAAGAGGTGGCAAACAGTCCACAAATCGCTGGCCCACACTGCAGGCACAGGCAGCAACTGAATACTAGGACTAGGCCAATGCCTAGGAAGGATAGGATCTTCCATCCCCAAGCGGTTAACGTTGTCCAGAACCAACCGGACCAAGTCCAGGTGCCTGGATTCTGATGTATCTGATTTGCAATTTTATGGAGACGTGTAATAGCTTGATATACAGATGGTGCGTTTTGTGGTATGAAAACACAGCAACTTGACCCGATGACCTTACAGGCTCCACCTCTATCTGCCAAGATGACGTCAATAACAAGACGGTTCTGAAGGACAACAATCCGCATGGCGGACTGCTCTTCTGTTAGGTTACCTAAGGCGGAGGCAGTTTCATTCACTACTGCTTCAAGTGTTCTAGTTAATCTACGTATTAATTTACTATTCTGAACAGGTCCTAAAAAGAAAAAGAATCCTTTATTAAAATCGGTGTACTGTTCCCATGCCGTTTCCGTGTAGTCGACAAGTGGGATATCTCTTCTGGGTCTATTCTTTACTAGATTGGTATTTCTATGGTAATCAGGGGGAGCTAGGAAAACAGGTGGCAGAAGGAATGCAATGTAACAGGTACCATCCCAATCTGGAGGTAGGCGTATGTATGCGGTATGACCACAAACAAAGTAAGAATGACGAATAGCTTTAAAGGACGATTTTCCATGATCACTGAATTCGACCACAGTAGTACATTTACTATGACCTAAGTGTACTGAACCTTTCTTCCTGATACATAATTCACCAGTAACTGGCAATACTGACATAGTGGGTATAACAGGTGCGGCTTCGGATTCAACAGTAAGAATCATAAGGCTAATTGTATAGTTACCTAATCCATATACTTCATTTTCTAGATCAGTTCCTATTCTAGTGGGGAGTCCCTCCTTATCAGGGTAACAGACGTCGAGCAGGACCAAGTTCAGGTTTCCCCAAACCCAGCCCCCGTCGAAAACAGCAATATCAGGATCTAAGGAATTAATTATTTTAAACCATGCACCGCAAGAGCCATTGTGAGTGAATGGGTACGGAAAGAGGGGCAGAGCTCCCTTGTAATTCTGGTAGGGAGGGAGTCGGCCACATATCCAGCAATCTGTAGCATTGTTAGTTTGATGAGAATGGTGTAGCATACTAATGAATGTGTTGTTGCGCAGCGCAAGTCTGTAGGAAAGTTCGTGTGGAGGTAACTCACTAAAAGTGTGTTCAGCAGATACATTGTAGGCAGATTGTTCACGCTTGAAAATAGGGTAGTAGATAGGTAATAAGATGCTAGCAACAATAATTAGAATACTCAAAATAAACATGATTAATAGTGTCACTATACAGTGACTACGAAGTGATTTACAATATGTACGTTTCTTGTATTCTCTCTCTCTATCTCGATCTAGGGGATACATGTCAGAAACTATTTAACCGATTCACCTAGGGGAGGACCTAAACAATTAAACTGTCTGACTTGCTAGATCGGAGTTTCATACGATACTCCTCTTGGGGAGTTTTTTCTCGTTCAGATTCTGTAAAGTCTTTTGACTCAACACAGTCTTTGGTGGGGGTGGACGAGTCTCGATCAGGTTTCAGTTCAAAAATTTTTTTCACATGACTCGTGTGAACCCACCCCTTTCTCCCTTCGATCTTCACGGCGGTCCTCCTGGTGAGAAGGACGGTCTTCGGCGATTTCCAGCGGGGCTCCAACGGACTCTTTCTATCAAAATTGCGCACTAGTACGAGGTCCCCTGGACGGACATCGTGTGGCTTTACATCAGTGTTGTCAGGGAAGGCTGCGGCAACCTGTGAACGACATGATTGGAGTGCAGACATCAAGGAGGCAAGGTAATCTGTCAACATGTTACAATCAACATCAGTAATCTTTTTCGGAATGGGCGTCCCCCACATATTCGGTGGTCTGCCAAAGACCACCTCGTACGGGGATAGCCCTGATCTCGAATGGGCAACCATTCTCATGTAGAATAGTGCCACTGGCAGGGCGACTATCCAGTCGACCCCTTTCTCCTGACATATTTTTGCAAGGCGTATCTTTAGTGTCTGGTTATGCCTTTCTACCAGGCCTGCGGCTTCAGGATGTCGGACACAATGGAATTTCCACTGGTATCCTAGTAACAAAGAAACTTCTTTCATTAATGCAGATGAGAATGGCGGACCGTTATCTGAGTACACGACACGAGGCAAGCCGTATCGTGGGAAGAATTCACGAACCAACTGCTTGGCAGTGGTCGGAGCAGTGTAATCTGGGACTGGGTATGCTTCGGTCCAGCGGGACAGAGCACAGACAACTACGAGAACATATTTAAATCCTCGACAACGGTCCATCTGGATATAATCCATCTGGAGGACTTCAAAAGGGTGATCAGGAGGATGAAATCCACCTTGCTCTACAGGGACGCTTTTACCTGGATTGAACTGACAACAGATCATGCAAGTACGCACTTTCTGTTTCGCTGCTGCTCGTAAGTGTTTATTGTTCCAAAGATTTTGTAAACTGTCTAACATCGCTTTCTCTCCTAGGTGTGCTGGGCTATGTGCTGTATTTATCATGACTTGAACCATAGAGTCAGGGAGAAACCATGTAGATTTTCCCTTCGTCACCCAACCTTGATCTGTTTGGATCCCTCCTTGTTCAATCCATTTCTTTATTTCTTCTGGGGTAGCATGTGTCTGAATATCGATAACATCTAGTGTGGGATCCCTGACTGTCATACAGTGTGTCGGTCCTGTTGTCTTTGTCATATCAGTTGTCTGAGTGTGAGTCAGTGCTGTATGTTTTGCTGTCTGGTCTGCCAGGTCGTTACCCTGGGAAACAGAATCTGTGACTTTAGTATGTGCTTTACACTTCATGACCGATATGCCTGAAGGCAGATGTATTGCTTCTAACAGAGCTTGAATGAGGGGACCATGTTGGATCTTGGCACCATGAGAGGTCAGGAAACCTCGTTCTTGCCATAACATGCCGAAGTCGTGTACAACTCCGAACGCATAACGGGAATCAGTGTATATGTTGACATTTCTGTTCTTGGCTAGAATACAGGCTCGGGTCAGAGCGATGAGCTCCGCCGCTTGAGCAGACAGTGTATCAATACGATGTGTTTCTTTAACTTCAGTTTCAGTGGTCACGGCATACGCGGCCACTAATTCTCCTGTACTTGTTCTCATACATGAACCATCCACATAAAGTGTCAGGTCTGGATTTGTTAATGGAACATCTGTTAAGTCTCGTCGAGGCTTTGTTACTGCATTAATGATCTCTATGCAATCATGCGGGGCTGGATCTGTCATAATTGTAGGTAACAGTGTTGCTGGGTTCAGGATGCTGCAGCGTCTGATTTCTATGTGTGGCTCGAATAGCGTTAATTCGTAACCTGTCAGTCGTGCTACAGTCAGGTGCTGAGTTTGGGTTCTGTTTAAAAGAACCTCTACAGAGTGTGGTACTTGAACTGTTAACTGATGTCCTAAAACAATTGAATCGCTTTGTCTTATTGCTAACGCTGTTGCTGCTACTGACTTTAAGCATGCAGGGAGTGCCTGAGCTACGGAATCCAATGTACTTGAGAAATAAGCGCAAGGCTTATGTGAACCTGCTTGATCTTGAGTGAGGACAGACAATGCTGTACCGTCACGTTCTGTAACAAAAAGTGTAAACGGTTTGCTGTAACATGGTGTCGCTAAAACTGGTGCTTGGCATAATGCTCTCTTTAATTCCTCAAAGGCTTGTGTGTGTTCCTGAGTCCAAGGGAGGGCAGTCGAAGTTGCTGCCTCCTGCGTCGTTAACTGGATGAGTGGTTTAGCTAGAAATGCATATTGAGGAATCCATTGTCTGCAGTACGAGGTGAGGCCTATAAAGGCCCGCACTTCCTTTTGTGTCTGGGGTCGTGGCATGTGTACAATTAACTGAATGCGATCGGGAGTGAGCTGTCTCCCCACTTTGGACAGCAAGTGACCCAAGTACACAACTTGCTGAACACAGAATTGTAGCTTCGAAGGAGACACCTTGTGTCCCTTGTCGGCCAGGAAATGTAAAACTGTCAGTGATGCTTGTTCACATTCGGGCTCACTTCGTGCGGTGATCAGTAGATCATCGACGTATTGCAGTAAAGCGGTGTTAACTGGCATTTGAATACAATCTAGTTGTATTTTCAGTGCTTGACTATAGATGCTGGGGCTTTCTGTGAATCCTTGAGGTGCGCGGGAAAATTTGAAGCTTCGTCCATTTAAACTGAATCCGAAGAGATATTGGCTCCGGATCAATAGGTACACTGAAGAAAGCGTTCTTAAGGTCAATTACGGTAAAGAACGTTGCTTCTGAATCAATAGCAGTCAATAGGGAAGAGATATCGGGGACCACAGGGTACTGTGGTACAATACATTTATTCAGTTCTCGAAGATCAATCACCAGCCGATATACTGGCGGTGCATTGGGGTCAGTACGTTTAAGAATTGGAATGATGGGTGAATTACAGATATTGGAGTCGGTCTCTACGACCACTCCCTGGGCAATGAGCTCTTCAATGATTTTCAGTAAAGCCACTACAGCATCGGGTGGTAACTTGTATTGTCTGATTCTGGGTAGAACAACTCCTGTCTTGAGTGTAACACGGTATGGAGTGATATGCATACAACCTACGTCAGCTGGGCCTTTTGCCCATAGGTGATCTGGTACATTTTTCAATCTGACATCAAATTCTCGCAAAACATAATGACCCTTGAAATCCCGTAGAAAGAGTCTAACTCCTTCCGGGGAACAGCATATTATAGCTCCTAGAGCCTTCAGAGTTTTAATTCCTAACAGGTTTTCTGGGCATGAGTTCGTAAGTAACAAATCTGTAACTCGTGATAATGGACCCACAGCCAAGGGTACTGGTTCCGATACTTCATTTACAATAGGCTGTCCTGAAAAACCAAGGGAAACATTCTGTGAGCCTGAGAGGGGTGCCCCTGGGACTTCATTATGGCTGATTGTTGTGCGGCTTGCCCCTGTATCAATTAAAAACTTTCTGTCTTTTCCCAATACGTGACTGTGTACATAAGGACCTTCTTGATCTACAGGAATTTCAATAAGAGGCACGCCACCTTCCCTCTCTAGGCTGTTTCATGTATATCGGGGGTAATCTGGATATGCAGATTGGGCATACTGGTACATCTGTTGTGAAACTTGCTGAGTCGCGGCAATGGGCTGTGGTCCTGCTACTGTCTGTGCTGTATGAGATGGAGCATGCATAGGCTGTGTATTCTGCATTGGCTGTACATTTTGTGAGGTCTGTTGCTGGGCCTGATCTTGTCTAGTCGGATGCGGTCTTTCTTTAGTTTTACCTGTTAAAATGTTATGTTTCAGGACTGGGCATTCGTGTACGTAGTGACCTGGCTGTTTGCAGTAATTGCATGTCCCTTTAACGGGAGCTGTAGTGTGACTTGTCTGGGTCCCACCCTTTCTCTGACCGTCGGCTGGGACCGTCTGAGCTACTAACATTTTCATCTTGGTGTCTTTCATGCGTTTCTGTTCCTGATCTTGTTCTTCTCTAATTCTGTTCTGATGATATTGTAACATTTGTAACATCTGGGATGGCGTATTTGCCTGCCAAGTACTTTCAACTTTGTACACTCTGTTTTTAACTAATGGTAGGGAGTTCTCGACTAGTTTTGATACGAAAAGGTGTGGATATGACTCGCTGCTTGGTTGTAGGCCACTATTTATAATGAAACATTTCTCGAATCTTGAATAGAAGTCACTAGTATCTTCATCATGTTTCTGTTTACAGGACGAGATGGCGTCCCAATCTTCCTTTCTAGTTGTCAATAATCTTGGCAGAACCTGTACTATTAAACCAGGTAATGCTTTAGTCTTATCCCCAAGGCCTACCCCTGGGACCCGTTTGCTTTCTTCGTCTTCTATTTCTGCCCATGCAATCTTTGTGTCCCCCACCTCCCATTCTTTTTCCTTTAATTTCTCGTAAATGCCCGTGGGCAACAGCACCTTCAACATTTTCATGATATCATCATACGTGTAATCCCCCATTAGTAACATGTCTTTAAGCTCTCTGTGAAAACCTGCAGGGTCTTTATCATGACACGGAACTAGTTTCTTCATTTCTAACAGTTCTAACTTAGTCAGTGGCGTGTGTACATATACACGCTTCAAGGCGTGATCCGCACCCATAACTGGGTGTACTTCTCGTAAGGGGTTCTGACTTTCAATGCCACTCCCGCATTGCATGTGGTACGTTTTCCTTTCTGGAGGCGGGGCGGGAACATATTCAGAGCTTATGAAGGTGTTATATTTATGTCGTTGTTCTAGAATTATTTGTATCAACTTGGTACTGAAACCTCTCCATCTATCCATAAGTAGTGCTTCTAATGTTTCGTGTAAGGGACCTGGATCGGAATGTTGATTTCTGTATTTCGTGAGGAGGTGCTGAATCATGTATACACCTGCTAATTTCTGTTCGTCTGGGGAAAGGTTTAGAAACGTCTGTGCTAAGGTATCATCATTATATATGTCTGGATTTTCGGCCCATAAGATGGCCGACCGGGCTAGTTCTTGTTCATCCATCGAATTGAGTACATGGTACCCCATTCTTTCTCGTAATCTTTTATCAGTCTCCTGGAACTGATGTTCAGAAGAATTCGGGTTTGTTAAAGCAGAGAGAAAAACTCTCTTGTTTTCCGGACGGATGCCCTTCCTAAGGTAAGTTCCCTTACCTACATATGCTATAGTATCTGTAGCTCGTTCTTGTTCTTCAAGTTCTTCTTCCTCCTCGGAGGAAGCTTTGTCTTTCCCTTTCTGGTGTACCGTTATCACTGCTTTTCTAATTTTCTTATACATACTGGCTATGCAAGTCCCCTTGTCATGTTTTCCGTCGGCTATATTTTGACCCCATTTGTTCAGTGCATCTAACTCACTCTGATCTGTTCCAGGCCTGTCTCGTTCTCTTATTAGACAATTTATGAAAAATCGTAGTATCTGTGCTTGAATGTCAACCTTCTGTTTTTCCATGGCATCCTTGATACTGTCAGGGTCTTTCCCTGTCTGAACAAACTCATATATTCTATCTAGACGGTCCTTCATTCCTACATAGCATAGCAAGATATCAGTAGCAGATCTCAACCGTAGTGATGCCAATATCATTAGATCGTCTTTACCGGGTACTGGATCATATCTACAAACGGAAATGTTTTCTCTGAGTGCGTCAAGACGAGGAGACTTGAACGTGAGAGGACTCTGCGTATCCCTGAAATTGAATCTGCGTGTTAATGGCGGGGTCCGAAGACCCGCAGTCGCACCTCCTGAAGCGGATGCTTGGGCATTATCTCCCTGTGGAGTCTGTATCTGAACTTGAATTTGTCGTTTAGTAGGATCAGGTAGACCTTGCTTCGGTAGGTCAATCTTGGGTGCGGGAAGTGGCGGAGCTGGCGGAGCGGGGGAGGTCTGTCGCGGTACCGGCGGGACATGATCTGGGGGCGGAGTGCCACCCCCGTCCCTGTCAGGAGGCAGGGCACGAACAGGCAGATTGGTGTAAGCTGGTGCTACATCCTCTAGATAAGAATTTAGGAATATGTCTTTAGTAGTCTTATGCATTACTTTAGTTGGAACTAAAGGCGGTGGTAAGTTTTTCGGTATTTCTGATAGGGCCTCAGGTGTGCCCTCGGCCGCGAGATACATACCGTTTACGAGATTGTTTCGGGCATGGTCCATTTGTTCTGTTTTTACTCGGATCCCTTCAATAACTAATTCGTTTTCTTGGGCTTTTTCTGATTCTTTAAGTCTGTCTTCTCTACGGAGTGCTTTCTCAGCACGCTTATGGGATTCCTTACGCCAAAATTCTATGGCGTCTTTCTGAGATTGTCTAGCTTTCTTTTTCCATAATGCTTCTTCTACTTTCATTATGCACTCGACATCCCATGTTCCGGTAGTGGGCCATCTGTGTCTATCGTCTAGATGCTTGGTATAGTCGGCCCATAAGTCTAGATACAATATGGCATCTATGCCATGTTTATGGTACATAAAGTTACCTGGAGTGTCCCTAGGGGGAATAGGAATTTCTTCCTCCAGTATCCCTTTCCTAGTTCCTATCTGTTTTAACTTGTTGAAAAACGGCATTTTGCTTACTTATTTCTGAATGCTCAATCCTTACTACTTAATACTGGATACGGCTAGTTTTACGAGAGAAAACACTAATACACAAAAAAACAGTCACATTCATACCACGACAATAATCACATGAAAAGACATTTGAGACATAGATGACTACCCCCTATACTGGATGTACTGCTCAACAGTACAGATACACTGGTGTAACAGTGCAGGAATTCAGAATACTCGATATACTGCTAAACAGTACAGATACACTGCCTAAAAACAGTGCAGACCGGACTTGTGTACCCAAACCCGTCTAGATACGTCCCAGCAATGGTACTCACCGGGAAGCACGGAAACAGAAGGCCTCGGAAAACTCGACTGGACTCGACTCGACACTTCGGAAAACTTCGGAAAACTTCGGAAACCTGGTGGGCCTCTTGACACCTCGGACCTTGCTTCTTTCGGCTAGGCTCTGGTCGGGATCCTCCGCACTCCTCACCGCCTCGTCTGGGCACTGATCGCAGTCTTCGTCACCTCCGGGGGTCAGAGGGAGATGCAGGAAATCCTGCCGGTACGCGTAGGTTCCATCTAACTGATGGCAGGGGACAGAGCTTGCAATGCGCCAACCGGCGCGTGAGGTGGGGGAGGGTCCCTGTTCGGGCGCCAAAATGACGTAAATAATTAATTTACTCTCTTAATTTCTATGCAGGTAAGTACTTAATCAATAATAACTCAGATCGGAAAGAAAAAACCAGAGTCCGTGGTGTTAGAGTTCTTAGGGGTTTTATTCCTTAAAAAGGAATGGTCATGACCAGGATATCGGATTCTGACCACCACAGGGGTGTCAGAAGGGATAGAGCGCCCCATTTTATTGACAATACATAGCTTATATACTTAATTCATATCATAAGCAACAGTGCAGGAGGCGTAACAGCTGAGAGAAGACAAGATAACAGTATACACGTGGTACTAGTACGTAATCAAGAGGCGTGAACTGGAGGTGTGTGCTAGAAACGTCACTGATAGGTGTCACAGGTGGGTGGCACTAAGCAGAAATGTGGCAATGTCAGCAGAAATCGGAAGCTTGGATGCGCGCGCAGCTGCATGACGTGTGATTGGAGGGGTGCAGGGGACTTGACATTTACACTGACGGAAAGAGACAGAAGTCTGGCATGTCAGATCAACTTGTACTTCTATCATATCTGATATCTGATGTTTAGGAACCATATTATCTGGACAGAAAGGTCTCTAGGGCAGAAGCTATTCTATGCTAACTGTGGATGCGTGTATAAGCGCCTAAGTGTCTGTATGAGAAGCGTGGGGGCACGGGGCCTTCCATGGAAGCATGGTAACAGAAGCTATGAATTACTTGCACTGGGACAGGTCGGCCCTTTGGCTCTGCAGCTGGGGAGGATGTTTACTGAAGCTAGTAGGCAGGAATGCATTTTCGAGGAGCGGAACAGATAACTCGAAGGTTATAGTCAGTCTTGGCAGAAAGCAGGCTGAGCTGAGCACGAGGGGCCGCGCTAGAAGTAAGTCAGAGTTCACGGGTACAGAGGCAGCCTGGGCAGAGGCTGTCAGAGTCGAAAGCCAGAAAAGAGGCTCGATGGCAGAAATTCAGGGCCTACTTTGCCAGAGCAGAAAAACGTAGAAGTACACCACAAAAAGACGTTGGCATGGCATACTTAGGAACGGACTATATAATCCATTCAGGGTGGATCTGAAAGAGGACAAGTTAACGTTGGACGCAAATGTATTTGCGTCTTCATAGCTGACACAGGAGGGAAGTTACATGCACTTTAAGCTGGTACATGGAGTCGGTGGGGTACGCGCTAGGGAACATAACATGACCAAAAATTTATATTTCCTCAGGGAAGTGGGTAGAGGGAGGAGGGAGGAGTTGGTTCACTTTGCAACCCGAACAGACCCTATTGATTTGGTTACTGCGCAACAAATACAAGGGACGCATATAGACAATAGTCTACATATATTAGGATGGACAAAAACATATTGTATACCCACAAGCATTGTGAAATTAAACATATTAGAAACGTGCGCTTAGTCTTTTCTTTCTCTTCCATTTAACCAGACTGAGCCACAGCAACGCGTGGCCGGGTACAGCTAGTGGACAAATAAAATACAAAGGATAAGGAGATTTGAAGAAGCATATGCTAAATGTGTTGGGGCAACAAAAAAGTTTACAGTGGTTTGGAAGTTTTTTGGCAATTGGGATACATTGATAAAAATCTAGCACTTTAGCACATTGCACTTAAGGCCCTTAATGTTAAGGGGAAGTATGATTTCACTGTAGTGGAGAAGTGTGGCTCACCGGTTAGAGGCGGCAGACCCAGAAGCAGAGGTCGGCCTGGGACCAGGGTTCAATTCCCGACGCGGCAGGGCACGGAATCAATGTCAGCGGGCTCGATAAATCTCGCCTCGGTGCCTCTCTAACCATGGGTGCCACGCTGCAACTCTGGGCAATAGCTTGCTTAATCTCCACAACGGCCCCCTCGCTGCCGGGGATGCCTGGCTTCACCTTGGGGATGCCCAATAGGGACCATCTCACAGGAAAAGCCAGGACGGGTTCCCCAGCGGTACACAGCGCCAAGAAACCTCAGGGTGAACGTGCGCTCTACAAATTCATACTAACATAACATAACATAACAGTGCTGCCATTTTTGGCACGGGTAAAAGGTTTTAAATATCTATTAATGGATTTCGAATTTCATTGTTTGTTTGATGGCACGCGATCACTATGAGAAAAAGTGTTTTTATTTTTGTAGTAAATTTGAGGATGTAATACTATTAACACTGATGGTAACTATGCACATGTCACTTTAGGATCTTATAGCTTAGGGAAGGTGCAACTGTACCTTAATGCTGTTTTCCAAAGACGAGCTATGAGTGGCAGGAGGCTCTTATCATTTTTGGAAAACAACAATATCAGGTTAAAATTAATTATTCATTGCACTTTAATGTAAATAGTGTCTGGAATTTGTTTATTAAGAGGCAGTCTATATTTAAAGCACTTTAATATTTTAGGGGAAATTTCTTTTAGTGTTTAATGGCCAGACTTTTAGGTAGTTTTAAATGAATGTATGGCTTTGCTGGACTCGTGATATCTTTTAGAGTATGTTGATTTATTAGGTATGTTCATTCATGCTTTATGGGTTTCGGTTGAAAAATGAACAAGAATGTGTATTAGTGTCAAGTGCGTATTTTTTTTATTCCTGAGAACCAATTTTACTATGATGTTGTTATGTCCTGTGCCCTACTCTACAAAAATAAAATATAAAAAGAAAATATAAAAGAAAAGAATTCTCCCTGCCCCACTGCAGTCGATTCTGCCTCTACATATTTAAGCCAGCCTATCCTTTTATAGTTATCCAATTTCCGACAGTCTTTAATGATGCGTTGTATTAAATTAACAGTGGACCTATGCCAAATTGAAAGCCACAACAGGATAGGGGCCAGTCTTATAAAATCACTCAAATAGGGTAGCCCCAATTCTAAATGTAAAATATCATTTGAAACTGAGTGTGGTAATAAAAATCGATTTTAAAAAAAAGCTATTTTCCAATTTCTGAAGTTGGTCTACGTTTGCCATCCCCCAGATTCCTGCCCCATAGATTGTAGCAGCCTTAGTTTTTGCTCAGTAGATGTTTTTAATCGTGTCTAGGGGGCTGGCACCTAATTTCTTAGCAAAGGTCTTGATAGCTTGGGGACTCCTATCCATACCTTGTGCTCTTGTTGCCACCAAGTTAGACCAGGAATTTTTTTTATCGAAAAAGGACTCCTAAGTCTGGAAAGGAATCTACCACCTCAATATTCATTGCGATGGAAATAGGGGTATTTCTCTTCTCTACCCGCTTCCGCTATGATTATAAAAGAATTAGATACATTTACTTTTAGGTCTTATGAGGCCATAAATGATGTGTACGATGTTATAAGGGATTGTAGGGCTACCCCAGTTCTAGCCATTAGTACTGAGTCATCAGCGTACACTAATATCTGAAGTGGACTGTAATAGAGTTTAGGCACATCCGTAGGTGAGGTGGTCATGGCGGCCTACACCCCGATTGTGTAGATAGAAAAGAGAAAAGGGCCATGCACACATCCCTTCCTTACTCGCTTCTCAATCTTGAAAAAACGTGTGCATTCCCCTTTCCTGTCATACCGTACACAGGCAGTGGCATTGGCGTACAGCTGGCGAATTCAACAGAATATCGGGGATCAATGCCCATTCCTTCTATAATGGCCACAACATCTGGTGAGAGACCCAGTCAAAAGTAGCGGTCAAGTCCATGAAGCCCATGTAGATCTTCCCGCCTTTTGTCTTGGTATATTTATCTATGGATAATGAGATATATAAGCATTGATACATAGTCCTCATTCCCCTCCGGAGACCATATTATGCCTGCATAAAAATGCTATGTTCTCCGGCCCGAACCTCTAGTCTGGCTAATAAGAGCCTTCCCATATGCTTGGCGATGGTGTCCAGAAGGAGAATTGTGCAGTAGTTCTATAGGGACCACCTGTCATCTTTTTGTATATAGGCAGACTCTGTTTCAAGGATGGTGGAGCCTCAACTGGATCCCCGGACCATAATCACTGACCCAGTGGTCCATCTCCTGCAGAAATGCTGGCTCACAGTGACAGTTATCATGGTCTGTGCATGGTGGGATTACAAGCACTCATTCATCCTGCCTGTGTCTACCTTAAATGGTCCTTATGCACAGTGACATTTACTTCTTGTTCATAGAGTGTTGTCAGGCCTTACTTTCTCTTTTGCATACACATGGGGCACCCATCTAGGATGTCCTTGGTAACCCCTAGGCCGGGTGCAGTGTAGGTAAAAGGCAGGCCCTGTGCCAGTGTGGGTGCTAGGCTCTGACAGTGGAAAAGGCTCCATTTCAGTTACCATGGTGAAAGGCCATCTTGTCCATAGGAATGGGGGAGGATGGGTGTAGTATTGTTAGTCTAGTTTCCCAAGAATTTGAAATGGTACAGTGATGTTTGGTATGTCTGAACTCACAGCGTCATAACGCATCTTTTTGAGTAGATGGTTTTGTTGCTGTGTGTCCAGAAACGGCCTTTTGAGAAAATGGCCGAGTATGTGCTTTAGAACTTTTTGCATTTCTCAGCCGAGTGTGAATTGCCTGCCTGGATCTGGGAGAGGTGCGAAAGGCTGAGGTAAAGTCATGCCCCAAGGGAGGGGTGGAGATGGCACCAGGCTGCCCTGCACCAGGAGCAGGGAGAAGGAGAAGTTTTGCGAGGTGAAGAGACCTGGTTCAGAGCCATAAAACAAAAGACCCATCTCCCTCTGAGTGGTTTAAAGATACAGGCCCCCAGTATCAAAGAGAGAACGGTGACACTGAGGGGGAGAAATACAAGACTGATTTAGGGAAGGGTCAGTGACCCTGAGCACAAGAAAATTTTAAAGACAAGGAGGGGTATTACTGGAAGAACTATAACCCCAAGACTTTGGTTAGGTTTTTTCATGTTAACTCTGTCATTGAGAAAGGTCTCGGTATCATTCAGAGAAGTGCTGGGTTCACTTTGAGGAAGCCGTGGACTGGTCGAGTTTGTGGCGGCTTTGACCTGCCCACGATCGGGAAGAAAATCTCAGTCTCGGGGAGAGTTGCTGAATATGCTGCAGGAGACACTTGACCCTTGCTTCGTAATCTGGGGCTTGTGAGCAGTTTGTAGCTCTTGACCGAGAAGAGACGGATGGGGCACTGCAGTGGGTCGTGTACCCCCTTCTTCCTGAGCAGGACTTTGCTGTATGCTGCGTCCTGAATCCCAAAGGCCCGAGGTGAGCAGGCTCCCTGTTCGGAAACACAGGAACATAAAAGTTTCCAGGAAGTCTCAAGTGGCACGGTGGTGGGACCATGTCGTGGCAGCCTGAGACCTCCGTAGGGGTGCCTAAGGTGATCGTGGGCACCCGGAGCGAATCAAGAATCTGATGCACAGGGTATGTGCCTTGCTGTGGCAACAGGTGTTGGAGCGCCTGTGGATTGGGGAATCGTGGAAGAGAGCCAAGATTTGGAACGTGCAGGGGGTGCATGTCGCAGTGAGGTCCGGGCACTAGTGAAGAGTGCCGGGACCTTGTGGGTACTTAGAAGGAGTGAGTCTTTGACACGCGGGTCAGTGTGCGGTGGTGCAGCCAGGGTATGTAATGTAGAGTGCCTGGTACCTAGTGTGCACCAGGAGGAGTGGTGAGAATCAGACATGCAGTGTGCGTGTAGTGGTGCGACCCGGTCGTTAGTGGAAAGTGCCTGAAGACCGTGTGCACCAGGAGACGGAGAAGTCCTGACTGCGCTGGAGAGGGGGGGGGGGTCAAGTGATCGAGCCCTCGACGGCAATGTGGGGTAGCCTCAGTGCCATGGGAAAGCCTCAGTGGAAGGAGTTTGTGCTGAACATTACCAGCCCGGACTGGCAGCCCGCAGGAGCTGAACTAATGGCCCGAGCGCACCTTGCTCGTGGTGACAAGGTAATGGAGTGAGGCCAAGCTGCTGCAGCAGGAGAATAGATTGGGGTTGCGCTCCCCAGCTAAAGTGGATCATTGCCTGGGTCGGGGTGCGGGCCTGGAGGGACACTCTCTTGGCCTCTTTCTGCTGGCAGCTGTGTACACCTATTGCTTCGGCCCAGTTCTCGTCCGTGCTGGTACCAGATGGGGCAGCACAGGTGCCTGGGCCCAGGAACTTGTGTGTCATCGTTGATTTGTGTTGGGGGCAACCGGTCGCACAACTGCTAAAGAACAGTTGCATAACACTTTGCATATTTGCTGCTAACGTACTATCGAACTATTGGACAACGTCTGACACTAGAGGTGCTTAACTAACTCAGTGAATTGCACTGTGATGCATTACCTTATTCCTTCCTTCCACAGGGCATGCTGGTGGTGACACGCATTAAATTGCTTTCCTATCGCAATGTATATATTTGCAGCATGATGCATTGCTGTATTCCTTCCTTGAAAATTACAAAATACAAAAAACAATTTGATGGACAGAATGTAAATCAATGTCTTACATTCACCCCAGTACAAGGATCTGGGCCTAAATCCATCGTTTTTTGCACTCCACACCACCCTGGGTCAGATAATGGCTTTATGCAAATCAGCTCTGACCCTGTGCCCCATGGGAACAGTCCATTCCGAACTACAACAGCCATATCTTTCCCAGACCGGAATCAAGCATCCGAGGACCGGACCGGTTTCGAGGTAACACCTCTCATCAGCCCGGCTTAGCTTGACTCCAGTGGTGTGGAGGCTCTGGGACCCACGTCTGAGCTACCCCAGTACACTCAGGGAGAAAATTACAAAAAACAATTTGATGGACAGAATGTAGATCAATGTCTTACATTCACCCCAGTACAAGGATCTGGGCCTAAATCCATCGTCAAACGATGGATTTGGGCCCAGATCTTCGGACTGGGGTGAATGTGTGACATTGATCCACATTCTGTCCATCACCTGTTTTGTTTGCGTATTCCTTCCTTGAACAGGGCATGCTGGTGGCGAACCGAGTTGCATTATCTTGTGTTGACTCAGTACATGATCTAGGCGCTACGCATTGCATTGTTTCACTGTGGCAATGTACAGGAACCCATCGTTAAGCAGTGCAGTATTCCCTGTATTTTTACAATGTTTTGTGAGTCTAATGGTACGATGTACCTAACCTGTTGAGAATGGTTAGAAGTCAGCGTAACTGTTGGTTAGAAGCGGGGGTTTGGGATTAGGAACGCCCAACCCACCGGAAACAATATTACCCAGTATATATATGTGGGAGTTGTATTGTGTGGTCATTTCGTATATCTTTTTATATAAAGTACACTTGATTTATGCAAACTCGTGTGGAGTCCATTTGTGATGACTTTATTGGGATTGCTGTGGGCCAGTTTGCACATACTGAACACTCGTGCCTTGGAGATAAGCCTGGCTGCTCATGTCAAGCTACTAAGGGGGTGAGCAGGACTGTCTCAGATGGTGTCCTTTCTTGGCCTAACGTGGTAGCAGGGGGTCCTGGTCGCGCACTTGACAACAACGGTGCATGCAGGAATGCCAGCTTCTAACAGGCACTTTAAAAGATGGTGCCCACTCAGGAAACGTCACTGCTGTGTAGTGAGTGGCTGTGACACCTTTACAGCAGAGTGATACCTTTGAGGCATGAAGGGATCTCCACATATGGTGGGCAGTCTCCCAAGGGGAGCTGAGTTACAGTCACAGTGGACCTCAAGGGAGAGCAGGATACCACCAGAGGCTATATAAGGCCCCCAGTCTGGGTTTGTAAGACATTTAGCACTATAGAACCACTGGCCGAGCATCTTCATCTGCCCTGCCTTGCAGATCACACTTTCCTCCAACGCTGGCCATATCTGCCTAGATTTGCCACATTTGCAGATTATGAAAACAAAGTGTGGGGATAACACGTGTAATTATCTTTTTATAGCCAAATGTGCTTACAGATTCATAATGTATGACTAAATATCAGGAAACAACTTTGGGAAATATCATCCAGTAATGTTTGAATCCCATTATGCACAATATTAGTGGAGTTATGTACATCACTTTCCAGTTAGTATTGTTAACCCAAAATCCTGCTTTTGACACAACTCCTTCTGTTGTCTCACCTAGCCCCATACCGAAAAACACCAGAACATTTTGCCTACTTTGCCCCTCACACTTGCCATCCTGCTGACAACCTGTTGATACATCAGTTTATAGTGTGAGTCATCGAAGTAGCATACTATATACTAACACAACATCTTATTGTGGCACTAAGAAAATAGAGGCAATTGACTCTATACATGGGATGAACCTGGCTCTGGATGGCTGTTAACAGTAGCCATCTAGAGCCACTGATGTTTCTCTGTTAAACTGATTCACCTCAGGGTATTACTGGAAAACTGTGATGACAGCCCCTTGTTTATCTCAATCAACTGCCTTAGCTCATGAGGTGTGATTTTAGACCTTCTTGAAAGGCATTAGAGTAGGATGAACCTTCCTGTTGGGTGCAACATTGTTTTCAGGATATTTCAAATCAGACTAAAGTTGCATTCTTAAGACATCTGCACTTTTTATCTTTCAAATATTTTCTGTCTAACTTCCTTCCTCTTTCTCCCATCTGTACATGACTCCTGCACTCTCTCTATACATATCAAACTGTTCTATAGAAGTCATATATATGTTATTCAGTCCTGTGAAATCGGGTGTTTTGTCATGCTCTCTCCACGCTACACTAAATATGCTACATGTTTGATATAGATATGTCAAAGTGGCAATCCTCGTCTTGGGCTTTGGTGATACCATCTGATTCTGTCCACTCAAAAGCTTCATTCCCAAGTAAAGAGACCAATAATTAGTTCTTCCAGAATTTCTGCTAGCGAAGCTACATCATTGTAGTCTGACAGGAAGACTTTCTCGCATCAGGCTGGCCATTACTGCTACTTTGGTGAAGAGAAATCGGCGGCAGATCTGGATTCTGCTGCCACGATTCTAGGCAGTATAATTCACGGTTTTGTAAAGATACTTTTCAGCTAAATTTTACCTTCACGATTTATTTAGCAATATCTACCTTCAACATTGAAATAAGCCTTTATCACTGTGACTAGCTACAACAGACCATACAGTGTAAATGGCACGCTGTGGATCGTCACTGTGTGTACCTGAGTATGCTCCATGTTTAAACATTCACCTCGAAGGAACTCTTCAGAGTGACTTAACTTGGTGAAAAGTAGATTTTTCTACATGCTAAGGAAGCTACTCTTGGCATGTGCTACCACAGTGTTTTACACTGCAGAGACTATACCGCTTGCCCTGAAGCCAGACTATTACAGACGTGTGCAACTCTGTGTAACTGTGATATTGTACTATTATGCCACTGTTGATTTGCCAGTGCCAAGTTAAATGGGTAAATTCGGTTTAGTCAAATGTAGTACATGTTTTGGTGTCAGGGTACTAACCCTGAGAGGCTAGATTGCAGTTTCCCGTTGGACAAAATTAAAATGCCAGCAGAACCTAGTCCAAAATTAGTGAGAGCACGAAACAAAAGTGTTATAGTTACGGCGGCAATACACGAACATAGAGTCCACGACAGGTGTAGTTTATTAGGTCAACTACCCAGCACAGCCATCCCTGGCATAACCTCTATAGCAACTCCCACACAATCCAAATCTCAACATCAATCAGTGGTCTAGGAATTATCTCATACCATTATGAATGACGTGAGAGCATTACAGATCTTTCTCTCTTAAACAAATAAAAATACAATGTTTACTGGTAAAGGGTACATTATACATGAATTGACACAACATGTGACTTACATATCCGATTAAATGGAAATGTACTAATAATATCATAAACACTAATACACATTGAATATACCAATATTAAAATGTATTGAAATGCTGTACATACCCCCAGTTTTAACAGTTAATGGGTGCATATATTACCTCAAGAGAACATCCCCTCAAACACATAGAAAACCCTCACAATTAGGAGGCAAGCTAGTTTTTCTTCTGACCCTGGAACTTTCTTCTTTTACACATTTTCCTTTTTCTTAAATAATCTTCATTGTTTTCTTTTTCTATACTGAACTTAATTAACCTCTATCAAAAACCATTATCCAACTCTGCATACTTTCTTTCATTTTCTTCACAACTTTTTCTTCAGATAATACATGTTTCTCTCTGAAAACACACCTTGGATATTTTACCTTAATTTTTTGTCCCACAGTTACTATGAAATCATTTGATCGGAATCTTGTATCGACATTTATTGGATAGAGATCCTGTTTAGTCTTAGCTTTTTCTTTCAATTTGGTTTCATCAATTTCAAACACCTTAATACTCCTACACTTGGAATTTACCAACCCGGGCTTCCTCATTTTATATGATTCAAAAGGTGATAGCTCAGTTGTACAATGCACACTAGTTCTATATGATTAGATCATTTGTTTAACATGGTCAGTTGCATGTCTGTCATTAGCCACCGCCATCTGAATACTCTCTTTAATTATCCTGTATATTATATCTATCAGACCATATGCCATGGGATTAAATATTGCAGTTTTTGAATGCAATATATTCCTTTGTGAAAATACCTATTGACCTCTGTAGAATAAAACTGTGGTCCATTATCTGTTACCATTTCTTCTGGATTCCTCTCACTGAGATATACATTCTCCATAACTGTATACCTATTTACTGGTAACTACACCTACAAACTCCAATTCAAACCACTTGCAATAATAATCCACAATCACCATAACATATCTAGTATGGGTTCCCATGATCTTTAATGGCACCCTAATATCCATAGCCAGTTTTAACCATGGTCTCATGAGATAATTAACAGTTTGTAGTGGTTGACAATGAGTTTTGTAAACCTAGTCTCCAGCCGCGGTCGGTAGTGGAAGTAAACTATGGATTACGGAGGTTGACAGGTAAGTAAACATATAAATTAATAAAAACGAATTTCGTTGCGCGCACTGCCTCGCATTTTGGGATGCTGTGCACGCAAAAAATGTGTTTTATTTATTTATATGTTTACTTACCTGTAAACATCCGTAATCCATAGTTTACTTCCCCCACCATGCACTTCCCCACGTCACCGCCCGGCAGGTACTCTCACTACCGACCGCGGCTGCTAGTCACTGGTATTGAAGAATTAATATTCCTTGAGTACTTTTTCTATATTATTATCCATACCAGGCCACCAAAATAACTCTCTGATTTTATTCTTGGTTTTACTCTTGTCTAAGTGAGCCTAAAGACCAAAATCCAACAACGTATTCCTCAACATAATAGGAGGTATTAACTTTGCACCTTACTGCACACCCCTTTTTTATCTTCACAGAGTACATCCTTAACATTCACATAACCTTGCCAACCATCAACATGGACCTGCCAGCCCTCTGTGATCCATATACATAATGACAACAAATAAACATCTTTCATAACAGCATCCTTACATACTTGGCAGATATCTTTTTTTATTTCTATATACTCCATGGCTGCTACCCATCCATATTCTTCTAGATCATCATCCTGATGCATCTTGCACAGTAAAATTATACTCCTCATGGTTCACGAACCAACTAGCACTCCTTGGTGCACCCATGCTAGACCCTGTAGCAGATAGCAAATGAATTTATGGTGCATTTCAGTTTTAATAATGCATGATTAGTACTTTAGTACTATACATATTTCCTAAAGTATTTAGCAGCCTAAAAAATGCTGATGCTTCTCTTCAAATGACAGAATCTAGCTGTTCTACCTCTGATTACATACAAAAGGCATACATTATTATCTTTTCTCCACTATTTTGTACCTGTAAGAAGCACTGGCATCAGCGGTAATTAATGTTTTACATGATAACTGTTTCAGTGGCATACATTAGAAATGTCCCGTTTTATGTGTTGAATTCTGTGTCTCAAACTTCACACCATTAAATTGCTTATCTTTTCAATACATTTCTCATTGTTTTCATCTTGACAAATTTAGAATAAAATTCAATTACTCCAAAAAAAGATCTCAAATAGTTTTTATTAGAATGTACCATGGTATTGAGAATGCTATTGATCAATTTTTCTCTAGGTTTAATACCAACAGCATCAATTATGTGACCTAAGTACATAACACTCTTCACTTTTACTTTCTACTTTTCGGCTTTAACAGTTAAACCATTGTTACATGAAATTTCCAAAACTAATTTTAACATATGATTATGATCTTTTTTATAACAAGCAGCAATCAAAATATCATCCTTAAAATAACAGACCCATTGACACCACCAAACAATATTTGTGTGAGTCTCTGGAATACTGGTGACGCAGATGCCAAACTGAAGGAAATCAGCTTGTATTAGTATGAGGCAACTAGAGTAACGAATGACATCAAATGTAGCAATAAAGGGTGCAATACAATCTGATGATATGTTGAGGATATGTCTACTGTGAAAACTCAATTACAATATCAAATGGTGACCAGCATTCATTGATGTTGGGTAAGGAATGTGTGGCTACCCAAATGGCATTGTTTGAGTCACGTAGATCAACATACATTCTGATGGATTGTTCAAGTTTACGTACTACTACAATGGGTAGCAACCACTCCGGAAATTCAATTGCTACTATTATTTTAGCATCCAGAAGTGATTTAATTTCAGCCTTAATATAATATATATGACAGAAAAAGGTTGATTGCTCATTGTGTGAATCCTAGGTTGACAACCTCGATGCAAAATGATCTTATGTTTAAAATGACTCAGTTAGACCAGCTAATCAGAAAAGACCTCTGAAAACATCTGTACTAGATTTTATGAATGAACTGCAGAATTTAAGATGATTTGCACCAGAACAGAGTTGCATACCTCTTGCAGCTTGGTGAATTAATCTTAACAGCGGCACACCTCTTTTAGCAACAGATATGCAATCACTAATTCTTCTATCCTTGTAAGCAATATGAGCAATAAAGAAACCCTGAAGATCAACATGCTCATCACGATATATATTAAACTTAATACGAGGAATATACAAAGATTTCGATCTGGAAATCCAACATCTCTCAAATTCTTCCAACAATATTTTAGTGTAATGGTACCTGAATCCACCAATATTTGGAAAACATTGCCATCAATTTCAATCTTACATTTATATTCTTTAACTTTATGCATCTTTCCTTGTCATAAACAGTGCTGGTTAACAAGCATTCATCACGAGTGCCATGATTAAGGTCTTCTTCAACCATACTAAGAAGATATTTCTCATTGCCCTCATCTGAGTTACTTTTCAAATACACCTTTTCCACCTACTATTCTAACAGATTTACTAGGAAGTTCAGAACCTTTGCAAACACATACATAATGACTTAACTTTTCACACTTCATATATGTTACATTCCATGCCAGGTGCAATTTGTCATTATCAAACTAACAGATGCAACTACACCTGATGCAACCATTGTCAGCCACAACTTTGGACTTGTTTTTGCCCTTGCCCTTTCTACTAATGTTTTTCCACACACTAGACTTCCATGTCACAGCCTTAACCTGATCTAGTTTAGTCTCATTTTCACTCAGTACTACTGCATAGATATTTTTGATAAATAATACTACATCCATAATTCTGACACACAGTGAAGTTAATGCTTCACCTCTAGCTATGTGTAAGGCCTCAAATAATACAGGATTATGGGCATTCCACATTTTCTTTAAATAAGTCTGTGTAAAGTATGCATCATAATTTGATTTCAAATGTTTACCAGTAGTTCCCTTAATCTTGCTACAAATTATTCAACAGATTCTACTTCTGCTTGAAATCTTGAAAATAACTAATAACATATTACAATCATTCTGGTTTTCTTTCCAAAGTTCAAGTCCAATTGTTTCAATGTTTTTAGCATATAGGACAGATTCTCACCATCTTCTAGAACTTGAATATCAAGAAGTGTGGGATCAATTGTTAAATCCTAGTTATCCAATAAATGTAATAACATAGCGTGCTTTCTTTCATCAGCCAATCTTTCATTACCTGCAGCAAGTATATACATCTTAAACGCATCAATCTATTCCTCCTATGGAATTCTGAGTTCACCAACAACACATAAATACATGGTTCTGAAAACTAATTATGTGACACCGTGCAGAATTGTAATTAAATCTAATATGATAAATATACAATATCCATTTATTTAATGTTATGATAACTAACTTTTATTACCCACAATAAAAAAACTTCATTAACAATAGTAGTCTCCATTGTCTTTCGTTAAGAATTCAAAAAATAACAAATGTAAAAAACAAAAGTAGTCACCGTAATCTGGAGAGGATACCCTGTGTTTCTTAAAATAATAAACTTAAACAAGAAAAGTAATTACCATGGTCTGAAGAGAATTTCTTGTGCAAAAGGGAGAGTTAAAGACAAAATTAACATCTTTGTGTTGTTTTCCTTTCGTTGAGTGGATGATGGTAGTCAAACCATTAACATTGTTATGTGCATTTTTGGTCGAACTAATCATGTGACCTCCTCTGAATGGAGATGTTCCTGCCAATGAGAATATACAAGCTGTGGAATCTGGTCTCACAAGAACGGTGAGTGCACGTGTGAAGGTGTTAAAACTTCAAACAAATTAAAATCATAATTTCAACGAGCATAGGTGTGCAAAATCCCTTCACTAATACAGCGGTAGCACAAGTAAATATCCTGTGCTAAAGACATGCTACACCTCATGAGTGAATCATATCATGCTTGAGGCATGCTCCACCTACGAACTAACAGCGCAAGCTATGCTAAACATGTTTTGCTCCTGTCACTGTGAGCAGAAGCTCCAAAATTATCTGCTGAAAGCATGAATGAAAATACTTTTTTTCTCCGCAGAACAGTAAAGCGAACTAAAGCAGAGCACTGTAAACGTAGACTAGTAGGTTCTGTAAATCCCATTAGGTAATCATTAAAAAAGTAAGGGCCACATGTATCAACATTTGTAATTGCAATTACCTAATTGCGTTTTTCAGCAAATTGCAATTTGGTAATTGCTATTAGAAATGTATGAAACTCCAAGAGTTTCATATAGCGGTTCATAGGGGGTCCCAAATTGACCTACCTCATTATTATTAATGAGGTAGGTTGCTATTCGGGACCCCCTAGGAATCGCTAAAATCAAGGGGATAGTTGCCTGCTGGGGTCAGCAGACTACCACGTCTGTGATTACTTTTACCGAAAGCAATCTTTTTGTTTTAAACGCAGCCCGTTTTCCTTAAAGGAAAACTGGTTGCGTTTAGGATACCCTATCTTTCAGCGAGGCTACAAATACATGACTGTAAAATAAACTCTAAGCACTGTAGTCTCTATTTGCTAGATAACAGGCTTACAGGGAGTGCTTGCACTGATTCTGGAAATATTCTAGTTGATGTCATTTAGAGAATTTCTGGACATGGAGGCTTACCAAGAATAGAAAAGGCTACCTTCTCTGCTGAGATGGGACGCACTACCCATTCAACTGACTGCTATTAGTACACGAACACAGGCACATGGTACTCGCCCAAACAGGTATAAGTGATGTCAACCAATAATACCTGTATTCACATCCTTCGCCCTGGTTCGTGATATGTACACAACACTGGATAGTTGTGCACTCTACAATGAGCAGTGGGTGGTTCAGAATAGTGCAGTGATTAGGAGGAAATAATCGTGGAACTCTAGGTCATGGAAATGAGAAAGGCAACTGATGTCACCTGTCTACTGGCTGAAGACCACAGGCCACATGGGACTGGTTGTAGTACTGAACCACATATACTTATCTACAGTGTTTACAGACTCTAACCAAGATGCAAGACCAGTGATGGTATCAAAAGCTAACTGCTTAGTCTACCACCTGTTCTCAATGCTAAAAATAGACAAAAATATACTTAGGAAGATACTCACACATCAGACTATTATGTTGCTACAAGAGTGTTTACGTCAAGGGGGGGAGGGTTGTCTACAATGACCCAGATGACTCAACCACTTTTACTGCTGGCCTGAAAATGGGATGTGGGAAATGATCAACCTGGGACATACCTAAGCAAAAGTAGATGCTTGATGTGAATGTCTCTGCCACGTGTGCCCTATGAAGGCCATGACGTCCCACTGTAGGAGGTCTGTGGGGCTATATGTAATTTTATTTTTCTGTTTTATCAAGAGAGAGGGAGTGAGTGAGCTTGTATCTACCCTAGGGGAGTACTGCTAAACACTGTTTGCGATTTTGTCAATTGCTTTTGTTCATAGGGAAGCGAAGCGTTGTCGAGTGAGCCTCATGGGTTTTGTACTCAGACCTGCAACATGGAACATTGCATGTCTGGAACGTGTAGAGTCATGCTCATCCTCAACCTCAGTGCCCCCAGTGTTATGTAGGATTCAGTGCTAATAGATGAGCCGCCATATGTGCTTCTAAACTCATCACACCCTGCACTGGGTCACTGATGTTGAACACAGTATCACTAGTGGGTCATAAACTTCTTCTGTATTCTTAGGCTGAGGAGGATGGAGAATACTCTACATCTTGATCAATATCACAGACATTACTTGGGCTGGGCAAAATTAAGATTGCGCTGGTGTAATCTGCCTAATTTTAGGAAGTTTGCATAATGCTTGTTACATGAAACTCCAGATATTAGGGTATTTCACCTCTTCATGTAGTTATTCACCATTTCTGAAACAAATTTACTGCAAATGCACCACTCTTTGTAAAACTTTAATGTGAATGCACGTAAAGTAAGAACAGATCACAATGTTCGCAGTGCTTTTGTATAAATGCATCTTTGCACCTAAAACTGATGCAACGTCCAGGACGCCTTACCATGGTAAAATATAGCACAAATGACGGATTTTGTATAAGTATCTGTAATGTTGTCTACATTTCGCGTAATTACACCAAAGCAAATTAAGTGAATTTCTCCCACCCCGAGCTATTACCAATCATATTTTGCAAGTCGAACGGGATGGGTCACACATAGAATATTCAGCGCTGTGACACCTAGTGCTCTATTAAAACTGACAATTGAGCCTGTCCTAGGCCTCGTCGGTGAACCGTGACTTGAGCCTACAAATGCAGCCCTCTCGTGATACTTGCACATACCCATGTGAGCGTGGCGGCCACATTGGTGGGTCGCTGTAGTCGACTATGGGACAATATTAAAAAAAGAAACCTCTTGGGAAACTGTGAACAGAGCACAATCTTGTTAGCTGTACCCACAATATAAATAGAGTAGCAACCACGGAATCTATGAAATAAAGACCTTGGAGTGATATCACCTGTAAGCAGTATATGCCAATGGCTGATTGTAAACTAGGGTCTGTATACTGGCCTTTGCATGTTGCTGAAGTACATTAATACATTTGGAATCCAGTGTCTCCAGAATAGTAAATAAAAATACTAGCGCAATTTCTTCTTAAAACCACCTCTGCGCAAATCCAGCTGCCCCGATGCCTTCAATAACAATTTTAAATAAGACAAGTTATACCTTTGGCATCAATTAAATAAAAATCTTGGAATATTCTACATTCAAGCTAGCGTGAATAAAAACTCAAAACTAACATATTAATTGGCAAACACCGCAGTCCGTAGTGTTTCTGAGCTTTAATCTATGCTACACCGCTGACCGCAGGATTTCAGAGCTTTAATGTATGACACACCTTAGACCGCAGGGTTTCAGAGATGTAATCTGTGATTGAATCTATCTCAGTCCTATTCACACTGATACATGTGCGCAGAAAAGATAGGAAAGGAAGAGGTCTTTGCACATGTGTTTGTGAATAACATTTTGTAGTACATGAGGTAGTACCACTGTACATACACAAAATGTCGTGTGTGAATCGGCCCCATAGTGACTACAATAGAACACTGGTAAATTGCACTGTAAAAATTGAATAATTAACATGGACAAGACAATCCAGGCACGGATGTAAAGCGCACACCAGCTCCCATAAGGAAGGATTGCAACGTGTTATTCCTGCAGCCTTTTATTTCACAATCCAGTAGTTTTATTGCACTGTAAAAAGTTTATTTGTCCAGCCCTCAACACACATGCATTTGAACTCTTCTTTGCAAAACAGTGTAGCTGTTCATAAGTGTGGATGAACTGAATGAAACATCATGATGTGGATGGTCACGAAGAAGAGAAAACAGTGGGGGCGTCTGTCTCTATACATCTGGAATGTTAGAGGAATTCATAACTGGAGCAGAACAGTGGAGACAAAAGAATTAATTGCCTGCTGTTCAGGTCTATTCATAGAACAAAGCGCCAGACAAAGTGTGGTCATCTCTAGGCTACGAGCAGCATGATAAACAAAGGTGTGGGCCTGCTAAACCATACATCATAGAGTAGACTTGAGTAGCTCTACTGGAGCTGCCTGTTTTTGTTGTATTCTGAACATATAGTAAGTATGTATGTAGCTATGTAGTATTTGTTGGAACTGGTATTCTCTGGTTGGCTGAAGTGATTCCCCCAGTCTGGCAGAACCTACCGATCCAGTCAAGGGGGGGCGATTACCAGGGCCAGACTGGCCATAGCGGGCACCGGGCGCTTCCCAGGTAGGCCGCCAGGGTGGAGGCCGGTTTTGGACCCCTATGGGGCTGTTTTTGTTACTGAGGTGTCATGTTTGTAGTAGGTAATAGAATTGTTTTCCCTTAACCTGTTGTTCCTCCAGCATTCCACGCAAGGTTCTGTGTTCCTCGCTGGAGAGTCAGTTGCTGAGGAAGAAAACCTGTGTAGTCTGCGTCCTACCTTGCTCCTGTGTTCCTTTTTCAATAAACGATTTTCCAAATTGTGAACTCCAATAAACGTGAAAATTGAAGAAAACGTATTGATAAAGGAACACAGACTATTTTTTGAATATGCACAATAAGCTGATCGTTTATTCATATGCTTTTGAATTCTTAGTGCCACTCCCTGAGGAAGGGCTTTTACTGCATTTCGGGCCTAAAAGGCTTTTAGGCCCGAAATGCATAGGAGGATTGGACAGCAATGATGTTCATAGGAATGTCAATCAGAAATATAAGTTGATTAATGAAGTAAGAGAAGTTGAATCAAGATGAACTCACGAATGAATAAAAAAAAACTATTGAACATTCTAATGAAAAGTTGAGTGGAATCCTTTTTTCATCAAGAGGAGATCTTAGTGTGCCCTGGAGGGATGCTGCTAATGGTCCATTAGCAGCACGTTCTATATTCATATCCTATGAGCGCAATTTCTAAGCGACTTTTGCCAAAATCCACTTTATCATTGGCTAGGGGTTGGCATGGAGAATTCATTGATAGGTAACATCATACTGTTCCACTGCACTTCACAATTGCAGACGAAGTGATGTCAACTACTTCCCTATGTTTACCTAGGGGAATAGCAAACCTCATAGGTAGTGAAAACACACACAGGTGGGCGCACATGCCTTATTTCACACACAAACCTGCAACGGTAGGTTGAACACATAATCCCCAGCACCAGGGTGCCAGTGCGCCGCCTGAGTCTGCAACAGCAGACTGGACACGGGTTCAATTAATATGCTGTCTGTGTCCGTCATTTGCTGGGGATCCTCAGGCAATGGGACACCCTGAAGAATTGAGTGAAGAAGGGAGAGAGCAGGAAGTTATATTACTACCTCTGCAGATGGATGATAGGAAAGCCTTTTTCTCTTCTTCTATTTTGTTTTGGCAGGAAACCAATGATGTCACCTGTGCAGATGGATGATGGGAACTCCAGTGGTGTCACTTCTTGTGCAGATGGATGATAAACAACCCAGTGGTGTCACTTTCTTTGCAGATAGGTGATGTCACTTCCTGTAGAGACGGATGATAGTAAATGCACTGATGTCACTACCTGTGCAGATGGCTAATGGGAAAAGAAGTACTCTTGTATGGCTTCTTCTTTTAAACATGGTTTTGACAGAAAACCAGTGACGCCACTTCCTGTGCAGATGGATGATGGGAACTCCAGTGGTGTCACTTCTTGTGCAGATGGATGATAAACAACCCAGTGGTGTCACTTCCTTTGCAGATGGGTGATGTCACTTCCTGTAGAGATGGATGATAGTAAATGCACTGATGTCACTACCTGTGCAGATGGCTAATGGGAAAAGAAGTACTCTTGTATGGCTTCTTCTTTTAAACATGGTTTTGACAGAAAACCAGTGACGCCACTTCCTGTGCAGATGGATGATGGGAACTCCAGTGGTGTCACTTCTTGTGCAGATGGATGATAAACAACCCAGTGGTGTCACTTCCTTTGCAGATGGGTGATGTCACTTCCTGTAGAGATGGATGATAGTAAATGCACTGATGTCACTACCTGTGCAGATGGCTAATGGGAAAAGAAGTACTCTTGTATGGCTTCTTCTTTTAAACATGGTTTTGACAGAAAACCAGTGACGCCACTTCCTGTGTAGATGGATTATGGAAAATACAGTAGTGTCACTTCCTATGCAGATGGATAATGGGAAAATAAGTGCTCCTGCTTGGTTCTTTCAAAGACAGTTTTTTTGGGGAACCCGTGATGACACTTCCTGTGCAGATGGATGATGGGAAATAAAGTTGAGTCAGTCTGTGTGCAAATGAATGACGAGAAATTACAGTCCTCGTTTCATAATGGGGAAAGCAAAACAACAAATATCACCGTTCAAAAAATAAAACCAGGACTGGCCAAGCTATTACCACCTGAAAGAGAATAACTTTCAGAATGATCTGTATGATATGCAATCAATGAGGCATGTAGTGCAACATTCTCAAAAAGGCTGTATTACATCTGCACTATGCGGCCTACAAACATCCAGCAACACCACAAGGCAGCTGTACCAAAGTTTTTCTTTAACATCTTCGCAGCCCCCCCACCCCCGCAGCGCAAAGGGGGTGGGGGGCCACGCTGCTCTCACACGCTGGTGACGGAACAGCTCCGTCAGCAGCCTCGGGAGAGCTGTGCTGATGACGGAGCGGTTCCGTCATGGCCCCGCCCGCTCAATAGAACGCCCAGCGCAGGCACGGAATCCGCGCCGCGCAGGCGCGTCGGGCGGGCCATGACAGAAACGCTCCGTTATTAGCACAGCGCCACCGCGGCTGATGACGGAGCAGTTGTTGCAGAGTATATTGCTTCAATATAATCACAAAACACAAAAACATCCACTGCTTTCCTGTAAAACTTCCCAGAAGTAGATTAGTCTGGAGGTTGAAGTATTTCACTCGCATCTGAATTGGTTGGCGGGTACTGAAAACAGAGAATATAGCCGTGGCACTGAAATATTGAATCATAAACATTTTGGTCTCATGGGTATCTTTATTTAATTGCTGATTGCAGCTCTCTGATCAAAAGTGGCTGTAGTGCTGGTTTACGCTGTGCCATAACCGTCTGGAATAGTACTTTGAAGGCATACAGAGCTGACGTGGAGGACGATTTACTTGAATTTGAACCATTGCAGGATGAATAAATATGACATGTATTGGGGCCTCTTCACCTGCATTGAGCAGTCTCGAAATACAATATATAGTGCAGCACCTAGTAGAAATATTTTTCTTTTTGCTTTCGATATGTTGTAACCTAACCTTTTCAGAGTAAAGTTTTTTCTGCAAGTGGGGTGGAAAAATATGGGGTAGGGTATGTAATACACTTGACGTTATGACTTTGTGGATATTTAGACAAATCATCATGATTCTGCCGGAGTACTCAACGCTGGCTCCACTGAAAGAAACCTAGACTGGTGGTCCCACTGACATCACATACTCAAACCATCAACCAGTGGAGAAGTGTGGCACAATGGTTAGAGCGGCAGACCCTGATGAAGAGGACATGCCCGGGACCAGGGATCAATTCCCCGCCTCGGCAGGTCTTGGGCTCAAAAATTCCACGATCCTGATAATTCTCGCCTCGGTGCCTATTCCAATCATGGAGTCCCATTCTGCAACTCTGGGCAATAGCTTTCCTAATCTCCACAACGGCCCCCACAACGCTAAGGAGGCCTGGCCTCCACCTTGGGGGTGGCCCAGGGGTGGACGCCTCACAGGGAAAGCCAGGATGGGTTCCACAGCGGTATTCGTACAAGCGCCTTTACATTTACATTTACCTGATATTTGCTCTCACATACATGTTGGAGTCTTTGGGATCAACCTGGAAAATTCGTGCTGTCCCACACAAAAAAAAAAAAACCACAACCTAGTAGAAAATTGCACAAGTGTCAGTGCCTTTGTGTTTTATGCTATTTTTCACCAAAAAAAACCCACTTTGGAAGGTTGTTTTTAAAAGCAAAAAGGTTGGCTGAGCAGCTGCTTTTAACACTGGGGTCCTCAGTGGAGCCTTCAGAGGCGCCGCTCCTCATTGGCCCTCTAGTCTCCACTGCACAGGTTGAGATTACTAAATCTGGTGAGCTGTAGTCTTCCCCTGCAGTAGAGCCAGAAGCCTCTGGTGTCATGGTTGAATAGATTAGAGCCCACCAAACACTAAAAAAACTTTTAAGTCTTTGCAATGACGTTTACTGTAAAAGAAATCATTTGAGCTGGGAAACGCAAAAGAAAAGAAAGCTTGTAAACATTCAAAGTTGATGGAGTAAGTGATACAATATAAACACTTTTATGTATGGTAAACTTTATAACAATTCATTCAAGTTCACAAGCAGGAGGTGCCGACTTATCATAAACACAATGGGATTGAAAATCCAGCTAACGTTGCTACCCAGTCTCTGGGTTTGTCTGAGGGAAACTGCTCCGCCATTGTAAGGGAGGGATTGGAGGCTGCCTCGGGGAGCAGATTATGCCAGAACCTATATATGCAGAGTGTATTTCATATTAAAAACAGATCACAAACCTCTGTTATGTTAAAAGTTCTTATAAAGCACATATTCACTGATTGGTTTCATAGCGCTACTCTAGAAGGTGCCGGTGTACCGTAGTTATGATCTTCCCATCTGGATGATCTTCCCCGAACAATCTGCGCATGCGTATTTCACTACGCACGCGCATATGCTGCAAGACTACTTTCGCCTGTCTGTATGATCTCCCCCTCGGCCAACGCACCTCAGCCCTGCCACAAAGTACTACCTGCGGTTGATGCCATTAACATCGCATTACAATGCATGCGATGTTAATGGCAAAATGCTGACTCTCACATGCCAATACGACGCACAGTTAGTTATTCCCTTTTAAAAACTGAAGACTGCAAGTAATCACGTCACGGAAACGGGCTTTATTACAATGCATGCGATGTTAATGGCAAAATGCTGACTCTCACTTGCCAATACGACGCACAGTTAGTTATTCCCTTTTAAAAACTGAAGACTGCAAGTAATCACGTCACGGAAACGGGCTTTATTACAATGCATGCGATGTTAATGGCAAAATGCTGACTCTCACCTGCCAATACAACGCACAGTTAGTTATTCCCTTTTAAAAACTGAAGACTGCAAGTAATCACGTCACGGAAACGGGCTTTATTACAATGCATGCGATGTTAATGGCAAAATGCTGACTCTCACCTGCCAATACGACGCACAGTTAGTTATTCCCTTTTAAAAACTGAAGACTGCAAGTAATCACGTCACGGAAACGGGCTTTATTACAATGCATGCGATGTTAATGGCAAAATGCTGACTCTCACCTGCCAATACAACGCACAGTTGTTCCCTTCTAAAAACTGAAGACTGCAAATAATCACGTCACGGAAACAGGCTTTTTCAACAATGCAACAGTTGTTCCCTTGTAAGACTGCAAATATTCACAGCCTATCACTAATGGCTCAGGTGTCAATATTTATGGGTGGTTGGGTGGATGGATGTGGGTGTGGTGAGTGGGTGCGTGGATGGATGGATGGGTGCTTGGGTGGATGAATGGATGGAGGATGATGGGTCGGTGTATGGGTGGATGGATGCATGGATGCATGTATGGGTGCTGGGTGGACGGATGTGTGTCTGGTGAGTGGGTGGGTGGATGCATGGATGAATGGATGGCGGATGGATTAATGGATGGCTGTCTGGATGGATGGATGGATATCTGGATGGATGGATGCATTTATGGGTGCTGGGTGGACTGATGTGTGTGTGGTGAGTGGGTGGGTGGATGAATGGATGGCGGATGGATTAATGGATGGCTGTCTGGATGGATGGCTGGATGGATGGATGGGTGCTTGGGTGGATGAATGGATGGCGGATGATGGGTCGGTGTATGGGTGGATGGATGCATGTATGGATGCTGGGTGGGCGGATGTGTGTGTGGTGAGTGGGTGGGTGGGTGGATCCATGGTTGAATGGATGGCGGCTGGATTAATGGATGGCTGTCTGGATGGATGGATGGATGTCTGGATGGATGGATGAATGGATGGATGTATGAATGGATGGATGATGAATGAATGCTCAGCCTCGCAGATGGGGACAGGGAGGGGGAGCAGGCAAATGAGGTGTGAGCGTGCGCACATGGCCATACAACATGCATTGTGAGAAATACAAGATAACTAGCATCAAGAACCATTACTGCTTGCTGCGCTTCCTTACTGGACCATGTTTCTAGCCTCAAGGGCTAGTGGGTGTGAGGCACGTCACCAGGCATAGATTTTTCTATTAGTCAGCATTCTCAAGAGGTGTGAGCTAGTATTGTATTTTTGCACTAGCCCTTTTATGGTATCACAAGTCTCAGCTGACTCTTTGATGCAAAGCTGGGAAACAGAATTTAATGTCCACAAATACAAAGAGGCATGCGCTTAGGAAGATACACATCTTCAGTGAATACTTTACATAGGTTGCCACATGGATTACACCAACCTGGACTGCAGTATGATGAACTGCAGACTGACATGCTCTTTGACCTATGGAGGAATTGTGAAGCAGTTTGTCAATTCATGCTGCATACCACACTTTGTAGTATAGTAACAGTGTACCTGCTAATGCTACGATGCCTACAGCAATGATAATAGGACTTAACACCCTCTGAAACTTAGTTAAGTTTGGTGTAACTTAGGGATACATAGGAGCGTTAAAAAAACGAAAAGGAAAGAATCCCGTCACTGGGACAAACAAGCTTCTTCATTATCTACAAAGCAGGTGCCCTATAGGTGCAACAAACTTGGCATTTAGCAACATTTTTGCGTTGGACAAAACGAAAGCAGGGTGGTGATCTCTTACACATGTTTTATGACTGTCAACTTGCTCACTCCATAAGGCTTGAGCTATCCCACTGCTATATGCTTACGAGTCCACACATTCACTCATTTGCATAAACTTGAGAACAACTATACTGCATTCTTGGGCAATTTTGTAGTTTTGTTGTCAAACCCATCCTCCCAGAATGGAAATCAACTCATACCTTATCAGTTCATACTTAGTGGGCCTGACTGTGTTTCATATGCACTCAGCACTTCATTAATCAAAGAAACCGGCCAACAAGGCTGGACTGGGAAACCAAATGCACCTCTGCCAAAAATACTCACCTTAAACACCCCTCTTCGTGTTATCTCTCTCTATCCTATCATCCACTCTCTCTCACTCTCCTTCACTTCTCTCACTCACTCCTCAAACTCTGATCGCTTTCTTTCAGCCTTCTTCCTTCCACCCACCCTCCCTTTCTCTCTCTCTCACTTGAAGCCTCCCTGTGCCAGCTACGGTTAACTTCGAAGAGCCGCGGAAAGTCCTAAACGTCTCAGGGGCGACCATGGGCCTTCAAATCAGCCTCCAAAGCATGCAGCCCGATGACACTGGGGAAATGCCCGGTGGATTAAAAGGTCGGGCGGCCCAGACAGACAAAACTAGTTAAATTCTGAACATATTAGAATACCTAAAAGAGATAAAACCTCAGTGAAATCCAAACACTGTCTTACTAAATTCACGCCTCTAATTATAGTCCCAGCTGTACTTTTGGAACCAAATAAAATAAAACATAACTTACTTTATGATGATTGACCAATATTTCAATTCAATCGATCTCGATCCTGGCAACAAAAAATCCTCTTCATTTGTACAATGTTATCAAACACATCCGTGTCATAAATCTCACACTTTGATTGTGAGTAGTTATTTGCAGAACTCCTCGTGATCTACTTGTCCCGCTCAACACCTGGTTATTAAATAATTCCAGCAGATTCCTGTACTTTCTGCATACAGGCTATCATGGCTGAAATGTAATAGGAAGGCATTGAACATCGCGTTGTTATGTCGCGGGATGTAATGTCGGCGATGTAACACGCGATCCAATTAAAAGGTCGCATTAGCGGCGCAACAACACGCGATGTTTAAATTGCCGATGTCATCGCCGTTGCTATTTAAAAGCCGCAATGTAAATGCGCGTGATATCTATGTCCGCGATATCGCGTCATACAACCCTTGTAATTAAAGCCATTCGCACTTATGCCACAGTAGGTAACTGCCTTCCATCGCTAGGCTGTCAGGCGAGGTGACCAGCATCCCTGACAGTGAAAACTAAGAGGAAGGCCCAGGTGATTTATTACCTGCCTGGCAAACACCTCAGTGAGATGAGACACACTTGATAAGGAGGATTTTGCAGTCCAGCCGGCCACTTCTGAACAGAAGGACATTCATGCATCCAGAAAGACAGGGTGTGTAAGAGATACCCATGACTTTGCATAAAGCGGGCATGGGACTACTACTCCTTGGAAACAATAAACATGCGCACTTCAAAAGACTCAACACAATAGTGACCAAACCAAAATGTGATGATGGATACAGACTGGAAACATAAATGTTAGAAATTTAGTTTTTGTTTGGCAGAGGTATGCACCCTGTCCAAGCAGGAACCACAATCCTAGTCAGGGAACGTCAGTAAAACACTTTAAATTAATCCGTGCTCACCTTCTGGTAGCTTGGCACAAAGAAGTCAGTCTTAACTTAAGAGGCAATGTGTAAAATATTTGCACTACACTTTAAACAGTAACACAGTGAAAACAACACAAAAAGACAACTCCAGTTTAAACAATAGTTTCTATTTTTATCAACAAAACAAGAGCAAAACAACAAAAATTCAATAAGTAGAAGTCAAGATATGAATTTTTAAAGAATAAATGTGTTTTTGTGCTTAGAAACAGATAGCCCCAACTGGGGCTATCTGGTTGCGCTTGACCGGGGCAGATCCAAATGTGCAGGCTGATTGCGGTGGAGTGCGGGTCGGATAAAGGGACCAGCCTTGGCCTGCTGAACAATACTTTGGATGTGTCTATGTCGTGGGCAATGCGTGTGGGAAAAGGAGGCAATGCGTCGCTGTCAAGCCTGCAGATGTAGGCGATGCGTCGGTTTCCAAGCTGCGCAAAATCGAAGATGTGTTGAGACTCAATGTGTGATGAACATCGGGGCGATGCATCACCGTCGAACTGCAGGGCTGTAGGCCATGTGAGTAGCACAAAGCAATGAGTTGACGGCGAGCCGCACACTTTTTTCGAGATGCATCATAAACAGGGGACGATGCGTTGCACAATCGGCGATGCAGTGCGCGCGGTTGGTGCAGCAGCGGCGATGCGTCAGTGGCAAGGTAAATGCACCGATTCCGATCAGTGCAACGTTGTCAATGCATGGATTTTCTTGTGGCAGCATTTGATACACACTTCCAAAGGCCCAGGACTGCATTGGCACCACTTGGCAGAGCAGGAGTCACAGCAGAGAGTCCAGGTGCTGCTTGTATCACTGAGACCTCAAAAACAGGAGACAAGCCAACAAGCCTTTGGAGATACTTTGGTTCTGGTATTCAGAGATGCAGGTCCAGTCCCTCTTACTCCCAGGCAAGAGGTAGCAGGCCCACCAGCAAAGCAGTTCAGTCAAGATGCAGTGCCTCCAGCAACTCAGCAGTCCTTCTTCCTGGTAGAATGTCCTCAGTGCCAGAAGTGTTCTGATTTGGTGGTGTCAGAGGTCCAGTACTTATACAAAGATGGGCCTTCAAAGTGGGGGAGACTTTAAAGAGATGGTTTGACGTGCACAGAGTCCCTTTCTTTCCTGCCCTGGCTCCAGACTCACTACAGAGGGGTATGCAACCCTTTGTGTTGGGACAAGACACAGTCATTTCAGGTGTTGGTGTGAGCTCCTACCTCCCACCCTGCTTAGGATAACCCATCAGCATGCAGATGGCCACTCAGTCACACCTACCCTTACTTTGTGTTTAGGTTGTTTTTTTTAAATTGCCATTTCAGATACACCAATTTGGGGGTCCCATCTCTTCCCAATTGGAAATTACTCCTATAAGCTGTAATAAGGCAATCCCAATGTTACCCAATGAATGAGATAGGCCTTGCAGCAGTGAAACACAAATGTAAGAGTATTTCACTACAAGGACATGTAAAATCTAAAAGTACATGTCCTACTATTTAAATATACTGCACCCTGCCTATGGGCTGTCCAGGGACTACCTTAGGGATGACCTATATGTATTAAGAAGAATGGTTTGGGCCTGGCAAGTAGGTTAATTGCAAGGTTGACATGGCAGTTTAAAACACATCACTGGCAGGCCTGAGTAAAGGGCTACTTACGTGTGTGGCACAATCCATGCTGCAAGCCCACTAGTATCATGTGATTTACAGGCCCTGTGCAAATGCAGTGCACTTTACTAACAATGTATAAGTAAATTGAATATGCCAGTTGTGGATAAATCAATGTTACAATTTTTTAAGTAAAGACCACATGCACTTTAGCACTGGTCAGCAGTGATAAAGTGTCCAGGTTCCTAAAGCCAGCAAAAACAAAGACAGCAGAAACAGTAAAAAAGCGGAGGTTAGAAGGCAAAAAGTCAGGGAAAACTGTGTCAATGATACAGGATCTAACAATGGACATATGTTGTATTTTTCTAATGGATGCCTAAATTTTACCCACACCAGGATGTTGTGTAACTATCCTAGAAAAACCTCAAGGCGAACTAGCCATCATTTCAAGTCTAATTCCACATAAAACCTATTCCATAACGCACCTGATATGACCCTTTCTTCATGTTCTTACAAAAGAAATACAAAGTAGAGTGCAAGGATTATATTATTTCTTTCCTTTCAGTGTACCTCCATGGGACAACCCTGGCTGACCACTGTGAATGTCTTTCATCAGATAGGGCTTGGCCCAAGTAAAATCACAAACTCTAGTACTTTAATCTCTGGTTTTCGCAGTGAAAGAATAAAATATGGGTCTCAGTATCTGAAGTCTTTTTTGGCTGCCGGACAACCATGATTTGTGTCTTAAGGGCATGGGAACTTGCAACCCTGTTGCTTTCTCAATCAATTTTAGCGCTTGGCCTGGTGTACAAGTCCAACCATGATGCAATTTCACCATTAGCCACCCAATACAACCCCCGCCTAACTCCCCAAGGTATTCGTTCCATGTCATCCATCCAGAGGCCAAATATCAGCCTTGTTCCTTTATCTTGCACTGCTCCAGTCTAAACTGAAACCGCTTGGGATTGTGAGAGAGCGCAAACTGACCTAAATGTAGAAGTGCGTCACACTTACACGTAGTAAGTACAAGTCATGAAGAGAAATGCCATGAGTGCTGATAGTACCTACATCTATATTCTGAAATAACGAATAGACTATGATTTATAGATGTGTTTACTGAATAGCAGAATAAGAGTACTAACATGCTATTAATTAAAGAAAAAGTTGAATGCTATAATCATTATGAGAAATGTTGTAGGCCTGAAAAGTTTTAACGTTGATTTACACATATTAGTCTGGGCCGGGGAATGTTGCAACGCTGTTGGAAGATCATGAGAATTGGGATTTTGGCTGCTGATGTCTGTCTGTAAGAGAAAAGGGGGTATTCAATTATAAATAATATGAATAGAGGTTTGTTCGGGAGACGGACCAGACATGGAGGAGGGTTCCGGAATGTTTAAGGGGTATCAGCGGGCCGGAGAAGAGTCTGAGAAGCAAGGTCGACTCTAACCACAAGGCTTCATCATGGAAAAAGCCAGAAGCTACACCACGTGAGGGGCGTCTCACGAGGGGCGTCCTAAATGTTGTTGTATTTTTGTATTAGGGACAGCACCCCTGGGTGGAGTTAGAGCAGATGCCTGAGGACCCTTTAGAGAGCGGATGAATAGGCAGAGAGGGGTCATGACTGGAGAACTATAGGTTTTCACCAAGAGACTGAGAGTGGGTGACTTCCCTTGGGAGTCATTCACTGCTGACACCTTTTGTTAGGTTGGGACTTCGTTAAGTAGGGATACCATCTAGATCAGGGTAGGGACAGCCTAACCTGTATTTTCCCTCCGGCTGTAAATGACTGAGAGATCTCAATACGTGTCTATGCTAATAGCCCTATTATTTTTAGAACTGGTTCTTGTAGTTTCCGTTGCTCGTCTGAGGGCTTTCAGAGAGCACATGTATGTAGTTGGGCCCGTGTATCTGTTAAATCTCATTCTGAGATGCTTGTACCTGCAACTTATCTTGACCTTATAATAAACCTTTGAAAGCTAGAAGTTGTTTGTGATCCTTTGGAGCGGAGTCCTTTATTGGGTGAACTAACTTGGTAAGAGATGCACTTTCTTCCCTCAATGACAGGCAATAAAGGTTCAGTCGACCAGATCGGGGTTTTAGATCAATAGTGATAAGGTATCGATCAAAATCTCGCCCTTCCAGTTGGTAGCTATAGAGGATGGTTGCCTTCTTGAGGAAGGTGATCTAGGCCAGGTTAGATTACCCCAAGGCCCCTAGAGATCGATGATCCGAAGAACCGCCCGCCGAAGAAGGACCGGATGACGTGAGACAGAAAAGCAGCAGTATCGGTCGAGAGTGAGTATAAAGGGTCATGCGTGTTAAGATTGCGGTGTTTTGTATTGTATCTATGTTGTAATGTCTGGCGGAGTTGAATGCCTGTAGAGAGACTGTGGAACAGGTTGTGAGCGCGCACAACCGGTGGAAATCTTAAGTTCAAGGAGAGCTTAAGTGGTTCGGGTGTATCGGACACCCAGAGTAATTGTTAACTAGAGTGAAGGGGGTCATGAGGTACCATTGATCACCCGAAGGACCGAGATAGGGGGAACGTAAGAGTGAGTGCGTGAGTAACGGACGCTGGTCGGAAGTTACTGTGTGTGTAAAGAACCTATCAGAGAGACGATAGACATCTCGTCAGTTGTGTTGACAATTACAGATAGACTGTGGACGTACAGTCGAGGGAAGTGACCGCTTGGTCGGAAGTAGTCATTTTTCAGAGTATGAATGGGACGCATGCATGACCGCGAGGAGAGCTGAGAAAGGAGGGGTGCTGCTGCGAAGCGGAGACTAGTGACGTCAGAAAGTGCCGCGCTGGGATTGGCCGGCCGGTGGAAGACCGCGCTGCGATAGGCCAGCTAGCAAAGCCGCGCTAGGATTGGTGGATTGTCATCAGGAAGTAAACAAAGTATTCAAGCTGGAAATTTTGCGCATAATTATGAAGTGTTTTAAATGGTTAAAAGCGCTGTTTAAAAGAGAGCGGCGGGGGTCGTATGAAGGGGAAGAAGCCCCGCCGGAGGGTACACCAGCTCGTTATATGGGGACACATGTTGGGCTGCACACGATTCTGTGGATCTCAGAGTGGAGTAAGATGACAGACGGAAATGAGGAACTCACGTTCCCGAAGTACGGGACGTTCAGATTAGAGGTGTTACACAGATTAAAAGCAATTATGACTTCAACGAGACCCTTGCCTAGACCGACCCAGTTTGAAGCCCTTAATGCATGGATTAGGGCAGCGCATGAAAAGAACATGAACAGACGGCAAGAAAGAGTGAAACGTTCGGTAAGGGCAGTACAGGATGCCAAGTGGGATGCGGATGCTAAAAGATGGAGGGTGCATAACATGGAAGTAAATAAATTATATCCAGTGTTAGAGATGCCCGGGAATAAAAGCCCCCTAGAAGAAGATGACGAGAGCGAGACAGAGGACAGCCTGATAAACAGATTATTGACAGACAGGCCACCCCCGTATAACAGAGCAGGGGGAGATGTTGAGGATAGCGAGAAGGGGGGGGCAATGCAGGAGAGCATAGGCCGCTTCCCAGTCCCGATCGGGATCCCGCTGCAAAGAAAGAACTGTCCCAGCCTAGCCAGGTGCAACAGGTGGTCGGGAGGTTTGTGGTGCAAAAGCCGCCAGAGACGGAGTGTGCCACATCCTACGCATTACCCGATGCACTACAAGTACCTGTTACCATAGGTCCTATAGTATCGATATATGACCCAGACAGGGCTAGAGGGGAGGAACGGGTACGGAGGGACAGGGAAAGAGCAGAGATGGCAAGGAGGAATGATACGATCAACTCCCCAAGCCAGTTGCCGATACCAAGAGAGTGGAGCACCCCATTACACACCGCAGGGGATCTGGAGGACATTAGATGGCCGGTGGAGATGAGGGGATCAGGACGGAAATCCTTTCAGGAGTTAAACGAGTACATGAAAAAGTGGGATGAGGCAGTAGAGGCTCACAGGAACATCATAGCTGCGGAAGCTGAAAGGGAAAGTCAGGACAGCAGAGCCCGGACTCACTGCGGGGCTGAAGAGAGCAGTCCGGAGTGGGACGGGAGGAAGAAGGACAGTAGGGGAGTCACCCATTGGGCCCGGGAGGAAGGAAGAGCAGACCTAGAAAACGGGGGCCCAGAGAACAGGGGGTTGTCTCGCCCAATACGTAGTGATGAAGACAGGAGGGCTCGGGAGTACAGAGACAGCTTTAAGTGTATCCACTGTGGGCCCGGCAACAGAGAACAGAATGAGAGTTGCGAGAGGTCGCACCATAGTCCCTGTGATGACGGGCATGAGCGCAGCCCAGGGAATATGGGAAACCAGGAAGGATCGTATCGGATACTGAGTGATACGAGGCCAAGAGAGAATGGAGACCGAAGGGAGAATAGCAGAGAGTCCTACTGTGAAAAGAGAGGAGAGAATGGACAAAGTAAGATAGGGGGTAACAGGCCCGTGTTCCATCACCTTCCAAGATCGGATGGCCGAGCATGGGACCTGGAGAGATGGGAGCAAGAGAGAACACTTCCCAACTCTCCCGAACCCAAACGTAGGGCCCGGAGTTGGGATGGGAGAGAAACCTGTGAACCTCCCTCGAAGGAGTTATTGCGAGCAGAGATAAAAGCCAAAAGACTCGATGTCTCCAGCTTAAGGTCAGACCTGGATGACATGGTAGATGGTACCCTGCCTTTAGAAAGAATGGAAATGTATGAGCAAGATGAAATACTGTTCATGGCAAAGGACATCACTCGAAAAGCGAGAACAATTCATGAGAAGTTAGTTGAACTAGCAGGCAAATATATGGTGGACCTGTCAAGGACTAAAGCATTACAGGGTAACCACAGGCTACATTATTCAGATAGAGATCTAGATGAGAGGAGAACCATCGGATTGAAAACACACATAAGGGAGCTGATCACTGGAATAAGGACATGGAGGGCACTGGATAAGTGGGAAGAGAGGTGGTCCAAAAGGGGGACCGTCAGGAGAAGCACACTTGGTATGACACCAGGAGGACAGCAGGGAGTAGAGGCATACCCTTTGAGGGAAGTCGCAAATGGGACCTATGTCCACGTCCCTTGGAGTAGGGGAGATTTAGCTGCTTTTACCACTTCCTTCCCCAAACTGCGGGAAAACCCAGTGGAGTGGTATAAGCAAGTTGAGAGATTCGTAAAAATCTCAAAGGTCCTATGGATAGATTTGAACACGCTGTTTGACATTGTAGTGCCAGGAGATTTGTGGACCGCATGCAAGGTTAGCGCTGAGTGGCCCACCACAGAGCCAGAGAGGGATGCTAAGACCAATGGGCCGTCCGAGAGTGTGATGGCAAAATTCGAAAGAGTAATGACTTGGCTGAAAGATAAAGTGCCAATGCAAGACATAGATTGGGTAAAAATTGACCGAACAAGACAGGAACCCAAAGAGACAGTTCACGAATACTATGAGAGATTGCTGAAGGCGTTTAAACAGTATAGCGGTCTGGATGTAATGGATCCAAAGGACATAGGGCAATTTGTGTCCAAGTTCGTCTTGGGCCTGAGACCGGATATTAGTTTAATGATACAGCAACACTTGATTTGTTGGCAAAATAAACCCCTAGACGAAATACTGAGGTATGCCAGGTACTGCTGTGATGAGATAGACTCCAAGGCTAAGAAACTAAAGGAGAAACTGATGGTGGTACAGATGCAGGCAGCAGGGAAGGGGGGACAGCAGCAACAGCAACCAGGAACAGGAACAGGAGGAAAGAAACAGTACAGTCAGAACAAAGGCAATGAGGAGAACTCCACCTTTAGACCCAGGATAGATATAGCTGCCTTAAAGAAAACAACAAGGTGCCACCAGTGTAACGAGGTGGGGCATTGGAAACGCGAGTGTCCCTATAATGTTGAGATAGGAGACCAAGAGGTAGAAGAGGAAGAGACTCAGAGCGCGCCTACAAGAGGGGTAACGCAATACCAGGGAAAGGTGCTCAAAGGGGGGGGCCCTCCTCCCCGAGCCCAGTTCCCGCAGCCGCCCAGAGTAGGGACCATGGGTAAGACGTATAGACAGATGCCCTTGTTTGTAGGAGGAGAGGAGTGCTATTATGTGGACCCACTAACTAGACAGAGAGTGGAAAGGGAAGACTGCACCCTCGGGGCAGCTTTGGAGGTAGACCAGAGGGGACCCTATGTTGAGGCCGAAGTGGCAGGGTTCCCCACGACATTTCTAGTGGACACAGGAGCCACTCGATCCACGATCAGATCAGCCGCAGTTCCAGGCCTGCCCATGTCTGGAGAGACCATACAAGTGGTAGGGGTCGCTAACAGGAGAATGACCAGTCCTCTGACTGAACCCGTGCAGGTGAAAATAGGGAAGTACAGTGATGAGCATCAGTTTGTGGTTTGCGATTCTAGTCCTGTATGTCTGCTAGGAAGAGACCTTTTGTGCAAGTTAAATTGCACCATATACTGCACACCACAGGGAGTGGAGGTATTGACTAATGACGATGATGCTGACTTTAAAGTCGCAAATTCCAGAATATGTGTGGAGTTGTATCCCACTCTGACAGTAGACGAGCTCCCCTGGGATCTGAGAGAGACAGTAGCTCCAGAAGTGTGGGATTTCACTGGGGAAGAGATTGGGTTGGTGAAAGGGGTAGACCCAGTGAAAATTGTAGTGAAACCGCATGCTGAGTTTCCAAGAACACCTCAATATAAATTGACTCCAGAAACGATTGCAGGCATAAAACCCGTGATCGAATCAATGATTAAGCAGGGAATACTGAAGGAAATCGTGGGTAGTCCATGTAACTCCCCGATTATGGGTTTGCAGAAACCAAATGGGAAATTTCGGATAGTGCAGGACCTCAGAAAGATTAATAACATAGTCGTTTCGTGTTGTCCAGTGGTACCGAATCCATCAGTGATACTGTTTCAGATACCGTTCCAAGCAGAATGGTTCACTGTAATTGATCTTTGTCAGGCTTTCTTCTCGATCCCTCTGGACGAGGAAAGCCATTTTCCTTTCGCATTTAAGCTGTAAGGTCGCGTCCTAACATGGTGTCGTATTCCTCAGGGGTATACAGAGAGCCCATCGATCTTCAACCAGCTTCTAAAGAAAAATCTTGAAAGTCTAGTGCTGCCCCAGAGGTCAGTTCTGGTCCAGTACATAGACGACCTCCTTGTGGCGTCAGAAACAGAGGAAGCTTGCAGGGAAGACTCTATTGCTTTGTTAAATCACCTAGCTGAGAATGGGCATAAGGTGTCCCCGGGAAAATTGCAGTACTGCCTGACAGAGGTGCAGTACTTGGGACACAGAATTGAGAAAGGTAAACGAAAAGTGTCACCAGACAGGATAGAGGCCATCATGAAGATGAATGCGCCTAAAACACAGAGAGAAGTCAGGATGTTCCTAGGAATGGTGGGATATTGCCGACAGTGGATTGCAAACTTTTCACTGAAAGCAAAGCCCTTGCAAAAACTGACGCACAAGGAGGTGAGCGATCCGGTACCATGGGACAAAGACTGTTTGATGGCGTTCCTGCAGCTGAGAGAGGACTTGTGTCGTGCTCCGGCTCTGGGAATGCCAGATTACGATAAACCATTCTTGCTCTACTGTTGTGAGAGAGAGGGTTGCGCGCTGTCTGTGTTAGTCCAAATTCATGGGAATGCCCGTAGACCAGTCGCTTACTTCTCGGCTACTTTAGACCCAGTAGTCGCAGCGTTGCCCGGATGTCTCAAATCCGTTGCCGCAACAGGTGTCAGCATTGAGAGGTGTGAAAATATAGTCATGGGGCACCCGTTAGAGGTGCATGTGCCCCATTCTGTTGAATTGTTGATGACCAGGACCAAAACACAGCATCTGACGAACAGCAGGCTCACGCGCTATGAGCAAGTCATTCTTGCTGCAGAGAACGTGACCCTCAGGAGATGCTCTGTTTTAAATCCTGCTGCCTTGATGCCACTTCCAAACGATATTGAGGATGATGATGAATGTACAGACCATGACTGCCTCGATGTGACTGAACTATGCACCAAACCCAGACCCGACATCGTAGATGAGCCACTGACTGACCCAGATGAAATTTTCTTTGTCGATGGCTCATGTGTAAGAGACGAAGTTGGGCAGTTGAGAGCAGCTTACGCTGTTTGTACAATTACTGGAGTTGTGGAAGCTGGATGCCTGGAAGGAGTACACTCCGCTCAGGTAGCCGAGATTATTGCCCTGACGCGTGCCTGCCTGGCAAGCAATCAAATCCGAGTCACCATATACACTGACAGTCAGTATGGTTACGGGGTAGTTCATGATTACGGGCAGTTGTGGTCTCAAAGAGGGTTCATGACCTCTTCAGGCTCTCCCATTCGCAATGGAGAGTTTGTGCGCCTGTTGTTAGAGGCGTTGCAATGTCCAGCAGGTATCGCAGTTGTGAAGTGCACCGCACATACCAGAAATATGGACTTCGTGTCACAAGGCAATAGATATGCCGACGAAGTCGCGCGGTATTGCGCGGAAACAGGGTACTCGTTCACAGAGGTGGAAGTGGGTGGCATAAATGTAAGGACTGAATTAGCCATGATATTAGAAACTGTTGATACATGGGACGAACTGAAAGACATGCAAGAAAATGCTCCTGATTGTGAAAAAGAATCATGGCAAAAGGCAGGATGTGTGATGGGTGAGGCCCATTTTTGGGTCTCAGCAGATGGCAGAGCAGTGTTGCCCAATGAGATGGTGAGCCCAATGGCCAGACACATACATGGTCCCGTCCACTTAGGAAGAGATGCTATGCTGAGAGTGTTTAGACAGACCTGGTACAACCCTAAGTTCAGAATAGCAGCCGAAGCAGTGTGCCAGCGTTGTGTGACGTGTCAGCAGTTGAATGTAGGGAAAAAGACACCAGTTGCACTGAGCCACATTGGGAGGTCAGGAGGTCCATTCAATCGAATGCAGATAGATTTTATTGAAATGCCAAGGTGCAACCGCCTCCGTTATGTCTTGGTGGTTGTTTGCGTATTCTCCAGATGGGTTGAGGCATACCCTACACGTAGGTGCGACACCCTCACAGTAGCCAAGTTACTACTTAGGGAGCTTATTCCGCGCTTCGGGGTGCCGGCCTCTTTGGAATCAGATAGGGGAACGCATTTCAACAGCTCACTTGTGAAAATGATTTGTGCGGCTTTGAACATAGATCAGAAATTGCATTGCAGTTATCGACCAGAGGCTTCAGGAATTGTGGAGCAGATAAATGGCACCATCAAGGCCAGAATGGCAAAGGTGTGTTCATCAACATCCTTGAGTTGGCCTGACGCGTTCCCATTGGTCCTTATGAGCCTCCGTAGTACCCCAGATAGGAGAACGGGTTTGTCACCTCATGAGGTGTTGATGGGAAGAGCAATGAGGTTACCTTCTGTCCCAACTGCTGCCCTGATTAGCATCACAGATGATATGATCCTGGACTATTGTAAGGGGCTGTCTGACGCCATTCATTCTGTGTCCCTTCAGGTGCAGGCTGCCGAGGTACCATCGTGCCAGGACCCGTGTCATGACTTGCTTCCTGGGGACTGGGTCCTGGTGAAAAAACACGTGAGAAGAAGCTGCTTGGATGTTCGTTGGCGTGGGCCCTTCCAGATCATCCTGATCACGAACACGGCAGTGAAGGTGGGAGGCCTGCCCAACTGGATCCACGCGTCACATACGCGGAGGGTTCCAGCACCTCTGGAAGACACAGCTCCTCTCTCGGATAGACGTCCAGCAAGGGACCGAGAAGCCATAGAGGGGGCCAGCCAAGCTGTAGAGGTGCCAGCGGAAGCAGGGAACGAGTCTGACCAAGCTGAGGACGGTCAGTACAGCAGCGGAACAGACGACGCTACTGAAGGAGAAAGTAGCTGGGAGTACGAGTCAGACACTGACAGGTCTGACAGAGAGCGTGAACAGACAAGAAGGAGAAGGAGTCGAAGGGTACGTGGAGAAGCTGATTGGCCACAGAGAAGAAGCTCTAGTCTGAGGTCAACTCCAGAGAGAACCCTTCCTCCGATATCAGAGGATTCAGACCCGGAAGAAGGTGCTCAGGGCGCTGAAGCACCGGCCTTGAGGAGGTCAAGAAGAGTGCGTGTACCTAGCAGAAGATACTCCACCCCTGAGTGGACATATCTGGTGACAGATGTCTTCGAAACCGGTGACAGGGAGGATCCGAGCGGTGGTGGTGTCCAGTTCTGAGCCCATCGTCACAGTGGAAATACGACTGTTAGTACCCGGAGTCGAACAAGAAGGGTCACTGACATTCATGCTCCCCCGACCTCCCCGTCTCAGCAAGTTAAAACACATGTTTCTCACAGAATTGCAATTCCCCGATTTTGGTACAAAGATAACAGCCCATGAAGAGCACAATCTTCGTATGGAAATATTGAACTTTGCTATCGAAGCTGCAGGCACAGGCCTGGTAGTAGATGCTTAAAAGACTTTGTAAATAAGCGAGAAGAAAAGAAGATTACTTAGCGCCCAGGTTGCAGAGAATCTTAGGGACCTTCCCTTGAGTTGATGGAGAAGGGCTAGGGTTGTCTGTATTGAACTGTTAAAGGACCTTTGCGAGGAAGGTTGTCAGCTTCCAGTTGTGTGGTTCTAAGGACAAAAGGAGTAAAGAGACTGTAAAGGAACGAAAAGAAAAGAACTTTGTGTCAAGATACGAAAGAGCCATACAGTCTGACGAAATGGAGGCCGGCACCCAGAACCGCAGAGCTAAATGTATAATAGGCACACTAATAGTAGGAGTAATAATATTAATAGCTTTAGTAGTAACGGTCTCTTATGTAAAGGGACGTGAGGAAGATGCAAAGGTAATTGATGTGAAATCTGTAGAGGCGCTTACACCCACCGTTGCTGGTGAGAAAGGGGAAAACACACAAGAAAAAGCGTTATTAGCTGCAGAAGCCCGCAGGTTACACGTAGATGAGTCCCAAGGAGACTTTAGGTCTAATGCTTATGCTAAACTTTTATATGAATACGTGGATGCCATGGAGGTCAAGGACTGTTATGTGTGCATGCAGTTGCCGGCGTCTGTAGATGAAGGCATTCGATATCATCACCTCCCGCTGACATATGGCATTACATGTAGCTTGTTGCTTAGTATATTTTATGGGAGAGATAGTTTTGAATACTATTTCTCCAATTTTGATGCAGTGTTACCAGAAGTCCCAAATTATAAACAAATGAATAAATGGGACTACTGGAAGAGTGAAGACAGGTTGGCAAAGTTTTTCATTCCTTGGATTACCTTAGATACTTCACATGCCCGCAGAAATAACCTGACATGCAAGGTGTCAGAAGTCGAGAAAAAGTTCATAGGGCAGGTGGATGATCGAAATAGGAGACAAAAGATTTTGAAAAAATCAGGACAATGGAAAACAGATTGGACCGAGGAAGAGAAGGCACACAAGAGGAAGGGTAGTAGTGGTCCAATAGCTTTAGATAGAACACAGAGAGGAAAGTTATGTCTTCATAGAGCCAAAACGTATTATGAAAATGTATACGTGGGAGAAGTCAGCTGTGAACATGCTTTCAATTTAGAGTACTATACTAAGGACTTCCTGAAGGGAATGCAAGTGATTCCAAATGTATATTTTGTATGTGGAAGAAATGCCTACGTGAGACTACCTGACAACTGGTATGGATCATGTTACTTGGCAATTATCTTCCCTAAAATATACCATGCCCAAGACTTAGAGATCATCGAGGGCAAGACATCATCGAGGGGAAAGAGAGATGTAGGAGGTGTAGAAATGGTAGGAGATGTCTTTGGAGCTGTGTTCCCTCTTTTGGGATTAATCCTTAATGATGTTAAAATTAGACGACTGGCAACAGTCGTAGACAGGTTGTCTGCCAGCACTGCTCAGTCCTTAATGCTGGTAGAAGGAGAGATGCAATCGATAAGGGCTATGGTTCTCCAGAACCGTCTTGCATTAGACGTCCTATTAGCAAAAGAGGGCGGAGTCTGTAAGGCTTTGAAGGTCCAGGAATGTTGTACCTACATTCCAGACAATTCGAAGCCCCTTGAGAAGGTTATTAGGAATATTACGAATATTCACAAGGAGATCGAAGACCTGAGTAGAGAAAATGTCTGGGAAAAGGTGGGCCATGGAATGAGTGAAGCTGGAGGTTGGCTCACCACCTTAGGCAAAAGCTTTGTGTGGAAAATACTACAACCTATCATCATAATATTGATCTGTGGGATCGTGTTGTGGGGATTGGTGAGGGTATTCAAATGGTACAGAGCAAGAAGGTCAGAGAGGGCTCAGAGAAAACAGCTGCAGAGATTGGCTGCCATACAAGATAGTCAGTACCGGAGTCTGAGGGCTCTGGAAACACAGAAACGAGTTATGCTAGCAATCACTGCAGTTTAAATGTTAATGATGACCCCGAGAGGTCATCAAAGGGGGGAACTGAGAGAGCGCAAACTGACCTAAATGTAGAAGTGCGTCACACTTACACGTAGTAAGCACAAGTCATGAAGAGAAATGCCATGAGTGCTGATAGTACCTACATCTATATTCTGAAATGTGTAGTTAATGTAGAGATTTAAGTAGAAGTGGAACTAATACAGAAACGTGTGAAACTATATGATTTTATTAAACGTGATTATTCCTGAATCCATGTTGTGTAGCTGCTAAAATGTAAGATGGCATACGGTTAAACGTAGAACGAGGTAGGCCTCAGGGCCAGAGCTAGAAGGGAGGGGGAAGGTGGTTCAATTTCACAACATGGATTGCACTAATGTTTTAGTAATAACGAATAGACTATGATTTATAGATGTGTTTACTGAATAGCAGAATAAGAGTACTAACATGCTATTAATTAAAGAAAAAGTTGAATGCTATAATCATTATGAGAAATGTTGTAGGCCTGAAAAGTTTTAACGTTGATTTACACATATTAGTCTGGGCCGGGGAATGTTGCAACGCTGTTGGAAGATCATGAGAATTGGGATTTTGGCTGCTGATGTCTGTCTGTAAGAGAAAAGGGGGTATTCAATTATAAATAATATGAATAGAGGTTTGTTCGGGAGACGGACCAGACATGGAGGAGGGTTCCGGAATGTTTAAGGGGTATCAGCGGGCCGGAGAAGAGTCTGAGAAGCAAGGTCGACTCTAACCACAAGGCTTCATCATGGAAAAAGCCAGAAGCTACACCACGTGAGGGGCGTCTCACGAGGGGCGTCCTAAATGTTGTTGTATTTTTGTATTAGGGACAGCACCCCTGGGTGGAGTTAGAGCAGATGCCTGAGGACCCTTTAGAGAGCGGATGGGTAGGCAGAGAGGGGTCATGACTGGAGAACTATAGGTTTTCACCAAGAGACTGAGAGTGGGTGACTTCCCTTGGGAGTCATTCACTGCTGACACCTTTTGTTAGGTTGGGACTTCGTTAAGTAGGGATACCATCTAGATCAGGGTAGGGACAGCCTAACCTGTATTTTCCCTCCGGCTGTAAATGACTGAGAGATCTCAATACGTGTCTATGCTAATAGCCCTATTATTTTTAGAACTGGTTCTTGTAGTTTCCGTTGCTCGTCTGAGGGCTTTCAGAGAGCACATGTATGTAGTTGGGCCCGTGTATCTGGTAAATCTCATTCTGAGATGCTTGTACCTGCAACTTATCTTGACCTTATAATAAACCTTTGAAAGCTAGAAGTTGTTTGTGATCCTTTGGAGCGGAGTCCTTTATTGGGTGAACTAACTTGGTAAGAGATGCACTTTCTTCCCTCAATGACAGGCAATAAAGGTTCAGTCGACCAGATCGGGGTTTTAGATCAATAGTGATAAGGTATCGATCAAAATCTCGCCCTTCCAATTGCATCTACACAACGACCCACCAACCACATCTTTTAAAAAATATACAAAAACCCACCTCTTCCTCCCAGCATTTATCCCCTAAAATCAAGCATCCTAAGGGGAGACATCCGTTACATTGCGGTCTTCACACCGCACTACGTTTACAACGCAGGCATTACAACGACTTGCGGTGGATAGCGCTATACACTGGGCAATAGTATGATATACTATTCCAACACCTTCCCTACTGTTACGTGGGTTGGAGTTTGAATAGTAAATCATACTATTTTTAAGTCCAGCGCCATCCAGCGCAAGTCGTTGTAACGACTTGCGTTGTAATGCCTGCGTTGTAAATGTATCGCAGTGTGAAGACCGCAATGTAACGTCACATATTCATCCTGAGACTACTGCTTTCCTTGAAACTCCTGTCACTTCGTCACACACCCTGTTATTGCCTGAGCACATTAAGAAACCATTACATAAATAATTTTAAAAAACCGGCAATCTGGGCCAGGAGCCTTATCAGGTTTAAGAGTGTCACTAACTGCAACAACCTCCTGAAGAACTATTGGAAGGCCAAAGCTGTAGCTTCCTCCTGATCCACTTACATGATCAGCCTCAATGAGGTTGTGTCTCAACACGCCTGAGATACAGAGTGTCTGACTGTAAAACACCTAATAGACAGATAATAACAACTCATTTATTGCCCATCTGCTATTGTACTCTGGTGTGCTATTTGCCCTTCACATATTTAAAACTTCTGTTGAATCACATTATTGCCTTGTCCCATCTATCTATCCTGTTCTTCTGGCTAAGACATTCTGTTCCATGATCTCTTGTTCTGACAATAATTGTGTGGTCCCCAGGGGCATCTTAAACTAATCCAAGTTGCACTCTGTCCTTCCCTATCACCTTAAGAATGCCTTTTTCAAGGGTACAGATAGATCTCTAATGTACACCTTAAATTTTCCCCTCACAATGACATGTTTAAGGATACAGTGTACATTTTTATAAAGCCTTATAATTTCATCCGGTAATTTTAAATAAGTATATCAGGTCTAGCATGAATTTCTAGGCTTTTCAGGTTTTTAAAGCCCTATATATGCTCAAATTTAGAGAGCGTGGGTCTAGAGTCTGAAAGTTTGTAAAATAGGAAATAACAAACCTTTACATTTCTGTCCACACCACGCAACTACAAACAATAGTTGCTCCAGGACACAGATGTTCAAAAAGTGGAATAATATGTGTACTCATGGACACTAGAATGAGCATGTCTGAAAGTATCAGCCACAGTGTGAAAACAAAATGTCTTCCACACCTGAACAAAGCAAAACCAAAGGGATGATGGACGGAGTGTTGAACATAGCAAAGACTCACCCCCAGTCAACTGATCTGGGTTTAATCCATCATCATTCTTTAGCTTACTCCACCACCCCAGTTCAGACATGGCCATATGCAAATCAGTCTGACCCTGTGCCTCTTGGAAACAGTCCAGCCCAAACTGCCAAGCCATATCTTCCCTGGACTGGAAACAAGCATCCTGGGACCGGTTTCTGGCTAATCAGCCTTCACCAGCCAGGCTAACTTGAATCCAGTGGCAAAGTGAGCAAGGGGCCCACGTCCGGGCATTCCCATGCCAACTTAGGGCGACGAAAGCAAAACCAAAGGGATGATGGATGGAGTGTTGAACATAGCAAGCACTCACCCCCAGTCAGCTGATCTGGGTTTAATCCATCATCATTCTTCAGCTCACTCCACCACCCCAGTTCAGACATGGCCATATGCAAGTCAGTCTGACCCTGTGCCTCTTGGGAGCAGTCCAGCCCAAACTGCCAAGCCATGTCTTCTCTGGACCGGAAAGAAGCATCCTGGGACCTGTTTCTTGCTAATCAGCAGTCATCAGCCAGGCTAGCTGGAATCCAGTGGCAAAGTGAGCAAGGGGCCCACGTCTGGGCATACCCTGCCAACTTAGGGCGAACAAAGCAAAACCAAAGGGATGATGGATGGAGTGTTGAACATAGCAAGTAAGTATGGGCGGAAAATCCGTTACGCTCGTGGATTTTGCGAATTTTCGGTAAATTCGCGATCCGCGAACTCCCGCGAATTTACCGAGAATTCGCAAATCCGCGAGCGGCGGATCTGGGGGCAAAAGTTGAAGCCTGGCCTGTTGTAACTATTTTACGATGGCGCCGGCAAGCTGCCAGCGCCATCCTAAAATAGTTACTAAGTTAGCTTCAACAGGAAGCTCTAATAGATAAAATAAAGCAGGTGCTCGATTTTATCTATTAGAGCTTCCTGTTGAAGCTAATTTAGTAACTATTTTAGGATGGCGCTGGCAGCTTGCCGGCGCCATCGTAAAATAGTTACAACAGGCCAGGCTGGTGTGCTTTTTTTCCCAAATGTACCGTGGAAAATCAGCTGTGATGCTGGATAGAGGCTTTTGCATCCTTGACTTTCACGAGCGCAATATCTGTGCTGTTCCTGTGACCAGGAGCTTTTTCTCTTCATCTGCTAAACTGATCTTTCTCTGACCTTTTATGCACACAAGAGGCATGTGAACTCGCATGGAAGCCCCGCACATTTGGCCCCGCGCACACACTCGCGGTTTGCCCCGTCTTCCCGCCATTCACCCACTATGATGGACAGCTCACTCAAGGGACCCCTGCGCCCTTCGGGCGATTGCATAGTAACACACACATGGTCGCTCGAAGTAGTTGATGCTCAAATTCAGTGACTCATTCATTAGCCCAAAAACAATCATGAGCGTCTTCGAGGCGGGACAGGTGTGCCTCTTCCCAAATCTACTGTGGAAAATCAGCTGTGATGCTGGGTAGAGGCCTTTGCACCCTTGACTTTCATGAGCGCAATCCCCGTGCTGTTCCTGTGACCAGGAGCTTCTTTCTCTTCATGTAATTGTGTTCGCACGGGTTGCTGCAAGTTCGCACGCGTTTTGTACAATTTCGCAATTTGCGAAATTGTACAAAACCCTCGTGAACTTGCAGAAACCCATGCGAACATAAAAAAAAAAATCCGCAAATTCGCGAGAATTCGCGGATTTTGCGGATTGCGAGTTCGCAAATCCGCAAAATCCACGAACGCGAGATTCGCAAAATTCGCCCATGCCTAATAGCAAGCACTCACCCCCAGTCAACTGATCTGGGTTTAATCCATCATCATTCTTCAGCTCACTCCACCACCCCAGTTCAGACATGGCCATATGCAAGTCAGTCTGACCCTGTGCCTCTTGGGAGCAGTCCAGCCCGAACTGCCAAGCCATGTCTTCCCTGGACCGGAAAGAAGCATCCTGGGACCTGTTTCTGGCTAATCAGCCGTCATCAGCCAGGCTAGCTGGAATCCAGTGGCAAAGTAAGCAAGGGGCCCACGTCTGGGCATACCCTGCCAACTTAGGGCGAACAAAGCAAAACCAAAGGGATAATGGATGGAGTGTTGAACATAGCAAGCGCTCACCCCCAGCTATCCTGGCTGAAGAGGGGTGAAACCCCAAAACCGGTCCTAGGATGCGTTTTTCCAGTCCAGGGAAGACCTGGCTTTGCAGTTCGGGATGGACTGTTCCCATGAGGCACAGGGTCAAGACTCATTTGCATATGGCTGGGTTCAAACTGGAATGGCATGGTGAGTAAAACAACAATGGATTTATGCCCAGATCTCAGTACTGGAGTGAATGTATGACATTGTTCTGCCTTTTGTCCATCAAAAGTTCTTTTTGCATTCCACACTTGAACAGCTGCCCTAGCCATTTGTTTAACTCTCGTATTGCCCTAGGCAAATGAATACCCCAAACCATATTAAAAGCACTACCATTGGCCTATGTCTCAAGTAAATTGTGACACAACTTTAGAAATGAGTTGTAGAAACCTGGGCTGTCCGTTTTAAGTCCACTAATTCTTATCAGCAGAATGGAATGATTATTAATGGACCCATTAACTACCACAAGTCGATCGATGGGATCCAGGAGAGCCCTGAAGTCAATGGGTTTATGAACCAAAGCAAAAACTCCATAAGAGCCAGTCTGATGAACAACTGAATCCGAGTTCCCCACGCTACATACATGCAATTACAATACAAAACAATACCTATTGTTGCATATGGCAATCCAAATCATCTGCTCCGGTTTCCAGCATGTACGCAGAGGCAGAGGAGTGAATGATGGAGGAGCCACATATAACATACATTTTTTTTAAACATGCCTTTGTGCCACCCATTCCTACCACCTTCAACATATATCCCCAACCAAAATTGAAAAATGAATACCTGGCCTCTTGCCACCCACCACCCTCTGAAAAAACTCTCACTGCCAATCTCGAATCCTGCCACCCATCTGCACCACCCTCTGCATGAAACCCTCCATGCCCACTTACAGTGGAATAAAAATAGTCGCCCCGCAGCCACCCACCATTCTCTTGCAAATCCTCACGGCCCAAACTAAACAAGCATTTACAATGCAATGGTCTCGTCTTTGTTAAAGTTAGAGCTATTGGCATTGCAAATGTCATTTTTTCCATTTATTGTTTTTTTTTAAACCGATAAATATATGGTATTGTCATTTACAATGGCACTAGGTAAGCATTAGAGAGTAGTAGAGAGTATTAACAGTGATTAATAGTTAGTAGAGAGTGACTAGTTGATTAATAGAGCCACACACACACACAGAGCCACACACACACACAGAGCCCCACACACACAGAGACACAATCACACAGAGCCACACACACACACTGAGCCCCACACACACACACAGAGCCCCACACGCACACACACACACAGCCACACACACACACACACACACACACACACACACAGCCCCACACACACACAGAGCCCCAACACACACACAGAGCCACACACACACACAGAGTGTCACACACACACACAAACACACACAGCCACACACACACACAGCTACACACACACAGAAGCGCCGGGGGGATGGTGAGAGGGTGAGGGGGTGTGAGGGTTAGTGAGAGTGTGAGGGTTAGTGAGGGTGGGTGAGGGAGTGTGAGGGTGAGGGGGTGAAGGTGAGGTTGTGTGAGGGTGAGGGTGTGAGGGTGAGGGTGAGGGGGTGTGAGGGGGTGAGAGGTAGTATTTCATTTAAACAAATTTACAACAAACAAAATCACAAAAATTGGCAAAGCCAAAAGTTAGCAGCCAACAATACCAGATTTATTGACTTTACTAATGTTTGTGTTTTTTGCCAACAAGTGTAGTGTACTAAGAGTGTTTGAAAAATTATCCAACCCTGAGGGACGTCTTGCTGTTAAATGTTGTAGTAATTGTAGGTGAGCCACTTTTTTGTTAATCTCTACAATATATATCAGGGCTGTTACAAAGAGAGGTAGGGGACTGCCAGGGCTGTTTGCCCCAGGCACAGCACTTTACACAGCCACACACTGCTACTGTCCTATCTAGGTATTTAATCCAAATGTGGGCTCCACATGTTTTTGCGGTATAGTATTAGACAAGTTAAGACAGCTTCCAATTTTTGTGATATATTCATGAGAGAAGTAAAAGCAACTGCCACTAGGTTGCACCGTGTGCTCCAAATGTTTCGTCAGATATTGCTTCTGTTTTGAGGTGCTTGTGCTACGAGAAAACTTGAGAGGCACTCTCACATATGATATTTGCCCCCCACAAATGTTTTTGACAAGCCATGATGCTGTAGGCACAGCCCAAAACATACTGGGTCAGCGAATTCCTCACAGTCATGTGCAGCGCTGCCAATTAATCAGTCAAGTCATCGACTGTCTATGTAAGTGTTTAGACACAAGACTCCCAGTAATGGGTAAAATCACAGATTATTTCTATAATTGGGCAAACGATTATGAGTCCACCCCTCCAAAATATTCATTGACTTCCATTCATCTATCTTGAAAGTTTAAGCTGAGTCTGGTTTCCCATATTAAAGAACATGATCACTTGTGTCCAGTTTCCCTGCGCAGTCCTCAGCGGAGATTTAAACCAGTTGGGCCACCAGGGCACCCTTACTGACGGCTATTGTCACTTACGGTAATTAAGCGAACCGCAGCGCCAGAGCTGGGACAACCAATTGCTTCAAGGCAATGAGTTAAGAGGAAACGTACTCTGTTAGCACTACGAACAGTGTAGTGAAAGGAGATTGCTTGCAAGAATGCGGGTGACCGTATTGGCTGTTTGAACTTCTGTTAGTTGGTTACTGGCTATAGGGTTCCAGAAAATACACAGCGGTCAACGATTGGTTAGCACAGCTGGTATCGTTTATTTATTGGCTATGGGGCCACGAAGGCTGCATCGTCCCTCGCATTGGCTAGTGGACCGTCTGTCAGTTTTCCATTGGCTGTGGGACCCCGGAGAGAGCTGCTGCACGTCCCGCCATTCGTCAGTGGGCGGGCTTCACCGACGCGAGGGCTGAGATCCTGGCCTTTTACTGAGTGACTTACTGTTGTGTGAGAAAACCTACGTCCCAGGACTACCGAGCCTACCGTATGTGAGACCATCTGAGAGACACCTTCCCCTCGTGCAAATGTGAACAGTGCAGGTAACTAGGCTCATAACCACAACAGGCTTAGTCTTACTGGACTCTAGCTTAGCCACGCAGAAGCGTCTGTGGCGCGCTCCTCCACCGGAGAGCCGGCCGGACGGTACGTTCGTCACTAACGTGTCACCTCCTGTTTCCCTCCCGCGGCTACCGACCTCCGGTCCTATGGTCTCTTCCGCTCTGCGTCCCGCCCTATACTGTGCCACCGCTGCTGTGAGTGGTTCCCTGGGCACGGGTATGGCTCTGTGACTTCCTGCTTTCTTGTAGGCCCTTTATCCACTTGCGATTTTTTTTCTCTGCTCTGTGCCTCCGAATGCTACTGCTGTGAAAGCTTCTGGGTGTGCAGAGTGGGGACTGGTCTTGGGCATGCTGCCACAAACAGCTGTTTATTGGCACCAAGTGAACTGAACTACTCAATGCGCACACAGCAGCGTGTAGTGTTCGCAGCGCACCAGGAGAGGACTCAACACAGCAGCAGGAGTCTGTAAGTCCTGTCCTTTCCAGACTGGGGGGCCTGTTTTTTTTAAATACTTGAGACGTCACAGAGTGAAAGAACCTAAAAAACACACATGCAAATCCGAAAAAGACGGGGCTTTATTGGAAAGACAAACCTCTTCTCCAATGGCTGGCCAGCATTTAGGAGGCCAGCCAATGGAGAAGAGTGGCGGGTTCAAGCCCCACTACTAGAAAACATAAAATCTCGCCAGCGAGACTGAACAAGTGCAGCCTACGCTAGCCGACACCTAAAAATAAGTACATGGCCCCCTGCCTCCCACCCTCACAGCCCTCTGCGCCATCCCACACCCTCCCGATTCAGAAAAGGGGGTGGTGATGAACAGAGTGTCTGAATTAAGCAGACCACTCTTACCCAGTCCAAAGATCAGGGCTTGATCCATCACCGTTATTTATCTCACTGCACCATCCCAGCTCAGAACCTGGCTATATGCAAATCAGTCTGTCCCTGGCCCAGTGCATCATGGGAACAGGGCAGACTAAACTACCAAGCCAATTCTTCACCAGAAAGGAGACAAGCTACCGGGGACCGGTTTCTGGCATTTCAGCCTTCTTCGGCCCGGCTTGCTTGAATCCTGATGGTGCAGTGAGAAAGGGACTCATGTCTGAGTATACCCTGCCACACCTATAGTGGCCAAAAACGATTCAGAAAAGGGGGTGGTGATGAACAGAGTGCCAATGGAGAAGAGTGGCGGGCTCAAGCCCCACTACTAGAAAACATAAAATCTCGCCAGCGAGACTGCGCAAGTGCAGCCTACGCTAGCCGACACCTAAAAATAAGTACATGGCCCCCTGCCTCCCACCCTCACAGCCCTCTGCGCCATCCCACACCCTCCCAGCCCCATGTATTGCTCTTACATTGGCTGCACTTGCATGCTTGGTTTTTTCCATACAAAGCAGTAAACTGGCATGCCAAAAATAAAAAAAATCTAATTTCGTGTTCCAAGTTCAGCAGTAGCAGTGGCGTGGCTTGGCGCGCGGCAAGATGGCAGCGCTATAGTGCTGCTGCTCCGGCCACTGTGAAATGTCCTTCAGTATCCTCCCCTTACCTGGGACCACTGCCCGTATATCGATACGGAGCGGACTGCTGACACCAAGGGCTGCCGGCTGAGGGGCTGACTGGAGCTGTGTTGACCCGCGGCGACATAGTAGAGGCTTGGGCTGTATCCGACTCCGCGGCCTTGTGGGGCGGAGGACTGGTGGACTGCGGCCGGGACACTGCCCGAGGCTCCGGACGATAGTAGGTGCAGATATACGCAAGTGTGAAGCTGTCCGTGTAGATTGAGCCTGGCGAGAGAACTCTGACTGCGTAATGAGGGGGCTGGCTGCGAGCGGTCCTTGAGTTTCGCGACGCTGGGAGGTGAGGATTCTTGATGGGCTGGGGCTTACTACTGACGATCGGATCCTGCTCCGGGCCTGAGTGAAGGCCCCGAACGTCTCCTCTGCCCAAATACCTTATCCGACACTGAGCAAACAGCGGGGGAAATTTGCATTCCCTATAACTGTTAGCTTTTTCCCGGATGTTGTTACTTTATTTTTTGTAGGCCGCATATTGCTCTTGTCTAGTGCTTAATTTTAATTGAGCCGCATCCAGGTGCTTATAGCGGGCAACAATTGGGTTGTAGTTCAAGACAGTGGGAGTTTTTCTCAGTGGGGCAGTACAGTGTTCAGTGGGGGAGAGGATGTTGCACTATGGTCAGAACTGCTGAATTTGGAACTGGGAACCTGGTTCAGCCTTAATAACAAGTCCACCAGACCACTCTCCGGCGAGAGCACAATCACATGCTGGATCTTTGAAGGCTTCACAACACCTTAGAAGTCCTGGTGTCTTCGCACCAGCAGGTGGACCCTAGTATGACAAGTGTAGGTTAACCTTCAAGGCTTGTCCACCACTATCCATACTGAAGTTCAACTCCAGTCTTGTGGGCAGGCCTATGAAGCAGCACACCCTAGAACAACAGTCTCTGACGTCACAGGACCCTTGAGAAGGGCCAGCTCTAGGGCGCTGCAACCATTGTGAACACACCGGGTGCTAACTTTAGGTGGAGGCATCATGTTAGCAAGTATATTATGGTTTTGAAAATGATTGCTGCCTCCTTCCTGGTCTCCACCAATTTTCGCAACAATAAAAATGTCTTGATGACTCTGGTGATTAATGTTCTTCCTAGAGAGAGATCAGAAATTTGTCTAGTGGAAAAGATTTAAGCCACGCAAGGGCCATTACCCTGATGCCAAGTTCCGTAACCCGAGACAAGAGTTGGTAATGATTGTGAAATGCTGCTGATAGTTCCAACAGCATCAGACAGCATGTCTAACTCTGCTCTATAGTGGGCCTTAATCCCACCAGATTAAATTGTAGGAGGATGTTGTCCTCTAGATGTTGTGACAGAGAGCTTAGTACTAAGCCTGGGCATAGTTCGCGTAGCCGCACTCCGCGGAGCTACGCGAAGATGCACTTGCACTCCGAGAACTACGCATAGCTCCGCGAGCATGCATAGTAGCTTGCTTGACCCGTTCGCGAGCCATTTTTCCTCTTCGGGAGCGCCGAGGAACTGTGGAACCTGCTCGACACCACATCTCCAGACGTCGCCTTCCTCACGGAAACATGGATGAACGCCTCTTCAGCGCCCGACATCGCCGTCACCATCCCGGACGGATACAAGATCACCCGGAGAGACCGTGTCAACGAGACAGGAGGAGGCATCGCCATCGTCCACAAGAACACCATCCGCATCACGACCAACTCAGACGACACCCTCACAGCCGCTTAACATATTCACTTCCAGATACACACCGACCCCAAGACCACACTCAGAGGCACCCTCATCTACTGACCCCCAGGACCTCGCACACAATTCAGCGAAGACATCGCAGACTTCATCAGCCCACACGCCCTCGCCTCCGCTGACTACATCCTCCTAGGGGACCTCAACTTCCACCTGGAGAACAACAACGACAACACCACCACCACCCTGCTGGACAACCTCGCCAACCTCTGACTCATGCAACTGGTGAACACCCCCACCCACTACGCCGGACACACGCTTGACCCAGTCTTCTCCTCCAGCAAATACATCTCCTTCAGCCACTCCACCGGACTCCACTGGACAGACCACAGCTGCGTCCACTTCAGCTTCAGAAAGACCACGACTCACCACCACCCGCAACAGGTTCCCCGCAGGAACTGGAACAAGCTCACCACCGACCAGCTCACCACTTCACTGAGCCAGAACCCTCCCGCCAGCTCAACGGACCCCAACCAAGCAGCCAACAAACTCACGCAGTGGATCACCAATTGCGCTCGCCCAACCAGCCTCGACCACTCGCAGTCCAGCTTCTGCGCCAACCACAGCACAGAGACCGCCCTCATCGCAGCCACTGACGACATCCGAGCCCTGCTTGACAACTGGGAAACAGCGGCCCTCATCCTCCTGGACCTCTCTGCAGCATTCGATACGGTCTGCCACCGCACCCTAGTGCAGCGCCTCAGCAACATCGGAATCCAAGAGAAGGCACTGGAGTGGATCATCTCGTTCCTCACAGGAAGAACCCAGAGAGTCCGCCTCCCCCGTACAGATCCAAGGCCACCGAAGTCATATGCGGCATGCCACAAGGATCATCACTCAGCCCCACCCTCTTCAACGTCTACATGAGCCCCCTCGCAGCCATCGTACGCCAACACAACCTCAACATCATCTCCTACGCCGACGACACCCAGCTGATCTTCTCCCTCACCAACGACCCAGGAACCACCAGAGCCAACCTACACGAAGGGATGAAAGAGGTAGTCGAGTGGATGAGGAACAGCCGCCTGAAACTGAACTCAGACAAGACGGAAGTCCTCCTCCTTGGATCATCACCCTCCGCCTGGGACGACTCCTGGTGGCCCCCTGCCCTGGGCAGCGCACCCAAACCAACGGACCACGCACGCAACCTGGGCTTCATCCTGGACTCCTCCCTCTCGATGACCGGACAAGTCAACGCCGTCTCATCATCATGCTTCAACATCCTACGCATGCTCCGAAAGATCTTCCGATGGCTCGCCACCGAAACCAGGAAGACGATCACACAGGCACTCGTCACCAGCCGACTGGACTACGGAAACACCCTCTATACCGGAACCACAGCCAAACTCCAGAAAAGACTCTAACACATCCAGAACGCCTCCGCACGACTCATCTTGGACATCCCCCGACACAGCCACATCTCCGGACGCCTGAGAGACCTTCACTGGCTCCCCGTCAGCAAGAGAATCACGTTCCAACTCCTCACCCACGCACACAAGGCCCTCCACGACCTGGGCCCCAGGTACCTCAACAACCGCCTGACCTTCTACACTCCCACCCGCCAGCTACGATCGACCAGCCACGCCCTCGCCGCCGCATCCGAAGATCCACCATGGGAGGTAGATCCTTCTCCTACCTGGCAGCCAAGACTTGGAACTCCCTCCCCATCCACCTCCCCCTGACCCAAGACCACCTCTGCTTCAGGAAGCAACTCAAGACATGGCTGTTCGAGCAGTAGCGGACCCCCCTCCCCCAAGCGCCTTGAGACCCTCTGGGTGAGTAGCGCGCTATACAAATATCCTGATTGATTGATTGCCTGCATGCTCGGGATGTGTAGCGCGCGAAGTTACCCATGAGGTTTGTCCCGCCCGCTCGCGTCCCCTTATTTCCGGTCACTACTAACGTGTTTGCGAGTTATTCTGTGCCGGATTGCAGTTTCTGCGTGTTCGGCAACTCGATCTTACCGACAAGCATCCTCGCGCACGCGAAAATGCTATTGAGCGCGCGAGAACTACGCTACGCAGCAGTTTGCGGAGTATTCAACAACTTTGCGTTCTCCGCGGAGCGCGAAGTTGCCGAAACTCCGCAAACTCCGCGAACGGAGCGTAGTTCTTCGCCCAGGGTTACTTAATACGTGCTGTTCCACCACCTTTGCCTGGAATGTGCTCTGCGAAATTTGGCTGAAGTTTTTTTGAATGTTCGTGTCTTCTCTGGGTTTTTTCAGGAGTGGGATGACACGGGCCCCCTTTGAAATTAGTGGTGACTTGCCATACTTCCATTGAATGATTGCGAAGCAAGAGAACTTTGCTTTTTATCCCAGTGAGTGCCATCTCAAAGATCCTTGGTGGACAGGCATCTCACGGTACCCTCTCTATTAAAAGAGACAGAGAATCATGGTTGATCCTGGGGAAGGCACTTAGTGGTGTTTTAAAAATACTTAGAGGCCCATTAGGATGTCGGGCGGATTGCCTCCGCGAGGGTAACGGTGGCCACCGCAACCCTGGCGGAGGCAATCCGCCCGACATCCTTCCCTGCATTCCCCCCCGCCATATTACGATGGCGGAGGGGACCGCAGCGGTGGGAAACACCACCCGCCTGTTTTCCGCCACGGTCGCCTTGCAGCCGGGGCGGAAAAGGGATAACATGGTGGCGGTGTCTATCAGACACCGCCAGCCATATTAGAATAGGCATTTTTCAATGCCTTTCTGTGGCGGCAATGCCGCCATGGAAAGGCAGGCGGTGATTGCTGCGGGGGCCCCCTGTGGGCCCCCAGAGTGACGGCCATAGGGGGGGTGGCACACAGGGGGTACCTGTGGTACCCCCCTGCATTTGCATAATCGCAGCGGCAGACACCGCGCAGTGCCTGCCGCTTCGATTATGCAAATGCGTCCATTTGTATTTCACATTGTGGCGGGCGGTGTAGTGAGCACCGCCCGCCACAATGTAAACTTGAGGAATGCGCCCGCCACTGTGGCGGGCGCATCCTGATGCCAATGTCAGGACCCCCGCCCTTTAGGCGGGCAGTCCCGATCTCCGTTAGGGTGGCGGGCGGACTAAGTCCGCCCGCCATCCTAATGGGGCCCTTAGTGTGGGAGCTAATGTTAAGTGTTAACGTGAATTTTGTCATGCGCTAAATTTCCAGCAGGTCATCCTTCACTTTCGTTGTGAAGAAGGACTGGAACTTATTACAGTTCTCCTTACAAAATTAATACTTCAATTTCTTCTCTTGTTTCAGCTCTTTCAGGATTCGAAAGTTCTCTTTTTTTTATCAGCAGCCACGATTTTTGCTTAATCAAAATCTCTATTTTTTGTCATGTTGGCTTTTTTATAGCTTGTGAATGTTTGACACGTAATCTGCCCTGGCCTTTGGGTCATACGCGTTCTGCCCGGCTCTCTCGCAGTGGCGAAGGGTTTGATTTATGTTTCTTAAAATGTCACTGACCCAGGTAGCACCCTCTCCCTTTATCCCTTATTCTTTTTCTTATTTTCGGGGCCACCATATCAATGGCAATGTACATAACAGAGAAATGCTTTAACAACGATATCACACTGTGTAGATGTGGCGGAGTTATCTAGTGGGGTCACCAAGTCGTCGTCTCTCTTTTTATTTAGCGAGAGACAACCAATAATTACATAGTGTTCAGACCAAGAGCAAGGAATGGTGACTATAGGGCTTGTAAATGTATGAGATCTCCACACTAGATTGAGTGTATTTCCCTTGCCAAGAGTGGGAACATTTACAAGCTGGGAAAGTCATAGATCCATCAGTGCCTCCTCCAACTGTTTTGCCTGACAGTCATTGTGTACGTGATCCTAGTGGAAAGTGAAATCCCCCATCACCAAAATACATTGGTACCGTGATTGGATTTAGGTAGTAGTTCTGTAAAGAGCTCAATGAGTCTGTGCGACTTTTGTGGGGGGCAGTAGACTATCTGGAAGACTCGACAGATGGTCTGTTAGGAAAATTTTGCCCCCAGAACTTTAGCCCCTTTGGAGATTTCTGCTCAACGAATCTCAGCCTTCAGTTGGTCTTTATAAAATCTTTCGATAAACGGACGCATAGTTCAGCACTAGTGCGTCTACCAGGTTCGGGGAAGAATATTTGTGACCGCCTGTGCAGTCACGATGTTGAGAGGGAAGACAAGAACCATGGATGAGTTCTAGTGACTCCTTTATTGGAGATACAATTGTTCAAAAACACCAGTCTCTATGTCCGTTCTGGATTGTGTTGCGTCCAAGCACCTAAGCAGTCAGGGATCCCCGCCCTCTCGGTCCTGCGTTGCTGCTGTTAGCAGGGTCTTTTGAGACATCTCTCGTTCTTTCATCTGACGGGTAAGGGTAGCAAACAAAGAGCGATGATGGGGTCAGTATCAGGAACTTAAACTGTAAGGCAGTGCAACCGTCACCAAGGTGGGGAGTGTTCAGGTAAAAGGAGAGTGTTGGGATCTGAAAATGAAAAAAACCCAAATTTTCAACTCCCGTGTACCCAGCTGCCCTACTTTCGCTGACCAACCCACCACCCCCAGCAAAAACATCACCCAAGCGGTACTTTCCTTGACCCACGACGCCTCATCATGGCCGTGGCGTCTGGAGCCGGGTCGTCTTTCACCCCCTTCTGCCGACCGGGTGTGCACAGTGTACGGTGGGTCCTTCAGCCGTTACGCTGCATTGGATCTGCCACACCTCCTGCTCCGCACTCCGCTCCTCACCTGGCTCGTCTCCTCTGATGGTTGCCTCCTCTCTCCTACTCCGCTCCTCACACGCCTCGCCTCCTCCTCCGATGGTCGCCTCATCTCTCCTACTCCGTTATTGCGGGCTGTCCCAAGCACCGTGAGGATTGAGGGCTGGCAAAGTCCGCCCGCCATCCTAATGGGGGCCTTTGTGTTCACTAAATATACCAACGACACAAAACTTGCTGTGTGCCTAAGATCACACTGTTTGCCATTTGGCTGAGTGTGATTTATGTTTAGGGTGGTGGTGGTCAGCAGCTGTGAGCATTTCTTATCTGATTTTTTGAATTGCAAGTTGTTTATTTTACCACCCACGCACATTCCTCCATTCCAAGATGTCTACCTTCCTGTTAGGTGAGGGGGAACAGTGCAATGGCTGCCACATGCTCCTGGGTGGGGGAGGCCTCCATGCTGCTGGGCTGTGGGGCAGGGGGCATGCTGGGAGTAGTGAAACAGGCCTACCACCCCCATGAAGGTATCCATTGCAAGATGGCTGGCTACCTGTTGGGTGAGAGTGGACAGTGTGATGGGGTTTGGGTTGTGCAAGGGAGTAATTCTCAGTGTGTTGTTTGACATTTGTTTGTACTTACCAGCCTCCGCTCCCCTGGCTACTCCTGTGAGACTATCAGGAAGCAGTATGGAAAGCACCTTCTCCTCCCATGGTGTGAATGTTTTCGGTGGGATGGGAGGGCCACTGCCAGTCACGTTCGCCAGCGTCCAGTTCTTACTCCTCCTCTCCTTGACAACCCTCTTGAGATCATGCCACCGCTTCATGATCTCCTTCCTGGATCTTGGGGTGGTCCCTACTGCATTCACCCTTTGGACTATCCTTTCCCACATTTGGTTCCATCTGGCTAATGGTGTTTGTTGGACCAGGCTACCAAACAGTTGTGGCTCTACTCTCACTATCTCGTTGACCATGACTGTCAACTCACTCTCAGTGAATATGGGCATTTTAGGTGAAGTCATGTTGTGTTGTGTTTGGAGTGTTTGTTGGTGCTGGTGGGTTGGTGGTGGGTGTGATGTTGGTGTGTGAGGTGTGAGGTGTGCTGGGGGATTGTTGGTGCTGGTGTGATGGTGGTGGTGATGGTGGTGGTGTTTGTGTGTGTGCTGTGCTCTTTTGCCTCTCCTGTAAGATGTGGTGTATGGCCTTCTCTTCTGGAGTATTGCAAAGGATTGTGGTCAGTGAAGCTGGTGGTTTTATACGCAGCTGTGTGGGTGTGGCCAAGTGGTATTTGGATGTCAGGTGTGTTGTGGGAGTTGCCCTGTCCTTGTATTTTATTTTTGGCAATGTTTATTGCTATTTGTATTTCTTTAAGGGGGGGCATAGCTACATTGATTTGTTCAATGTTTGTCATCACTGCGGTGTATTGGATTCGTCCGCCATTTTTTTCAGGTTCATTCCACTGTGGTGGCTATACTGCAGCTCTTCCGCTGTCTCTCCCATTCACTCCTGTGTGCGACCGCGGCGGTCGGAAACAGCGGCTCCGACCGCGGGACACTTGGGATATCCTAATTTCCCGAGGGGTGTCTCCGCTTTACCTGTGGTCGTTTTTGTCTTTTCCGCTGCTTTTCCGGCCGCCACAATCGGAGTTTTGGCATCACCGCACGCGTCGGGCAGCATATTTCCACCGCTACCGCCGCGGTCGGACTTTAGTGGCGGTTGATCCTAATTTGTTCGCCGGTTTATCCGCGGTCCTGGCGGGCGGTTGTTTTCCACCTCCATGGCGGTCGGGGTGATTTTCCGACCGCTATCCTAATGTGCCCCATAGTCTTGAGGTACAAGGAACAAGCATGTTCTTTACTGATGAAATCAATGAATTTCATTTCTTTGCATACAGATTTTTTTTAAGTTAGTTGCTTGTTAGACTACCTAGCAAGAAAGACTAGTCTCATTGCATTTATCATTTTTTTTAAATGATAGTGATATCCACTTTACAGATCTACTGTGCCTGAGCCCAGAATTTCTATAGGCACAGATCATTTAGGGGTCAATTCCGATTCGGGTAAGAAAACTGTCCTACGATTCGTATTTGTAGCCGTTTCCGCACGAATCATACAAAGCCTTCCAATTTGCCTAGTACGATCCGTTTCCAAAGAATACGTCCGAATGTTTACGAACCGTACGAAAAACAAGCAAAGCTCCGTACGATAAGGACTCGGGTTGTGAACGTACGATTGTAAACATGCCGTACAACCCGCCAAATACGATCTGGACTGGGCATCGAGTACGCGATTCGTACGTAAAGTGACAAATCAGCAATTCGTACGGAGAACCACACTTACACATATGCACTGTATACCTGCGATCATGGGGCTACACACCGTACCCCTATGCTCTGCACCCCTGCGCACCGTACACCTACACACCGTACACCTACACTATGTACACCCATGTACCGTACCCCAATGTGATGTACTCCGATCTACCGTACCCTGATTGCACCGTACCCCGACGCACCGTACCAGATTGCACAGTACCCTGTGATAATGGGGTGCACTCGCGTACCCCGGGGAGTCCATTTCACATGTGTTAGAGTCGAAATGTGCTTTTACGGATGTTTAAAAAGTGCCGTAGAGAAAGAGTTGCACGGATTGTCGTACTGACGAATCTTACTTGCTGGTTTGTAAAAAGCTTCCTCGATCCATACGAAGATCGCGTACTGCGTGTTCCGAGTGCGATCCGTACGGTTTCTTGAATTGTACGATCTTTTGTACAATTCGTACGGAGAACTGCATTAAGTACACATCGTACTACATCGTATGTACGGGTACGGTTCTGCGTACAAATTGTATGGAAAAAACACCCTGTACAGCGATTCGGACTCGATTTTACCGAATCGGAATCGGCCCCTAAATGTATTTTTTAGCACCCATATCGATTTCTATTCTCCCTGCATTTGCCAAATTACCATTTTACATGCCCTCCTTGACATGTCACAATGTGTTTCTGCTCCCTATTTTAATTAAATCGATTTGTGTGGTTTAACAACTTTATTGACAATATCTCTTGAATTCCCTGATGCAAGTGGAAAATAATTTGTTGATTGCACCTTTGTAGACCCACCAGGCTTTTAAGTTATATTTTATAATTTCTGATTAGTGCAGTACTGTTTTTATGGGCCCATAGTTCTTTGATTTCCACTGCTTCCCTTGCAATCTTCCACTTTTTTTTTAATAGATGTATTGCAACAGGCGGCTGTTTTACAATCAGTGTTTGTTTTTTAATATCTGTCAGTCCCTGTAGCCTTACTTGTTTAATCTTAGTCACAATCATTCACACTCCAGTACTATTTAAGATCTTTAGTTCTTACCCTCACAAACTTGCTCACCCTTCCCTTTTTTGTATAGTCATCTATTTGGCCTTGAATATGTACATTAGAAGAAACCGGTCACTCTAAAATTCATTACAACTATCACTTTTTCTAGTCCCCCTCTTGTTCTAGACAACCACAACATGCCCTCATGAATGATGTATCGTTTTTTTAACTTTCGCCAACTGAGAGCTAATTAGTAACATAATTTGATAATGAAGCAATACATTTGTTATTGAAGGAAAGTAGCAAGTTTGTACCATGAAAGCATACCTTGCGTTTCCTTTACTTTGTAACTTATAAAGCGGCCGAATCCCCACCTTGTATCTCCGTTCTACGGAAGTAATCACTGACAAAATATCGAAGGCCAAAAAATCGACCTACAAAAATATCAGAGCAAGAATATCGACATCCTATCTACAACATGGTAAGTACAAAAATTATCTGAAAAAATATTGATGTCAAAAATATTGTTATAAAAAATCTTATCAATATAATAAACACAGTAAAAATATTATATACTGTTTAAAATTAATAATTAATATATATAATTTAATAAAACATTAACTAAACATAAACATATACATATATACTTAATCAGTTTTAATAATTATTTTAATAACTTATAAATAATTTAAAAACATTATAAATTACAAATACATTGATGCACATAAAATAATAACATAAATAAAACTCAAATTAAATATGTAAAACAAATTAAAAATTGTTTCTTTATTTGTAATATTTTTCAAATGTATTATATACTACATTAGCTAAAACATTAAAGTGTTGGATAGTGTGGAAGTTAAAAAAACATACTTATAAATAAACTAATGTTTTAAAATAATTAACTAATTAATTATTAAATAAATCTAAACTATTTACAAATACAAACAAATAGTTATTAAAATGAATAATTAACAATAAATGAATAATACATACCAATTAATATTAATTAATAACTATTAATTACCAATTAATAAATATTGAACAATAAAATATTTTTTTATAACAAAAACATATTACTTATAAAAAGTCATTACCAATTAGCAAATAGTGAACAATTAAATAATTTTATATACCAAAAACATGAATTATGTAAAAATTATTTTCCCATTAATAACGACCTATTAATATATTAATTAAAATATAAATAAATAATATTTAGTCATATTTAATTACCAAACAATTTCTAAACAATAAATAAATCTTCATAACCCAAAAATTCTACTTTTAAATAATTACCAATAAATAATGAATGTCCAATAAATTATCATTACCCAACCATACATTTTATAATGACTTAATTAGATATCAATTACAAACTATTCCCCTACAAACGCAAAGCACACTCCAATAATAAAATACACTTAACATAATTATCAATTAATCAATTAATAACAAATAATTAATACTTAATAAAATGAATTACCAATAATAATTAAATAACAACTATAATTATCTGAAAATAAATTATTACTTAATTATATTTAAATTACTTCTCACCCTATTCCCCTATAAACACACAACCAGCTACAGAACTTACACACAAAAATTAACAAAAAATAATTTATAATTCCTAGAAATTATTAATTAATTTAGTATAATTAAATTCCTTCTAACCCTATTCCCCCATAAACCCACAACCCGCTACGGTACTGAAATACAAGATTAACTTAAAATAACATTATTAACATATAAAAATTGTATACATATATTTTAAAACCAGGAGAACACTTTACCCAAAAAAGATAACACATATATATTATATGCATATTAAAAAACATAACAATCATATAAATATCGATATTTGTAACATCGATATTAGTAACATTGATATATTTGATATCGATATTACTAACTTCAATATTACTTACATTGATATTTAAAAAATCAATATTTCTTACCTTTGGGTCGATATTCTGCCATCGACATTTTTAACATCGATATTCTGTCCCTTCGATATTATCACCTCGATATTATTGTAGGTCGATATTTTATTGTCGATATTTTGACTGCTCACCCAATGGTAGTGCAACTGTTAGCAAAGAGAAGAGATTTCAGAAGGGCTCAATTTTTAGGTCTCTTCAGAATACTGAAGAGTACATTTTCCCCCACCATATTAGAATGGTGGGGGGACAGTGGCAACGGGAAGACCGTCCGCCGCTTTTCCACCCAAGAAAAATGGTTTCATATAGTAGCGGTGTCTGCTAGACACCGCCATCCATATCATGATGCAGGCGGAAGGGAGCCTTCCTGTGAGGGCGTTGCCGCCCCAGAAAGGCATGCGGATTTGGAGGTTGGGGTCCCGTTGCGGGCACCAAGGATGTTGGGGCGTGGGGTGCCTGCCACGTTGTGCCTGCACCTTCTTTCAAGAATTGGGGGCCCATTAGTATATTGGGCCGGTCGCCAACGACCGCATGGTGGTGGCGCTCTACCCGACATATTCCCCCACCCGCATGTAAATTTCCCCCGCCACAATACCATGACGGGGGGACCCCGACGGATGGCTAGACCATCCGCAACAATGTTTGAAATACGGGATGCGATCGCCAGTGTGGCGGACGTATCCTAATGGGATGTGCGGGACCGCCGCAGGCATTTTGGGCAGTCCCATTTCCCAAGGGTATGGTGGGCGGACAAAGTCCACCCGCCATGTTAATGACCCCCTTGGTGTTATTATCTTTAAAAATGTTAAATGGTGAGTATAAATTCCTTATTCATTAAAATGCATTGTACGTATATGTATAACTCTCTAGTGTATATGAACTCTTGTGTACTGATGGTGACAAATATTACAATTAATCTATTGAAAAATTTGTATTTACTATAAGGATGAACTTTAAATTTTTATAAAAGTATTTCGATTGGTATAGTGACAAAGGGGGTCATTAGGATGGGGGGCGGAATCAGTCCGCCCGTCATCCTATCGGGTATTGGGACCGCCCGCCAAAAGGGCAGGGGTCCCGTGGGGGATATTAGGATGTGCCCACCACTGTTGCTGGCGCATCCTGCATTTTTAGCATTGTGGCGGGCGGGCGGTGCTCTCAGCACCGCCCGCCACAATGCTAGAAATGCACGAGCAGTGCCTGCCGCTTTATTAATACAAATGCAGGGGGTACCACAGGTACCCCCTGTGTGCACCCCCCACCTCTCCTTCACTCTGGGGGCCCGCAGGGGGCCCCCAGAGTGAAGACCCCATGCCTATCCGTGGCAGCATCGCCGCCACGGAAAGACATTTAACTAAGGCCATGGTAATATGGCTGGGGGTGTATAATAGATACCGCCACCATATTAAACCTTTTCCGCCCCTGTGGCAAGGCGTCCGGGGTGGAAAAGCACAGACGGTCTTTCCATCCGCCCTGTTCCCCCTGCCACATTAATATGGCGGGAGGTCATTTATGTGAGGATGGTGGGCGGATTGCCCCGCCAGGCTGGCGGTGGCTACCGCCAGCCTGGCCGGGGCAATCCGCCCGCCATCCTAATGGGCCCCAAAATATCAAAAATAATTAATTGTATAAGTATTGGCTTCCAAAAATGCTCCTTTATTAAAAATATTGTGTACCAAAATGATATTCAGACCCTAAATTGCATGTATCTAAAGAAATTCTAATATTTTTAACATATTTTTCTATTTAATAATACATGATAAAAAAATCCTAAATATTAATATACTTCCGAACAATTTATTTTTAAATGTCATTTTTTAGAACAATGATTTAAAACTATCTGTTAAGTCTATCAAAAGTATTATTAAAAATCTTTGTATATTATTTGGTAGCAGCATTCATGTTTAATTTCAATATTTTATGTTTTTTTTATCATCGTTGGGCATTTTCGTGTCTATAAGGTTGAAATTCTGGTTTATTTTCAATTAGTAATTCAATATTAATTCATGTTTATCTTGAAATTTAAAAGCAAACTTGACAGAACTTATGTTTATTGTATCATTTCTTTTTTCCCATTTTTTTTTCATGAGCATTTTGGATGTTTGCTGGTTGAAATGTGACTAGTACTTTGAATACAATCACATGCTATTCATACTGTTAAATGATATTATGGGCATTATTACAATGTCAGACATTAAGGGGCCCATTAGGATGACGGGTGGACTTTGCCCGCCCGTCATCCCATCGTAAATCGGGACCGCCCGCCATAAGGGCGGGGGTCCCGGGGGTGCCATTAGGATGTGCCCGCCACAGTGGCGGGCACATCCTGTATTTTCAGCATTGTGGCGGCCGGTGCTCTCTGCACCGCCCGCCACAATGCTGAAAATTGAATTGAACATTGTCATTTGCAAAGCGGCAGGCACCGCGCGGTGCCTGCCGCTTTGCAAATGACAATGAAGGGGGGTACCACAGGTACCCCCCACCTGTACTTCACTCTGGGGGCCCACAGGGGGCCCCCAGAGGGAAGACCGCATGCCTTTCCGGGGCAGCATCGCCGCCACGGAAAAAGCACTGAACACCACGCATCATAATATGTCTGGCGGTGTCTATTAGACACCGCCAGCATATTATTCCTTTTCCGCCCCGGCCGCAAGGAGACCGGGGCGGAAAAGTGGCGGGTGGTGTTTCCCACCGCAGCGGTCCCCCTCGCCATTGTAATGTGGCGGGGGGGAAAAGGGTGGCGGGCGGGCATTTCTGTCGGGCGGATCGCCACCGCCACCATGGCGGTGGCTATCAGCCTGACATCCTAATGGGGCCCTAAGCCTCCGAATGCAGAATTGTAGCCCAACATGGCAGCTTTACAGTGTGAATTTGGGATTATGATGTTGTCTCTTTCAGTGTAAAATGCCTGATCGTTCCGACTTACTTTCAACGTGATTAAGCGGCCTGTTGGCCAGTCGGAAATGCAGTCTAATCCCCTTAGGGTAGAGTTTTCATTATCAGGATTACAATGTTTGGCATCTTTTCCATTTAGGCTTTTCTGACATTGAAAGGCTTGCAGAAAGTTGCTTTTGTAGCCTGTGGCAGGGCTCCCTTTACTTGGAGGTGTACGGTTTTTGGTCATGTGCCCCTCTTGAAATCCCTGCACTGTCTGGCTGGCACCTGATGGTCCTATTCACACATTGCCGATATTCCCACAAATTCCCATTTCTCTATGAGACATTCTGCTATGCCGTGTTTTTGAACACCGTTCAATCTACTCTATGGATGTCGGTTTTTGCATCCTCACTATTGGCCCCATTAGGATGTCGGGCGGATCGCCACTGCCATGCGGGCGGTGGCGATCCGCCCGACTTCCTTCCCCACACGCCACTTATTTCCCCCGCTATATTACTATGGAGGGGGGACCACGGCAGATTTAAAGACCGTCCGCCGCTTTTCGGCCCGGTCAAGGAGTTGACCGAGCGGAAAAGGGTTTCGTATGGTGGCGGTGTCTGTTAGACACCGCCATCCATATTAGGGTGAAGGCAGGGACATGCTTGTCCGTGGCGTGCGGTCCTGTTTTACGTCGGGATGGTGGGAAGACAAAGTCCGCCCGCCAACCTAATGGGCCTCTATGTGTGCTTGCTATGTACTAAGGCGACCAGAACTGCCGATCTACGGTTGGCCCGTTCACACACGAGGGACCCCATTAGGACTAGGGGCCCGAAATGTAAAATGGGACCACCCACCATAAGGGCGGCGGTCCCGTGGGGATCATTAGGATGCGTCCGCCACACTCGCGGGCACATTCCGCATTTTTAACATTGCGCCACTGCAATGCTAAAAATGCAAATTGCGCACTTCAATGCACAATGTGACAGGCACCATGCAGTGCCTGCCACGTTGTACAGTGAAGTGAACCTCCCACCCCCCGGAGTCCCTAGGGGCCTGCAATGGGCCCCCACAGGACATTCCTGCATGCCTTTCTGTGGCGGCAACACCACCACAGAAAAGCATGTTCCCACCCACAACCTAATATGGATGGTGGTGTCCAACAAATACCGCCACCATATGAAACCGTTTTCCGCCCGGGCAACTCCTTGACCAGGCAGAAAAGCGGCCATAGTATTATGGCGGTTGGAAATGGGTGGCGGGCGGGGAGGATGTCTTGCGGATCGCCACCGACTGCATGGTGGTGGCGATCCGCCTGACATCCTAATGGGGCCCTATAACGTTGTCAGTCAAAGGCAACTCTGACCCACATCAGAATAGGGCTATATATATTTTACGTATACTTAGTTATTTTATTGTTAAAAATAAATATTTGTGTTTAATTTTTTAGGTGCAGGTTATATCTATTTTAGGTGTTTGGTGTCGAATCTACATAAGATATTAATTAAATTTTTATTTTTAAAATTTTTTTAAACTTTTTTAAAATTAAGATTTAGATCTTGTTTGGTACTATTTTATAACTGTTAAATACTGTTTAAAAATGTACTAATATTAATTACTTCAAGAGTGAGATAAAAAAAATTCTGTTTACTATGTAATTAATATATAGTTTGTTATATGCAGTAAGTGAGTTGTACCATTTGTTATAGGAAAGTGTGGAAATGTAATGGACTACACTAGATTTATCGTAATTAAAAACAATTAAAAATATGTACACAAATCATGGTGATCAGATTTGTTTTACTTTATATTTTGGGTGTGTTGGTTATGTTTTATTAAACGGTCTTTTTGTACATTACATTCACTTATTATAGTAAAAATCTAATTTTGTAACTATTATTATTAATATTCCATTCCGTTACATGTACATACAATTATTTTTTTGTGGGGTGGGAATGTGTTATATGGTTTGTAGAAATGTAGGGTATAAAGTTATTTAACTATTAACAATTTTACAAATGCTTATTTTATTGTACTTAAGTACATTTTTACAATTTTATTTTATTTTGAATTTTTAAAAATATGGTACTTATTGGCGGTTTCTATTTTCAGAATTTGAGTTTATATATTTTTAAAAATATCGATATGAATACATTTATATGTTTTTGAAACTTGTAATTGGTGTTCAGACATTCTATCAAGTACGAAATGTCGAACAACATAAATATTGAGTACTAAGGGTACCTTTACGATGGCGTGTGGACTGAGTCTGCCCGCCACTGTAACAGTAAGGAGGTCCGTCCACCAGGTTTGCGGCGGTACCGCACCTGCAATTAGGATGGCGCCGCCACTGTGGCGGTACCATCACCCATTCCCAGCATTGTGGTGGGCGGTTCTCACAGCGCCACCCGCCACAATGCTGGGAATGCATGTTGTGCATTGACATGTACAAGGTGACAGGTACCGCCCGGTGCCTGCCAGCTTGTCCATGCCAATGTAGGGGGTTATAACGGGTACCCCCCAAATGCACCCCACAACACTCAGTGGGCCTTCTACCGTTCCCCAACATTGAAAACCGCATGCCTATCCAGTCCGACGTGGTTGCGGTGGTGAAACATTGCAGGATGGTGTTTGGATTGCCCCCGCTTGGCTGGTTTTGGCGATCCGTCCAGCATACTAATAGGGGCTGATTACGATGGTAGAAAATCCGCAACCACTGGCCCGGTGGTGAGGACCACAGGCCCGACAGTCATCACCCTTAAAATTCCCACCGCCACATTAGGATGATGGTGGGAAGGGAAAAGGTATCTCAGAGGATGGAAAGACCATCCCTGTGGTCCTGCAAGGCAGGCCTTTTCCGCCCGCCTTCAGATACAAGGGGTCTATGGAGGTGGTACCGTGCAGGTACCGCTGTGGTCATTTGGATGCCTGTCTTTTGCGGTGAAGTTCCCGCTGCAAAAAGACAGGTAGAAATGCCTTTGGGGGCCTGTTGTGGGCCCCCAGGGGGTTGGGGAGGTGGGGTGCTGCACGTGGGGGGTACCTATGGTACCCCCCCTACATTTGCATGTACAAGGTGGCAGGCACCACACGGTGCCTGCCATGTTGTACATGCAAGTGTAAAACATGTATTTTTACATTGTGACGGGTGCTGCCACCCGCCACAATGTAAACATACAGGATGCGCCCACATCCTAATTTGTTGTGTGGGACCGCCGCACCTATGGTGGGCGGTCCCTTTTCCACCAGCGAGCCATCGTAATTGACCCCTCTGTTTTTAAAAATATAGAAATTTTCGATAATACTTTTTTATATGTGCTATTTACATTTTTAAACTTCTAATTAGTGTTATGTATTTTAGTATATATTTTACATGTAAATCCCTTTTTTGTATAATATTTTTTGGGGGTAGATAATGTTATTAATGTATTTTTTAGTATTTTTCCTTTCAGTTTGCGTACTTGATTTAATGGTGGAATAGGGTGTGAAGTAATTTCATTATTATAATGTATGGATTATATTTTGATTTTTAATACTTTTTGAATTATGACGTCATATTGTGAATATTTTAAATATTTTTTTATTAATTACTTAGAAAATTATAGTTCGCCAATATTAATTAACTACTTGCTAATTATAACGGTCATTGTGTAGTATTTTTTAAGATACCGATTGTGTGGTTTATAGGTAGTGAAGTGTGTGAAGTAATGTTTTTATGATTAATTACCAATTTGCTGTTCATTGCTATTAATTAATGAATTGAAAATGTATTACGGAAATTGTGTATTTAATTTTAGTCGCAGCTTAAGGGTTTTATTGGTGTAAATGGCGGTAAGTAATTATTTTTCATTAATTACTCATTATTTCTGAATTAATAATAATTATTGCAACATTAAATACGGAAATTATTAAATGTATTTTTTTGTGTGGGTTCTGGTGTTCATATGCCTTACGGTTGGAAAGTGAATCATGTTTAATTTTGTAGTAATTTTTGGATCGTTGATATGGGAAACACCCGTTACAACGCAACTTTTACAACACACTACCATTACATCGCAACTTTTACAACGCAGGATCCATTACAATGCATGCCTTTACAACGCATGTCATCACATAGCAGATGCTATTACAACGCATGCCATTACAACGTAAGTGTAGGTAAGTATATAATTTTATTTGATATTTTATTTAACATTATTTATTTAATTTTATTAATATTAAAAATAAATAAATATATTCATTTATGTATTTTTTAAAATTAATTTAAATATATATTGATTTAAGTAATTTTTAAAAATAAGTATGAGTATAGGAGTATATGTTTTAGGGTACTGAGGTATATGTTTTGGGGTGTTTGGGTATTTTTAGGGTTCAGGGCTTGGTTTGGGTTATGGGGTACAGGGGTATTTTTAGGGTTCGGGGCTAGGTTTGGGTTATGGGGTACAGGGGTATTTTTAGGGTTCAGGGCTAGGTTTGGGTTATGGGGTACAGGAGTAGTTTTAGGGTTCAGGGCTAGGCTTGGGTTTTGGGGTACAGGGGTATTTTTAGGGTTCAGGGCTAGGCTTGGGTTATGGGGTACAGGGGTATTTTTAGGGTTCAGGGCTAGGTTTGGGTTTTGGGGTACAGGGGTATTTTTAGGGTTCAGGGCTAGGTTTGGGTTATGGGGTACAGGGGTATTTTTAGGGTTCAGGGCTAGGTTTAGGTTTTGGGGTACAGGGGTATTTTTAGGGTTCAGGGCTAGGTTTGGGTTATGGGGTACAGGGGTATTTTTAGGGTTCAGTTTTAAAAAAAAGACTTTAAATAAATTAAATTAATCAAATTAAATAAATTATATTAAATTAATTAAATTAAATTAATTAAATTAAATTAATTACAATTTATTATAAAAAAGATATAGGTTTGGGTTATGGGGTACAGAGGTATTTTTAGGGTTCAGTTTTAAAAAAAAGACTTTAAATAAATTAAATTATTAAAATTAAATTAATTAAATTAAATTAAATTAATTAAATGAAATTAATTACAAAAATTTTATAAAAGATTAAGGTTTGAGTTATGGGGTACCGGGTTTTTTTTAGGGTTCAGTTTTTAAAAAAAAGACTTTAAATAAATTAAATTAATTAAATTAAATTAATTAAATTAAATAAATTAAATAAATTAATTATAATTTTTTTTTTAAAGATATACTTACCTATACTTATGTTGTAATGGCATGCGTTGTAATAGCATCTGCTATGTAATGTCATGCGTTGTAAAGGCATGCATTGTAATCATATCCTGCGTTGTAAAAATCGCCTTGTAATGGTATGCGATGTAAAATTATGCGTTGTAACGCCATACATCCGTTGATATTAAATATTTATGGATATTTAATTAGTGTAATTCTTTATATTTTTGGGGTGTGTGTTGCATTTTTATTGTGTAAAGGGTGTGTAGTATATTAATTTGACCTCCTTTCAATTAGTTTTTTAATACTGTTTTTCTTAAATGAAAAATAATTTTAATTGTATTTCTTTTTATTTTAAAACTTTAAAGTTAAATGTGGTTTGTGGTTTCGGTAGTCTTAAAGTTGGTTAAGACTAATGATTTTTAAGAGTTTTATGTATTACTATTTTTTTAAATAATTATATATCCTAAAAAATAGGTTTTTTTTAGAATTTTTCATTTACAGCTTTTATGTTAATTGTGTGTTGTTATACTTTAGGAAATATAAAAAGTAAGGGGTCCATTAGGATGGCGGGCGGAAACAGTCCGCCCGCCTAAAGGGAGGGGGTCCCGACATTGCCATTAGGATGCGCCCGCCACAGTGGCGGGCGCATTCCTGAAATTAACATTGTGGCGGGCGGTGCTCACTGCAACGCCCGCCACAATGTTTAAAACAAATGCACGCATTTGCATACGCGAAGCAGCAGGCACCGCGCGGTGCCTGCTGATGCGATTATGCAAATGCAGGGGGGTACCACAGGTACCCCCCTTTGGCCGTCACTCTGGGGGCCCACAGGGGCCCCCCAGTGTGAACACTGCATGCCTTTCCGTGGCGGCAATGCCGCCACGGAAAGGCATTGACAAATGCCTATTCTAATATGGCTGGCGGTGTCTGATAGACACCGCCACCATGTTCTCCCTTTTCCGCCCGGCCGATATTTGACCGGGGCAGAAAACAGGTGGGCGGTCTTTCTCACCGCTGCGGTCCCCTCTGCCATCGTAATATGGCGGGGGGGGATGCAGGGAAGGATGTCGGGCGGATTGCGTCCGCCAGGGGAGCGGTGGCCACCGCTACCCTGGCAGAGGCAATCCGGCCGACATCCTAATGGGCCCCTAAATGTATGTAATAAATAAGCTTTTATTTGTAAATCATTTCAAAGTAAATATATGTACTTTTAAATCTTATTTTATTTACAAAAATATCACAAGGTTTGCATTATATGCTTTGCACATTATAATATTTTGTATTTACATTTCAAAGATTAAATATATTTATACTTTAATTTTTAACATATTTATATATTGTTTTACCTTTTTTTGTTATAAGAATATTTGGGATGTTAATACTTTGCTTATATTTAATTGAGAACTCACGGTATTGAGAATGTTTATTGCTACCCCTCAACAACACAATACTGTTGCACTGATTGGAGTATGAATTCTAACTTTTACACCTCCACTATCCATAACGTTCACTAATGTTGCACTCACCCATGGGTGAATATTACTTTTTAGTCCTCTGTATCAAACAGTTTCACTATTGTGGCGCAAGCTGGAGTGGTAATAGTTAGTTGTATTCCTCCGGTAGCCAACACTTTTAATACTGTTACACTTATTGAAGATTCAATATTAGAGTTTAACCCTATGATATTCAACACTTTCCCGATTGTTGCACTCACCGGAGTGTGAAGAGTTGATTTTACCCCTGTGCAATCTAACACTATCCATAATGTTGCACTGACTGGAGTAGTTATAGTAATTTTTATCCCTCCACTATCCAACAGTTTCCCTACGGTTGCACTCCCTGGATAGGGAATAATAATTTTTACCTGACCGATATCCAACACTTTCCCTACTGTTGCACTCACTTTAGTGGGAACAGTATGTTTTATCCATCTGATATCAAACCCTTTCCCTACTGTTGCACTAATTGCAGTTCTATTAATAATTTTTACACATCCAATATCGAACACTTTCCCTACAGTTACACACACTGGAGTGATAATAGTACATTTCACCCCTAAGCTATTCAACTTTTTTACTACTGTTGCACACATTGGAGTTGGATTAATATTTTTTGCCCATCCGCTATCCAACACTTTCACCACGTTTTCAATCACAGGAGTTTGAATGCTAATTTTTACACCTCCGCTATACAACACTTTCACCATTCTTGCACTGACTGTAGTGTGAATACTAATGTTTAGCCCTCTAATATTCAACAATTTCCCTATTGTTTAACTTTTGTGAATGCGAATAGTTTTTTTGTATCCATCCACTATCCAACAGTTTTCCTACTGTTGCACTGCCTGTAGAGTTAAATATAATTAGAAAGATTGTTTAAATAGATTAAGGATTAAAAAAAATGTTTTTGTTAAAATGGCTTTTGTGTTACTGGAGTATTTATATATACAGTTTTTAAAAAAATAAGAAAAATGACATGTTACATTTGTTACAATGTATAGTCACTCACTAGTTATTTTAAAATATTATATTTGAATCATTTAATACTTATTATTTAATTATATATATTTCAATTTATAAAACAATATTTTGGATTTACCTGCTTATTATTTATTAGATCAACATTTTTTAACAGTATATTATGTTATTTAACCATTTTAAGCTATGTTCAATGTATTTATATTTTATGACAATATCTGGTTAATTACCAATTAGATATATTTTTTGTTTACAATGTATTTTATTATTTTTTATTAATTATAAGTGTATTACTCATTTAATGAATCTGAAATTCAATGGTGGATGAATGTTGCATATTAACATTCTGCATCACGAACATTTATATAATATTGGCCTCAAATTTGTGTGAATAGAAAGTATAAACTCATTTACAGGTCAACAGTTTATCTTTCTCTGGCACTAACTATAGTTAATATTTTACCTCTCCCAATCCAACACTATTGTTGCATTGAAAGGATGTGTGAGAGTTAATTTTACCCCTCTGTAATGGAATACTTCAGATAGAGCATCATTATGATATGGGTTATAGTTGCCTTACAACGACACCTTCACTGGTTACGCGCACTGGATTATTATGCAAACGCAAATGTGGGCTCAATAGTATGCCCTTTTGACTGCCACCGTCAGCCTGTCAGGGCCTGGACCAACTCCATCTGACCCTTCAAGATAGCAAAAATGATTATGATGGCTTGCGGAGAGAGGGCTGCCAGATACACTGACCTCCATGCATCCAACAGGATCAATGAGGTCATCAGAGGGATTGCAATCCCTACAACAGTGGCAGTGACTGATCAATCAACACCGGAGCGAATATAATGTCTCATACACAGAGGTAGCTGTTGACTAGCGTATGTGAGCGGTCTGCTCAATGAAGGGCTACTTTGAAGTTTTCAAAGCTTTGTCAAATTTCCTCAGGGATGTGGAAAACTTTAGCTTGCAATGTTCAATTTTCCGTAACTATCCAGCAGGGTAAAGAGTGAGAATATCGAGTAGAAAAAGTCGACTTTCAATGATATCAAGTGTAAAATATTTACATTCCTAAATATCGACTGCAGGAAAATGCTGGTCAAGAAAATCAAGGTTCATGTAAGAAATATTTTTTTTTCAATATCGAGCTTAATATTATTGTTTGTAATTTTACTTTCACGTTTAACTGTATGTGCTCATTTTTTTGTGTGTAATTATTGCTTTGGTCGATTACTATTTGTAATCAAACAATATAACTTATACAATTTAAAAAAAGAATATTTTGCATTTTAAATGTGTTGCGGTGTGCGTTTAAATAGGTATAAGGGGGAGGTAATTTAAATATACTAACATTAATATTTCTTTTTAAATACATTTTATTTTTACATTAATAGTGTTCTTTTTGGGTATTAAGCTATAATTAATTTATCTATAATTGTTTAATTTGTATTTATTATTTAATTTAACTGTTAAATATGTTTTTTGTCTAATTTTAATAAGAGCGGGTTGTGTGTTTGCAGGGGAATATGGTGCTAATTAATTTAATTTTAAATAATTCAATACCAATTTTGAATTAGGATTGCTAATAGTGGTAATTTGTTTATTAACTTTTTTGTTATTTTGTTATTTTGTTTTACTTATTATTATTTAATTAGCAATTATTTTATTTGTGTCATTTTTTTAAGAGCGGGTTGAGTGTTGATAGGGGAGTAGGGTGGAAAATAATGTATTTATTAAACCAATTATTAATATTTAAAAAGTAACATTAATTTCATTTTATTTTACTTTCTCTAATGTATAAATAATGTATTAATAATTAGTTATATTTGAAATGTTATTTGTTATTTAATTATGCAAATTGTTCCATGTTTTACAAAATTGGTGGTAAAATTTATTTTTGGCATATTGTGATAGTTTTATTATTAATCAATAATTATTTAATTATTTATTAATTAGGGAGCCATTAGGATGGCGGGAGGACTTTTTCCGCCCATCATCCTATCATGAAATGGGACCGCACGCCATAAGGGTGGGGCTCCCGTGTGGGCCATTCGGATACGCCCGCTCCAAAGAGGTGGGTGCATCCTGCATTCCTGACATTGTGATGGGCGGTGCACTCAGCAGCGTCCGCCACAATGCCAGGAAGGCATGTTGTGCACTTCCATGCACAACATGGCAGACACCGCGCGGTGCCTGCCATGTTTTGCATGGAACTGCAGTGGGGTACCATAGGTACCCCCATGTGCACCCCCCACCACCCAGAGTCCCTTGGGGCCCGCAACAGGCCCCTACAAGCAATTCCTGCATGCCTTTCCGTGGTGGCAATGGAAAGGCATGTTTCCGCCCCATGGTAATATGGCTGGCGGTGTCTAACAGACACTGCCACCATATTAAACCCTGCCCGGTTGACTTTTGACTGGGCGGAAAAGCAGCGGACGGTCTTTTCCTCTGCTACAGTCCCCCCTGCTATAGTAATATGGCAGAGGGGGAAATGGGTAGCAGGCGGGGACGGATCTCGGGAGGATCGCCACGGCCATGCGGGTAGTGGCGATCCACCTGAGATCCTCATGGGCCCCTCTATGTTAAAAATAAATTTAAAAAATGAAGATGTCAATGCTTAAAAATTTGTGATGTGTGGATGTGTGGCTAACAGTTGTAAATGGTGTGAAGAAAAATTGATTACATTATATAATGATTTGTTGCTAATTTATATTAATTCATCAATGTAAAAGTATTTCTTAAAATTGTGAAAATATTTTATTGTGGTAGATGGGGGAAAGTAATTCAGTTTTCAAATAATCATTGTTTGTTCATAAATCGTCATTTAATTAATGTTTCATATATTTGTCAATTGTTTAATTATTATTTTGTTTGTGGATTTAGGTCATAAAGCGGAAACGTTTGGTTAGTACAGTAACTTTGTTCTTTTCAATTTTTAAAAAAAATATTATTATTTGTTTGATTGATATCTAATTATGTGAATTATGGAGGTTTACTTTTTGTATTTAATTTAAATCTGTGTTGCAAATTGGCTGGTAAATGCCAGGTTGGTGTGATTAACCTGATGCAGATCCATGTTGATTTTCAGGTCCCATTGCTGACCCTAAATCTGCCATGTGGCATGATCCACAAGAGGGGTGCAGGAGGCCGAACTGCCTCAGATTCATTATCTACGAAATCCTGTATAGAGGTTCAAACATCAGTATCGTAGACTTAATATCATTGAATTGCTGCTATGGATGACAAACCTTAAACTGCACAGTGTTAAGAACTGACAATGAAAGTAAGCGTTGAGTGTGAACCAGGTGTGACTTCATGCAAGTTTAAAATGTACCCTAGCAAATGCAGGTGGTTTGCTGTAGTCTGGGCGGTTGAAGACTGATATGGATGAGAACACATTCAACTAGCAATCATCAAGTTGAGGCAAGAATTGAATACTTGTCTACACAATTGTGCTGTGATCACCACTATCTCCATAGTGCATTTTGTTAAACAAACTTCCATTTCTCTATGGGAGTTTGTGAGACAGACTGTTTCATGCCTTAGCTTAAGCTCACATACATAATTGGGAGTTTGCAAACGCAGCATGTGTGGTCACATCCTAAATCAGTGTGTGGAATCACAGGCCTATGGAAGGCCGATTCACAAACTCACACGGTTTTGGTTGTAGGCAATTCAGACCAACAGTGAAATCCGGGCTCTAAGTTTGTTTTGCTCTATTTGTAAGAGAATCTTGTGGGAAGGTATTTATTTGTGTAATAAGAAATTATCACATTTTTTAAGGTTATATTTATTAAGTAATGTTTTTTTATTTATATGTATTGCTTAAAAATTCATCTTAATATAATGTTGGATTAATTTGGGATATTAATAAAACAAACATGATTATTAAACGGATTCAATACGAAGTATAATTGTTTACATTACTTCTCAAAGATCTCCACTCAATTTTTAAATGAAGAATCTTACATTGTTGCCAATTAAATTGAGTTTCTAAGATGTGTCATTTTTTTTAAATTTACTCTATCAGCAATGTTGCAGAGAGTAAGGATGAGAATATTATTCATTATACCCCAGTGATTCAATGTTGTTCCTACTCTATACATCCTAGTTTTTGTAGTATCTGTCATATTCACAGATTTCACTACATTTTTTCTAAATATTAAGATATGTTTAAAAATTATCTTTGTATATTTAAAAATGTTGTTGTCTAAATAATATTAGTTTTAGTTGGTATTTTAGTTGCCTTAATTTTTTTTGTCTGTATTTTTCAATGTTTTATGCTTGAAGGTTTATTTGTTCACATAGAGTTATACTTCATTCATTTTTAATTTTTTTCTTTATGTATTATTTTATAAACCATCTTAAAGTATCTAAATATGTGTGAACGTAATATTATGTCACTTATCCAAAATAATTTAAACATGTAGATCTTTGTCAAAGTGATCAACGACATTCAAGATAAGTTTAGCAATAACTTAACTCACCCCTCCATCCATTGCAAGGCTCTAGCCCCATTGTGATCACCATACAACCATCACTACTTCCCTTACCTACCTTCACCACCCTTCTGTGCAATGTAGTCTTGCTATCACCCGTGGCAGCACTACAACCCTGTCTGCTTTAGCCACCACCCCAAATGAATATTGGCAATATTCCAATGAGCCGCATTTACACAGTACAGAATATAAAATCTCCTACACAAGCTAACATCTCCTTGACTACTCCGATCCACAATTAGAAATGGAAAATATTTTTCAAATCTGCATGAAAATTAACAACTCAAACGATTTTCTGACATCATGAATCAGTTTGCCATGCCAACCGATGATAAACTTCCCACAACTTCATTTAGTACACTTTGCTTCCACGACAATTCTCACGCCAGTCAGAATTAAATCCAGACCACCCTCATTTCACATGGTGCAGAGATTTACACAAACTTCTATTCCTATATATGAGGTAGTGCTGCGGTCTGGTTCCAACTGCAGCACAAGCTCCCATATGGGAAATGGTTGTTTGTAATCACACCATGTGCACTCGCATCGATATAACAGTGTCGTGACCAACAAATGCCGATCAGTCCATATTGCGCTCAGGTCCACCCGACATTGTAATATTCACCTAAGTAAGAAAAAAAGACTAATAGTAATCACCTATTGTTTAAATATAGGTAAAATATAATTATTCAAACATACCATTTTTTGAAATAGTAAATAGAAGACATTATAATCACAAAATCAAAATAATGTTATTAAACTTAGTAGTGACAAAGAAGTTAAAAAAAATCACCTCACAAAAGTATGTCTTTTTTAATATAATTTTTTTTCACTTTAAGTCGAAAAATGTAATAATAAAAAATGTAGTATTGACGATAATAAATATTAAATACTGTACCTTGGTTTCTTATTTGAAAAAAATATATTTTTTAATATACTATTTAAACAACCTGTCATATATAAAATCTGAATGTCAACTATTCAGACCTATTAATGTAACAACTATATCCAAATCTTAACTATGTACATTTTTTAATATTAGTATTTTGTAAAAACATAAAATAATTTTTTTTTATTACATTTTAATAAAAAACTAAAAGCAAAAACATCTTTAGCACAACAATTCAAACATTTTTTTCTCCGAAAATTTTATAAAAAAATGAATAAATGTACCAACAAATTTCAATTGTGCGCAACAAATATCACTGCTTCAATATAATGAAACAACATCCCACTCTGTTATTTAAACAAAATCTATATACTTGTAAAAATGTTCAATGAAATGTGTGTTCATCTTTACACAAATTTAACACCATGCAAAGTGACCTCATAGGAGCCCTGTAAGTCAGTTTCCATCAGCCTTTTATGTGTTGGACAGAGTAAGAAAGACTGTCAGAATACAAAATCTGAATGGGTCAGTTGGAAAACGTATCTGCAGAACTGCATAGATCCCCTCCGACCAACTTGGTGTCTTCGATTGCCATTTGTGACTAATTACACATGACCAAACAGTAACCCTTCAGACCGCGATCATTGTAATTGGTCTGGCTGATTTGAGCACAACTGACTCCGTCAGATGGGTTAGGACTCAGGTGATGGGAACCCGACTAGGCCAGAGGCTTTCAGACCTACATAGTAATGAGGCACTTAATTTTGATTATTTTTACATTCATATTTTATACCACAATATTTGAACATTGAGATATATCACACAATATTTTTTCAGTAAAGTTTGTTAACATACCAATTTCAGGCTCAACTCGTATGATAAGACTGATTCACATTGACTTGCACTGTGAAGCAAATTTTGTTTGGAAAAATTGCATCTGTGCAGCCTATTGCCACTGGAAGTAAACTGATGTTGCTGCCATGGAACTAGCCCATATTAAACTTAAAGAAAGCGGATTCTGTTGTAAGTTACATCAAAGCCCTTATATGCCATATCTGTTTCTCCTCCATTAGAACAACTTTGCAGAATATGTAAACCGCATTCTCGACATTGTAAACGTAAAAATGGTTATCTTGCAAACCATACTTAACTGATCCTATTGATTCTTGGGCAAAAATATATATAAAGGTACATGTCTTTGTATACATTCGTACAGATCTCCTTGAGTCTTGTAAATCAATTATTGAATAGTGTGTGTGTTTGCAGTTGTCTAACACTCCTTGGTCATAAGCATTAGGATACTCAACAACACTACCATGTAAAAGAAACCTTTGGATTGGTAAAGCAACCCATGCCTATTAATAAGGGAATACTAAGACTCTTTGTTCAGGATATCTATTCTAAAAGGAAGGCGCAAGGCAATCCGTCGCCTAACCCAAGAGCAAGGCAAGAAGCACACCAAGTACCCTTCTGCTGAGAGTGGCCTGGACACGGGCCAGCATGTAATTCCCAACATCTGTTTGGCAAACTATTTGATAAAGAGCCTTAGTAGACATTTAGACAGGCCACCCTTAACCATGTCTATAATAAATGTTTAAAGCATTTGTGAGTACCTTAAAACGTGAAGGCCTCTTCTCGGGGGCACCAGCTATTGTATCCAAACAGCATGTCGAGCGCCTAGGGGCTCTGAGGACAGTTGTAGACCGCAGCTGGAGCCGCTTGGCATGTTAACTGGTAATCCCCCTCTGAAACAACATGTAAGGGAACTGCAGGAATAAGGTTTACCCCTCTTCAGCCACCACACGTTGCATTGCCCTAAAGGTCTTGCAGATTTGATAAAAGATAAAAAATAATAAAACATGATAAAAGATTAAAATATTAATACAAAAAAATTCCATATTTTTTACAACTCTAAAATCAATGGGGCGAAATATAATATCGGTAGGAGCGTTGGTGTCTTTAGTACTGAGATCTGTACAAGCGGTTAGCCAGATGCATATTAGGCTGCAGTAGGTTTGCTGGAATTGCAAAAAGGATAAACCGAGCAACATCTTCCAATATCCTCAAGGAGCACGATGTTCGGTCCGATTGCATTCCACCACAATGGATTACGATGCAACATTCCTCCAACCACTTATAAAAAGCTGGTAGAAAGATGTTTGTTTGGGTCACGATCAGGGGCTCTGCCACCCATAGACCTACGCAATGGTGAAATCCTTCCATGGTGCACCACCTAAACATACTTGCATGCTGTGCCTTCCCTGGGCAGCAGCAAAGTTTAAAAACATGACTCTTAAGATTTAAGCTTGTGATGTGGGCCTTTACCAGGCAGCTGCACAAGCCTTTATAAAATAGACATGTTTACAAATGACTCCAAGGCAGTCAGATCACAAATTTGGTGGGTGGGACTACTGACTACCTGTCAGTCAGTCACATTCTTCCACAATGGCGGTAGGACAGTCTTCCAAATGCAAAACTAATCAGAACAAATGTTAGTTACATTCAAAAAGCAGAACACAATTAAAAAATACATTAACATAAAAAAATAATTTGTAAAAAATGAAATGACTATTAATAAATGTATTATTATAGCAACAAAGAATAGAATAACAATTCAGACCAAAACTAATATTTATGATTAAGATAATATTCTGTGTTCTTTTGATAGTTGTCAGTTAAACACTATTTATAAATGATTAAGTATATAAATTAAATTATAAAAATGTACTTAAATTCATTTATTCATACAAATGCCACAAGTCACAGCAATGATATCAAATAAACATTATCTCACGGGCATATTAAGCATAAATGTTTAACTTATCATTACTTATTAAAGATTAACATTGTATTTAGGGGCCGATTCCGATCAGGGTCGGAAAGCACTCCGACTGAGCGGGATCAGGGCTGTTTCCCGACTGATCTGGACTCCTGTAGTCTGGCCAAGCGAGTATGATGCGGCCGTATGCTGTCAGACTCGATTAGGTCGGACTCCGATAGCAGTCAATAGGAGCCGGTCATACAACGCGTACATGGGCTCCCATTGACTGAATGGGTACATTGCGGACAAGTGCACCCCCTACAGTGGGTACACATCTCTGCCATCCGCACCGTACATGCCTGTGTTGGGGAGACACATGGGTCTCCCCTTGTGTCCAAGTTGTAAGGCTGCGGGAAACAGGGGGTCCGATGCAGACCCCAAAAGTCCAACTCTGGGAGCTATTGCGAGCAGGAAGCTCTGACTCGATCCGGCTGTCCAAATCGAGCATCGTACTAGCTCGTTCGTGAAACGTCTCCATTGAGCGCCACGGTTAGCTTACGGCCAAGACGTAAGGGGTGGTTCAGACCGGGAAACGATTCGGACGGAGATTTTGCGTTTGTTCGCATCGTACATCGACGTCCGGACCCGTGTACGAACCGGATGGAAATTCAGCCTCCGAATCCGATCCACTAATGCCAAACCGGATTCGGTGCCCTTCCGACCGAGATCGGAATTGGCCCGGAATCGGACCCTAGACGATTAAAAATACATCCGTTCACAGGGTTTAAACATACCAATCTGATAAACCAGAAATAACATATTGTATTAAAGAATAAACAAAATTAATTGTCAAATTAATATTAATAAACAAACAATTATTTAATTAGAAATATTTTACTACACGTCATATAGCACTGCACAAAAGAAGCCGCTCAGCTATAACATAGGGGTCTACTAGGATTGCGGAAGGATTTCCACCGCAAGCTGGCGGTGGGAGCCGCCAGCTCGGCGGCAGCCATCCGTCTGCGAATGAACCAAAGAAAACCGCTGGTCGCATTAGCATTGCGGTGATGACTGCAGGGATGAGAAATCCCACCGCAACTTTCCAGTCTGTAGAAGTACTCACGCTTGCCTGCTGGGCAGAGCTGGACATCAAAAAAAGAGTCGGTGCAGAGCCAGTCTACACCTACCAAATGATGATGCCGGCGGAAGCCAGCCTTTCCTCTGGTTGGAAACGCCATTGAAAGGCTGGCTTTGGTTCCGGGAGCCCATTGAGGGCCCCCAATAGGTTGGGGGTATGTGGGTGCACTGGAAGGGTACCCATGGTAACCCCCTACCCTCTACATGTCCCTGTACCTGGTGGCAGGGGCTATGCAGTGCCACACAGTGCAGGGAAATGCAGGACATGGTCTTTTGACATCACAACGGTGCTGCTGGCAGCAACAACCGCCGCAATGTTAATGGCTGTGATTGTACCACCGCAGTTGGATTTGGACTGTGGAAAATACTAATTAGACAGGCGGTTATGTCGTGGCCCTTGCGGGTGGTCTTTTCCCGCTACCATGCCGATCGTGGTGATTATCGACCGCAATCCTAATGACACCCATAGTGCTAAAATTGTAGTTACAATTGACTTATATCTTTGACAAATAAAGAAGTAATAATAACCAAAACCTAATAATTAATGATAATTCATTCATTTCCTTAACTGTCTATGCACAAACAAAACATATGATGCTCCATAATCTTACATCTGAAAAGACATCTAATTATAGAATCAACAATTATTAGTTATATTTATAAATTATTACATATTTATTGTTTGCTGATGAGTTATAATGTATTTAATTACCACCATAAATGCTTATGAAAAGCAAAACTCTTAGGGTATTGTAAATTTTTAAAAATACATATTGTATTAAAAAAAAGTAATAACATTTTAAAAACGATAATAAAAGAGATCCAAATTAAACAAACATCTTGGTCCTCATTCCGATCCTGGAGGAAATATTTACGTACGATTCGTATGGACTGCCCTTTCCGTACGAATCGCACAAATCTGTACAATTCACGTAGTACGATTCGTACTGAGCAAATACATATGAATCTGTGCGATCCGTACGAGAAGCAAGAGAAAATCAGTATGAACCGTACACCCACAGTCTTCCGTACGAATAGTGCAGATGCCGTATGACCCGACAAGTACAAATCCGGACCGGGGTAGGAGGACGCAATTGGTACGGTCCACGTCAGGTAAGGGCGAATCGTACAGACAAACACACAATCATACACACACGGTACAGTGCGTACACCCTGCGATCATGGGGTACGGTGCGTACACCATATGATCGCAGGGGTACGGAGCGTACCCCTACGATCATGGGGTGTACGTATCGTACCACTGCGATCATGGGGTGTACGCACCGTACCCGGAGGGGGGGGCGTTCCGTGCCTGTTTCGAGGGGAACTCTGCATCTCCGGATGTTTTCGGCTCCCATAGGAAAAGCGTTGTACGGTGCGTACCCGACTCGAATCGTACTTGCTGGGTCGGGAATCCCTGCTTTGAACCGTACGGATGCCGCGTACAGCGGGTCCCGATGGTGAATTGTGTGGAGATCGTGGTGTACGGTCTTTGTATGATTCGTACGGAGTCCGGCTCTTGGTACGAATCGTACTTGATCGTATATACGGGGATTTTGAAGGTGTACGGGAAAAACGCTCCGTACAGCTAGTCGGAGTGTTTTTTCCCGAATCGAAATCGACCCCTTTATACCCAATAAAATACGATAACATATTTAAAAAGAAAGAACCAATTTAACTAGAATATTCTTAACTGTGATATTTCTGTAAAATATATTAATAAATTCATTAATACTAACAACTGTATTACGTACATCAAAATCGATATTATTGATTCGGATAATGTTGCACACTTTATATCTGTGTGAGAATATTTCATACACAATATTTATGGATGGCAGTATTTAATATAACAATTTTTTTTCTTAAAAACAAGATCTACTGACTGCCCCGTTTGTCCTGAAGCATACATCTGACAAAGTCAGCGTGTTGCTATACTCCTGCAACACCACCAGGAGCCCTGGCTTATGAACAGAACACAGTACAAGGTCCCTGAGGAGAAGCATCGGTTGTGCCACTAACTGTAATGCAATTTGTATGAGAATGCTGTATCAGTTTCCTATGAACAGGTACCCTGGACAGACAGAAACTAATCCATGAGAGAAACGTTGCTGAGAAAATCAGCAGCCTTTAAGCACTGTTGGGTGAAACAATGCAAGTGGTTAAAGGGCATGATCATTTGCCTGACTCATGCACATAACACTTCACCAACACCCCGCACATATATATTACTTTTCCTCACCATGATCAATATAATCCCTTATTACAAGGAGAAATAAGAGAAACTGTTTTTTTTTCTTATAGCAAAGACATTTAAAGAATAGATAAAGGCTGGGTGCTGATTTGATGCGCAGTTGCGTTAGGCACAGTCACATGCAATGATAACGACAATCAAATCCGCATGTGATGTGCCACTCACTGGCCAGCACAACATATTGCAGGATAATGGACATTTTAACAAGGCACTTGCCTGCTTAACCCCTTGGCGGCTGGGGTAATTCCCCCATGGCATGGGGCGGGAGAGGGGACCGCGGTGCTCGTGAGCTGCTCTCATGATGAGCTGGGCTTGTCACGACTCCGACCACTAATTGATTCTCCCACATAGGCGGTGAATCAATTACCATGGGAGTGCCACGGCTGTTATGATGAGCCCAGCTCGTCGTGAGCACAGCTCCACTGTGCCTCATGACAAGCTGGGCTCGTCATAAGCAGGCAATGGGTTAAATATGCCGGAACATTATTCCACAAAACAGGTGATTCAATAAATTGCACAGGTCATTTACAAGATGACAACTGTGCAGTTTTCCAATTGAATTCAACAAAATCACTTAACATAATAATGGCTTTATTTAATCTAACTGATATGTGCATATCCAGCATCACAGCTCCTCTCGTGTTATTCAGTAGGGGGCTTATTTTCCTTATTTTGACGACTGTCAAAATATTGATTTAAAAAATACATATGGAAATAATACGGTTATAAAAATGTTGAATGCAAAAATTATAATTACCAATACTTTAACTGGTCAGTACCAAAAAATTGAGACTAAAAGTAATCAAAGTTAAAAAGAGAGTTATACAAAATATATATAATAAAATATATATATGTGTGTGTGTGTGTGTAAAATCAATTGTTAAAATAAATATACCAAATTAACTTAATGAAAAAGTTAAACAAACATACATAATAAATAAATGTATAGATCTATACTTAAAAAAAAAAGATTGCTTTTATACTTTTAAAATTATTAAAAAAATATAAACACACACATATGTGTATATCTATTTATATATATGTATTTATATATAGCAATAACCTAAAAGATAATAAAATGAAACATTTTATTAAAAATCCAAAAATTAAATGATTTACATTTTTTTTAACTTAAATCTCGTACTCCAGTCAGTGCAACAGTAGGTAAAATGTTGAATAGCGATGGAGTTAAAATTACTTTTTTCAATCCTGTGAATGCAAAAATAGTGAAAGTGTTCTAAAGCCTAGGTAGGCATTGGATAGCGTACAGGTAAAAAAAAACAATTCACAATTCAATGAGTGCAAAATTTGGCAAAGTGATGGATATTGGAATTGAACAAATTACTTTCCCCACTACAGTTAGTGCAACAGTGGTGGAAGTGTTGGATAGTGGTGGAGTAGAATTTACAATTTAACACTAGAATGAGTGCAACCGTAGTTTAAATGTTGTATAGGCTAGGGATAAAATGCACTATTCCGACTCCAGTAATTGTAAGGGTAGGGAAGGTGTTGTATAGCGGAGGGCTAAAAATTAATATTACAAATCCAAAGAGTGAAACAGATGGGAAAGTGTTGGATAGTGGACAGGTAAAAATGAATATTCCCACTCAAATGAATGCAAAAGATCTAAAAGTGTTTGTTAGCAGAGGAGAAAAAATGATTGTTCCAACTACAGTGAGTGCAACAGTAGGGAAAGTGTTGGATAGTAGAGGGGTAAAACATACTATTCCAACTTAAATCAATTATTAGAATTAAGATTCTCGCTACAGTCAGTGCAAAAATAAAAAATTACAAAATATTAACAACAAGAAACTAAATTCATAAAAGAGAGTATGTAAAAAATATGATACAAATTAAATTAAAAATATATTAAATATAATATATTGAACAATAAAGATCCTAATGATAAATGCATATGACCCATAACTACAAAAATGATATTAAATGTTGTTTGTTAATTTTGCTTTCCAATTGTTTAAAAAAAATGCATTAATTATGACGTAAATTTACTTATTTTTATTTCCTCCCCTACAACACCACGAAATTCAAAACCTACATCAAAATTAAAGAAAAGATGTACTTACCAAATGACATAGGTAATTAACAATTAAAGAAATATTATGAATTACAAAATTATTAAAGAATTATAAAAATTATGAAAATTCCCACACTTTCCACACTTATAAACGCGAAAAATCTAAGCTAACATTAAAATGTAAAAAAAAGTAACAGAATTAAAAATAATTGTAAATATTAAAGCGAATAGAATTCAAATAGTGATTGTGAGGTAAGTAAAAGTCAAATACTTCAAAACCTTTACCCCTATAAAAGTAATATGCAAACAACAAATATATAAACGATAACGCAAAATAAATATCAATTAATTAATAATAAAAATAAACTAAAGATTATGTTAAAAAACTTACATACTTACCAAACTTGAGCCCATATAAACACCACAACCAACGCCTAAAAAAACTTACACAATTTACAAATGTAATAGCCACCATGGAAAGGCTTCTTACATGACACAAACTAATATGGCGGACGCTGCCTGCTAGGCACTGCCAACATATTAGTGGACTTTTGCCGTCCACCAGGCAATAGGTGCGATTGCCACCAGTGGAGAAGTGGAGGACGAACTTTGCATCCGCCACAATACCCTCTGCCATGCTAATAAGGCGGTGGGTAAATCTGTATGTGATGGATATCATAATGAGCACCTAATATACTACATATTGCTAAGCCTTAAAGGTTATCCTGGTAGTAAATATATAGCTGTACCTATCTATTACACAACATATCAAAATCATCAAAAAGACAATACAAATGATATACAAAACTTAACTAACTCCCCTCTAATGTTAAAGCAACTGAAATTAATTTTTTCAAATAAACTTACCTTAACCGATAACCGTAGCTAACAAATTCAAGCTTCTCTCCCCAAAAGCATCCAAACAATAACAGGGCTAGATGAAAAAATCTACTTGGACACCAAATAAAAATTGGAAAAAATAATGTGTACCTTTGAAGTCAATATAACACAATATTATTCTAAAAATATATGTGTCAAAAATATATTCAATTAAAAAAAAAATTATGAAATAGTCTAACGAAATTATACAATATATAGTAATTAATATTATAATATACACACATTTTTAACTATATATTCAAACTAGTTTGGTTAATTTGTTGTTGATTATTTGTAACAAAAGAAATACACAACAGTTCAAAAATGTAGGAAAAATAATTGAAAATATAAAAAGATAATGTATAAAAAAAATATTATGTATAAAACTTGATTTCAGGTTGAAGTTGTAAATTAAATAATAATATTTAAAAATATAAGATTATTAAGGGGATTATTAAGATGCAGCTGTACAAGTCTCCGACCCTTCATCAGAGCATTTACAGCGGCATCATAATATGCCTGCAAGATTACTTTACGAGTGTCTCATTTTCATGATACCAGTCGTAAAGGAATTCAAACGGTCATTCCATCTGGCTTCGAGGCAGCAAAAAAAAGTTTGAGCCAAATATGTATTGGACACTAAACAAAGTGAAGGATCATTCTCTTCCGGAGACTTAGGAGGATGGTGTGTGGTAGGATCACAAACAAAATATGTGGAAAAAGTGATTTATAAAACTAAAAATGAAGTTTGCACAGAATTCTGGGTAGGAAAGTTTTTGGGGGATTGACGCAAGCCAGACCTCCATGTACTGGCCAAGATGTCTAGTTTACAGAAATGCGTAGGTTTGGTAGGTTTCCATAGATGGCCTCTGAGCAAGGGGCCAAAAACCCTGGTGACACTCTTTAAAGTCAAGTCAAGGCGCTTCGAGGGGGGGTGGGGAATTACTTGTCGAATATCCAAGTTTTAAGGGGCTTTCTGAATGCTAGGTGGTTCTGAGTGAGTCGAAGGTGAGTGGGAAGTGAATTCCATGTCTTGGCAGCCAGGTAGGAGAAGGATCCTCCACCCATGGTGGTTTTGTTGATGCGAGGTACAACAGCCAGGGCTTGGTTGGAGGAGCGTAGCTGGCGGGAGGGGGTGTAGAAGGAAAATCGTGTGTTGAGGCATTCGGGTCCGAGTTCGTAAAGTGCTTTGTGTGCGTGGGTTAGGAGGCGGAATGTTATCCTCTTATTGACGGGGAGCCAGTGGAGGTTTTTCAGGTGGCTAGAGATGTGGTCTTTACGCGGGATGTCTAGTATGAGTCTGGCTGACGCCTTCTGGATGCGTTGGAGTTTTTTCTGAAGTTTTGCGGTGGTACCGGCATAAAGGGTGTTACCGTAGTCCAGGCGTCTCGTGACCAGTGCGTGGGTGACCGTTTTTCTAGTTTCGGTGGGCATCCAGCGAAATGTTTTTTTGAGCATCCGAAGAATGTTGAAGCAAGATGATGAAACGGCGTTGACTTGTCTGTTCATCGAAAGTGAGGAGTCAAGGATGACGCCCAGGTTCCGTGCGTGGTCCGTCGGGATGGGCGCTTTTCCAAGGGCCTCTGGCCACCAGGAGTCATCCCAGGCTGAGGGGGAGGTACCTAAGATAAGGACTTCTGTTTTGTCCGAGTTCAGTTTCAGACGACTGTGCTTCATCCACTCGGCTACTTCTTTCATTCCTTCATGTAGGTTGGTTTTGGCGGTGCTCAGGTCATTGGTGAGTGAGAGGATCAGTTGGGTGTCAGTCAGCGTAGGAGATGATGTTGAGGTTGTGTTGGCGTGCGATGGTCGCGAGGGGGCTCATGTATACGTTGAAGAGGCCATTTTGTGATAGGTCATTTTGATGTTTCCTCTATACAATTTTGGGCCTTTGCATGACACGGTTAATTGGCACACCCACATGAGTGAGGTAGCACTTTTAATATGAAAGTTTGGAGAATGAGGGGTGGGAGGAAGTTTGTGGAACAACGCAGATTGCAGATCTTTCCATCACAGGAATGTGATGGAAATATTTTTTTGTTTTTTTAAGCTTGAGGTTAAAAGGGGATTCTGGGTAACAGAACATGGTAAATGACATACAAGTCACCCCATCATGGAATTGCCTGGATGTCGCGTTGTCAAAAATGTATATGTTTGGTAGGTTACGCTAGGTGCCAGCAGAGCTAGGATTCTAAATACAAAGCTATATACTTTGAAAAACAAGGGTCAGTTTTCACTGTAAAAATTTGCTGGGTCCTCGTTAAATTTTGGGACTTTTCCTGCTGCAGGCACTTGGCCTACCCACAAAAGTGAGCTACAGATTTTATCAGGAGACTTGTGTAATACGGGGTGGGTAGAATTTTGTAGATACTGGCAGATTTCCATCACAGAAATTAGAGGAAAATGTGTAGATTTTTTTTTAAGTTTGAGGTTTGCAAGGAATTCTGGAACACAGAACCTGAAGAGAGCCACAAAAGTGACCCCATACTGGAGTTCACGTGGGGGCTCATTAGGATGTCTTGACGTTCACCACACCACATCGAAACGATTGAAACCCCCCTTCATATTACAATGGCGAGGGGTTTCACAGCGGACGCAAATTGCGTTCACCACTTTTCAGCCGGCAATCATTCCGATTGCCATCCGGACAGAACTAGTATGGTGGCGGTGCCAGGCACCGCCCTCCATATTAGGAAGGTGTGATGTGAAGGCCTTTCCATGGCGGCTTCGCTGCCATGGAAATGATGGCAGGAATTGCTTTGGTGGCCTGTTGCGAGCCCCCAAGTGGGTTGGAGGAGTGGAGGGCTGCACCCATTGCCATCCAGAAGGTGTATACTGGCTATATGCAAATCAGCTCTGACCCTGTGCCCCATGGGAACAGTCCAGTCCGAACTAACAAGCCATGTCTTTCCCAGACCTTGTTCTACATTCTGTCCATCAACTGTGTTTTTTGCAATTTTCACCCCGAGTGTGCTGGGTATACTCAGACGTGAGTCCCAGGCTCTCCATACCACTGGAGTCAAGCTATCCAGGCTGATGAAGGCTGATAGCCAGAAACCGGTCCTTGGATGCTTGATTCCGGTCTGGGAAAGACATGGCTTGGTAGTTCGGACTGGACTGTTCCCATGAGGCACAGGGTCAGAGCTGATTTGCATATAGCCAGTGTCTAACACAGGGTGGTGTGGAGTGCAAAAAAAACGATGGATTTAGGCCCAGATCCTTGTACTGGGGTGAATGTATGACATTGTTCTACATTCTGTCCATCAACTGTGTTTTTTGCAATTTTCACCCCGATATGGGATCGGTGGCAGCCTGACTTGGGGGAGCCTGAGACTTTCAAGCAGAGTGGCTGTACTGGTGAGTGGGGCCTGGTATGGGTGTCCAGCCATCTTGTCGGGTGGCAGGGTGGAGGGGTGGCTAGGTGCCCCGCCCCACCAAACTCCATCATTCTCCTTACTCCCCCCACAGTTTGGGCCTATTCCTCCAGGTTCCCTTCACTGTCGGCCACTGGCCTGTAGTTACTGGACCGCTTGGAGTTAGGCGTTGCATTGGGCTGTGGCCCCCCCATCTTTGCGGCCTCTGGCGGGCTCCCCCTGGTAGCCGATGCTTGGGCTGCTTTGGGCATGAACCATCACACCTCCTAACCCCACAAGGACACAACGGCTTCACTATTGCTGTTGGGTGACTGGGCCCTGGGACGAGTGAGAGCAACCAGTGAGTGGGGTTGGGGAGTGGGAACCGGCCACCAAGTCGGGTGGCGGCACAGGGGGCTACAGTTGGTGCCTCCACCACCTCTACTGCTCCCTCGTTGCCTACTCTCCCTACTTCATATGCCATGCTCCTCATCGGAGAGTGCCTCCCTGAGAACAGCTGGGGCCCTTCCGTTCCGGCTGACCGGTGTCGGCGGCGGATCCACCACAGAACTTGGCTCCTCCCTAACCCCTATTCATTTCAAGCTACCCTCTCGGGAGAGAGGCCATCTCTGCCGGACAGGGGGTCCGAGCGTGGGATTTGTCTTTGTAGATACTAATTTACCCGGCCCAGCAGCCTTCCACTGGTGTGCTCTGTGCGGACCCGGCCCTGGGGCACTAAATGCATCTCGCTGCTCATAGTGGGCTCGGGGGTGGACCTGGGTGCCCGGACCTGACCCCCTCCTCATCTGCAGGACCGCTGTTCTCTCCCCCTGCCCAGGCCTAGGTGAGATCCCATCCTTGGAGGCGATGGGAAGGACTCGCACCTTACAGAACACTGCCCCTCCAGCCCACACCACAATTGATCAATTTTAACGGTGGGCGGCCAGCTACGCTCCATGCACGGAGTGTGCGTAGTGCCGCCTACTCCGCATTTTGCGGAGCGGGCGTAGCCAGGCGGCACTACGCACGCTCCGCAGACGGAGCGTAGCTGGCCGCCACCCGCCTCCCTCCCGCCCTCCCTAAATACTTTAAATTAAAGGAATACATTAATTTAAAACGCACTTACCTTATCCGCCGCTGCCCGCCACGTCCCCGGGGCTCGCTATCTTCCGTCTTCCGTCTTCCGTCTTCTTTACTAATGCGCATGCGCGGGCGGCCGCGCATGCGCATTTTCTCGTGAGAAATGCGCATGCGCGGCCGCCCGCGCATGCGCATTAGTAAAGAAGACGGAAGATAGCGAGCCCCGGGGACGCGGCGGGCAGCGGCGGGCAAGGTAAGTGCGTTTTAAATTAATTTATTCCTTTAATTTAAAGTATTTAGGGAGGGCGGGAGGCGGGTGGCGGGGCTGGCGGCCAGTGGTGTTTGCGGAGTGGGGCTACGCGGAGTGCAGAGGTGGGCGTAGTTTCTCGCCCACTTTGCGTAGCTCCGCGAAGCCCCACTCCGCCAAATCCGCCCAGGGTTAATCAATTTACCACATCGGACCGGGATCCTGAAGGTGGGGCATCCAAGGCCCCTGCCCCCTATGTAGATGATCTCTCCACCATCCTTCAGGTGATAAGCGCCTCGCAGGCCTCCGCCGAGAATAAGATTGGCGAGGTGAGGGTGGATGTGGCTCTTATCCACCAAGACCTGCGCAATGCCACGGCACGAATCATGGAGGCAGAATCCCGCATTTCCACGGCGGAGGATGACATTGGCCAACTTAAGACACAGGTGGCCCGCCTCCAGACCCAGACCTCAGAGCTCCACCAAGGGGTGGATGATGCCGAAAACAGGTCGAGAAGGAACAATCTGAGACTCATAGGCTTTCCCGAAGGAACGGAGCATGGTCACACGGACACGTTCGTGGGAGAATGGGTACGTTCAAGGATGCCCAAGGAGTCCTCTTCACCCTGGCTCGCCGTTCAGTGGGCACATTGCTCCCTGGCCCCTAAGCCTCCACCGGGGGCTCCTGCCAGACCCACCATCCTGAGGTACAAGCACAGCGTCAAACATATGACGAGGTGAAGCAGAAGCTCCGCAACCTGGGTCATCAATATGGTCTTCTCTTCCCGGCTCAGGGTGGCCTTTCAAGACAAGGCATTCTTGTTTGACAACCCCCAGGCGGCATGGACCACGGAAGACCAGCCCCTCCTGAATCGGCCAACCCCCTCTCCAACCCGGCTGGCCCCCGCGCAGCCACACCCAACCTTGCCTAAGCCCCAAAGACGCCGGACTAGGTCACGTAAGAAAATCGACCATCGGGGGAGGCATCCCGCTAACCAGGTGCACCGTCTCAGCGCCCTCCCTCACACGCTTCAACTCAGAGGTCTACCACTCCTAGCCCTACTAACTCTGTGATTAACTTGAGCCATGTCCTGGACCCCTCCAAGGCCTTGCGCTCCTCTCTATCTGACTCAGACCTGTCTAGGAGCCCTGCGCTTCATGGATCCGGAGATGATGGGAGAGCTTGAACTGCTGACTAAACAGGAACTCTTGCTTTGTTTCCAATATGGCACCTACACTTATGACTGTTTGCCAACCTCTATAGTAGGTGCGATCCATCTTCACCGTAACCACGGCTCGTTGAACTGTTTCCTATTCCAGTTCCTGAACTTATGTGTACTTCTCGATGCATATTAGTTTAAAAGTAATTACAGCTGTTGATGAATCTCTTATCCAGCTATATGGATGGGGGTACATCTCTGCAACGTTCATGTTCAGTTAACCATTTTAACTTAGCATTTAAGATTCACTAGTGGGTTGTTGTTTTGAATGTTTTCCTTTTCAGGGCAACAGATGCCTTGTCTTCAGAAGTGTAGGGTGGGGGGAGTTGGGGGGCAAGGGAGAGTGGGTAGACCGTTGTCTCTCGATTGTTTGTTGTTTTTAGCCGCCTATGGGCCGCTGTTCCTTGTTTTCCTTGGTAGCTACCCATGCATGTATGCTACTGACAATGACATGAGACTTACCAGAACGCACAACTTTTACCCAAAGACCCCAGCCATGACACGTTTCTTTCCTTGGGAACCGGGCCGTTCTGAGCTTGCATTACCTCTTCCACGCACTTTACACCCCGATGACGCCGACCCTACATAGACCCCTCCACATCCTCTTGTGGAACGTCAACGGCCTCCTAGAAAGCTTAAAAGGCAATGCTGTCCTTTGTAGCGACCAGCAACATACACCAGATGTCTTGTTCCTACAAGAAACAAACCTGCTGGGCACCCAATGCAATTTTCTCGACCGGTATGGGTTCGACAGGGTCTAATATTCAGGTTTTACGCGGGGTTCCCAGGGGGTTGTCATGCTGCTCCAGAAGGGCCTTCCCTGGCGCAGGCCGAGACGGACTCACAAGGCCATCACGGGGCCCTGACGGGCAAGATCAAGGGAAACCCAGTTAATCTCCTGTGTACTTACATTCCCCCACCACCATGGCCTCTGCCCTTCGCTGTCTCACACTCATGGTCTCCTCCTTTACTCAGGGTCTGACGGTCATCGGAGGGGATTTCAATGCTGTTCTGCAACCCTCCAACCCTCGCACAACACAACAGGTGCCCCTTCGGCATCCCGCCTTGCCTTCGTTAAGCGCTTGTATGACTGGTCCTCTTCTTTGGGTCTTTGCAACGCTTGAAGGGTGTGGAACCCTCGCAGAAAACAATATATTCAGAGATCAACGGCCCACCACTCTCACTCTTGCATCGATTTGTTTCTACTACCTGCCCCAGACTGTCAACTGATGTCCGGGGCCTCTGTTTTGCCCAGAGGCATCTCGGATCACTCCCCATCTCCCTGCGTCTCGAGAACCCCCTAATGGTACCCGTACAGCATGGCAGATGAACGCCTGGTTTCTGCAGGACACAGAATTCGTTGAGTCACTCTGTCAGGAACTGAGGCATTACTTTAAGACTAATACAGGCTCGGTCTCTTCGCCGGGGACGTTATGGGAGGCCAGCAAAGCCACCATGCGAGGGGTGGCTAGAGGTTTGGTCCACGCGAAGCGCACGGAGCAGACCCCCTGACTCTTAAAGCTGTCGGCCCAGGCAGCACAGTTGGAGGGGGCCCTGACGGGCGTGGACAGCGATAACTCCGATTGTCAGCTAACATTGATCTGGGAAGAGATCTGCCAGATCTCACTGGAGTCCGCTAAAATGCTCTGGCGCTCCTCTGTGGCACGCGTGTATGGGTGGGGCGATAAAAACGGCAAACTAGTTCACAAATTAGGGGCATATTTACAAGCCCCTTGCGCCACTTTTGCTTCACTTTTAACATGTAAAAAGTGGCGTAAGGGGCTTGTAAATCTGTCTTTTAGTGTCCTACCCTAAAGCCAACCGCATTATCCCTGAGATCTGTGACGAAACCGGGGCTTGCCACGCCACCTCCCAAGCTATCGCCTGAACTTTCGCAGTCTATTATGCTGCCCTTTATACGGCCCCCCCTCCCAGGACCACCTTGGCTGACTTGCTATTTGAGACTGGGACTCACCTGCCCTGTCTTTCCCAAACGGTCTCGGAGAAGCTTGATCTCCCCCTCACCCCAGAAGAGATCCACGGGGCCATTAAACTGTTGCACTCCGGCAAAACGCCCGGGCCCGACGGTTACCCGCAAGAATAGTATGCAACTTTCTGTGAAACACAGGTCCCACATTTAGTGGAGCTGTTCAAACATATAGTAGACAAGGGGTCCTTCCCACCAGAGACCAACATGGCCCTCCTAGCCTTTGAACGTGTCTCGGCATCCGGCTCAAACCGACAAAGTCCACATTGGTTCCCCTACATCCATCCTGGCGTGCTTCGACTCGCAAACGACCATCCCCCTGCATAGGCAGTCATTTAAGTACTTGGGGGTGTGGGTCGCACTCCTCCCAGACCTCGAATGGGCCCTGAACATCAAGCCCCCGGTCATTAAAGCCAAGGCGGACCTGAAGGAGTGGCAATCCCTCCCCTTGGCAGGAGCGCCCTTTTTAAAATGATGGTCCTACCCCGTTTGTTATACATTCTACAGAATATCACCCTTCATCTCCCAGGGAGTTGGTTCCGAGAAATAGACAGTGCCCTTACCCGGTCTCTGTGGGGTGGCGGGAGTTCACGATTGTCTCTGGTGCAGTGCTGCATTCCTCCCTAAGATGGGGTAAACAATCTTCACATTTACTACCTGGCCACGAAGCTCATTGTGATCCATGACTGGTTCGCGGGCGACTGGTCCGACCCGGCGTACCGGGTGGAACTCCAGTCAATGGATTTCCCACAGCTCCAAGCCTACCTTTTGGTACATCCATGCCACAAGCCCTCCCCCCCATCACCCGAATGGTACTTATGGCCTGGCGGACGGCCTTACGCCACACGAAATGGGACCGGAAGCTCATCAGGCAGACGCCTCTGTGGAGTGGTGTTTGGCTGGAGGAGGTCTTGTCACTCCGAGACTTCCGCTGATGTGACCACATCGGGATTTTGTTGCTGGGAGATGTCTGGGTAGGGGACTACATTAGATTGTTTGCTTAATTACAACACCGCCACACCCTCCACTCCTCCCAATTTTACAAATATTTACAGCTAAGGCATGCCCTCCAAACATGCATTCCATCTCCCACCTCCCTCCTGGAATGGCCCTGCATCCCTGGACCTGATGCGTGCCCGCTGGGATGGATGGCTGGGCCCCCTAGAGGAAGTGGACTGGAAGGATGCCCTTATGGCTCTTAAGACACTGAAGACCTCCTCCAAGCTGCGTCTAGTCCAACTTTACTACCTCCACACGGCATACCTCATCCCAGCGCGCCAATACAGCGCCCGTATTCGGCCGTCCCCATCCTGCGCGCAATGCAACCACGCTCCTGCGGACTTCTACCACATGACATGGCAATGCCCCGCTCTTGCACCATTATGGGCGGCAGGGGTAGCGCTAGAGCTTACACAGACCTTGGGATGGGAGGTTCTCCATGACCCCTACGCCTCATCCTGAGTTTGTTAGAGGGTCTCTATGGTGTTCGGACAGATAAGCGCATCCTCGGAACGGCAGTGGCGGTGGCAAAATGTGATATAGCGGCGCTTTGGTCTCAGGCCAATAGACAACGAAACAATTTGCCAGTACTGTGCAATGGTTCGCAGAACTTTATGTTAAAGAGCTATTAATCGCTCTTTCCCAAATGACCACTCTTGTATATAGGCAAAACAGCTCAAGAAGCACGACAAAGAATGTCCCAACATAAGTCCAGAATAAAGAAAAAAGTCCTCACAGCTCCATTGGTGCAACACTGGATCGATGAGTCACATGGTGAACAAGATTTCAAATGGACTATAATATCTAAAATAGACCATGACCCAAGAGGTGGAGACGTAGAGGCTAAACTACGACAATGAGAAGCCATGCTGATTCTCAAATTCAACACGACTATACAAGGCTTGAAGGAAATGTCCGAACTATATAGTCTGTGATACTCCACTTTCATCTATTTGCCTTAAGATCCCAATCCTCGTTGAACTGACACAAACTTCATTGCTTCAATCCGATTCTGTATTGAACTACAAATCCCATGAATTGCACAGAGTGGAACCCGGAAGAATCCAACATGCCGTCGGCGGATCATCTTAAACTACAAATCCCATGAAACACACAAAAAAAGCCGGAAGCAGCTTCCACTTAAAATGAAATGACCTGGTTAGACTTGTATCGCGTACAACCGATCGCGACTCAGCCTGGAGGAGAAAGACGCTCAGCCTCAGGTAAACTCTGCCAAACTCAGCCGCTTGCCCACCCAAGTGATCCCCGATCAATTACCGCCGTTATTCGAATATGTTAGCGGGTTCCGTTACTCACCCGGTTACGCCATTCTCAGCTCTAAAATAGACATATGTTAGCTCTTTCCCTTTACGGAGTAAGGAGTTCACTTTGGCATACTTATAGCCTCTGTTTCTTAATTTTCAGATTGAATCACGAGGCCCCTCACAAAACAACCAGTTGATTACTCTCATTCGTTGGATTTCCCTACTTGGATTAGGACATGACATATTTACTACCAGTGAGTATCACAGACCCTCGTCTCCTTTGATATCGAGACGATCTTTCAGTCAAATGTATCTGAATACATTTTTTTGAACTTTGTTGCAGTTCATCGCACCTTCAAGCCTCAGTTAAATCCTTGACAGGTAATCTACTGAGTGTGTGCCGATGCCGAATGAAAGTTGAGAGTCTCTCTTTTGAGTATACTGACAGTCTGTTTTCATTTATTGTTTTTCACAGATTTAATGTGTTTGGTTCTGAAGAGAATCCTTTGAACAAACTAGGATTCGAAACGCGTCGACCAAGGTGTTAGTTGTTAGTTGGCGCCACTTCTGTGGCTGTTTGGCCAGTGGTTTGGCCAATTGTTTGTTATAACTGGAAATCGTAAAGCTTTATTTAAAAGCGATTTTTTCGCCTTTGTCACTTATCCGAAGTTTAGTACTCATTAAGTGTGCCTCACCTTTTTCTATGATTGTAACTAGGTTTAACTTTACATTGGATAACGACAAATTTGATTTTCTTAAACAAACTGTTTAAATCACGCCACCAACTACCACCGCCCTTGTCCCTAAGGTTCTGATCAGTGTCCACTTGTTGTCTAGTGTCTATGTCTTCTGTCGAGTTTGTGTGTAAATGTTGTACAATTCACTCCAATGATCACTCCCCCTGTCTATGAATCTGCTTTTCTCCTCCGTATTGTTAAATGATGTTTATTGTTGTATATAACTGAAAACAAAAATATAAGAAAAACAAAAAATATTTTTACAAAAGAAGTCAAAATTAACAAATAAAGATTAACAAAAAATTTTCTATTACTTACTTTGACTGAAAGAGTGGTCATTTGGGAAAGAGCGATTAATAGCTCTTTAACATAAAGTTCTGCGAACCATTGCACAGTACTGGCAAATTGTTTCGTTGACTATTGAATTGGCGCAGCCTTACTGTGCCTCACGCCAGACCCGTTTTGTTACTTGTCTTGGTCTCAGGCCAAGCCACCTACTATGCGGACATGGAGACAGGGAGTGGATTGGTGCGGAACTCAGCAGGAACCACTCTTTGAGGCCCGGGGCCGTCCCAAGCTCTTTGGTAAGATATGGGGCAAGTGGTTCAACTTGGTGCCCTGAGGGGCGCAAATGCGTCTTGTATAAGATTGTTTACATGCAAGTGCTTTATTCATTCCCAAAGTGTAGTACGAGTATCAGTCGTCCTTCTTCCCAATGTAATTTATCTCTACGTCGTGTCCGATTGTGCTGCCATTATTTTTTGTGATTTGTTCTCAAAAACACCAATAAACTTGAATATCCCAAAAAAACCTTATGTGGACAAAAAGTTACAGGGGCCTAAGTGCAAACTACCACAAATAAACAAAATAAAGCTGAGCAAGGGGTTGCGGGAAAGGCCCGAGCAGCAAAGGCGTTAAAATACAAATGCTACAATCTGTACATAGTGCTTCACGCTAGACTTATAAGTGCTTTAAAAAAAAATTCAAATGATCAAATGAATGGCAATCTAGTTTATTAAATTAGCACAGTTGAATAAAACTAATGCAATAAAATGTCATCATAGCGCTGTTACAACGTTAAAAAGCATAAACAAAGCAAAACATCAATATTTAAATTGATACACATATTAGTGACGAAGCAGTATTTTGTTACTATTGTAATCTTGTAACTGGTTTCCTAAACCAAGGATAAAATAGTTTGGTACAGAGACGCTATGGCAAAGTGCAAATAAAGTCGGTGATGAGTTTTTGGGGAGAGGAGGGGAAATGATAGGGTGCGGACAGAAGAGGGTGAAAGCAGACTGTCCAGGAGTCTCACATATTTTCCAGACCATGCAAGCACTTGAATATCTGGGGAAGTAAAGCAGAGAGCAGATGCCTCCCAAGATGTACTGATGCCCCTTTTTAAATATAAGGGTTTTAAATAAGTCTTCTGGCAGCGTCAAGGGCGGGATAACAAAAAAGAAGATGCAACCATGATTCAGACATGTAGTTGCATAGTTTGAAAGCCCCCTCCTTAGGTTTTTGGAGCAAATAGGTTGAAGGCAGTGGAGCGCAAAAGTAGGAGTACACAATTTATCAACAAATAGCATGTAAATGTAAATGTATTTATATAGCGCAAATCACCCACGTCGCAGGTATCTAAGCGCTTGCTTAGGGAACCCGTCCTGGTATTCCCCTGTGAGATAACCCCGGCAGGGTATCCACAAGGTGAAAGCTAGGCATCCCGCCACGAGGGACCGTTGTGGAGATTAAGCAAGCTATTGCCCAGAGTCGCAGAGTGTGAACCAGTGAGTCGAGTAGGCACCGGAGCGAGAATTATCAAGTCCGTGGAATTATTGAGCCCAAGCCCTGTCAAGGCGGGGAATTGAACCCTGGTCCAGGGCCGATCTCAGCTTCCGGGTCTGCCGCCTCTAACCCCTGAGCCACACTTCTCCACAGCATATTAATTGTACTTTGCTGGATTCATCTTTCTCATTGTTATAAGTATTGTGATATATATGTAGGTATAAATATATGTATAAAACATTTTGGTATTCTAACAAAAAATACTACTTTGTCAAAATCTAACAATTCTTTAGAAATCAAAGAATTGGTGAAAACAAAAATGTTCTTTTACCGTATGCATATGCTACGTACGAAAATATATTCACAATTATTGTCTTCTAATTCTCTTGACCTTTCTGCAGCTTTTGACACTGTCAATCACAACACTCTCCTCATCACTCTTCAACAGAGAATGGGCTTGGAGGCCATCTGTGCTTAAATGGTTTGCTTCCTTCCTCTCTGATAGATCCCAAATGATCAAAATAGCCAACAGTCTATCATCTCCTTTGGCAGTAGGTCAAGGTGTTCCTCAAGGCTCTATACTTGCACCCACACTGTTCAATCTCTATTTAGAACCACTGGGAGATCTCCTAAGCAAATCCGGGGTCCACTATCATCTCTACCCAGACGACACTGAAATCTACCACAAGGTTGCCTCCACTCACGATCTCTCCGTCCTAAACTCTACTCTGGACTCCATTCAAAACTGGATGTGAACACATCAACTGATTCTGAATACCCCCAAAACTGAATTCCCCCTCCTCTCCTCCCCACTCTCTCCTCCCCCGGTTCAATCATGGATGGATCAGATGAATCTACTTAACAATACACCCATCATTGTCGACAGCGCAAATCCCTGGGTGTCATACTTGACAAAAACTCAATCTAATCTCCCACATCAACTCCATTGCAAAGTCTGCTCGATACCAACTGCGCTTTCTTTAGGGAATTTGTCGCTTATTCACGGAGCAAGACCTCAAAACCCTGGTCCAATCGCTGGTCCGCTCCAGACTGGACTACTGCAGTTCTCTTCTCACTGGCCTCCCCAAATCCCACCTGTCCCCCCTTACATCTGTTCTCCATTCAGCAGCTCGCTTCATTTATGGGGCCAAAAGAAGCGTCCACATCACTCTCATGCTATCCACCCTCTGCTGGCTTCCCATCGAGGCATGATCTATCTACAAGCCTGCCTGTATCACACACAAAGCCTTGAACTCCTCCCCTCCTCGCTAGCTGGCGAATAAACTGAAACTCTCTGGAGGCTCCAGACCCTCACGTAATGCGGAAAATGTAGTGCTTGAACCTCCCACTTTCAAGAAGGAAAGATCGATGGCCCAATCCTTTTCAGGCAACGCAGTGAGAATCTGGAACTCACTTCCGCCGCAGCTTCGGACCACCACCTCCCCCCAGGCCTTCAAAACTGCCCTCAAAGTTCTCCTCCTTCAAAGACACTTCCAAAAGTAATTCACACCCTCTATATTATCTGAAGAAAGACCCTCCATTATAGAGAATCCTTTTCTCCATGACTTTGGAAGTGCCTTCCCAGTGTGTTCTTGTGGTTGGAGTGTCTGCCATTCATTGCAGTATTATCCTTCTACCTGTGTTTGGTACTCTTTTCTAACAAGCATACGTCACTTTTCTCTTGTAACACAGTTTGCTACCTCTTACATTTTGTTTGCTTTAGATACTTGCACAAGTGCCACCATTGCCTACGTAACGTTTGTTCTTGTGTTTGAGTGTTTGTCATATATTGCAGTATTATACCAAAACTTGTACTTAGTACGCTTTTTGAAAACCAGCACACGTCACTTTTTCCTCATGTAATGCACGTTTTGCTTCCTCTTGTATTTTGTTTGCTCACAATTGTCACTTTTGCCTCATGAAACTTAACGTCTGCTTTTGTAATTTGTTCACTCTAATGTTCTCCTCATGTATCAGATCTGTTCCTTTTGTGAAGCCCTCTGACACCTTCGGGTAAAGTCTGCGCTATAAAAAATAAACAACGCATAAAATAAATAAATTAATAAATATATGACAACTTTACACATGCCATAAGAGGCATGGACATTGGACCAGGCAAAAAAGCAGCTTATAGCTGTATTTGTGAGCCCCGTAGGGGGAGACCAAAACTACGGGAGCGGAGCTAGTTAGCTTAAGGCTGTAATTGTAATCTCCCCTCTGACAGGGGGAGATCAAACCGACGGGGAAGAGGAGATAGTTAGCTTCGAGCTGTATTTTTGATCTCCCCTCTGACGTAGGGGGAGATCAAACCGACGGGGAAGATCAGCTAGTTAGAACACCGGGACCCTGTTGGATTACTCGTATGCTTGTCTAAACAGCCAAGTTTTGAGGAGTTTCCTGAGGCTCAGAAAGTCGTGCAGGATCTACTTTCGGGAGGGAGGAAATTCCAAAATCTGGGTGCCAGTATTGCTTACCTACAACCACCCTGATGCTTCAATTTGAAGGAGGGTATTGTCAGGAGGTGCAGGTGTGTGGAGCGCAGGTTACGCGAGGGTGTGTGCCTTTGAATAAGGCTATGGATGCTTTTGGGGCACCTGCCATCTGAGTATTTGAATATAAGGCAGCCTAGTTTAAAGGTGCATCGCTGGAGTTTGGGGAGCCAGTGCAGCTACCTTATGAGTGGGGTGATATGATTCCACCTAGGTTGCTGAAAGATCAGCCTAGCCCCTTGGTTCTGCACCAGTTGTAGTAATTTGGTTAAATATAGCAGGATGCCAAAATATAGAGCATTGGCATTGTCTATTTGAGACATGACCATGGCTAGGAAAACCTGTATCAATGCATCCTGAGTAAGAAATCTGCTGATCTTTTTTATCTTCCTTAACTGGAAGTAGCAAATTGAGATTACTGAACCTATTTGAGTCTTCATTGTAAGGTCACTATATTTTGTTACCCCACGACTTTTTGCAGAGGGATATGGGGTGGGAGAGCATGAAATTTCAGTTGGCCAGAAGTGCGGGCACCATAGAATATGGCTGGCCCCCTATAGGACCAGTTCAGTCTTGCCTGGGTTGAGTACAAGTGGTTGCTGTCCATCCAATGGCGGATGTACAGCATAGTAGTCTGAAAATCGAGGACTGATTCAGGAGAGTTGCCAATCGTAAACATTGTTTGAAGAACATCTGCATAGATGAAAGTGCAAACCTTTCTCTCTTTCAAGGACTAAATCAATAGGAGGAGGTAGAGATTAAACTGATGAGGGGATAGTAAAGAATTTAATTTAACAAAACAAAAGAAAGGAGTATCTCCAGGAACCATAAAGATAGTAAAGAACCCTGCGGGACCCCACGTTTGGTTCTGATCTTCGGTGCCGTGCACTGCGCTAAGCGGACCGACTGGGAGTGGTCCTCCAGGATTAATCCATCTAAGAGCCTATCCCTGAATGCCTGCATTTCTGACACGGTCGACCAAGATGCCATGGTAGACCATGTCAAAAGCCGCAGAGAGATCCAGCAGTACCAGTGACAGCGGGGAACCTCTATTTGCCATTTCCTGGAGAGAGTCTAGCACCGTCAATATCACAGCCTCTGTTGAAAGTGCAGGTCGGAACCCTGCTGGATGAGCGTCTAGATATTCAGATTGGTCAATGAAGGCGGGAAGGCATCTAGGGCCAGATGTAGGTCGGTCGGTAATGGCCGAAAATCGGTATTTTCGGCCGTTACCGACCGGTATTCAAGAATTGGCATGTAGGGGCACAATTTTACAGAATCTGTAAATTTACCGAATTGGTAAATTTACCGATTCTGTAAAATACTGAATCAGTATTTTTACCGATTAGGTAAATCTCAGATGTAGGTGGGACTCTTCTGAGTCCCAAAGGCCCTACAAAATCGGTATTTTACCACACAATCCTATTGTGTGGTAAAATACCGAATTCAGGTGTGCATGCACATGTGTGCATGCACACCTAGCCATGTGACAGACAGACATGCCCATGGCGCACATGCCTATTTGTGGGGTGCCAGAGGTTGTCAAAGTGACACCCCCAGCACCCTTGCAAAATTCGGTATTTACCGATTCTGTAAATACAGAATCGGTATTTCCCATTGATTGCTATGGGCTTCAAAGCCCATAGAAATCGATGGGAAATACAGATTCTGTATTTACAGAATCGTTAAATACCGAATGTTACAGATTCGGTATTTCCACATCTGGAAATACCTACATATCCACCCCTTAGATTTATCGATTTTTAATTACCGAATCGGTAAAATTCGGTAATTAAAAATCGTAAAATTTATTCTACCTACATCTAGCCCTTAGCCACATGAGTTTCCAATACCGTGGCCAAATATAGAAGCAGGTAGAACGGATAATAGTTTGTCAAAATCTGGGGATCAGCCCCTGATTTCTTCAGGAAGGCCACAACAATTGCCTCATTAAAGACCCTGGGGACACATCCCTGAGTAAGTGACTCATTTAGGGGAAAGAGGGCTGGCCCTGGGAGGACAGTGAAGGCTTCCTTTAAAATGTGAGGTGCACAGCAGTCTGTGGGTGATCCAGATTTTACCTTGGCCAGTAGGTCCTGAAATGCCTGTATGCTTATAGCCGTGAATTGTACGAGAGAGCAAGATTTCTTCGGCGTTAAAGGAGAAGCCTCTAGTCATGGTATTGCAGGATGGGGTTTGCAGATACAACAGCAAGGTTGGTAAGCCATGCAGCTAGACTACAAGAGTTCTTGGAAGGCCTGAGAAGCAGGAAGATTGCTTTTCTAGGTCACCAGTAAGGAGGGAACATATGAGTGTTAAGGCGTTGAAGCTAAGCTAGGTTTAAAAGGTGGAAACAAGTGTGCAGAGTGGTGAGGGGAGGCTCCAAGTCTAAGGAGTTGCAGATGTTGGTAGTTGTAGTACTGGATGATGCTCTGGAATGTGCCTACCTCCATTAGCAGTACCTTCTCTTTTTTACTGTATAATTTCCAAGAATCACTAAATCCAAAATGGCTCCATCCAGAGGGTCTTTAGCCCCCCCTTATCCACTCTCCTATTTAAATGAACTATTCACTTCTGTGGAAGGACTTAGCCACTCTTCTATTTAGATTATTTTCACCCCTGTAGACGGGTGAATGACCCTGAAAGTCAAGGAGGGCCAGGAGAACACATGGAAGCAGACTCTGTCAGTCCCATTTGGCATCTTGAAGTTATATGAGGAAGAATTAAGTTGTTATTGGCTCTGCAAAGTGTTCATGCCCCCTCATGGATGCTAATTCCTATTAAGTAGTCAGTTGCTGATTACACATCTGCCTTCTTGGCCTAAAGGCTTTCCAATTGCCCTCTGGGAACAGTGTTTTCACTCTCAGCCAGGAACATGTATTGAGCCACCGGATGCGGAACTGAATAACAGACTGGGTCTAAATTAGTTTTGATTCAGTAACACCATGTACACTTTTGTAAAGTCACTCTTCCACTAAAGTTACAGCATATCAATACACTTTCACCATTAAATTAGATGTTTTTAAAGTACGTGATAAACAAATTTGAAGATTAAGAAGTAAAGATTTTTATTGCAACTGTTAGAAATGGGATCTCTGTTTGGCTAAGGCTTGCTCCAAAGTCAGGCAGAGGCCACCACTCAGGGCAAGGGAGTTACACACCAAAGATAACCCCTGCTCACTTCCTTGGTAGCTTGCAACGAGCAGTCAGGATTTACACGGAGGCAATGTGCAAAGCATTTGTGCAACACCAACACAGGAGCAACACACTATGCCCACCACAAAAGCAACTCCACACAAGCTTATATAAAAAGTAGCCTTTGTATTATCAGAAACACATTAGAATAGTAATCACCAGGCAGTATTTACAGGGGATTATGTACACATGACAGGGCCAATTGGGGCACAGTCAGATCCTGTCACAAAGTCAACTAGCAGATGTAGAACATGTAGTAAATGTCGAACACAACCAGTGACTACTGGTAAAGTTAGGAACTTAGAATGAGATTCTGCAACAGAAAATAGAGGATGCATAAATCACCTTGCGCCTGAATCACATGAGGCATAACACTACATTAGGCCCAAACCTCATTAGCATCACACATTAAGCCCCAACCTCATACGTAAAATCACATTAGGCAAGAATCATGGTGCATAAACACATTAGGTAATTAGGTACTAATCATCATAAAGACAGTGTGCCCCAATCGGGGGCCCACAACCTGGAACTGGCCGCAGGCAAATGGCCTCTCACAGGGCTCCGGCACCCTATGTCCAACCATGTCAGGGCGGCAAAAGCAGCATAGTAAAGTGCGCAGATGCACAGGCCTAAACGTGGCAGCAGCCCACTAATTGCTGGGAAGCTGTGAAAATGAGCACGGGCACTGATGTGCCTCATGAGCCCCTCTCTGGGACTCTATCAACAAAAATGCCCCACATTGCAACTGCCTGAGCTCTCGCAGGGCTCCTGGAAAAACCGCAAAACAAGCACTGGCACTACACATGCTAAAAGAGCCCCATGGGAGCTCCTAGAACAATGGGGCAAAACATTAGAGCTGCCCGCTCACTCATGGGGCTGCTGAGTAATTGTGGCCTGGAACAACTGTGCCCTCTTAACACATGTCCAGAACGTTGCAGCTGCCCTCTGTCTGACAGGGCAGCTGTGAGTATGCAAATAGGCCTGGGCACAACTATGCCCTCTGGGCATCACTGGGGATCTCCAATTAAGTCTGCCCCCTCGTGGGAACGATTATGGCCAACGCGGACTAGAATGTATGGCACTAACAAATTGTGCCACGAACTGCCCCCCAAGCCTCACGCTGGGACTATGCAGGCGAAATGGCCCCCAATCGTGGGAGCGGCCAGCTCTCCTGCAGGACCGCTCACTGAGACCAACAGGTACGGCCATGTGAGGTGAAACCCCACTCACCTGGGACTCCCGCGTTGTCTCCGCTCGGTCCTTAGGCAGCTCTTCTTGCTGGCTGGATGCGGAATGCGGGGCTCGCTTCCACACCGGGAGCTATGCTAACGACCGAAGCACTTCTCTGCTTCCCTTTCCGCCCAGCTGGCTTCTGGGTGGCTACACAGCTTCCTTCCACTCTGGGAGCTTTGCTGACGACGGTAGCAGATCTCTGCTTCACAGTTTCACCTGGGACCCGGGACTTTACCTGGTATGTGCGGGGTTTCCCTTAACTCACGGGAGCACCGCCTGACCGCATGCTACTTCTCGGGACGTGGGGGCCGGGCTTCCCTCGCAAATGCGGTAGCCCCGCCCCAACGTCAGGCACAATGTTTCCTGACTACCTCTTTGTGCTATCGGGCAATGGCCGTGAATTTCTCTTTCTGCAGGGCCATGCCGGATGAGCATCCGCTTCCACAAAAGCATACATACGGGAGGGGCACCCGCTAATGGCTCCAACCGCGGGGTGGGCATCCGCTGCAGAATATAAAATTAGCGGCAATGCAGGGTAGGCTCCGGCAAATAGGCACACAAGCTGGGTGGGCACCGCTCGGTTTTGGGCAAAACGCAGGGTAATCCCTACGTCGGGATTCTCTCAAAATATGTGCAGTTTCGTGCTGCGGAGTCCCTGCACTCCTCCCACTCTTCTGGCGAAATTTATATAACAGCGCTCCCAGGCACTAGAAGCCACAAAGTCCCTTTCAAGGCAAAAAGGATGAGTCCTTGGGCTGGGGAGAGCCCAGCATAGCGCAGCCAGGCAGGCCAGCATGCGGGGACCCCCAGGAAACAGCAGCTGGGTCCCACTGCAGTTCCTCCTGGCAGAGTGTCCTCCCAAAGTGAGAACAAGCACAACAACCCTCATGGGGTCACAGCCCTTTCTTTTATAGGACATTTTCCATTGTGACACAGCACAGTGCTTGGGAAACCAGATGCAACTGGTTTTTGAGAACTCTGTTTACCAGGGGTATCTTCTCTATTGTTAGGTGGGGGCTCAAGTGATCAGACACACCACTGGGGGCGAAACTAGCATTGTGGAGGGAAGGCACAGCCCTATTCAGGTTCCAGTTACAACTCCTCCCTCCCATCTAGATGCAGATCTCTCTATTCACCACTGGGCTGAATCACCCTATCTCCGGGAGCCACCCACACCATCCAGCCCCTGTCACTCCTTAGCCAGAAATGCAATTCACATCGGGCAGGTATTCACATAGCTCACAGAAATGCCAACTTCTAAAAGTGGCATTTCTCCACCAGTCACCATAAATCTGCGCATACCATTGCGCAGCATTTATTCTCACGAGTTCATACATACTAAACTCGCCCCTGCACTCCTATCATACCAGGAATTACCAGGGACACACATATCCCCCATGCATTCCTATGGGAGGGCAGGCAAAAACAAAAACTTATTGTGCCCAGCAGAAAAACCACACTCACAAGTGACCTGCAATACTAATTAATATTCCACTACCTCCACACAGTGGTTTTTCTACATTAATTATCTGTCCGTCTGGACAGATTTCTATAATATAGTACTGATTCGGTTTATATTTATTGGCTTACCTCTATTTTTTGTCTACGGACCGCTGTCTCTAGAAAAATTTACAATTACCCAAAGGTCCCTGACCAATTACGAATTGAGTCTCCTTGTCCTATTACAACATGCAAAACTGTGTAGGGTCCCTTCTGAGAATTTTTTACCTTGTGGCTAGTATTTTCCTTCACCCACAGGCCCACACACTGGGAATAAATGATGTATCAACACTAATCTGCTCGGAGCACTCTTGGGCTTGTGGAGAATCAGAAGAAAAACTGCCATGCTGTGTGAAGAATCTGAACTGGACATGCTTGTCTTGAAACCAGGACTCCAGGGGTCAGTTGGCTGACTGCCTGTTTGAGCTACTGCGCAGCTGACCAGTTCCAACTAGACCTATTCTGGACACTCCTGCTTACCTCTGTTGGAGTTAATCCTAACCTACAGATTTTGCCCCCCAGCTCCTGGACCCTTCGCTGGTCTTAGAGTGTACTTCTATTGTCTACTCTGTCTGGAGAACAGAATGTGACCAAGATTGCAGTTGAAATCACTGTTGTTGAGTTTGAATAGCTGGCCGGCCTCAGATTGCTGGTTAACCATCTGAGGGAAAACTTGCTTCCAGAAATGTTTCTAAGTACAAACGTAGAGTGCTCCATCTGGAGTGATGGTAAGCAGCATCCCATTTACGTCGAGGCCTCCGGGTGCACACACTTTGGACTTTGCCAGCTCAGGGCTGTCCTAAATCAGTCAATGACCGTGCTCTACACAGTAACCTACCCTCGTCGAGCCCCATTTCGTATACAGCTTGCTCTACCGATCCCGTGTCGATGACCACATTTTCTCTACAAATGTTTGTAAGTTGGTAGGTAAACTTTATACCAGGAATGAGCCTGGTCCCTGTCTCCGATCAGGAATCAATCCAGGTCATCTATAACTTTTGACTTGGTCTACTTTGAACAGAGAACCACGGTTGGAGTGTTGTGCTTTATTGGCACTATTTTTCATTCAAACTTAAAAAATTCATATCTCGGGTTCTACTACAGATGTTCATTGTTTTGGTGTCAATTTACTTATTAAAGTTTACTCAATTTGTCTAATTTGGTTGTGATTTTTATTTTGTTGTGTTTTCACTATATCACATTCGGATTCTGTATAAACTCTTCTCACATTGTTTCTAAGTTAAACCTGACTGCTTTGTGCCAAGCTACCAGAGGGTGAAGCATAGGTTTATTTAGGAATGTTTGTGGTTCTCTCTGACAAAGACTGTGATTGTTTTTTGAGTCACACCACTGTTTTTTGAGTCACACCACCTCAGCTAATACCCCAATATCTTCCACAATGCAACCTGAAATTGCAAAACGCTGTTGACTTAGATGAATGAATATAACAAGTCACCATCGAAATTAAACAAAGTAATGGCAAACTCATCACAGGCGAAAGGCACAAATAATTGGCCCATTGTGCAAGTTTTACCAAGATAGCACTTCAAGGCAGCCATACAATTCTGGTTACCCTGTTCAGAGGTGAAAGAGGAAAAAAGACTGTATTTAGGCAAAGGGTCATAGCCCACGGGGTGTCAGACAAGTAGATGACTATTTCAATAAAAGAGAGGAACCCTCGATCACCCAAAGGACTAGGAGTAAACTGAAAATTAAAAAGAGGGCGTCTTCTGGGATTTCTTTTTAAATACTTTCATACACACCTAACTCATACCAACCCCACTACATACACATCACAACTATTCAAAAAGGTCACCCCCAACCTGGTGGCTACAGTATATGGGCACAAAAACTCATAAAAGATCAATAGTGTTTGCAATTTCCTGAGACAATTTATTATACTTTTTTTTATAAACAGGGAAAGATTCAATAAAATATTTGTATCCAAAGATAATCACAGGCATCATATTTCATAGTGAACACAATTGGTCACATAAGCAACAATATAAAAACAAATTATAACTAAAAAACTTGAGAGATAAAACAGACAGTTATCTTTGTCATTAGTGGCCGCACCCCAGATTAAAAGCCATATAATCGTGCCCTGATCTCTTATAGACCATCAACATCTAGGGCGATGCCCTTGCAGCTGGGTTTATGGCAACAAAAAAGAAGCCTTGACGTGTTTCGAATGCTTTATCTTTTTCCACCTACTTTATCAAGACTCAAATATTGAAACCTCCCGTTCTTTGTGAATTTTCAGTGGGTGCATGATACTTCACTCTCTAGCGCCGAATGTCAAGATCAAAGGACGTTGTTGTCATTTAAAAAATCCAGTAGATTTTTTTGCAAACTACTTGGTGAGGACAGAGTTCATGGAAGTCGGAAGACTCCGCTTCCATCTTTAGGGCTCCTTTACTCAATCCTGTATATTAGGGTTTCTTATTTAAAAGCAATTTTGGCTCACAGCCTTTGCCATTGGTTTAGTGTCGGGAACTATTTATCCTTTAAGATGTATTGTTCCTTAGTAGGGCTTCTCTTTAGAGCGTATTCAATTTGCGCTCTTTTCGTTGGTTTACAACCAGCGGTCCTTCGATCCGTCCTGGTTCGGTAAAACAAGTAGTTGATGAGGAGCTGTTCGTCCCACCCCTTGTGATTATGGATAATGCCAGAGATTTGGAGACCAAACTATCATCAGCAACTTGCTACTGTCATGCCTTTCTGTCCATGTCAAGGTATGTGCAGCACTGTACTTCTGGACATTGGATTGGTTGTTTTAAGCAGGGCACAAATCCTACAAAAAGAAGTGGGGGGACGCTGTCACCGGAAGTGACGTCACGACAGGAAGTGACGTCACGAAATGTGGCTTGCTATAACGGGCTCATTGCCTCCCCTCGCTCACCCCTTAGATGCAATGGCATCTGAGAAGCCAGCGCGTGTGCAGCGTGCTGCGAGCTCCGATCTCGTCCCAGAGAGGCCAAAGACTGAAGTCCAGCTGTTTGGCAGGGGGGGCGGCGTCCTCCCGGTTAAATGAGTGGGGGGATGTCGTCCACCCGCACGGTACTCACGTGGTACCCCGACTCGAGCCCTGGTTTTAAGAGTGAGTATTGCTCCTCCCCCAACATCTAGATGCCTGTGCCAGGCATTGTACTCTGCAGTCCATGCAGGACTGGCAATGTGTGAAATAGCGGTACTATGCTGTGCACCGTTGCCATTGCGTGCTTGGTGCACATGGCTGCACAGGTAGCATTAGAGCTACAAAGACAACCTAAACATTTCTTCCACAGTCATCACCACTGGCACTCCATCAGTTTACAAGCATTCACAATAACCCTGCAATGGTAGTTACCCTGGATCAGCACCTGCCCACTACATCATTTAGCAGTTACAGTTTGTTGGTCACTTGCAGTCTGGTCAGTATGGTTACACATGATTGCTTAGTCAGTACCATTTGAAACGCAAAAGCATTTACATGAAATGCACTTGATTACTAACATCAGAGTAGTCACATTTTACAGCAACAACCGTTTGAGTGCACGGCGAAATGTATGTTCAGTCAGACTTATAGATGTATGCTTGTGAATGGTTGCATATACGCATGCACAACCCTTCCACACAGGTGACAGTGCCAGTCACTGACCTGCAATGTAGGACATCCTTTCTGTGCTCAACCATACACAACCTCAGCAGGAACTCACATCTGGAGATATTTGGACTCTGGATTTCGTGTCACATGCATGAGGGGAGTGGAATGTTCCTGCTTGCCAGAACTGTAGTGCACACGTTATTTGTATCTGTGTTGCACAATACCACTCTGCATCATGCCACACAAACTGATTACAACCCACATTTCCCTCTACATTCATAAGCAGCTGCCATAATGGGGCAATACCTCACAAAAGTGATAATCTCCACTACAATGCTACAATTGTTTCCGTGTTTCTTTTGTTTCATGACAATTTATTCTGCTGAATAAAATGTCTTTGATTTAATTGATTTATTGAATTATGATTAATGATTGATTGGTTTAGTGCATTTATAAATCTCCTCCATGAAACTATTCCTAAGTGCCGGTGGAAGTGCACATGGAAGTTTCTGGGAGGAAATAAGAACCATAGTCAAAACACAGCAATGGCAAACATGCAACTGCATGTACCATAGTAAGAGAGCGAGGGGGGGTTTATTTGCATAGTTAGGGCCTGGTGGAGCTCAAGCACACATTTAGACCATGACAAAATAAAGCATACATAAACATTACACAGTTGAAAGTGGAAGAAAGGAAAGTAAATAATATTACACATCCCCTTTACTCTAAAGTGAGCCAGTCCAAGACAGGGTTTATCATCATGCCCTGTGGCATGCTCGGTCACCGAAGTCCATGCTTGGTTCAACAGCATGCATCTGAAGACCTTCTCACCCGGCCCATGGACGCTAATTTTAGGTCACCACAGGTCATAACAGCGACCCCATGTGCAACCACTAACAACCCCTGTTACTTTGCATGCGACCCCTACATGACAGCTAATCACATTTCCTGGTGCACCCAGCCATTTCCTCCTCATGCATTCTGAGGCTCAGCTGCACTGTGAGTAACACTCCATTTCTACTCCCTGTCTAGTCTTTATTTTCAAAATGTAGTGCAGGGAACAGGATGCGGCTCTTTAGAGTAACGACACACTCATCGTAACCAGTGGGCCAAGGGACATGAATGTTTTTAATGTCAACTAGCACTTTTGCTGATCAATCTGTGCCCATTGACCTTCCCATTATACAACTCATGGTACGAGAGTGAAGTTGTGCCAAGCATTCAATGCCCAGTGACCTGCCCATTATACAGGACATTTATTTGATGTTGGGCGATTTCACTTATTTTCCATTATTTGGCACTATATAGGAGCTTCTTACCAGATACTGCATTATTCACCCCTGTATCTGAGGATATTGTTTGGTGCTGACACTGTGTGTGGGAGAGCAAGGTAAGTTTTCTTTATTTTAATGTTATTCTTTCTTGTAACGTATGTTTCACAGCCCCACACCCCCCTCCAGCCCCCTTTTATCTGCACCGGCCGGTCACTGGGCGGCTGATTCAGGGACTGCCGGGTGACAAAAGCTGTAGCTACGCTGCTGCTCATATTCCCTGTGCTTTTACATTACTTTCAACCTTTCCTGTATTCAGGGTTTAATCTTTTTCAATACAAAAAAGAAGTCCCAAGCCGCTTTAGAGACTTACTTTAGGTTAAGTATCAGGCACTCTACTATCATGTTCATCCAAATGTTATAGAATAGGATTTAGATACTGTTTCTAAGGCTCAAAGGGTTTATTTAGTACTTTGAGAGTATAACCCAACACCCCTGAGATCTCTACTGGCTCCACGTTGAAAGAAGGATAACATACGAGCTGCTCACGCATGCATACAAGGCCCTCCACAACATCGGACCTCAACAGCTGTCTCTCTTTCCATGCCCTCAACAGAAACCTTTGTTTAGCCAACCTCTATCTGGACACTGTCCTGTGCTTCTACAGGAACAGAGAGTGTGGAAAGTCCTTCTCCAACCTTGCAGCCAAGACCTGGAAAGGCCTCCCCCTCCACCTCCCGCAAAGCCCTAAGTTCAAGTTCAAGAATTTATATAGCGCACTACTCACCCAGAGGGTCTCAAGGCGCTTGGGGCGGGGGAATATTATTTATCAAATAGCCAGGTTTTAAGTTCTTTTCTGAAGGAGATGTGGTTCTGTATAAGGCGGAGGTGAGTGGGGAGTGAGTTCCAGGTCTTGGCCGCCAAGTAGGAGAAGGATCTACCTCCCATGGTGGATCTTTGGATACGCGGAACTGCGGCGAGGGCTTGATTGGCGGATCTTAGTTGGCGGGAGGGAGTGTAGAAGGACAGTCGGGTGTTGAGGCATTCGGGTCCTAGTTTGTAGAGGGCCTTGTGTGCGTGGGTGAGGAGACGGAATGTTATTCTCTTGTTGACGGGGAGCCAGTGAAGGTCTTTCAGGTGGCCGGTAATGTGATCTTGGCGAGGGATGTCCAAAATGAGTCTTGCTGATGCGTTCTGGATGCGTTGGAGTTTTTTCTGTAATTTGGCTGTGATTCCGGCGTAGAGGGTGTTTCCGTAGTCCAGTCGACTCGTGACCAGTGCGTGGGAGACAGTTTTTCTTGTCTCGGAGGGTATCCAACGGAAGATTTTTTTGAGCATACGAAGTACTTTGAAGCAGGAGGATGAGACGGCGTTGACTTGTCTGGCCATCGAGAGTGAGGAGTCTAGGATGAAGCCAAGGTTATGTACGTGGTCTGTGGGTATGGGTGCTGTGCCCAGAGCCGAAGGCCACCATGAGTCGTCCCAGGCAGAGGGGGATGATCCTAGTATGAGCACCTCCGTTTTATCTGAGTTAAGTTTTAGGCGACTGTTTTTCATCCATTCGGCTACTTCTTTCATGCCTTCGTGAAGATTGGTTTAGGCGGTGGTAGGGTCTTTGGTGAGGGAGAGGATCAGCTGGGTGTCGTCTGCGTAGGAGATGATGTTGAGGTTGTGTTGGCGCGCGATGGATGCGAGTGGACTCATGTAAACGTTGAATCAATCAATCAATCAATCAATCAGTGACACTTATAAAGCGCGCTACATACCCGTGGGGTCTCAAGGCGCTGGGGGGGGGGGTAGCCGCTACTGCTCGAACAGCCAGGTCTTCAGCTTCTTCCTGAAGGAGAGGTGGTCTTGGGTCAGGCGCAGGTCGGTCGGGAGGGAGTTCCAGGTCTTGGCGGCCAGGTGGGAGAAGGACCTTCCTCCTGTAGTCGCTCTTCGGATGCGGGGGACGGCGGCGAGGGCGTGGTTGGCTGATCGGAGGTGGCGTTTGGGAGCGTAGAAGTTGACTCGGCTGTTGAGGTAGCTCGGGCCTTGGTCGTGTAGGGCTTTGTGTGCGTGGGTGAGGAGGCGGAAGGTGATTCTTTTGTTGACGGGGAGCCAGTGAAGGTCTCGCAGATGTCCGGAGATGTGGCTGGTTCGTGGGATGTCGAGGATGAGTCTGGCTGAGGCGTTCTGGATCCGCTGGAGTCTCTTCTGGAGCTTGGCGGTGGTCCCGGCGTAGAGGGCGTTGCCGTAGTCCAGTCGGCTGGTGACAAGGGCCTGGGTGACGGTCTTCCTGGTCTCGGTGGGGATCCACCAGAAGATCTTCCGTAGCATGCGTAGGATGTTGAAGCATGCCGAGGAGACGTTGTTGACTTGCCTGGTCATGGAGAGGGAGGAGTCCAGGATGAAGCCCAGGTTGCGTGCATGGTCTGTCGGTTTGGGTGCGGTGCCCAGGGCGGGAGGCCACCAGGAGTCATCCCAGGCGGAGGGAGAGGAGCCCAGGATGAGGACCTCCGTCTTGTCCGAGTTCAGTTTCAGGCGGCTGGTCGTCATCCACTCGGCTACCTCTTTCATCCCTTCGTGCAGGTTGGCTCTGGCGGCGGCGGGGTCGTTGGTCAGGGAGAGGATCAGCTGGGTGTCGTCGGCGTAGGAGATTATGCTGAGGTTGTGTTTGCGTACGATGGCCGCGAGGGGGCTCATGTAGACGTTGAAGAGGGTGGGGCTCAGAGATGATCCTTGGGGGACGCCGCAGATGACTTCGGTGGCCTCTGACTTGTACGGTGGTAGGCGGACTCTCTGTGTTCTCCCGTCGAGGAAGGAGGTGATCCACTCCAGCGCCTTGTCCTGGATTCCGACGTTGCTGAGGCGCCGTACTAGGGTGCGGTGGCAGACCGTGTCGAATGCCGCGGAGAGGTCTAGGAGGATGAGGGCCGCTGTTCCTCCATTGTCCATCAGGGCTCGGATGTCGTCGGTGGCGGCGATGAGGGCGGTCTCGGTGCTATGGTTGGCTCGGAAGCCGGACTGTGAGGGGTCGAGGGATCCGTTCGTCTCGAGGAAAGCGGCCATCTGCTTGTTGACGGTCTTCTCGATGACTTTGGCTGGAAACGGGAGGAGCGAGATGGGGCGGTAATTCTTGAGGTCGGTGGGGTCCGCTGTTGGTTTCTTGAGTAGGGCACTGAGTTCGGCGTGTTTCCAGCTCTCGGGGAAGATGGTGGTGTCGAGGGATGTGTTGATGATGTCTCGCAGGTGGGGTGCGATGACAGCGTCGGCTTTGTTGAAGACGTGGTGAGGGCAGGGGTCGGTCGGTGATCCGGAGTGGATGGAGTTCATCCTGCGGATGGTGTCTTCGGTGCTGATCGGGGTCCAGGCGCGGAGGGTGGTGGTGGGGGGTGGTTGTTCGGTCATGGTGTGCGTTGGTTGGTTGTTGAAGCTGTTGTGTATGTCCGCGATCTTGTTGTGGAAGTATGAAGCCAGGGAGTTGCAGAGGTCTTGCGATGGGGTGATGTCGTTGTTTCCTGCGCTGGGGTTGGAAAGCTCTTTGACGATGTTGAAGAGTTCCTTGCAGTTGTGTGCGTTGTTGTCCAACCGGTCCTTGAATGCTGTTTTCTTGGCGGCGCGGATCAGCTGGTGGTGTTTCCGGGTGGCAAGTTTGAAGGAGGTCCTGTTGTCCGGTGTCGGTTCCCTTCTCCAGACTTTCTCGAGGGCTCGGCAGTTCTTCTTGGAGCTCTTGAGTTCGTCGGTGAACCATGGGGCTTTCTTGCTGCCGGGTCTGCTGGGCGGGGTCCTCAGTGGGGCGAGTTCGTCCGCGCAGTTGCTGATCCACTTCGTGAGGTTGTCGGCGGCCTGGCTGGGGTTCGCTGAGCTGGCAGGAGGGTGCTGAGTCAGGGAGGTGGCGAGCTGGTCTGCTGTGATCTTGTTCCAGCTTCTGCGGGCGGTCTGTTGCTGGTGGTGGTGGGTCGTTGTTTTCTTGAAGGTGAAGTGGACGCAGCTGTGGTCCGTCCATTGAAGCTCTGTGGTGTGGCTGAAGTTGATGTCCTTGCTGGATGAGAAGACAGCGTCGAGTGTGTGTCCGGCGAGGTGGGTGGGGGTGGACACCAGTTGCTTGAGTCCCAGGTTGGTGAGGTTGTCGAGCAGGGTGCTGGTGTTGCGGTCGTTGTTGTTCTCCAGATGGAAGTTGAGGTCTCCCAGGAGGATGTAGTCAGCGGAGGGGAGGGCATGTGGGCTGACGAAGTCGGCGATGTCCTCGCTGAATTGTGTGCGTGGTCCAGGGGGTCGGTAGATCAGGGTGCCTCTGAGGGTGGTGTTCGGGTTGGTGTGGATCTGGAAATGCAGGTGTTCGGCGGTGGTCAGGGAGTTGTCGGTGCTGGTCGTGAGACGGATGGTGCTCCTGTGGATGATGGCGATGCCTCCTCCCATCTGGTTGGCGTTTCGGTCCCTCCGGACGATCTTGTAGCCCTCTGGGATGGCGATGGCGATGTCGGGAGCTGAAGAGGCGTTCATCCAGGTCTCCGTGAGGAAGGCAACGTCTGGAGCTGTGGTGTCGAGGAGGTTCCAGAGTTCGATGGCATGTCTGTGGATGGAGCGGGTGTTGAGCAGGATGCACTTGAGGTGGGTACTGCTGGTGTTCGGCTTGGTGGGTGCTGGTGCGAGGCAGGTCCGGATGCAGGTGAACTTGCAGGCGTGGCAGCTGAAGGGTCCGTGGGTACGTCGTGGAGAGGCTTGATGGCATTCTGGGAGTCGGCCGGTGTTGAGAGCGGTGAGGGTGGCGGCGGAGTACGTCAGGCGGGTCGGTCGGGGTCTTCATGGGCCAGGGGTCCTGGCGCTGGTCGTGATCCGGTCGCGGACGGGCGTAGACGGGCTTACCTTTGGCGCGCCTTCGGCGCACAATCGGCGCGCCCGCTGCGCGTGACCGCAGCGCGTCCGCACGGTCGCCATTTAAGGCGAAGTGCGCGGGTGGGCGGAGCAGCTGGGAGGCGGGAGCGGGGAGGGAACAGAAGAGAAAATGGGGCGGGGCCAATGTCGGTGGCGGGAAGCGAGAGCAAAATACGCAAGCAGACGGCAGAAACAGACAAGCACAAATTACGGGCAAAACGAGGAAAAACAGCAAAATACGCGAGCAGACGGCAGAAACAGACAAGCACAAATTACGGGCAAAACAAGGAAAAACAGCAAAATACGCGAGCAGACGGCAGAAACAGACAAGCACAAATTACGGGCAAAACAAGGAAAAACAGCAAAATACGCGAGCAGACGGCAGAAACAGACAAGCACAAATTTAGGGCAAAACAACTGGGAAACCAGAGGGGAGCGACCACGGCGTCAGCGAGGCAGAAGGCAGGCAGAGGGGAACACACGCAGCAGCTGGTGGCCGTGCGGCGCGGGGGTGTCCCACAAGTGGGTGGGACTGAGTGATGATCCTTGTGGTACCCGGCTGATGACTTCGGTGGCCTCTGATTTGAATGGGGGAAGTCGCACTTTCTGAGTTCTCCCAGTTAGGAACGAGATGATCCAGTCCAAGGCTTTTCCTTGTATGCCGATGTTGCTGAGGCGTTGTATGAGGGTGCTGTGACAGACTGTGTCGAAGGCGGCGGAGAGGTCGAGTAGAATGAGGGCCACTGTTTCTCTGTTGTCCAGTAGTGTTCGGATGTTGTCTGTAGCTGCGATGAGGGTGGTCTCGGTGCTGTGTTTGGCTCGAAAGCCGGACTGTGAGGGATCGAGGGAGTTGTTGGATTCAAGGAAGGTGGCAAGCTGGCTATTGACGGCCTTCTCAATGACTTTGGCCGGGAATGGGAGGAGGGATATGGGGCTGTAGTTTTTAAGTTCAGAGGGGTCTGGTGTGGATTTCTTCAGGAGGGCGTTGACTTCGGCTTGTTTCCAGCTTTCTGGGAAGGTAGCAGAGTTGAAGGAGCAGTTGATGGCATCAGGGAGATGGGGTGCGATGATGGAGTCTGCTTTGTTGAAGATGTGGTGGGGACAGGGGTCGGTTGGCGATCCAGAGTGGATGGAGTTCATTAGGAGGATGGTGTCTTCAGTGGTGATTGAGTTCCAGGTGTTGAGGTTGTTAGAAGACGGTTTAGGTTCGCAGTGGGGAGGAGAGGATTGTTCGTTGGAAATGTTCTCGAAGCTGTTATGTATGTCGGCAATTTTGTTGTAGAAGTAGGAGGATAACGTATCGCAGAGGTCTTGGGAGGGAGTGATGTCGTTAGAGGCTGCGGTGGGTTTGGTGAATTCTTTGACGATGTTGAATAGTTCCTTGCTGTTATGGGCGTTGTTGTCGAGTCGATTGTTGAATGCTGATTTCTTGGTGGATCGAATCAGTTGGTGGTGTTTGCGGGTGGCTGCCTTGAAGGTGGTCATGTTGTCGGTGGTTGGGTTTTTTCTCCATGTTTACTCAAGAGTACGGCATAGCTTCTAGGATTTCTTAAGGTCGTCGTTGAACCAGGGGGCCTTTTTGCTGTCCTGTTTGCTGTGATGGTTTTTCAAGGGTGCTAAATCATCAGCGCTGTGAGTGATCCATTGTTTGAGTTTGATGGCGGCTAGGTTTGGGTCCGATGAGAGGGCAGGTGGGTTTTGGTTGAGCGATGTGAGGAGTTGGTCGGTGGTGATTTTGTTCCAGTTTCTTCGAGGAATAGGTTGTGGGGGGTTGTGGATCGTGGTAGTTTTGTAGCTGAAGTGAACACAACTGTGGTCCGTCCAATGGAGAGCTGTGGTGCAATCGAAGGAAATGTACTTGCTGGAAGTGAAGATTGGGTTGAGTGTATGTCCAGCCACATGGGTGGGGGTGTCGACAAGTTGTTTGAGTCCGAGATTGGCCAGGTTGTCAAGGAGGGTGGTTGTGTTGCTGTCGTTATTCTTTTCCAGGTGGAAGTTGAGGTCTCCCAGTAGAATGTAGTTCTCGGAGGCGAGGGCATGTGGGCTGATGAGGTCAGTGATGTCTTCGCTGAATTGTTTACGGGTTCCTGGGGGCCTGTAGATGAGGGTGCCTCTAAGTGTGGTCCTAGGGTCGATGTGGATCTGGAAATGGAGGTGTTCGGCGGTTGCAAGGTTATCGTCGAAGCTGGTCGTGATTTTGATGGTGTTCTTATGGACGATGGCGATGCCTCCTCCTGTTTGATTGGTGCGTTCTCTTCGGGTGATCTTGTAAGTGTCCGGGATGGCAATGTCGATGTCGGGTGTTGATGATGCGTTCATCCAGGTATCTGTAAGGAAGGCGACATCCGGCGATGCAGTGTCGAGTAGGTCCCAGAGTTCAGTTGCGTGTCTGTGGATCGAGCGGGTGTTCAGCAGGATGCACTTTAGGTGGTTAGAGTCGGAGCTGTGTTTGGAGTTAGTGGATGTGGTATGGATCTTGATCCTACTGCTCCATTTCAGGAAAGACCTCAAGACCTGGCTCTTCAGATGACCCGAGCGGAGCCACACACACCCCAACGAGGGCCTTGAGAACCGAATAGGTGAGTAGTACGCTTTACAAATCCCAGACTGATTGATTCATTAAGATTAAGAAGAATAATATAGATTACTTCTTGTTCATATTTTGTAAATGAAAAAACTTCCTTCTAGGATCTTGTTAGACCTGGCAGCTGTTCGTGTGGTCTTGCCTGACCTTTTTGGCTGCTGTTCTCATGTTTTGACCTTGTTTTGCTGGATTAGACCTTTGAGCGTGTTTGACACTTCTATGGGATATTTGGGGAACCTGGGCCATGAACTGACATTGTCTTCAACCAACAGATTGGGAGTAAGACAATGGCTGACATCACAGCCACTGTCTGAGGTAGTTGGCTCTCTCCCACTGAACCCACGCCACAACGTGCTTTGTTGTGGAGAACACCGTGATGGGGCTCATGGGGTTTTGTGTGCCTTGTGGGTACTTACAGCTGACTGTTGGTGGCTACGGCAGAACATCCCTCCACTTGAGGGCAAACCATTTCTCCCAACTTGGAAGCATGCCAGCTTGCTGGGTCACAATCTTTTGTCTACGGAGGAAATTGAGGTCCTGCGCTCATGCAGGTTGCGCCGGGTGCAAGGAGGTCTATCGGGATGGACAAGAGTAAGTAATCATTTTTTTCTTTGTTAGGTGGTATCAACTGTCTAGTCAAGGGGCAACGTGTATTATTGGCTGGTGGAGCTGTAAGACTGAGGGTCTGGCTCACAAGGCGTAGTCAAAGACCAATCACTGTTTGACCTTTCTGCTAATGGGAAAGTCTAACAATTGCATATAACTATTAAGTGTATATACAATGTGTGATTTGTTTTGATTTCAATAGAGAGGTTAGAAAATAGTGTATAACTGTAGAGTGTATATACAATGTGTCTCTCATTAAGATCTGTGTGTGTAATACAAAGTGTGGAGTATTTTTTTGACATTGTGTTGTGAGGGTGGTGTTGTGCTAATACTTAAGACTCGAGCCCTGAGGATAAGCCTGACTGTTCGGTGCCAAGCTACTAGAGCGTGAGCACAGCTTATCGGGCAAGTGTATCAATACTAATGCTTTCTGGAATGGTGTATGCTGACTGGCTTCGATTCGTCCCAGCCAGCCCGAAACCACTGGGTCTTACAGATCATATTAGGAAAAGGGCTGACACAACCATGTACTCCGTACTACAAAAAGGCAAGCGTTCCCTAGGAAAATATCCTGCTTATGACCCTTCCAAACACCACACTGTTGTCACTAAAACATTGTACAAGATGTAGAATCCCCTTGTTCAAAAGAAATTTGATGGCTTCTCTGATAACTCTACAGAAACTATTATGGTTTCCGATTCAAGCTCAGTCACCCAAATCAACCATGTAACCCTCAGGCTGAACATGGTCAGAACTGATATCTCACACTCCCAAACAGCCTATGTCCTCAACCTCTCCCACACTATCAACTGGTGTTTATCTGCGCTTGTTTCGACAAATGTAGTGTTTCTGGCAATTTTCTTACTAAACTTCACCAATGGACTCATCTCCCTTGTTCCTCCACATGCCTCACATTTGTTCCCTCTTTTCAATCTAATTTAGATGCTTTGGTTTACTGAGTGCCCGATTATGCTCAAGCTACCTAAAATATGGGGCATATATACTGTTTATACATACAGCACTCAAGAGCCTAAAATTACCTTACTTATAGACCGTCAATAAATATAAAAAATTGCTGCAAGCAACATATGCAGGGCCACTCTATTTAAAAACAAAAAATCAGCAAAATGGCAGGGAGCAGATATTGTCCTCATCATCAGCAGAAACTAAAAAATTCAATTACTCCCAGTATGATTCACAAAGCAAGACACACTAAGACATTGATGCAAATACGTTAAATTGATATGTAATTATTGTAGGCAGCATATATAGTCTTAGTGTATGTATTGATCTCACTTCAAAATAGATAGATTTCGGGTAGCAATTACATGTGATTGATGATTTGCAGTAAAAACCTCATTGTGATGTTTTCATTGACAAATGTTGGTGGAGTATAATAAGTTACCATGCATTATTCATAATTGTTTTACAAGAAATATGCTTCATTCAAGAAAATACAGCTTTCTAAAGGTGTTACACACACCTTTCCAACTTCCCGAAATTATTGAGAAATTCCAGGCTGCAAAATGCACATGGGAAATCTTGACAGTGATTGAACCAGAGGCGCAAATGTTCATTACAAAGAGGAGGCACACATTTACAAAAATGTTGTGCTGTTTTGCATTACAAAAGGGCTGTAAACGAGTGCAAAATGTGTTTTTTAAATTTGTAAAACTTCCTGGAGGTAACGTAAGCAGTGCTCTACACTGCGTCAAGGGGGCATTCCATGGGCAGTACATGGGCTTTCTCATGCAACCAGATATAGTTTTTTTTTTAATGAAACCTTATCCACTAACAATAGCAGACAGGGGTTTGCGCTAAACAGTAATGCCACTTTGAAAGAGTTAAAAGGAGAAGGCGTTTATTTCTCCTAACTTTTTCCGGTTTGCATGGGTGCTGCATTTTACAGCACATATCCAAGGTGGAAAACGTTTCCAGGGTAATCTTAGCATTGTATTTTGTACTGAAGGGCCTCCTTCGAGTATAAACCTATGAACGACTCATGCAGACACTCTTGCCCTAGGGCACAAAGGTCTGTGTGTGGCGTTCAATGCCATTGAATCAAGAATTGACAAACAGGAGGTGGAAGGTTAGAGGTATTGGGGGACAGAAAGAATATTACCATTGTGAAAAAAACATGAAGAGGAACCTTGGTACATTTACTGAGTGAATGGGGATATGAGTAGTATTTTAAGTATTTAACGACAAGTGTTTTTTAAATTGAGAAGTCTTAAGTTGCTACTGAAAGCCAAAGTTGTCGGTGCCAATCTTAATTAGTTGGGTAAGGAGTTCCAAAACATGGGGGGGAGGGGGGCACCAGAAAAAATATAATATTTGAGTTAAAGATGTTTTACTCTTTGGAGGTTCAAGGAGTAAGGAAGCTTTCCCAATCAACTTGATCCACTGCCTTTGATACATTAGATCATGAAGTTCTACTTGAAAATTTTTAATATGAAATTTGAAAGGAAATATCAGTAATAACAATGGGTTTGATAGACTCCTCCAACAGTTGTACAAAAAGTGTAAGTCGAATGTCTTCCAGTATTGCAAACATTAGAGCTACTTGTATAGTGTCCAAGGGTAGGCTACTCCCTTCTACTTATTATGTATACAACAGCCTCATGAACACCCTAGAGTACAAATCAGTATGACAAACAAAAACACACCGCACCAAGAACAAATCAACCACTGCCAACATTGCTTCTAGCAGAATTCTAGTACATTGCTTCTTCTGAATGAAGAAAAGCTTTGTTGGTTTCATTGTCAGCCTAATGATTTAACACCTGGGCATGAGGTATACCAACCTTTTACCAGGCAGATGTAGTGGTAGGGATAAACTTGCAATCGACCAATCTTTCAGACTCAAGATACAAATACAGTAGGCTGGAGAGGCTAGCTGAAAAAAAAGTTTACTTGGGTTTGAAAAATAGCAAAACTGCTAACCAGAAAATATCGGTAGCAATTACCCAACTCTCACTCTAACATGATAGATATGAAAACATGCTTATATACTGGTCTACTGTGCACTAAAGGGTAAGTAACAATGACATAACTTTCCTGTTGTTTTCTTGGTACACTTTTTACTGTTTCTTTAACAATTCAAAAGTCTTGATTCTCTTAGCAATTTTGTGTTGTTTTAATATTTTCACTTCATCTCTTTTTAGTTGTCTCGTCAGACTCATATAATAAAAAGACCCATAAAAAAATAAAAACAAGGATATACAGTCATAAAGGGGCTCTGGGTCAACCCTCTTAATCTATTAGTTTGTCTATGTATCTCTCACACTTTGCTTCTGCCCACCAAAGCAAATAGCATCAAGATGCAGTAGGCCAGCCTACTTTAGTAGTTGGCCTATTTGCACTGTGAGGGTTGGCATTTTACTAGATCACATATTCACATCTACAGTTTACATCAGTTCATAGCCAACCTTAACTTTTCTTTATGTCAATTAGAACACTATTTATCTGTAATATACATTAAAACAAGAAATTGTGTATATGCCTGTTCCAAGTACATCCACCTGCTAGGAAGCACACATACAGGTCTATTAAATTATGTAAGGGTAATTTTTTTTACAAGTAGAATTTTTATTGCAAGAATATGGCCACCATGCTTAGAAAGAAGCCTTTTTTTTCTTTTAGTGCAAAAACATAATCAATATCAGCTTGCCAAGGTAAACCCATTCACTTTGTCAATGCTTCTCACCATATTGCTATAGGTTTTCTTCTGTTTTAGATCTTGACTTCATCATTGTACTGGTGCTGCAAAATACTATAGATGCATTTTCTATCAATGAAACCTTTTGCTTATGATAGCTAAAAGGGAAGCCCAAAATTCCTCCCAGACTTTCCAGATCATTTCGCGGCGGGGAACAGGGTTTACAACGCAACTTTTACCATGCACTACCTTTACCACGCAACTTTTACAGTGCAAGTCGTTACAATGACTTGCGCTGGGGGAGGTGTAGGATAGGGAATGGTTTAACTTACTATCCAAAACCTACCCTACTATCCATGGGGACTGGAGTTGCAATAGTAAATTAAACTATTTACTATCCAGCGCCCCCCAACGCAAGTCGTTGTAACGACTTGCGTTGTAAAAGTTGCGTGGTAAAGGCATGCGTTGTAAAAGCATGCGTAGTAACAACATACATCCTTTTGCGGCAACTCTACCCCAATCTACATCAAGACTGAGGTATTCTGCCCCTCGGTACGCAGTTTAATACAGCTACTCTTCAAAAGATAAGTCATCAAAGTAGCATACTTTGAAAATGTCAGTCCTTTCCTATTTCTCCCCCTGCTTGCAAGCAATTACTACTCTATGCAAGCATGTATAATTTCCCGGGACACAGCTTTCCTGGCGTATGCTGTACAAATCTGAATTGACTCAAGGTAGTCTGGCTTATAAGGGGTGTTACCCCGTAACCGGTCCCTGGATGATTGTTTCCGTTCCAGGGAAGGAGTGGCTTGGCAGTTACGGGCTGGACTGTTACCATGAGGCACAGGGCGAAGACTGATTTGTATATGGCTGCGACTGAACTACAGTGGCAAAGTGAGCTAAAGAATAATGATGGATTCAACCCAGATCTGTAACTGGGGGGAGTGTCTAAAATGTTTTAGCGTTCCGTTCATCATCTCCTTGTGTTTGCTTTGTTCGCCCTAAGTTGGCAGGGTATGCCCAGTTATAGTCCCTTTGCTCACTTTGCCACTGGATTCAAGCTAGCCTGGCTGATGAAGGGTGTTACCCTGAAACCAGTCCCAGGATGCTTGTTTCCGGTCCAGGGAAGACCTGGCCTGGCATTACGACTGGACTGTTCCCATGAGGCACAGGGTCAAGACTGATTTACATATAGCTGGGTCTGAACTGGGGTGGCAAAGACTTCTAAAGAATGATGATGGATTCAGCCCAGATCTGTGACTGGTGGTGAGTGTTAGAAAAGTACCAGCGCTCCGTCCATCATCTCCTTGTGTTTGCTCTGTACAAATCTGAATAACATAACAAACCATAACTCAACAACGTAACTTATATATATCCCTGAGTTACATTTTTTTATTTCTATTTATTTTTGTTCAGGATTTTCCCTAAATGCATGGATGTATATGAATGGTATGGCCCAGTATGACAACCATTAAGGTGGCTGTTAAATAAAATATAAATCACCCTATTCATAGCCCATCTAGATAATTTTTGTCAGGAGAGACTGCTATGGATAAGCTGATTGCTGAGTTACAAAAATAAAATAATAAACAAATACAGAAGCATGTCTCTCTGTACACCTTTTACAGGAAGTACAGATCTACCCATATTATGATAATATGGAGCGTTGTCTCACCCCTCGTTCCGCAGCAGCCGCCACTGTAATACACCAGCTGAAATACAAACAGATTGAACATAAAGGGTGGTCTTTACAGGTACAGGGTTCACATCTCTGAAATGTGCTTAGAAGGGCTCAGGCCAGACACATTCTGTTCTGGAATCTCTCTGTAGAACTGTGCATCATTAAAGGAGTCCTCGCCAGGTGTAGGTTTGGCGACTCGGTTTATTCCTCTTCACACCTCAGCCACGGTTCATATCATCATAGAACCCAAGATAAAAACATTTGAATATTCTAGAAGCTCACAAAGCACTCACGAGAGAGGCAGCACAACATACCATTGGATGAGTTAGGCCTCACTGTTCCCAACAGGCCTAGTCACACACTTTGTGGCCAAGTAATATGAAACAGGGTTAACCTCATGTTGATGATATCATGGATTGTCATGTTATATACTATGTCATATGTTTCGTTTCGGTATTTTAAACGGTTTGCCCTAGTCATCAAAACAACCCAGTGTTATTGAACTCTAAAGGAATGACTTTCACTGCTGAACTATCAAGTGTAGGAACCCTTACCTTAATAGCAGAGCTACAGCTCAATGACTGAAAGGATTTTACTCTTGAATACTGTGTACAATTATATCATACTGATAAAGAGGAAATTTCATTTCATTTACATTTTGAAGAGGAGCAAAAACTGGACATGACACTTTTTGAGAAAAAAATATTTAAACATGCATCAAATACGCATTATAGAATAGATGACGAAAACAAAGAATTTGTGTTACTGCATCGTAAAAGCAGGCAGAAAAGAGTAGTCTAGATAATATTATACACATAAGTACCATAGAATGTGATTTACTAAAGAAACATTATTTTATTTTATTAACGTTTGTTAGAAATCGTAAACTTTGTAAATTCTCATGTTATTTAATTTACCTCTACTAAGTTTCAATTTTCATTTACATAAAAGAATATCTAATGAGATTCATGAAATAGTATGATTAACCTTGCTTTTTATAGTGAACTTTATAAAAATGTACTCATATGTGAGATAACGTGTGGACCAAAATGACAAAAGAAAAGAATTGTCCTGATGCTTCTAATGAAAGATGCTTTTGCAAAACTTTCAGGGAATGTTCTTCATATGTGTGCTAATAATAATTTCTTGGAAAGACATTTTGAAATTACATTTTTAAATGCATTTACATGTTGGCACCTATAAATGTAATAGTATCCTATTCCTATTTGAATTATTTTTTACCATACTAACTGTTCTAAAGTGCAACATGTTATACTAGAATCTCGACCTCTTCATGTTCTTTTAAATGTATACTTATAAATTCTATATATTTTACGTGATATTAACGTTAGCTAACTTAGGCTAGACTGTATTCATGACGTTTTCTGTTGCGTTAAGGACATCAAAGATATGATTCACTGATGTGACCATTTGTATGTATCCAAACTTTTCCTGAGTTCTGTTGTATAATACAAAAATATTGCTATAAAATGTTAACAATGCATGACATCTGCTAAGGAACTACCCTTTCAAACTCTTCCAAATGCTCTAGCATAACAGACATTGTTTAACGTTTCACATGCAAGATGACTTTAGGACTGCGTAATTGTTCCACATATTTCCACTGCACTTTAGGTCTTCTTTATTCCAATACGTACTGACCAATGGACTGAGTGGTTTGATCAGATGAGGTGACACCGGGAGGTGTCATCCTTGGAAATTCGAACAACATAATATTGCCGTATTTGGTGGATTGAAAGCTTTTTTACTTTTGCCCCTTTTAGTAGTCATTGCTTTGCACATGGATAGAGACTCCTGTGCGCTTGTGCAGCTCGTGGTGTTGCCAAATGGCTGCTGTCCTGCATGCATGCTGATTATGAACTGATTCCAAGAGAGTTGCAAAACTTTTGATGCAGACTCATCTGGTTTCATTTCCAAACTTGGTGTGTTTGTGCCCAGGGGTACCTTCCTTCAAGGACTACTCAAACTGGCAAATTCACATCCTTTCCTGATTTTGTGAGCTTTGGGTATTTATTGCTTTTTTAATGTCTTATTTCTACATGATACACTTATACACTACTAAACATTTGATAAACTAAAATATATTTACTAAATTGACTCAGTTATCATGATTTGTTACACTAAAATGAATGAGCATTCTCAATATAAATTTTACTAAGGACTATTTGGTATTGCTTTTTCTGAACTCTAACTGTTTGATTTTGGCTTGCAAACGTTTCCACAGGAGATTTGGGCCTGCAGTATTAATCCATACCTTTACAGGATCATGTTGGAAATAATTGACAAGAGTTTGATTTTGAGTTTGTGGTTCAGTTATTTAGGTCCTGGTCCTCTTTGGATGACTAGTGGAACCATTTATATCCAACCACTCTCTGCACACAGCTAGGTGCATCAGAGGACCAAGAGAGTGGAATGATTAAATGCATGTTAACAGATTGTCTTGAAATTTGACCTAGTAAACGCTACAGCAATGCCAAACTAATATTGTTGGCAAAATATTGAAGGGTAAAATATTGGAAAGTAATTGCACAGAGGGAAGTATAGTATTTCTAGTAGTCTTTGCTGCACATTTGTGTACCTTGATGAGATATATCGTCATGGGAAATAGATTTTGAGTTAGGTATAGAAATGCTATACATACTTGACTTTTAATATTTTACCATGCAGTGTTTTGTCTTCGATATTTGTGTTTTACAATATCCTGATCTCGATCATCAGGAACCACACCCCTGAAGGGATTAATAGTCTCTTTAACATCAAGTAAGAGCTAGCCAACTGTGTGGAACATTCTTGGGACAGACATATAGACTAGTATTTATTCCTACTGGAGAAATCAAGCCAGATCAAGGGTTGGCTGTCTAGGTTGTTGTGATCTTGTCTTGACAGTCTGATGAGAATTCACACCGTCACATATGTTGTAAACTATCTAGAGCACTTATGCAGCTCAAGATAGATGTGCTCCTGTAGGATACACAATAAATACTTGACGACTAATACATGCGGGGTTAGAAAAGATGAAGAAGTAGCCTTCTCAATATTTTAGGTAAACTAAAAATATAAACCATGCATTTCATGAATGATTGAAAAAAATGCTGATACCAAACTAGGGTTCAGGAAATACCAGGGTAAAGCAAGGTCTGGTACGACTAGATAAGCATTTGTGGTCTCACTTTGGAGTAACCACAGAGGTAAGCAAGCACTTGCCTGGATTAATTGTCAGGCAATCAAACCTCAGACTAAGGGTCATTAAACCTATGGTTCTTGTAATATGGCAGATTTATTATGCACCACCTTTTGATGGAGTATTCTGTCTCACAAACTCTAAGTAAGTACTTTGATGTGACTAATGTATGCAAGTATATGTGAATCTAGGTGGAAGAATAGTATTGTCATCATGTATGTATATGTATGTATCCGTGTGTTTTGTGCCAATGTACATTAAAAAATCCTCACCAATAGATATCTATATTCTCTTTCAAGTGTTAGAAACGAATTTGTTCTAGATATCAGGAGTTGTATTACACACTATACAAATTTAAAAAAAGGCAAAGACCATTAATGGCATGAGTGAACAATTTTCTCCTGCTAATGGGTTGGAAATTAGATAATGCACTTAAGTGAATGGATAAAAGGAAAATGGACCTGATGGTGCTCCCTGGCACAGCTTAAATGCTTTATTACTTCCACTTTCCTTCACTCCCAGATCATCGCTTCAGTAGACAAACTATCCACAATATGTTTCATGTATTATTTATTACAAGTTCTGTATAGTGCTACAGCATCACCTGGTGGTCACTTTAGAATGCTAGGATTGTATCACTATTAGGAAAACCGGAAAAAGGTAGTAACAGTCCGGCATGATGTTATGAATGAGATTCTCTATCCAATATCCTACCCTGACTATGCCCTGTGGACCTTGTTTACCTTTGAGTAGCTAGTCAGGGCAGTTTGGTTTTCATGAGTTTCCTAAATGTGAGACTAGTGCGGTGTGTCCTCAAGTGAGGGTTTACACCTTTCAAGAGCTTGGATTAATGCAACACCTGTCTATTATGTCTATCCAAAAGGAGGTCAATGGTCAACTTGCAAATGTCAGATGGCCCAGGTCTCCACTTATGTAAACATAACATCCCATGAAATGTATAAGGGGGTCGAGCCGTTGCCTCCAATTCAGAGCATTAGGAAATATGCAGTGCCTTCCAGGTGCCTGTTCTACTATATAAACTTAAAAAGCAAACATTTGCAAAGCCAACACCTGTTGGCTATTTTAAGTAAAAGTGATTCGTTGTTGACTGGTAACTCTATGTGTAGTTGTGTGGATTGGTGATAGGGTGAATGTGATAATGTGTCCCTGGTGAAACATATATGGGTGTTTGGAACAACGAATAAGTGGTTGAGAGCATCACAAATTACAAGGTGTTTGTGCGATTTTGTAGATTGATCAATGGTTGAGAATCCATTTATCTGGATGCATTTACAAATGCAGGGAAGACCATAGTGGTGCCATGTGCATGGATGGAATGAGTGCAAGGATGGATGAAGATTGGATACACTGTTATACACAGGCTGAGGCTCCAGAGAGTAGTAGTATTTTTGTGTTGTAAAATTGGCAAGAATTATGAATAGTGGCATCGTAAGGATTTTGGAGAGCCTGGGCCAAATGTATGGAGAGGCCCCTGTTACGAACAACTTTTAATTAATGATCCAATTTCAGCTGGGGCACATTCGTACAAATTCTGCATGTGTTTACATTTAATATACAGTGATAGTGACATGTTTAAAATATAGTTGCACAGCAGCAGCCTTAATATTACTGCAAATAATCTGTTCCACACTCCCATGTTTCGTATGTGAGGTCCTGTTTTGATATAAAAGAAACATTTTTTATGGATGTTGCATGAGTCATAAACATATTTCTGCAAAATGCCTGTAACAGACACTCACACATCCCCCATATTAATTTTTTTTTAAAGTAAATGGTATTTAAAACAATCCGTTTACGAATTATTCAAGGTCATCAAGGCAATACTCTGCAGAATAGAGCTGGCTTTGTTAGAGCACTCCCTCCCCCACCCCCCTCGGAAGGCTGGTTACCTGGTCCAGACCCACTATGCCCATGCCTTTAAAGGTCTCTGATTATAAATACTATGCCAGTGCAATCATTACACCGGGGCTAAACACCAACAACGAAATATTGGCAATATAATATGCAGTGAATATTTAATGGATTTAATACTATATGACAGTCCAAGGGTAACATAAAGGATGGGCATCTTTGTTCCAAGAGTGCCTTTAATATGACAGGAATTACCACCATTATGAGTACCCCCCGTGCCAAGAAAGACCATTGCGTACTCAGTAATCCTTAATTCATGTTCAGATATTTCTTCCACTGTGTTTCCGTTTCTGCCCTCAGACTGTCGGGCCTCTTTTTTATCTTTAATCATGACTTAGATCACTTGACCCTATAGGTAGATTTTCACCATCACTCATTAACCCTAGTACATTGCCATATTTGCCCATTTACTCAATAATAATTTTCACCACCACTCACAAATCCTAGATCATATCCCTATTATCACCATTAATATCAATAATAATTTTCAGTAATCCTCACGAAATAGCTATTTTTTTGCACCATCACTCATTAATACGACTCATTTCATTTTCACCCAGGAAAACAAAAAAGCGATTGATGGAACAAATTTCATCCACTTGTAAATAATCTCAGCTGCATTCCAGCCCATGCTTTTTTTGCCCACCATGCCACCACATTAGTGACTACCCTATGAACCTTTACCAGCAGAGATCACCTCAGTGCACCAGGCAGGGTTGCTAGCATTATCGTAAAAAAGAATTTATAAATTAGGAATGCCCTTAGATGCATATTATATAACAGCCGTAGCTTGCATGTCCATGCCACTAAGGTAATAATATTAGTAATAAGTCGTCCCAAGCCACATGATTTATCCAACTATCACCTTGAAATATTTTTTTTAATTAAAACCATTTTTCTCCAAACTTCAGCTTTTGAGTTCTGGAAATACGCACATTTTCGTTTCAAAAGCGTACTTTCCAATTTTGGTGTACTTATGTATGAATACAGCTAAGCAAAAGCTCTAATTTGGTAGCCTGAGCTACACATACAGCGCTTCTGATAGCCAGTCGGAGCGCTACCAGTAGCTCACGAGCTCCACATTTGTTAATCCTCACTTAGACATTGTACAATCAAGACATGTAAAATCTCCTTTACGAAATATGCTGGACTGAATTAAGGCCTGTAAGAGCTCTTTTAGAGAAATATTCTAGCAATATAATTAGTCTTTCTATATGTCATTTAATATGCAGCTAGGCGGGCGCTTTAATATTGAACACTATACAATAGTGCCTTGAAGAAAGTGTGAACATGAAATTCCAATGAATTCCTTTTCCAATATAGTGCATTTCAGAGAGGTCTAAAACTCAAGAAAACAAGGCAAGATCTAATAGAAGGAGGTGCAGTTTTTTTCATCAGTATACCATCACTTACCATTGAACAATTTGTATGGGATGTGGTCCTGCTAGAGAAGTGAAGAGTGATAATAATATGCCTGGTACTCAATTAACAAGTCTTACATCCTGAAGCATGTAGGTATGTCTCACAATGCGGCTGAACTTTCTGGGGAACAACCTTTATAACGCAACTTTTAGCACACAGTGCTATTACAAAGCAGACTTTAAAACGAAAACCATTACAACGCATTACACTGGGGGGCGCTCTTGGATAGGGAATAGTTTTAATTTACTATCTAACACCTTCCCTAGTGTCCACGGGGACTGGTGTTGGAATAGTAAATTAAAATATTCACTATCCAGCACCCCCCAGTGTAATGCGTTGTAAAGGAATGCTTTTTAAAACTTGCGTTGTTACAGAATGCATGGTAAAAGCATGCGTTGTAACAACGTACATCCGAACTTTCTACCTAATTTGCAAATCACCGCTGAAATGTGACGCAATCATTGTTGAATGCTGCACTGAGCTGACTTGATAATAAAACATGGGGTCCGATTCACAGGACTAACTTAAGACAAAATACTAAACTTACTACTTTTGGTATTCACAGAAGTTAGGATTTTGTCTTAAGTTTGTCTTTAGACAAACGTAAGACAGACTGAATGCAGACTTAGGACAAATTTAAGACAAAATCCTAACTTCAGTCTGTCTTAAGTTGGGCTTAAGATAATCCTAAGAATTCTGATTTAAACCATCAGATTTTGGAAAAAAGAAAAAATATGCAAAGAGAGAAGAATTAAGGAGCCTATACAAACAATTAAATAGTTTTACAATAACTTATAATTTATTAAGCATATCATTATTAAAAAAGGTACAAAACAGAACCAAAACGCTCAAGGGGGGGACAGTCGGCAAAACAAAAACAAATAATTCACATGCCTAACAAGTGGCTAACAAACAAATGTTATATATACAAAAAGGAACAACCAATACAAAATGATGTGTCCTTTACAAATTATGGCCACAAAAAGGGTTGACGGCATTTCAACAAGCTAGATGAATATGCGGTCATCATCAGGACAGAAGTTTATTTGAGCGTTTGAATTTCTCTATAGAGAAAGAAAATGTATTTAAAAATTACAATACATAAATATAGTAGGCTTCTTCAGAGGAAAAAACTAGGAAAAGAAAGAAGGGGGAAAGAAGAAAAACCCCTGTGTGGCTATGTGAAGATCAGAGCAAGAGAATAGAGAAAGCTACCACCACACTGCTTGTGAATTCACTAACCACCTAAATAATTATGAATATTACCCTTAAGGTAAGACAAGCCGGTTGTGATTACAATGGCGAGTGGATGAAGATATCAATTCTGTAAAATAAATGAATATGCAAATTGGAGACATGCTACAAATGCAGTGGGACCTAATTGTGGTACCCAGCTGAACCTAAAACTTACTTTAAGCGATCAAGTATGAAGGCAGTCCAATATTTTATTTGGAGCGTATGAATACTGCCTTTCAATGTCACCAATACAATTCAGTCAGGTGAATGGTCTCTGAGTCATACATCACCGTTATGCCCAATAAATCGGCTGTAAAGACAAAATGTGTGCCATATATAAACATAAGGACCCACATATAGGAGATAACCAAATAATGATTGCACATTGCTTAATTAATAAACTGGAATTAAAAAAGATAAATTCTTTAGTGGTAACTCACTTCAGCGCAAATTGCTGCCACATAGAAAAAAGCGTAAACCACAGAGGGGACGTGTGTTGTCAGTCTGATTTAAGGTAGCCCAAAAAGTGTCACTATTATTCAGCATTTCAATATGGCAATTACCTACAACAGAGTTACACCAGATAAGAGCATGTCACAGGAAAAGGAGACCCTTATTCCATGTGGTTAACCAACTAGCGGGAGAGACATTAGCCAGACTAAACCACGTTACTCCTTCGTACTGGACAATTTATAGTCAGCCACTATATAGAAAGTATGTAAGGAATAACCCTTTAGTAATAAACATATACACTGCGTCAACCCCGCCGGGGACTCGTGTTTGTATACATCAAGGTAACAGTCTTAAGACAAACTTAAGACAGACTTATGTTTGGATTTTGTCTTAAATTTGTCTTTAGTCTGTCTGAAGTTTGGCTTAAAATAAACTTAAGACAAAATCCTAATTTCTGTGAATACCAAAAGTAGTAGGTTTAGGATTTTGTCTTAAGTTATGTCTGTGAATCAGGCCCAAGCATTCTATTTAATCTTTTTTTTTCCCATGCGGTGCAGAACTTGAAATCAATTTTATTTCATGGAGTTCTTGCACACTCATCCATGAGATGGCGAGGAAGGTAACTTTTTCTCTATCAGAAGAAGTAAAATCATCTGCAGATGGAAGGGTGGGTGTAGCTCGTTATGGTGTGATGCACAGTGTTTTTATAGTTTATATACTGTCAAAGACATAGTATTAATGCTAATCAGTTATGTAAGCTGCTGCTGATGTTTATTTACATTTATCCCATTTCTGAAAGCACAAATAAGTATAAAAATACCCTATCTACACGCGTACTCAGAATAGTTTTTGAACATGCTAAGTAAGTGTGGATGCCATGCTCTCTATTTTCCCATTGTTAACTCTGCACACTCCTTCATGGGTCTAATTATTGCATTAACTGGACATCAGAAATAGCTCTCGACCTGTCTTTTTCCATTGATGATCCTGTTACGAGCATTGATATTCCATTACCATATAAATCGAATTCACTGGAATGGATCATGGCTTTTAAATTGATTTGCAGTAATAGCAAACTAAATCAGCTTAACTTGGCACCAAATTTGTTGTGCTTAGGAAGCCACATTGCTTTCTCTTTCAATATTGTGTCACGCCATATGTGTGCACATTGCAGTGTGGCATACATTTAGAAGCTAAATATGCTCCCCAGAATGTTTTTGAGCCCTAAATACAATGTCTCAAGGAGATAAACCCTGTTGGTCTTTGACTGTCATGTGCTTAGGGAATAGTGTGTTTGTCCAGTTATAATTACGATGCAAGAGTGATTGGATGGGTGATGACTAATTAGGAACACATACTTTTTTTTACTACAATGATGGAGATGGGTGGACGAAATGAAAGCCGTATTCCCAAATCAGAGTCACTTGAAAGGGAGCATGTCATGTGCATGAGATTTTGCACCACACCTACCACACTTTTGGACCGAGTGGCACTGAATTGCGCCTGTCCTGAATTCAGCGTCACCGCACACTGACCGCAAGTCAGAGGTTATTTGGAGACGCTACCATTATGGAACTTGGTCAACTATTCCGTGATGTCACTTTCTGTGATGTCAACAATGGGTCATACAGCATGTGATGTCACTTTTGCTACTCCTTACAATTTGGCGAATCACTGTCCATGGGCACGGGTGGGCGAACGACATGCGGTGGCCAGAAATCTGAATGTTTTCTTGATTACTGATCTCGTTTTGCACAGTAATAATTCCTATTTGTAAAGCCCAAACATATCACCACTTAAGGGTTTCAAGGCGCCGGGGTCCGTCGGGGAGATTAAGTGTGCTATTACCCAGAGTCACATGATACTGAGCTGGCGATCGAACTGTGATGCCTGCGTTCCAGAGTCGGCTGCTCTGGCCACTGTGCCACACCTCTCTCGCACAAATATTCCTCCTGTTTTCAACGGAAGGAAAGCGCGCAAGAGAACACATTTGAAGTACCTGGTGCACTCCCACACTTTGTAAAACGTGGGGTGTTGAGGTCTCCTCTCTGGATTACTGCTCAGCCTGACATGGAATGGACCCCTTCATTGATTTTTGGACCGATTTAGAGATTGATGGATGGGATACTCCATCACAAACATGATGTACATCCTATCCATTTTATTACAAGTGTTATTAGTTATAATGCTCTTGTAACAAAGTGGATGGGGTATCCGCCACGTATGTGACGCAATAAGCCATCTGCCAAACTATAATTCAGGCCCTTTGTTAGATGATTCAATGGCACAGGACAAAGAAGAAAGCAATGGATAGACAACTGCTCTGCTAACAAAGCCTGAAGGTGGAATAATTAGAAGTTAATCGCAACGTTGATAATAGCAGCTCAGACCGAGTTGCTGTTGTTAAGCATTGCCATGAACTACGCTCACTTCCCCTGAACCTCGTGGCAGTCCCCAGTCATATGTAAAAGGAAGGACCTAAGAACCTCTCCCAGACGGAGCTCCTCCCACCTTTGTATAATCATTTTCCAAGGGACTATGACGTGGAGAGCTGAACACTGTGTGGTAATGACACATGATCCTGTGATCACTAAATGTATTATGACATCACAAGTAGCTGGGCTTTGTCAGAGGTTAATAAGAGAGTGTGTCAGGGGTGAACGAACGTGCATACCTAAAGTATGTAGTTCTTCTGAATTCCTGTGCATAAAGATACCCTGTGCTGATGTCCCTGTGACCAGAGGGCCTTTACACTGTAGCACAGAAGCTAGGCTCCAAGAAACACATTTTGACCTACAGAGATGAAATTAGAAGGACTGTTAACATCTACAATGAACAAGGGAACGTGGCTAAAGCAGCAGGGTACCTGCCCCAAAGGCCTAGTACAGACTGGCTCATCACCCTCAGGGTCAAAGGGCGGTTTGCTGCTGAAGCACCAGATAATCAAGTGTTATTTCACTCTGAGGCAAGGTTAGCCCACAACCCATAACACAAGTTAAACACCAAAATATTCCTGTTTAGTTTTACAATTCGTGACAGTACAGAAACTCATTTGAATGAGATTTTGCATCAGCATAAATTAAATCTCGATACTAATATATTGATTTAGCTTTTTTGTGGCCATTCCCTCACGTAATCATTGTAAAAATGGAGCAATATGTTATATTTTTTCCCGGCATGTCATGCTGGGTTTTTGTATAGCACTATATGCCACCGTAGGTGTCTCACAGCACTGAGGCAAACAACAGGTTTGGGAAGAAGGGGTCAAAAGAAGCAGGCGACCAGAGAGAGGGCAGGAGGAGGGAGACCTGTGGGTGGAATTATTTTTTCTCTACAGAATATCATCTTAATGGACTGAATATTAGTTTGGTGTGACAACGGTCAGAGATAAGGTGACTCATAGGTATGAGGATCTCAGCAAGACTTCAGAAGTCATATTACACTTTGTCAGAAGCAATTTGGCAGATGAGAGAGGACTTGTCACCCCCTTGTATCATTCTTCACGATGTCTACAATGAGACCCCCCATGGACCTCTCCCTAATACGTACGTATACTTGTGGACCAATATCTGTAGTGGAGAGTGGAGTAAACATTGGGGATGCGTCTTTCCTGTGTGGTCATGCTTCTGGCAGGGTAGAGGGGTCTAGGTCAGAAGCCATCCACAGATGATGATGGCTTGACCCTAGGGTTTGCCTATTCTATGAGCCTTGGGATGGGTTTCAGCACTCAAGACCTCAGACTTCTGTTGCATGGTCCCTGTCCTTTTTGCCTTTTAAAGGCCCAAACCAGTCGGGATGTGGAACCAGCAGGGAAGACCAACATACAGGATCTGAGCTTTCGGACTAGTGGGCGATTGGTACAAACAAAAAGGGTCTAATTTTGCAGTGCGACATTCCTATGCACTTCAACAGACATATTGTAACTCATACCCTCAATTTCACCTCTCATCACAAATGCTCTAGTGTAGGAGGAACCAGCAGCTCACCTCCACTTTCATGCAGTGATCAAAAGAGACATTTTATAGGGGAGGCAGTCTAGAGATATGAAGGGTGCTTAATCCTGGAAGTTTGTAGTCAGCTATTTGTGAAAGGCCCTTTGGGATCCAGCATTAAGAAGATTTGAGGGAGATCACAAAGGGGAAAAGTAAAACTTTTCCAGTGCTGGTGAGAACAAAGTGCAAGGAGATGTAGAACCTACTGAGTTTCTACTAAAGGGATGTTCTTACTGCTGGGCAAAATTGTGACCCTAAGAGGAATTGCTTTAATTTCTAGTGTTGGGATCACTACAGACAACGAGAAATGCCCGTGCTAGCACAGCGGAAGCAGCTGAGCGCACTCTTGCCTGTGCTCCTCCCTTCCATGTCTGACATACTGGGGCTTCTCCTGGCTGTCGACCTGCTCGTTGTCCTGCTGAACTACTCTTCACAACCCTGGAATCAAGCATCAATTGTTTTTTCCACCCCTCACCACCACAGATGGTCAAATGGTGGTGTCAGACGATGAGCCCTTCCATTTCAGCTGGTGTAGTCGAGCCCTGATGGGTATTCCTGATTCCGCTTGTGTTGATCTGATGGAGGTGTGGTTATAGCAGATGGTCAGGCTGTGCGGGTTTGAGCATTTGACAAGGGTGTAAAGAGAGGAGCGGGTCAAGGATGCTGTAAGGTAGCAGCAGCGGAGGCGGCACTCAGCAGGGCTTGAGGTGTATATGGCTTTCTTAAAACAAGCTTCTGTCTCTGCTTTTAAATTGAAAAGCACGCTGATCCCATATACTCTACCCTCCAATTAAATACTTGCTTAGCTAGCGGTGCACAAAAACACTGATGAACAACTGGTACTTATGGAATTAGATGGGTGATGAAAACTTCTTCATTAGCATGCAAACCTCTCCATCATCTGAGTGGCATTCTAAGGAATTCATTCCTGGTCTTCTCTCACTGGGTAGTGTTACTTAGATCACATTTGTTGCGCCGTATGGCCTTTCACTTTTCTTTCATATCTTGTGCTCTTCCACAAACCTGTGAGTTTTTGAGGAGTTATCCTGCCTTTAAGATCCAGAAAGTAAGATCCAAGGAGTGCTTCTTCTCATCCTCTTCCTCTAACCAGGAAGGTGGCTCTCATGCTTTCGTTTTGTGAGCCGGTGTCACTACTCTGGGTTAGCTCCACATTGGATATGGGAGATTATAGCCTCTCGACCAAATAGCTCTACCAGTTTGTTGATCAATCTTTGTGATATTTTGAGAAATTGTAAAAATGTAAAAAATTACACCTAAACAACTATGAAACAGGAATATTGTCATGAAAGCACAGATCTCCATGAAAGGCCCAAGAAACTGAAAGGGACAAATGCGCAAATTTCCACATTGTTGTTCATTAGTCAGACTGCAATACCATTCATCACTGTGATAAGAATAGAAACCACCACAGAACCCATCACTTCTATAAAGGTTTGTCATAAGACAGCGTCAGTAGAAAACAATGAAAGAGTAGAGAGAGCAAAGGTGGTGTCACCTCTCCCTTTGATGTCCATGGATTTCACTCTGCCAGCGTACTCACTCTTCCAGGAAAAAAGAATTGAGAACTCAGGGCTATTTTCAAGTAATTCCCCACCAAAAGAGACGCTAGAACTTTTTGATAGTAGCCGTCTCTAAAGGAAGGAACATACAAATACACCTGAATTTCAAATAAATTCTAGTGCCCTGTTGTCAGACTATACTCATGTGTCAGGGGCTCTTCGTGGGTTACAAAGCATTTCTGAAGTCTTAATTTTAAACTTTTGAAAAAAACTGCTTTCAATTCCAATCACATTTTGGCAGCAATATTTTCCGTTCTACTTTCTCTAATGCACAATTTATTTGGGGAACTTTAACATAAGAAACCATTGTTAAAATCATCTTCTGTAATATTACATGAATTATAATTATTCTCATAGGGAAAAACATGTCTACCCAAGCTGGAAATTCTTCGCTGGGAAAGTGGATACAGAAGAAAAAGAGCCGAAATTACAGTGCGCATTCCCTTTGCTAACATTTCTCATAAGAATACTAATTTCTCATAAGATAATGTCCATTTATTTTTCAAGTTACTGCAAAGTAAAGACCCAATCCCTCTTTGAACCAGATGTACTAAGATAAGGGATACTGATCTCCTAATTGCAACTCTCTCCGAATCACAATTAGAAAATTGGTATTCCTAATGTGTGAAACTCTTTTGAGTTTCATTTGCGGTTCCTAGTGGGTTGCAAATAGACCTACCTCATGCATATTAATAAGGTAGGTCGAAATTTGGGACCCTTTAGGAATTGCAGGGGGTATAGAGACAAAATATCGACTCCAAAATATCGACTGGACATAATATCGAGTTTTAAATATAGACTGGACAAAATATCGACTGGACATAATATCGACTACAAAAATATCGTTTTTCAGGTAAGTGAAGTAATATCGACTGTATAAAATATAGATAGCAAAAATATCGATTTTTTAATAATATATAATATTTTATAGTGTATTTTTATGTAATAATATGTGTGAATAGTGTGTATTAATGTTATAAAATATTTTATTACATGAATTTTGTTTTATAATAATTGCGTAATGTAATTCTGTAGCGGGTTGTGGGTTTATAGGGGAATAGGGTGGGAAGTAATTTAATAATAATTAATTAATTAATCTATGTTTGTTAATATTTTTAATTAATAATTAATTGATAATTAATTAATATTAATTAGTTAATTAATTAATATAATTTTGAACATATTTTGTATTAGTAAATAATTGTTAATTAATTAATTGTAATTAGTTAATTACATTAATTAGAGTACATTTTCAATATATATAATTTTGTGTTATTTTTAAGTAATTAATTTTGAAAAAATAATATTAATTATTAAAATAATTACAGCTAATGTTCTAATATATTTACTTTATTGTTATTGTTAATTAATAATTAATTGGTAATTAAATAATATTGATAAATTTTGGGTAAAGGAGCATTTTTAGGGTTCAGGGTCAGTTTTCAGTTCATGGGTAAAGGGGTATTTTTAGGGTTCAGGGTCAGTTTTCAGTTCATTGGTAAAGGGGTATTTTTAGGGTTCAGGGTCAGTTTTCAGTTCATGGGTAAAGGGGTATTTTTAGGGTTCAGGGTCAGTTTTCAGTTCATGGGTAAAGGGGTATTTTTAGGGTTCAGGGTCAGTTTTCAGTTCATGGGTAAAGGGGTATTTTTAGGGTTCAGGGTCAGTTTTCAGTTCATGGGTAAAGGGGTATTTTTAGGGTTCAGGGTCAGTTTTCAGTTCATGGGTAAAGGGGTATTTTTAGGGTTCAGGGTCAGTTTTCAGTTCATGGGTAAAGGGGTATTTTTAGGGTTCAGGGTCAGTTTTCAGATTTTTGGGTAAAGGGGTATTTTTAGGGTTCAGGGTCAGTTTTCAGTTTTTGGGTAAAGGGGCATTTTTAGGGTTCAGGGTCAGTTTTCAGTTTTTGGGTAAAGGGGTATTTTTAGGGTTCAGGGTCAGTTTTGGGTTTTTGGGTAAAGGGGTATTTTTAGGGTTCAGGGTCAACAAATAAGATTTTAAAAAATTATTTTTATTATTTTCATTTATTATTTAATTATTATAATTTAATTTAAGTCGTTTTAAGTATATTTTAGTAATTAAAATTTAATATTAATTTGATTTAACACTGTTTTTAATAAAGTCGATATTTTTTACATCTATATTTTTGTTAACGATATTTTGTACTCGATATTTTTGTACTTACCTGTTTGTAGATACAAACTCGATATTTTGACTGTCGATATTTTGTCCACGATATTTTGGCAAGTCGATATTTTGACCCTCGATATTATTTCAGTGATCCATTGCAGGGATCACAGGGATGGTGGCCTGCTAAGGTCAGTAGACCACCATGTCTATGATTGCTATTTAATAATACAACCTTTTTTTATGCAGCACGTTTAAAGGAGAAGGGGATTTGTTTAAAAAGAAAAAATGATGAGAACTCTATTAAAAATGCCATTTCCCACATTACTCTACCAAAAAAGAGGCTTAGACAAGACTTGATCTTACATCTTTCGAGTGGACTATGGTCCATTAAAAATATACGGACTGCTGAATCTGCCGCATATCTCCACCTCCCCCCCCCCTTTGTACAGCAGAAATTAAAAGGGCAGTGTTTTATGATAAAAATTGTATATTTAATTCATTTTGGCACAGCCTCGTTCAAGGCATAATTCTGGGTAACGGATACTTCTTTAGGAAAATGAATTTTATGTATATTCAGTCTACTCTTTAATGAACTCCTAGACTGAGACCCCAGAATTATATGATCCTGCAAATATACTAAACACGTATGTATCCGGTTTTGATTGCGATTGTACTTTTGCTCTATACAGCATGGTCCGCATAGTAATCATACAGATCAACTCAGAGCGTAGATGTATAAAAAGACAATATTCAGGCCCTTATATATGAAGGGCTTGCACTGCTGTAGTGTCCGTGTTTTGTGATGCAGGGGCGGTGTTATCAATGCGCCACCCTGCGCCCTATTTACAAAGTGACTCATCTGGCAGTATGCCAACAATACTCTAACACCATTACAAAAAAAACTTGACAGAATTGAACAATTCTGCTGAAAAACTTTTTCTAAAGATAAATATCCCTAAAACACAGATGTTTGCTTTTAGTGGCAAAAGGGGGCTTTGTTTCTCGTTGGGAAAATAAAACCTTGAGGTAGTGAAAAACTATACCTACACAGGAAGGACTCAATCTGGTAACTGACGCAAAAGCCAACATCTCTTAAATATGGAAAATAAAGCTTCTGTCTATTCAGGCTCCCTTTAATCTTAATATACACCTTGAGAGGGAAGACAGTTCAATCACCTTTTGTATGTTTCTAAAATAAAAATGTATTACATTATGCACTTGACTATCCTCCAATCTCAAAATTGCCCTTTCTTAATAATTATGAAGATTCTTCTAAGACTTTGTTCCCTTAGTAATAGAATTCCTATAGAAGTACTTAAGCTAAGTACTGGTTTTATGTAATGCAAATGCTCAATTATTGGCAATAATTATTTGTTAGAGTTATAAGCTCTGCCATGCATGTAGGATTTAATGAATTGACCACAGGAGCAAATGCTTTTCCCCATAAATCTAAAATTTGACCTTTACGGTTTTAGTAACAATATTGATCAACTTAAATCATGGTCCCCAGGGCTTTTATGATTATTTCTGAAAGCTGAGATTGTCTGTTTGCGCTTTTAAAAGGATGCATAACAGGATGTAGATCACTGCGAGAAGTAATAAATATATAAAAACTTGCCATTTGGTCAATTCAAACATATGTCCCCTTTCCTACTGACCACAATGTTAGATGATTAATAATACTCCTAAGACTCGGACTCGTGCTTCTGAAATCATTAACAGGGAGTAAGAGGGTCACCATTTGGACTCTTTTATTTATAATCTTTGTCAGTTTGGAATCCATGATCTAGTTCATGTGCTGACTATTTGTCCAATTTTAAAGGGTCTCAGAAAAGAATATCTAATTTCAATAATCTTAGATGTAAATATCACATCCCAAAATGAATCGCTTCATCTTATTGCCTGTCTTTCAAACAAACAAGTTTGTTTCAAGGTATTCACATTTTTAAGGAGCTTTTAGACAATATTTGAAATGTCTTTCATATAACAGTGTTTGTGCAACATTTTTTATACAGGATTTCGTAAATCTGATGTTGTGTTACTGATTTAAAATGTATTATTGATTTTAGGTGAGGTCAAAATTAATATTTAGCTAAACTAAACAAAACTTATGTCAGTAGTTTAGGATGGCCTGTTAAGGTATCACAATTCAATTAATGCTGAACATAACTTTAAAGAGGTCATATAATTAAGTACCAGTGTAGAAGGGAGTGAGTGGAAATGAATTCTAAATATATATTTCATACACAGTACTCAAGGATACCCAGAAAATTAACATCTTTTTATGTAGCAAATTATCAAGAAATCAAAAAAGTAGTGACAAGCATCGATTAGGCAATGTTTTCCTTGCATCTTTTCTATCTACTGTTCCTATCTTTCCACTTTCATCACTTAAATGTTTAGTTTCACGTAGATCATGCCATTGATAAAAGACATATTTAAAGGCATTTCGACTATGGTTATGGAATACACAAACCAATGCCTTGGTGACCTTGACTTCTTGCTATCTATTGATACAAATGATGTATGCAGCACAGTGCCCAGTTTAAGAAGTCATGAAGAAGTAATACTTACTATTGTCTAGTGCAATTAAATAAGTTAGCCTGGTGCTATACGGAAATCCCCAAAATTAAACATTCTATGGTACTCAAAGAGGGAGACAATTGTTTTCTTCAAGAAAATATATATTTTTTTAATTGTTTTAAAGCTGTAATTGACTAAATCTAATGTGAATTATTCATGTTCATCGAAAGCACAGCAGTAAAAGTGATCTGTGATGTGCATGTGGCAGGATGTGGTGGACATCCGTACCATCAGTGCGTCAAACCCCAGCCTGAATTACTTCTTTTTCCAGGCAATCCTCATGGACCCTTTAGGGCAGACTGTTGGATTACATAAATAGTGGGCACCATTAAAGTACTGCAGTCCATTTGAGGTCAACACTTCATACTGAAGAAGTTCCTGCTGCTACACCTGGCTTCACCTTAGGAATCCCTGGAATTGCGGCAGCGGCAGAGGTGGCAAAAGCAGTCTGAAGAACTGAACGTAAACAGTCTCTAAGTGCGTTGTTGATATTCTGCAGCTCTTGCGCTGGCATTAAACATCCAGATCCATAAAATAAATACTTTCAGAAGTGCATATGTGCTCTTCAGAATCCATCATAAGATGAATGTTCACTACAGATTTTTCTTCTTTTCTTTTTCTGGACTTAGAAACTCTGTGTGTTTAACCTTGCTAACCAATAGTACAGTGATATACCCAGGACCTGGAAGTTAATTGCCACTAATGGACTTCAGCACCTATTGTGCTATACAGTTTAGTGGTAGTGCAAACATGGCCTCAGTTCTACCATGACATCCTGACTGTAACAGTGCAAAATATGCAATGTGGCCTGCAAAAATATACCCCTTCAACAGGTAAAACCCTCCCAGTAAAATATTAGTAAGGCATCCTATGTGAGCATTGTAACCCACAAGTTAGGGTGAATTGTAATTAAAAGCTGAAAAGATAGAAAATTCCTTACAGTGATAAGACTAAGGTATTGTCACTGTAAGGAATTTTCTATCCTACATTGTAGCGGGATCTTCTCACTCTCCGACGCGGCTTGCAGGACATTAGTGTAAAGCTTGTAATGTGTGAAATTGCCTTCTGTCCACCAACCTATTCCAGCGGGGTTGGGTGTTGAGCGCCAAGATGCTCCTTGGAGCGATAGTAGCGCTATATAAATGTGTGCTTACATTACATTACATTACATCGGGTCTTAAGTGGCATGTGTACTTTGAAGGGAACCCCGCAGTATATATACCTCCCTTTTCAGTGGCAGCTACAGCCGCCAAGATGTCATCATCTATTTTACTTTTGGACCGTGTAACCGCTGCAACTAAATATTTCGATACTGCAGACTTCGCCGCTTCATCAGCAAGCGAGTTACCGACAGCGTGAACTCCTACACGCTGATGGCCGAGTGTATGAATCACAAACACAAGTGGCAACTGCTCTTTAAGCTCAGCCACTCGGACCCAGATCATCTTATGTTTTATTGTGCTACCCTCGGAATCACGAAAGTCATTCTGAATCCAAAAGAACGAGTTCTCATTGTAAGACTGGACACAGTAGTAAGAATCACTCACGATAAGAGTCGTCACACTAGGATCAGCGTACTCCAATGCAAGCATTAGAGCACGAAGTTCTGCTAATTGTGCGGTGCAGTCCCATAGTGTCTGCGTGTGCACGACACTGGACTTGAACTCATCGTTCACCATGGCACCGACCAAAATGGCGCATGCGGAAACGTAGGCATGTTTAGAGCCATGCGCAACCTGCGCCGAACCATCAGTGTAAATGATGCAATGGAAATCCTCCAAGGGCCGCATTGCTAAAGGAGCAGGATGAACGAATTCATACTGTAAGTACTCCTGCGACCGTCACGAGGCGTCAAAAATAAACGTGACATCCTGGGATGTCAAGGATGCAGCCCATTGAATCCACTGAGGGTGCAAAGCTTTGGAATTCGGTACACTGTCTTTCGTGACTGCCTCCAAGGCAAGACACGAGGTAACAACCAACATGGGCTTTCCCTGTGACAGGGCACGTTCCTTAAGAATTGCCATCTGCACAGCCGTCAAAATATTCTCCACAGTGGAAAAGCGCAATTCAGCCGAAGTGTACAAGTGTGACTTGTAAGCAATAGGTACTGTGTCTCCTTCATTAAAAGTCAAATACGTGAAACCCACCGTCCCAGGGATAATTCTTATCACCAGGTTGGTCTGGTTATCACGAGTCAGTAAAAAATTAGAAGCGAGCAGATCAGCCTGCAAAGACTGCAGAATAGCTGAATGCTCAGGCAGCCAGCATGATTTGGAAAAAGATGGTTGTATCAAAGCATACAAAGGTTTGATACGCTGGGCATATTCCGAAATGTATGTTCTCCCGAAATTCAAGAAGCCCAGTAAAGATTGTAATTTTTTCAGTGTTGTCGGAGCGCGCAGTTGTGCGTATTTCTCCAGGAAGTGAGAAGCCAATCCCTTTCCCTCATTGTTGAGCTCATAGCCCAGAAACAACACTGTGTCCTCTGCAATGTGCAATTTTGCAAAGTTGAATTTGTAACCCAAGTTTGTAAAGGTACAAATAATCCCGTTGACTCGACACAGATGCTCCCAAAGTTCGTTGTCTGTGAGATATATGTCATCCACATACGAACAAGCATCCAGGTCGATTCTCTCCAAAAGGGAGACTATGCGGGCAGTAAAAATCCCAGGACTATTCTCATAGCCCATAGGTAAACGCCAAAATTGTTTCACAGACACCGCCGCAAGTAAAGAAGGTCCATTGGGAATTTAGACCATCCAATCGATGGGCATAAAAACCATTGGAAATGTCAAACGTGATTTTAAACCGCTTACGCACAAGACTATTCAGTAGGGCAGAGCCGTGAGTATTCTGTACTGCACAGTTATATATAAAATTATTTATTCGGCATTTCATGATAGAAATCCATAAAAGCATTTTTGTACACATTATACCATAAAAGTCAAAAATAAGACAAAGGGCCCGATGTAGGTAAATCTATATTTACCACTTCATAAATACCGAATCATACCGATTCGGTATTTATGAAGTGGAAAATTAGAGGGGGGGAGATGTAGGTATTTCAGATTCGGTAAATACCGAATTTGTAAGATTCGGTATTTACCGATTCTGTAAATACCGATTTGGTATCCCCCATTGATTCCTATGGGCCTTGAAGCCCATAGGAATCAATGGGCATTACCGATTCGGTATTTACCGAATCGGTAAATACCGATTCCAGCAAGGGTGCAGGGGGTGTCACTTTGACACCCTCTAGCACCCCCAATACTGGCTTGTGTGCCATGTGGCACACAGACATGCCCTAAGGGCATGTCTGTCTGTCACATGACATAGGTGTGCATGCACACATTTGCATGCACACCTGGATTCGGTATTTTAACACCCAATTGGATTGGGTGTTAAAATACCGAATCTGAAAGGCCTGTGGGACTCAGAAGAGTCCCACCTACATCTGGAAGATACCGAATCGGTAAAAATACCGATTCGGTATTTTACAGATTCTGTAAATTTACCGATTCGGTAAATATACCGAATAGGTAAATACTGGCCCCCTACATCTCAAAGTGCCAAATACCGGTCGGAAACGACCGATTTCGGCCGTTTCCGACCGTAATTTGCCACCTACATCGGGCCCAATATTTGCAATAAAAACATTTTTCAGTACAAGTTTGAGTAGGGTTGGTTGGAAAGAGATCAAATCTTTTTTCATTAAATTCAATTCATTATGATTAAAGCAATTTTTATCACAGATTATTCCTATGTTTAAAAATGCATTTTAAAAAGTTAACCATATTATAGCAGGTAATTTCACAGTTCAAAAGTTGAAGGTGCAGCATAGCAGGGCGACACTGTCTTAAGTCCCATGATTTCAGCAATGGTACCAGCCAAATTTTGCGATGAGCATGGTAATATTTACAAAACAATACTGTATGTATGGTGGTCTGTACAGATGTATCATAGCAAGGACAGTGGTCTAACGTTTGTTCCCAGGTGTTTCTCGTTGGGAAGGCTACTAACCGATGGAAAAGATTTAGTCTAAATCTGGTTAGTAGAAAACGATCAAAAATGCCGATTTCAAGCGTTAGGTAAGGCTGAATTGTGGGGACAAGATGGACCATTATTGCGTGGTGCACAGAGGGTTTCCCTATTTCACTTGCGAGTCTTATTCCATCTAAGTGGTTCAGGGCCATTTCTTTTAACTCCTTCTTGGATATCTTAATGATCTTTTCCGGTGTTATATAATAATCCTCTAGGCCTAAATCTGTAAGAAAGTTTCTAATATAGGCAAGCCATTTTATGTCTCCCGAATGATCTAGTGCCATAGAGTCCACCATAATTCCTCTAGTTAACATGTTTTTTTTCTGAGGTCCAGGTGCGCCTCCATAGTAGGAGAGGTTGGATTTTAGCTAGGTCCTCAATATGGGGTATGCCTAGTTCAATATGGGATGCGTATATGGAGATTCGCCTCGGTGCAACCAGAAGAAATCTTAGAAAGGAGTTTTCTGCCACCTGTAGAGCGCTGACATCAACGTGCCCCAGACCCCAGCCCCATACAGAGCTACTGCTCGGCATTTTGCATTATAGATGTTCAGCATTTCCACAGGCGATGGGCATAAAAACCATTGGAAATGTCAAGCGTGGTTTTAAACCGCTTACGCACAAGACTATTCACTAGGGCAGAGCCGTGAGTATTCTGTACTGCACAGTTACGGCAATGCAAGTTTAGATGCCGGTAATCCAATATCAAACTATATGAACCGTCTGGCTTGTTCACAGTAAAAAGAGGGTTATTCATCGGTGACACACTTACACCTTGATATTCCAATTGTTCAAGGATAGCCGCGACGGAAGCTTTAGCTTCACGCTGTATGGGATATTGAGGTTGAGGTTGTGTCTGAGACCGTAAAGGAATCTCGTGGCATGGGGACAATTTATCCCAACCACATTGATTGCGGTACACAGCCGGTACTAGAGCCAGAGCCCACTCTTCTGCAAAATGCAGTGCATCCTCTTTCGAGACTGTGTTCACGAAACTGGGGAGGATTACCTCCTCCCCTCGCGGAGCTACGAGAACAAAAGGTGGGGGCCAGTCAGCCTCCGAAAGCAAAATGTCATATGTAGACGAAAGATTTTCCCAAAATACCCCTTTTATGGTTCGCTGTATGTCACCCTCGATTAACAGGACAATCTCAAAAAGTCTATCAGGGGGAGCAACTCTTGTATCAGCTGTTTCAATCACAACATAAGTATCAGTCGCTGTCACCTTCAGTAGTGGACGCAGGGCCTCTCTCACTATGGTAATCTCCGCTGCGCTGTCCAGCAAGGTCAGAGCCCACGTCAGATTCCGAAGACGCGTTCTCACTATCTGTGGCATAGCAATGCGCTGTTAAGGCTGCGACTTTCTTCTTGGCAAACTGCGGTCTCTTAGGCGTCGAGCCTTCCTGCCTTTCTGCACCATTTTTCGAGCGGGGCTGGTCATGTCCTTGCTGGCCACCCCGACCCCTACCGCCCCCTCCACCACCGGTTGTCGGGGCCAATGAGTCCTGAAAGGAACAAGGAGAGTGTTGTACAGAAGCCTGAAATCGATCAGGAGATTTAATCATCGCGCGATCGCGCAAGTCATAAACACGTTCCGACTGCGCAGGCAACGGAGACGCAGGACGTGAAACCTGTGTTTGTTGTTGTTGCTGTTGCTTTCCCTGTTTCTGTTTTTTAGGCCAATTTTGTTTCTTGGACTTGGGCTGAACTTCCGTTTCCGAAGTTTGTCCCTGGGGCTGATTTTTCTCCTTAACAGAAAAAGGCTTAAGACCCTTACTATTGCGACCCACGGTTTTATAAGCCGCCACAATAATTTTCGCTACCGGTCAGGATTTCTCGGCATCGGGAGGCGCCGCCAAAGCGTTAGCAACCTGAAAGTTCACTGCATCCCCCTTGACATTAGCAAGTATGAGATCGCAAACCACATCAAAGGTGTCACACAGGCGCATGCCCAACTCAACCGCAGACTCCGGTCCGTGATCATCCTGAACACGTCTATGGACAGCCATAGACAGGGTGCCGTAGCACCTTGCATAGACCGCTGCAAAAGTTTTACCCCAGGTTTCACAGTCAACGTGCTCAGGGGCCAAATCTTTCGGCAAACTAAGAGTAAGATTCCGGTGTTTTTCACCAGGAGTCGTATTAGGAAATACAGCTTCCAGCTGGTCAAATTTCTCGGCAAGTCAGAAAGGAAAATCATCCTTATCCTGGGGCTTCTTGCCCATTACAGCATTGACCATGACGGGACTGAGTTTCAAACCACCCTGTCCGGCCGGAAGCGCCGCACCCCCCGGTGCTCCACCCAGAAGATTACGCCCCATGTAATGCACTAAGGCTCTAATCACGGCAATTGCGACTACATGTAGTCGTCAAAGTTCAGCCACGTTACAATTGCCGTGTAGAGATGAGGAGTAAATCCAGCCAAAACAGGACAACTAGCGCCTGGAATGGACAAAGGACCTAACCTCGGAGCGTTCAAAGTATGGGGTAGGGCGCCACCAAACCAAACTCGATGCTGCCAAACGTCAATAGGAACCTCCTGTGCCCTGTATGGAGTATACTCATTAGGTACAGCCGTGGGAGTGTACGTGTGGAACACACCAGAATTCGTGTCAACATCCGGAAATGTCACCCACGAATAAAATAGTTTGTAAGGGTAAGCAGCATCCGCACTCACCACCATGATCACAGCCAAGCCATCCAAAGGCACATTGTACACCTGCAAATTATAGCACACCGCAATGCGAATATGTTGCGGAATGTCAACTGCAGCCATGACAGCACAGGAAAATCGGAAAAACAAAGTAAACTTTGTAGCACAACTGGGTAGTAATTCAAGGAATCCGTTTTAGAAAGGTTCAAGCTTGAAAGGACCTATTTCAAAAATAGGTAGGTTTTTTCCGACAACACCGTTTCCCGGAAACAACAGTGAAGGGGTTAAGGATTGAATGATATACTACTCGAGTGTCATGATATAAGGCCAACAACGTATGGGCGCCATGTAGCGGGAATTCCGTTCTCCTACAGAACTGTGCATAGAGACCTGGAACCTCGATGAATTAGGATGGCCCAAAACTCACCTCAGTACCCAAAATCCCCTTACCGAGCTAGCTACAGTGTCTCATTGGTCATAACAAACTCCCAATGCTTAGACAAACCAGAACATGAACTTAGATTACCTCAGGAATAGTGGAACACATGAACACTCTTTTGCTATATAATCATTTCCAACCAGAATGTGGAGTAAATGAGGACACGTGCATATTTGAAATATTTATTTACTAATGCAGGGTTCTCAAACGCAGTATCTTATATAATACAAGCAAACATATTATAAGCAACAAAGTTATCAGCATAGTTACTAGTCCATAAAAGGCTAATGGTGACAGCATACTATGATGCTGAAATGAATAGGAATTAACAACACCTAATTCTCACCCTCCCTATTTAGCATAGTATTTTATATCCATGAAGGTCTCATTTGGTTTTTAGCAGGGCGGGCCCATACCTCAAAATCTCAGTGGCAGAGGATCACATCATCTTCCACCAGCTCTCTGCATGCGAAGCATCATCAAGTGTGTTACGTGTGTGTTCAGCACAACAATATAAAACCCGCCTAGAGCCAGGTTTTGGCAGCAGCATGTGTGTTATGTCTATGGAGGTGCGAAGATCAGACCTCACAACAACAATGTGTTGAGTTATCCTTGGAGCCTTCAGCACTCACTGTGCAGACAGTGTACTGAGCAAAATTGATATCAGAGCAATAACATATTATTTCTCAAGTAAATCACGAAGCTCTTCTGGGTTGAAAGCTAATTATGTGTTGTGTGCAAAATGAAGCAAAAATTGCGTTTAAACATTTAATAAGCTCATGCTAACTTAACACAGTATATAGAAAAGAATTAGCTATATGACAACATAGTATAGGCCTAGCTCTACTATGTAGAAAATATTCCATATATTAAGGAAAAACAACTTTTGAAAATTACCTCTTACATACTCAACAGCCAGAAGGCCAATTAGCATAAGTGTCTGCTAGCATTCTACAGGTGGTCAGCCTTAAATAGATGCTCAAAAGGTGTTAAATGCCTCCCACGAGCAAACAATAGGCTGACTTGAAACGGCATACATGGCCGTATTGATGATATGTGAGCAACAAGTGAAGGCCAGTCCCTTCTTTTGATAATAGGACAGTCATTGATGGGCCACTTGTGCTGAAGGGCAGTAGAAACTCAATGGTTAGGGATCACAGTGGATGAGTTTGGTACCCAAAGGATGAGGTTAAGGTAGAAGAAGGGTAGCCAGTAGAACTTAAAATCCCCTGAATATTTTAGAAGGGGGAGCATTTAGAATTAATGACATGTGAGTAGTGGGTGAAGGCAGGTCCATTAGATTGGAATTAGAGCAGATTTTCATTTTGATCCAAGGCCTTGTTCCGTCCACAATGGTTTCCTCGTTAGTGCTAGAGGACTGATCATGCTGCGTCCTAGTAAGTGCTATGAAGGTGGAGGTAGTGGTAGAGGAAACAAGTGGTTGAGCGTGGAGGAGAGACTCTGATTTGTCGGAGTGGACGATATAGTGTTAGCCAAAGTATTTTTAATCCTCATAAAGATTAAGTCACATTTTTCAAGATTTCGGTCCGAAACTTGTATGAGGATATTCTCATTGTTGAATCTGGAAACTGTGAGGTCAGCATCCAAATCTAGTGAGGGCATTATGGTCATTCTGTAATATATTACCAAACGCTTCCCCCAAAAAGACAGACCTATTGGCTTTGCCAATGCTTGATATTTTTCTATGGCTGAAAATTAGAGGGAAATGGAAGGGAAGGCTTTTTATGACAAATTAAATAGGCTTTTCTGAGGATTTTATACATCTCTCAGTGCGATAATGAGATTTACCTGGAATAACACCGTTTTATTAATTATGGAAAGGAGGATTAACATTGAGGGTGCGACTTTACATAACCAATTACATCAAAATAACCACCATTAGTTTTTTATAGCCGCACCTACCTCTACCAAAATGTGAGATCACACTTTTACATGATAAAAACAAAAGTTTACAAAATAAATCATTCAAGAAAGTAAGGTAGGATTAAATCCTGACATTACAGCAACAGGGCATCACTGCAACATTTCTTCTGCAGCTAACAGAGAATAAGAGGGCGTGCGATAGCACAAATGTAATGAATTAGGATATATTTTGTCTTCAGTTTAAGCAATTTTTAACTATGTATATTTTTCACCCATTTGGTGAAATAGTTGTGAAAGTCTGGGACCGCTTAGCCATTATAGACTGGGAGGTATACACCCCTTTTGATGCCCACACGTAGAGATTACGATTAAGTTCCGGGATACGTTTTAAATTGAAAGCCAGAAGTAGGTGGTTTGGACCTGTCATTGTCACCAAAACGCGTTGCTTCTTGGTCTTCTTTTTAATTAGACTGCTGTACAATTATTATTTTTTTGTGTATATATTTGCTGTCAAATACAGAGTTTAAATTATGAATGAATTATTGATGTTGATATATCAAACTGTTAGGTATTCTGCCCAAAAAATAATTGTGATGTATTTTGTATGAAATTTCCGGTCATTACAACATTTACATCAAATGAAGTTTATTAACTCTTTCTATTTATGAAATATTTTTAATATATGTTTTTTTAACTCTTTGCATTCAGCTGGTGAATAAAGCATTCATATATTTGATTTTCTGGCTACTGTTACAGTTTCAATGCGTATGGGGTTGAGTGAGAATTGAAGGATGAAGTATGCTATTTTGGTTTCCTAAAGGGAGCTTTTGTTTGACATATTGTCATTTGTATGTCCTATCCCTTTGGTGAGTGGGACCCCTCTTTATTCTGTGGAGTCAACAAAAAACTCACCAGAAGATTGCAGACCATTTAGCACTTGGTGGCGAGAATAACTTATTGGCTCCACATTCACTAATGAGTACAGTATGAACTACTGGCCAACACTTTCAAGGCACTACATGCATTAACAATCATTTCTGCTTTTACAAACCTTCCAGACACAATAGCTAGTCTGGACTCCTGCTTAAATAAATCCTGTGCATACAGCACACCGGTTCCGGTGGTCAAGCAGTCTCCTACATCGCTCATGAAGCATAAAACGACCCTCCGCTACACTTAAGAACCTCCATTACGCTTCATCAATTCCCCAACAAAGTTGGAGATCTGGCTTTTTGAGTTGTCCCACTAGGCCCTAAGTGTCCCTAGACACTTAGACACTAAGTGTTCCTAGGCCTTAAGTGCCCCTAGACTGGCACTGAGAGCAGGTCTCAGCGCCAGGATAATGCGAGCATCACAACTGCATGACATAACATACCCAGAGACAAAAATCCAGTAGGACAAAAGAAGGGTCCTCCAGGAACCAGGCAGTGGTTACACAAAATTGTCTTGGCATCCTGTTCTTTTCCTTCCAAGTGTGCCCTAATTGTTACATATGGCTCAAAAGACCTGGTAGTCAGGATTTCACACTCTAGATTCAACTAGGATGCCCAAACACCCATGCTTCATGTTTTGAGAATTTGATGATATGTGAGATGATAATCTGCTCTTCATAGAACAAATAAAAGAAAGAATATCCTCCAACTCTAACCAACACCCCAACCATATCTTCCTTGGGTATTTCACTGTACACGGGAACAACGCAAATGATCCACTACTGTGCACTTTCAAGGCTTTCCTCTTCGACCTTACCTGTTCTACAATGAACCTACCCACATCAAGGGAACCATCATTGACTTAATCCTTACTAAAGACAGCGTTATTCAAATGGATGCCATAACACCATGCGACTGACCGTATCATTATCTAATTTCATTTCTAATCTTGGAAGGGTGCTAAGCAGACAAGGTCAACCTCATAAGTCAAAGAGACTTGAAGAACATCAATTAAATGATCAACCAGAATTAGTAATAACCTACTTCACCTGCCCCCTAACTTGATAAATCTGGATGCCCTTACTGAGCACTACATGCACTCCATTGATTATATACTCGACTCAATTGCTCTGTAGCAACTCAAAAGAATACCTAGGAAGCTCTGGTTCAAATTCTCCCTTAAGAGGAAAGAAGCAAACTAAGGCTTGTGGAGAGGTCATAGAGCATCTCTCCTTCCATAACAAATCTCAAGCAGCTGAGGACGACTAGAAGTCCTTATGCAAACATATACGTAGTGCCGAGACCGCTCGCTTTAGGTCACAGCTTGAGCACACCAAAAACAGACCGAAAAAAACAATTTTAAATTATCAAACAAAAGGCTAATCACTCAGCTTAATAAACACTCTACACTCAATGACTTAATTACTAGCAGTGAGCAGTTTGCTGCACAATTCATTGAAAATACTAGAAAGATCGAACTAGAACTACAGCATACCTTACCAAATACGCTTTGTTTTACCCAGTCCACTGCCTCTTCTTTACCGTTGGTGAGTCTACTTCTTTCTAGCTCTATATTTTACTCACCAAAAAATCAGGCATCGTGTAATGCCTTTATACTTCTAGACGATGTTGAACTACACAAAAATATAACTACATTAAAACCTTTAAATTATTTCATTTATATTCTGCTCGCCAAGCTCTTCTAAGAACTTATATCCCCCATGCGCCCACTCTGGTCAACGATTGTACATGAATCTCTCTTACAAGGCTTGATACCTGATAGCCTGAAGACTGGTCAAGACACCCACATCCTACAAAAACGAAATGCAGACTTAACTGTTCCTCACAACTTCCGAACTATTTCCAATATCAAGTGACTTTAGCCAAACCAGAAGAAATGTGTGCACACACAAATTTGTAATCACATCAATCAGTTTCAACTCCTTGTACAATACCAATAAGGCTTCAGATCGGGGTACTGCACTGAAACTGCTCTGACATACATTGTTGATGATGCCCTGAGACTATTTGACCAGAATGAAAGTTACCTACTTATACTCCCTGTTATTTCTTCTGTGTTTGATGCAGTCAAATATGACAACTTGATTGATCTTCTTGAAAAAAGGATGAGGTTAACAGGCCCAGTTTTAAATTGGTTTGCCTACTTACGATATAATAGAGCACAGAGAATCAAAGTCAATCATTGCCTTTCTAACAGTTCCATGGTCTCAATTTGAGTGCCTCAAGGATCTGCACTATCACCCACGCTCTTCAACTTGTTAATGGAACCGCTCACCGAAATTCTGAACCGCTTGAACAGACACTATCACATATACGCAGTGATACTCAATTGTACTAGAAAAGATCTTCCCCTTACGATATAAAAACTGTTGACTTTACACTTGTGAAAACTAAGCATTGGTTAACTCACAATTACTTTATTGTTGGACTTGGTCCTTTTTCCAGAATTTTTTGCATTCCTCATGTATTTTTTCTGACCTGGCGTTGGTGGCAATATGACTCTGGGCACTTAATCACTGCTGATCAGTGTCAAGTGCATGTGCTTTCTATGGTAAACTTGGTAAGAATGGTCTACATCTGTTTGGCATATTTAATTTACCTGTCGGTCACTTGTACAGTCGTATCCCATGTACCGAGGGCCAGTAAAGTAAATGCTACTGGTGGTCTTGCGGCGCTGCTCGTCCACCTACCAAAGTAGCCTTTCTAACCTGTCTCAGGCCTCTGCCACTGCAGGGCCTGCGTGTGCAGTAAACTGGCACTGTAACATGGCACAAAAAGTGTTTGCCACATCTGTAACTCTCCTGTTACTATATATAAATCATTCCTTAGGTAGGCCCTAGCTTGCCCTAAGTTTGTGCTATAAGTACTGGGGCTGAGGCCCCATGTCTGTGGTACTTTTTGGACTTCTGGAACTGGGAGAACTGAGGAAAGCACACTGCATAGACTGCAGAGTGCCAGGAGGAACCGCCACTTGGGTCTGACCTGCTGCCCGCTGTGCAGCTGAAGGAACTGCTGCTCTGCTGAAGAGCCGAATCTCTGGGGATTTACCAGTGGCTAGCCTTGGAAGAAACTGAAGTCGCGCTGAGTGAGCAGTGTGCTTCCCCACTCCCTTGAGGTCGTGTTCAATAGCCAAGCGCAGGTAGCTCTTCCTTAATGCGTGCTGAAAAAGTGCAGTGCCCGCACACCAGAAGTGCATTGTGGGCGCTTCACAAGTAGTCTTCTAAGTCCAAAAAGTGGGCTCTTACTGTGAACGCGGCAAGAGCAGCCGCGCTATGAACCGGAAGTCAGGCGGAGATTGCCTCGTTGTGGGTAAGCTAAGTGAGGAAGAGAAGAGCACTGTATGTTTACCGAGCCTGGTTGTGGGCGGGGCCCACTGCCACGAGAAGAGGCAGTGAAGCTGGCAGAGACTTTGCTCCTGGTACTGACCAGCTGTTTCCCTTCGTGTTGCGTGCCACATAAGAAAGAGTCTAGGTGGGAGGCCCTGGCTAAGAGAGGCTTTCTGCATGCACCAGTGTGGGTAGCCGGCCTCAAGGGTAGGAGGGTATCTTTCTCAGGAAGCCCGTACCGCTCCTACTGCACAGTCAGGTCAGTGCAGTGCGGGAGACCGGGGAAGGTCTCCCATGTGGTGAGCCCGCTTGGACCCACTGTTATCTGACCACCTCATTTGTTGTTGGCAGTCACACTGTATGCCAGCAGGACTGCCAGGTGCCATTTCTTTTGAAAAGGGACTGGGTGTGGTCTCCCTGGCCTCATGGGACTTTGCTTGAGGAGAATACAGCATTGTTCGGTATGTGTCACGGCCGGCCCCATTGGCTTAAACCTCACTCTGGGAGAGGGCATGGCGGGGCGAGACCAGGACGGGGCCCCAAGCACAACACCGCATTTTCTGTGGTAGGTGGGCAGGTAGCCCAGTAGCCTACGCGTTGGAGACATATACCGTTGATTGTGCCCTGATATATTGTTGCCTAGTGACTGAACATGCAAAGTAATTATGTGATTATGGGATGTGCACGCTGCAAGTGATTACTATGGCGCATGGCTAATTACATTTATGCGTAACGTAATGTACGAAGTGTAGTCCTGCCACTAGTTACTGGTTCCTAACTTTTAGGTTTATGACATTAGCCCGATTGGCCAAGTGATTTATGTAAACACCTGTGTCGTCATGACAAGTGCCTAGTGGCACAGTGTTATATGTGATTGTGGTCTAGCGTGTTTTTATGGATAATACAAATGCATTTTTTTATATAACCTTATGTTGAGTTTCTTTTGTAGTGTGCCTAGTGTGTTGCTGCTGTGTTAGTGTGTTGCACAGACGATTTACAAATTGCCTCTGGGATAAGCCTGACTGCTCTGCCATGATAGGGGTGAGTAGGGGTTATCTTCAGCGTGTAACTCCCTTGCCCTGACTAGAGTCGTGGGTTCTAGCTGGCTTTTGTGCATATCCTAGACCAACAAGAAACCGCATTTCTAACACTTGTGCTAAATACTCTCAAGACGGAATTCTTCCTAATTTCCCACCTCAGGCATTCTACTTCCATTCAAGACTGGCTCATACAACTTACAGTCCTCTATTGCACCCCTTGGTGTTGATTCCACAAAATCATTATGCATAATGCTGGACAAACAGCTGAACATGCAACACCACATCAGCTCGACAGCTAGAGGAGCCAATCACCAACTCAACACACTATGGAAAATCAAACCGTTCCTACCTCCTGACAACAGGCAGCTGCAGTCCAATCCATAGTTATCTCCCGCTTAGATAACTGAATGGACTTCCCAAAGCAAGACTGGGCCCTTTAAGGGCTACTCTGAACTCTGCTGCCAGACTCCTCACGGTTACAAGAAAGCATGATCACATCATGCCTGAGCTAATTGAACTCTAGTGGCTCTCTATCTTATCAAAGATGCGTTTAAAGTTAGCCTGCTTGTTGCAAAAAGTACTTCATTATTACTTTCCAGACTACATAGCAAAAAACACTCAAACTATCTGGTTTGAATCAAGCCTTAAGAAGCTCTAATAATCTATTGCTGAAACCACAAAATTCAATAAGAAGAAAACTTCTAACCAAGCGTTCTCTGGTCTTGTTCCGAGAATATAAAACGCTCTTCCTGCCGAAATCAGAACTAACCTCTCAACTTCCACATTCAAAACATAAGTTAAGGGGGGGCGTGGCTTGCGCGCCGGCTAGGAAGGACGCCTTTCCCGTGAGCTCCGTACCGGGACTGCATCGCGAATGCCGTGAGAGCACTTTTCTCCGTTCCCGGAACCCCTGTGAAGTCTACAAGGGCAGCGGAAGGCTCCGTGATCCTGAGACCGCGGTTACCGAGGGAAGACTCTTCTGTTTAGCGGTATTTTCTCTTTCTCCCGTGAGGCGGGCGGCCGCCATTTTGGCCGCTGAGCCCATTTCGCGGTACTTTCTTACCGCTCTGTCTCCCCGGTTGGCTATCACGTTACAGCATTGCTTATGGTAACTCTTCCTTCTCCTTTGGCGCTCTTATGTCTTTTTTGGCAATTTCGTGACTGTTTCATGCAATTTGCGCCTCACAATGCTTTGTCAGGTCAGGAGAGGATGCCGCCATTTTGAGCTTGCCGAATTTTGAATACTCTCTCACTCCTCTCTCATGCATGCAGTGTTATCTTCGCTCTGGGTGTGTTGGCTCTACTGCTCACTGCACTTCCTAAGTGCCCCATACTATTTCATGTTCTGGAGATGTCCTCGTCGTTTTTAAAATCATAAGGTGATTTCCTGGTCAAGTCTCTTCATAGCTCTGTGCCAACTCCTCAAATCTGCTGTGTTTCATCACTCCTCAACTTCCACCATTCAGCTTGTCTCTTACAGCCACGGCCCATTCTATTTGCGGCATTCTGAGGGAGAGCCTGCTGCTAAAACTATCAACATTTACTTTGTGCTGCGCTTGTACTGTTTCTCTACTCACACATCACTAATTCATCATGGCCAATGACTCTAAACTCTCTCAAACTGGTGCTAAACAAAAAAGGCCCAAGAATGATCCGCCCTCCCCCATTAAGTCTACCTCAAATCCTGTTTTGGATTCCATCCTCGAGGAGGTTCGCGGCCTTCAACCTTTCATGGTCGCCACTAATGAGAGACTCAAACAAATTGAAGACCGCTGGGTCGTTATGGAGGGCAAAGTTTTAAATCTGGAGCAGAGGGTTAGTGACATATAGGATGCTTCTACTAAAATTCCACTGCTGGAGCAAGAAATCCATAAACTCAAGCTACACACCGAGGATTTGGAAAATCGCAATCGAAGAAAGAACGTACGCGTTTATGGTATTCCAGAAAATTTGGAAGGCCCTGACATGGTGTCTTTCATGCAAAAATTTCTACGGGATCTTTTAGATCTCCAACCTGCGTCACACCCTCTCAACATTCAAAGGGCTCATCGTCTTGGCCGTCTAAACTCTAATTCTACTAAACCTCGTGGCATCATCTTACTCTTTCTATAATTCACGGAATTAATGTCTATTCTGAAAGCTGCCAGACTCAAGCGACGACTCCAGTGGTCAGGGCATAACATTTTTATCTCTCAGGACCTTTCAACTGCGACTAATGCCCGGAGAAAAGAATTCTTGAATCTTCGACCCCTCATGCGTCAACTGAACATACAGTATGGCATTCTACATCCATGCTTTTGCAAGATCACCCATAATGGTCGAACCAGCTCCTTCGATGATCCTCAGAAACTTCATGATTATTTGCAGAGCATCTCTCCCTCAACGATGAACACTGCTATCTGAATATTACTAATTGTTATTTTTCATGTTCTCTTTCTATTTAATGTTTTCTCTTTTCATGGTGGTTACTTTCCTCCTTTTGTGGCCTATCCTTGACTCTGCTCTCTAATTTTCATTTATATCCTACTGCTGTCGCTCTCACAAAATTTTCTTTATCACTATTTTTGTCCTTTTCGTTTGGTAGCTCGTGGGGTTTGTCCCCTATCTGGCGTATCCTTGCTCCGGATGTCTTTCTTGCTTTTCGCTTCTCAGACCAGGCTTCTTTGCCTTGTTCTGTTTATATGTTTCTCTCTATTCTTCGTTTGCCTTTTCTTCCTTTCTTTTTTCTTCTTCTTCTTTGTTCTATGTTTCTCTGTTCCTATGCGATCTCTTCTTCAAGTGTTTTCTTTCATGACACCCTCTTTAAATCGTTGTCAGTCATGTTTTTCTGTGGAGAGTTTTCCGAGAGTTCCCTCCCCTTATGTTTTTTGTCTCTGTTATTTCCCTTTCCATAGATGTTTCCTTACCATGTGTTCCATTCACGTGTCGCCCATCTCCTTCTCCCCCCATGGTGTGTAAATTTGTTTCATGGAACGTGCGAGGTCTTGGTCATCCTGTCAAGCGTCAAAAGGTATTGTCTCATTTATCTAAACCTACTTCACAGGTTGCTTTCCTTCAAGAAACGCACTGTTCTGATGTAGATTCTTTAAAACTGAAGAGACAGTGGGTGGGCCAAGTTGTGTTTTCTCCTGCGGTTCATAAAGCTTTAAATGTACAGATTATCTCTACTCAAAATGATGATGAAGGACGCTGGGCAATGGCTAAGGTAATTATCCATAATAAGACTCTGGTGTTGCTAAATATATACGGTCCGACACGTCCTGACCCTGGGTTCTGGAGCAACATTAAAACTTTGATTTCCTCCATTGATTCCCCTGACTTTATTGTCGCCGGTGACTTTAACCAATGGTTAGACCCTTTTTCTGATAGACTCTCTTCCAGTAAATTTCAACCAGATAAATCCCATAAGAGCTTTCAATCAGCCATTGCCTCGCGTCCTTTATTTGACTCATGGAAATTATGTAATCCTGATGTGTTGGAATATACCTTTTTTTCTAATGTTCATCTTACCCGATCTAGGATTGACTATATTATGATTAGTAAATCGTTACTCCCCTCAATCCAAAATTCTGAAATTGGCTCCATTTTTATTTCCGACCATGCCCCTGTTTTTACTTCTCTTGACCTCTCCCTTACCTCTTCCAAATTTAGTCGTTGGAAATTTAACTCCTTTCTCCTTTCTGACCCGATTTTTATGAAGAGAAGTGTGGAGTTTTTTGAAGAGTTCTTTTCCTTTAATGTCCCCTCTGACACCTCCATTCCGAACAACTGGGATGCTTTTAAGGCTGCCTTCAGGGCATTTACTATTTCCTTTGTTGCTAACAAAAAGAAACTCAATAGGAAAAAATATGAGGAGCAACTTCAAAAAATTAAATCCATGGAACATATATATTTTTCATCTAAATCTCCCTCCTCCCTTCAAGATTTAATTTCTGCCAAAACAGACTTGAATAAGATAATTACAAATGAAGCCTGTAACATTCTGCTTAAAATAAAGTCCAAGTTTCATGGTGGCCAAAATAAAGCGGGAAAAATGCTAGCAAACTATTTGAAAGTAAAGTCAGAACGTAAAAATATTGGTCCAGTTTTTAATGACTCCCTAAACAAATTAGCTTATGCGGATTCGGATATTGCTGAAGTTTTTCATAACTATTATCAAGCCTTATATACTGATGATACGCAACCCTCCACTGTTAATTTAACGTCATTTTTTGCTGGCCTTCCACCCCCCCCTGTCCATTCCAGATGAGTTTGCTCTCTTGGAAAAAGAAATCACGCTCCAGGAAGTAACTCGGGCCATTAATTCGCTTAAGAAATCCAAGGCGCCTGGTCCTGATGGCCTTCCCGTAGAATTTTATTCCTCTTTCCACACTGTTTTTGCTCCCAAACTCTTACTACTGTTTAACTCGTTTATTTTGGATGCGAAGGCCTCTGGATCCTTTTTGGATGCTTTAATTATTATCATTCCCAAACCTGACAAGGATCCCTCCCAATGTAAAAATTATCGCCCTATTTCTTTAATCAATTATGACTGCAAAATTTTTGCAAAAATTCTAGCTTTACGTCTTGACTCCCTTATCCCTTGTTTAATTAAAACTGATCAGGTTGGATTTGTAAAAGGTAGACTTGCTGCTGATAACGCCCGCATGTTCTCCAATATCATTTCCAACAGTAAAAAAATTTAAATTCCTCTAGCAGCCCTTTCCTTAGACGCGGAAAAGGCGTTTGACCGCATCAACTGGAAATTTTTGTTTCATACCTTACAATGGTTTGGATTTGGTCCCTCTTTTATCTCAATGGTCAAACTCCTTTATTCCTCACCATGTGCTAGCATTTTTGTTAACCCCTTTAGTGCTAAGGTACAATTACTCTTTAGCTGCAATTTCCATTGAAATCAATGGAAAGTCCATGACGAGTTACCCTTGTCATTAGCGGCGAAGAGGTTAACAATCAATTTTCAAACATTTTTTCCCTATCAAGAGGTACTAGACAAGGATCCCCCTTATCCCCCTTATTATTTATTTTGTGTCTCGAACCTTTCCTAGAAAGAATTTGTTCTAATCCGAACATCTCTGGGTTTAAATTGTCCTCTAATGAGATCAAATTATCAGCCTATGCAGATGATGTATTGGTTTATATGTCAAACCCGGAATCCTCTCTTCCCCCTTTTTTGGAGGAGGTCCGCTTGTATTCCGCCATATCGGGTTATAAGTTGAACCTGCCCAAAACTGAAGTGTTACCCCTCAATACGCTATGTTATCAATACATGTTTAATAACACTGACTTTGCGTGGTGTCCCACCAAAATTAAATATCTAGGTATTTGGTTTGCGCCTTCCCTGAAAGAAACCCTCAAAATTACATTTGCTTCTCTTACACAGAAACTTCAATCCCTTTTTCAAAGTTGGTCTCCCCTATTTCTCTCATGGTGGGGTCGTTTAGACACGATTAAAATGATGATTGCTCCTCATGTCTTATATACTGTCTCTATGCTTCCATTTAAAATTCCCCTTTCCTATTTCACCCGTATAAATTCCCTTTGCTCCAAATTCTTATGGATTAATAAACATCCTCGTATAGCCCTGCTTAAGCTGATGCGCCCCAAATCGGAAGGTGGAATCCGTTTTCCCAACTTTAAGACTTATCATTTAGCCTTCCTGATTAGACAAGCCTTTTCGTTGGCTTATGATTTTCAAGACACCCCTATACCTGCCTGGGTTCTTCGAGAACGCTCTCTCTTGAAGGATTTTTCCTTCCAGCATACTGTTTTTATGTCAAATTGTTCTTTTCTAACTAAATTCCCTATTTTAAAGCACTCCCAAACTGTGATATCCAATGTATTCTCCTCTTACCTTTCCCCTTTGCAATGTTTTTTAGCATCTGTTGTATGGTATAACAAATTCCTTCGTTACAAAGGTAAATCATTTTACTTCAAACACTGGAAGGAGAAGAATATTGTGTTTGTTTATCAGTTTTTTGTTGATGGCTCTCTCATTCCCTTTTTGGAATTGCAAAACCTATTTGACTTGCCCTCTTCTTCTATCAATGAATACAATATTATTACGACTGCCATTCTATCTCATTTACCCTCCCTTTCACCTCCAGCTACCTTTCCCTCTTTTATCCCTACCTCCCCTCTCTATCCTTTATTCTCCAGCCATCAACCCAAAGCTGCTCATGTGTATACAATTTTGACTTCGAATGTTGGTGATCGTCCCAAATCTTCTGTTGAGATTGCATGGGAAAATGACCTAGATACTACTTTCCCTGTTTTGTTGTGGGATCGTGTCTGGTCTAAACTGTTCAAAACATCTATTGCTGCTCGAATTACTCAATCTTTGTTTTTTATTTATCATAGAGTCGTTATCACACCTATTACTGTTCATAAGTTTTCCCAAACTTCATCTACCCTTTGTTGGTCATGTTCTAAAGAAACTGGAACACTTAAACACTTATTATATGAATGTCCCCTTGTTTCCTCTTTTTGGAAGGAAGTTTGGAAGACTTGTATGAATATATTCTCTTGTTCCGCTCCATTAACCTTACAGAATGTTTTGCTAGGTTCTTTATCCGATGATGTTGATATTATAAGCTTTTCTGCCAGACTGTTAGACCTGTTCATCTCTATTGCATTCAAAGTCATTCTATCGTGTTTGAAAGATAACTCTAAGATTACTGTTCTTACTTGGTGGAATTTTGTATGTGATGAACACAGGATCTCTATTGCTGCCTCTTCTTCTACTCCCCTAAAAATTAAATCTGATCTTCTTTGGCTTCCTTTTACATCCTATCTTTCTTCTAATTCTCCCTCTTGAATGCTTCCTATTTAATCCCACATATATTTTTCTCCTTTTTCCTTTTTCTTTTATTTTTCTTCCTCTTTCTTTTCTTTTCATTCTCTTCCCTCTTTTCTTTCTTTCTTGTTATCTTTCTGCTTTTCTACCCTTTACCTAATTCCTTTTCTCTTCTTTATTTTCTTTATCCTTTTCATCACCCTAATTAGTTTTTTACTGCATATGTTATGTACTCCCTATTTGCACGTATCATTTACATATCTTCTGTACACGCATAACATATGTACTATTGTTATCTTTAAATACTCAATAAAAATGTCTTAAACTTAAAAAAAAAAACATAAGTTAAGGGGTTGCTCCTGAATAGCTACCAGCAACAATACATCTGAAGCCACCCAAACTAACTGCTCCTTCTTGTTTACTGCACTGTTTTTAAAGTACATTGATTCATTTTGTACAGCTTTATACCTACCATGACTTGGGTTATACTACACTTGCGTTTCTACCTACCTATTTACTTACATGTTGGTTAGTATTCTACCTTTTCCTGTTTATTTTGCATGCTTTTCTATATAGCGCTCTGATACCATGACAGGTCATGTTCGTGTTATATAAAACCTTTCAAACAAATAATCAATAATTACCGATTGTGAGTGTGTTGTCCACCAGCTGACCTAGAAAGAATATCCCCCATTATGTAGCAGCATTTTAGACTAGTCCAATATGGAAGCCGGATGTTCCACAACTAAGCAGCATCCGCAAATAAGAGTGGTGTGAAAATGAGTCCCAAGATCAAGTTTGTTTCATAAGTGAAGAAAGTCAGAGTCAATCACAGCAAAATACTACAACGGGTCAGTATTCTCTTTGCATCATTAAGGAAGCCTGTGTATGTGGTGACCTTTCTGTTATGAACCTAAAACAGTTTAATTCCAACAAAGTTATCATGATAGGAAAGTAAAACAAAGAGACATGCAAGTACAATTGGGAAATTGCACTGCCTAAGACATCAAAATGACAACCACTACTTAAAATAAAAGGCAACAATCAGCAATTAAATTGTTGTGTCAACAAAGTAAACACATCACACACACTGAATCATGTAATATCCACAGTTGAACAAAATTTATATTTTATTCTCATTATCAAAACCTACTGGGATCACAAATGGTACATTGTAACCATCCAGGAAATGTCAGCGCCTTGATGAACAGCTGGCCCTGGCAATGGGTAACCAAGAAAAGCACATGACTCCTGAAGAGGGATGGCCCAAGAGCCCACGCTGTCTGTACTTGTTGTTCTTTTTTAAAGAATTGACGACATGGTGTCATACAGCACCTAAAGCTGTCTGTAGTCGTATATTAAAATGGGGGCATGGGAGTTTAACTTTAGCAGCAGGGCACAGAGCATGACATGGATGTACTCTAGATGATTCGCTACTGACATAACAAAAACATGAAGACGGGAAGCTACACCTTTCACAAAAGCAGGCATAGATTCTAACCTCACCTGAGGTGAGGCTGAAAAGCCAGAGGACGTCCTACTGTCACATAGCTGGTCATCCAGCAGCTGGAAGCCAAAATTGGGTAAAAAGGTGTCTGGGATGGAGAAGGAATTACTCCAAATAAGGGGCAATGCGGCTGAGGGTGGGTGGGGTGCTACTCAGTTTCCATGCGGTGGCCCTTCCTGCAGAAGAGCAAAGCTCTGCCTGGTAGGGAAGGGTGGGAGAAGGTAAGGCGCTCCTAGCTGGCGACCACTCTCAGGTTGGTGACGGCGTCTGAGAAGGCAACGCTTTTAGACTGGTGGCATTTTGTACAACAGAATCTATTTCTTCTTTCACTAAAGCTACCTCTTCAACAAAAAGTTTGCAAGCCTCACAAAGCTTTCAAAGTTTGAAATAAATATGCAAATGCGTATAATTTGTAAGTCAGCAGACGTTCCATCTTCACACACTTCTGGAAGGGGCCAGGAACTCACCGCCATGCCACATTAGCCACCTCCAGAGCCTAGGGCGTAATGAGGCGGCATGCCTCATTGAGAGGAAATACATAAAGACCTGCCGGGAACCTTTCAGCTTCGAAGTAAAAAACATTAGGCACAATAAATTAAGACTCCTTAACAAAGTCTGTGACTATGGGTGTAAGTAGGAGCTCTGTTCCAATCAGAAAGGTACATATGACAAATGTAATTACGTCAACTAATTTCTAAAGTGATACAGGCCATGCTTAACCCATTCACTGCTTGGGGCCTGTGTACCTTCTTAGAGGGGGTTATCATTTTAAAACTTGCTGTGAGGTCATCTAATCCTGTGCATTTCTTCCAGCAGGTTAATCTCTTCCTGCTTTGGTCTGTCTGCTCCAGGCTCACAGCAGAAGCAGAATGTGAGATAAAAATGAACCTGCGGAACAGACTCTGTAGGGATTAACACTTGTGTTTGGGCTGCACACGCCCCGGTGGACCACAAAATAGTACAAGATACAGGGTGGCTACAGCTGTTGTTGTTGATGCCCATCAGTCAAACATAATAGTGAAAGCACAGAGGCACTCTAATTGGATGAAGAACAGTCAATCAGAATCGCTGAAACAATGTGTTGTCTTAACAAGTATGATTGGCCTCCTTTCAGGCTAAGTGGGTTCACCACTGTTTTTAGACTATTTGTAAAGGTGCTGGAAAGCAAGTCAGAATGGATTTGGTATCCCAGCACGGCCTACCATCTGTTCTGGAATATTTTCTGGAAAGATGAAAATTCCCAATTTTTTTAAAGAAAGGATTAAAAAGTGGTAATTTTGCATTTACCGCAGTGCTGCTCAAAGGGTGCCACACAAGGCAAAACACAAGGGTCTCGATTCACAAAGGTAAACGTACACTTTTGGGTACGTTTACGATTGTCTGCTATTTACAAAGGTATTCTGTGAGTAGTATCTTTACCACTGCAGTGTCTTCGCACATCAAAATATAGGCCTGTCCTATCTTTTTATGTGCTGAGACCCCGCAGTCGTAGAGATACTACTCGCAAAATAATTATGAGAATAACAGACAATTGTAAACTTACACAAAAGTGTAAGTTTACTTTTGTGAAACAGGCCCTAGGAATATTGCCCAGCTTAGGGTAGGGAAACAGGCAATCGGCTATCTACCTGTAAGCCACTGCTATGGTCCACAGTTTCCACGGTGTCTCGTAAATGTGGAAGCGAATCACAGAAACCAGAGTTATTCCCTGTACTGTCTTATCCCAAATGACAGACGGGAAAACATATTTTGCACACCGCTTCATTAACCCCTTGGGCGCGGCCGCGATTCTGCGCCTGTGCGGCACATTCCGATCGCGGGTGCGGTCATGACGGCCAGGAGCCGTCATCAGCATACGAGCACTGTGTGCCATGACGGTCATCAGCACATCTGCAGGTGAAAGTGTAATATATTTATACTAGACAAGTAAGCAGAAACAAGCACAACCCCTGGAAAAGAGATCACAGATAAGCAGACCACTTGCAATATTAGTTCTATGTTGTTCAATACCCTCCCAGTACCGAGGGGCATTAGTGTATTCCATCACCCCTCCATCACAGTCTGTTTCTTACACACCTATCCAGCTTTGCGTGCCGACCCATTCTTTCGAGCCACCCTCCACGCTTCTCAGAGCACCATCAATTATGATGAATGGCAGCACGTGGCACGCGCCCTAGTTGCCTCGCGCTCTAGATAGGACGCCTTGACTTGAAACACTTCCGAGGCAGCAATCACCAAATCCGCTTCTATTGACATAAAAAACGTGGCACGTGGAAGGGTTAAAGACTGCGCGTCCACTCAAAGGCTCATCGCGAGCGCGCGCCTGCCAGCCGTCCAATTAAAAAAGTCACTGACGCCGCGGTTAGCATGAGCCGCCGGGGGCTTCCATGAAAAAGTATTGTTGATATAATTGCTCGTAGTAACTGAGTGTTCGTTCCTCGCTGCTGTTCATTCCAGCGACAGATGGACCATCAGCTTGCTAGGACATTAGTTGGGGGCAATAAACGAATAACAGGTTGTTTTTTAAAGAATGTTGCCAGAGGTTTGAAGTTAACATCCACAATGTAAAGAAAGATGCTTATATAGATAATAAAGTTTACCTTTCTGAATTCCAGCAGTCTTCCACAGCAGGAATTCCCAGCACGCTAAATGCTTCCATCCAAACAGAATCGAAACTCATTAAATCACAGCTGACCATGAATTCAGCTGCCCGGCTGTTTCTCGATACATCCCACTTTGCGCAAGCAGTGCTTGTTTACACAGACGGGGACTTTGGTCCCCAAAGGACTGCCCTATTTACTCAAGCTCTTGCGCCACCTCGGCTTTAAATTCCCAAATTGATCCCCTGGAATCAGAAATTGAGCCGCTGTGCCCGAGAGCCCGCGCGCGCGCGGTCCTTGCTGAGATGGATCGCTTTCCGTCTTGCCTCCAAGGCAAGTGGGGGGGGGGGGGGGGGGGGCAGTGCCCCCCCAGCACAAAGCTGTCAAGATGCTCATCACTGCCACGGATCCCGCGGCGGCCTCCAATGCACCGCCTGGAAGCGTGTCATGGCAACAAGAACTCCTTCCCGCGCGCTGCACATCTCTCAAACTTTCAGCGCCGCGGAGGATGACAAACACACAGCCTTCATTAGAGGGATGCTGGCGGCAACACGCCTAGAAGCCTCCGGAGTCCGAAGGTGAGGTGTCAACGGTGCAAGGAAGGTGCCTGGATCTGGGCATCCCCACATTGTACCCAGGGTTGACGGATGAGCACTACCAACAAATGTATGGAGCTACTTGGCTATACCAGGAAGTGTATAGACACAGGCAATCTTCCCCTACATGTGACATAATACAAATAAACCATAGTATTTGTATGTAGAGCACCCTGTTACTGTCTAGATAGGTTTATCAATATGCATATACACACACACACACACACAGTGACACTCTGTATTTACAACTGACCTTATATTAAAGATCACTTTTGCATCGGATACCACAGACTGAACTGTATTCCCTTTCTGCACAAAGCAAATGAAATGTTTGCATTACTTTACTAGGGGGCGGGGGCACATATCTGGGATGCAATGAATAGAGAAAACAAACATCTTCTGTCTTGTACAAAAAGCAATATAATCTCCCCGAAATCGGCTACTAACTTTGAAAACAAATGAAGTGACCTATTCCTCCACTGGATTGTCTGCATGAAGAGAGGTTTTGGCACACTGCCTTGAAGTCAGTTTCTAAAAACCCACCACTCTCTGCGAATGCTAACGTGGAACACAGTTCGTTTTTAGATCCATGTACTTGCCAACGTTTCCAAGTGTTTTGTATCTCCATAAGCGTTTGTCTGTTTTCATTTTTGGAAAAAACCAATGTATATGTCCACTTTAGAGTTGAGATGATGTCTGTGGATTAGAATGCGCACTGTGGAAACTGAAACCCGAACCTGTTTCCGGCTGCACAACTTGACCTAATTGTGTGATCCTGGGCAAATTCATTAATTTCACAATGGCCTCATTCCATTAATTGCCAACAGCACGAACACTTATAAAATTAGATGTTTTGCTGTGTCCCTAATTAAAATTCAATTCTTTCATTGCAGGTACACTGCATATTTGGGTCGCGTAAGAATTGTTTTTTAGAAAATATAAAATATCACTGAAATGTATGGAGTGCAATCAGAAATTTAGAAGAATGAAGACAAACAAAGATGAAACATGCTGTAGGAAACTAGGGCTTGTATTTCAAAACTAAAGGTTGGGGTAACCCATAACAACGAGGGGGTCTCCAAAGACTCGAGGGACGTTGGGGGTGCTGAGCTCCAACTGTAAATTTGCAATGCTTTGAATTCCGAGAAAAAAAGTAGGAGAAGCAGAACAAATGCACTACATTGTCAAATACTCATTTGCCCACAGAAAGCCACCAGCTGCCACCCACCCATGCCCCACCGAGGTGATTTGTGGCCGTGAATAATAAAAGTAAGTGCTGAGACAGGCGGCAGAGAAGTGAAAGTTGAGCCAGTAACAAAATAGGGCACCTTTCTTCTCGTAGCGCTTGGCAGCGTTGCCTGCCCCCTCCGTCTTAGAATTGGTGCACTCTGCCGGGTCTGCCCCGCTCCTTAGCCTTGCTAAGCACATGGTAAGCACGGGGTCATTCCAATGGATAATGAATGGGGGTTTGTGGTGCTTACCTAAGCCCCCTCACACCTGAGGGGGGTTTCTTGCTCCTCCCACAGGTGCAGCAGGTTCAGTGGCAGCAAACTAGTCCACGGGGGCATCCGGCTATTTCAGGAGAGGTAGAAGTACAGCAAGTTCCCCAAAAACCAAGGTATACGAGGCGCGAGGCGTGTGGAAACAGCAGCAGCTGCAGCATCCAGCGCGGAGGAGCGGCGCGCGCCGAGTTTCCCAGGACGCTCGCGCTACCCCGGGGACAGGTGTGCGACGGGGGCGCGCGCCGGTAGGTGCGGATGGAAGGAGCTCAGCAGCACGGGAGGGCGCGGCACGCGCTGGCAGCCGAGAGCCCTGCACACCTGCAGCAAGGGAGCGCGCGTGCCGAGAGGAAGGGGCTGCAGCGCTACAGCGGCTGTCGCTGATAACGCCCCCTCTTCTGCACAGAGAATCCCTGTTTAGATCAGGGAAGACGGGTAACACCCCTTGCAAAGGGATGTTTGCACACTTCCTAACTCTCCACTGCCTCCAGAGCACGTCTAAGAGAGATCTCGAAATAACTACAATGCTCGCCCAAAAAACCTACCAGGCAAGGTCTGACATAATCACACCAATTTAATGTTATACTGCCTCAGATTCACCCTACACAAACCCCATACAATCCGTTACCTAAAGTCCACAAAAATATGCACACAAGCAATGCAATCTCCTGCCTAAAACAAATGCTTAAAAAACAGCCAACGTTATCTATAACTAGCTCCAATAATCAGTTACAACTAAACGCATACAAAACCTACCCAAAACATATTCCAGGATTCAACTAGCATAGACAGGCACTAAACACAAAACTACGCACTCTACGCACAACTAGGATATACAGGCACTATACAAAAACGACGCACTCTCGCAATGAAAGCAGACACAGACTCTAAAAAATACGCACCTAACCCACAGCAATACATCCCACAACTAGAATCTATAGGCACCTACATCTGTAAACCAAACCCACAGAGTAAAACAGGAACGCAATACATACTCCCGAAAATGGATTATCTGTACCCTAAAGCCACACACATAACAACGCTAACAGGGATTTACTCTAAACAACCATCTCTGAAAGCTACACACGCTCAATCAAAACTCAAACATTCCTATCCAAAATACATAAATGCTGTTACTCAAATATGTACAATACCTAATATACCCCCTAAAATGCATTTTAACACCCTGAAATCCCTAACTCAATCAACATAACGTGCTCATACACTCCCTGCTCAAGCCTATTGAACTTACAACATAGCTCATGCAACATATTACTTACACCCATCAACCTAAACCCATAAAAAACCCTAGTATGACCTAAAAATCCAAAACCTGAAGAATCCTACAATTCAAAACTTGTACAATTTCTAACTTCACTTCAAGCATACTCTCTGATGCACTAACCTATACTTCTATTAAAGGCTATATGTGCCTCAACCACATCACATAACAACCTGAACCAAGACCATAAATGCATCCCATGAACAACTAGCATAAATACATACAACCACTCATCTAAAACACTCGTGACATTAAGTGATTTCCATGCAATAATGGAACAGAGAAGTTACTGTAATATGGCTAGTATCTCCCTGCAACTTTTTGTCTATTCTTATTAGACAGGACTTCAGGCTGTGTCGATTTGGTACGTTTCAACTGCTTTAGGGCTTAGGACGACCCAATGACATCCACCACACTACCTACACAGTGCGGTGGACTTCAACAGGTAGTCCACAGTACTGGAAAAGAAGGTCTTCAGTTGGCATAGGTATGCATCTTGTCCAAGTAGGACTTTTATTGTGTGATTTTATTGATTACACTGTACTTTGAGATTTAAATTGTTGTTAACCCCTTTTCCTCTCAGGCTACTAATAAGATCAATTGACCTGATGAAATTGGAAGAAACGGACCAGAGCATCTCACGGCTGACAGCAAAGGAGAATGTTTTGGATACATACAGTAAATCTATCTTGGCTTACCTGAGGTCGTAGAAGAAGTTTCAAGGAAACATTTTTAAGAAGGCAAAGTACAGTGGAGCAAGGCAACTGACAGTGTCTGAGGAAAAGAAGTCCTCATTGCTGAGCCGCTGGATACAGTTGTGGTGAAGATTTCTTATTCTTCACTTTGTAACTTTTGGTAGTCGAAAATGTCTGCTTTAGGATGACAACCTGGTTGCAAATGATGGGATGCACAGAGTATTGAAAGACTGTATCAAATAACTTGCCCAGCAATGTATTGCGGTAGCCAAGCCAATCATGGTTTTCCCCCCAGTTGTAGTACGGAAACAGCATTGGTGGAGGTGGTCAATTCTATCAGATGTACCCTTGTTGCTGGTGGTAAATCTGTGCTAATTATGCTGGATTTGTCAGCAGCATTCAATACGAATTCTCACCTCCAGTTTATCGGGATTAGAGGACACACATGGAAATGGCTAGCCTCTTTACTTGAAGATAGAGATCAAGAGGTGTGAGGACCTCCTTCCTCTGACGGACCAGTAGAACTCAAGGTAGGAGTGCCTCAGAGCTCTGCAATGAGCCCCTCTCTATTCAACACACTCCTTGCCCCCTAGCATGCTTGGCTGAGACCCTTGGTGCTAAAGTAGTATCTTAGGCTGATGACATGCAGCTACTATTCTTATGGGAAAGAGAGAAAGTATTTCATGGGGAGAAATTCAGAAATTGTCTGACCAAAGTTTTTTAATGGCTCTTCTTCCACCAACTGAAATATCACACAGGGTCGACTGACCTTCTTTTTTCAGTTTAAGATCAGGAGAGCCCTCGCAGACTTTGTGGCTAAAACATGCATCCCCACCACTTATTCACACTAACTCTGTAAAAAAATGTGGGTATCAAGTTTGATGGGAAACTTTCTTTTCTTTCAAAAGTGAATACAGTAGTGGTAATCTGCTTTGGCATATAACATATGCTTCAGTAGTTTTTGTACTTCCTGTCTTTAGTGGCTAGAAAATTAGTGGTTCAGGCTCTAATTCCATCTAGACTGAACTATGGTAATGAACTATATCTGGGGCTCTCTGACTATTTTATTGGCAGGTTGCAGGTTGTTCAGAATGCATCCGCCCGTACAGTGCTCAGTCTTTCTCTGAAAATGCATATATTTCTCAGAGAATTGCATTGGCATCCCTGTTAAGAAGAGGATTACCTTTGGGATCTTATTGCTAGTACGTAGCACACTGCATGGGACTGTCCCTGGGTACTCGAGAGCGAGAATCTGTTTCTATACTTCTCCCTGAAGTCTGCGCTCTGCTAAGCTCTGTTTTGCTAAAATTCTTTCGGATCGATAAATCTAGAACAGGGGGCAGGTCCTTTTCTTTCTTCGGAATCTATTTCTATAATTCTCCTAGAAGTTTGCGCTCTGCTAAGCTCTTTTTTACCAAAATTCCTCTCGGATTCATAAAACTAGAATATGGGGTAGGCCCTTTTTAGGTTTCGCCTGGCCGTAGCACTGCGCAGCAGTGCAGGCGCAGGCGAAATCTTTTGATCCTACAGTGTGGGGCTTTGTCCCGCCTTCTCTTCCATTGGCTAGCTCCATAAATGGAGGCTAGCCATTGGAAGAGATTGGTTGTCAATCATTCTTTCCCCGTCACAACGTGATTCAGGGTGTTTCCGCGTCTTTTTTTAAGTTCCGCCCCTTTTTTCGTCATGCCGCATATTCCCGCCCCCCCTCCCGCTGTCCGTGTCTCAGTAGATGTTTTATGTTTGAGCAGCTCAATCTTAGCGGGAGCAGATTTGTGGGCGTTTCTGTCGTTTTTTTATGTCCCGGCCCTTTTCTCCCCGTCATTCGGAGGTGGCTGTTTACTACCCCTCTCAGCCGCTCTCTCCTTCAGGATCGAGGCGTAGGCGGAGCCAGGACCGGCACCCACAACTCCACGCCGACCCAAGTGACCCGTGACCTGCCCAGCCTCGAGCCGCAGCTCGCCTCACCCCCTGGGAAAGCACTGCAACTTGGGACAACCATCCTCAACGCCGTCCGCCTCGAAGATTCCCTGGACACCACAGTAAAGGTACAGCGCGCTTCGCTTTCAAAGTAGACTGTATGCGACGTAAGTTATTTGTGAAGGGAACCGTTCGCTGAAGGTACGCTCCACCCTTACCACAGACTGTGACTGTGAAAGGGAACTGTACGCTGCGCTGTTTCAAGGACCTGTACCCCTCACACCTTCTATTTCCAAGGATTGAAGGCTGTGAGCATCGTAGTGCTGCTTCCAAGCCTGAACCGTACGCTGAGAACTGTAGCTGCCGGCAATCTTATCAGCCCACTGGGACTTTCAGGCAGATTTGGCCCCACACAGGTCCCCCCGTCCACCCTCCTGACCATCGTTGTGCTCTAGTCCGCCCACCCCCTTGACCCTCGTTGTGCTCGTCCCCCCGACCCTCGTTGCGCTTGGGGGAAGAAACTCATTACCTGCACATTCAAAACGCACTTTTTATCTCCTTGCTGTTCCCACCAATGAGGTGCCGCGGGATACTCGCTTTCCGCCGGTGTACGCTTACACATTTAGCACGTACTTGCTACTGCAAGCTGATTGTATTGTAAATCTGCAACACCGTTGCTGCTGCAGCCCAAGCAGTGTGGGAACATTATCCCTAAGACCGTTGTGGGAAACATTTCCCATGTGAGCCTGGCTTCCCTTGTTAATGCTCAGAGAAAAGTAAGAAAGAAAATATTCTAGCGCTACATACTGTGCTTGTACCCGCAACTAAAACAAGTGCTGAAATTAGGCTTAGTTTGAACTGCCATTTTCCAACAACAAGCCTTTGACTCACTGAGCCATGCCTGTGATGTCACTTTAAACCTGGAACCCCCAATAGGTACATCGCGAGCAACCAGTAGCTCGCAGACAGTCTTGAGAAGCTCCCCTACTTTGCCAGGTTAGTTTACAGTATGTAACTGCACGGCCCAAAAATTTGACAGGCCTGCTACTTGAAAGAAGCCTTAAATAAACAAATACATCACATCAGATAACGCAGCCTGAAGAAATATATATATCCATGAGAGTTTTATTTCCTTAAAGTCAATGGCAGTAAAATATTTGGTAGAGAGATGCATCACATTTAATTCTGTTTCTTTCACGTTCTTTTGCAGCTTGTTTTTCTTTTTCAATATTTACTATTCTGTTTGTTGTTCTTTTCTTCCCTCCTTCTATCCTCTTTTTTTCTATTCCCTGCCTCCATTTTTTTTTCTTTGTTACCCCTTCATTTTTGCTTTCCCTCTTTTTCCGTTCTGTTTTTAATATTCACATTATATTTCTCTCTCATTTGCTCGTATTCTTGCTCGTTTCCTTTGGTTTTGTTCTTTCCTTCCATCTTCCTCTTCTCTATTTACTTCCATCGCACCTCACCTTTGTTCCTTCTTTCCTTTCTTTTCCTTGGTCGTTCTTTCTATCCCCCCCCCCCCCCGATGACCCGGAGAAATTCTACTTTTCGAACAGTGAGACAGTAAATGCTCACAGGAGATTTTTAAATTAGCGCAAACATCACCAATCCTCAGGGCAGCAACTCATCGATGACCTGCACACAGAAACTGGGCAAAGTTCAGGCTAACGTCTATATCCAAAAGTCCATAAAAAATCTGAGCAGAATATCCCCAAGCACATTTCCTTACCCCATGCTGGACAGCTGTATCTGGTCAACGAACACAGGACATGGAAATGGTCAAGGCCAACAACTGTAAATTCACATCAGCGGATCCCCAAATGATGCCCCCCCCCCCCCTCCCCGTTCCTTAAGGGACATACACTGGGAAAAGAGAAAGGTGACCCCTGCGCACACCTGATGACTAACCTCATGACTAGATTCATCAACGTCAGCCTCAGCGAAGAAGAAGTCAGCAGCAGCCTCAAGGACTTCTGCATCACAACTCAGCTAAAATAAACAAAACAAAACCCCAGACTTCAACAATGCTCCGATTCACAAGTCATGCATCAATCCTGGTCGAGACTTCCACTTGAGCTCTTGAATGAGGCACTGAGCATGCTACTTGGTCATTCAACACTGTAAACTACAAAATTCAACCACAAATTACAAACACCGGCCATCATTAATGGTGGGTCCTCCCACACAACAGAGGCTGCAGGTGTTCACATCATGTCCTGTGCAGGATAAATAATCCACATTTTGCTTTTCAATTAGACTGTCCCATTCCCATGACATGCATTATTGTAGTGAACGGAGGTAGCTTGCCTGCTGTGAAAGGGATCCTATAAAAACAGCATCAGATCCAACTGAGATATGAATGCTTTTCGGAATACAAAGCTATTCTTTCTGAGGAGGCTGCTCTGCCAGGTTGAAATGGGCTTTGCCATTACCAGAGCTTGGTGGCAAGGTTGTTGCATTAACAAACACACTTTTAAATGTTGGAGACATTCTGAAGCTCAACTGTGATTTGTACTGACTAGAGCCTTTGAGTTCGGGTGAAGCAGCTCTGGAAGGTGGAAGGTGTATAGCCCTGAGAGCCCGAGGGAGGCATGAGAATTCCATTTATTTATGTTTTAAAAACAAAAACAAACAAAAATAATGTCATGAGCAATGCCAATAGCTCTAACTTTACCAATGCCGAGACCATTGCATTGTAAATTGGCATTTGTTTATCTGTTTTTAAAACCAACACATAAATAAAAATATTCTCATTTACAATGCCAATAGCTCTAACTTTTGCAAAGGCGAGACCGTTGCAATGTAAATGCTTGTTTTTCTTTGGATCTTCTTAATGGAATAACCTCCCTCTGGAATAAAGATGCATCACATCCACCCTTTTGTTCAGAAAGAAGCTAAAGACATGGCTTTTTTTGAATGAGCTGTTCTGTATCTTTTGATACCCGGCTCCCACTGTTTATGCAGAATACCAGGACACTCTATGGAGTAGCAGTTCTGCTGTAAAAATTCCGTTTACATTACATCACATCACATTACATTAGACCTTATCGTTGAGCACAATGCATTCATCAATATCGGTACAGAGGAGATTACCTCTGATCCAGCTGGAACCCAGATGCATTAGTAAAATATTGATACGATTTAGAAAATATAAAAAAGAGTGAACTAACAAGTTACAACTTTGGTTCAATGCAGGGTAGTGTACATAAATCATGAGAAGCATGCCATCGAATAGGAATGCAAATGTCATTTAGTTATTTACTGGACATGAGAGGAAGCCTAGTTTAGTGCAAGTGTAAGTTTTCACTCACTCAATGTCTTCACTAGATCCCCCTTATCTACTGCTGATTGACAGTGGAAATAGGGACATGCTTGCGCAAACAGATGCTCTTATCCAAGACAACGTTGAACTTTCCATATGGCCATACTGTTCCCTCTACCACCAGGACTCGTAGTACATCTGTAAGCCTGTACCACCACGTGACCGAAGGAGGTAAGCTGAGGCAAGCGTGTCAGCCAGTGCTTGTGTACATATTTTTGTAAGTGTATGAGTACACAAATTAATGTCAGTGGGCATGGGTGCTGATGGGTTGGGGATGTAGAGATTAAAGGTATGGCCAAAGTGTGGGAACTCACCCTGGACTAATGATGTCCAAAACTGTCAATAGATACAACTGTGTGTATTGTCAACCAAACTGGACCACACACTTGTGCATTTTTGTTGACATATGTAGTAATCCATTACAATAGCCCATACTGCTCATAAATTGGAATTTCCTGGTCGCATTGTGGCCCATAGTTTAATAGTGGCCCATCCTTTACATACAGTGAACATTCTAGGTAGCATTCTGACTAGCTCTGGCCTGTTAACAACCTATATTTTATTCTACTACACATTCCTGCTGACAGTCTGTCTTTAGCTGGTTTAATAGTGGAGCTTAGCTGGTGTATTCCAGCCATTCCTGTCAGCATTCTAACTACTGCTGGCATAACAGCAGCCTAGCCTTTAAGTATAGTTGGGAAATTAATGACATTTTGGATATCCTAGAGTCTCCTTCTCTTATAAAGTTGCTGTCATTCACTTTTTCAGATTTTCAGAGGAGCTAAAGGTTTCTGAAGAGGCAATGTCGCAGACAAGAAAGGCGTTGGAGACAGTTCTATGACACCAAGGAAATATAATCTTATAAGGAATTACTGACACAATAGAAAGAAGTGATCCATAAAAGTAAAATCAACTATTACTCAGAGAAAATTGGTTGAGCAAAGAATAATTTCAAAGAACTGTACGGTATGATCCAGAAACTCAGCCGCACTCAGGAGACTCAACACAATGTAATAGACCAAGCTTTTTGCAATCCCCCTAGAATCTACTGGCTGTGAAAAGGTGTCTAGCATCTATGATAAATTTGCCTCGCATCCTGCACATGACAATAGCACTCAATCTTCACAATCTGATGCAGAGAGAGCAGAACTAAAAGACCCCAACATGATCTGGGCTACCGATTTCCCGATACTCTTAGATTTTTTGCCTGTTTCCTATGAGCACGTCGCTAAACTTCTCTCAGCCACCACACCGGATCGCCTTTGGATCTGTGTCACCCTAAGATAATGCATACAGTGGCGGAGATAGTTGCACTTAAACTCATAGAGATATTCAACCTAGTCATTAAAACTGGAACATTCCCTAAAATCTGGAAAAAAAACTCCATTTTACCATTTAAAAAGAAAATCCAACCTGGATAAAACAGATCCAGGCAACTATCGTCCAATCTCCTGCCTTACTTTACCAGCACAATTTCTTGAAAAATACATGAACCAAGAACTATTTCATTAATAACAACCACATCCTGGAGTCAACACAGTATGGCTTCTGGAGTGAGCACAGTACTGAGCATGCATGGATCACAGCAACAGAAGAAATTAGGCGCTCAGTAGATAATTAGGCATGGCTGCCCTGATACTGCAGGATCATAGCCTCTTGATAAGTCACCTCTATGAAATAGGTATAACAGGCACAACCTTCTCACTTTTCAAATCCTACCTGACAGATAGTAAACAATAGCTAAAAAAACTAAGTGTTCCTCCTGTGTGCTGGTGATCAATGTTGTCAGTGGCAGAAAGGATTCCGATTCTAGTGGAAATTCAGGCAATAGCGCACGTAGTGTGCAGCGTAGTCTATGGAGTGTAAATGTATCCACAAAGGAAGCATTACGTTCGGGCTGGATTGTTCCCATGAGGCACAGGGTCAGACTGATTTGCATATGGCCATGTCTGAACTGGGGTGGCTGAGTGGGCTAAATAACGGTGATGGATTAAATCCAGATCTGTTGACTGGGTGTGAGTATTGGATTGGTTCAGATGCTCCGTCCATCACCACCCCCTTTTGTACCGTTATGAGGAAGATGGGCATGCCAAGGGGCTTTATTGCACTCACTGCCCTACTTTACATATCTCCCACGGCTCGACTTAGATTGAATGGAACACTTTTCCCCCCAATTTAAATTGACACGGGGCACCAGGCAGGGAAGCCCGCTGTCCCTATTACTGTTCATAATCGCCTTGGACCCGCTGGTCAGGCACCTGCAGAAGAAACATTTGCATCACGGTCTGCAGTTCACAACGGGCCTTTATTAATATCTTTCTATGCGGACGATGTTGTCCTGTACATGCGTAGACCACAAGAAAATCTAGAACATCTAATTAGAGAAGATATACGTTTTGGTGGATACTCTGGTTTGCCATAAACTGGAGTAAGTCTGAGTTTTCCCGCTGACAGTAAGTACAACTAAATGGGATTGTGAATTCTCTCTGACTTGGTGTGAGGGCACCACTAAATATCTAAGGAGCCATTTGCACACATATGCTGAGCAAGTGATGCGACTAAATTACAGACCAGCTGTTTACGCACTGGAGCAACAAGTGGAAGGTTGGATTCAGCTACCTCTTTCATTATCTGACAGGGTGGCGCTAATCAAAATAATAGTACTCTCTGTATTTCTTGTACTTATTCAAAATATACCCATCCCACTCCCTAACAAGTTCTTTCTCACACTGCGCTCGCAACTCATTAGACTCGCACGGAGCGGGAAGCACGCTTGGGTTACCAGGGATGTTTTGACCCCTCCATATGAAAGAGGTGGCTTGGAGGTCCCGAATTTTCATATTTATTACTTGGCCGCGCAGTGTAGCTTTGTATATTCATGGTACCACCAGGATGCACGTATCCCCTGCTCTAAGCTTAAAGCTGACCTGGTTAGCCCAGCCTCATTAAACACTAGCCTACCCAAAGGGTTCTCCAGTGACCCTGTTGACATACAAACGGTCTCCACGACAGGGTGGGCCTGGCACAGGGCCGGACTGAGAACAGTAGTAGTAGTAGTAGTAAAGCTTTTATTCGACAATTTGTCATTAAGCCATCACATAAAAAAAAATACATACAGACTGAGAACAGTAACTGGCTCTGGCAAACTGCTGAGCTGGCCCCCCCTGGGGTCAGGGGGAGTGCAGGTGAGCAGTTTGCGACGGCCGGTTTCAAAATGGCCCCCCAGGGGCCCAAGATCGGCCCCCACCCTAGTGGTCTACCGGGGAAACGCCCGGTGTCCGCTATGGCCAGTCCAACCCTGGCCTGGCATAAGCTGGCAACAGTTACTGGGTGGTGAAAGTTATACTCGTCGGCTATCCCACTCGTAAATAATCCATGGGTGCCGATCACTGAAGAAAAGATTGTAATAGCTACTACAGCAAGATACTTATCCCGAACAACATTGTCAAGCGTTAATCCCAAAGTATACTAGTATGTGTAGTAACTCAGGAACTCATCACGATTCTCTGGGGTGCCGGTGAGAAGGTTCCCCTGAATGAATCGTAGCGTCTTAATACATGACCGCCTATACGACGGGCGAATCACTCTTGCCAGCGTTCGGCCTTGGGCGCTCGCCCTCGCTGAAGCGGCAAGCTGTGGCATATTTACTCAGATAGTGTGTTTTGCGCTCTGCGGCCACCCTAAACTCTGTTAGTAATGTTAACCTCTATTTTGTGTAGCTCGGTCCGGGTGCAAGATTGACTCCTGGTCTAATGCACTCAGCTGCGTCTCAATCTGATGGAGTGTTGTTTGGAGGTCTCGCAACACCTGGCGTCCTTAGCGATGCATACCCCTCTCGCATAAGCCTTGTAGGCCTCCCAAAGTGTTGTCCTTGTCAAGACCGATCCAGTGTTAATGTCAAAATATTCGATTATTGCTTAACAAAGCACATCTTAAAATAGGCTATTGAGTATCGAGCCTGACCAGGGAATCGTCACTGCCCTACACTGCCCTCGGGTCTGGGATTTCAGAGGGTCATGAGTACAGCGAATGATCCGAGAGGGTTCTAGTCAGACGTAGGATTGCCTTAAATCAGGCAGCTAATTAAGGGGTCACTAGCCTTTAGTATTGCCGCGTCCAGGTCTGGTGCGAAGTGGAATAGTGTGTGTAGGCCCGCACGCCCGGGTGGCAGTGACTCCATACACCCAAATCTTCACACAGCACCAACAGGGTTATATGAGCTCGGGGTTTATTATCATTTGAGATGGATGTACCAACCCTAAGGGGATCTAAAAGGAGATTGTAGTCCCCCATGCATATGTGATCAGCATCCACTTGTAGTAGTTGTAAGTGGAGCGCCTTAAAAAAGTCTGGATCGTCTACATTAGGGGCGTATAGGCAAACAAACGCAATTTGGGCCCCATAAGATGTCCTGTCACAATAACGTATCAGCCCTCACTGTCAGTTCATGTCGTTCAATGCTGAAATGAGAGTAGTTTATGGATGAGCACAGCTGCACCGCTAGCATAAGAACTAAAGTTAGCAAAATATCTGTGGGGGCCCCAAGTTGTAGCAAACAAAGTCCCTGAGGATTTGGGCAAGTGCATTTCCTGTAGGCATGCTAGCCCTGTCTAGTGTCTCTGTAAGTAGGTTAGTACTTGCCTACACTTTGTAGTGTTGTTTAATCCTCGCACATTCTAAGTTAGGAGGGACAGGTCAGTGTGCATAGACAAGCCATCACGCGCCATCAGGGAAAGTGTCTATCCATGTGTGTAAGTGTGCATTGCGAAAAACTATGTACCATATGAACAAATACCATAATAGGCATGGCAATAAATTGAAATAGTAACATACAGACACCCTCCCCCTCCCCCCACCCATCCGTGCTTGCCCCAATGCAGGGACATAACCCCTTACCAAATAGGAAATATGCATCATTATTCTCCCAACTCGATGATATAGATCGGACACACATATGGTGAATATATAGTGAACCAATCATAGATGATAAACACCAGGGTCGAGAGGCAACGCCTCGCTCATCCGCCCGACATGTATACTGTGCAAAAGTGAATACACCATAGATCTATATGCTCTGAGTCATGTCACAAACATAAAATATTTGCCCACCAGTTCAACACTGCGTTGCGGAACTCAGTCCGATGTAAACAACTCCACTCTGGCCGCAGAACCACTCTGCAGTGGAGAGGAGCCAGTCAGTCACCCTGCTTGAGAGCTCCCCATTGTTTAAAAGTCACAATCAAATTCTTGGACAGCTGTAGGTGTATCAAACACTCGTGTCTTCCCCTCCACGTCTACTCTCAATCGGGCAGGGTAAAGGTACCTGAGTCCAGTTTCTCTACTTGGCCTTCACTCCCGCAAACTTCCTCCGAGCCTCTTGTATCATTGCGGTAGAGTCAGGTAAAATCAATACAGTGGAATCCTGCCAGGACAATGTTTCCATCTCACGCGACAGGCATAGCCCATTGTCCCAGTCTCAATAGTTCTACATTCTAGCAATAATCGGGTTTGGTGGAGAGCCAGGGTTAGGATGAGGACCCAGGGAGCGCTACACTCTCTCAATAAGAAACATGGGAGTGAACGCTAACTTACCAAACAAATCCGTGAGCAATGTTTCCACAAAATGGTCCATTCTGCCAGTATTTGTGGACTCAGCAATCCCAAGAATGCGTACATTAGTACTTCTCGCTTCCAATTATTTGTTTTTCATTGCTATGGTCTTTAACATTTTGTCTATAAGGTATCGCTTTTTCATGAATTGTGCGGCTCCCTCTTCTAGATCAGAAACCTTGCCGTCAGCCATGTCCAGGCGACGTTCATGGACATAATGCCTGGTTCCCATAGTATCCAATCTCTTCTCCAGAGAGTCAAAACGACCATCTAGGGAGCGAAAACCTGCTCATAATTCTGCCATAATGGCGTCTGAACTGTGGGGAGTCTCAGCTAGTCGTGATACCTCATCACCGCCCTCCACCATGTTGGAGTCCGCTGTTGCTGTAGGGGCACCAATCTTGGGGAAGTGCAGGACCTAGTGCTTAGGGTCTTTTTTACCATCCCCTCTAATATGGCCAGTCTGTCTTTAGGAGCAGTTTTATAAAAAATCCCAAGCTTGTTATTAGCAGCGTGTAATAAACTGTGTAGGGATGTGCGCAGTTCTTGCTCACTGCTTCTAATTAGGGGTAGCAAAGTTCCCAAAAAATGACTCCGGCAGTGAAACAAAGTCCTGATACATACTCCAGGGCCAATGTATATTAGGACGGTCCGATCTCAGTCAGTCATTGCAGCAGCTCCTAAAGGGGGTCCGCACCCGAATAGCGACAAGAAGCCGCTGCCTACCAGCCCCCCTCACCAAAGCTGTAATATCGCTCGACCGGGCGGTTAGCCCCCAGGCTCACCCACGGCCCCTGTCGACATGGGGCCTCTGGGGCTAGTGCAGATGGCAGCTGTGGGAGAAAAGGGCACGGGAGGCCAGCAGGCCGCTCACTTTTTCCATGTCAGGGCCCGCAAAGGATCAGACGTGGCTCGCGCCAGCTGCAATAAGCTTGCTGTGATAATGTGAACGGTCTAGTAGTTGGGATGGGAGGAGTTACAAGGTTGAAGGAAGAGGAGGGGTAGCGACAGGAAAGGGGCTGTTAGAGTAGGGACAGGGAACAGATAAGAAGCAAGAATAAATCTCCTTACATTACCTGATTGGTGTTTGTCATTATTGCACCTAAGACACGACAACTGGCGACAAGGGTGGGATGGTGCAGTCAGCCACCTACAGAACCCCAAGGAGAAGCGTCCCTGTCCCGGCAGCGTGAAGGAAAGAGAAACGCTGTCAAGCCACGTGTGGCTGTAATAGTTCTGCCGCCCAGAACAAGAGGCCAGCGGTAATTGCCCCTGCTCTGCGGTCTGCCTGTCGCATAGAGCCCCGAGGGTGAAAGCGGCATCGAGCGCTGGGGACACTCTATGTGCAAATCATAAGCGGCCATTTTGAAGTCAGGCAGCACCCGGATGAAAGCAAAACAAGCATTGGACATTTCAAAACAAGCATTGAAAATTGAAAAACAAGCATTGAAAATTGCAAAACAAGCTTTGATAAGTGCAAAACAAACATTAGTAGCTGTAGGAACAAGCACTGATAGCTGCAAAACAAGCATTGTTGAGTGCATAAAAAACATTGATAATTGTAAAATCAAGCATTGGGAGCTGCAAAACAAGCATTCGTCACTACTAAAGCAAGCACTAGCAAGTGTGCTAATGTGACATTAATAGCTCAGTTCAGCCATGTCGAACTCACCACACCGAAATGGTGGCGGTGCAGCAGTGGCTGCCCCTGTCACGCCCATAGTCTCGTATCTGCGCCCCCCGGAACCACTGACCCTGGTGTTATGTTATGTTATGTAAAACAATTTATACCGCGCACGTACACCGAGACGGTTTCTTGGCGCTCAAAACAGACATAACAAACTGAGGCAGGGAGCATTACTCAAAGGCCAGCTTAAAAAGGTGAGTTTTCAGGGTTTTACGGAACAAATCATAAGTGGGGCAGTGACGAAAGAGCACAGGAAGGGAATTCCAAAAGGTGGGGCCAAGAAAGGAGAACCGGAGGCCACCGTGTTTTTTTCGGCGAATCGGTGGAATGCAAAGAAGATTGTCAGCAGATGATCGGAGGTTACGGGATGGAAGGTATCGCCTGAGTTTGGAGGAAATGAACTCGGGGGCGTGATTGTGAAGGGACTTGAATACGGTGCAGCCAAGTTTAAAGGAGCACCGTTTGGCCACAGGGAGCCAGTGAAGATTCTTCAGGAGAGGGGAAACATGCTGGTGTTTAGGTTGACGATACACCAGGCGGGCCGCCTGGTTCTGGATTAGCTGAAGTTTTTGAAGCTGGTAGGCGGGGATACCCGCATACAAGATGTTAGAAAAGTCTAACCGGGAAATAACCAGGGCCAAGATGGTGAGAATGAGTGCCTCTCTGGTTAAGAATCTACAGATCTTGCGAATCCTGCGCAGCTGGAAGAAGCAGGATGATGTGACTGCAGAGATCTGAGATTTCATGGATAAATCCTCCGAGATTATCACTCCGAGACTTTTCACGGTACTGACTGGACGGGGGGGGGCGCCAAGGGAAGATGGCCAAAAGTTGTCATTCCAGGGGTTAGTGGAGCCGCCCACCAGAACGAGTTCCGTTTTGGACGGATTCAACTTAAGTTGGCTGTGAGCCATCCAATCAGAAATATGTAACATTGTAGTTTGAATGTTAAGACCGGAGGTAGGGGAAGTGTCCAGGGGAAAGATCAATTGCAGATCATCTGCATAATTGTAAATGGTGGCGGGGGAGTGACGGAGGGACGCCAGAAGTGGTTGCATATATAAATTAAAGAGAAGCGGGGAGAGGGCTGAACCTTGGGGGACACCACAGGTGAGGGGAGAGAAAGGGGCGGAAAAAGTAGAGAGGTGAACAGCCTGGGAGCGGCCGTGTAAGAAAGAGCGAACCCACTCAAGGGCGGTCCCACGAATGCCGGCGTTGTTGACACGGTCGATCAAGATGGTGTGATCGACCGTGTCGAAAGCCGCCGACAGATCTAGCAAGACAAGAGCCTGGGGGATGTTATTGTCGGCGCCAGTTCTAAGAGTGTCCATCACTGCAGCAATCACCATCTCTGTGGAATGTAGTGGGCGAAAGCCAGCCTGATGAGGATCCAAGAAAGAGGAAGTTTCCATAAAGGAGCTGAGGCACTTGGTAACATATGTCTCCAAGATCTTTCCCAAAAAGGGGAGGAGAGAGATAGGTCGGTAGTTACTCATCACAAGAGGGTCTGCGCTAGGCTTCTTCAAGATGGGTAACACAATGGCCTGCTTAAAAGCCTCAGGAACAACCCCTGATGTCAGCGAAGAGTTGAGAAGAGCCAGAGCAGGATCAGGGCAACGCCCAAAGATTTCTTTAAAGATGTGAGGAGGGCAGCAATCCCTGGGGGAGCCAGAGCTAACTTTGTGGAGGAGGCTATGAAATTCCGTGGTAGAAATGGGAGGGAAGGTATTGAAGATCTGAGCATTCTCAGAAGGGAGAGGGAAAGAGTTGGGGGAAGAAGGCGGGAGAATGTTATTTTTAATAGTAGAAATCTTGTCTAGAAAAAATGAGTTGAGCTCATCGCACAGAGCCTGGGTGGGAGCAGGCGGGAGGGTGATACGATCAGGGAGGGAGAGCTCATTGACGATAGAGAAGATATCCTTAACTTTTGAAGCCGACTCCAAGATCCTGCATGAAAAGTAGGAGGTCTTGGCCTCAAGGATAGAAGATTTGTATTTATTTAATAGAGTAATGAATTCAATCTTGAGTACGGGGTCGTACTTCTGGCGCCAGCGGCGTTCAGCCTGGCGAAGGGCCAGCTTATCAAGTTTGAGCTGGTCCGAAAACCAACGCTGGGCGTCGTGGGGGCGAGAGATTTTAATGGGCTTTGAAGGGGCTACAACATCAACAGCTGCCTTCAACCACCGTTCGAGAGTAGAAGCTTGGAGGGAGACAGATTCAAGAACAGGAGGGGTTGAAGCTGCCAGGAGCGAATGGAGAGTAGTCATGTTGGCATTCTTCCAATTACGGGCCATGGTGCCAGCAGGGCGCAGAGGACGATGAAAACTGGGCAGGTTGACCGAAAAGGAAACAAGATAATGATCGGACCAGGTGCAGGGGGTGACCAGGGGGGGCGAAGAGTCAAGGTTAGCCAACCAGACCTGGTCAAGTATGTGGCCCTTGCAGTGAGTGGGAGTGAAAATCAGCTGCTGATAGTTCAGGCTGGTAAGAGTTTCTGTAAACAGTTCTGACAGTCGGCTCTCTTGGGGATCAGAGGGCCAATAATTAAAATCACCCACAATAAGAATTTTTGAGTGGTTTATGAGGAGCTGGGAAAGAAGTTCCCCAACTGACAAAGCAAAGGAAGGCATATAAGTGGGGGGTCTGTACATGACAACACAGGCAAGAGAGGTGGAGGGTGAACGAAGTAAAATGACAAGGGTTTGGGAGTGAGGGATAGGGGTGCAATCTAGCATAGAAAAGGCGTGTTCTTTGCGAATGATAGCAGCAACCCCGCCACCAGCTTGCCCTCCGGGGCGATTGACATGCAGGATGTAGTAGCCGATGGGGAGAGCGGCGAGAATATCGGGTACAGAGTCTTCCGTCAGCCAGGTCTCTGACAGGAAGAGAATGTCTGCCTTAGTGTCATCTAATAGGTGGAAAATCTCGAGTTGGTGTTTCACCATAGAGCGCGTATTAAGGTAAAGGATATTGAGGGTAGTAATAGAGGGAGTGGGGGAAAGGAGATCAGAAGAAGCGGGAACAGGCGAGGAAGGCGGGGAAGGAAGCGCCAAGCAGGGAGAGTTAGAGATACTGCAGTCATCAGCCCTCCTGACGGCCTCAGGGGGCAGCGGAACAGGGTGTTGTAGAGAGCATAGGTCCGCTGAAGAGTAGCGGAGCGTGGGGGCAGAGTGACATACCGCTGGGCGCGACCCGGCGCGGACGGGCGCAGACGGGCAGGACTTAGGCTTGACTTCGGCGCGACGTCGGCGCTCCCGCTGCGCTCGTCCGCTGCGCTTCCGCCATTCCGGCATTATATGTGGGCGGGGCGTTTAACCACTAGCCCGCTGACCTGCACTGTGTAAGGCAGGGCGGAAGTGGGGAAATGAGGCGGGTCAAAGGCGCTCTGCAAGCGACCCTCCGCACAAGCGGCACTCAGCCGAGGCGGACCGGGGTCTGGAGCGTGATTAAATCAGGTAGGCAGCACTCGCTAAGCGCGAGAATGGTGAAGCACTGAAGCGTGGTAGAATTACAAAACACAAATGTAAAACACACGAAGCAAATGTAAAAAAAGCGGAGAGCCGCTTTGAAAGCTCTTAGTCAGCTTAGCAAGTTTAATAAAATGAGGCGGGTAGTCTGCACAGCCTGGGTCGCTGTGTCTGTCAATGGGGGCCCGCGAGGCACAAGAATTTATACAAGATAATCAACAGCCACTAGCCCGCTGACCTGCACTGTGTAAGGCAGGGCGGAAGTGGGGAAATGAGGCGGGTCAAAGGCGCTCTGGTGGCTGGCGGGAGCATGGGCCCTCAATGGCAGGAGTGGTTGGAGGAATTCGAGGATTACCTTTAAGGATCGAAAGTCACGGGAGACAGAGACAAGCTAATTGCACTCCGCAATCTGGTCGGCAAAGAGATTGGCAAAGTGATCAAAGAATTGCCAACGGATGATAAAGGGACTTATGACAAGGTGCGAGATGCGCTAAGCAGAAAGTTTGTGCACAAAATAAATGTGGACTACGAGAGATATGTATTTGATCAGGCCCGTCAAGACATGGATGAAATGATGAGCACATTCATATCCAGACTACGCCGCCTGTCTCAGTATTGCAATTTTGACTCGTTCTCGACGGAGGATGCCATCCGACAAAGAGTCATTGAGGGCTGTCATTCAGAGACACTCCGAAGGCGGCTGCTAAGAAAAGGTCATGATCTCGACGAAATAGAGGAAATGACGAGAGTGTACGACCAAGCGGAAGAGCATGCCAAGAACATGGCGACAAGGCGTGGTGAGAAAAGAGAGCAGGCATATTGGACTCAAAACAACAGCGTTCAGAGAAGATCAAATGATCACCAGTGAAGGTCTTGTCCAGCGTCCAGAGACCAGCACAGAAGTCATCGACGCTATGAGTCTGGAAGGAGAGACAAGAAATCAAGCTACGTCAAGAAGCCAGAGCGCCCACGGAAATACTACCGATGTGGGTATGATTTCCCACATACAGATGTATGTCCAGCAATGTGCCAACAGTGCAGGAGTGTGGCTCACTGGTTAGAGCAGGCAGAGCCTGATGCAGAGGTCAGACCCGGGACCAAGGTTCAATTCCCGACGCGGCAGGGTCTTGAGCTCAAATGTCCATGGACTCGATAATTCTCGCTTCGGTGCCTGACCTAATCATGGGTTCACACTCTGCAACTCTGGGCATTAAGCTTGCTTAATCTCCACAACGGCCCCCTGCGGCGGGATGCCTGGCTTTCACCTTGGGGATGCCCTGTAGGGGCTATCTCACAGGGAAAAAGCCAGGACGGGTTCCCAAGGCAAGCGCTTAGAGACCCCTGGGAGATAAGCGCTATATAAATCCAATATACAATACAATACAGGAAATGTGGACGCAAGAACCACTTTGAAGTAATGTGCGGAGTGTACAGCAAGGAGAGACGGAGTGAGACAACCAGATCTCGCCCAGAGGATAGGCGACATCATGCAAAAGCTGTCCAAGACAGGGCAGTATCATCCTCTGGCTCGTCACATTCCAGCAGGGAGTCTCGCAGATCCCAATGGAACAGAAGGTCACCATCGAGGGAATCAAGGTCGACCTCGCAGGAGACAGTATACACAGACGAATATATCTGCATGGTGGCTGACCCGGACCAGCTGAAGAAGTATCCTCCACTGGATATCAAAGTGGGGACACATGCACCAAATTCGTGTTAGACAGTGGGGCATCGCTGAACTACATGCCCGTGACCGAATATAACAAGATGAAACCAACACCTGCCCTGAGTCCAGCACATGTCAGAGTGTTTACCTGGATGGCGAAGAAACCACTTCCCTGCCTGGGCAAGTTCGCAACGACGCTCAAGCATGAATCCACATCAGTGTCGGCGTACATCCACATCATTGATGGCCCGGAGGCTGATTGTCTTCTCAGTCTGGCCACAGCGGAGCGACTCCGACTGGTTGAAATCTTGTACCGGGTCAACGACAATCCAGACATTGTCTGCAAGTTTCCCAAACTATTCAGCGGGCTTGGCAAAATGAATAAGTGTCTGATTCGCCTGCACATCAACGACCAAGTGCGTCCTGTTGCTCAGCATCCAAGGCGAATGCCTTTCCACCTACAGCAGGCCGTAGAGGACGAAATCCAAGAACTACTACAAGTGGACATTATTGAGAAAACGGATGGCCCCACACCATGGGTGTCACCAGTCGTCATAGTTCCAAAAAAAGGCACACCGGAAAAGGTACGACTATGTGTGGACATAAGGCTTCCCAATACAGCCATAGAACGAGAGCGTCACCCAGGGCCTCACCTGATATGATATCAGCATTAAATGGAGCCAGGGTATTTTCAAAACTTGATCTCAACAAGGGATACCATCAACTGGAATTACACGAAAAGTCTAGGTATATAACGACGTTTGCCACCCACTTGGATTTGTTTCGATATAAACGGCTAAGTTAAGGTATCTCCTCTGCAGTGGAAATATTCCAAGAGGTCATCCACCAAACCATCAGACATATCCCGAATTCCCTGAACTATAGTGATGACATTTTGGTGTATGGGTCAAATACACAGGTACACAACAAAGCTTTGGATCGAGTATGCCATGCTCGCCTAGAAGCTAATTTAACTCTTAACAGGGACAAGTGTGAGTTCCATCAGTCCACTCTTAAGTTTTTTGGACATGTGTTCTCAGGGGCTGGAATGACACCCGACCCCGAGAAAGTAGCAGCGCTCAACACCACCAAGAGCCCTCAAGATGTGAGCGACATTAGATCGTTTCTGGGCATGGCAAGCTATTGCTCCAGATACATCAAGGACTATGCCACAATTAGTCACCCACTTTGTGCCCTCACCAAGAAAGGACAACCGTTTGTGTGGAGCCCTCAGTATGAGCGGGCCTTCCAAGAGATCAAACAGGTGGTGGAATCGGCGAACAATCTGGCCTATTTCAACCCCAAAAGGAAGACGGAGATCACGGTGAATGCCAGTCCAGTGGGTTTTGGTGCCCTCCTGGCTCAGTACGATAGTGACACTGATCGGCGTCACATTGTGGCATAATCCAGTCGCAGCCTATCCTACACCGAGAAGGCTTATTCTCAGCCAGAGACGTGTGAGTATTTCCATGTGTTCATTTATGGCAAACATTTCACCATGATTACGGATCACCAGGCTCTTGTCACCATCTTCGGTAATCCCAGAGCCAAGATGCCACCCCGCATTGAAAGGTGGGGTCTACGTCTGCAGGAATACACATATACAATCATTCATAAACCAGGAAAGGCCGAGAATCCTGTGGACTACATGTCCAGACACCCTCAAGCATCTCAAGCCTCACGCCCGTTGATAGCTGAAGAGTACATACACTTCATGGTAGGTGTAGCCCGGCCACCGGCGGTTCCCTTGGAAGCGATACAGGACGCTACTGCGCAAGACAACATTCTTCAGAAGGTAGTGCGCCGATTGCGTACACATCGCTGAAGACATGACAGTGAGGACGAGGGGAGTGATCCGCAAATCCGTCAGGAAATGCAAGCCTTCCGACATGTCAGTGACGAGCTGTCTGCTACCTCAGAGGGGCTCCTGCTGAGTGACCATCGGATTGTCATCCCGAGGCAGCTACATCAAGGAGTGGTCAACCTCGCTCATGAAGGTCATTGGGGAGTTGTTGCCACAAAGAGAGCTCTCCGGGAGCGGGTCTGGTTCCCACAACTTGATCAAATGGTAGAGCTCACCCTAAAGGACTGTCCCCAGTGTCAACTGGTAAAGCCTGGAGATTCCCCAGCTCCTCTTCAAATGACTAAATTACCCAGTGGGGTATGGCAGGAACTTGCCATGGACTTCTATGGACACCTCCAGTCAGGCCGGTATGTGGTGACCATCATGGATGAATACTCGAGATTCCCAATAGCTCAGTTTGTGTCTTCCACCAAAGCCTCCAGCACCATCGCCGTACTAGATGAGGTCTTTGCCGCATGGGATGTTCCCAAGGACAGACAATGGTACCCGCTTTAACGATCATGAGTTTAGTGAATTCGCAAAGCATCTCAACTTTCGACATCGGAATATCACACCGCTGTGGCCACAGGCCAATGACACCATTGAACGATTCATGGCCACTCTGAAGAAGACTTTTCAACAAGCCACTTTGGAGAAAAAGGACTTACAAGTAGCTCCTAACGAGGTGCTAAGAGCCTATCGAACTATCCCACATGCTACCACCGGAAAGTGTCCTGCCACTCTCATGCTGGGGCGACCCATCAGGACAAGAATCCCGACGTGGGAAGGAGCCCTGAGACCGGTGTCCCAGACACGTGTCCATCGAGAAACAGTGGTGGCTGATCAAGCTGGGAAGAGCAAAATGAAAACATATGCGGACACTAGACGGAGAGCCAAGTGTCCCTCTCTTCATACAGGAGATTGTGTAGTGGTCAAGCAAGAGCAGTCCAAGAAGACGGATTGTAGATTGAAAGAGGAACCGCTGATCATCACACAGCAAAAAGGCACCATGATCACTGCGGAATCTGAGAAAAGACGGATCACCCGGATCGTGTCTCATTTTCAGAAATGTACCCCGGGCATGAAAGAAACACTTGATAAAGATCCAACACAACGCGATGCCGGAGGACTGAGTCAACTGAGTCCAACCCTGAGACCTGATAGACCCATGGAAGATGTGTCTGCAGAGGCTGGAATGTGTCTCCGACCTCGAAGAGACATATACAAACAAAACAGACTGATTGAAGAACTATAATCGAAGCAGTTATTTTCTTTTGTTAACAAGGGGGGAGATGTGATAATGTGAACGGTCTAGTAGTTGGGATGGGAGGAGTTACAGGGTTGGAGGAAGAGGAGGGGCAGCGACAGGAAAGGGGCAGTTAGAGTAGGGACAGGGAACGGATAAGAAGCAAGAATAAATCTCCTTAAACTACATGATTGGTGTTTGTCATTATTGCACCTAAGACACAACACTTGCCAAGGTCCCAAGGTTCTTCAAGATGGCAATGGCAGGGACGTCTACTCAGGGAATGGAGCAACAGGTCTCCTCAGTGGTCCGATCGTGCGTGGCTCAGCCCGGCCGCTCTCTGCATCATCACTACAGTCCCGATCTTCACCACAATATAGCTCTGGAACCCGGGCACTCCGAAGCACAGGAATCAGCTTCTCAGGTCAACAAGAGCTACTCACTCGTGGAGGGATCTCCGGAGTGAAGGATAGATTGCTATTTTCAAGCTTTAGAGCCGGGATGTCAGGCAGATAGGCGGAGCTCCAGGGCTACACGACCATGTCGGTAGCCTGGCCACGCCCCATCAGAGCTCATAGTGGAGTGATAATTCGTAGCATGAGATACTTACTGCTGGTTTATCTTCATAGAAACAGAGGGCTTGTTTGTCTGTACAAGACACTTGCAGAGACATATTATCATTACTGATATGTAATATGGGTCCTGAAAATGCAAGATTTGTGTAACCTGTCTTCTGTCGGATGCGGCAAGCCCTCTGTTTTCGAGCAGGATGAGCTGCAATGTTTCTGTAGCTCTTTTGCCCATGGCTGGTGATTGTGAGATATGTATAATCTTTGATTTTCCAACATGTTCCTTCCAGGCGGCTACTCAGTCATAATGCTTGATTGAAAATGTATATGGGCACAATGAAGAATTTAGTGGGAACAGATGCTGTATGCATTAAAATGGCAGACCAAATTATGTTTCGTGATCAGATTTTTTTACCTCACTTAAATATAATTAGATCTTTTTGTTTTAAAAACGTTACTTCTCATTTTGTAGTTATTGAGCAAAAACAGACAAAAGACATGGTTTACAACAGACCACAGTCTGGGCATTCATCGTGAAGTATAATGAGTATGGATCTTTACACACAGGTGCTCAGAAGTACAGCATATGAGGCAGTAGGTGATTACATTTGAAAGATGTAAGCCTCGGATTTTAAGAAATAATCCACATTTTTACTATAATGTACATCTAGAGCACCCACATACACCCCACCTAGTGAATCAAAGACACTCTATTGAGCTGCACTTTTGTCTAACCTCTGTATCCCCACCCCCAGCTGTCCATGTGTGTGTATGTGTGTGTACATATATCTGCTTTGCTCCAGGTTTCCTTGGATATATATATATATATATATATATATATATATATATATATATATATATATATATATATATATATATATATATGTAAGATACCAAAAACTCGCCGCACTCGCCTTGGTTATGTTGCAGTTTCTTTATTTTTCAAAACGTGACAAAACACCTACGCGTTTCGAACCGTAGTTCGTGTTCACGGTAGCTAGAGTGTGTAGTCCCTTCATTATTTCAATACAATTAGGCCTGTTAAGCACGCCCCTGTTTATGAGGCATGCTGGGACATGTAGTTCTCACAGTTTTTTGGCCATCACTTTTAAGTGCATGTCATGGGTTTTTGCTGCATTGGGGCACAGTTTAGCGTTACTGCATCTAAAAGCGGGCCCTCAGTTAACTAGGGCAATGTCGCTTTTTAACGCACGTGAACACACGCGCGTGTTAAGTCAACCCTCTTTTTACCTGAGAGTTGATTTTTAATGCGTAACTAATATGGAGGCACTCCATTTGACAATAAAGGGCTGAGTGCCCTACGTCCCCAATGCTTGCAGCCATCCATGACATTTGAGTATTGGCTTATCAATTAATGGCACCATTCACTTGTCAAAAAGGTAGGTAACAAATTATAACATAATACAACTCAATTGAAGTGACAGCGATGAGCAATAAAGTTCTCATTTCGTGCATCATAGGAGTGATACATAAAGGTTTTTCTTAGTCAAAGGAGGATTCTAAGATGCCAGTATTATACTGGGTATCAGTTCAGTTCAAGCAGTTTCCCTCATAAGTGTACATAAAGTTCCTCATCGCCATTGAGGCCAGCGGGTTGTTTGGTCTTAAACCTCATGATTAATTTAGATTCAAGCCTTCTTAGTCTTTGAATTCGGTTGCCACCTCTTTCATGTTGTAAGATCATAGCAAGTCCAAAGTATCTCACGTCCTGCCACGTTTTGTTTTCGTGGTTGGCAAGATGTTTCGCAATGGCATACGAGTTGTCATGATTCTGCATGGCTCGAATGTGTTGGAGAATCCGTGTTTTTAAGGAACATGTGGTACTGCCGATATAGGATTTTCCACAGTAACATTGAATCATGTACACTACAAAGGATGAGTCGCAGTTGATATTGCTGTTGATTATGAAGTTTTTTCCGGCTGCATCTTTTAGACTTTTCATATTGCGTCCTATTTTGCACGCTTTGCAGATGGCGCATTTGTTAAATCCTTGTTTTCTAATGTCCAGCCAGAATGCTGTTTTCTTATATTCAAAATGACTTTGAGTTAATTCATCCGCTAGGTTGCGTGCCCTTCTGTAGGAAACTCATCACGACCCAACGGAAACAAAAATAGACCTGTACAAATACACAAGAAAGCTGAAATTGAGAAAATTCTTCGCTAAACGAATGGACAACAAAAACAATGTGCCGCAAGACAACATTCTGAGTGAGACAAATGCTGAATATCGAACTTCGGAAGTTCCACAACTAAGAGTGGCCTATGAATTGGCTAATGAAATAGAACAAACAGAAATTACAGACACCCAAGTACTAGAAGAAATGAACATCCAATCCAATAAAAGACAACCAACGGATTTCAAACCCAAATCCAAATTTTGCCCGATCCTATATCCCGGCAATAAAATCGATACCTTCCACGAACTTGTGACAAATGAGATTGAAGAAATGCCCAAAAACTTCAACAAAAAAAGAAAAGAGAACCTAACCATCGGAGAACGTCAAGCAATCTCAAGCCTAAAAAACAATGTCCAAATAGAAATAAAACCTGCGGACAAAGGCGGGAATATAGTGATCATGGATAAAGAACACTATGTAGAGGAAGCAATACGACAGTTGAACAACATCAAAAACTATACAGTACTTAAGAAAAACCCAACTGAAGATATGAAAAATGAACTACAACTGAAGTTGAATGGCTGGTCTTCAAGTGGTCTCATTACAGACACAGAGAGGAAATATCTAATGGTCGAGAATCCAATCCTCCCAACCATCTACTTTTTGCCAAAAGTACACAAGACTCTTAATAAGCCCCCTGGGAGGCCCATAATATCCAGCTGCGGAGGTCTGTATGAGAACGTATCCAGCTATGTAGATTATTTCATAGCCCCATTGGTACCAACTCTCAGTTCCTACATAAAAGATACGGGCGATTTTCTTCGCATACTAATGGAAACGGAATGGCAACCAGACTATCAACTAGTGACGATCGACGTGGTGTCACTGTACACGTCAATAGACCATGACATCGGTTTAACAGCAATAAAATACTTCCTGGATCAACAACCTATAACCCGAAGAGAACACTCAAAGATGATCATGGAAATGATAGCGCTGTGCCTACACAACAATATCTTTGTATTCAACAAAACCATCTACAAACAATGCTGTGGAACAGCTATGGGAGTTTCTTTCTCTCCAAGCTACGCGAATCTCACCATGGGATGGTGGGAGAAGAGCGTGGCTTGGGGAGAGGAAAATGATCATCACATGGCCAAAGTAGCCCTTTGGCTACGATTTATAGACGATTTGTTCCTCCTGTGGAAAGGTACTGAAAATGAATTTCTTGTATTCTTTAACATCCTCAATCAGAATTCAGTGGGACTGAAGTTCACATACACCATCAACCCTAAAGAAATCGTATTTCTAGATACCAAAGTGTATATAGCAGATGGCAAAATATATATATATATATATATATACATATATATATATATATATATATATATGGTTGAAAGGGCTCCCGACCAGAGTTACTACCTCCCAGGAACCACACAACCGACTCGCACTCCAGGGTCTGTGTTAGAATTGCGTTTAATGGCGACGCGCTTCGACCAAACGGTCTTCTTCCAAAGCTGCACTTTTGTCTAACCTCTGTATCCCCACCCCCAGCTGTCCATGTGTGTGTATGTGTGTGTACATATATCTGCTTTGCTCCAGGTTTCCCACGAAACCACCAGGGAGACCGATCGTGTCGGCTAACGGTTCTTTGCTAGAACCTCTATCAAACCTCATAGACTTTTACCTGAATCCACATGTAAAACTTCTAAAACCATACATAAAAGACACCACTGACTTTCTGTGTAATATGAAACAAATAAAGTGGCAACCAGACTTCATCCTGATCACAATGGATGTGATCTCACTGTATACAAATATAAACAATGATATGATCCCCGAAGCATGCAAACATGCCCTCCAGGAACGGAACATCCATTACCAACACCATAACAACATGTTACTGGAAATGATCCAGTACCTGCTAAACAACAATGTATTTATGTTTGGTGAGACATTGTATAAACAAAAAAATGGAGCCGCCATGGGCTTTTCCTTTAGCCCCAACTATGCCTGTACCGCCATGGGATGGTGGGAGGAAACAATGGCATGGGACAAGAATCTTCAAACATTCACACAGCATATCAGAGTCTGGAAAAGATTCATAGACGATTTGTTTATCGTGTGGCGGAAAAGAAAAATTCCTGGAATACTTTCAAGTACTGAACAACAGCACACCAGGTATAAAGTTCACCTATAACATCAGTCAGGATACTGCAATCTTCCTGGATACGGAGGTCTACATTAAAAACAACCAAATTGAAACGACCCTGCACCGCAAAAGCACTGCAACAAATGCAACATTGGAGGCAACGAGCTTCCATCAGCAATCCCTCATATCAAGCATTCCTTACGGGGAATTCTTACGTCTAAGGAGAATTTGCAGTGAAGAACAGGAGTGGCAGAAACAGAGCGAAACTGCCAAGCAGCGCTTCAACAAAAGACGATACAACCAACGGGCCACAGAACTATGTTGGAAAAGAGCCAATCAAATGACAAGGGCTGATTGTTTGATGCCGAAGGAAACCCAAATCGCAACACAGGATGAACCAATCAGATTTATCACAGACTACAGTAAAGAAACCAAGCAGGTAAACCAAATCTTGAAAAGGAATTGGCAACTCCTGCAGTTGGATCCAGTGATAGGTAAAAGAATGGGCAACCACCCCACGATAACATACAGGAGAGCCAAAAACCTCCAGGACCAACTTGTCCACAGTCATTTCCAACCCTCGGGAAAAAAGAAGCAATGGTTGCAAACCAAGGGATTTTTGAAATGCTATAACTGCAAGATCTGCGAAATTGCAAAACCGACAATCGAAATACTCATGCCTAACAACAAAATCTGGAAGATCAAAGAATGCATCACTTGCAATAGTAAAAACACGGTGTACATGATTGAGTGTCCATGCAAGTTAAGATATATAGGCAGTACAATCTGCGAACTAAAAAAGCGCATATTGGAGCATGTTCGGGCCACTGTTCATAAGGACAGAGGCAACGCAGTTGCTAAACACATGGAACAGAGCCATGACGGAGATTGGAAAAAACGACGTTTTTGGGGCATTGAAACCTTAAACCTATCAACAAGGGGTGGGCATAATGAAAAATTTCTCCGACGTAAAGAATCAAAGCACATCTTGAGCTTCAGAACTATGACACCGTTTGGGCCCAATCAATCGGAGGAATTGTACATACACCTGTAAAAACACAACTATTGACCCTTCCTGTACTCTACTGCCTTCCATGAAAATATTTTAACCTGATTTATCCCATTTATTTTTCACCGCCTCACCATTTTTTCTCCTTGTTTAAAAGCTCACCTCAAAATTGATAACCACTCTAAACCAATATTGATATGCCCACCGGAGGGCGGCACTTTCTGTAAAGTAATGGAAATTGTTGGTTAAACAATGATAAGCCCACCCAAGGGCGGTGTTATGTGACGTTTACCTTCTGTTTGGTTGTTTAAAAATCAGTAACAAATGCTTAAACATACTGACTGGTTTATAATGTAATTAACATGTGATGCCCAAATGGCCACAAACATTGTATAAACCCCTGAGAGTATTCCACATTGTTTAGGATGACTGATCCACAATGAAGGTAATCAGGAGACTACCAGTCCCAGAAAGCATAGCACCGGTTGTCAACTCAAGCTAAGCATAAATTGCAGACGATGCCCACTAGAGGGCGGTAACTTGATTAATTGGGTCTTCCTTGTTTTGAAATTACACTAGAAACGGAAATTGCTTTAAAAATGTTTAAATGAACATATGGTTTCATGAGTGGACATCTTATTAAATCTGAATGAGGAAAGCGATTTGTATAGAATCCCCAAGGGTCCTAGATGGGTTTAAGTAACTAAATCCTTACCATGAAGGTAATCCAAAGACTTCCAGTCCCAGAATACCAAGCACTGGAGGGCGGGACCCAGAGACCCAGGGGGTGTATCCTCAATATTTTGTCTGTTCCTTAAAACTGTGAGCTTCGTACACATAGCTAACCGTGATCAAGACAGCGGACGCTGTCGAAACGCGTTGGTTGCTTTTTGTTATTTGACCCCCAATGGATTTATGGAAATAAACTTCGAACTTTCACAGATGTAAGCGACTCATAGCCGTTTTTCTCAGCGACTCCATCCTTCCCCGGGACCGGGGAAAACTTGTTGCAAATTGCTAGCGGTTGGCTCAACCGCAGGAGAAACGCGACCGAGGGAAAGAAGCGCCTAGCGAAGAGAAAGGGAGCCAAGCGGTGGATATATATATATATATATATATATATATATATATATATATATATATATATATATATATATATATATATATATATATATATATATATATAAGTAGCGACCCATGTGGAGGATCCAAAAAAGCATTTTATTGAGGAAAAGTCTCTCAGCGAATGCATTTCGGCGTGTCGGCCTTCGTCAGCGCTCCTCTTCCAAATGCTTCATGTGCTGTGGCGTAGGCAACCCTGCCTTGGTGGAGATTTAAACACCTTGCTCCGCCCCCTGATCTGATAGGGCTCTCCTGTGTAGTCCTGTGGATACGGACTACATGTCCCATGATGCCGCCATGTGGTGCATCCCGGGGAAGGAGAAGCTGCGTGGGGTGACACTGACGGAATGGTCGTCAAAGCAGGCACAGCGACAAAGTCAGTTGGGAGGTGAGGCAATTCCACAGTCCAGTGCCCCCTCGAATCCCCCGCATATACCGCTGCACCCTTTCGCCTGGAGCCTTTCACGGGGGTTGGCGCAGGAAACCCGGTCACCCAAAGTGGAAGTAAAATTACCTCCTCACCGCTGTGTCCCCCAGGCGTCGTGGTGGGTTCAGGACGAGATTGCTAACACAATCCAAATGTAAGAAATGCTCAGACGAGCCTGCCAAGACGTCCTGACCTCTTGTGCTGCGTGGGTTCACTTGAATGCGACTTGGCTGTTCGCATGAGTATATGGCAGTAAACTCCTCCCAAAGAAAGAAGTAGCGACCCATGTGGAGGATCCAAAGAAGCATTTTACTGAGGAAAAGTCTCTCAGCGAATGCATTTCGGCGTGTCGGCCTTCGTCAGCGCTCCTCTTCCAAATGCTTCATGTGCTGTGGCGTAGGCAACCCTGCCTTGGTGGAGATTTAAACACCTTGCTCCGCCCCCTGATCTGATAGGGCTCTCCTGTGTAGTCCTGTGGATACGGACTACATGTCCCATGATGCCGCCATGTGGTGCATCCCGGGGAAGGAGAAGCTGCGTGGGGTGACACTGACGAAGTGGTCGTCAGAGCAGGCACAGTGACAAAGTCAGTTGGGAGGTGAGGCAATTCCACAGTCCAGTGCCCCCTCGAATCCCCCGCATATACCGCTGCACCCTTTCGCCTGGAGCCTTTCACGGGGGTTGGCGACTTGGCGCGGGAAACCCGGTCACCCAAAGTGGAAGTAAAATTACCTCCTCACCGCTGTGTCCCCCAGGCGTCGTGGTGGGTTCAGGACGAGATTGCTAACACAATCCAAATGTAAGAAATGCTCAGACGAGCCTGCCAAGACGTCCTGACCTCTTGTGCTGCGTGGGTTCACTTGAATGCGACTTGGCTGTTCGCATGAGTATATGGCAGTAAACTCCTCCCAAAGAAAGAAGTAGCGACCCATGTGGAGGATCCAAAGAAGCATTTTATTGAGGAAAAGTCTCTCAGCGAATGCATTTCGGCGTGTCGGCCTTCGTCAGCGCTCCTCTTCCAAATGCTTCATGTGCTGTGGCGTAGGCAACCCTGCCTTGGTGGAGATTTAAACACCTTGCTCCGCCCCCTGATCTGATAGGGCTCTCCTGTGTAGTCCTGTGGATACGGACTACATGTCCCATGATGCCGCCATGTGGTGCATCCCGGGGAAGGAGAAGCTGCGTGGGGTGACACTGACGGAGTGGTCGTCAAAGCAGGCACAGCGACAAAGTCAGTTGGGAGGTGAGGCAATTCCACAGTCCAGTGCCCCCTCGAATCCCCCGCATATACCGCTGCACCCTTTCGCCTGGAGCCTTTCACGGGGGTTGGCGCAGGAAACCCGGTCACCCAAAGTGGAAGTAAAATTACCTCCTCACCGCTGTGTCCCCCAGGCGTCGTGGTGGGTTCAGGACGAGATTGCTAACACAATCCAAATGTAAGAAATGCTCAGACGAGCCTGCCAAGACGTCCTGACCTCTTGTGCTGCGTGGGTTCACTTGAATGCGACTTGGCTGTTCGCATGAGTATATGGCAGTAAACTCCTCCCAAAGAAAGAAGTAGCGACCCATGTGGAGGATCCAAAGAAGCATTTTATTGAGGAAAAGTCTCTCAGCGAATGCATTTCGGCGTGTCGGCCTTCGTCAGCGCTCCTCTTCCAAATGCTTCATGTGCTGTGGCGTAGGCAACCCTGCCTTGGTGGAGATTTAAACACCTTGCTCCGCCCCCTGATCTGATAGGGCTCTCCTGTGTAGTCCTGTGGATACGGACTACATGTCCCATGATGCCGCCATGTGGTGCATCCCGGGGAAGGAGAAGCTGCGTGGGGTGACACTGACGGAGTGGTCGTCAAAGCAGGCACAGCGACAAAGTCAGTTGGGAGGTGAGGCAATTCCACAGTCCAGTGCCCCCTCGAATCCCCCGCATATACCGCTGCACCCTTTCGCCTGGAGCCTTTCACGGGGGTTGGCGCAGGAAACCCGGTCACCCAAAGTGGAAGTAAAATTACCTCCTCACCGCTGTGTCCCCCAGGCGTCGTGGTGGGTTCAGGACGAGATTGCTAACAGAATCCAAATGTAAGAAATGCTCAGACGAGCCTGCCAAGACGTCCTGACCTCTTGTGCTGCGTGGGTTCACTTGAATGCGACTTGGCTGTTCGCATGAGTATATGGCAGTAAACTCCTCCCAAAGAAAGAAGTAGCGACCCATGTGGAGGAACCAAAGAAGTATTTTATTGAGGAAAAGTCTCTCAGCGAATGCATTTCGGCGTGTCGGCCTTCGTCAGCGCTCCTCTTCCAAATGCTTCATGTGCTGTGGCGTAGGCAACCCTGCCTTGGTGGAGATTTAAGCACCTTGCTCCGCCCCCTGATCTGATAGGGCTCTCCTGTGTAGTCCTGTGGATACGGACTACATGTCCCATGATGCCGCCATGTGGTGCATCCCGGGGAAGGAGAAGCTGCGTGGGGTGACACTGACGGAGTGGTCGTCAAAGCAGGCACAGCGACAAAGTCAGTTGGGAGGTGAGGCAATTCCACAGTCCAGTGCCCCCTCGAATCCCCCCGCATATACCGCTGCACCCTTTCGCCTGGAGCCTTTCACGGGGGTTGGCGCAGGAAACCCGGTCACCCAAAGTGTAAGTAAAATTACCTCCTCACCGCTGTGTCCCCCAGGCGTCGTGGTGGGTTCAGGATCCAAATGTAAGAAATGCTCAGACGAGCCTGACAAGACGTCCTGACCTCTTGTGCTGCATGGGTTCACTTGAATGCGACTTGGCTGTTCGCATGAGTATATGGCAGTAAACTCCTCCCAAAGAAAGAAGTAGCGACCCATGTGGAGGATCCAAAGAAGCATTTTATTGAGGAAAAGTCTCTCAGCGAATGCATTTCGGCGTGTCGGCCTTCGTCAGTGCTCCTCTTCCAAATGCTTCATGTGCTGTGGCGTAGGCAACCCTGCCTTGGTGGAGATTTAAACACCTTGCTCCGCCCCCTGATCTGAACAGGCTCTCCTGTGTAGTCCTGTGGATACGGACTACATGTCCCATGATGCCGCCATGTGGTGCATCCCGGGGAAGGAGAAGCTGCGTGGGGTGACACTGACGGAGTGGTCGTCAAAGCAGGCACAGCGACAAAGTCAGTTGGGAGGTGAGGCAATTCCACAGTCCAGTGCCCCCTCGAATCCCCCGCATATACCGCTGCACCCTTTCGCCTGGAGCCTTTCACGGGGGTTGGCGCAGGAAACCCGGTCACCCAAAGTGGAAGTAAAATTACCTCCTCACCGCTGTGTCCCCCAGGCGTCGTGGTGGGTTCAGGACGAGATTGCTAACACAATCCAAATGTAAGAAATGCTCAGACGAGCCTGCCAAGACGTCCTGACCTCTTGTGCTGCGTGGGTTCACTTGAATGCGACTTGGCTGTTCGCATGAGTATATGGCAGTAAACTCCTCCCAAAGAAAGATGTAGCGACCCATGTGGAGGATCCAAAGAAGCATTTTATTGAGGAAAAGTCTCTCAGCGAATGCATTTCGGCGTGTCGGCCTTCGTCAGCGCTCCTCTTCCAAATGCTTCATGTGCTGTGGCGTAGGCAACCCTGCCTTGGTGGAGATTTAAACACCTTGCTCCGCCCCCTGATCTGATAGGGCTCTCCTGTGTAGTCCTGTGGATACGGACTACATGTCCCATGATGCCGCCATGTGGTGCATCCCGGGGAAGGAGAAGCTGCGTGGGGTGACACTGACGGAGTGGTCGTCAAAGCAGGCACAGCGACAAAGTCAGTTGGGAGGTGAGGCAATTCCACAGTCCAGTGCCCCCTCGAATCCCCCGCATATACCGCTGCACCCTTTCGCCTGGAGCCTTTCACGGGGGTTGGCGCAGGAAACCCGGTCACCCAAAGTGGAAGTAAAATTACCTCCTCACGGCTGTGTCCCCCAGGCGTCCTGGTGGGTTCAGGACGAGATTGTTAACACAATCCAAATGTAAGAAATGCTCAGACGAGCCTGCCAAGACGTCCTGACCTCTTGTGCTGCGTGGGTTCACTTGAATGCGACTTGGCTGTTCGCATGAGTATATGGCAGTAAACTCCTCCCAAAGAAAGAAGTAGCGACCCATGTGGAGGATCCAAAGAAGCATTTTATTGAGGAAAAGTCTCTCAGCGAATGCATTTCGGCGTGTCGGCCTTCGTCAGCGCTCCTCTTCCAAATGCTTCATGTGCTGTGGCGTAGGCAACCCTGCCTTGGTGGAGATTTAAACACCTTGCTCCGCCCCCTGATCTGAACGGGCTCTCCTGTGTAGTCCTGTGGATACGGACTACATGTCCCATGATGCCGCCATGTGGTGCATCCCGGGGAAGGAGAAGCTGCGTGGGGTGACACTGACGGAGTGGTCGTCAAAGCAGGCACAGCGACAAAGTCAGTTGGGAGGTGAGGCAATTCCACAGTCCAGTGCCCCCTCGAATCCCCCGCATATACCGCTGCACCCTTTCGCCTGGAGCCTTTCACGGGTGTTGGCGCAGGAAACCCGGTCACCCAAAGTGGAAGTAAAATTACCTCCTCACCGCTGTGTCCCCCAGGCGTCGTGGTGGGTTCAGGACGAGATTGCTAACACAATCCAAATGTAAGAAATGCTCAGACGAGCCTGCCAAGACGTCCTGACCTCTTGTGCTGCGTGGGTTCACTTGAATGCGACTTGGCTGTTCGCATGAGTATATGGCAGTAAACTCCTCCCAAAGAAAGAAGTAGCGACCCATGTGGAGGATCCAAAGAAGCATTTTATTGAGGAAAAGTCTCTCAGCGAATGCATTTCGGCGTGTCGGCCTTCGTCAGCGCTCCTCTTCCAAATGCTTCATGTGCTGTGGCGTAGGCAACCCTGCCTTGGTGGAGATTTAAACACCTTGCTCCGCCCCCTGATCTGATAGGGCTCTCCTGTGTAGTCCTGTGGATACGGACTACATGTCCCATGATGCCGCCATGTGGTGCATCCCGGGGAAGGAGAAGCTGCGTGGGGTGACACTGACGGAGTGGTCGTCAAAGCAGGCACAGCGACAAAGTCAGTTGGGAGGTGAGGCAATTCTACAGTCCAGTGCCCCCTCGAATCCCCCGCATATACCGCTGCACCCTTTCGCCTGGAGCCTTTCACGGGGGTTGGCGCAGGAAACCCGGTCACCCAAAGTGGAAGTAAAATTACCTCCTCACCGCTGTGTCCCCCAGGCGTCGTGGTGGGTTCAGGACGAGATTGCTAACACAATCCAAATGTAAGAAAGGCTCAGACGAGCCTGCCAAGACGTCCTGACCTCTTGTGCTGCGTGGGTTCACTTGAATGCGACTTGGCTGTTCGCATGAGTATATGGCAGTAAACTCCTCCCAAAGAAAGAAGTAGCGACCCATGTGGAGGATCCAAAGAAGCATTTTATTGAGGAAAAGTCTCTCAGCGAATGCATTTCAGCGTGTCGGCCTTCGTCAGCGCTCCTCTTCCAAATGCTTCATGTGCTGTGGCGTAGGCAACCCTGCCTTGGTGGAGATTTAAACACCTTGCTCCGCCCCCTGATCTGATAGGGCTCTCCTGTGTAGTCCTGTGGATACGGACTACATGTCCCATGATGCCGCCATGTGGTGCATCCCGGGGAAGGAGAAGCTGCGTGGGGTGACACTGACGGAGTGGTCGTCAAAGCAGGCACAGCGACAAAGTCAGTTGGGAGGTGAGGCAATTCCACAGTCCAGTGCCCCCTCGAATCCCCCGCATATACCGCTGCACCCTTTCGCCTGGAGCCTTTCACGGGGGTTGGCGCAGGAAACCCGGTCACCCAAAGTGGAAGTAAAATTACCTCCTCACCGCTGTGTCCCCCAGGCGTCGTGGTGGGTTCAGGACGAGATTGCTAACACAATCCAAATGTAAGAAATGCTCAGACGAGCCTGCCAAGACGTCCTGACCTCTTGTGCTGCGTGGGTTCACTTGAATGCGACTTGGCTGTTCGCATGAGTATATGGCAGTAAACTCCTCCCAAAGAAAGAAGTAGCGACCCATGTGGAGGATCCAAAGAAGCATTTTATTGAGGAAAAGTCTCTCAGCGAATGCATTTCGGCGTGTCGGCCTTCGTCAGCGCTCCTCTTCCAAATGCTTCATGTGCTGTGGCGTAGGCAACCCTGCCTTGGTGGAGATTTAAACACCTTGCTCCGCCCCCTGATCTGAACAGGCTCTCCTGTGTAGTCCTGTGGATACGGACTACATGTCCCATGATGCCGCCATGTGGTGCATCCCGGGGAAGGAGAAGCTGCGTGGGGTGACACTGACGGAGTGGTCGTCAAAGCAGGCACAGCGACAAAGTCAGTTGGGAGGTGAGGCAATTCCACAGTCCAGTGCCCCCTCGAATCCCCCGCATATACCGCTGCACCCTTTTGCCTGGAGCCTTTCACGGGGGTTGGCGCAGGAAACCCGGTCACCCAAAGTGGAAGTAAAATTACCTCCTCACCGCTGTGTCCCCCAGGCGTCGTGGTGGGTTCAGGACGAGATTGCTAACAGAATCCAAATGTAAGAAATGCTCAGACGAGCCTGCCAAGACGTCCTGACCTCTTGTGCTGCGTGGGTTCACTTGAATGCGACTTGGCTGTTCGCATGAGTATATGGCAGTAAACTCCTCCCAAAGAAAGAAGTAGCGACCCATGTGGAGGAACCAAAGAAGCATTTTATTGAGGAAAAGTCTCTCAGCGAATGCATTTCGGCGTGTCGGCCTTCGTCAGCGCTCCTCTTCCAAATGCTTCATGTGCTGTGGCGTAGGCAACCCTGCCTTGGTGGAGATTTAAGCACCTTGCTCCGCCCCCTGATCTGATAGGGCTCTCCTGTGTAGTCCTGTGGATACGGACTACATGTCCCATGATGCCGCCATGTGGTGCATCCCGGGGAAGGAGAAGCTGCGTGGGGTGACACTGACGGAGTGGTCGTCAAAGCAGGCACAGCGACAAAGTCAGTTGGGAGGTGAGGCAATTCCACAGTCCAGTGCCCCCTCGAATCCCCCGCATATACCGCTGCACCCTTTCGCCTGGAGCCTTTCACGGGGGTTGGCGCAGGAAACCCGGTCACCCAAAGTGGAAGTAAAATTACCTCCTCACCGCTGTGTCCCCCAGGCGTCGTGGTGGGTTCAGGACGAGATTGCTAACACAATCCAAATGTAAGAAATGCTCAGACGAGCCTTGGCCGTGGAAAGTGCACCATCACCGGCAGGAGCGAACCGAGTACCTGCCATGTGAGGCCATAGCTTCGAACTGTTCTGAGCTGCAATGGCACAGCGCCCCATACGCACTGATTAGCCTGACCTGGGACTTTGTCACCTACTAAAGGAAATAATGAACTTTAAATTTAAAACTCATGCTTGAACTCACGGACTCCATGCCCCAGAAATCACCAGTGGATAAGTAGTCACCTTCCGCTTCCTGGAAGGTCATGGAAATTAAATAAAAACCGGAAACCAAATGATGTTCCTAATGCATGATTTTTTCGCCCATGAAGAGGGGGCCATCTGGCCTTGAAACGCGTCGGCACAGAGAGAAATCAAAAGCAAAGTTAAGTGCAGGCTGCGTGAGAAAGCTGGCATGCAGGGCGCTGTCAGTGTGCCTTTCAAATGCGCAGGGCATTGGTATTCTATATATGAGAGCTCTTAACTTAAAAGATCAGAGTTACCCTGTGGCCCGACACTATGAGAAAATGCATAAAAGTAACAACAATTTGCTATCCTTCTTCATTCTTGATCAGTTAGTAAAAACAGAGAGAGGGGGAGACTGGGTCAAGAAATTGAGGACCTTGGAATCAAGGTATATAATTATGCTCCAAAAAAAAATCCGGGAGGGCGGAATAATGAAGAGGAAATGTGGGTACATATAGGGTAAGAATAATACACTGGAAGAAGATTCAGAGTAGAATGTGTCACCCGGTAAAACTGTTCCCTGCAGCTAGAATGAGAATACAGTTACCGTATCTGTGCACAAATAACTTCACACACTATATTTATATAGATATAGCCCATTCAGGGCACTATAACGGTAGTAGATGTGACATAATCAGCACTACCACTTAGGCCTAATACTGTGAACCGAACAGTGAAAAGCTAAAAAGTGCACTTGTGATTTGAACAAGTCAACGCCCGTTCTGGGAGAAATAAACATGACTATCTTGCATAAAATGTAGGATATATTAAACATTTTTGAAAATGAATGTGAAATATCTTTATGAAATATAATGATTGACTTGTACTATTGAAAAATGGTTATAAGCATAAGATTTTCGGACACTCCAAGATGGCCGCCACATATCAATGAATGTAATTTAAGTGCCCATTTTCTATGTTGGTTTTTATTTTTGGTTTTTAATCACATGACTATGTTTTGTAGAAACTTTATTTAAATGAAAAAGTTAGTTTCAATCAGACAACACTGACGAAGGCGGCAACGCCGAAACGCGTTTGTTGACTGAAAAAAGTGTGCACGCAGGAAAAATAAACCTGGCGTAGAGACTACTGAATCTTGACTGGAGTGCCTTTAATTGTGAAACAGTTCATCAGCATGGGAACTGTGTGTTGGTACATATCGTAACACACTCCGCCGCGCGGTAAGGAGGCACCCGAGGTAAAGAGGAGCGACAGCTGGTGGCACAGTGTTTTGGATATATATATATATATATATATATATATATATATCTATATATAGAGAGAGAGAGAGAGAGAGAGAGAGTTATACATATATATGAGATAGATATAGATATAATATGTATATATTATTTAAATATATATATATATATATATATCTGTGGTGTGTGTGGGGATATACACACACACACACACACAAGTGTGAGACCTGTGACTCAGAATGTAGAAATATGCAGTGTTATACTGTTAGCCCACACTCAGATCTGTGTACGTCTGACTGGGAGGTGATACCGCACGTATGAAAAAACACATGCTGTTATGTGAATATTTCTATATGTGGTGTTTCTGCATATTAATTCCCCAAAAACAAATTGAGAGTTTATATACTGACCTATCTTAGATATTGTCCAAGGGTCTACAATGAGTAGCTTAGAAGCTACTGGCAGCTCACCAAAAACCCTTGCAGTAGCTCTCAGACATGAGAAAGAGCCCAGTAAATCATTCATAGGGTCTGCATATTAAAGAAGGCAGTACTGCTCACCTCAAAATTCTCAGAGTAATCGATGCCAATCCAATGATAAGATGTCATTATTAGACTCAAACACATATTGTGTCAGCCTATGCGGTCAGCCGTATGGCCATATGTCTTCACTCTCAGTTACAGTACACATTTATAATTCAAGAAAATACTTATTGCTGTGTTCTTTCGTGTTAGAGGACACCTAATGCTTTGGCTGGTATTTTATTAGTGTTAGAAATGGGATTCCTGCTTGGCTGAGGTTTGCACCCAGGGCAGGTAGAAACCATGACTCTAGTCAATGTAAGCTAGATACACAATAATAGATAAACTGTGCTCACCCTCTGGTAGCTTGACACAGGTAGTCAGGCTTTTCTAAAGAGGAAATGTGTAAAGTAATTGTGCAACACAGTAACACTGAATACACCACAAAAAGACTCCACAGAGGCTTAGTAAAATAGCACAAATAAAATGAGTTCAAATTAATTGAATGTAGGCCTGGGCGGTGAACTTCGCTCCGTTCGTGGAGTTTGCGGAGTTTTCTGCACTACGCTTCGCGATGTGCTGCAGAGTTTTTCCCCGTTTGCAATCGCAAACTGTGGGTTCGCGAGTACGAGCGGCCGCTCGGGGACAATTTTTACGCGAGCTGCAGGAATACCAGCACAAACTGCAGTTCGCACTGCACTGCTCCACTCGTGGGAACTTGCAGAGTTTTTTTGTAACTTCGTGGAGTTCCATGTAGCAAAACTACGTGACTACGCCCAGGCCTAATAAGTAGAAGATTAAATGCAAAAATAGTGCTTAGAAGTCACTAGCGGTCAAAAGGTTACTTGAGGTTATGATGGACCAGTGCAAATCCAAAGATAAGACCAATCGCGATGGAGGGCAGGCCAGCTACATGACCCAGGCAGAGCTCGCTGACAAAGTAGCTGACAAAGCATTGATACTGAGGACTCAAGGCAGCATTCTTTACCACAGAGCTGTGTTCCTTTGTCATCATCAAGCTCGCTTGAAGTGAAAACAATGCATCGCTGTTGAGCCGCATCGTTGGGCTGTGCGCCCTGTAGAATGGATGTTGCTGAACCGCCTTCATCGTCAGCGTCAAAGGATTATGAGTCGGTACTGATCGGGACAGTGATGACGATACGTTGGTTTTAAAAAAAAAACTGTATAACCCACTTGCGAGGGACAGAACTTAGAGGGGTGTACCTCAGGCCAGAGTAGGACTCACATATGTCAGAGTTCAGCAGCAACAGCAGAATTGGAGGCAATCGTTTGTGTCCCTAAGACTTCACAAAACTGGAGGCAAGCCAACAAGCTCTTGGAGATCACTTGGAGGGAAGTGAGAGTACAGTTGTCCTTCAGCAGAGTCAGGGAAAAGCAGCAGCGGGACAGCAGGCAGACAAGCAGTCCTTCCGGAAAAGCAGCACAGCAGTCCTACTCACAGTGGTTCAGTTCAAGATCCAGAAGTGTCTGATTTCAGGGTGCCAGAGACGTGGGCCTATATCCAAAAATATCTTTGATATAGGGGTGACTTCAAAGCAACTCTCTGAAGTGCACAAGAATCCCTTACAACCCAGTCTTGTCTACCAGGCTTCCTGTGGGAGGTAAAACTGGTGCTTTGTGTGTGGACAGGGCACTATTTATTGAAGGGAAGGGTCATCCCTTTCCATTTCTCACTGCCCAGGAAGACCCAACAGAATACAGAGGTGTGCAGATGAGTGCTCAGTATGGAGATGAGCCTCACCTTCTTGTGTTTGTGGCTGTCTAGAGGGAATACACAAAGTGTAGCTGTCCCACAAACAGGGCGTGTATTATAGACAGACTATCAGGCACAAAGAGCATTAAGTATAGAGAATTGTCCACTTTCAAGGTGGCATTTCTAAAACAATAATGTTAAATCCAACTTAACCAGTAAGAAGGATTCACCAATACCATTCCAAATATATGAAACATGATAAAGCTACTCCTCACTGTTCAGGAATTACAGCTTAAGTTTGTATTAAGGGATTCTTAATGCTGGCCTATGAGAGTAGTAGGCCTCACAGTAGTGAAAAATGAAATAGGCTGATTGTCACAACCGGAACATGCAAAACATGCCTTTTACTAACATGGAATCCTGTCCTAAGAGTTACTTAGGGCCCATCTTATATGTAATAAAAAGAGAGTTTAAGTCTTGGCAAGTAGCTGTTAATACCGAGTTGAAGTGCCAGTAACCTGCGCACACAGGCACTGCAGCAGCAGGCCTGAGACAGATTTGAAAGGCTACTTCTGTACGTTGCGCAATTAGTAACAATGAGAGTACAGGCTCTGGGTATATGGTATACCGCTATACAAGGGACTTACTAGTACCACAAATATGCTAATCACGTACCTACCGATGTCATCATGTTCAGGGGAGAGCACATGCACTTTAGCACCGGTTAGCAGTGGTAATGTGCTCAGAGTCATAAGGCCTGCAAAAAGAATCAGCAAAACTTGGACGAAAAAGGCAAAAATTCCAGGGGAAGACCACCTTAAGGATGCTAGGTCTAGCTATGAGTTAGGTGAAAATGTGTAATAATGATGTACTTTTTCCTGGTTTATCTGCTGGTAACGTCGCCTAAAATGCTTGGGTAGTTACTACGAATAATCCTGCTTAGGGTGTCCATAGTATAATGTTACCATATGTGATTGCTATTTTACAGTGATAAACATTTCTAGCAGCTCCAACGGAATTTCTTTGAGCAAAAGGAGCTCTCTCTACAGAAAAGATTGTAGACTCATGATCTAGTCATAGAGGGCTAGAGAGTAACCACTGCACATCTGTTTTTTAGGTCTGACATGGCCAAACATTTTCTTTTTTTGTAAAACGTACTCACTGTGTAGTTATAGTTAGGTCAGACTTTCCAAAAGAAAACCTTTTTTTTTTGCCAATAACTTTGGCTCGATTTGACAAATCTTCACAAAACTCTCCAGTTTTACATGTCTGGTACAGAGATACTCTTAGATTTATCTACCTCTCCCGTAGGACAATATTGGAGTAACATGATTATAATTGATAAGCTGTAAGTTCCATTTTTATATTTGTGCTTTTTTCGAATGTATTTTTTCAAAACTGGCCAGACTGATTGACTTTGCCAAGGCTTTTTCTATTTTTAAGTGGTTTATTGCACGTTTTTGCGTAGAAGCCACAATATTGTGGGCCTTATTTATGAGCTTTTACCGGAGTGCAGCACTACAGGCCTTCCTGCTACGCTGCTCTGCGGTAAAAGATTAAGGCAGGAATGAGCTGTATTCCTGTCCTTTTCCCCTGTGCTGGTGCTCAATGGGCTGCTGTGCACTAACGCAGGCACCTTTACACCATGTGCAAGGGTGCCTGCATTGTGGGGGTGATTATTTCTGTGCAGGAAGGGAAACCCTTCTGCATAGAAACAATCAGAAGAGGCTTTTTTCTCTTTCTATGTGTGCGGCACAATGTAGCACTCATAGAAATAGAAAAAAGGAGGAGAAATAAAGCTATTTCTCCTCATTGTCCTTCTCTTAGGCCTCCCTTCGGAAGGTGTACGTTTTTGGTGCTGCCTCATCTTTATAGTTTCTTGTAAATCTGGATCAGTGTCAAAGTTCCATGGATGCTGCTGGAAAAATCCCCTGCAACACCCATTGCGTGCCAGTTTAACGCAGAAAACGGTGTTAAAGGGGACGATATTTACGTGTCAGCATTAAGTCCAAAAAAGTGGCGGACTACTGCGCCATGGAACGACACAAAAATGAATATTCCGACAGCCCAACTGGCCTCATAATTGAGGCCCTGTATTTGTTAGAAGAGTGCAGAGTAATTCAGTCTGAGATAATCTTGCCATGCATACATTAACAAATTACATCACATTACATTAAACAAATAATGAATAGCTTCACTTCTAAGGTCCAATTAGTGTTTCACAAGGTTCGTTTAACATTAAAGCACTTCTGGAAGGTTATTTAATCCAAGGTGGGAAAACAAATTGATAATGGAAATCCTTGAAAAAATGCAGCTCTCAGCCACAGCTTAATAAAAGCGTCTTACAACTTGGGTGTACGCCAACCTGTAAGGGTCAGGCAAGGTGACAAGCATATAAATAGTAGACAATGAAATGTGAAACGGTGTGTGTGGCATTCTAAAAGCCAAATACTGCTATCTCATTGGTACTGTTTAACCTTTTTATGAGTGGCGGTCATAGACCTGACTGCGGACAGGGTCTTTTTTGGAGGCATTGGGAAGTCAATAATACTTGAGTAAGGTACAATCGTTCATGGGGTGTAAAGGTTGACACATTTCAAGATTTTTTCAATGCACCACAATTCATAATTGTGCATGTGTGTGATTGTGTGCGATTGCGTGCATGTGTGTTTGTGTGAGTGCATTTTAATTGTGTGAATAAATCAATAATGGACAACCAAGTAGGGCTTTAAAGTGGGAAGAATAAAGTGGAGGATCATTAAAAAGGGCGTGGCCAATGTAATTTAGCGCGCCGCTTCAACACGTGCACTGAATTTCTGTGATTCTCACTGTGTGCCACACAACCAGTATATTGTTTTCTCTGTGAGAATTCTGTTATTGCAGCTAGCTACATAACGCAACAAATGACATACACCTAATACCAGACTGGAGTATTAACTTTGTTGATAGCTGTTAAATAGATTAATCACTCAGGAGCTTGTAAAGCATGGCTACTCCCCTTTGAGGGTCTCAAGGCGCTGGGGGGGAGCTGCTGGTCCGTTTGGGTGTGGAGGTACAGTCGAGGAGTGAGGTCTTGAGATCCTTCCTGAATTGGGTCAGCAACGGAGATTGTTTGAAGTGGAGGGGCAGGGTGTTCCAGGTCTTGGCTGCGTGGTAGGAGAACGTTCTTCCTCCAGTTTTGTTCTTGTGAATCCATGGCATAGTAGCCAGGGCAAATTGGATGCAGTGGAGTAGTCTGGCAGGTACGAGGAATGAGAGGTGGAGGTTTAGATATGCTGGTCCTGTATCATGGAGAGCTCTGTAACCATGGGTGAGGAGCTTGAAGGTTATTCTCTTGTAGACTGGGAGCCAGTGAAGTTGTCAGAGGTGTTGAGTTATGTGGCTGCAGCAGGGATGCCGAGGACCAGTCTGGCTGCTGCGTATTGAACGTTCTGTAGTTTCCTGAGCTGTTTCTTGGCGACGCCAGCATACAGTGTATTGCCTTAGTCAAGTCTGCTGGTAATGAGTGCGTGGATGACCGCCTTTATGGTTTCTGTGGGTGTGCATCTTAATGTCTTTCGTAGCAGGAGTAGCATGTAGAAGCAGTATGAGGATACAGCGTTGATTTGCTGGTTCATTGTGAGTGAGGAGTCCATGGGGGTAAGGGGGTTTTCAGTGTGGCACGCCACCAGGGGTCAGCCCTGGCTGAGCTATTGAGTCCCAGGATGAGTATGTAAGTCTTGTCTGATTTGAGCTTGGGGCAGCTATCTTTCAACCACGTGGCAACCCTCGTCCCTGCTAGCAGGCCAGGTCACCCCCGTGCCTCACGGCCCCTCCTGTGTGCTCGTGACCCCCCCCCGTGCTGCCCTCCACTGCCGTGAGTCCGCCTCTGGCTCTGCTCAGTTGCTGCCTGCTCGCTATTCTTTCTCTACCTGTTGCCTGATCGCCAACTGTTCTGCCATTATTGTTTTGCATATACCCCCAGCGCCCCTTCTCCTGCCCCCCAATGCCGTATTCCCATCCCCATTTCCTGCCACTGCTCCCCTGTGGCCCCACCCTTTTTTCCTTCCGCGACCCGTTCCCGCCACCCATTCGCCGTCCCGCGACCTGGCTGAACACCACCTCTGCACCAGACATCTCCATAGCCATCCCGGAAGGCTACAAGATCTCCCGCAGAGACCGCACCAATGGAGTGGGAGGTGGAATCTCCATCATCCACAAGGACACCCTCATAATCTCAACCAACACCGACGACACCCTCACCACCGCCGAGCACATGCACTTCCAGATCCATACCGACCCCAACACTCGTCTACAGGCCACCCGGACTCCGACCACAATTCAGCGACACCATCGCCGATCTCGTCAGCACCCACGCCCTCGCCTCCACAGACTACATCCTCCTTGGGGACCTGAACTTTCACCTCGAGAACAACAACGACGCCAACTCCACCGCCCTGATCGACAACCTCGCCAAACTTGAACTCAAACAGCTCGTGATGACACCCACCCACACCGCCGGAAACACACTGGACCCAATCTTCTCCGCAAGTCCCCACATCTCCTTCAACCACACCACCGAACCCCACTGGACAGACCACAGATGCATCCACTTCACTTTCAGGAAACCCGCCACACACCACCACACCCAACAGATGCCATGCCGCTGCTGGGGCAAGGTCACCTAGGACCAACTGACAACCACCCTTACTCTGGCACCACCCGCCGACTCCTCCGACCCCGACACCGCCACCACCAGCCTCAAAAAGTGGATCAACGACTGCGCCGACACCCTCACCCCACTCAAGACCACCACCACCAACCTCACAAACAAGAAAGCCGCATGGTTCACCGAAGACCTCCGGACCTCCAAGCACACCTGTCGGAAGCTGGAGAAGAGCTGGCTCTGCGACCAAACACCAGACAGCTGCACAGCCCACAAGAACACCACCCGCAGACACCACCAACTCATCGGGATCGCTAAGAGGACTGCCTTCAAGGACCGCCTAGACAGCAACGCACACAACAGCAAAGAACTCTTCAACATCGTGAAACTCACTGGCCACCTTCTTTCACCGCAAGATCATCGACATCCACGACAGCTTCAACACCATCACCCCCACACCCACCGCCGAGACCACCACCCCTGCGACCACCACCCGCACCAGTCGCCTGACCGCCTGGTCCAACGTCAGCGAATAAGACACCATTAAGACCATGAACTCTATCCACTCCGGATCCCCAACCGACCCATGCCCTCACTACGTTTTCAACAAAGCCAGCACCGACATTGCACCCCATCTCCAGAAAACAATCAACATCTCCTTCGAGACGGCAACCTTCCCAGGGAACTGGAAGCAGGCCGAGATCAACGCCCTACTGAAGAAACCCAAGGCAGACCCCAATGACCTCAAGAACTTCCGGCCCATCTCCCTGCTCCCTTTCCCGGCGAAAGTAACGGAGAAGATCTTCAACAGACAGCTGACCCGCTACCTCGAAGACAACAACATCCTGGACCCATCTCAGTCTGGCTTTTGCAGAAACCACAGCACTGATACTGCCCTAATTGCCGCCACTGATGACATCAGGATCCTGCTGGACAAAGGAGAAACAGCCGCCCTCATCCTTCTGGACCTATCAGCAGCCTTCGACACGGTCTGCCACTGCACCCTAACAGCATGCCTCCATGACGCCAGTATCAAAGAGAAAGCTCTGGCCTGAACCACATCCTTCCTCTCCAACAGAACCCAGAGCGTCCGCCTCCCGCCCTTCCGCTCCAAGACCACCAAGATCATCTGCAGCGTTCCACAGGGATCCTCCCTCAGCCCAACGCTGTTCAATATCTACATGGCACCACTCACCCACGTCGCACGACAACACAGCCTCAACATCATCTCCTACGCCGACGACACCCAGCTGATCATATCCCTCCCTGAAGACCCCCACACCGCCAAAGCCAACCTCCACAGAGGAATGAAGGCCATCGCCGAATGGATGAAAGACAGCAGGCTGAAGCTGAACTCAGACAAAACGGAGGTCCTCATCCTCGGCCCCATCCCCTCAGCCTGGGACGACACCTGGTGGCCAACATCGCTGGGGACAGCCCCAGAACCCACCGACCACCCACGCAACTTGAGGGTCATCCTCGACTCCGCCCTCTCCCTGACTAAGCAGGTCAACGCCGTCTCCGCTTCCTGCTTTCACACCCTCCGAATGCTCCGCAGGATCTTCAAATGGATCCCCTCCGACATGAGGAAAACCGTCACCCAGGCTCTAGACACTTGCAGACTGGCCTACGGGAACGCCCTCTACGCAGGAACCACAATGAAGCTCCTGAGACAGCTGCTACGCATCCAGAACGCCTCGGCACAACTGATCCTCAACGTCCCCCGACGCAGCCACATCACACCCCACCTGAGAGGCCTGCATTGGCTCCCCGTCAACAACAGGATCACCTTCAAACTCCTCATCCACGCACACAAGGTCCTACACAACGCCGGGCCAGCATACCTCAACGACCGACTCAGCTTCTACACCCCTGCCCGCAGCCTCCACTCGGCCAACCTTGCCCTCGCCACAGTTCCACGTGTCTGGAAAACCACCGCCGACGGCAGATCCTTTTCCTACCTCGCAGCCAAGACCTGAAACACTCTCCCTACCAGCCTACGACAGACCCAGGACCTACTGGCCTTCCGAAGACTTCTCAAAACCTGGCTCTTCGATCAGTAGCAGCCCCCCTCTTCCCCCTACCCCCACCCCCAGCGCCTTGAGACCCTCACGGGTATGTAGCGCGCTTTACAAATGGATTGATTGATTGATTGGCAACGTCATTCATCCCGCTGTGAAAGTTGATTCTGACGACTGTAGGTTCATTGGTGAGGGAGAGGATCAGCTGGGTGTCATTGGCACAGGATACAATATTGAGTTGGTGGTTCTTACCGATGGCCACGAGGGGGCCAGGTAGACGTTACAGAGGGTGGGGCTCAGGAAGGCCCTCCGCAGGTGATCTTTGTAGGTTCTGAGAGGAACTGAGGTAGTTTGACTTGCTGCCTTCAGCCAGTGAGGAAGGAGTGGATCCTGTTCAGGGTCTTTTGGAATCTGGTGTCGTAGAGTCTCGTGATTAGGGTGCTGTGGGAAACAGTATCGAAGGTGGCTGAGAGGTCCAGTAGGATGATGGCTGCGGTTGCGCCGTGGTCAAGGAGGAAGTGGATGTCATTGGTGGCTGTGAGGAGTGCGGTCTCTGTACTGTGGTTACTTTGGAAGCTTGATTGAGAGATGTCCAGGACATGGTTCTCTTTGCTGAACTCGGAGATGACCTTGGCTGGGAAGGGGAGAAGGAAGATGGGTTTGAAATTCTTGAGTTCTGATGGGTCGGCAGATGGCTTCTTTGCGTATTTCCAGTCGTGGGGAAGGTTGCTATTTTGATGGAGCAGTTGATGGTGCGCGAAGCTTTGGGGGTGATGGTGGTGGCTGTGCTATGGTAGATGTTGTGCAGGCATGGATCCGATGGGGCTCCAGAGTGGATGCTCTTCATAGTCTTGAGTGCGTTGCCTGTGGTAAGTGGAGTCCATTTGATCAGGGTCTGTTAGGGTGCAGTGAGGTTGCATGCCATGGTGACGGACGCTATGGCAGGGTCTTGGGTGTCAAAGCTGTCATAGATTTTCATGATCTTGTGATGAAAGAAGGTGTTGGGCTTGTTGCAGAGGTCTTGGGAGGGTGAAACGTCTGTGTTCTGGACTTTAGGCCTGGTGAACTACTTGATGATGGATAAATGAGTAAAAACAAAAAATGAGTTGTAAATTATTAACATTGACATTGTTTACATTATGAAAGTGTGAGACTGTGAATTAAACATTATTATGTCCTTTGGAAAGTCTTCAGTGTGTCTCAATCACCTCTGTTATGTCCACAGCTCCTCTAACTGCGAATCTTAGACTGTATCTCTTCTCCTTTCAGCACCCTCTTTTTACTCTCTAATGAATCAACTTGCCCACATGTCCTGCACTTTACCAGCCCCCAAACACACTCATCAATAAGCACCCAATTTTCTTTTACTTTTCCCTCAATATCTTTACAGCTGTGTTCGTCCGTCGTACTCATTTGCACATAATGACAATTACAACTGGAATACATGACCATTGATCTATGCACTCTGTTGAGAGACCAATGATTTGATGACCATATATTCTAAACACCTTTGTAACCCAATGGCGGGCACTGTGAAAAGTTCTCACTGCCTTCGGCCTCAACAACAGTGGTCTCCATTGTGGCCAATTAGAAACACCTGCAGGCAACTCAGTTAAAAGTTGGCGCTGCACAAGAGTATAAAATCAGAACCACAACATCCTGGAAATAGCTAACACTCTTAGAGAGGGTTACATCAAGTACAAATGCAAATCAACAGCATGGAGTACTTTAACATGTTTTATATTACTTTCTTAGCAATTTAGTGTGATTGTGCCAGCATAATAGAGGCCTGAAAGGACCCAATTTAATGTCTGTTTATAATTACCACAGGATCTTAGTTCTGAAGGCACCTGGTCCCCTTAAAGTACTTCATTGAAGGAAACAACCTTGTAGTATTGTGTGAGGTAGCAAAGCGGAACCGTTTGGCTCCCTATGAACTTCATAGGCCTGTGACATAATTGAGGGAGCCTTGTCAAGTGAATGCAAGTTTAGGATGCGGAGCTTGCTGCTACACATGGACGAACAAGGACGTGTAATATCAAGCTCTGTGTGTGGCGTAGTCATTGCCAGGTACCTAGGCAGGGGAACACGCTAAAATTGGCAATGAGATAAGTAACCCAAAGATCGACAGTGCTCTCCCAGAGAGTTTGCCATGGTCCAGCAAACTGCTCATGCATGCTATGTGCGCCTCTAAAAAAAGTGCACATTCAACGTTTGATGTATGTGGAGTCAAAATGCAACTCCGCCAGTGTGAAGCATTTGTAGAAAATTAAATCCTCATTGTGAACTCTACACATCAGTGGCTGCCAACCTGCTTGTAAGGCCAGAAAGAGAGGAGCCGCTTTAGCACGCAACATGGAGCTACACATCATATGGACCTGTAGAAAAATAACTTGAAATCATTACTCAAACATGAACTCATTGCTCATTCCACTAGTCCAGGGCCATAGGTTTCTCCCATAGTGGTAGTACCCAAAAAGGGCAGTAAAGGAGCTGTACACATCTACATTGCCATGAGTCTGGCGAACACAGCAATTGGAAGAGCATGACATCCAGGTCCGCACATTGCTGACATAATAAGACAATTAAATGGTCCAAAGGTCTTTTCTACCTGGATTTGAGTAAAGGATATTGTCAGTTGGAACTCGTAGAGAATTGCAGGTACACCACATCCCATTCTACACATAGGTCTGTTACAATATCAAAGAATGATTTTGGTGTTTCAACAGCTGTATAACAATTTTCAAGATGTCATTAGACATGAAATACAGCCTGGCATGAATGCTTTTAATTATAGTGATGATATATTTGTTTTCGTAGCTACACAGAATGACCATGATAAAGCTCTCACACAAGTATCTTGTTGACTAGCTGATGCAGGTTTAACTTTGAATGCTGAGAAATGTGATTTCCATAGGAACAAGGTAAAATTCTTTGGCCGTATCTATTCTGATGGGAATATGGTATCCGAACCAGCTAAACTGAAAGGGTTGTCTACTGCCAATTCCCAGTTTCCAAAGCCCCGATCAAGAAGAGTAATCAGAATGCAATGAAAGCTCATGGATGGAAAAGTTATGATAGTGTATTTATTTGTAAAAAAAAAAATAGATTTTTTTATTCAACAGATGGGGAGATGTAGTGTTGTGTGAGTAAGCAATTATGGAACCCTTTTGGCTCTTGATGGACTCTGTAGGTCTGTGATGTATTTATTTCTTTATGAAGTTTTATATAGTGCAAACATGATCCCGAGGGATATCAGAGTGCTTCACATTACGGATGATCAGGGTTAGGCAGGCGTCATATACATATCAAAGGAAACAGTTACAACGGGTGTAACACAGCATCACAATAGTTAGATTGAAAGATGTAAAGAAAACAAAAAATAGCGGGACTGGGAGGGGAAGAAAAGATTAATGAAAGCGATATATAACATACGTACAAGAAATCAAGGAGTACGTTTAGTATCTTCAAGCAAGTGATCGGGGCCCAATAAAGGTAAGAACTTTCACATAAGGAATTGTTTTACTTCCATTTTGAAGGCAACAGTGGAGGTGAGTTTGCGAACTTCAGGAAGGAGAGAGTTGCAAATCCGTGGAGCAGAGCTGGAGAAAGCTCTTTGACAAGTTCTCTTTTTGCGAAATATCTGTGGTTTCAGAAGGAAGGTGTAAGCACTTCTTGAGGGTCTACCACCTCCAGATAGTTCTAGTTTTTGGCATTGGTAATTAAGGGTTTTAAGATGGAGAGGTTTGTGAGTCAGGCAGGCGATCTTTAGCTGTATTCTTGCTTCAAAAGGCAGCCAATTTAGAGATTTCAGAACTGGGGAAATGTGCGCAGATCTTTTTGTGCCCATGGTCAGCCTGGCTGCTGCATTCAATACGGCCCTAAGTGGGGCTAAGGTATATTTCGGAAGGCCAAATAGTGTAGGACTGCCATAGTCTAGCCTTGGCAAAACCAGCGCTTGAACGACCTGCTTGAAGTTAGCTTGTGGGAGGAAAGGTTTGAGATTCCTGAGTAGTCTCATCAGGTGATTCTCTCCCTTGCAAACCTTACTAATGTGGTTCTTCAAATGTAAGTGTTTGTCCAGGTTGATTCAGAGCAATTTGGCTGAACCAATGATGGGGGGCAGTTGAAGTCAGTGAGATGGTTCATCCAGGGGTCTACATTGGGGGTATGATTCAGAGGAGAAATGAGCAAGTATACGGTTTTGGAAAAGCTGAGTAGGAAGTGGTTCTCCGTAAGCCAGTTTTGAGTGTTCATAAGGGTAGTGTTGAGTGGTGTAAGATTGGCACGGAGGAGATTTGCAGGTAAACTTGCATGTTGTCTCCGTATATGTGGTAGAGAATGTTCTTTTAGTTCAGAGCATTTGCAAGTGGTTCCAAGAATAGGTTGAATAGTATGGGGCTGGAGTGTATGCAAGTTTAGAATGTTGAGTTCGCGGTTATACGCTGACAACTAAAAGAAGTGTAATACCTAGATCCAAATGTGACATACTCATTGGCGGGCGGGGCTCTACAGACTACTTTCACTATATTAATAACTTTCCAAAATGGGAAAATAAACATTACTATAATGATACGTTTTAGGAAAAAATCCAGGAGATACAATTTCAATCATCTAAAAACAACTACTAAAAAATGTGTTGTTTCTATTTGTTCCTACTATCTATTATAATAGTACACAGTTGTACAACCTGTGAAGTATGAAGGCTTAGTATTCCTTGCTGAGATTCAAACTTGTAATCTGCTAGGTGTACAGAGATGTCAGCAGCGAGTGCTTAACTAACTGATTTATATTTTTTTGATGTTCTGCTCGTGTACTACAAAATAAAGCAACAACCATACTACACTTAGCCCCTTTTTTACTTAATTAGGGAAACATACACCTCTTTGTAGTTACACCTACATTTGTTACAACTGTTGAGGAATTTACAATCCTCCCTTCCAAATAGGCAAAAACATCTTTAAGAAAAAGTCAAACATAAATGTGGTTACTAAAACATATTCGCCCCAGGTTTGCTGGCAAATTTCAGATACTAAATACGGTATACACTCAAAATATCGAGTTTTTAATATCGAGTTACATTAATATCGAGTTAAAAATATAGAATGTACACAATATCGAATGGACAGAATATAGAGTACAAAAATATCGAATAGAATTACATTAATATCGAATTAAAAATATAGAATGGACAAAATATCGAATGGACAGAATATAGACAACAAAAATATAGAATGGACAGAATATATTGAATTTGAGGTAAGTAAGTTAATATAAATTTTTTAATAGTATTCAATTTTTAAAGTATTTTTATGTTACTATATGTGTGTACAGTGTATATTTATTTTATAATTTATTATAACTAATTCATTTTATGGTATTTAATTTTTGCGTAATATAATTCTGTAGCGGGTTGTGGGTCTATAGGGGAATAGGGTGGGAAGTAATTTAATTATAATTATTTAAATATGTTAATTTATTTATTGGTAGTTATTTTGAATTAATTGTTAATTAATAATTAATTGGTAATTAATTAAAATATAATTGGTAATTATTTTAATTAATTGATAATTATGTTAATTTTATTAATGTATTTTCTGTAGCGGGTTGTGGGTTTATAGGGGAATAGGGTGGGAAGTAATTTCATTATAATTAATTAAATTTATAAATGTATTTATTGGTATTTCGTTTGAATTAATTGATATTTAAATTTTTAATTGGCCAATAATTAAAATATAATTGGTAATTCATTTTAATTAATAGTTTAATTGATAACTATGTTAATTTTATTAATTTATTTTCTGTAGCGGGTTGTGGGTTTATAGGGGAATAGGGTGGGAAGTAATTTAATTGTTATTAATTAAATATTTTATTTAATTTATTTGTTTTGTTTTGTTGTAATTGTTTATTATTTTTTAATTGTTAATTAATTAATTAATTGTTAATTGGTAAATAATTTGTATTAATAGGTAATTATTTGTAATATATATATTTTTTTAATTGATTAATTATATTATATAAAATTCTTAATTACTTTTAAATAATTTGTATTTGGTATTAATATAATAAATTTTTATTCATATATGTAGTATTAACTTTCCCTACTGTTGCACTCACTGGAGTTGGAATAGTAGTTTTTACCCCTACGCTATCCAATGCTTTCCCTACTGTTGCATTCTTTGGAGTGGGAATAGTAATTTTTACCCCTACGCTATCCAACACTTTCTCTACTGTTGCACTCTTTGGAGTGGGAATTGTAATTTTTACCCCTACGCTATCCAACCCTTTCCCTACTGTTGCACTCTTTGGAGTGGGAATAGTAACTTTAACTTTTCCGCTATCCAACGCTTTCCCTACTGTTGCACTCTCTGTAGTGGGAATAGTAATTTTTACCCTACCGCTATCCAACGCTTTCTCTACTGTTGCACTCTCTGGAGTGGGAATAGTAATTTTTACCCCTACGCTATCTAATGCTTTCCCTACTGTTGCACTCACTGGAGTGGGAATAGTAATTTTAACCCTCCTGCTATCCAACACTTTCCCTACTGTTCACTCTCTGGAGTGGGAATAGTAATTTTTACCCTCCCGCTATCTAATGCTTTCCCTACTGTTGCACTCACTGGAGTGGGAATAGTACATGTTATGCCTATGCTATCCAATGCTTTCCCTACTGTTGCACTCACTGGAGTGGGAATAGTAATGTTTCCCCCTACGCTATCCAACACTTTCCCTACTGTTGCACTCTCTGGAGTGGGAATAGTAATTTTAACCCTCCCGCTATCCAACGCTTTCCCTACTGTTGAACTTTCTGGAGAGGGAATAGTTATTTTTACCCCTACGCTATCCAATGCTTTCCCTACTGTTGCACTCTTTGGAGGGGAATAGTAATTTTTACCCCTACGCTATCCAACACTTTCCCTACTTTTGCACTGCTTGGAGTGGGAATAGTAATTTTTACCCCTACGCTATCCAACACTTTCCCTACTGTTGCACTCTCTGGAGTGGGAATAGTAATTTTATCCCACCCGCTATCCAAGGCTTTCCCTACTGTTGCACTTTCTGGAGTGAGAATAGTAATTTTTACCCCTACGCTATCCAACACTTTCCCTACTGTTGCACTCTCTGGAGTGGGAATAGTAATTCTTACCCCTACGCTATCTAACGCTTTCCCTACTGTTGCACTCACTGGAGTGGGAATAGTAATTTTAACCCTCCCGCTATCCAATGCTTTCCCTACTGTTGCACTCTCTGGAGTGGGAATAGTAATTTTTACCCTCCCGCTATCCAATGCTTTCCCTACTGTTGCACTCACTGGAGTGGGAATAGTTATTTTTACCCCTACGCTATCCAATGCTCTCCCTACTGATGCTGGGTGAATCGAGACTTTCTGTCGCAGCATGTTTAATACTGCAGGACTCGAAATGGTGATCATTTTGAGCAGGATGTCCTGTTTCCACGCAAATGGGTATTTAGAGGCTAATAGTAACGAGGGCTTCGGAAGTGACATCTCTACTTTTCTGTAATATGAACATGGCATAGGTACTCAACTGTAATAATGTATTACAGTTGAGCTGTAATAGTACTATGAAGGCTTCTAATGTAGACACGGTAATGTAACTTCCTAGGCAGAACATGTATATGTCTCTTAAACGACCAAAGGATAAGGCCCTTCTTCATGGAGAAAATGTTTTCCTCCTGGGAAAAAAGAAAGAAGTGTGTATTTGCCTAGTAGCGAGAGGTGTCTGGCCCAGCTTCACAGTCGTACTACTTACTGGGCATGTTGGTGAATTCCCAGAGGCTTGACAGCCAGTTGGAACAGAGAGGGCAGGTGTCTGTGGAGGGAAAGCATGGCTGAGCGCTGACAGTGAGAGTCGGTGGTGCTGACATGTTATTACGTATTCGGTATAACAGTCATGCCTGAGCCACTGCCTGACATAGCCATCCCACACAGGCATAGTTAACACCCTCCATGATATACAGCGTATTCAGTTAACTCACAAGACGAGCCCTCGGGGTACTTTTCAATATTAGTAGGGTCATATTAAGTAGAGAAAGGTTAGTGCAGACTAATTCATCACAGACTGCATTACATATGCTTTGCCTTGATTCAAATATGGCAACAAACCGTGTTTGGGTTTTAACGATAGCCACCTGCGGGCTATCAACTCGACTTGCATCCAAATCTAAACTAATAATTTCTTTGTCAAGTCCTTCAGCAGCCGGTTAAGTCTCCGGGTTGTTAGGGGCCTTTTGTTCTTTCTTCGTAGTCGTGGGTGGTGTTTATTTTTCCACCATTTTGTTGTGCTTTAGCAACGGGCATTCCTGACTGAGAGCAGCTTGTTATTTTTGGAGCTTTGGAAGTCCCTGCTCTAGCCAGTTTGGCCCCAGTAGTTATTGTAGTGCTTAGTAGACCCCAGCATGGATACCGAGGGATTGGCCTGGGACAAACCCCTTTCCTCATTTCAGCCAACATCAGTCGTCATGATAGTTTATTAAATGCATCTGACCTAAATATTTACCTATGTAGAAAACTACATTAATAGAGTCCAAGACTGTAGATGTTGCATACATTTTTTCTGTGGCATGTCAATCATAAGTTCTAAATAGAAAAAACGGAAAAAAGGAATGACATTGGTTGCATCTTGCCACAATATATTTTCAAGAGTACAATAATACAGAGTCCAATTATCTATATTATCAATGGTACTCACAGTTTTACTCTGACATTTGGACCAAGAGGTCTGTGCAAAACGGCCATTTACACTGGTTGGTGCCAAAACACTAGTCATATTCATTTCTGCACCAGACGTCAATGGACATGGAGGTTTAGGCGCCGTCAATGTAATTTTCAGTGAAAGTGTCTTCAGCAGGGGCGTTAATGGTGAGAGAGAAGCAGCAGGGCGATTAATAGTGAGAGAGAAGCAGCACGGCCATTAGTGGTGGTGAGAGAGAGGCATCAGGGCAGTACTTATGGGGAGCGAGAAGCAGGCAGGGCCTGACTAGTGAGTGGGGAAGGTGTTAACAGTAGGAGGGAGACGGGAGAGTTAATGGTAGAAGGAAGCAGGACAGGACGTCAGGCGATGGGGGCGCTGTAAGAGGGAGACGAGCATTGATAGAAAAAGGAAGACTGGGGTGTCAGGCAGGCCCCTGCTACGCTTCATGGAGTGCGGGGCTTCCTGCCCAAGGCCACTGAATATATTTGGAGACATGGGAGACTCGGGGGCTCCTCATCGCGTTTGGGGAGGGGAGTGGGCACCGTTTTTATCACGCCTCTGAGGAGCATTCGTGGTGAGATGGAGACATGGGCCTTAACAGAGAGGGCAGTGGTATTAGTGATGTGATGGATAGAGTGGTCCATGGAAAGGAGACCTTCTGTCAATGGCAAAGGGAGACGGGCATCAGTTATGGTTATAGGGAGAGCATGCGTTCATTATGCTTTAGGGGAAAAAGGCAGAGGTAACCCTGAAAGTAAGAAGGGGTGACATGGAGGGCTTGGCTTCACAAAGAGTTGAGGAAGGCAGCCAGTAGAGCAATAGGAAGGAAAATCAAGACCTCTGCATAATAAAACCTAAATAAATGTACAAATTGGAAAACGAGAAAAGAAAAAGGAGCTGGGCATTTTGGCGTGTGTGGAGAAAAGGGACAGTGCAATGTGGGAGAACGCAGACGAAGCAGTCAGCCACGAAGACAGATGAAGTAGTGGACTACATAAAGTGAGCTCGGTAGTTAGTAGGGTAAATGCAGATCCTAAGAAATCAGGAAATGGGGGAGGGAAAGGAGACGGCAACTTTAACGAAGGGACAGGTCAGCCCAAGATACAGAGTGGGGAAGGACAAAGAGGCCATTGGTAAGAAGGGAGGGGGCAGATTGTCACAGATCGAGTAGGGTGAAAAGGTGGAATTCGGAGAGGGGGGAAGGGATAGAGTGAGCGGTTAGCTTCAGAAAGGGGAGTCGTGGAAATGAAGGTGAGATCAGAGTTTTAATTCATGGTAAGGTAGTGCAGAGCAGAGGGTTAATATGCTTGCTGCGAAGAACATGTACCATGCAGATCACAAAGTGAATGTAATGAAAACGGGTCAGTGGGTTACTGCTTTTGTCAGAGACTTCCTTTTGTTAGTTGTAGTTTACAGTGAACTATTAACTGTCATCATCAAAGAACTACGTGCAGACTTCAAGGTATAGATTAGTGTGTATGGATTTTTCCCCCAGACTGTCATTATTCCAATGTTGGGAAAAGGGTTCACTTGGGTACAAATCAGTTCTTGTTATTAAAGAGAGCATCAATCCATTGTGTTACATTTTAAATTCGGAGTTTGTGCTTCTCCAGACCAAGTACTCTTTAACTATACTGCCTATCATTATGGATGACATGTGAATTCACCCCTTGTTGTCGTTTGTCTTATATAACATGTCCTATACACTGTTTTACACACCTATGATTGCTAGTCTCTGTGTAATGTGTGCGTTATGTACAGTGCTGTTATGTACAGTGGTGTTCATTCGACTTCCTATGTTGCTGGAGTGCATTTTTTTTTTGCAACTAATTCTATGACTTTTTGGGGTGCATCCTCGAAAGTTTCCTGTTAATGTGGCTGACCTGCTTGCTGAAGTGCACTTTATACTTGCTTTTGAGTGACACCAAGTATTGCTGGTTTAATTCGATTCAGTTTGCTGACTTGTGATGCGCGGCTTGATGGGTGCATGCGTTTGTTTCCCTGTGACTAGTTTGTTCTGATATAATTGTCTTATTTGCAATTGTTTTCAGTACACAGTTTGCTCAATCAGTTATGATTTTGTGTGACTACCTGGATTTCTGGAGTGCCTCTGACTTTGTTCTGTTTCTTTACTTTTTGTGACTGTTGGTCCTGCGGGGAAACATTTTCAATTTATGTTGTCTTGTTTACTGGGAGCATTGCTTTTATTTTCCTTTAGTGTAATAGGCTGGCTGGTGAAGTGCACTTCCCATAGTGTGCAGTCACTTCAATTTGCCTTTAGGTGACTACCTGGCTTGATGGTGGTTTTCTATTTGATTTCATGTAACTCCTTGTCTTGATGAGTGCGTTGGTTTTAGTTTGTTTGAGGTAACTGCTTCACATGCTGGTTTCATCACACAGCTGACACCCACCCTGAGAAAGCCAGAGCTGCCCTGTTAGTGGTATCAACACCAGTGCGCTTAGGTTCCTTACAGCTCCTTCACTTGAAGTGGGTTACCATCTACCCGTTACTTTTTGTATCCTGCTTGTACCAAGTCAGAGCCAAACCCAGACCAGTCCCCACAGTTGCTCCGGATTAAGGGACATTGTCATGTCATCTCAGGCGCGATGTAAAGACTCCCAGTGAGCTGAGGACTCTTTTGGCTCAAGACCAACTAGCTGGAGACCCTTGTGGTTGTTTAAAGATTTAAGATCAGCCTGTAACTCAGTCTTGAGCTGGGTGGGTGACCTCGATTACAAAGTGGCTGTGCCAGTTGTCCCATTATGATCCCTTTTGCCTGTCTCCCCTTCAGACGCAGAGGGCATAAAACTGGGGGGTGCTCAACCCTGCCAAAAAACTGAGGGGTGACCCTAAGAGCACAGCTGCCATCCAATTAGGGGTGGGATGCTTTGGTGTGCTGGTCTGGCTTTCTGGGTGCATTGGCTCAAGTTTTTCCCATGTAATTGATTGGTTGTCTTGGTAAGTTCTTTTATGTGAATGTCTGACTTATGACTGCGCATTCCTTTCAGTGTGCCTTGCTTCAGTTTACTTTTTGAGTCACTGTCTAGTTTGCTGGATGTATTGCTTTCATTTTTCTTTCATTAAACTGTTTGACTTGCTTGGTGCTTTTATGTTGGTGCCTGCATGCTGAGGTGTACTCTTCATTTTAAAAGTATGTGACTGGCCTGTTGACTAGCACCCTGCTTTCAAAGTGAAGGCTCACAGATTCACACTTGCTTTAGTTTACTTTTGTATGGTTGACTGCATGCACTGTTTTGCTGGATGCATTGCTTTAAGTTACTACTTGATGCCTTGCTTTCAGTTTGCTTTCAAGTAATTGACTCTCATTTTCCTAATGCTTTGTGAAGGCTGTTTCCCAACTGCTGTGCAACTTCTTCTACTCTTAGAGCTGAGATTTTCATGAAAGTCTTATAGTCTGAATTCAGCACCTGAGCGTAATAGGACGGAATGTTTGAAGCTCTGTGGTTATACTGAATAAGCAGCTACCTAGGTTATGCCATCTATTAATGTAATAACTGTACTTTCACAATTGCTTTATTAACCTTCCAGCTTTCTCAGATTTGCTTGAAAATGCATGATTTTTCTTCTTTTTTTTCAAAATTTTCTTGGGGGGAAACCCCTCAAACCTCCCTTTTGGGGTTCGAGCGTGCTCGCTGCGCTCGCGCGCTACGGTGCTGTATGCAAATCACTTTGCGCCCCACCACTTTCAAATGTCACCCACCGCCCCTGGGGTCGGGCCCTGCCTGCCTGTCAGAGATGTCTCACCAAAGGACCGTCTTCTTGCTGCTGCTCTGGGCAGGGGTGGTGCAGTGCCAGCAGCAAAGAGATAAGAGTGGACAGGAGCAGATGAGTTGGCTGCCTGTCAACCCCACCTATTTTTGTGGGGAATAATGAAGTTTCTATAACTTTGGTTACAATTCATTGTATTTAATCAAGGTATGCGGTCCAGGTGTGGATCACCATCTATCCGTACATTATGGAAGCGCCAGTCTGTTGCGCCGTGCAGGACAATGCCTCTCTTAACTGCCGTTTTGATTTAAGGGGTTCCATTTGAAGATGTTATAAATTTGACGAGGCAAGCTATAAAGCTGTTCTTCCTGTGTAATTTAGGAATCTGCACAGTGATCTTAGTGGCTATCCTTGCGCAGTCTGGAACTGTAAATGCACTGGTTGCAGTTGCCCATAGTGCAGCAGGTACAGTGGCACCAGGCCCAGCAATGTGAGGGCGCACTCTACCACTATTATAGCTGTGTTTTACTTCCATGCCTGATTGTGGGGGCAATTCCTTGCTTGCATTAAGGCACATGGCACCCTTGCTGCTCTACTGGAAATGCGCATACAGTGACTTAAAACAGCGCATAACATTGTGAATCCATGAATAGTACAGTTAATATTTTCAGCATTTACATCTGAAGAGTGGTGGTAAGGGGCCTATACCGAGCTCTGCCTACAATCACACCGTGTTTCCAAGTAGGGGAGACGTGATTAAAAACACATGTCCATTAATTCAACAGTCAGCGTCCTGCAAGTGCTCAACTGACTTTTTATGGCAAAGACATTGGATTCCCTTACCTTGTCAGCTACATCGAATCCCCATTGGAATTAATGGGAAGTAAAAAACGGTCCCATTATAACCATCTTTTTCTATTTGTCCCGTTTGGGAGATAAAGCAATGAATCAATTTGCTCAGGTTCACACATGGAGTAAAGCGTGTAATAGGATTGAATTCCAGGCTGCCGGTTTCCGCAGTCTGGACTTAGCCACTGCATCACATCAAACTCCCTGTGGTCTCTCTGCTGCTGGGTGACTCTAGTGGACAAGGGTCCACTTTGTTGAACATGTTGCAGATGTTTTTCTGCTGAACAAGGACCGCTGCTGTGGGTACATTGAGGTGCAGATGCACCCCTTCCAACTTACCCAACCCCTCCTTGCAGTTTTCTATGTAGGAGGCGGGTCCCGCTGGTGAGCTAAGGAATGGCAAATTATGTGGAATTATGGGGCACAGTCTCATGCACATTGACTTGCTCCGGTTGAAGAATGTATTGACCAACATTCGCTGATTTAGTCTTAATTCTATCAATCAAAGAATTTATATATATATATATTGCAGCACTAATCAACATTTTATTAGCACTCATAGAGTAAAGGAGTTTGTGTAAAACTAGGGGGGAGAGAATGTGGCCTGGCGGCTAGGGCGGTTGACCTCGGAGCTGGGGAACCTGGTTCAAGTCTCGGCAGGGACACTCAACATTCTGTGATTCTGAGCAAATCACTTAATCTCCCTGGTGCTCATGTGAAGCGCTCTGATACCTACAGGCCTACTTCTTCCTATATGAAACTCCACACAAAAAAACAGGATCTGCAGAAATGCATTGGAAGGTAAAACATCAGGGGCAGAGCTATCAGTGGTGCAGCCAGCGCAGTAGTGCTCACCTTGATTGCCTGTGGAGACTGCATTATTTTACTCATTGGCTGCTCAGGTCAGTGTTTTTCCTCATACCTGCCCTGCACCAACCTGTCTATTTCCACTCGCTGGAGAGAAATAAACTAAAAGGGCAGGTACAAAAAAACCAGACCAGTCGCTGATGGGCATCAGAGATGAGCATTGGTTTAATTTGTAGATAATTTCTGAGAGGCTGTCTCACGATGGTGCTCTAGCTGCTTGTCAGGAGTTCTGATGCTTTATAAGTGAGTGGTGCAGCATCAGCCATCCAATGACAGAGCAGTTCATAATCAAGACACTTTAGAGGAGGTGCTGAGAAGGCAGGGTGGGTACTATCGGCACATGCAATGCTTTCAGTACGTGACTCACCACCAGGGAGGGCTTTGGCTCTGGCGGCCCGATTCTACAGTATTTTTTGGGTATCCTCCTCCAATGACCTCCTCCTCGGATTCCCTCACTGCCATCTGTCAAAAGTGCCCCTCATCTCTCCATTTCCCCTCTCTCACATACATGTCACTTGTTTTAAAGCACTGTTAAAGGATGGTTTTACTAATCCACTTACCTAGCCTAAAAAATATAGATCTGTTCTTTGTAGCAGGCACATTAAACCTCTGTGCTACTTAATGGCAAGTTAAAATTGCCACTAGACACAACTCTGATCTATTTTTCTAGCAGAAACATTCATTACAAGAGTTATCTCGACATTTTTATTGCTGCCCAAAAGCTAGGAATCTAGAAACTCTGCAGCGGACGTTTTTAAAACGTAAGAAGCTGCTAATCACAGCGCCCCTCCTTAGTACAGTGCCCCTCTCCCGGTCAGCGCCTAGTGCGGCCTCACCATCGCAGTGCCCTAAAGCCGGCTGTGCTCACCACTCCAAAGCTTAATTGCTATATATGGATTTTTTCCAATGAAAGCCAAAAGAACTTATAAAAATGAACCAGTAGTGGAAAGTTGAAATAAACACATCTAAGGAAGACAAAGTGATTTTCCAGGGTAAACGAAGGTGAGCGCTTTGTTCCAGAAACTAAGACACTTACTTGGCCTTAAACTAAAGTTTGTTGTCTGCACATACAGTCCCTCCTGGAGTGCAACGTCTTTTCCATTTTTTGGGGAATACCAAAACCCATTACTACAATGTTATAAATGTATTTAGATTCACAGCAGTCCACTTGGTTACAGCACTTGTGCTGGAGAAAGGTTCCTTGACTCGAGCTACATGGTAAGCACAGCAGAGGACCTAGGAACACAAAGTGCCAGCCAGAGCATATTTGAGAACAAGGGCAAAAAAACAGGAATTTGTATTTTTCAGATAGCATTATGCTGTTAAAACCTATATGCAGTGGTATATTAGAATGCTGCCTATCCATGAGGTGATGCAGCGCTTGGAGTTATTTAACGTAATTCTCCGGTATCGGATTCTAACCTTATTTTATAATTTAATTCTCAAGTGCAAAGTGAGACGTCTCAGGGAGAAATATAAGGGACAGAGTGGAAGATGAAATGAGAGCGTCCAACTGATCAAGAAAATGAGAGTAGGGAAACCTGTGATTGAGAAGTGTAACAATATGAGGGGAAACAAATGTGACGAGCCAGAGATAAAATTAGGTGACAGGAGAAGCTGAGCATAGTGGGTGTAGAACAGGGGTCTTCAAACTGTGGGGCTCGACCCCCAGGGGGGCCGTGGAGCGATGCAAAGGGGGTCGCGCCTTCACAGTGTCACTTCTGCCCTGGCCTCCAGGGCTTCAGCCCCCCCACTTCCCCCATCCTGTGGCTCAGCCTGGGCTGCTGCAGTGCAGCTCGCGTTCCTGGGGCCTCGGCTGGGCAGTGTCTGGAGTCTTAACTCCGGCCCGAGTTTTTCACAGGTCATTTAAGACCATTAGCATATTTACATGCCTTTGTTAAGTGATTACCAATGCTTCGTTTTTTATGGTTTCAGTACCCCCTGGGCCCCCACTCTGCCTATTCCTTACATTTGTATGTTTACACTTACTGCTGTAGTGTGAGAATGCATTTAATGAAAAGAAATATAAAGTTGTGTTGCCAAAAGAAACATGCCTGCTATGTGTTGTTTAAAGATCCTGCAGAGACCTGCTCTTGACACTAAATTGAGTTATGAATAAAAAAGTATGTATTAATTAGTTATGTGACTTTTCTGTTTTTATTCTCTTTAATTATTAGTCATTGATAATTGAGGCAGCCCTAGAACACAATTTAAAGTGCTTTCTATTCATATTTGCTGTTCTACGTATTCACAGATAAGTGCAAAAAATACAGCTGTGGGTTACTGCTTATTTCTGGACCATCAAAATAATGAGCTGGTAACCCTAATCATTAGACTGGAAGTTTGTTGCAGGATCAGCACATTATTTATTTCCCCCACCCTCGAACCCTGATTAATGCCTTTATAGCAATAGTTTAACTTATATCTGAAACCCTACGCTTCAAGTTTCTGGGAATGCACCCTGCATTCAGACTACTCACTTCTCATTCTCGCCTTCACATTCACCCTGCACTCACACTGATCACCATGCACTCACACTGATCACCATCACTCACACCAATCACCATGCACTCACACCAATCACCATGCACTCACACCATTCACCCGTTCACCCTGCACTCACACTGATCACAGTGCACTCACACTGATCACAGTGCACTCACACTGATCACAGTGCACTCACACTGATCCAAAGTCAAAGGGAAATCCCTGGGATAGATTTGAACGGCTATGATGTCTAGAACCAGGCAGTTGCACTATAGTATCTAGTTAACAGACTACTATAGAACACTGGCTAACAGAAAAATATTAACGTAATGATTTCCACAGAGAAAAAGTTTGTTAACAATCTAGTACTTTATTAAAACAACCAATGTCTTACAATAAAAAACATACATTTAAAATTTCAAAAGGATCTTTCCCTGAAACATAAAAAGTTAATACAATAAAAACATACAGGATGGTGGTGAAGCATATAAATTCATACACAACAAGTTTATGTCTCAAATACAAAAGAAGATATCACAATCAATCGGCAAAGAAAAACAGACCCCCTTTAAAATAGAGGTACTTAGATATTTTAACCACACTTGATTATCAGATCCACTAGCCTAGCATTACTCGTACGTTCTTACACAAATGTGACAAAATTACGTGTACATCCCATGTGTATTTAGGCTTAAGTGGATTCTCTCGTATATAGTTGCGTCGACGCGTTTCGGTGCTATCCACTTGATAAGGTGGCACCTTCTTCAGGACTGCTTAATTGGGGTTTTCCCTGCTCATGCAGGGCTTCACTCTCCCTATTATGGGGGGCAAAATGGTATCATGTCAGTACCTATTATTTTATTTGCATGTCTTAATCATATCCACTTTCACCGTTTGTCATAGTGGTAAATCCATGTGTTACGGTATTATTTTACCCTTCAAAACTTTATCCACCAACTGATTATCTATACATTTTCTGGTGGATAATGCATGACCGTTGCCCAATTCCACATCTCATTTTTTGGACCTTCATCTACAGTCTGGTTCACTGATGGTATCAACATTATCTTTCATAGTAGATTTACAATCCTTTACTCTACAATCCATTTTGCAAAAATGTTAGATGCCCTCCAAACATAATTCTATGTGGAAACCAGTAGTTGGGGACTCTTGTATCCAACGTGAGATAGTGCTAGAGGATTTAAGAAACCCTCCTCCCTCCTCCCTCAACCCTAAGGTGAGAACGTGGGTAATATATAATAGGCTATAACTATCTCACGTTGGATACAAGAGTCCCCAACTACTGGTTTGGTCATGCATTATCCACCAGAAAATGTATAGATAATCAGTTGGTGGATAAAGTTTTGAAGGGTAAAATAATACCGTAACACATGGATTTACCACTATGACAAACGGTGAAAGTGGATATGATTAAGACATGCAAATAAAATAATAGGTACTGACATGATACCATTTTGCCCCCCATAATAGGGAGAGTGAAGCCCTGCATGAGCAGGGAAAACCCCAATTAAGCAGTCCTGAAGAAGGTGCCACCTTATCAAGTGGATAGCACCGAAACGCGTCGACGCAACTATATACGAGAGAATCCACTTAAGCCTAAATACATATGGGATGTACACGTAATTTTGTCACATTTGTGTAAGAACGTACGAGTAATGCTAGGCTAGTGGATCTGATAATCAAGTGTGGTTAAAATATCTAAGTACCACTATTTTAAAGGGGGTCTGTTTTTCTTTGCCGATTGATTGTGATATCTTCTTTTGTATTTGAGACATAAACTTGTTGTGTATGAATTTATATGCTTCACCACCATCCTGTATGTTTTTATTGTATTAACTTTTTATGTTTCAGGGAAAGATCCTTTTGAAATTTTAAATGTATGTTTTTTATTGTAAGACATTGGTTGTTTTAATAAAGTACTAGATTGTTAACAAACTTTTTCTCTGTGGAAATCATTACGTTAATATTTTTCTGTTAGCCAGTGTTCTATAGTAGTCTGTTAACTAGATACTATAGTGCAACTGCCTGGTTCTAGACATCATAGCCGTTCAAATCTATCCCAGGGATTTCCCTTTGACTTTGTGTCCTTGCACCCTGTTCCCTGGTGACAGTGGGGTACCCTCTCTTTTGAAACCACTCACACTGATCACCATGCACTCACACTGATCACCATGCACTCACACTGATCACCATTCACTCACACCATGCACTCACAACATTCACCCACTCACCCTGCACCTACAGTGATCACCATGCACTCACACTGATCACCATGCACTCACACTGATCACCATGCACTCACATCATTCACCCGCTCACCCTGCACTCACACCAATCACCATGCACTCACACCATTCACCCGCTCACCCTGCACTCTAAGTGATCATAATGTACTCACAGTGATCACAATGCACTCACACTGATCACCATGCACACACACTGATCACCATGCACACACACTGATCACCATGCACTCACACCAATCACCATGCACTCACACCATTCACCTGCTCACCCTGAACTCTCAGTGATCATAATGTACTCACAGTGATCACCATGCACTCACACCATTCCCCTGCTCACCCTGCTCTCACAGTGATCACTTTGCACTAAAAATTTGCTTGAATTGTTCACTCTGTACCTCACCCTGCAGTCACACGAGCACACTTCTCACCCTGCACTCATGTGACACTCCACTCACCTGTCCCCCCCCCTTACTGCTCAATCTGTAGCTCACTCAAACAAGGCCATCACTAACCATGCACTAATTCGTCCCACTCTGCACTTACAGCCGAACCCAAATTCATATGATCACCTCACTCACCCTGCAGTCACTCCTTTTACCCTACTCTCACACTGTTGCATTGCTCACCATGCAGTCACATGGGCACTCTTGTCACCCACACAGTGCAGAAGGTTAAAGTGCCTGGTACAAAGAAGATGTACCATGCACATCACAGAACTGAGTGTGAGTAAACTATGAGTAACGCTATAAAAAAATGAAATGTTTGTCAGACAGGTGCTATAGAGAGATGAGGTGTATTGTTGGTGAGTGGTAGTGAGGGAATTCATGGAGAAGGTGGAAAGACTTTTGCATCGTGTGCGACCGGTGCTTCGACAAGCCCTGGCTGGGAGTGTTAACCCCCCCCCCCCCCCCGAAGTTCGGGTCTACTGGATCCCCTGCTTCTGCCTATTATTTACATTTGTAGTGCGCTACTGTTACCAAAAGGTGTCCTGGGGCTAATAACCATCTGCCTGCAATGTGAGAGAAGGATCCTGGGTTGAGAGAGGAGAGAAGAGAGGGATGGAAGGAAGGGGGTGAGAGGAAAGGGGCATGGGTAAACTGTTTAACTTTGCACAAAACCGCCACGGTTTGAATGCACCCTTGCTGCTCGTGGCAGCGCGTATTCCTGCGGATTGGGAGGCCCTTCACAGAGGTTGACTAGACATCTTTCTGATGTTAATTGCTGTATTTTGGTTATAAACTGGTATTGATGGGGTGAAATCTTTCCTCAGTATTACTGTGTTTAAAAAAATTCTAAATAATAAAGCAATGCTACCCCAAAATACGCAGCATCACAGAACATTATTTACATTTTCTACTCACACAATTTAGTCAAGCCTATCGCATAATTTGGTCCTCACCTTCCTCATAACCTAGAGGTTTAGAAGTTTTTGTCAGGAGGGGGTCCTTATGTTTGAAAATGTTGACAGGGGGGTCTCGGCATCCAAAAGTTTGAAGACCTCTGGTGTAGAACGAGAGAGGGAGGAAAATAGAAAGTAAAACAGAGGAGGAGCAAGATAATGAGAAGGAGATAAATGGAAATCGTGAGGCACAGAGAGAGAGACTAAGGTCCAGATGTATCAAGATTCCGTTTTGCGAATTCTAAATAGCGATTTTTTGCGAATCGCTATTTAGAATTCGCAAAATAGAATGTATGTACAAAATCGCTATTTTTTAGCGATTCCTTAATATTCTTTATTTGCGAATTCGCATTTTGCGAATTCGCAAATAAAGAATAATTTCCAATGCATTCCTATGGGCCAGGATAGTGCAATAATTCTCAAATTGCGAATTCGCAATTTGCTAATCGCAATTTGAGAATTATTTCAAGGGTGCAGAGGTGTCTCAAAGACACCCTGCTGCAAACCTGACATTTACATGTATGTGTGTCACATGCCACCCTCACAAATGCCAAATTGGGCATTTTTAAAAGAAATCGCAAATTACCACCAACTACAAGTTGGTGGTAATTTGCGATTTCTTAACACAAAATCGCAATTTCAAAATGTTACATACATATCATTTAAGAAATCGCAAAAATTGCGATTCCTTAAATGCTATGGCAAAATAAGGAATCACAATTTTTTGCGATTCCTTAAATTGCGATTTTTTAATACATACCAAATCATGCTAAAAGGCTGTTTGCGAGTCGCAAAGGCCTTGATACATCTGGCCCATAGGGTGTGAGAACTAAGAAGAGAAGAAGCAGACTTTGAAAGAGGGAGAAAGTGAGAGAGAAGATACAGTGAGATCAAAAGAGAAGACATGTTTTGTGATCTTTTGTTCATGAATTTGAATCTCAACTAGGCCAAGTCATAGTTTCATCTTTTTAAGGTTGGTAAATTTGTACAGTAATGCCTTTGAAGAAACACTTTATTATAAGAGGTGCTTTGAGGTGGAGCGGGTTATCAGAGAGTTCTGCACTTTACAGTGTTTGAGAGTTGCAGCGAAAATATAAGACCACAAATCTGAGAAACATTAATAAACAGAGGAAAAAAGTAATGTTTAAAGCGCACAAATGTGTGCATGTGAGAAATAAAACATGAGTAGAGCTATGGAAAATGTATTCATTTGCACTTAGGAAAAAAACACTCTGGCGTATGAAATATTATAAGATCAAAAGGTGAAAGAAAGCCCCAAAGATAAAGTATAAAAGTAGCCTGAGAAACCCAGAGATTCACATAAAGATTAAAAGAGACCCATAAGAGAAAACGAGGCACACTTGAGAATGAGGGAGAAAGGCAGTTAATTTACGAGAGAGAGAGCAAATGAATTTTGAGTTTTGTAAGGATCTCTGTAAAACAATACATTCTCGTTCTGTTGAACATCTTCAAAATATGTTGTACAGAGAAAATTAAAGACGTCAGAGATGGTAGATTGTGTTGCCTGGACCATTGTCAGGGGACAATACCAATCCTAAAGGTGACCGTGTGAAGTATCTCAGAAGGAAACTGAGCGTCCCATGGTACACCCAGGCCTTAACTGAGAGCCACTTACTTTGTAGGAAAAAAGAAAGGAAGTGGAGGAAAACATACGACGAGGCATCTAGAGCTCTCTATGTTCAGCAGAGGAAGCTATACCTCTCAAGCATTAAATCCGCTAAAAAAGAGTATTATACAAAAGCTATCAACGATGCCCACCAGAAGCAAAAAACGTTTTTCTCATTCGTCAAATCCTTCACTCACCCCAAAGCCCTACTGCCTGAAATCCCTCCCTCCGTAACCTTGTGTAACAATATCGCAGATTTCTTTGGGGAAAAAATTGCTACCATTCAAAAGGATTTCCCGCCCCCCCTGACCGTTCCCATTCTAGGACTCCAGAAACAGGCAGCCGATAACCATCACTCCCTCCGCAGGTTCCAACCTGTCTCCCTCCAACAGACCCGCAAAGCGATCATGGCCTGCAAATCAGGAGCACCAACTGACTCCTGTCCCCCTCGTATACTGCATCACTTAATTGAGGCAGTCAATCCGAACATCAACGCTATCATCAATGCTTCTTTGGACACAGGGGTAGTGCCCAACGAATGGAAGAGAGGTATTGTGAAACCCTTGATGAAAAAGCAAAAAAAATCCCCCAGAGACCTGACTAACATGCGCCCCATCTCACTCCTGCCTGCTCTAGGAAAGATCACGGAGCAGATAGTGTACGGGGAGCTAAAAGCCTTTGTGGAGGACCATAACATTCTGCACCCACAGCAATCTGGCTTTTGCCCCAGCCACTCTACCGAAACAGCCCTTATAGAGCTCTCCGATTCCATCAAGTTCCTGCAGGATGAGGGGCAGAAAGCCGTCCTCATCCTGCTTGATCTCACAGCAGCGTTCAACACAATCTCTCACGCCATCCTGATTGACAGGATGCGTGAGATTGGCGTGACAGACACAGCTTTGGCATGGGTAACATCTTTCCTGTCTAATAGGTCCCAATCTGTGTCATTGGGTCCCCATCTATCCAGCGAAAAAACCATTACATCGGGAGTGCCCCAGGGGTCCATATTAAGTCCATTACTCTTTAACATCTATATGGCACCCCTTCTAGCTGTGATAGAATCTCATGGGATCCTAGTCACGTCTTACGCTGACGACACCCAACTTGTTGTCTCTATCGACAAAAACTGCACGGATACAGAGCTGCGTTTCCAGAATTGTCTCACGGAGGTATTTCAGTGGTTGAATAAAAACCACTTGAAGTGCAACAGTGGGAAAACTGAAATTATACCATTAGGTAAAGACTTGTCTTTCTGCCCCAAGGACTGGTGGCCCAAAGATTCAGAGGCCCCGCCTAGTGCAGTGACCTCGGCACGCAATCTTGGCGTGCAATTCGATGCAGCCCTCTCCTTTGATGATCACGTTAGGATCACAGCCGGTTGCTGTTTCGGACTCATTAAATCTTTAAAAAAATTCTTTGACTTCCTCCCCATTGCGTCCAGGAAATCGGTCGTGGTCGCATTAATACTCTCTCGACTCGACTACTGCAATGGACTGATGGCTGGAGTGAAAAAGTCCACGCTGAAGAAGTTGCAAAGTTTACAACACGCGGCTGCAAGATTAGTTTTAAAACTTCCCAGGAAATCCTCAGCAGCATTAAATTGTCTTCACTGGTTGCCACTACACAAGAGGATCCTTTTCAAACTTCTACTAACAGTTTTCAAAGCACTAAAAAAAACAGGTCCCAAATACCTCGCCAACCGTTTTGTTCATTATGACCCCGTACGATGTTTGAGATCCTCCGGTGGTAACCTTACTAAGATCCCGAGGTATATATACAAAACTAGGGGTGGAAAAACTTTCACAGTCCTAGCAGCAAGGGCTTGGAACAACTTGCCTTTAAACCTCAGACTGGCTGAGACTGAGAGTCTTTTTAGGAAACAACTGAAGACCTGGGTTTATCAGCAAGCTGATGCTTATGTGATGGCCGCTATTTAGATTTTTTCATCATCTAATCCCATCCACGCACAATTTTCTCAGCGCCATGATGCTCCTTTCGGAGCGATAGGTTGCGCTTAATAAATACTCACAAAATAAAAAATAAATAAAAAAATAGATAAAGAGAGGAATGGGAGGGAAATGGATGAGCAAAGAGGGTAAACATCGTTTTCAACGCAGTGTTTACACCGCACGACCTTTACCACGCTGCCATTACAACGCAAGTCGTGACTAAGACTTGCGCTGGATGGGGCTGTTGGTTAAGGAATATTGTAATTTTATATTCTAACACCTTCCCTACTGTTACGAGGACTGGTGTTGGAATATAAAATTATAATATTCCTCAATCCGCACCCTCCATTGCAAGTCGTTGTTACGACTTGCGTTGTAATAACCGCGTTGTAAAGTACCGCGATCTAAAAGATCGCGTTGTACTGACATACATCCGCAAAGAGTGATAGTCTATGTTAGACAACCTAGGAGAGAGTTGAAGAAATTCCTCCAAATATATTGAAAGATGGGGCAAAGATGGATGAAGTAGGGCCTCAGGGCCTACTATTGTATGGGTCTCGGGGAGACAGAAAGGGTCAAAGAAACTAGCCCAGAGAGAGAGGTGATAAAAATGTTGAAAAAGAGGACGAAAGAGCATTATAAATGTAGGGTAAAAATATCCCAAAGAGGAAAATAGGTGTAAGAGGCCGAGAACCCACATTTAGAGTGAAAAAGTAAAACAGAGAGCCAGTGAAAGACAAAGGGAGAAGGCGTCTGAAAAGTATTAAGACTTTACAAAAGACAGAATATGCGGTAGGAAAGATCCACCCAAACAATAGGTAAAGGAGACACATCAGAAGAAAATTAGATAAAGGAAACCCTGGAGAGAGAGGCGAACAGTATTCCCTTTACATGAATGAGTTAGTTATCAGTGTTCAGTGCAAGTGTGATGTGCTGGACGGTGCGCACTGAGTTTGAAGTTCTCTGTGTAAATAGCTCACACTGGTCTGATCAGCCACTGCCGTATCCCCCAACAGTGCTACCTTCTCAGACTGCTCAGCGGGATCGAGGCTCATTCATTAAGGCTCATGGACCATTCTGCATATGCCATAATTAAAATCCAACTCTGTGTCAGGGATTACATTTCCCAAGATGATAACTCTTAATACATTGATGATTTGACATTTAAGGCTCACATTTACCATGACTCTAATCAACGTAAATGTACTTTTCTTTAATCTTGAAGCAATTATAATATCTCTGTTTATAAAACATCTTAGTATTTGGTTGCATATTCTATTCTTCTTGGTATAATTAGGTCTTGGATTTTCCCTAAAAGGTTTGAATTCGCTTTTTCCTCCTAGTAAATAGTGCTTCTTATTGCCGCACACAACTTTGAATTTTACTTGTGTTGATGGAATATTATATTAATGTTAACGTTTTAATATTTTGCAGAAACTTTGATCTTTTATTGTTCAGATCTTTTTATTAATTTATCCAGGTACAAATGCTCTTACCTAAAGTAGAACAGTGGGACATAAAAGTGGGAAAACAGAAGAAGGAAATAAACAGCGAGGAAGGGAGGATACCAGGGGGGATTGGAAAAGGCGGGAGAGGGGGGATAAAATATCAGGGGTTGTCACCCAGGGAGCATAGCCCCTCTTGCCAGAATCAGCTCTTTCACAACGTATTCACTGTCAGCAGGCTGGGTCTTTTAGTGCGTCATACCCACTGCGGTCAGTCTTTGTCTTGCTGATCAGGTGTGCCTCCTCATCCTGTAAGATAGTGTACTCATAAGTAAAGAGGACTAAGAAGTTCCCAAAAGTCCTGTGCCAGAGATTGAATGCATGGGCCCCTCATTTTGTTCAAGTGTAGCAACTTGTTTTATAGGGAAGCAGGAAGCTTTTCCATCCCTGTGAGGTCCCATAGATTATGCAGCCAGTCAAAATGAGACAACAATACATCTGTGCCACATTTGGCTTTGATGCCATGTTTAGCCCCATAAAAATCCATTATTATTGCCTTCCTTTTGTCAGAGTGTAGAGAGTGTGTTGGGGCATTGGTGAGGCTCAGTAGAACGTAGTTAGAAAGACAGGATATATCTGCTTCAAACATTTCCTTGATATCTTTTAGACAGCCTATTAGTAGTGTTTGAGATGCCGCAGTGCGTCTGGGTGGCAAAAGTTGAATTAACAGCCATTAGGACTATTTCACCTTCTGGCTGGGGTGTAGTACCAATAGTGTGTCACCTTAAGCAATGCTTCTTTTCCCGAAGATCAGAATGAGGAGGTGTGCCCTATGTGGAGGATGTCATTCCATTTCTTTTGGATGAAGTGAAAGTCTGCTCAGCTTCCGAGCTACAGGGATAGAATAGTTGCATTATTCCCATGTTTTTAATTGTGTACCCAGACCCGCCTTATCCAGTATTTCCCACAGAAAAAGGCAAGTGCACTGAAATGTCTTGTCTCTGTCAATTGACAAGAGAAGTGCAGAGACTTACTCTACAGTGAACGTGTTTCTGCCTGTCAGTCTCTCAGAGAAAGAGAGAAGAGAAAGCTGCACAGTGTGAAAGGTTAGGTTTGTGACTGCTTGTCTTTTTCTTGATCGATTTTGAGAAATTTGGGGAAGACACCTTGGATTGTTTCTGCAGGACAGTGGATGGAGAAAGAGGTCGGTCTCAGTTTTGAGCTGATTATCAATAAACCAGGAGTTTGGGACTCTAGTGAGTCTTGAGTAACGGGATCACATGGTGGAAGGTTGGGTGTTGGCTGGAGATCCTTTAGTTGTTCTCTGAACATTAGCAGGTTGGACGGGTTGTGAAGTCTGTTTCAAGGGCTGTTGGCAAACATTAAATGGATCAGCCCTCTGCGAAGTATTTTAAAGTGAGTTATTGGGAAGACGGTATCGGGTTGGAACACAGCCTATTTTTTGGAGTGATTTTGTCCTTAATCCATAGAGGTGCTTATCAGTAAATAGCACTGTGAGGTAGTGGCGTGGAGGTTGAAAAAGAAGCAAGAGCGAGTTGTTAGCATCCAAGAAACACAACAATGGACTGTTTAAAAAAACTGTCCAGGAATGGTAACAAACAGTGGCATGTGCTGAAAGCCTCAGCCCTGCCTGGTCTTTACAATTTATTATCAGAGTGTGGAACCAATGAATTTGTAAAAATTAAAAGGCAGCAGTGTGAGATTCCAAGACTAGCTTTACTAATGTCACAGCTGATGGAAAATGTTGGTAAGCCTAATCTGACCAAAAGAAAAGTTTACATCCTCTTTAAGCCAATGTGCTGACCTAAATGATACACCTCGTGCTCTTTTTTACCTTTTCCTATGTTGGAATATGTTTGTTTTTTTGGGAGTTGTGTCAATCTGGAAGTCTGTGTATTTCAGGAGTTGACCTGCTCGGGCATTCTGTTGTTTGCTGAAGAGTCCAAAACAATATTGCCAAGTCACTGTACAGAACACAACTAGAATGCTGTAGGAGTGATAAGGAAAGTGAAGGGATTTGAACAAGGCTTTTATACAAGGCCCAAAACAAAACGGGCTTGTGGTGGGTAAGTGGTAGAGATATGGCCCCCATTCCAGCAAACTCCTCTCCTCCATCATTGGCCTTTGTGTATGTGTTTGAGTGTGTGAGTGTGTGTGTGTGTGTGTGTGTGTGTGTTTGTATGTAGATGGAGAGAGAGAGAGAGAGATTCAAACATTTTGATCAAACAAAACTGATTTGCTAGAAAAGGTAGTTGAACAATTTAATGTGTGTGGCAAGGTGCAGTGTCAGTTTTTTTCTGTGTTGTCACCCAATACAGTGATCAGCTGTGGTGGTGGCCACTACGGGAGACAGGACAAATATTACTGGGGAACTGGCACCATATGGACTCTCTAGAGACACCATTAAAGACTCTGGAGTACATAAATATAACCTTTGAGGCAGAGGCTCTTGGAGAGTATGAGGAATTAGAAGGGCAATGAGAGCTCAAGAGAGTTCCAGTTTCCAGGTCTGTACATGATGGATGAAGAGCATAGAGAAAGATAAGAATGCACTGGAAGCGCCAATCAAGGGACACAGTGAGAAAGCATGCAGGAAAGAAATCAAGAGGTGCCATGAGGGCAAGGTCAGCTGGAAAGCTGATAAGGAAGAGAGGATGGGGTATAAAAGAGGAAAATAGAAAAAAGAAGTAGGGAATGGAGAGGGTGTGAAAATGGACGAAGGAAATACAAAGCAGAGAGCATAAAAGAGCAGAGAAAGGGAAATACCTGACAGGAGACAGGAAAAGTATAGTGGCATGATTTTGACGTGATTGGAGAGAAAATGTTGGAGATAAACATGACAGAAAATAGAAAGAAAAAGTCCGGGATGTGAATGAAGAAAAGATAGGATGCTCGGAAATAATGGAAAGGAAGAAATAGAAAGCAAGAGGGAGGAAGGAGGTGTGAAAGAGAAGGAGCAGTGGATGCACTTTTGTCAAAACTGAACGAAGAGCTGGCCCGATGTTGTATATCATAACAGAAGGCTGCAACAGTAACCCTACCTAAAATAGGGCACACTACCCCCACGTACGGATGACAGGGACCTTGTAGTGGCTATACCACCAGCTATGATACACTGCCGGCATACTAAGCCCAACTATTAACTCCACCATCCAGGGTAATTTATAGCGGCCGTATTGGTACCAGTGGCATAACAAAAGCCCTGCAACCCTTGCAGTATGGAGAGTTGCAGGCCTGAGAGCTCTTGTCTGGCACAGAGAATGCCCCCCCCCCTCCATGTACGTTGCAGGGGGGCCCCCTCAAGTTTGGTTACGCCACTGAGCCAGCCACGAGGGCCACTACGGCTATTCAACACCACAAACCCTGAACTCGACAAGGGTGCAGCTGCAGGCCACACAAATGACCAGTGCCATAAGTGTGGGTACAGTCCTACAACTACCATACAACCTGAACTGCAAAATAACCAATATAACCAAAAGCAGGAAAAAGCGGGGCATATCCCCGTAAGGGTACAAAAACTGATGCACCTGGGCACGCCTGTAATGCTCCTTAAGACTGTTTAGCAAAGGTTTGAAAAAGACACTTCACTAGCAAGTGAGACTAACTTGAGTCACCCTTGACTGCTCAGTATAGCTAAAAAACGGTGTTGGATCTAGCCCTGATCTCTTGACTGGGTGAGAGCTTTCTGCTTAATTCAGAGACTCTGTCCCTCACCACCCCTTGTTGTAAATATTTTTGTCCACCCTAAGCGTGGAAGGGTATTCTCAGATGTGAGACCCTTGCTCATTGCACCATCAGGATTCAAGCAAACCGGGCCGAAGACGGCTGTAATGCCAGAAACCGGTCCCCGGGAGCTTGTTTCCTTCCCAGTGTAAGAATTGGCTTTTGTAGTTTGGTTTGCCCTGTTCCCATCATGCACTGGGACAGGAACAGACTAATTTGCATACAGCCAGGTTCTGAAACTGGGATGGTGCAGTGAGCTAAAAAACGATGTTGGATCTAGCCCTGATCTCTTGACTGGGTGAGAGCTTTCTGCTTAATTCAGAGACTCTGTCCCTCACCACCCCTTGTTGTAAATATTTTTGTCCACCCTAAGCGTGGAAGGGTATTCTCAGATGTGAGACCCTTGCTCATTGCACCATCAGGATTCAAGCAAACCGGGCCGAAGACGGCTGTAATGCCAGAAACCGGTCCCCGGGAGCTTGTTTCCTTCCCAGTGTAAGAATTGGCTTTTGTAGTTTGGTTTGCCCTGTTCCCATCATGCACTGGGACAGGAACAGACTAATTTGCATACAGCCAGGTTCTGAAACTGGGATGGTGCAGTGAGCTAAAAAACGGTGTTGGATCTAGCCCTGATCTCTTGACTGGGTGAGAGCTTTCTGCTTAATTCAGAGACTCTGTCCCTCACCACCCCTTGTTGTAAATATTTTTGTCCACCCTAAGCGTGGAAGGGTATTCTCAGATGTGAGACCCTTGCTCATTGCACCATCAGGATTCAAGCAAACCGGGCCGAAGACGGCTGTAATGCCAGAAACCGGTCCCCGGGAGCTTGTTTCCTTCCCAGTGTAAGAATTGGCTTTTGTAGTTTGGTTTGCCCTGTTCCCATCATGCACTGGGACAGGAACAGACTAATTTGCATACAGCCAGGTTCTGAAACTGGGATGGTGCAGTGAGCTAAAAAACGGTGTTGGATCTAGCCCTGATCTCTTGACTGGGTGAGAGCTTTCTGCTTAATTCAGAGACTCTGTTCCTCACCACCCCTTGTTGTAAACAGTATAGCGTTGGACACTGCAGACACAGAAACTAGACCACAGTGGCACTAAAACCCTACATTACATTCTTATTGTGTTGGGTAGTCTTTAGTTTTGCTGTGTGATTAAACTGCAGAAAGGCTTGTACCTGCCCTAATTAGAAAAGCCATGCTAGGACAAACCCCAAGATACCAGTCAGGGCCAGACTGGGAACAGAAACCAGCCCTGGCAAACTGCTCAGCCGGCCTCGACTGGGGTGAGGGGAGGTGCAGCCGAGCAGTTTCGGATGATTTTGTTACAGCTGACCCCTGGTAACAAAAACGGCCCCCACTCAAGCAGCCTACCGGGGAAACGCCTGGTGGCTGCTATGGCCAGTCCGGCCCTGATATCAGTGGCAAACATCCTCAACCACCACGATTGTGACCCATTAGCCCCCTATGTAATATGGCCCTGCGAACAGGATCTTGCACAAGCATCATTTGCTTTTTCCTCCAAGAATACAGCTCAAACCTAACAATAGGAAAAAATCAAAATCCACTGTTGTACACTTGAGAAATAATATCTACTATTCTTTAGAATGTTATGGGGTCATTTAGTGTTTGGTGCAGCTAGAGCATAGCCATTAATTAGAGATTCTCTTGTTCCACCAAGCATGTGGTTCCCAAACCTCATTAATAAGCAAGGTGCAGGAACCGCTGAATATACATCAGTACCCCCTTGAATAACCTTTTGTTCCTTCTTATTCATTAATGATTATTTATCTGCATATTTGTGCATTGCCTCTAATGTTACGTAGTTTTAATGATTGTACTTTTTAAAGTTTTAGCCTCATTGCTATCTCCCTTTCTTTTTTCTCTTCCCTATCCTCCCTTTCTTTTTTATCCCTCCCCTCATTTTATTTCATCACACTTTTTATAATGCTCTCAGTTAATATTCATGCTATTCCTGTTGTTTTCTCTTTGTATATTATGTTGCCATTATTCAGTTATCTTAATAAATTTTTCTTTGAACTGAATATACATCAGTGTAGATTTCACTGGCTGCTCTGGTGACAACTCACCCGGCTGTGCGGGACACAATATTTCACAGTAGAGCATCCATCAGTGGGTCTGCGCCTTTATTGGAAAAAGAGCACAGCCATGATAGGGTCGACCTCACGGTGCAGAATTGTCCTGCCCAGGTCTTCAATGCTGCATGGTGTATCTGGTCAAGGAAAATAAACAATGACACCCCATATGTATTAGAGGTATTGTTTTGTGCTTCTCTGAAGCAATTCAGTTTTACAAATAGTGTATACACAGCAGCTGCAGAAACATTCTCTGCAAAATGATCACCGCTGGTATGGCAGGGATCTCAAAGCTGAGTGGGCAGCCTCCACCAGGCAGGTGGTGGCTATTGCCTCTGCAGCATGGGTAGCCTCGAGGGTGGACCACTCATCTTTAAGTGAACTCTTTAGTGTATATAGGCTCATTTCTTCTGAAATGTTCTAAAATTCACTCTTTAATGGTACTCCAAACATATAGTCACCCGCTATATGTTGATATATGTTGAACAATGCATTCACCATATATTCCTCGAACGTGAAATTGAGCTGCTTTTACTATAAATTATGTATCGAAATTTCCTGTTTTGTTGACACCATATTTGCCAAGCTTACTCTGTCCAGACCAAGAGACCCTTTGGAAAGCGCTGGTAACCACCCATTAAACAATTTGCCGTAATAACTACTCTTGCATTACATATCTTTGGTTATTTTATATATAATGACAGATCATTGCTAACATATCAAATTCATATCAGAGTAAGCCTACCTCTGCAGACAGTGCTGCCTGGAGCAGTGAAGCTTAACCTTGTTGACTATTGCAGCTCCCCGTTTCCAGGTTATTCCCACCTATGTACGTTTATACCCAGTGCGAGAACCGAGATTGAAGGATGATTTGAAAGCATGTGATCACTTCTACTTTCACAAGGTACAGATCTTGTGGTTCCCTATGATGGTCAGAGTTAAATTTCAGATTCAGACTAATGCTCATAAGGCAATTCACATTGTAAACCTTGAATATTAAACCCCATTGCTGCTGTGTTCCCCTGTAGAGGCTGAGCCTTTTTAGGTCGAGCATTCGAAACCTCTTGTATAGTATATACTTTAGTATATATTTTAGTATATACTTAAATGTGTATGCACTTTGTGGGCGCTGGAGATCAGCCCTAGGACTTGTCTTCTTCTGCTAAGAGACTTTCTTTTTCAGTTTAACGGCCTCTATTTAACTGTCTTGATAGAAAACGCCCAGCAGAGGTCAGTAAAATACCAGAATTGCTTTCTGCTGAGGGACTTTATTTTTTATTTTTCTAGCAAATGCCTCTATTTTACCTTCTTGATAGAAAACAACCAGCAGAAGCCAGTGAAATACCAGAATCACCGTAGCATTCTGCAGATTCCAGTCCATAGAAATTTTCTTCCACGAGAACCCATCGACAATATTATATTTTTCAAATCCTGTATTTTCAAATATATGACCACCGAAGTCCCTGCTTTTATATTAAAAACAGCGCTTTGTCCTGTACCATTTCACGCTGAAAGGTAATATTTCTCTCCCTGTCTTCCAATGCCTGGCGTGTCATGCAGTTTGGTGCTTACTTTCCCTCCATGTTAAAGAACAGCTTCAGCACTCAGGCTAATGTGCTGCATAGCTAAACACATATAAGATCCCAACGGCGAGAACAATTGCATTGCAAATGCTTGTTTTTAGTTACAGGCATTTTGCGCATATGCCTTCATAACTGGGTTTACACAGTCCTGGCTACAATTGCAACCTTTGTTTTTTCCCACATATTGAAGATTCTAAATTTACTCGGGGGTTGTGGATTCCTCTGGCAGGAACCAAAGAATAAGTGGAAATATGTAGCAAAAATGTATATTTTTGGGGGCCAAAGGACAAGAGTGCTATGAAAGAAAGCATATGTGATTATTTTTCTAAAAACAGCATTAACAAAAGGGTTACCCCGTTAATACCTACCTACTTGAAATTTGTGGTGGAAACAGGCGTAAAAGCCATGGATGAACTCAGAAAGCTATACATTTTAAAAAGCTAGCAAAATTATGAATTCAGCAAGAGGTGAATTATGTAGGTCGTTCGCGGTTTTCCTATTAACACTGTTTTCCTATTAACACTGTGGAAGTTGAACGTAAATATTACCGCCTTTTAATATAGAAACGTGCTTTAACATTAACGTGGAAAATGCATATCAAAATAGTGGTTAGAATATGTTTTAATGGTTTTTAGTGTACCTGTTAGAGACCGCGGCTGAATTTCCAGAACTTCTCTTTATTGGAGAGTTGGACCTTTCCATAGTTATTAGTCTTTTGCTCCAAATACACTTGCTCTTTTCCAAACTAACTCTTTATCGGTTCCTGTTAGGAGAGGCGAGGTCCTTTGGACTAGGATTGGGACTCATTTATTTATGGTACACGCCATTATTTTGTCTACTTATTCCAAATGTTCTCACTATTTCTGTATATGGATTTATTTGACTAATCTGAATAAAAAGACAAAAATATAGACTAATCTCTCAAAGAGAAAAATAAACGTTTAAAACTACAACATTCTCTCATTATTGTATAAACATCAAATGTTGAAGATGCTGTTTATTTCAGAGATGTGTTTGGGTTGTGCTCCATTCTAATGTTGTGGCAAAGATTCATCGACCCCCAAGAGGCGTGTGAATTGAAGGTTCCAGTAGTACGTTTAAAGTTGAGCTACTTATAAACTATTTCTGAGACTTCCACGCTACCCATTTAAATCACTGAATGGAGCTATAAAATATTACTCAGAAATATAATTTAAAATTGCTGATTCCTGAATCCAATGTTCAGAACTTGAAGATCCTACAAAGCAGTATTCAAAGGCGGCTGCAGTTTTGAAGGTGTGAGTAGTAATAGGGCATATGCATTGTGGTTGTGATTGTGCCTTTCTTCTGGTTTGATGTTTGATTAGAATGAGTGGGTGAGGAGACAATAGTTGATAAGTGGTTGAAAAGGTATTTCAGACTCGTTGTAGTCGAAAGATCCCGGAATAACATAATAACTGAACAATTGTTTGGAGAATTTTTAAGGTGTTTGATATACCATCACCTACACCAGTAACATAGGATTACTATGTTGTTCTGATTGATTAATATTAATCAGTGTTAGTTGACCCTAATTATGCAAATTGTGGGAAACTGCATTAATCTGTGTGATTTCACCCTGGTCAATATTTCACTTGTGAATGTTGAAGATATTCTTGAATGTGTGGGAAAGTTTATTTCTCTTAGTGGATCAAACAAGAAGGTGTTTTAAAAGTTGATAATTATAGGTGTGTAAGTATGAAAAACATTGTAGAGGAGGGTGATCCGCTGCGAGGAGTGAGGTTGTACATCATAGCGTCTCGCGCTGGGATTGATCATTGGTATGTTTTGCTCTTTGATAGGTTGGTGAAGTTGCAGTGCCATGCTGGGATTGTAATCCCTAAAAGTGAATACTGTATGTGTAGTTAAGAACTATGAAGAAAATAACTGGAATGTAATTGGTTTAGCAGACAATTGAAATATACAGATCAAAATCATAATATTCAGTTTAATCGTGTTGTTTCAAATTGACCATGTGACCAGTGCAGAGCAGAGTGAATCACGTGCTAGTTCTAGTTCGATAATGCCAACTCCTCCTGCACACCAAGGTGCAACCCTAATTGAACTACCCTTACAAATATTTCAGATTGCCTCACCAGTAATAGTTTGACCGTGAGTTACCATTCCAAAGGTAACTACTACAGCTGCAGTCGCTAGTATAACACCGCCACCTGTTGTTAATGCATAAGTTAAAGATATGGATTGGCTCAAAATTAAAAGAAGTATACAGGAGCCAAAGGAGACTGTACATGAGTATTATGAGAGATTATTGCAGGTGTTTCAGCAGCAGGGTGGACATGAATATAATGAGGAAAAGGGATTGGGGTTTTTCATATGCCAGTTTGTTTTAGGGCTGAACCCAGAGATCTGTTCACACATAACTCATTGTGCGAACTGTTGGCAAAATCAGTCGCTCAATGAAATCCTGAGATATACAAAATACTGTAACAATGACTTAGACATGTTGCAGAAAAGGATCAAAGGAAAATTCGTGTTAGCACAACTGAAGCTGGCCCAAAAAGGTTTTCAGAACACTTCTTTTGTAGAAAATCAAGTAAACAGGCAGGGAGTTGCTGTGCCTTTTATCCTTTTTTTTTTGTAGACGCGAATTCCTGTTCCCATATTAGGAGGCAATGAGACACGGCACAGCGACTGTGGGTTGCTGATAATACGTCCATCTGGCAGGTGATAGTTCGCATTTCTGTGCCTTCTTTGTTCGTGTCCGGCTGTGGCTAGTACTTTTCCATCAGGGCCGTGGCCAAAGTCTCTCAAAGGGTTTATCTTGTATTAGAGAATGCTGATGGGCCAGTCCTTCTCTAGCAATTCCAGGGTGCAGGTTATGATGGGCTCCTCTGCAGAGTAACTATAATAAACGCTTGTTTGTATTCTCTACTTTCTGACCGATTCTTCACTTCAGAAGGCATAGCATGTGGTGGTCGTAAGTACATAGTACATAGAGGGTCTCGTACTACCTTTCACACAGCCCGATTGCTCTTTCCCCAAAATATCCGGAAGAAAGAATTCTAGGCGTAATGCCAGTGATTTCGATATTTTTTTTCAGCCAATGTTAACTAAGGACATTGGTCTATAGTTTTTGCAGAGACAGGCATCTTAATTGTCTTTAGGGATAAGACAAATGACACCTTCGAAAAAGGAACCCGGAGCAGATCCAGACAGTGAAAAATGAAATCACTGATGACATCATCCAGATACTGTGCCGTGTCTCATCGCCTCCTAACGTGGGAGCAGGAATAAACGTCTACAAAGGAATGCAAAGTAAAGTAATCTTACTGTCTCGCTGCAACCTTGGACATGAACAGAAAATATAACGATATGCAATGTTCTGCTGAGGCAAGCAGTTTTGAATTCTAAGGCCTAGCATGAGCATGACACTGACAGTCTTGTGTAGTTCTCAAAACATGAAATCGAATCACATTGGCTAATGGGCCTACATACTGTGAGGAATACTAAAAGGTGACGCTCACTGACCTGCTCTCTGTGTCCAACTGAGGAACTGCTTTTTTATCCATCTCCCAACCCGCATTCCCTGAGGCGGAGGTCGGCTGGTGGGAGCGTGACTGCAATCGGCAGTTCTTCATCTCGCTCTCAGCGCGACCCGCCCAGGTTGTAGTGCGTTGCTTGCTTGTGTCCTGGACAAGCCTACCGGGGGACTGCGAGGCCCAGAAACCACCGCTCCTTGCAGCCGGCGCCTCTTCCCCCGGCGGCCACGCCCACTGAATTGAACGCTGCTTAAATACCTTTCGCGCCACCCGCTGCGCGGGTGACGCTCACTGACCTGCTCTCTGTGTCCAACTGAGGAACTGCTTTTTTATCCATCTCCCAACCCGCATTCCCTGAGGCGGAGGTCGGCTGGTGGGAGCGTGACTGCAATCGGCAGTTCTTCATCTCGCTCTCAGCGCGACCCGCCCAGGTTGTAGTGCGTTGCTTGCTTGTGTCCTGGACAAGCCTACCGGGGGACTGCGAGGCCCAGAAACCACCGCTCCTTGCAGCCGGCGCCTCTTCCCCCGGCGGCCACGCCCACTGAATTGAACGCTGCTTAAATACCTTTCGCGCCACCCGCTGCGCGGGTGACGCTCACTGACCTGCTCTCTGTGTCCAACTGAGGAACTGCTTTTTTATCCATCTCCCAACCCGCATTCCCTGAGGCGGAGGTCGGCTGGTGGGAGCGTGACTGCTATCGGCAGTTCTTCATCTCGCTCTCAGCGCGACCCGCCCAGGTTGTAGTGCGTTGCTTGCTTGTGTCCTGGACAAGCCTACCGGGGGACTGCGAGGCCCAGAAACCACCGCTCCTTGCAGCCGGCGCCTCTTCCCCCGGCGGCCACGCCCACTGAATTGAACGCTGCTTAAATACCTTTCGCGCCACCCGCTGCGCGGGTGACGCTCACTGACCTGCTCTCTGTGTCCAACTGAGGAACTGCTTTTTTATCCATCTCCCAACCCGCATTCCCTGAGGCGGAGGTCGGCTGGTGGGAGCGTGACTGCAATCGGCAGTTCTTCATCTCGCTCTCAGCGCGACCCGCCCAGGTTGTAGTGCGTTGCTTGCTTGTGTCCTGGACAAGCCTACCGGGGGACTGCGAGGCCCAGAAACCACCGCTCCTTGCAGCCGGCGCCTCTTCCCCCGGCGGCCACGCCCCCCCTCCTCCCTCTATTTCCACGCAGCCTCTAACGCGCCGCGGGTCGCGCCGCGGGTCGCAGCCCGGGGCGAAGACCCGGGCAAAGACCGGGCCGTTCTAGGCCGTTAGAGGCTGGTAGAGACTGGACTGGGCCACCCCCCTGATATTTATATTTTAATCTGACCTTTTCCCATTGTACTGTTTTATGCACCCTCTGTGATCCATAACCCAATAGTAATAGCAATGGTCCTAACGAGAGGGAACAAAACGAAACCCCCTACTGCAGCGGGCAAACTGCTCGGCCCCATGGACGACTTTCTAGCGAAGGCCAATATACTCATAGATGAAAGTATATCAATAATCGAAGAAAGGGTCTCCCTAGATTTGGCATTCGCAAAAAGATCCTCATTAGGTACCTTAGCGGAAGCTAGATCCCCAACATTAGTAGCCTCAAATGCTGAGTTGGTGCCGATTAGGGAGAGACGCAGCCTACCAAATACAGTGGATCTGTCAGTCTCTCAACTAGCGGATTCCCAACTTAGCTATGACCTAGAGAAAACCCCAGATCTGCTTCCAACAACACCCGTGCAAATTTCCTCATTAGAAAAAAGAATAGAAAGGGGCAGGAGGGAGGGAGCAATTAGCAAAAACAGGGCACCCGGAATCTCAAACACACCAGTAAATCCGAGTATACCCCCAATCATTTCACTAATCCAAGATGACAGGGTATCACATATCGAGATCTTAGCATCAGTCCATCAGGTAGAGAAGGAACCACCTACCCCGACAGTCCCGGACCCCCAACCCACTAAACAAACCGTAGTCGACTTGAATCCGGTAGAGGCCCAGGAATTAACTCTCCCTAGCATAGCTAATGTAGTTAAACATGCTTTGCTACCCTTAGAGCACCGGTTAGCAGTCATAGAATCGCAAATCTCCAAATTATTAAAAAACCAACAGTTATTTCATCCCCCATGCCCTCAAAAACCGGCTGGGAATAACACTAAAAAACCAATCAACACTAATGTAACTAATGTTAATCAATCTATACCCAACCCACAACAAAAGACCCTCCGAATAACCACCCCAAACCTGCCCATAAATAAAAACACCACTAATTCGACCAAAATAACAAAAACAGCGGTAGCCCAAAGTTCAACTAGTAACCTACAACAGACAAATACCTCGACCGCACCAGCCGCGGCCGCGACCACCGATATGACCCAGAAGGCACCTATCAGTACAGCCAATAAAACCCCAGCAAAAAATCTGAATAAAACAGCAACGAAAACCCTACCCCCTCCACCCGTACCGCCAAAAACACCTATGGACAGGTCCAAGAGGAATACTGCGAGGAATCCTGGCCCTCCAAGACTCCCGGCAGAGTTTCCCCCTGAGGCCTCACCCTATGTGGTGGTTATGGCTGGAGTCCCAGAATTAACAGATCTTACCCCAGAACCGGTCTGGTCCTTAAAAAATAAGGCCCAGCATTGGCTCCAGACCAACCGCCCAATTCCATCTTCTTGGCGCGGAAGAATTAGATCTGTAGCCAGGGTACCGTGGGTGGGTAACACTAGAAAAACTATTCCTGGGGACTGCATAACAATCACCTTCGAGGACCCTCGAATAGCGTACTATGTCTGTGCCTGGGAAGATATCACCCCAAATGGAGGAATCAAGATCAAATCACTCTCCTTCTTTTATCCCTTTAGGCAAGTGGACGGATACATACAGGAGCAGGAACCTCCTTGGTCCGTCCCTTTCCCTAGGCAGGACGACCAATTAAACATCCGATATCACGGCCCTCCCAATCTGTATGAGCCAGATTACTCCTGGCATACAGTGAGACACCGCTATCAGGGAGGAAGGTGGGAGGACAGAAAACCTTACACCCAATGGCCCCCACATAGAGACCAAGCACGATGGGACCCATGGCATAACATCCCGCTAAACAATAGGTATAGCGGCCTAGAACTGGTCGATTGACCACTATCAGAAACTTCTTCCACTAACACCCAACCATCTTCCTCACCACAACCCGCTATTACTTTCCAAGCTGCCGGTAATAAAGATCCTATAATCCTAGAAGCAGATTCTGTTGATGATTCCCCACATATCATAGTATCCTACTGGAACATTGCGGGCCTACGAAACAAAATCAATGATGGCTCCGGGCAGGAATTCCTAACCCCAAATCAAATAATTTGTCTCCAGGAGACATGGTCTGTAGAAGAATTACACCTACAAGGCTACAAAACCTATAATGTCCCAGCAATAACCAGTACTATGGGTAGACCAAAAGGTGGTCTCACTACCTATATTTCAAACTCCCTACCTCTTAACAAGGTGGCCACACTCTCCCAGGACCCCAACCATCAAATCTTAGCACTAACCTTCCCCAATAAGGACACAATCATCCTGGTTAACTTATATAATAACTTGTCCGATGAAAACTTTATAATTCTTCTCACCACTTTAACCGATAAGCTGAAACAAATTCATCACCGGAGTCCTGCAAATAAGGCAACCAACATAATTTGGGGAGGTGATTTTAATCTCCACCCCTGTACAGCCCCTAATCTATTGTGTTGTGGGATAGTTGATGAACTTAACGTTCCATTATCTCACTTCGATCACACCAAAGTAGGAAACATAATTAATATCGCTCTATCAGACTTGGATCTTCAGATTGCCAATCATTCAAAAGCAGACCCGTCCGAATTTACCCCGACCTATGTGGGCAGAGGACACATGACCACAGTAGATTTTATATTTCTTTCCCAAAACATAATGACCAAACTGAAGGAATTCGAGGTCACAGTCACCCCCCTCAGCGACCATGCGGCCTTAAAAATAACTCTATCCGTGCCAGCTAATGCCTCCCACAAAATGGAGATGGCGATCACCCTTAAGCAGAATAGGATCCAGGTTGGTAAATATAATGGACTGACCATTAAATGGGCTAAAATCAACCCAGCAGATATAATGAAAAAAATAATAACTCGGTCCTATTCTAACATAGTGAAATGCCTGGATCTTACAACTAGTCATAAGGAAGTCCTTAGAAATTTTAACCTAATACTAGATGTCATAAAGGACTTACTCACTTCAAAACCAAAGTCAAACCGCGACAATAAACCAAAGTGGTTCAATCATAACTGCACAGCGGCCTTATCAAAGTTAAAATCTGCACTTAAAAATAACCCACGCGATGTGGTCCAGATCCAGCTCCTGAGGCGCCAATATACAGATGAAAGAAAGATGAGAACGGCCCAGCTTAAACAAAAATTATGGGACGATCTCCATCAAGGCGCAGTTTCAAAAAACAGTGACCTGTTCTGGCGCACAGTTAGATCCCCGTACCTCACAGAAAAGGACACCCCGAAAATTGAGGTCGCTATCGACGAAAATACATGGGTTTCTCACTTTGGGAATATTTTTAAAAATACCCTACCAACAGAATCCCTACCCCCTAACGTGAACTATCCCATTTTTGTTCCCTTTGACATTCCAGACCTCATAGACGCTTTACAGAGCAGCAAATCAGGTAAGGCACCAGGACCCGATGGGGTCCCGGTGGACCTTTTTAAAAGCAACCAAGATCTATGGGCTCCCATTTTAACCAGAGTATGTATAGCAGCAGCGAGCGAGGGAATTCTAACCTCTTGGACAAAGTCAATAATGGTCCCCATCTTTAAAAAGGGGGACCGGCAAGACGTAAAATGCTACCGGCCCATTTCACTGCTGGACTCGCTCGGAAAGGTAGTGGGAAGAGTGATACTCGAGCGTCTCCAGCAGTGGACCGAGGACAGGGGCATAATTTCGGATATCCAATTTGGCTTCCGAGAAGGTTTTGGTACCTTGGAGCAGGTCCTCAACCTCACCCTAATAATGGGGAAATACATACAGGCCACCCCTACTAAAATATATATGGTGTTTGTAGACCTCTCCGCAGCTTTTGACTGTGTCTCTCACACAAAGCTGTGGAGGGTCTTAGCCCAATTAGGAGTAGATCCACCCCTGTTAGATTTCCTCAGAGAGCTCTATACTGGGGCCACAGCCAGAGTACGCTTTGGCGTTAATGGAGAGTTGACGTCTCCGTTTAGTGTAGAGCGTGGGGTCAGGCAGGGATGTGTCCTGGCCCCCTTCCTCTTCTCCCTCTACACTAATGGCCTGGAGGAGGAGATGTTGAGGGGGGCATAGGACCTCCCACGCATAAATCGCCGCCTGATCCCCGCCCTGCTCTACGCGGACGACGCGGTTATTTTAGCACGAACCCCCAGAGAACTCCAGAAAGCTGTGAGCAGATACACGTCTTTTATGGGCAACTTAGATTTAAAGGTGAACGTGAAAAAAACGTTCGTCATGACAGCTGGCAGAGGTCAAAAACGAACACACCCTACCTTGCTGAATAACCAAAAGCTAGAACGTACACCCCACTATCCCTACTTGGGGGTCATGATAGATGATCAACTTAGCTGGAAGCAAGCAATTAACACTAGGGCACTTTTATTTAGGAGATCAATTGCCGCATTAATATCTTTCTCTCAGAGATTAGGCAAAAGACCACCAGTAGAGCTCCTCAAGATATATAAGGCCAAATGCCAGGCTATTGCAACATATGGTGCAGGAGTCTGGGGGTATACAGACATTACTCCCATCCAGAAGGTGGAAAACACCTTTTTAAGATTTTTGTTAGCTACCCCCAAAGGCACCTCAATCTATGCAATGCACCTAGAACTATCCATTCCCTATCTGGAGGATCTAATCAAAATAGAACCCCTGATGCTGTGGCGCCGCATTTGGCTGTCAAATAAAAATGCCTTGTCACAAGCTATCATCGCAGACTCAATGAGCCTGGATAACTCCGTGAAAATAAAGTGGCTCCTATATGTCAGGAATTTTTTCACTGATTTAGGCCTGGAGAATTACTATCTTGACCCGGCCTCTATCACGGATATTTCCAAAAAAGATCTGAAACAGAAAGCACTAAGTCACCTCGAACTGTTAAGAACTGTATCCAATTCTTCGAAAACGGCAGTGATCCATGCAAACATGATCCAAGTAGCCTTTGTCATTCACCCGTATCTTGAACTACAGCTAACAACTTACGAAAGAATGCTAATTACGAGATTTAGGCTAAACATCTTTTTCAGAATGGTCACTTTTCCGACACAAAACTGCTGGGACGCGATATTGCCGCCCTGTCCTTGTGACGGCTTATCAGCGCAGTCAAACTTGCATGTGATCCTACTTTGTAAATACCATCAAGCCCATAGAAAGATCTGGCTTTTACCGATACTCAAATCTTGGGGATTGAGACAGTGTCGACCTGCTCTTTTAAGACTGCAAATGTTAGAAACAGTGAATGTATGTTATTTTGTTAGCAGCTTCCTAAAGTGCATTGTAAAACATAGAAAAAATCTTTAAAAAACCAGATCATATCTATCACAACGGCACCTTGCACATTTTGAGCAATTTTCTCTTTTTTAACTATGAAATTAATTTTATCTGAATTGTCTGTAACTTGTGTATTTTTACAATGTATGTCATACTGTGTACTTTTATGGTTTTTTCCACTGTGAACAAGCCGAATAAAGATTTATATATATACTAAAAGGATTATCGTATGCAAGCATTAATACATGTAATGTAGCCATACATTGCTAACCTAAAAACAGCACAACAGAAGCATTATCAGAAAGGGGAATTTCAAATGTAACAAAAGTAACTGACACATGGGATGCATTGAAATCGGTGCAGGAAAATTTATCAGAAGCAGAACAGAATGGTTGGGTAAAAGCATGATGTGGGAAAAATGCAAAGGACATCTGATATCAGCAGATGGGAGATCTGTACTGATGAATTGTTGTTTACAATGACATGATACTACCATGGGTTCACACATTTAGGTCGCAACGCAATGTTGAGACTATTCAGGCAGAGTTCATACAATCCCGGATTCAGAATGTTGCCAGAAGTAATTTTGCCATTGGTGTGTAATTAGTCAACAATGAAATGTAGGGAAATGAACACGTCACTCTAAGACACCTAGGGAGATTATGTAACCCAGTTAAAAAGGTGTAGATGTATTTTATCGAGATGCCTGTACATAACTAGTTGAGATATATCCTGGTGATTGTGCGCATATTCTTAAGATGGGTGGAAGGCTACCTAACCAGAAATATCATCAGTCTTACTGTAGCTTAGCTGTTAATACGGGAATTAATACCCAGATTTGGCATGCGGATTTCTCTTGAGTCAGATAGAAGAACACACTTCAACAATGAAGTGATGAAGATGATCTGCACAGCTTACAGATTGAACAAATATTACATTGCATTTTCAGGCCAGACTGGTATTGTTGAGCAAATGAATAGTACCATCAAGCCTAGATTGGCCAAAGTCTATACATCAACCTCTCTGAAATTGCCAGACGCTTTACCATTGATGCTGATGAGTATCCGGAGTACATCTGACAAGAAGGCAGGGTTATCCCCCCATGAAATACTGATGATGGGCAGAGCCATGAGATTGGCTGCCATTCCTGCCAATGCTCTTTTAAATAACACAGTCAATATTGTATTATTGCAAAGGACTGGCTGATGTGGTTTGGTCAGTCTCTCGTCATGTTTTACCTGCCACAAAAGACCCGCATCAAGACCAGTTCCACAACCTCATCCCTAGTGATTAGGCCATGATCAAGAAGCACATTCAGAAGACTGTCCTTGAACCCAACTGATCCTCGCTGCTGTTAAGGGTGCTGGAGTCCTGAGTTGGATTCATGCCTCACACACCAAAAGAGTGAAATCCAGAAGTGCCTTTGGTCTATAATTCTGTACATAGAACTTTGGTGGCTGCACCCCCAATCGAGAGACCACCCAGGCCAATAGCACTAGTGGCAGTACAGCCCCTGGGAGTAGGCAGGGGTAAAAAGGCCTATATTGAAGGCTATTCTAATGCCAATAGTAATAGTGGGGCTTTGTCTAATATTTCTTTACACACTATTCTTGAGCTGTAGATAAATATTTTGCTAGAGACAAGAAAGGCTGGGAAAGAAATGGTATGAGAAGGATTTGGGTTTGAGTAGTATTATGAATAACGACCACAGGAACTCATTGAAACATAGGTGTTTGAAAAGAAAAATTTGATGAAAGACAATGAAAGATGATGAAAGTGCCCTCTGAAATTGACACAAATGAGAAATGTAGATATGTGATGAGGATTGTGTAAGTTGAACATTTTTGCATACATTTTACCTCGTAATAATATAGAAATGTGCTGTAACTTGATCATAGAAAATCCATATCAAAATAGTGGTTAGAAAATGTACTTTTATTAAACGTACAAAAAGTGAAAATGATGCTTATTTCTGCAGAAAGCTCCCTTTTCAATCTTTTGTTAACTGCTAGGCCACAATATTTTCTTGATTCTTTCCTATCCCTTTAAGAAAATAAATGCCTTTTTGTAAATGAAGATTTAATATTGTAACTGAACTGCAGTACTTGAAATCTTTTTGAAATGTGCTGTTTGCTGCAAAATGTATTTCTTTCCTTCATCACACCATATGATTTCATTATATTTTAGATTGTTTCCACATGTTTATAATGACCAAGTATATTAATGAAAGAAATACTCTCAGTAGGTTTAAAATCAATAATCTAACCAGGACATTCCAGATATTAATGTTTCATTTCACAGATCAGCTCATTGTTGCACAGTGGGACACTGTATATCTAATAACCGTGGGCGGAGAACTCTGCTCTGCCCGCAGAGTGTGTGGAGTTTTGCCTACTCTGTGTTCCACGAAGAACGTGGAGTAGGCAAAACCCCGGACACTCCGAGGCGGAGCAGAGTTGGCCATTTATTAACAATTGCTAAAGTTTCTGGCAAGAAATGCGCATATGGGTGTGCCCTAGTATGCGCAGTGTTTGCCGCAAACGTGATGTAGAGAGGATGAGGCCAGCCAGTTATGCTACAGACGTCGCAGATAAGGTAAGGTGCTTTAAAGTTATTTTTTTAGCTTTCGCAATTGCTAATTATAGGGCGGGTAGGAGGCGGCTGATAGGGAACTCGGCTGAGTACCATAGCTACTCTTTATGGGGCATTCAACCATTCAACATTGACGGCGAGGTAAACAGGCCACGCCCACCCAGAGGCCACGCCCACCCGCCCTCGACTGTATAAAAACGCTGCCTTCAGCGCCCCAAAGCAGAACCTGTATTTCTCCTGAGGCGGAAGCCGGGAGACATCTTGCATTTTTAAAACTTGTTTTCGTGAATTCTCACTGCGTGTATTAGCTGTTTTTAAAAAAACCTCACTCACCCTTACCAGCACTAATCAGGCGACAGAAGCGCCGAACAGCGACCCTTCGCTGCAACGTAGGAACCGGCTCCTTAACTATTAAGACGCCATTGACGGCGAGGTAAACAGGCCACGCCCACCCAGAGGCCACGCCCACCCGCCTCTTTCCCCCTATAAAATCATGTGCAATTACCGGACGCGCAGCGGACGGGCGCAGCGGGCGCGCCGTCAGCGCGCCGAAGGCGCGCCAAAGGCAAGCCCGTCTGGGCCCGTCCGGGCCAAGACGGCCTTAGGCCCAGCCACTATGCCCAATCGGCAAAATGGCATCTCATACCCCAGAGACTCACTGCTTGCCTGGAACCGGGGAAAACACCCCCAGTGCAAATACATCCACAAGGAGGACACACCCTATGTAGGATGCACCCTCTGTAATAACCCCGAGGAAACGGAACGCCACCCAGGTCTCCGGCTTGGTCTTCTGAATTGCAGATCCTTGGTAAAGCATGCCCATGAAATCAACATCCTTGTCCAGGACTCGCGGCTAGATCTGCTATTTTTGACAGAAACTTGGCTAACCCCGCACAACGACTTCGATGTGGCCAATGCAACTCCCCCCGGTTACCAAATATGCTGCCTAAATAGGCCAATCGGTAGAGGCGGAGGCCTAGCCATACTTTTCAAAGATCACCTCAAATGCAGAATCGAGACCGGATCTGTTAAAGACTGTGAGAACTGCTACTTCACTATCCAGATCTCTCCTTCCACCTCCCTTTCCGGATTACTTGTGTACCGACCCCCAGGATCCCTAGGGGAATTTACCAGCACTCTGATGGACCATATCTTACTCAAGTCCATCTCGGTCTCTAATTTCCTCCTCTTAGGGGACTTTAATATTCATTTTTTGGACCCCACGAATAATACCGCAGTAAACCTGCTTGCAGATCTCACCACAGCTGACCTCCTCCTGCAAAATCCTAAAGCCACCCACGAGAAGGGTCAACTCCTAGACCCCATTTTCTCTAACATTGCGAACCTGTACGCCCAGGACCCCACCCCCCTGCCCTGGACAGACCACATGCTGATACCCATGCACTGGTCACTCGACACATCACCAGGGCCTTCTCATAAAACCAGGGTACAAACCAGACGATGGCATAAATTAGTTCCAGAGGTATGGGAAGCCAAACTACGCAATACCATCCTCCCTTTGTCCACGGACCCTAATACCGCGGACAGAGAACTCATGGATTGGCTAGTTCAACCCCTAGATAGCTCCATTCCACTGACTAGCTCGCTAAAACACATGAAAAGAATTAGTCCCTCCCCCTGGTACACACCCGCCCTTGCCTCTCTCAAAAAACATTGTAAAAAGACAGAACGCCTATGGAGAAAATACAAATCAGCTGAAGAGAAAAGCGTCTACCTCTGCTCCATGAAAGCTTACAAACAAGCCCTACATGACGCTAAAAGGACTTATTTCGAGGAAAAGATAAAAAACTCTGCCTGCTCATCCAAGGAGACCTTCTCCATTTTTAAAGAACTCCTCCGTGTCCCTGCCCCCCCCCAGAAACCCATGGACCCCAAAGAAGCCGAGGAAAAATGCGCCATGTTGGCCTCCTTCTTCGATGAAAAAATAAAAAAAATACTCTCCTCCCTCCCACCTGCCAACTCCAACATCTCAGAAAGAGCCAAGGAGCAGACGCCTCCCGTAGACAAACCCTTTCTAGAGTCGCTCGGCCCAGTTTCAGAAGAAGAAGTAAGAATCACATTTACCTCAACCAAGAGCGGAGCCCCTAGCGACCCGGTCCCCATACGTTTCACAAAAATTATCGTGCAGACTATAGTCCCTCAACTGACTGCCCTGATCAATATCTCACTGGAACAAGGAGTGGTCCCTTCCACCTGGAAGGAAGCCGTAGTCAAAGCGCTTCTCAAGAAACCGTCGCTTGACCCTACTGACCTCTCCAACTACAGACCCATTTCACTTCTCCCCTGGATAGGCAAAGTCGCCGAAAAATTAGTTAACAAAAAGTTGTCACAATACCTCGAGTCAAACCATCTTCTCAACGACTCGCAGACTGGCTTCAGACCTGGCCAAGGCACAGACACTGCACTCCTTGTGGCAGTGGAAAGAACCAGGGAAATCATCGACTCAGGAGGATCAGTGGCAGTGGTCCTCCTAGACCTGAGTGCGGCCTTTGATACGGTCAGCCACCAGGTTCTAATCCACCGCCTCGGGACTGTTGGGGTTAAGGGCAAAGCCCTGAAGTGGCTCTCGTCCTTTCTCTCCCGACGCTCTTATCAAGTATGGGAAGGCGAAAGCCGCTCCTCTTCCATCCCCCTCCAGTGCGGTGTGCCACAGGGCTCTTCCCTGAGCCCTACGTTATTCAACGTTTATATGGCCCCACTGGAGGAACTTGTCTCACCCTTCGGAGTCACTATCGTCAGCTACGCCGACGACACACAACTGGTGGTCACACTCTCCCACCCTAAACTCGAGCCCTCCAACCTCCACGACTGCCTTTCCAGCGTATACCAGTGGATGAGCGACTCCGCCTTGAAGCTCAATGGCTCCAAGACAGAGATCCTGGTCCTTGGACAAAAAACTATTAACATCCCTTCCAACTTCTGGCCCGCCTGCATGGGCGAACCTCCCACTCCCAAAAAGGAGGTCAAGAGCCTCGGTGTGTGGCTGGAGACCGACCTTACCTTCCGGACCCAGGCCAGAAAGACGGCCGGAACCTGCTACGGGTTACTTAAATCTTGCAGGAAAGTAATCCCTCTCCTACCCTTCCAGTCGCGCCTTACGCTGATCCGGGGCTTAATTCTATCCAGGCTAGATTATAGCAACGCCATCTACCTGGGCGCCCCGGAATCCACCTTCCAAACTCTGCAAAAGGCTCAAAACGCCGCCGCCAGACTCCTAACAAGCACCCCGGCCAGATCATCGGCCAAACCCGCTCTTAGGAAGCTTCACTGGCTCCCGATCAAAGAAAGGGTCACTTTCAAGGCCCTCTGCCTGGCCCACAAGGCTCTCCATAACACCGGCCCCCCCATACTAAACAATTGGATCACCCCCTACAGACCCACGAGAGCGCTCCGCTCAGAGCACGGAAACCTTATCACGATCCCCAAGGTGAAAAAGGCCCGGATAGGGGGCCGCCGCTTCTCGGTAAACACCGGACTCAAGTGGAACGCACTCCCTCTGAACCTCAGAACAGAGCCTGATCTACTCCGGTTCAGAAAAACCCTCAAAACTCTCCTCTTCCCCTAAACCGGTCTCTTACCTATCCGCTCCCCCTCATGAGTAACAAGGTTCTAGCGCTGGGATACCCTCGTGGTGACTACGCGCTCTACAAAACTTTAAATTAAATTAAATTAAATTTCCATAGTTATGATACTTTTGCTCCAATTTTACTAGCTCTTTTCCAAAAAGAACTCTTCATGAGTTCTTGCTAGGATAGGTTAAGTCCTTTACACTCGGATATGGACTAATTTCTTTATGGAACACACTGTGATTTTGTATATTTGTTCTAACCGAATGTTCTCCATATTTCTGGAAATGGATTTATTTGACCAAACTGAATAAAAAGACTAAAATACACACTAATCTCTCAGAGAGTAAAATAAACTTTAAAACTTCATCAAACCCCTCATTATTGACAAAACATCAAATGTTGAGGACAATGTTTATTTTAAATATGTGTTTGTGTTGTGCTCCATTCTAATACAGCAGCAAAGATTACTCAAACAAAAGAGGGGTGGAAATTGGAGATTTGCTCAGTGAGTTTAAAAGTAAGCTACTTAAACATTTTTCATGAGATTTCCGCACTCTCAAATCTTGAAACAGATAATTGAAATAATATAAACACGAAAATAAGTCCAAAAAATTGAAACAAGTAACATGATTTTTCCTTTGTGTCTTTTTACATATTTCTCTTGGTACTCCTTGACTCTACACTCCAAATAATGTTTGCACATACTCTCAGTGTCAAATTTGTTCATCCACTCTGGCAAAACTCTGCTACTAACCTGCAGTCCCATCGAAAGTTTGAATTGTATTTCTAAAGTGACTGGGTGGGGTGTGTAGCGATAACACCATAACATCTCTTTGACAACCTCCCTGCACCATCTACTACTCTCTTCACATAATTGAAAACGCTCCTTTAATGTACAGGCAAACCTCTCAACAAGATCATATTCCCTGTGATGATATACAGCAGTAGTGTAGTGCAACTCCCTTCCCTGCTAGATACTTATTGAATTTGTCTACAGTAAATTGAGCACCATGTCCATAATATACATTTTAGTACACAGTTCTCTGTAGAACACTTTGTCGCAAAATTCTAAAATGATGGATGTCTTGATTCCTCTAGTGGACGCCACTTTAGCCTACTTAGAATAGTAATCTATCAACACTATTGCTTACTTATTCATTATGCCTCTGGATGAGAATGGGCCACAAATGTCAATTGCTACTCTTTGTCACAGTTTGTTTTTGGTGCAGTGGGATTTGTTGTTGCACATGCACTCTATCCAATTGCGTATACACCTCTCCACTGCTCTCTGTATCCCTTGCCTCCAAAAAATTTCTCTAGCCCTCCTATTCTTGCCTGACATACCACTTTGCCCTTCATGTAACAGTTTGAGTAATCTTGCCCGCAAACCTGGTACCACCAATCTACCATCCTTTCTGACCACTCCATCTTCAACCAGAAGCTCTGACCACACAGTTTGGAACTCATTGAGTCTCTTCTTAAGAACAGTCTTCATAGTCTGAGATAACTCACCCAACAGTTTTTTTATGCACTGTCTTCCACCATCGCTTGGGTCCACTCTTCCTCACTTATGTCACCATCACACGAGTCAGATACATTTGCTACTACACATCCATCACATCCTTGCACTGTAATGGTAAGTGAGATTAGCAGTCTGCATTGATGTTGCGAGTTCTGGGCACATCATGTAGGACAAAATCATACCCTTGCAATCTGTACAGCGACTTGGCAATTCTAGGTGTTGCTTTGCCTACTCTTTTAGTTGTGAATGTAACTATTGGTGGCCTGTGATCAGTTCTTATCTCAAACATTGTGACCAATACATAAGTTATAAAATAATTGACTCCGCACCAACATGCTAGTGCTTCCCTTTCTATGAATGACTATATGGCTTCCGCTCCCTTCAAAGTACGTGTAGCAATAGCCACTTCCCTTTCTTGACTATGTCTTCTCTGCGTCAAACCTGCCTCATACCACTATTATGCAACAGTCTTGTGGGTAAAAAGGTTTAAGTCAGTAGAAAGAAAATAATGTTTAGGAAACTTGAATAAAACTATAAACCTAGACACACATGATGTGGTAATCAATACTATATATACACATATAACCAATTATCTGTAGTAGACAAAATTACAATATTCAAAATTTTATTTATTTTTCTATTTCATAAGAACTATTAAACACAATTACACAGTTAGTAAGATTCAATAATCACTTTCAGGATTAATTAGATCAGAACGGACACTTTGAGAAACAAAATACAATAATTGTTTACATGGCTAAAAGTTGTATAGTTGCTACGTGCGTTTCAGGTATTAGCCTTCGTCAGGAAGCCATGATATGAATTCATGAAAAAAAATCCCACAAATAACCAAAAATCCACATCAGTGTCATAGTGCGGTCCTATATACATGATTTAAAAACATATCATATAAATGATACAATATTTACAATAAAGTTATCAATAAAAACTGCTAATCGTAGCAACCTGTTCCAAACTGTTCGCTCGTAGCAACTATAAAACTTTTAGCCATGTCAACAATGATTGTATTTTGTTTCTCAAAGTGTCCGTTCTGATCTAATTAATCCTGAAAGTGATTATTGAATCTTACTAACTGTGACGTTTAAATATGTACCAGCATAGAAGTATTACAAACATTTAACATTGAGATAAATTGTGTTTAATAGTTCTAATGAAATAGAAAAATAAATAACATTTGGAATATTGTATTGTTGCCTATTACAGATAATTGGTTGTAGGTGTATATATAGTATTGATTACCACATCATGTGTGTTTATTACAGATAATTGGGTATATGTGTATATATAGTATTGATTACCACATCATGTGTGTCTAGGTCCATAGTGTAGTGTAGTTCTTATATTCCCAATAGGCTCTGCGCATTGGAATAACATAAACGATAGTTTAGACGTAGGACTTAGTTCGACTAGGTCTCTATTGAATATGTTAGACTTAATTGTGTGTGCCAGCTAGCTCAGAGGTCACTAGAAACTTTCTCGAGTAAACAAGAAGGTGTTAACTTTCCTGAATAGACAAGAAGGGATTAGCTTCTGACTACCATATAACATGACAACTTTGTTCCCCCTGAAATAAGGAATATCTCCAGAGTCGCGGAAACAATAGATAGCTATTTCACTCAGTCAATCGTGCATGCTTCGTTTCACCAGAAGTGCAGAGAAATAGAGAGACGGGCGTTTTCAATAAAAGGGGTATTTATTGAGCAGTCTTCTTTCTCATGCAAGAGAAATGAATTGCCACAATTGCAATACTTGTCATAAAGTAAAGTGCGTACAATAAAATTAGTATTATGAAATAATACTGTAAAAGCATTTATATGGTTTCTAAGCCAAAAGATACTTAAAATGGATAAAATACATACAATGATAAAATAATGACTAAACGTACTCAACTGTTGTTTCTAAGATACTCCTACCCCGGTGTACCCAACCTAAGCCTAGTACGTGGGAAGGAGTAGATGAGTTACAGTTTTTGCCAAGAATCTGAATCAAGAATTCTCTAAAGGCCTAATCAGCTCCGTACCTTGGATATAGAAGGAAGGAGGCCTGTATCTCTCTCTCAGGACTCGATCTCCCAGCAACCCACGAAGGTGTCAGGGAAACACTGAAGCTGGATTTCTCAGTAGGAGAAAAGACTGCATCTCTCTCAGTGTGTCAACAGGGAGGGTCGGCTTCCTTCGGCACTCGCATCAGCAGGGCGTCAGGCAAGTAGATAGCCGATCTGCTCCAAGCCACCATGTGTTGCTTAAGGCAGATGTTAGTATATTTATACCTGGAAGGTGCCGAGTGTGACGTAAGGTTGGACATAAGACGTCACTAAGAACTTGCAGTTCTTTCAGGACTCCAGAAGTTCTAGGACAAAGCAATACTGAAGCAGGGGGAATTCCCGGGCTGCTGGAGGCTTGGTTTGTTTAAGAATGCGTTGTGCTTTCTAGGAGTCTATGGGAGTAGCCTTGCCGTATTTGGACTGCATTGGCTATGACTTAATATGGATATGATTCTTATGCCTGTATAAGGATATGATTTGATATTACCACATAAGGGCATAAATCGGGAATGTTTTAATTAGGGTCCTAGATACATTCACAACAATAGTTTTATTCAAGTTTCCTAAACATTTTTTATTTCAACTGATTTATTTATCCCGGTTTAGGAATCCTAGTCGGGGATATCTCTTGTTCTCATAAAAAGGTTTAAGTGCCATTGCATCGACTTTTTGATTTCTGATCTTTTTTAAGGCACTTTGACTCTCATCCGTAAATTCAGTTGTGGTCCCTTTCTTCATTAGTGCCCTTAACATATGAACTTTATTAACAAAACACTTTACAAATTTCGAATAAAATTCAGCCAACCCAAGGAAAGAACGCAACTGTTCTTTATCGGCAGGTGAAGGTGCATTCTCAATGGTACCTAACAATTTCTTTTTCGGTGTAACCCATTCACCAGACTGTGTGTGACCCAAATAGTCAACCTGCATAACATCAAATATACATTTGCAAGCGCTCACTGTTAACCCAGCTTCTTTTAGTTTCTCTAACACTTTATCCAAAATGCAATTGTGCACTTCCATGATGGCATCCCATACCGTGACAACGGGCCCGATTCACAGAATGAACTTAAGACTCAATCCTAAACTTACTACTATTTTGGTATTCACAGAATACACTTACTACTTTTGGCATTCACAGAATGAACTTACTACTTTTGGTATTTACAGAAGTTAGGATTTTGTCTTAAGTCTGTCTTAAGTCTGTCTTAAGTTTGTCTTAAGACAAACTTAAGACAAAATCCTAACTTCTGTGAATACCAAAAGTAGTAAGTTCATTCTGTGAATGCCAAAAGTAGTAAGTGTATTCTGTGAATACCAAAATCGTAGTAAGTTTAGGATTGAGTCTTAAGTTCATTCTGTGAATCGGGCCCTACATCTTGGAAGACCGTGGCGTTTGTGAGTTTTCCTAAAATGCTGGTCATTAATCTTTGAAAGACTACAGAATCAGTAGCTAACCCGAAAGGCATCCGCACAATTAGAACGCACCTTCCGTAGTAATGAATGAGGTTAGATACCTGCATGTGGGATGTAAACATATCTAATGATATGCATTGGAAAGATCAATTAACGAAAATGAGCATTTTTGACCGAATACATTTCATTAATATGAGGTAATGGATAGTGGTCCACACAAATGTTACAGTTTACATCCTGCAAGTCGACACACATGCGGAAATTTCTGTTCGATTTACGTGCTAATACTATGGGACTTACCCATTCAGATGACTCAATGGATCTAATTACTTGTGCTTCACACATAGTTTATTTCTTCATTCTACTTTTCTCTGAGTGCAAACAGTACATTCCTAACTTTATATACACAGGGAATACAGCCAGGTTTTAAAACAATGCAGTGTTCAAATGTGGTTGGATAACCTAAATTGTGCTGAATAATTTGGGTTACTTGATGATCCACTTTAATGTTTCTGCATCCTCAGTCAAAACTACTTGTTGGGGATGATTGGGATCCAGAACAACCCCCAAAGCCTGCTGCTCGTACCAACCCCAAGCACCCTTTCTTACTCTACTACATACACCTTGCTATGTGTTTCCTTATCCTTATAAGATATCTTGCATTTCAAAAAACCCAACAAGGTAAGTTTGGTACAGCAATACCCTACCAGTTCTATGTCAGGTGAACATAATGTACACTTCACTACCTTTTCCCATGTATCTCTGTCAATAGTAATGTAAGGTGAACACAAATCCACCCAAACTACTGGTGTTGTACCATGGATTTCCATGGTACTTTTTGGTGGACAGTAGCCTTCAAAATTTTCACTTATGATATCTTCACACACTACCAGCATCTATATCCTCTCATCCTCCTCATTGTGTCTTCCTCCTTATAATCATTTACCATGTGTACTGAGCGTTTCCCTCTTGGGATCCAACTCTGTTTATGCGTGAAAAATGGCCCATCTTCTTGCACTTGAAACATTTTGTTTTGGTTGCAGTACACTTTTTAGAATCACCTGTATATTTAGAACTACCACCTCTATAACAAACACAATTGTACTTTGAAGGCACAGATTTTGTGACATTCCCACCATCTTTCTTTTTTGCACCACTTGTACTTTACTAAATCACCCTTATCCTTGGCCTGATCTCCACAAAGTTCCTCAGCGTATCTAGATGTGTTTTCACCTCCCCTTGCTACTATGTTTTTTGTAAAGATGGATCTTTCATGTCCAAAGACCTTTCTTATATTTTATTGTTATTTGTTCAGTTGATAAATTAGACTTTTATAATTTCTTCATGTAGATGGTTGAATTTACAAATTGCATCCTATGTTCTTAATATCAATACAAAGTGTTCCATGGTTTCACCAGGTTGTTGTGTCCTAGAAAAATGAAATGCCCATCTACAACTATACTGTTTTTTTCCCAAAAATTATCCTCCAGGGCTGCCATAACCTACACATATTCATCTATAACGTTTTCCTCAGAATCAACCCCCTCTTCTCCTTCTTGGTTAGTAGAGTTGGTTTATGTAATAAGGCCACCTTACGAGACCCAATAAAAGCTTCACCCCCAATTGCCTCTAGATAAGTCTCAAATGATTCACACCAATATTTCCACACCATGCCAGGCAATCCAATCCAATATTTTGTAACAATTGTGGATGAGCTACAATTGACGATACCTCCATGTTCCAATTGGGGCACACCGGTAGGTGGGGGGGGGGGGGGGGGGGAAGCACTGACAAGGACACCAACTTAGTGTGATAAAGGCCGCTTTATTTGGAATCAGGTGCACGTACATAACCCACCTGGCCTGTGCCGAACAAAACTAAAGCTCGCTAAATAGCAACTGCCTAACGCCCCCCCCACCCCCACCCCTAAATGTATCCCCAACAGTGCAACAAAGTATCCACATCCACTCAGCAACCTACCCCCAATTGCAATGACCTCATAGACCTTCTTGACCTCCGCTTCCCCATCTGCCCATGCAGCCCCAGGCTTCCTGTGCTACCCCCCTCTCCTTAGGAAAAACACGCCACCCATCCCAGCACCTGTTCCAGCGACAACACAACTCTAGGCCCTCACCTCAGATGCACCATCAACCAAGTAAGCCCCTCAAGCCCCCAGGCCCCGATCTCAATTAGCCAAAACTTCACCCCCCCAACCCACGGGGAAAAAGGGGAGGGAGGGCGGGACAACGAGCTGCTACACCCCTCCGGCTGCCGTGTCACTGCACCTGAAATGGTGCCTATCCACACAAAATGTCCGGTTTTATGCCAGGACGCCCAAAGGAACCAAAAAGGAGCCCAACCAGCCCAAAAACCGCCCAACGCTACCAACTATGGAACCCCTCAGTGCTCACCTTCCCCCCCCCCCTGCTGCCCCGAATTTCCCCGGGTGGGCAGGCCTCCCGCTGGTCGGCTGCCCCCCCAAATCCCCATTGGGGCACACCGGTAGGTGGGGGGGCGGAAGCACTGACAAGGACACCAACTTAGTGTGATAAAGGCCGCTTTATTTGGAATCAGGTGCACCTACATAACCCACCTGGCCTGTGCTGAACAAAACTAAAGCTCGGTAAATAGCAACTGCCTGACGCCCCCCCCACCCCCACCCCTAAATGTATCCCCAACAGTGCAACAAAGTATCCACATCCACTCAGCAACCTACCCCCAACTGCAATGACCTCATAGACCTTCTTGACCTCCGCTTCCCCATCTGCCCATGCAGCCCCAGGCCTCTTGTGCTACCCCCCTCTCCTTAGGAAAAACACGCCACTCGGAAGCCGTTTACGACTTCCGACCCCCCCCCCTTAGGACTCCTGCCTCCTGGGATATCTGAGCACCCCCAAAGCCCCGTCCAGCGCCTCCTTCAACTGCACTATGTAGTTCCATGCCATACCTGGAGAGGTGGACCCCATCCTCCCTGAAAAAATACACCGCCCCATAGCGTAACTCCGGATGAACCACTCTCCCAACCCCTTCTCTTGCACAGAAATCCCCCATCTCCTGGTTAATCTTCCTCCGTGCCCTGTCAATTGCCCCCGGGCGCTCAGCTCCCCTCCACACCTGCCTGGGAATCAGCTCGGACCAGATCACATGGCACCCCGCCCATTGTTTCTTAACCTCCCTCAGGTCCCGCTTCATCTGTTTGACCAAAGCCAACCCCTTGCACTGCACTAGGTCGTTTTCCCCTAAATGAATCAACACCACATCCGGACACACCCCCCCCCCCTGACAACTTGATTCAACAACGGCAACAAATCATGCCAACGCATGCCCCCTTTGCCCCTCCAATGACAACGATACAGTCCTCCATCCAATCCTAAATTGAGTGCACGATGCTTTTCCCACTCCGCCTGTTCGGCCCTCTTGACAAAGGAGTGTCCCACCAAATACACATTCAACACAGCCACCTCTGGCCCCGACTCAGCACCTGCAAAGAGACAGATGTCAGGATTCGGAATTACAGTAACGCCACACCCTCAACCTCTCGCAGCCTCACATACGTCCGGTAGCAGTCTGATTTCCACCGTCCCAGCCTCTGGATCTCCTCCTTCCCCCAACCTCTACGCGCCGCCTCCGTCGCCGCCCCAATCCTGAAGGAGTGAGTCCCGAAAGCTAAGGGGTCCTCACCCAAGCCTCGCAGGGCGCGCCGCGGCACCCACAAAGCCTGTGCCGCCGTCACTCCGCCCCCCGCCCCGGCCAAACACCTCCCCGACTCCCTCCAGCCGGACCGCCATCAACCTCCTACCCCACGCCACAGGACACAATCCCTCCCGTGCCCCGGGGCCCAGTACCACCCAGGTTCCGACCCCCCTCTGATCAGTCTTCGAGCGCCGCAGCCGCACCGCCACTTCACGTGACCGCAATTCCACATCTCCCTACACCACGCCCGGCACCATTCGTGCCCAAAAGCTCAGACACTCGAAACGCTCCATAAAACAGCCAAGACATCAAGGTCGCGAAGCGCACCGTCTCGCCTTCATCCCTGCACACCTCTGCTAGCGCGCCAATGATGCCCTCCAACAAAGCCACCGTGATCGGACGCCGCAAGCGAGCCTTCGCGCCCCTCTCCCTTGCCCACCCCTCCAGCAGCCGGGACCCCAGCTCCCCCGCCGACGGTGAGAAACCCCACCACAACTTTCCCATGAACGCCACCGCCGACAACTTGCCCACAAAAGTGACCCGAGACAATCCCCTGTCCATGAGCGCCAGCATAAACCGCACAACCTGCTCCTCGCGCTGCCACCGGTCCCCTCGCCTTACCGCGCCAGACCTGATGACTTCCTCCCATGCCTGCTCGTAGGATTTCCAGGTGGATACTGCAACGGACGTCCTCACCAGCTGAAGGACCCGGGCTCGCCCACCGACCACATCTCTCCCGGCACCTGCGTCCTGACCTCGTCCGCCGCCGTGGCTAGCCCATGGAACCTCTCCCACTGGGAACGAGACAAAGCATCCGCAATGTCATTGTCCACCCCTGGAACGTGGCGCGCCTGAAACAGGATGTCGTTCTCTAAGCAGCGCAGCACAAAAACCCTCATCAACTTCAACACCTGCGGGTCCCTGACCGACTGCCGATTCACCACCTGCACCACCGCCATATTGTCCACCCGGAACAACACGCGCTTGTGAGCCAGCTCCCTGGCCCATACCGTGACCGCCACCACCAACGGGAACAATTCCAAAAACGCTATGCTCCGACCCCCTGCCTGCCAATGCGCCGGCCACTGCTCCGCGCACCATCTTCCATCCCAGAACAGGCCGAAGCCGCCAACGCCCGCCGCGTCCGAATACATGGTGACATCCCACTCCCAATCCTCCGCCGGCGCCATGGGCACTCCGTTGAACCGCTCCAAGAACGCCCGCCACATGCGTAGATCCTCTTTCATTCCCACCGACAGCCGCACATGGTGGTGAGGCAACGACAACCCGGACAACGCCACTCCCAGCCGTCGGCAGAAAGTTCGGCCCGCCCGCACCACTCTACAAGCAAAGTTCAAGTGCCCCAACAACACCTGCACCTCCCGCACCATCACTTTCTTTTTAGCCAGTATGTCCGCCACCAGCCCCAGCATGGCCGATTTCTTATCATCCGGTAGGCGTGCTTCCATGGCGACCGAGTCGAGCTCAATACCGAGAAAGGACAACACCGGACTGGGACCGTACGTCTTCTCTGGCGCGAGGGGAACACCAAACTCCCCCATCAACCCGGCCAAACCGTCCAGCTGCTGCTGGCAGTCCGCCGTACCGGGCCGCCCCACCAGGAAAAAGTCATCCAGGTAGTGCGTCACTGACTCCGAGCCTGTGCGCCTGGAAAAAACCCACTGCAGGAATGAACTAAAACGCTCAAATAGCGAGCACGAGATGGAACACCCCATCGGCAGTGCCTTGTCCACAAAGATGAGGCCCTCAAATTGAATCCCCAGCAGCTGGTGATCTGCCGGGTGCACCGGAAGGAGCCGGAAAGCCGACTTGACATCGCATTTCGCCATCAATGCACCCCTCCCTGCCGCTGTAACAAGCCTTCGCGCCACATCCACCGACGAGTAGGTTACCGACGCCAGGCCCGCCGCGATGTAGGCATTGACCGACTCCCCCTCCGGCCACGACAGATGTTGAATCAGCCGGAACTGCCCCTCCTCCTTCTTGGGCACCACCCCAATGGGGGAGATGATCAAGCCAGGCAGCGGCGGCTCCGTAAACGGGCCCGCCATCCTCCCTTCACTGACCTCCTTGAACAACTTCTCCCGCACGATACCTTTGTGCATATTCACCGACTTCAGATTGTCCGCCCAGCGAGCAATCCGGGGGCCCTCATAGCCCAGTCGAAACCCCTCCCGAAAACCACGACGCAGCACCTCAGCATCCTCCGCCCGCGGATATGCCGCCAACCAAGGCTCCATCCGGTCTAACCTAACCGGCGTACGAGCCTTTGCCCAGAGCGCCTGCTCCCCCCCCTCTGACACCACCACTCCCTCCCCCCTGTCCCCCCCCTCCCTGGGGACCTCCATGTCCGGGCTGCTGTCCCGGCGGGCCCCGGGCCCCCAGCACCGCAGCGCTGGGTGCCGCCTTCCGCACGTCGAATACTCATGCCTAAAACGGCACGCCGCCCGTCCGCACGAACCTCTATTGAAGTCCCAACAGGCCCCGACCGCGGTTTGGCTGTTGGACTCTCCCCGCCCCACCCCCCCTCGGGTGGGGCGCGCGGCAAAGGGGGGCTGTCCAAGCGGCAAGCCGCTGGCCGTATAGATGGTGTGGCCAAACTTGGCCCCGCCCATCGTTTGCTGGTACAAATCTGCATCCAGCTCTCCCCACACCGCCTCCGGGTCAGCCGCCATGCGCGCCCGGAACTCCTCGTCATAATGCGACCACGCAAAACCGCCGTAGGTCACCTGCGCCCTCCGCACCACATCCATGTATTTGAGAAGCACCACGGAACGGTCCGGGAACTTCTGGCAGTACACACTCGCGTATATGAGAAAGGCCGCTGACCAGTTGTCCAGTGTCAATGGCACTTTCGGTCGCCTGGCCAACTCCTGCTCCTCCTCCTTTGACCCTTCCTTGGACGTCAACTCCCTGTGGAGAAGCTTCAATATGTCTATATACTCCCCCTTCCATATCTTCTCTTTCGTCGTCAACGACAAGTGCGCCCCCAGCGGCTTTGACAACCCCATGTACGGCAACTTACGCACCGGCACCACGCAGCTCTCCTTCCCCCCACTGTCCGCGCTTTTACCGGCGATTGCCTCTGACCCCGCCTTCGCACCTGCCACAGCGTCCGCCATGCCATCCGTGCCCACTCCCGCGTCCTGCCCGTACCTCCCCCGCACCAGCCGCCAGCCGTCCTCCCCTTCGCCCCCCGTCCCCACCGAGACCTGCACACAGCGCCGCTCACCACTCCCCGCTCCGTCTCCTGCCTTACCTGCGTAGGTCAGCGTCCTTGCTGGATCCCGCTGCCTAACCAGTGAAGCTGGGGGGGCCGTCACTCTAGGCACTTCCTGCCTCGCCGGCACCTGGAAAACACTGCGAACAACATTACTCTGCCCCCCGTCCTCCCGAATCTCCCCCTCTTCCGTGGACTCTCCATCGGCCACTTCCACACCTTCCCGGACCCCCCCTGGGGGTTCCATCCGGCTCAAACCCGCACTGTCCCGACACCTTCTCATCAATTCACCCAAATCCACACTCCCACTCCTTCCACCTGCACACGCATCCAATTCATAAATATGTGCATCCATCCTCGCTCCCCTGCCCCCGGAGGCCGTAACAACCCTTCGGGGAGGGGTCGGCGGAAATGACTCCTGCCGCCAGCTGCCGCGCTCCAGTGCTAGGTCCCTCGTGGGAGCTCGACCGCCCGTACAAGACAGAGCCGGCCCATCCTCTCGGTGGTGTGGAGCCGCATGCTGCTCACCTGAGCGCCTCGCAAACAGCTCCTGCCAAGGAAAAAAGGTGGAGTCCAGCATACCGGGGCGAAAAGATCCGCCATCGCCGCCCCACGGACCCCCCCAACCCCCCGCCCCCCCACTGCCCCACCCCACTGGCGCCCCCCGCCCCCAACCCGCCGAGTGGCCGCCGCGACGCGAGGGTACCCCTCCGCCTCCTGCGCTCCAACCACCCTCCAGTCCCCACCCCCCCGGGCTCCCCCACCCGCTCGACCCCCAGACAGGCCCCGCCCCTCCTCCATGCCCCCCCCATGCCCCCTCCGTGCCAAAAACGCCACCGACACCCCCCCTCTGCCCCCCGCCCCCCGCTCCCACCCCGATGCCCCACAGCGCCCCCCCTCACCTCCGCCCCTCCCGCTCGCCGCGCCATCTCTGTCCGTGCCACCCTGCACCCCCCCCTGGCCCCACAGCCCCCGCCCCGGCGGTGGAACCCCACTCGGGCCCCCCAGGCCCCCACACTCCCCCTCCTCCGACGTGCTCCAATCCAGCTCCGTGTCTGCCCCCCACCCCCCTCCCCTCCCCCCCACCCATCTCCTCCACATCCGTCTCCTCAATTAACACTGGTGAGACCGCTCCCCCTGTCTCCCCCTCTCGCCCTGCCTGCAGAACTCTCTGCCCACCCTGAGGCATCCCCTCCTGGTCTACCACCCCCCCGGACCCCTCCGCGCCCCCCGCTGCCCCCTGCCTACCCTCATTCCCCTCGACCATCGGCCCGGCCTGCTCCTCGTGTCCCGCCCCCCACTGCCCTCCCGCCACCGCGTCCGGCATAGCATCCCGCCCCTCCCCCCGCACTCCTTCCCTCCCGCTCCTCCACAAAGGCGAGCGCCTTCTTCGCCCCACGCCTCCCAGCCCTCGCGGCCCCTCTCTTCACCGCCGTCCGCGGCGCCGCCTCCGCGCCTCCCTCACTGGCCTTCGCGCCTCCGCTCCTCCTCCCGCCCTCCCACCTCTCTGAGCCGTCCGCGGTCGCGACTGCGGCGGCTCACACGCCCACACGGCTGCCGCGGCGCCGTTGGCAGCGCGCCGCGGCGGCCTCACCTGAATCTCCGGCCGAATAATGTCCAGATGGCCTGCCTCCCCCAGAAGCTGCAACGCCTCCGCCACTCTAGGGTCACGATCTGCGGCCATCCCGAACCACGAAGCTCCGCACACAGCAACCGTCGCCCACGTCCACCGCTCGCGCCGCCTGACACCTGCTCTCACAATAACTCCACTACTCCCGACGTGACAACGAGCACAACGAGCTGCTACACCCCTCCGGCTGCCGTGTCACTGCACCTGAAATGGTGCCTATCCACACAAAATGTCCGGTTTTATGCCAGGACGCCCAAAGGAACCAAAAAGGAGCCCAACCAGCCCAAAAACCGCCCAATGCTACCAGCTACGGAACCCCTCGGTGCTCACCTTCCCCCCACCCCCTGATGCCCCAAATTTCCCCGGGTGGGCAGGCCTCCCGCTGGTCGGCTGCCCCCCCAAATCCCCATTTCCAATTTGAAATCACAGTAGTAAATAATATGAACTGTGACTTAATTGGTGAGACAGAGGTGAAACACTGCACAATACCTCTTGTTCCTTCAGTTGCATGTATTGTGCACAATTTTACTGTTTTTTTACGTCTAAAAAAATGACACAAATGTCACTAGCACACGTAAGAACAAAAGACAAAAAACTCTGCAATACCAAGCAGATTATAACAAACAGTCACAGTGATTTACCGCTCGTTTTCAGTCTTTTTGCTTGAAACGAAGGGTTGATATGTGGTACTTCAGGAACCGGTTTGCACTTTTCGACCTTTGTTAGCTACCTCTGACTCGCAGTAGACAGATTCCTAAGGTAACAACATGAAATTCCAGCCATCACAAGGTTGAGGTATAAACAGCATCTGATTGGCTGCTATCACGCACTCATGTAGATGCAACTAGTACGCGCCGAACCATTACACTGAAGAAGAACCCTCCAGAGACACCTCAGATATGACAGCATTCGGTCCAAGACTCCGGGGGGAGCGCGCTGCAGTCTATTAAAAACCAACTTGTTGCTGTACTCGCATTGGTAATGGAAACATAATGTTGTCCAAATTTCAAAGTCAAAATGTACACTTAGACGTGCGGCTGAGGCCCGATCCAACTGACGAATGCGGGCTAGCCAAAACACGTTAAACACAGTTTGCCTGGTACTCATAGTTTACTAAAATGTTTACATGGCTTGCTAGTCTGAATCACGTTGCTACTCAAGGTGCTTTCCAAATCTCTTTGAGACAAAACTAGCAACATTCCACACAACACTTGCCAGATGACACTGCCTCACCTCTGGACAGTTTCAGTCCACCAGTTTTTCAGCACTGCACTTTGACAACTTTACACTCCCTTTCCGCAGGGTGTTGGTCCAAACTTTTTTTACAGAGGACCATGGTAGTGGAGTGGTGTGGCTCACTGGTTAGAGGCGGCAGACTCAGGAGCAGAGGACGGGCTGGGACCAGGGTTCGATTCCCGACGCGGCAGGGTCGTGAACCAGGGTCAGCGGACTCAATAATTCTAGCCTCGGTGCCTACTCTAACCAGGGATCACACTCGGCAACTCTGGGCATTAGCTTGCCTCATCTCCACAACGGCCCCCCACAAACGCCGGGGATGCCTGGTTTCACCTTGGAGATACCCAGGAGGGAAGTTCTCACAGGGAAAGCCAGGACGGGTTCCCCAGCGGTCTATAGCGCCACGACGCCTCAGGGCAGCAGTGCGCTTTACAAGACACACACATTTATGTAGTTTAATTCATGATAGTTTACCACAAATCCAACAAGAATGTACAGTCCAGAGATCCTTGTCCCATCCTCGTCACCACTTTTGTGACACTGGATGCAGATGATATGGTATAGATTTTTAAGATTGCAGGAATGACCCCTACATAAGTCGTCACTCTTCAGCAATGAGCTCCTTCTCCACACTGGTTTCCACTTTGTTGTTTCTTCGACTCTGGTCTGCAACGCTTTCACAGGCAGCTACAACGGTGTACACATACCATACATTCATGGGCCATTGTCTGTGGCACTGAAAAGCAAGTAAAACATATGATGCATCTTTTTCTCATTTTTTAATACTTTGAAGAGAGATTACCTGGTAGATTGGTCCTAAAGAATGCCCAAAAGCTCTTAATAGGCTCTTCAGATGGGCAGTAACATGTAGACCTCTTTCTGTCAATTGAGTTGTAACTACTCACTCCCCTCTTAGTTTAATCTATCCATCTATCAATCTATCCACTGAAGTTACTTCTTAGTCCAGGATGAGGTAGTATTAATGTTTCACATTCACAACTCTGCACATCATCCACATCCTCGCTCACATTGTGATCCTACCATATTACAACACACTCCAAGAGATCCTTCCCCTAATATTGCCTTTGTAGGGAGTTGTAGCCTACACCAGAAAATGTTGGTTTATGGTGTTAGAAGGGACTCTTTAATGGAGCATGCTACCCAGGGTAGGGTGAGGGGGTTTGTCCTAAATATAAACTATTGTTGACAGCAACAGATATATCTTACTTATGAAGCCAACAAATTACACTTTGTGTTTTTATAATTCATGATGTCACTTTACCCAATCATCAGTCTCCTTATGGAATTCCTTCAATAAGGGTCAATCATTACATTTTTTTCACTTGGCAAAACATTCAACCTCTATCATTTCACCTTAGAATAATTAAATACTAAGACTTTTAAGTTGTAAAATGAGGGTAAAAAATGTCAAGAAAACTGTGCCTGGCTTGAATGCAAACAGCAGAGCTGTAGTATTCTGAATTGTGTTAAATATGTCCTAGGTAACAAGAAACATGATATGCTGAAGCTTCTCTGATTTAAAAAGACAGCAGTGGCCTAAACTGCTGGCTTGTCCACTTATTTATGACACTTGTGAAGACAATCCCAATATGCAATGGCATAGGTCTGGCTTGCATTTTCAGTCCAGTAGACTAAAAGAGAGATGGCCCAACTCGTTCCAGGGGACAGGGCTCTAAAGACCATTAAGAAAAGAAAATGATCCCTGGAGATGAATCACATACACTTCCACTCTAGAAATATTTACCCAATTGATTCTATGTTATCCCTATTCGCCTCAAAACTGCCCAATACTACTTGTCATTGGCAAACAAATTAAACCCCAAACAGAAATGTAATGCTTACACAGTTTTATTAAAAAAGAAGTTTTCTCCTCTCCTAAATATGTTAAAAATCTCGGAAAAATCTGAAGATAAAAACAATAAATTGAAAATAAGAGTTCATACACTACAGTATCATTTGTCAATATATTAAATTACTAAAAAACATAGACCCAGAAGAGAAAACAGTCATACATGTCCGTTCAAAATTAATATGATCCAAATACAATACCTAGTGTAGTGTAGTTCCTATTTTCCCAATAGGCTCTGCGCATTGGAATAACATAAACAGTAGTGTAGACGTAGGACTAAGGTCATCTAGGTCTCTACTGACTATGTTAAACTTAATTTAGGTTTGCGCCAGCTAGCTCAGAGGTCACTGGAAACTTTCTTGCATGAAGAGGGCTGGATAACCTTCCCTGGCTCAGACAAGAAGGGATTCAGTTTCAGACAACCGCATAAACATGACAACTTTGCGCCCTCAGAATAAGAGTCAATCTCTAGAGTCGTGTGAAAACAATAGACAGATATTTCACTCAGTCAGCAGTGCATACTTAGTTTCACCAGAATGCAGAGAAATAGAGAGACGGGTGTTTTCAATAAAAATGTGTTATTTATTGAGCAGTCTTCTTTCTCATGCAAGAGAAGTGAATTGCCACAATTGCAATACTTAAAGTAAAGTAAAGTGCGTACAGTAAAAGTAGTATTATGAAATAATACTGTGAAAGCATTGATACGGTTTCTTAGCCATATGATACTTTAAAATGGATAAAATATATACATACATAAATAGGATCTATGACAGAATTTCGACAGACAGAATTTCGACCTACACAAATATCGGCGTAATTATATCGATAGCAAAAATATCGACGCCCTATGTACAACATGGTAAGTACCAAAATATCGAAAAATTAATATCGATGTAAAAAATATCGTTGTTAAATATATCGATTTTTTTTTTATTTAAAATAACATACAAAAAACTGTAAATAATACATCATAATTACTTAAACATATTTAAATATATGTAATAATTGTTAAAAAAAAATAATAATACATATTTAATAAACAAAATAATAATAAATAATATATAATATATAATTAATTAACAATAATTACTATTCCCACTCCAGTGGGTGCAACAGTAGGGAAAACTGACCCTGAACACTAAAAATACCCCTTTACCCAAAAACCTAAAACTGACCCTGAACCCTAAAAATACCCCTTTACCCATAAACTGAAAACTGACCCTGAACCCTAAAAATACCCCTTTACCAAAGAACTGAAAACTGACCCTGAATCCAAAAAATACCCATTTACCCATAAACTGAAAACTGACCCTGAACCCTAAAAATACCCCTTTACCCAAAAACTGAAAACTGACCCTGAACCCTAAAAATACCCCTTTACCAAAGAACTGAAAACTGACCCTGAACTCAAAAAATACCCCTTTACCCAAAAACTGAAAACTGACCCTGAACCCTAAAAATACCCCTTTACCCATAAACTGAAAACTGACCCTGAACCCTAAAAATACCCCTTTACCAAAGAACTGAAAACTGACCCTGAACCCTAAAAATACCCCTTTACCCAAAAACTGAAAACTGACCCTGAACCCTAAAATTACCCCTTTACCAAAGAACTGAAAACTGACCCTGAACTCAAAAAATACCCCTTTACCCAAAAACTGAAAACTGACCCTGAACCCTAAAAATACCCCTTTACCCAAAAACTGAAAACTGACCCTGAACCCTAAAAATACCCCTTTACCCATAAACTGAAAACTGACCCTGAACCCTAAAAATACCCCTTTAGCAAAGAACTGAAAACTGACCCTGAACCCTAAAAATACCCCTTTACCAAAGAACTGAAAACTGACCCTGAACCCTAAAAATACCCCTTTACCAAAGAACTGAAAACTGACCCTGAACCCAAAAAATACCCCTTTACCCAAAAACTGAAAACTGACCCTGAACCCTAAAAAAACCCCTTTACCCAATAACTGAAAACTGACCCTGAACCCTAAAAATACCCCTTTACCCAAAATTAATTATTACAAATAAATTACTTCCCACCCTATTCCCCTATAAACCCACAACCCGCTCCAGTAGTAAAACATATAATTTAGTTAAAAATACACATAAATTATCAATTAATTAATCAATTAATCAATTAAAATAAATCATTGCCAATTAATATTTAATTGCAAAATAAATTAATCATTGAAAAATAATTATTTAATTACAAATAAATTACTTCCCACCCTATTCCCCTATAAACCCACAACCCGCTGTGGTAGTAAAACATAATTTAGTTAAAAATATACATAAATTATCAATTAATTAATCAATTAATCTATTAAAATAAATAATTGCCAATTAATATTTAATTGCAAAATAAATTAATCATTGAAAAATAATTATTTAATTACAAATAAATTACTTCCCACCCTATTCCCCTATAAACCCACAACCCGCTGTGGTAGTAAAACATAATTTAGTTAAAAATATACATAATTTATCAATTAATTAATCAATTAATCAATTAAAATAAATAATTGCCAATTAATATTTAATTGCAAAATAAATTAATCATTGAAAAATAATTATTTAATTACAAATAAATTACTTCCCACCCTATTCCCCTATAAACCCACAACCCGCTGTGGTAGTAAAACATATTATTTACTCTTATATATTTTTAAATTATAAAAACATATTAAACACATATTATAACAATTAATTTAAATACTTAACTTATATTTCTAACACATATTAGTAAATCGAAATTACTTACATCGATATATATGCTATCGATATTAGTAATTTCGATATATATGCTATCGATATTAGTAATTTCGATATTACTTACCTTAGGGTCGATATTCTGGCCATCGATATTCTGGACATCGATATTCTGTCCCATCGATATTAGCAACTCGATATTAGTGTAGGTCGAAATTAAAAACTCGATATTTTGACTGTTTACCACATAAATACATTGACTAAAAGGCTCAACTGGTGCTTCTAACTACGCCTGATCTAAGCCTAATACGTGGGAAGGGACAAGTAAGTAGAGATGTTAAGTTAAGTTGGTTAAGATAATTTTGCCAAGAATCTGCATCAAGAATTTTCTTAAGGGTTTAGTCAGCTCCGTACCTTGGTAATAGAATGTGGGAGGTCTGGTATCTCTTTCCTCAGGACTCGATATCCCAGCGACCTGCAAGGGTAGGCTGGAAACACCGGAGCTGGATTTTCTCGGCTGGAGAAAAAGACAGCGTCTCTCTCAGTGCGTCAAACAGGAGGGGCGGCTTACGCGGGCACTCGCATCAGCTGGGCTCTCGGGCAAGTAGATGACCGCTCTGCTCCAAACCACTGTGTGTTTGCTTAAGGCGCGTAATAACCCTTGAGCATCCCAGCGCTTGAACCTGAATTCCGGAGGGAACAGCAGCACAAGGGGATGAGAATCAGGGGAAAAGAAGAGTTTTCAGTGCCTTCCTGAACTGAAGGAGGTTAGGTTCAGTTCTTAGACTGTTCCAGTGTTTGGCCGTGTGTACCGAAAAGCGGCGTCCTCCAGACCGAGCTTTTTTTACTCTAGGGATGGTGATGAGGTTCTCTCCGCTTGATCGAAGGGCTTTTGTCGCTTTGTAGGGGGTGTTGAATTCATTGAAGATGGGTGGGCCTTTGTTATGGAGGGTTTTGTGGGCCAGACAAAGGGCTTTGAAAGCAACCCTTTCTCTGACTGGGAGCCAGTGAAGGAGCTTCAGGACTGGCTTTGCCGAGGATCTGGCAGGGGTGTGAGTAAGTAGTCGGGCCGCGGCGTTTTGGATTCTCTTCAGAGTATTGAATGTGGCTTCAGGGGCACCCAGGTAGATTGCGTTGCTGTAATCTAGCCTCGCCAGGATGAGGCCCTGGATCAATAGTTTCCGGGAAGTGGCAGGAAGCAGGGGGAAGACCTTCCTGCAGGCCCTGAGGAGACCGAAGCATATACCTGCCGTCTTTTTGGCCTGAGTTCTGTAGCTCAGATCCTTATCGAGCCATACGCCCAGGCTCTTAACCTGCTCCTTGGGTGCAGGGGGGTCTTCTAGACAGTCGGGCCAGATGTTAGGCGGCAAGGAGGGCCCTTTGTGTCCGAGCAGCAGGATCTCGGTCTTGGACCCATTCAGTTTTAGTGCTGAGGTGTTCATCCAGCTGTGGATTTCGGTGAGACAGCTGTGAAGGTCGGAGGGGTCTTGGTGAGGGTGTGAGAGAGTCACCACCAGCTGGGTATCGTCGGCGTAATTGATGATCGTTACGCCGAATGGGTTGACCAATTGCTCCAGCGGGGACATGTAAACGTTGAATAACGTAGGGCTAAGAGATAAGCCCTGCGGTACTCCACAGCGGAGAGGGATTGCGGGGGAGTGGCTTGAAAGGAGCGACCATCCAGGAAGGACATCAGCCACTTCAAGGCCGTGCCCCTTACTCCAATGTCTCCCAGTCGTTGGATTAAGGTCTGGTGGTTTGCAGTGTCGAAGGCCGCACTGAGGTCCAGGAGGATCACTGCCACTGATCCTCCTGTGTCCAGAATGCTTCTGGCCTTCTGCACTGCCGCCAGGAGGGCGGTGTCGGTGCCCTGGCCTGGGCGGAAACCTGTCTGGGAGTTCCTGAGTAAGTTGTTACTTTCTAGGAATAGTGATAGTTTTTTATTCACTAGCTTCTCCATGATTTTACTGTTTCCTGGGAGGAGGGAGATTGGTCTATAGTTGGCTAGGTCCTGGGGGTCCAGTGAAGGTTTCTTCAAAAGACCTTTGACCACCGCTGCTTTCCAGCTGGGAGGGACTACTCCCTGTGAAAGGGAGGTATTGATGAGGGACATGAGAGGAGGGATAATGGTGCTGGACACTTTTTTCAGGAAGTGAAGCGGGGCAGGGTCGCTAGGGGAGCCACTTTTGACTGTGGCCAGCGTTGCGGCTACCTCTTCCGTGGATACTGGGCCGAAGGTATCGAGAAGGGGTGAAGGGTCATCGGTAGAGTGAGTGTGGTAGTGAGGAGAGTTGGAGGGATCTCCGTCCGTGTGGCCGGCGTCGAAGGGGGGAAGGGACGCCAGAATCTTTTGAATTTTCTCGTCAAAGAAAGTGGCCAGTTTAATGCATTTACTTTCCGCTGCTTTGGGGTCCAGAGGTTTCGCAGGAGGGTCTGGAGCATGAAGGAGTTCTTTCAGAATGGCAAAGGTTTCATGAGCCGAGCAGGAGGAGTTTTTAATTCTATCTTCGTAGAACGCGCTCTTGGTTTTGTGGAGCTCCCGTTTGTAAGTTTTTAAGGAGGCACGAAATATACTTTTCTTGTCTGCCGTCTTGTCTTTCCTCCATGTGCGTTCATTTCTCTTACATTCCTTTCGAGATTCAATTCAGGGGTGTACCAGGGGGAGGGGTTGACTCTCTTGGTACGTTTGAGGGTAGTGGATCTTGGGAGGAGGCAGTCCAGAGATTGGGTGACCCATGTATTAAATTCAGTATCGGCAGTAGTGGTGTCTTGAGAGGGGAGGGGGATATCTTCCCTAAGTTTGGCTGCCCATTCATCTCGGACCAGTTTGTGCCAGCGTCTGATAAGGGTTCTGATTTTGGGAGGTTGGGGTGGGGGAATATTGATGTGCCATTCAAAGGGGACCAGGAAATGGTCGGTCCAGGGGAGAGGGAGGTGAGCGCGGGTGTTCAGGTCTTGAATGTTTGTGAGTAGCCGTGCTGTGCTTTGGATTGCATGGGCTATTACTGAATATGAATCTGATTCTTATGCCTTTGTCAGGACATTATTGATTATAACCTCACAAGGGCATAAATCGGGAATATCGAATTAGGGTCCTAGATAAGAACACAACATTAGTATATGAGGGGTCTTTAGTAGAAAGATTTCTTTCTTAAATAAAATGTCCCTTGTTTGTTTGGATTCTTAGTTGGCACAAGCGTTGACGCGTTTTGGTGGTATATTAACTTTAAAAACAGAAACCACCTTCTTAAGGACAAGATCTGATAAAGGGTCACTTTCCTCCACATTATACAGATTGGTGAGATCCTGGTGGCCATAAACGCGAGTAAAGGAAGCAAGGCCTCGGGCCCTGGCGGGATCCCCATTGACTTATATAAAATAGCTACTGAACTTTGGGCCCCACTTCTAACTCGAGTCCTAGAAGCATGCTGTGCAAAGGGCTTTATTAAATCCTGGCCCGAGTCGGTCATAATACCTATTTTTAAAAAAGGGGACCGGAGAGAGTCCAGCATGCTACATACCCATATCACTTTTAGACTCGTTCATGAAATTTGCAGGAAGGGTAGTGTTAAATAAGCTTCCGTCGTGGGCTGAAGAAAATACAATTTTGAGCCCGGTACAGTACGGTTTCAGGGAGGGGATGGGCACCATTGAACAGGATTTAAAATTTAACAATAATCCAAGGGAAATACACACAAGCTAAGACAGGGCGTTTGTATGCAGTACTTGTCGATCTAACTGACGCTTTTGATTGCGTGGATCATTGCAAGCTTTGGAAAATCTTAGAGGACCTAAGGGTAGAACCCACCATTGTGCAATTTTTGAGACAATTGTATGTGGGGGCCTCTGCAAGGGTGAGATACGATCTCAAGGGAGAGTGCACCAAGTCTTTCTGCATGGAAAGGGCTGTTAGACAAGGCTGCGTATTGGCCCCGTTCCTCTTTTACTTATACACCAACGCTTTGGAGGAGGAACTAGGGGCCAGTGCAAGAGATTCCCCGAGATTTAACAACAAGCAGATTGTCTCCCTTCTCTACGCGGATGACGCTGTGTTAATGGCTAGGATTAAGATAGGCTTACAGAGAGATCTCTCCACCTACATCGAGTTCCTGGCCAATAGGGGTCTGAAACTCAACGTAAAGAAAACTTTTGTTATGACGTTTGGGAAGGGGAAACTCAAATGTCAAACCCTAGTAGCGGAAGGTGATAAAATTGAACCCACCAGAAAATTCTTGTATCTTGGTATCCTGCTTGAGGACACAGGCTCCTGGGGAACAGCTGTTAAGAGTAGGACCCTTTTGTTCAAGAGGTCTACTGTGGCGGTAATGGATCCTCGTGGAAGCCGTGTGCAAGCCCTACCTGCTTTTGGAGGAATCTCCTGAGCCCTTGCGTGGTTAGACTTGGAAACCTTCTGCGCCTCGCCGGACCCAATTCGCGGGTCCCGCAGCGCCTCGCCTTTTGCACTGTTGTTGTTGCTTGGAACTGGTGGAGAGGAGCGCGGGGCAGGCACAGCGTCAGCGGGGCTGCGAGCAAAAGCGCGGGGACTCCAGTGTCCAGGAGTCCTTGCGAGCCCGATTGGAGTCACCTGGGCTGCTCTCCCCGCTGGCCACGCCCCCCGCCAACGGAGTGAAAAGGACACCGTGCTACCGGCTTTTTGGGACCCTCGTGGAAGCCATGTGCAAGCCCTACCTGCTGTTGGAGGAATCTCCTGAGCCCTTGCGTGGTTAGACTTGGAAACCTTCTGCGCCTCGCCGGACCCGCTTCGCGGGTCCCGCAGCGCCTCGCCTTTTGCACTGTTGTTGTTGCTTGGAACTGGTGGAGAGGAGCGTGGGGCAGGCACAGCGTCAGCGGGGCTGCGAGCAAAAGCGCGGGGACTCCAGTGTCCAGGAGTCCTTGCGAGCCCGATTGGAGTCACCTGGGCTGCTCTCCCCGCTGGCCACGCCCCCCGCCAACGGAGTGAAAAGGACACGTGCTACCGGCTTTTTGGGACCCTCTTGGAAGCCGTGTGCAAGCCCTACCTGCTGTTGGAGGAATCTCCTGAGCCCTTGCGTGGTTAGACTTGGAAACCTTCTGCGCTCGCCGGACCCGCTTCGCGGGTCCCGCAGCGCCTCGCCTTTTGCACTGTTGTTGTTGCTTGGAACTGGTGGAGAGGAGCGCGGGGCAGGCACAGCGTCAGCGGGGCTGCGAGCAAAAGCGCGGGGACTCCAGTGTCCAGGAGTCCTTGCGAGCCCGATTGGAGTCACCTGGGCTGCTCTCCCCGCTGGCCACGCCCCCTGCCAACGGAGTGAAAAGGACACCGTGCTACCGGCTTTTTGGGACCCTCGTGGGCAGGCACAGCGTCAGCGGGGCTGCGAGCAAAAGCGCGGGGACTCCAGTGTCCAGGAGTCCTTGCGAGCCCGATTGGAGTCACCTGGGCTGCTCTCCCCGCTGGCCACGCCCCCCGCCAACGGAGTGAAAAGGACACCGTGCTACCGGCTTTTTGGGACCCTCGTGGAAGCCATGTGCAAGCCCTACCTGCTGTTGGAGGAATCTCCTGAGCCCTTGCGTGGTTAGACTTGGAAACCTTCTGCGCCTCGCCGGACCCGCTTCGCGGTCCCGCAGCGCCTCGCCTTTTGCACTGTTGTTGTTGCTTGGAACTGGTGGAGAGGAGCGTGGGGCAGGCACAGCGTCAGCGGGGCTGCGAGCAAAAGCGCGGGGACTCCAGTGTCCAGGAGTCCTTGCGAGCCCGATTGGAGTCACCTGGGCTGCTCTCCCCGCTGGCCACGCCCCCCCGCCAACGGAGTGAAAAGGACACGTGCTACCGGCTTTTTGGGACCCTCTTGGAAGCCGTGTGCAAGCCCTACCTGCTGTTGGAGGAATCTCCTGAGCCCTTGCGTGGTTAGACTTGGAAACCTTCTGCGCTCGCCGGACCCGCTTCGCGGGTCCCGCAGCGCCTCGCCTTTTGCACTGTTGTTGTTGCTTGGAACTGGTGGAGAGGAGCGCGGGGCAGGCACAGCGTCAGCGGGGCTGCGAGCAAAAGCGCGGGGACTCCAGTGTCCAGGAGTCCTTGCGAGCCCGATTGGAGTCACCTGGGCTGCTCTCCCCGCTGGCCACGCCCACCCGCCTATCAACCTAGGAGAGGGGTGTTACTAGTATATAAGTCTTTAGGGCTTCGGCTTCGCGGGAGCGAGCGGGAGCGTGCCGGGAGAAGCCCGGGCAAGGGCAGGACCGTCCAAGGCCGTCATAGGCCGGAGTAGGCTGGGCTGGGCCTACCCTCTTGCGTTAGATACCTGAGTTCTTGGTCGCAATACCTGGTACAGCTCCCCATAGCTTATCATCTAACTTAGGTAGAAATGCCCTCACCGGCAAGGGAGGGTACCCCTATGAAGCAGGGAGGGGCAAAAAACAGGACCCTAGATAACTACTTTCCCCGGGCTGCGGGAGATTGGGATAAGGAGAGCACCTTAATCCGGCTCAGGGCGGAGCGGAGACGCTCTATAGGCAATTTGAAACATAGGCCCCCTGGTGAATATTCTACCTCACTTAGTGAAGAGCCAACTTCTATAGACGATGTCCCCCTCCTGCTGAGGGATTGTACCAACACCCCATTAGTCCCAACTACGAGTTTAACCCCCGCCAACAGCCCAAGCTCAAACAGGGTGACCATTGACTTAATTTCTCAATGCCCCCCAGCCCCCAAAGCCAGGAAAGCCAAATCCAAGCCAGCCACTTCACAAGGAGCACACGGCCCCCCCCCAAACAAACATAGGAGGAAGTCGAGGGGTGCTCAGGGTAAAAATAAACCGAAAATCCCTCACTCGGAGTTTGGGAGGACACCAAAACTTCCCCCACCGACTGAGAGATTAGCGGATGGAGCACACCCTATACCCACTGTACAGGCTGCCATTGCTCCCGCTCTGACAAAAGACGCAGGAAATAATATTGCTAATGTCCCCCGTTCTGTTGCCCCGCTAGGTAACCTGGAATTTTTGCTCAGGTCGTTATTACTACCAATCAGCGAGAGCATTAAAAAGGTCGAGATCAGACTTACTATCCTGGAGGCTACATTAAGCAGCATGAAAACCCCGGCCGGCTTCCTGGAAAGATCTCCTGAGCTCATTCCCACTTCCACGGCCCCACAGCAGCCCTCAAATAGAGTAGTGAGCTCAGCCCCCTCACAGTCCGTGAATACCGTGGCCCCCCCACAACCTCCCAGGATTAACACTGCACCAACCAAGTTACTCAATCCCAATAGGCCTGCTTGCCCCGTAGACCCTGTCCCTTTAATACAACCTGCAGACAGTACTGCCCCAACACCTTTAATGAAGCCTCCCCCCAGGCCACGTAGGCCCAATCTACCTCCAGAGGCAAATGATTACACGGTAGTCATGGCGGGTGTCCCCACACTTGAAGCGGGTGAAGCCGAGGCATTTTGCTCTCTAAAAAGCAGGGTAATCAAGTGGCTAAATGTGAACAGACCCCTCCCGGTATATCTAAATAATGAAATCATAATGGTTAGAAGGGTGCCTTGGGTGGGGAGAACACATAAATCCATAATAGGGGATTGTATATTGGTGAGTTTCAGGGATGCTGGAACTGTCTCCCATATATGTCAAGGAAAGAACAGATCACGGGAATCTACTATTCAACCCCTTCACGTGTCTTTCTTCTTTCCCCCGAACCCTATCCCTGTACACCCGCCTCAAACCCATGATAACTGGACGAGGGTCGGCCGGAGGGGAAGATATCATGAATTTAACCCGAGGCCACTATTGAGCCGCCCAGAGCTACCCTTTCATACTTTCAACTGGTTCAGTTGCTTGAACGGCCTTAAGGGGGTTGATTGACAAACAGGCAGGCTTCCCAATCTAACGGGTACTGTCCCTCTAGTAGATGGGAAAAGAGGGGCCTTAACAGAGGAGTTGGAGCAGCAAAGTCCCCTTGCACAGCAAACTTCATTTAGCTGGGTTGGGAGGTCTGTGTTAGATGGGTCTAGGGTTATAGATATTGACAGTATAGGAGGAAGACAGGGGCTGGACATACAAGGGTCAGAGACTGAGACACAAATGGGGCCCCAAGGGGGAACAGAGCAGAGTTGTGAGGAACTGAGAATGATTTCCTGGAATATAGCAGGGTTGGCAGCCAAATTCAACAACAAAGAGTGGCTTGATCACATTAGAAAATTCCGTGTAATCAGCCTGCAGGAGACATGGGCCCCGGAGAACAATTTCCACTTGCAGGGGTACAAGTGTTTTTTTTGTACCCGCGCAAAAATCTAGATCAGGGAGAGCCATGGGTGGACTATCCATTTATGTAGACTTAGACCTCCCGGGTAGTTGGTCTTTCCCAGACTGGAATTCCCACGGGATTCAAGTAGTTCGGTTCATCGGGAAGGGGCTAAGGTTCACTGTCTTTAATGTTTATAATAACGAGAGCGCTGGAGACCACACCTCATTTGTAGCAGAATTGGATTATAGGCTGGGTCAGGAAACAACAGTCCAGAAAAAGGGACAGCCATATGCGTTGCTGGTCATGGGAAACTTTAATTGCCACCTTTGTCCGGCACTGGACCAAACAAATACAGACTGGTCCCAATGCCCTGTGGAAAAGGGGCCGCATTTCTCCCACACGTCGATAGGATCAGCTTTTAGTATGCTCCGGCTCAAGTACGACCTTGAGCATACTATTAATATGATGGGCACACAGAAGGATGGTACACTCCCACCCACATTTAAGGGCAGAGGATGCTCATCCGTTTTTGACTATATCCTGGTCTCAAGATCCCTGCTAAATAAGATTATTAGTGTAGGGATTGAATGGAGCAGTTTCAGCGACCATAACCCACTTGTTTTGGAGCTGATGTATAGGGTGAGCTCAAAAAGGAGAGACCTTCGCACAACCACGGAGAAGGTAACAGATCAAGGCAGGAGATTAAAGTGGTCCAAAATAGACGGGGAAAGGTTTTATAAGGCCCTGGTGGACGCTGGTAAATCTGTTATTAATGACTGTTTAGACACAGCAGTCCACGGACCGAGGCTACTGGAAGCATTTGACCAGATTGCCAACCTGATTGATGGTCTATTAAAAACTAGTGCGCCCATAAGGAACCACGGTAACCCTTGATGGTTCGATAAAGATTGTTCAAAGGCATTGAGGGAGCTTAAAAGCAGTCTTAAACTTAAACCAAGGGACCCCCAAAAAATCAGGGCGTGTAGGGAGAAATATAAGAAAGAGACTAAGAGGAGGAAGCTTGCTCTGCAGGGAGAAGCGTGGGGAAACCTAAGAGAAGCAGGGGAAAGGAAGGACATAGCGGGTTTCTGGAGAATTATCAACAAACCCACTTTCCAGGAAAACGACACCCCGGAGATAGGGTCTAACATCCTTCCAGAACAGTGGGTCACTCACTATAGGGGTTTGTATAATTATGAGTTCGGTACTCCCGTAGAGCCACCTGAAACTCTAACTCAGGATTCAACGGTGGTATTCACTATCAAGGAGATTACTGCTGGGATAGAGGGTCTGACCAAAAACAAAGCACCTGGCCCTAACGGAATCCCCCCCGACCTGTTTCTGAGCAGCATAGAACCATGGGCCCCATTAATGACAAGGGTCATAAACACTGCCATCATCTGTGGTTTGCCACCGTCCTGGTCCAAAGCCATAATTGTGCCGATTTTTAAGAAGGGCAATAGGGACGACCCTAAGTGCTACCGTCCTATTTCCCTGATTGATGTATCGGCTAAACTCCTGGGTAGGGCGATCCTTAACAGATTGTCCGAGTGGACCGAAGAAAATAACATCTTCTCGGACACCCAATATGGATTTAGGACGGGGAGGTCCACTAGCGATCAATGCCTGAACCTTTATATGCTGACCGCCAAATATACTATGGCCAGCGATGAATCGATTTACATGGGATTCATGGATTTGGCAGCGGCATTCGATCACGTCAACAGGGAGAAACTGTGGGACATGATGTCTCGTATGGGAGAGTGGCCTAATCAACATACTAAGGGAACTCCATAGTGACACCACGGCTAGGGTTCGATTTAACAGGGAGGGGGGCTGACCGACTCTTTTCCCTGCATGAGTGGAGTCCGGCAAGGCTGCATTCTTGCCCCTTTTTTGTTCTCCCTTTATATTAACAATCTGGAGCAGTTTCTGTTAGGTTTAAAGGCAGATTGCCCTAGGATGGGGTCGCGTCATATTCCTGTCCTGCTTTACGCAGATGACGCGGTCCTGATTGCACGCACACCCAGGAGCTTACAAATCTTGATTGACGGATTTGTTAAGTTCATGGGTGCCCTAGACCTCTCTGTTAACCTGGGCAAATCCTATGTGCTCCTGGCTGGTAATAAAACACCGTCTAAATTCACTTACACAATAGGAAGTCACATAGTAGAAGAGGTCAAAACGTTTCCTTATCTAGGCGTAACTTTTGATGGCGCCTTACAGTTTAACTCCCTGGTTGAGGAGCGTTGCAGTAAAATGATCGCTTCTAACGGGGCAATAGCAAGTTACGGCAGGAGGTTAGGTAGATGGAGCCCGGAACAGGTGATGAACCTGTATAGCTCCATATCATGCTCTAAAGTAATTTATGGGGCAGAAGTATGGGGTTTTGTTAATACCACAAGAATCCAACGGGTGGAAAACAAATACCTAAAAACCATCCTAAGGGTACCCCCAAGTACTGCTGCCTTCATAGTACATTGGGAATTAGGGAGGCCACACCTAGATGATTTGGTAAAACTCAGGCCAATTGTGGCCTGGTTAAAAATCTGGGTCAATCCTGATGCGTCTCTAAGCAGAGAAATTTTGATTGACTGTTTAGAGAGGGACAAATGTATGCGTATTCCTTGGCTCAAATATGTTAAGAACACCCTAGAGGAACTAGGTTGTGGGAATCTCTTCACCAACCCTGCAACAATAGTAGCCCAGCACAAGATGCAAGTAAAGAAAATTTTCTTAGAGCAGAAATGTCAACGTAGAGCTGAGGCTGAAGGGCTTCAAAGGACAGTGAGGGCCCACAACCTGGTTAAGAGCATTGAGGGAATGGAGCCATACTTGTACCTTATGCACAATACACAGGACAGATTCTTGATGTGCCATTTTAGACTCAACCTACTCCCATTTATGTTGGCATCTCCAGCAGGGTTCTCAGCGTCACTTGAACAGAAGGGATCCTGCGGCTGCGACAACAGGTCTCCGCAGGATTCCCTTCATTTTGTTTTACTCTGCCCTTTTTATACAATGCCCAGGCGCAGATTTCTTGTAAAAGTTTTAAAACAAGCTAAACTGGAACATGCCAGTGAGGCACTAGTCTTTTTACAAAAAGCATTGGACCCTTTTACACTGTGTTGTATAATTAATTTTATCAAAGTGGCGGTCCGTTTAAGGTTAAATAGGGGAGACGAATGATGTGTTCCTGATTTTCCTTTTCTTAATGTGTTGTATTTTTTCTTCGCTTTGTGTCCCATGTTAACATTAATATTTTAGTATCAGGATCTTGAAATGTTTAATGATTTTTTTATTCATGTAAATATGTATGTGCTTTTATGGTGATTTTTAATCATCGAATAAAGATCCCTTGAATTGAAAAAAAAATATTGTGAAAAAATAGGGAAAAAGGCCCCCGTGGATTCTCCTCAAGATTTATCTAGCAAAATATAGAAGTATCGCAACCTATGGGGCGGGTGTATGGGATTTTTATGACGTTGCCCCTTTACAAGTTGTAGAAAATGCTATTTTTAGGTTTATTATAGCAGGTCCCCTCAGCACACCTGTTTTTAATTGTCATAGTGAATTGGTAATTGTGTATATTACTGATGTTATCAAAATGCAACCTATTTTACTCTGGCATAGAGTCTGGACATTGCCCAGTCTAGGCTGAATAGCAAAATTATCAAGGACGCAATGGGTCTGGACTACACTAGAAATATTCCTTGGTTAAACTATGTTAGAAATCTATTTAACGATCTAAATCGACCAGAGTTCTACAATAAGCCAGATTCTATTTGTTCCATATCCAGAACAAACTTGAAAATGCTATGCCAGAATCATTTTGAGTCACTTAGAATAGCAGTCGAAATTAATAAAAAATCAGTGCTTGGCATCAAATGATATTGGCAAGAAATTCTATCCAACCTTATCTGGTCTGTTGTATAGGGGGTTTTCATAGGTATATCTTGACCAGGTTTAGGTTTGATAGCTTTCATTGTTTGGTAACTTTCCCCACCATAAATGACTGGTCTACGGACCTTGCCCTCTGCCCATGTGATAATCTTTCTTTGCAAACAACTATGCACGGGATCCCATTTTGTAAATTATATGCCAGGGATTGTGCAAGATAGATCATGCCCTACCTTAAACAGGGTGCATGGCGGCAATGTCGACCTGCTTTTTTATTTCTACAGATACTGGATAATGGATATTGTATTGGGATTATGACTGGCCTTTTAAAAAGTATTCTGAGGAAGCAGAAATCTATAACCTGCTAGTTTTTAAAATAATTATGAAATTTTTGAATGCGATCTCTGTTGATCTATGGAATAATTTTAAATGTATTCTTTGTATGGATTTGTTGTTTTAACTGTTGCTTTTTTGATTTTACTAAGTTTCTAAAATTGAATAAAGCATTTTCTGATCTGATCAGATTATTTCTATACAGAGAAAAAACTAGTATCAGCCTGAAGAATCAACGATGATTAATATCACATAATTGAGAACCATTCATTGTTAAAAAAAAAGGGTGTACTTTAAGTCCAGCAAACATTACAATCACAAAGCTGTCGCAGAAACAGCTATCCTAAATACACTTCATTTCATGTTGGGTTTGGGTGCCAATCCCTTAAGTTACAAAAACCCCTCAAAGCCTCCCATTTTTTTAAGCAGAAGAGATAATAGACTTAAAACGTACCATTCCCATACACTCCACTCACACTCTTGTGATGATTTAAGCTCTGAGGCAAGTACTGACCATAGAGAATGTGGGGCCATACTGGTTGACAGAAGTTCTCGTTCTCCTTCACAAGGACATATTATCAACCCCATTATTGCCATTTTAGCTGCAGTTTCCTGCCGCTAAAGTGGCGATAATTTTATCGCCTTTCTTGATAATATGCCCCTATGAGTGTTTCTCCTGCCTAAATACAAGGAAGTATAGATCTCACGTATTAATCCTTCACTATTATCTGAGTATCCCCGTGGCCATATAGAGCGTCCTAACAAGTATCTGGACTGGTAATCTCCGTCCCCGCTATGTATTGTGAAATGGCCATGGTGGAGATATCTATATGTAACCCAATCTGAGTCTTTTAGTAGTAGAGTGTATAGATCGTGTTATACATAGACTTACTGGAGATCGTAGACCTGCTCGCATTTTTAAAGTTGTCCGCCCTCTTCCCTCGTTTACATTAGGGTAACACCGTGTTTTAACTCTTCTGTAGCTACTATTAAACAACCGGATTTTATTTCATCTAAGTTGTTGACAAATTTTATATATACATAAACATAAGGGGATACTATACTAATAATGATTTTGTCTGTTGTCCTATTTCCAGCCTTCCATTAATATCCTTGACTTATTCAACTCAGTGAATCTAGCTCGGTTTTATTTCTGGATGATAGTTTCCCAGTCCTCCCTACTGTTTAGACCATTCTTAATGGTGTCAAATGTGATCATATACCATTGTTCTTGATGTTTTCTGTGTTGTACACAGTTCCCTATTCTTCTTTGTGCTGTAATCTTCTCCAGTATCACCCATCTGATGTCATTTGCATTGTGACCCTTCTCTTTCCAATGACTCACTATGGGTGCATTCTCTTTATTAGTATTAATCGCTGACCTATGCTCGCATATTCTTAATCGCAGCTCCCTTCCTGTCTCACCTATGTATTCGTGCCCACATGAGCAGAGAATAAGGTAAACAATGTTTTTACTCCTACAGTTATTTAGTATTTTGATCTCAAATTTTCAGAGTGATGCTTTTCGTCACTAGACATAGGTCGCAAATACTGCAACTACCACATTTGGGTTTTCCCATAGCTCTACTTCTGGAGACAGTTAGTTGTGTTTCCACCCTGTCTTCTCTGTAGGTGTGCACTAGGGTATTGCGCAGATTTTTATTTTGTCTGTAGGCAAACATGGGTTTCTGCAAGTTTGTTTCCTCGCCGTCATTTAAGATCTTCCAATTATGATTAATAATGTTCTTCACTCTGTTGCTTATATTGGAGAACTTACTTAACATTACAGTTTTTCCCATTGCGTTCCTTCTTTTTACTCGTAAGGAGGCTATCTCTATCATAAAATCTAGCCCTTTTTAGGGAATGGTTGATCAATTTCTTAGGATACCCTCACTCCCTAAATTTGCTCTTGGTCTTTTCCGCATGCTTATAAAAATCTTCTAGTGATGTGCAATTTCTTCGAAGTCGAAGAAATTCACCGAATGGTATGCTGTCTCTCTGGTATCTCAGGTGATAGCTATTATAATGCAATAATGTATTGCGATCTGTTTCTTTCGAAAATAGTTCTACCTCCAGATGTCCTCCTGCGTGTTTTATGCTAATATCCAAAACATTTACTTTACTGTTACTGTATTGGGATGTGAATTTTAAATTCCAATCTCCTAAGTTTATCTATTAAAGGAATTCTGCAAGTTCTTCCTCTGGATCCATCCAGATGAAAAAAATATCCTCTATAAAACTGACCCAGTTGCGTATGTTCTTATAAAAGGGGAACATCTCATTATATATGTACTGCATTTTCAGTCCTACATAAAATATCAACAAACCCCTCCTGCACTGTCATGGTGACACAAGCATGATTGCTTCCTGTGTACAATTAATTGAGCAGCCCAGTCAATGGCTAGTACAGCACAAACACCTGTTCGCACAGGGACATCAATTATAAGTGTGGCAATGTTGATTGCCCATGGTAAATACATACTGTAATTAAGATCGCATCCCTTCTTAAATTGTGGCAGATCAAGCTACTGAAATTGATAGAGGAACCATTCATGTGCGGCTCCTCGATAATGGCAAAGGATCGTCACTCCACTGCCCAGAGAAAATAATAAGAACACAATGTAATTCTCATTTTATTTATCACTGTCTATTTTACTTTTTGGTACCATCTACAAATGCAGCACAATTTTGTACAGAATTGCTTACTATTTTGACATTTGATTGCTCTGAATAGTGCTAAAATACAGCATTTCAAGAGAGGGCTTTGTTCCCCAAATAAACCTTCCAGCGGTCACTTGCCCTTGCCAAAGCAAATCAAAGTAGGAAACATGATAATGTGTATATGCTATAACCACTAACAAGGACAAATTTTAGAAGGAGCTAGTACTCTGATGTAAGTTAGCTTGGGACAGACCCCTGTCTAAATTGTCCAGAAAGCGCTAAGAATAAATAGGAAGATATTAATCCACTGTCAAGTGGAAGTAATTAGTATGGAAAAGCTAGAAGTGGAAATAATAAAGTGACTGAATAAAAGAAAGTCATGCTTACTGATTAACTAGGGAAATATTATATAGTGTTAGCTAGTGAAAAATGATTCACTCAAATAAACATGTGTATATGTAAAGCACACGTATCACTCCAGGGTATCAAGGTACTGAATAAAATGCGTTTATTGTTACCCAACTCAATGGTACTCATTTTATCGACTACAGATGGATGCAAGGTTGAGTGGACCCATAACATGTGCATAAACTTATAGGAAACAATTTAACAAGTGGACCCATATTTAAATAGACCAAACAGTACTGACCCGACATGGACATGAAAACATAAATACATGATTTATTATTACAAAAATATGTTTATTATTGTTTTCTGTTCCTTATCGTATTTTATATCTACATATAAATATGAATCCAAAGATGTGACACAATGCACCCTATACACAGATGTCTCTGTACAATCAATAGATTACATTCGACATTATACACATTTGGACATTTTCTATTGGGCGTCTTAATTCATTTATTTCATAGATCGCCACATGTACAAAGGTGCAGTTACACACTTCAGAAAAATCCTTCTATTCTAAAAATTAACACTAAAACACATATCATGCAATATATTTACGTCAAACATTATAAATCATCACCAAAGTTCATGGCTAAAAACAAATTATACTGTCTACGTGCGTTTCGTCAGAGCCTTCGTCAGGTACCCATGTATTTTTGGGTAAACAGTCATAATATCGATTCCAAAATATAGAATGGACATAATATCGAAGTAAAAATATAGAATGGACAAAATATCGAATGGACACAATATAGTGGTTAAAAATATCGAATTTAAGGTAAGTAATATCGATTTTCAAAATATAGAAGTCAAAATATCGATGTATACAATATAGGCATTAAATATATAGATTTTTTAATAATATCAATTTTTTTAAAATGTTTTGTATGTTAGTATATGTGTGAAAAGTGTATATTAATTTTTGTAATGTATGGTAAATGTATTTTAAGTAATGAATTTTATGTTATTTAATTTTTGCGTAATTTAATTCTGTAGCGGGTTGTGGGTTTATAGGGGAATAGGATGGGAAGTAATTTAATTGTAATTAATTAAATATTTTTATTTATTTATTGGTCTTTATTTGGAATTTATTGTTATTTTTTAATTGGTAATTAATTTTTATTAATTGCCAATTAATTTGTATTAATTGATTAATTGTTAATTATGTTAATTTTCTAAATTTATTTTCTGTAGCCGGTTGTGGGTTTATAGGGGAATAGGGTGGGAAGTAATTTAATTGTAATTAAGTAAATAATTTTTTTCATTTATTGGTATTGATTTTAAATTTATTGTTAATTATTTTTTAATTGGTAATTAATTTCTATTACTTGGCAATTAATTTTTATTAATTGGTAATTATTTTGTATTCATTAAATATTTGATTATTATGATAATTGTATTAATGTATTTTCTGTAGTGGGATGTGGGTTTATAGGGGAATAGGATGGGAAGTAATGTAATTGTAATTAATTACATATTAAAAATGCTTTTTGTGTATTGATAATTCATTTACTGTTAATTTTTAATTGGTGTCAATTTTTATTATTAATTAGTTTTTGTTATTGAAATTTAATTAGTTGTTAAATAATTATGAATAGGTTATTAATTTTTAATAACTAATATGTAGTTGTGTTTCTAATTAATTATTACATAATATTAAATTGGTTATTATTTCAATTAATGTTTTATTGGTATTGATATTTAATTTATTTTTAATAATATATTAAATCATTACTTTCCCTACTGTTAAACTCACTGGAGTGGGAATAGTAATTTTCACCCTCCCGCTTTCCAACGCTTTCCCTACTGTTGCACTCTCTGGAGTGGGAAGAGTATTTTTTTACCCCTACGCTATCCAACGCTTTCTCTACTGTTGCACTCTCTGGAGTGGGAATAGTAATTTTTACCCCTACGCTATCCAAAGCTTTCCCTACTGTTGCACTCTCTGGAGTGGGAATAGTAATTTTTACCCCTAGCTATCCAACATTTTCCCTACTGTTGCACTCTCTGGAGTGGAAATAGTATTTTTTACCCCTACGCTATTCAACGCTTTCCCTACTGTTGCACACTCTGGAGTTGGAATAGTAATTTTTACCCTCCCGCTATCCAACGCTTTCCCTACTGTTGCACTCTCTGGAGTGGGAATAGTAATTTTTACCCTTATGCTATCCAACGCTTTCCCTACTGTTGCACTCTCTGGAGTGGGAATAGTAATTTTTACCCCTACGCTATCCAACGCTTTCCCTACTGTTGCACTCTGGAGTGGGAATAGTAATTTTTACCCTTACGCTATCCAACGCTTTCCCTACTGTTGCACTCACTGGAGTGGGAATAGTATTTTTTACCCCTACGCTATCCAACGCTTTTCCTACTGTTGCACTCTCTGGAGTGGGAATAGTAATTTTTACCCCTACGCTATCCAACGCTTTCCCTACTGTTGCACTCTGGAGTGGGAATAGTATTTTTTACCCCTACGCTATCCAACGCTTTCTCTACTGTTGCACTCACTGGAGTGGGAATAGTATTTTTTATCCCTACGCTATCCAACGCTTTCCCTACTGTTGCACTCACTGGAGTGGTAATATTAAATGTTACCCTCCTGCTATCCTATGGTAAAATATTGTACATTTTTTATTAATAACTTAAATTAATTATATCTTAATTTTAAGGTTATTTGAGTATTTGTAAGTATGTTTTAGTTAATTATATTTATTATTTCATTAATTTTAAATTACTTTTAAAACATTTTTAAAAAATCGATATTTTGACTGACTATATTTTTTACAGACTATATTTTGGATTCAATATTTTTGTACTTACTTGTTTGTAGATAGGAATTCGATATTTTGGCATTCTATATTTTGGTGACTATATTTTGGTAAGTCTATATTTTGTCATTCTATATTATGTCAGTGATCCGTATTTTTGATGTCTTTGATTGCGATATATACAGGACTGTTAAAGGGGGCCCCCCTTCCGTACATTGTAAATAGATCGAAGACTGTTGGATTCCCCTGCACAAAATCCGAAGGGTGTGAAGGAGTTCTGGAGGTATGTCACACACTGCTTGCCCCGGGTAGCATTAATCCTTGAGTAGCGTAGATTATCAAAAACGGGGATATTTGCTGATGATGTCGCTAAATGAGACGGCGTCAGCAGCCCACAATCCCGATGGCGTTCCACTGCAGAATACAACGCAGACCGTGATAGAGGGCCCAATCCAAGCAGTAGTAAACGCCCCATTCCAACTCGTCCTGTCCCGGCCTCTTAATATCCAGGACCCTACATAAATGCAACTACTCTCACGGAGACAAAAGCGTGCAAAACACACGGGTTGAGTGGACCCGCCAGGATCTGCAACTGTAACCATGAGGTCGTACACAGTGGACACAATAGTCCACTAAGCCACTAGAACCAGAGGCACATACAATATTGAATAGGTCGGGAGCTATCGACACCGAGGCATCCTGGATTAGCAATATCATTAGAAATAGAGTATTCATGAGAAAGAGATGTTGTTGAGACAGATCCTTAAATTTGGGAAGAAGCTAAAATAATGTTTTAAGGCAGTCAATCACTGTACAGGAAGTTAAGTAAGTCATCTCCCAGACAAGTACAGGGAATGCTACGTGGTAGACACCTTACCTAGTTTGGTATATTATTTTCTTTCTTGGATATTCGACCAGTAATTCCCCACCCTTCTCCAAGCGCCTTGAGACCCTCTGGGTATGTAGCGCGCTATGTAAATTATCTGACTTGACTTGACTTGACTTGACTTTCAAGGACGCTTAAACATCTACTACTCAGCTTTACAGACAAGCTTTCATGAGGTAGTTCTACCCCTCACTCCTGGCATCTAGCTCAGGTTATGGTGCTCTAAAGAACAGGAATCCCGGATAATTACCAACAACATAGCAACACATCTTGCCAAGATCAATGCTTATATGTTTGTGACATGGTTGATCAAAATGGCCACCTTCACATGCGGTGTCTTGTAGAAGTACAGTTGGATGCACCAATACATTAGCTCCATTGCCTGAATTGGGTTAAGGGGCTCTAGAATTTCCTTTTCAGTAGCTGGCTCTCTCGATATGGGTAAATCCTTTTATTGTAGGATCAAGTTGGACTTTCTTTTTCTAATCTTGGAAGAAATAATTATTCCTATAATTTTTAACTTGATGCGAAATACGAATACCAGCACACTCACATTACTCCTGAACTATTAAAAACAGATCTGATGTTTCTGTCTATACCAGTGAGTTCACTTTAGCCCGTTCCTTGATTGAGAAATTGGAGGACATTTTAGAAAACCTCAGGATGTAAACTATAGCATGGCAAATATTCAAGACCTCCTTGTACTACTTTTGAGACTACATAATCTGCAAGTGTCAGATCAAATATTTACAATACTTCAGAAATAAACCAAACTGTTTAAATATAACTAGAATTCAGTGATTCTAGATTGTACCCCAATCATAAGGAAATGAAAGTATCTTCCATACAGCTCCAAATAACAGGTAAATGCAGCCCTTCTTTCTGTCTGGCTGCCTCCTGCCAGTAACAAGGCTCTTGAATCACATTCTCTTCTGCAGTAAGCAGGACCTCCTACTGTGAACTGCAAAGGCAGTTTGCCAGGGGTGTGGTCATTCTTATACCTAACCATGTCTAATTTGATCTGGTCATTTTCGCTTTTGAAGTTACGATGGTCCCCAACTAGGCTCCCAAATTTGGAAATACACAATCATGCTCCCTAAACTATCCGTGCACTTGCACAGCCAGCCAGGACACCCGATCTCATCAATCATTGCAGATTGGAACCTAGTGGATGGATGGATCACGGCTTATTCTCTAGAAATATGCTGCCACGTTTTATACTACAGTGAAAGGAACGCCCTACTTCTGAGTGTAATAGTAAATCCAAAATATAGCAGTATCTCATTTGTAATCAGAAACAAGGGATATGCTTATTTTAAAATTGACAGCATAGTTCTACATGCGGTAATATGAAATCTGTCAATCAAACAATCAGTCTGAATTTATGTAGCTCGGCTAATCACCCGTGAGGGTATCCAAGCGCTGGGAGGGCTGCTGTAGGGGGCTCAGTTGACTAGCTAGGGCTTGATTCCTTTTCTGAATGCCAGCAGGGTGGACGAGGTCCGGAGGAGAAGAGGGAGGTTGTTCAGGCTTTCAGTGAGGAAGGAGAAGCAGCATCCTCCACTGTTGCTGTGGTGGGTGAGGCAGAGGGAGAAAGAGTGCAAGTGTTTGGAGGGAAGGATTTTGCTTTCGTTGGTTGAGGTCATCTGGTCGCTATTGTGGAGGGCCTTGAAGGAGTGGATCAACATCTTGAACTGCATCTCTGCTGCACCAGGAGCCAGTGGAGCTACTTCAGGTGGGGGGTAATATGGGTCCATTTAGGGAATTTTAGAATGAGCCTGGAGGCTGAGTTTTGTAAAGCTTGCAGTCTCTTGGGTAGGTGCAAGGTGATTCCTGTGTAGAGTGAGTTACCATAGTACGGTCGGCTTATGACAAGGGCTTATGCGATGGTCCGTCTGGTGTCGATGGAGAGCCACTTGAACATCTGACAGAGCACGTGGTGAGTGAGGAATCAGATGGATGAAACTGCATTGATCTGTCTTCTCATGGTAAGCTTACTGTCCAGGATGATGGCAAGGTTGTAGGCGTGGTTGGTCAGAGTTGGTGAGGGTCCTATCTCAGAAGGCCACCAGGTGTTGTTCCAATGGGAGGTGGTGTTCCCCAACATCAGTACTTTGTTCTCGTCTGTGCTGAGTTTTCGGCAGTTGTCTCTCATCCAGTTGGTGATGCTCATCATGCACATGCCAATGTTGGTCAGTGTGCTGGATGTATCTTCTGACAGCGAGTGGATGTGCTGTGTATCGTCAGCGTAAGATATGATGTTCAGTCGGTGCAATCTGACATTGTTGGCCAGGTTTAAGAAAAATCATACATGTACTGGCAGGAAAAACTTCCTACTGTCAATAAAACCAATACATGATTAGCATGCTGCCAATAGCTAAAGTCAGCTCACACAGTGCCATTTAGTTGACTAACACATACTTATGCATTAAATAGTTTTTTCGATATTTTACCCCTGCTTCCTCCTAGAAAGAACTGACAACATGTGGCATAGGACAGGTAAACACTAGGCCACTCATATTAACATATTGTACGGCCCGCCAATTGTTGTTAATGTCTGTCAGACAAAGTTACTACAGGGGCAGTGCCAGAATCTGTCTTAAAACATGCTGAAATACAACAGCAACTTTACTTTATTTACACTGCACACATTGTAACATTGGCCTGCCCTATGTCTTTGATTGCGTTGAGTGAGGTAAAAAGAATAAGTCTTCGCTGTAGCTTTGGATGAATAATTGCCCATTATTGCGTAGCTGGCACGTATTAGAAGCTCAGAACCTGTGGAGAGGGCATAAACCACTGTTGATGCAAAAAAAGTGTAATAATGCATCAGTAGAATTAGGAAACAATAGGGTATTCTAATTGGCTGAGTCACAATCAATGTTGCATGCACAGCAGCATAGCCTCATTTAAGGCTAGGTGACAGAGAGCAGAGAAATAAACAGAAGAACACAAAACTGTCCCAATAACAGAAAAATATCACAGCTCTGTAAATATAATATTCATGTCTGCCACTCTCTGGCGTGCATTAGAGTTTGCTGGATTAGATTCACCAGGTCACCAAGCAGGAGAAAAGGTCATTTGGGTATCTTCCAGATGAAATAGGACCCAACAATGTTATTTGAACAGCTGCTCTACAGAGGCTGTGCTGTGGCTTCATATTGTGACCCCTATTTGTTCATTTTTACTTAGCTGATATTGCACTTTGATCATAATATCTCATGTAAGCCATTAGAAAAGTACCATACCATTGTGCAGCTCATGAATACAATATTTTATCCTACATTAATTAGCATTTTATCTAGAGATGAAATGTAATCTAAAGAAACACTTTCCAAAAGGCATTTTATTTTATTAACTATGAGAATCGATATAAATGCATACCTAGCAGTAGTTTAAACAAGCATTTGCAATGCAATAGGTCTCGCATTAGGAAAGTTTGAGCTAATGGTATTGTAAATGACATTTTTTATTTAATTTTGTTTTTTGAAAATAGCAAAATTAATAGCTTTGTCATTTACAATGCCAATAGTTTTAACTTTCGCAAATGTGACACCTATAGCATTTGTAATGCAATAGGTTTTCGGGACATCGGAGTCTCTGGCGACGCTCTAAGGTGGTTCGGCTCCTTCCTGTCCGACAGATCTTTTCAGATCTTCGATGGCGACACAATTTCAACCAGCAAGCCTCTCAGCTGTGGAGTACCACAGGGCTCCTCTTTGAGCCCTGTGTTATTCAATGTCTACATGAAACCACTGGCTGGAATCGTCGAACCGTACGGCATCAAAATTGTGTCGTACGCCGACGACACTCAGTTAGTGGTATCATTGGCTCAAGAGAACATCAGTCACCCCCAAGGAGGCCTGCTGAGCTGCCTAGAGGACATCAAGGAGTGGATGACCAGCTCTTCCCTCAAATTAAATGGAGATAAAACAGAGCTCATGCTTCTAGGCCCAGCCTCGCCAACATCTTTTATCTCCTTGTGGCCCCAAGCCTTGGGCACGCCTCCCACCCCCAAGGAAAGTGTCAAGAGCCTAGGAGTGTGGCTGGACAGCAAGCTGTCCTTTTCCACCCAGGCTACCAAGCTGTCCGCCACCTGCTTCGGTATCCTCAAAACTCTAAGGAAGGTCCTTCCACTTCTGCCTCTAGAAGCCAAGAAAGTGGCAGTCCAAGGCCTCATCCAGTCCCGCCTTGATTCAAACAATGCTCTATATGTGGGGGCTCCCGAGATGACTCTCCGGAAACTCCAGGTAGTGAAAAATTGCGCAGCACGCACCCTGTTAAAAATTCCATGAGCCCAGTCAGCCAGACCTGCACTCAAAAGTCTTCACTGGCTCACAGTTAAACACAGAGTGTCATTCAAGGCGTTGTGCATCGCACACCGGGCATTTTGGAAAACAGGACCCGCTATTAACAGCAAGCTTGTCACTCCCTACTACCCAAATAGGAATCTCCGCTCCTCTGAGGCTTTCTTGGCAGTGGTTCCTAGAGTGAAGAGAGCCAGATCCGGGAGTAGGCTGTTCTCATTGAATACCGCTAAACTTTGAAATACCCTCCCCCTCTCACTCCGTTCCAACCCGGACCTGCTGTCATTCCGTAAAAAGCTCAAGACTTTACTATTCACCCAAGCCTCCGAGCTCTAATGTGTCACGTCGCTTGTCCCTCCGATTCTTACCCCCAGCGCTTGGACGCCCCTGGGCAGCAATCGCGCTCAATAAATCTATTTCCATTCCATTCCATTCCAGGTTTTGTATTTACGTGACTTTGTTGTATTGATATTACAAATAACAATGGTTTTTATTTTTTTTAATAATTAATATTTAAATAAAAGTGATTATAATTTATAATGGCAATAGCTTAAACTTTTGTAAATGACTTGTGAACATTATGTTCAGTGTATTTTATTGTGACGTAAATCCAAGAACAGAAGTAAAATATTACCATCTTTTTGTGACATCTATACTACTATTATAAAGTGAGAACTGGGAACCTTTGAGGCGGGTAAACTCGGGAACCACATCGCCAATCCAAACACCCAATACATCATTGGAATTGTCAGGATAAGCAGATGGACATAGGCTATATATGTGAAAAAAATATATGTTATAAGGGCAAAGTAACTTTTTTGGAAATGTAGTTCCTTCGAAGTAGTGCCAGCTAACGACGTGCGTGCTGACATCACGGGTCGGCGGCCAGGAGCGCGGAGAGGAGCGGCCAGGACCGCGGAAGCAACACCCTGCGAGGGCCGGAGCAATCACGCCATGCTCAGCGGGGCCCGTCGAGAGTTGGCAGAAATGTACAAAAAAAGTAAGAATCTCTTCACATGGAAAAGAATGTTGCGCAAATAGCAATGCAGCCCCAGAGAGGAACAGGAAGCGCGCTGCCTTTCCTTCTTCTGTCTTGGTGGGTGTCTGTTGATTGGCCTCTGCTATTCCCTATCACCATGCGTGTCTGTGGACGCTATTGCCATGCGTGTCTGTAGGCGCGGGGACGGCGGTGCAGGATGACTCTTCTAATAACTGCAGAGTGAGGCCTGACATGTTGCGATCGATGCTGCCCCGAGGCGAGCTGCAGGCGGTGTTCCAGCGTGTCCACAACACATGGGCAAAGGAGGTGAACGCAGGTAGTGAGCCGGCCACTGACTTCTTTAAATAGAAGGGAAAACCGCACCGACATGCCCAGGGGAGCGCGATTCTGGTGAGTACCTTTCACCGAGCAAAGCCTACCCGGACAATTGCCACCCCAGAATCCACACTGGCACCGCACGCAAGGGCTTCTTACACACTGCAACACGTCTCATCCAAGGCTGAAAGATATATGATCACATCGCCCCCATTGTATTAGAACACAATTTGCTCCCCTTTCCAGCCCACACTACCTCCAAAACCAGATCCATCACTTACAAAGCCATAATGGCCAAAAGCCGCTTATCTTGGGGACAAGTTCACCATCTCTGGCGGCAATCCGTACACCCACTGCCAATGCTGGTTTTGTTTGCATACTGACCCGTAAGCATTTTTCAGCTTTGCCGCCTATCTGTAGGCAGGTCTTTTCCACAAGGGACGGAATACCTACTTGCCTGTATTTGAGATCACCTGGGTTCAGCTGCCGAGCAGAAATACCACTTCCTTGGCTTGAGCACCTTCACTTAGGCAGATCGTTTTCTTTTCCTTTTTTGGGCATTCGCCCAAAACAACTAACACTTTACAGGATAAAAACAGATTTGTATTTCAAACAGTTATTCATGCAGGGTAAAGGAACAAACTCCAATCTTTCCACAACACTTGGGAGTGTGGGTGCTGATCAAAGGAAGGACCGTGATTAATTTCATTAAAACATTCTAATTACTTCCAGGGTGACATGAGCAGGCGACTGGTCAAGCCTTACATCTCACTCACCGGATAGAATCAAGCAGAAAGAACAAAGACGGCATTTACGTTCCCAAGTTTCCACCCACAGTAGGAAGAGATTGTACTCCCTGTAGTCAGCTCCCTCCAGATGCGTGAGAATGAAGCGCCAACATTGTGACGTGAGTGACTCCGAGTGAACTGGAGACATGAAGAGAATGTAGTTCCACAGAAATCACGCAATATGCGACAAACTGCGCTCAGAGCGAATGCCCAACCTATCAGCGAACCCAATAATTAAAAACTAACCTTAAAGTGAGTTTATGTGACGTTTTATGTACTCGTGGTTATGCGTTCAATCCATTGCGCAGACCTGATGAATCATAAACTTGCACTCCTTTAAAGGCGATGATATTTCGCACAAGGGCTGCATATTTGTTCTGATGCACAATGAACAGCTTTTATATATACAATAATTAGGGCTTCTGGTTTTACGTATTTATTTTTTTGCCATTTCCGTCTGTATTTATCCATATTTATTTTTTGCTAATTTTATCTGTATTTTATCCATATTTATTTTGGGTTTTGTGGAAAAATTAAGCTGAAATTAGTATATTTCCACATGTAGTTAACCGATAAATATGCAGTCACACTTGAATGCCTGCCAGGTTTCAGTACTTTGAACACCTGCACAAGAAAAATCAGTGCAATTAAATGAAAATATCCAAATTTCAGTATCAAACTTTAGTATATCTACTGCAGTTAAAGTCTCTTTACTAAAATCTCTTTCTTTTTTAAACCCCTAGCTATCACATATCTATTGGCCTGGCAGTTATGGCAGACAGCATTTAGAATCACTCAAGAAGCAACCCAACTTCCGTTTTTATACACATTTAAAAATAAATACAGACAAGAAAATATATGATTTCTGTCTGTATTTATCTGCAAAAATCTGTAAAAACGGAAAACAGGAAGCCTTAACGATAATCCACCCAAAATATCTGCTCTCCACTCCCAGGTGCGCGCTCCTACTCCAGAGGCATGCAGCCTCTGGAGTAGACTGGGCGGCGGAGGGTGTGCGAGCCACGGTGCCCGTTCCGTGCGGCCTCCTGGTGCGGGCTGATTAAAAGATACCATCTCTGGTCCAGTGTCTGGACGCACGCAGTAATCTATACTACTATTATAAACAGAGAACTGTGAACCTTTGAGGCGGGTAAACTCTGGAAGTACAGCACCAATCATAACACCCAATACACCATTGGAAAGGGAAGTGAATGCAGATGCACATCGGCTACACATCTGGGCACCATATACATTAGAAACGTAAAACAACATAGGGGGGTAAAGTAGTCCCTTCTGGGCGTTCTAAACGACAGTGGCCGTGTTGGTGGCGTGGCGTGGGCGTCATTGGGGGGCGTGGCGTGTGCTCTCTCATCGACCTCAAACTACACTACTAAAGTGTTTGGAAGCGCCGCACGTTAAACAGAGTTTTGCCAATCGTATCAATCCTTTCACATTCACAGGGGGCCCCATTGGACGCCTAATGAAGGTGGCCGTACGTGTCAATGTGCATGAAAAAGGATTACAATTCCAAGCGCCGCACGTTAAACCGCACGTTAAACAGAGTGTTGCCAATCATATCAATCCTTTCACATTCACAGGTGGCCCTATTGGACGCCTAATGAAGGTGTCAATGTGCGCGAAAAAGGATTACAATTCTAAGCGCCGCACGTTAAACACATTGCTCACAATTACAAACGAAGCACAACATCGCTTCATCACAATTGGGGGGCGTGGCGTGTGCTCTCTTATCGACGTCAATAAACAACTTTTACCAACCGTGTTAATCCTTTCACATTGCGCACACAGAAGGGTACAAAGTTCCTCGGGGAGAGTGCTATAGTGTGGAGAGGGAAAGGAAGTGCAGAGTCAAGGACCTAGGAAGGTTCCTTTGTCGGAACTAGAGAGCCTCACACACCCAGAGCGTTAGGTGTGAAACACACCCTGACTGTAGGATGTCCAGTTTCATCATCGGCTCACTGCTCCTCGTCAGACCGGCGCTGCAATGTCTGACGGAATGCCAAAAGGCACTCTTTTGGCGGAGTTCTTTTGTTCCTTGCCAATGGTGTGTGTGAGTGAGAACAAGAGAGAGTGTAGTCGGTGCAAAGTGAGTGAATATTAAAAAGGGTAAGCAGTCCACAATGGATTTTATTGACGTGGCTGATTCCCTGATTAAAAGGGGTGAGAGGGGAGCTAGAAACTGTAGAGTGTGCACCCTTCTGTGTGCTCTATACTAGGACATGTACACTGGACCCCATTAAATATCGTCCTATCTCCGTTCCTCTTGTTGTTCCAATCCTTTCACATTCACAGGAGGCCGGATAACAAGAAGATTCGCCTCATTGGACACGTACTCATTTGCCTGCGTCAACACACGCACAGTTACAGATAAGGAAAACAGACGCGACCTCATTGCATGCCTTAACGTACACAGACGGGCGGCAATAGCGGGAAGTCTGTAGACTAATCAGCGGAATACTTAAATGTTCAAGCCACATTTGTTTTCAGGACTCTCCCTCCACCCTGACTTCCCCGTGGGAGGAATGGCAGGTATGTATGTGCCTGGGGCGCCTCCCGCTACAGACGATGGGGGAGGGGAGCGTGATGGGGGGAGAGAGTGGGGGACACTGCCTCCCTGGTGAGAGCCGTCAGGTAAACAAACAGATTGACGGCAAATTGTATGGCCAGGATAGGTGAAGCTGAGGCTCTCAGAACAGAGGGCCAGGTAGTTTATGGGGAAGTGGGCAAAAAGGGGTGATTGATAAGAGAGAGAAAGGAGCTGCCCGTGTCCGGGGTGCGCAATGCTGGTGAGTACCTTTCACCTCGCAAAGCCTACCCGGACAACGTCGGGACGGGCTGCTAGTTTGTAATAAAGCTTGAAACATTGAGAGCACATATTTGAACCAGTTGTTGTTGAATGGTTGCCCAGATTGATGCTGTCGTGGTGCTGGGTGATGTGGTGGCGACGAGTGATGCTGTGGCGTTCAGTGATGCAGTAGTAACACATAGTGATGTTGTTGTGCCCCTGAGTGATGCTGTGGTGGTGCTGAGTGATGCTGTGGTGATGCAATAGATATATAGAGTGAGTATGATAGAGTGAGTGCGAGAGAGGGAGGGCGATAGAGGGAGAGCGATAGATGGAGAGGGATAGATAGAAGGAGGGAGGGCGATTGATAGAGGGAGGGATGGTTAAGAGTGTAACTATGAGGCACTGAGTGGTATATGGAGTGTATTTTGCGTTGAGGGCAGTGTAATTATGTAGCATATAATTATGTGGCACTGAGTGGTATTTGGAGTGTATGTTGCATTGAGTGCAGTGTAATTATGTAGCATATAATTATGTGGCAGTGAGTGGTATTTGGGGTGTATGTTGTATTGAGTGCAGTGTAATTATGTGGCGTTTAATTATGTGGCTCTGAGTGGTATTTGGAGTGTATGTTGCCTTGAGTGCAGTGTAATTATGTGGTGTGTAACTATGTGGCACTGAGTGGTATTTGGAGTGTATGTTGCATTAAGTGCAGTGTAATTATGTGGTGTTTAATTATGTGGCACTGAGTGGTATCTAGAGTGTATGTTGCATTGAGTGTAGTGTAATTATGTGGCACTGAGTGGTATTCTGTGGAGTGTATGGTGTATTCAGTAGAGTGTAATTATGTGGCACTGAGTGATATTTAGAGTGTATGTTGCATTGAGTGCAGTGCAATTATGTGGCGTTTATCTATATGGCACTGAGTGGTATTTGGAGTGTTTGTTGCATGGAGTGCAGTGTGCAATTTGTAACAGGTGGGGGGGGGGCAGTACCGAGAACTATTCAATGAAGATAGGTTGGAATAAAAAGCCTGAAATCTGTCTTCGTCTCCCGTTTTATAGCACAGGCCACTGGAATAATGCAGCAATGGAGGACCAGATTATGCCGTTTTTGCAGCAAGAAAGGGCAATTTAGGTGATCTAATTTGGCAGATTTTGTGTTGTATGGTTTCAAAATGTTGTCATTTTAACACACGTTATGTAGCAGATGGTGGATTATGCGGCAAGTGCTACATCCATCATCACGCACAAAAAACCATTGCGGCAGAATTGCATTATACATCTGGCCGTAGTACATATCCTGCATGTTTGTCTCTGTATTTACAGATTTTTTTCCCCCCATATATTAGTTTTCTGATTTAGGCAATCAGTCTCATCAGTACTTTGATAGTAAATATAAATATCGTTTACCTGTTTACATAGTACAGGCTCCTATTGTTGTGGGTTTCCTAATCAGAACCATTCAGACCTTCATAGTGCTCTGTTCTTTCTGTAAAGTGGATACAGAGTTTCATCTATACTACTATTATAAAGTGAGAACTGGGAACCTTTGAGGTGGGTAAACTCGGAAACCACAGCGCCAATCCAATCACCCAACACATCATTGGAATTGTCAGGATAAGCAGATGGGCATGGGCTATATATGTCAAAAAAATATATGTTATAAAGGCAAAGTAACTTTTTTGGAAAAGTAGTCCCTTCGAAGTAGTGCCAGCTAACGACGTGTGTGCTGACATCACGGGTCGGCGGCCAGAAGCGCGGGGAGGAGCGGCCAGGACCACGAAATCCGAAAGTAACACCCTGCGAGGGTCAGAGCGATCACGCCATGCTGAGCGGGGCCTGTCGAGAGTTGGCAGAAATGTACAAAAAAAGTAAGAATCTCTTCACATGGAAAAGAATGTTGCGCAAATAGCAATGCAGCCCCAGAGAGGAACAGGAAGCGCGCTGCCTTTCCTTCTTCTGTCTTGGTGGGTGTCTGTTGATTGGCCTCTGCTATTCCCTATCACCATGCGTGTCTGTGGACGCTATCGCCATGCGTGTCTGTGGGCGTGGGGACGGCAGCGCAGGATGACTCTTCTAATAACTGCAGAGTGAGGCCTGACATGAAGCGATCGATGCTGCCCTGAGGCGAGCTGCAGGCGGTGTTCCAGCATGCCCAAAACACATGGGCAAAGGAGGTGAATGCAGGAAGTGAGCCGGCCACTGACTTCTTTAAATAGAAGGGAAAACCGCACCGACATGCCCAGGGGAGCGCGATGCTGGTGAGTACCTTTCACCGAGCAAAGCCTACCTGGACAATTTGCAACCCAGACTCCACACTGGCACCCCACGCAAGGGCTTCTTACACACTGCAACACGTCTCATCCAAGGATGGAAGATATATGATCACATCGCCCCCATTGTATTAGAACACAATTTGCTCCCCTTTCCAGCCCACACTACCTCCAAAACCAGATCCATCACTTACAAAGCCATAATGGCCAAAAGCCGCTTATCTTGGGGACAAGTTCACCATCTCTGGCGGCAATCCGTACACCCACTGCCAATGCTGGTTTTGTTTGCATACTGACCCGTAAGCATTTTTCAGCTTTGCCGCCTATCTGTAGGCAGGTCTTTTCCACAAGGGACGGAATACCTACTTGCCTGTATTTGAGATCACCTGGGTTCAGCTGCCGAGCAGAAATACCACTTCCTTGGCTTGAGCACCTTCACTTAGGCAGATCGTTTTCTTTTCCTTTTTTGGGCATTCGCCCAAAACAACTAACACTTTACAGGATAAAAACAGATTTGTATTTCAAACAGTTATTCATGCAGGGTAAAGGAACAAACTCCAATCTTTCAACAACACTTGGGAGTGTGGGTGCTGATCAAAGGAAGGACCGTGATTAATTTCATTAAAAACATTCTAATTACATCTAGGGTGACATGAGCAGGTGACTGGTCAAGCCTTACATCTCACTCACCGGATAGAATCAAGCAGAAAGAACAAAGACGGCATTTACGTTCCCAAGTTTCCACCCACAGTAGGAAGAGATTGTACTCCCTGTAGTCAGCTCCCTCCAGATGCGTGAGAATGAAGCGCCAACATTGTGACGTGAGTGACTCCGAGTGAACTGGAGACATGAAGAGAATGTAGTTCCACAGAAATCACGCAATATGCGACAAACTGCGCTCAGAGCGAATGCCCAACCTATCAGCGAACCCAATAATTAAAAACTAACCTTAAAGTGAGTTTATGTGACGTTTTATGTACTCGTGGTTATGCGTTCAATCCATTGCGCAGACCTGACGAATCATAAACTTGCACTCCTTTAAAGGCGATGATATTTCGCACAAGGGCTGCATATTTGTTCTGATGCATAATGAACAGCTTTTGTATATACGATAATTAGGGCTTCTGGTTTTACGTATTTATTTTTTTGCCATTTCCGTCTGTATTTATCCATATTTATTTTTTGCTAATTTTATCTGTATTTTATCCATATTTATTTTGGGTTTTGTGGAAAAATTATGCTGAAATTAGTATATTTCCACATGTATTTAACCGATAAATATGCAGTCACACTTGAATGCCTGTCAGGTTTCAGTACTGTGAACACCTGCAGAAGAAAAATCAGTGCAATTAAATGAAAATATCCAAATTTCAGTATCAACCTTTAGCATATCTACTGGAGTAAAAGTCTCTTTACTAAAATCTCTTTCTGTTTTAAACCCCTAGCTATCACATATCTATTGGCTTGGCAGTTATGGCAGACAGCATTTAGAATTACTCAAGAAGCAACCCAACTTCCGTTTTTATACACATTTAAAAATAAATACAGACAAGAAAATATATGATTTCTGTCTGTATTTATCCGCAAAAATCAGTAAAAACGGAAAACAGGAAGCCTTAACGATAATAATACATCCACAATGTCTGCTCTCCACTCCCAGGTGCGCGCTCCTACTCCAGAGGCGTGCAGCCTCTGGAGTAGACTGGGCGTCGGAGGGTGCGCCGTGCGGCCTCCTCGCGCACGCTAATTAAAAGATACCATCTCTGGCCCAGAGGTCTGGGACGCACGGAGTAATCTATACTACTATTATAAACAGAGAACTGTGAGCCTTTGATGCGGGTAAACTCTGGAAGTACAGCACCAATCATAACACCCAATACACCATTGGCAAGGGGAGTGAATGCAGATGGACATCGGCTACACATCTGGGCACCATATACATTAGAAACGTAAAACAACATAGGGGGGTAAAGTAGTCCCTTCTGGGCGTTCTAAACGATAGTGGCCGTGTTGGTGGGCGTGGCGTGGGCGTCATTGGGGGGCGTGGCGTGTGCTCTCTCATCGACCTCAAACTACACTACTACAGTGGTTGGAAGCGCCGCACGTTAAACAGAGTGTTGCCAATCATATCAATCCTTTCACATTCACAGGGAGCCCCATTGGACGCCTAATGAAGATGGCCGTACGTGTCAATGTGCGTGAAAAAAGATTACAATTCCAAGCGCCGCACGTTAAATCGCACGTTAAACAGAGTGTTGCCAATCGTATCAATCCTTTCACATACACAGGGGGCCCCATTGGACGCCTAATGAAGGTGTCAATGTGCGCGAAAAAGGATTACAATTCTAAGAGCCGCACGTTAAACACAGTGCTCACAATTACGAACGAAGCACTACATCGCTTCATCACAATTGGGGGGCGTGGCGTGTGCTCTCTTATCGACGTCAATAAACAACTTTTACCAACTGTGTTAATCCTTTTACATTCACAGGGGGCCGGATAACAAGAAGAATCGCCTCATTGTACACGTACTCTTTTGCCTGCGTCAACACGCGCACAGTTACAGATAAGGAATACAGACGCGACCTCATTGCATGCCTTAACGTACACAGACAGGCAGCAATAGCGGGAAGTCTGTAGACTAATCAGCTTAATAATTAAATGTTCAAGCCACATTTGTTTTCAGGACTCTCCCTCCAGCCTGACTTCCCCGTGGGAGGAATGGCAGGTATGTATGTGCCTGGGGCGCCTCCCGCTACAGATGATGGGGGAGGGGAGTGTGATGGGGGGAGAGAGTGGGGGACACTGCCTCTCTGGTGAGAGCCGTCAGGTAAACAAACAAATTGACGGCAAATTGTATGGCCAGGACAGGTAAAGCTGAGGCTCTCAGAACAGAGGGCCAGGTAGTTTATGGGGAAGTGGGCAAAAAGGGGTGATTGGTAAGAGAGAGAAAGGAGCTGCCCGTGTCCGGGGTGTGCAATGCTGGTGCGTACCTTTCACCTCGCAAAGCCTACCCGGACAACGTCGGGACGGGCTGCTAGTTATATTATATGGTTATGGATTAGAGTGACATCACTTATTGCTACCACGTTTTCTTGTATTTCCCATCTCTTAGTTGTCCTTAACTCCTCAGAAGCCGCCTTGTTTTTGTGTCCAAACACCTGTTTGTCGCACTTCGCTTCCTACAAGAAAAAAGGGATAAGCTCACCTTCTACTGTAATCTAAATACTGTATTAGATTCCTGTCGTTTTTCAGATTCTGTTTGTTATTACCTTCTATTTTGTAATGTTGTATGTATGTGTAGTCCAATGGTGGGTCTTCTATTTAGTTATGCCCATCCGTCTTAGTTTAAAAAACGATTTTTTTGTCAGTTATCTGCAATTAAAAAATGGGACAAAAGACGATCTATGAAATGGTCCTCAATCAGTCAGACTCAGATTTATTAATTAGTTTTGTAGCAGTCTCACCTATCTTGCCGCAGATCTTCTGGTGTTAGAGGCTTTTATCAGGGGTGGGTACTGTTTGCTGGTTTGTCTGGCTTGGCTGAGCCTCAACAGATGAACCGTTCCCTTATAAATCTTTCTGGACACTGTGAATCAGACTAATTAGATAAATGATAATTTTAACAATCACAAGACTACCTTTCTATACCCGTAAAATAACACCCATAAAGTTGATAAATGACAACAATACGGGAGTCTTTCTTCACCAACAGTTCCCCTGGTGACGTTAACCCTCCTGGTAATAAAACTACCAATCAGCTGTTGGTCTGTATAATCTCACCACTGTTTTACAAATTATGGGCATATTATAACTCGCGATTAATATCGCTTCTATTACATTCGCTAATATTTCGCCTTTACCAGTGGTGATTCCGCTAGTCCCTCAGAGTCTTTCCTCTATTCCCATACTGAACACTGAGCATTTAACCCGGCAACACTGGCTACTGCCATATCCGGGACCGCGAGAGGCAGAGACAGCACAAGCTGCGTGTTCGCGAGTGGAGCAACGAGGTATGGCGCGGAAAGACCAGGCGACCGGGACACTGAATGGAGATAAGTACCCACCCGCTCCCTTAATTAAAACCTACTTCTATCTTTGTAGGAGCCCCTCCTTCAAGTCTCTGGGTACCCGTTTGAGATGTTAAAATTAGCTAATGAAAGGTATGTACCACAAGTGTAATTTTGGCATAAAGGGGCATTTTTAAGAACAAATCACAACAGTTCCCTATTACTGTTGTTTGATATTGCAACGTTTTTGATACCCCAAACAAATGGTGGTGACTATACAGTTATACAGCTTTACTACTTCACAATGATCCTTTTTATACCTTACTATACAAACACGCTTTTAGAGAACCCTAGGAAGTTACACAAACTCTAGAGTTACCTCTACCTCCTGCTGTGCATCATTGGAGGTTCCCATTCATTATTTGTTTACCAGTACTGAGTATGTGGTTTATGTCCCCTAGAGATAGGGAGTCCTACAGCGAAGTTTTTAACTCGTGACTGAAACCTATTTTTAACTCTTGCACTAATTCTTATGACCCACACCCTAGCAACACTATTTTCTTTTCACCTATAGGTCCAATTTTGACCTCCATTAAAGAGTAGACCTGAGTCACTCTCTACACTGAACTCACCTGGTCCTGAAGAAAGCCGCACCGACCCCTTGGGCAATAAGGCTGAAACATGTCGACCATTGTTTGAACACTGGAGGATTGAATATGTGTGAAACCTAACAATTTCCTCAACGTATTCTGTCATATCCTCAACCACCAATTCAATCCCGGACAATAAAATCATATCCTTCCCGGCATGATTGGATTGTTTTAAATATATTCACTCACACTTCACCAATAATCACTGATCACTACTGTTTTAACCTAGGGTGTTCTCCTCCAGGTGGAGGGTGCATACCAACTGACCCCGTGATTCTGCACAGACGTGTAAACGAAGGCGGAGAATCAAGATATACCGCCCATACCATCATGATTACACGTGTATGAGGGTCTTTTACCAAGGGTCATTCCAGTGAGAACTGTACCCAGGTTACACAGGACAAGTGATTCCCTCCCCCCCCCTTCTTGATTAGCAGTATTTAAAGCCAAGGAACTTGGTGGGATCACTAACCTTCCTTCTCCCTATTCTTGATTGCTACATAATAAAAAACGAATACAAGGGATCAGTCACAGATTTGTGTAAAATATTTGGCCATACTGTCATTAGAGCTAAGCTAGTCAGGGGGGGGGGGCTATCCTCACCTCATATGCTCCAGCTCTTGTATTCCACACCCGACGCTGTTTTCGAACGTCCTCTAAGTCACCGGCCGCGTCACGTCGGAAATATGAAAGAACGTTCTATACTGCTACGGCTTTATTTAAACCCCTCTCCTCAATCAAACATTAGCTGTTTATTAATTGTTACCACGTAGGGCTTGTTGCTAATGTTGGCGTTTTCACATATATGCATCAGATGTTATCGCCGAACAAACCCGCAGCGAGTTCCAAGGCTCGCTATCAGTTTCGGCCATTTTGCTTGTCAAGCCTCGATCTGGGAACCGCATATTATGCGTTCCAAGCCTCTCTTAATATTCCATAGCTCGTTATTTTGCATATTAGTTTTCCGATATACTGATGTTACAATAATTTAGTTTTCCGATACTCTGATGTTGTAATAATTTAGCAGAAAAGCTTTTTTTTTTTTTTTTTTTTTAAATATATTTTTATTGCAGGAATCAGTAAAACAATACAGTAGCGACCAGTATCGTATTATAAACAACTTATACAAGGAATAGCCCACCGACCCCCTTCCATAACGTTGTTATACAGCCAATCAGCCCATATCCCTGGGGTTGGGCGGCAAATGCAGCTGGGGTCAGTAGGATGCTGGAGCTGGTCCGGATAACACACTGTCCGTCATCTGCTTTTCTAAACAAACCCAAAACCTCAAAAAGAAACCCCCTCCTCAAAATTCCCAGTAACTGTGAAACCCCCCCTCCCCCCCCCCACCATCAGCGCCAGGGAGCCCATCAACATAGGATCCACTGCTTGACCCACGGGGAAGGTAATAGTGCTGTCAATGCTAATGTTTAACGGGACTCGGGTCGAGTTGCTTCTTCACTTTCAGAGTCGCTGGGGGTACAATAATCTCTGAGGGCCTGCACCAGCGTTTCCCACTCTAACGCGGCCTCCTGCGCCTTCTCATTGCCCTGCCTCCAAGCCAACTGATATCTTAGCGCGCTCTCACCCGCCGCCCATTTCAAAAGCTCACTGTGCCATCTGCTGCCTGTAGGACCAGCTCGTGCCTTCCAGTTCCTGGTCACCTCTCGCTTAGCAAGTAGGAGCCCCAGGTCGATAAATTTACTGGTGATTTTATTCCGGGGGGTATGGGGGAACCAGTGCAAGAGCCCTACCGCCACATCGAATAATAAGTGCCTCCCCGTCACCTCTTCCAAAGTCGTCGCCACCTCCTGCCAATAGGACGTCAGTCCTGGACAGGCCCATAGCATGTGTAGGAGGTCCGCCTCCTGAGCCGGGCACCTAGGGCATTCCGCCGAAGCCGTGGCAAAATAACGCCTGATCTTTACCGGGGTCAGGTACGCTCTATGGAGAACATAATAGTGGACCAGTTGGAAACGGGCGCTACGTGTACCCTTCCAGGCACGCCTCACCAGCTGGGACCAGGTCGTCTCCGGGATCTCCCTACCAATGTCCTCTTCCCAGCGGGACTTCAGTGTGGTGAGAGGAACCAACCCCTCGGTAATCAGCCTGCCGTAGAGGCAAGTGACCGCCTTCACCGTGCCCGCCGACATCATTACGTACTGGCACACCTGAGACAATTGAGGTTCCTCCAGCCCGTTTTGCCAGTGCGCCTGGATCGCTCGCACAATGGCCGAGTGCAGCAGAAAGTCGCCCCGGGGGATCCCAAAGCGGTCAATGAGATCCTGAAAGGACAGGAGCGCTCCGTCCTCGTACAGGTCCCCGACGAGCTGTAAGCCGGAATCCTCCCAGTCCGCCAGTCGTGACCAATCTCCTCCGTGGGGGAGGGCCGTCAGCATCCCCAACGGTATTTCAGGCGCATATGGCGTCCGTAGGCGGCCTCTGTTATGAGCCCGATTCCAACAGAGTCGGATAGTCCGCTCCTCCATCGACAGGTCCCGTAGGACCAAGCGCTGTCGCAGCGCGATAAAGGAGAGGACGTGCCTGGCCATACCCGTCCCTCTACCGTCTTCCGGGCCTCTGAATTCCCTGGCTATCTCCTGGGTGTAGGTCTGGAGCTGCGCCGCTAGGTAATACTTCTCGAAGTCCGGCACAGCGAGCCCCCCCTCGTCCTTCGGCCTCATCAGGGTATTGAGGGCCACCCGCCGCCGGCCCGTTCCCCAGAGGAACCCGACCACCATAGAGCGCAAGCGACGAAACGTGGCCGGTGGGACCCAGATCGGCAAAGTCCGAAAGTAATACAATAGCCGGGGGAGCGCCACCATTTTGAGCAGGGCGATGCGTCCCGCCACGGAGAGCGGCAGCGTGGCCCAAAAGTCCATGCTACCTCGGAGTGCTCGTATGCAACGGGCAATGTTTCCGTCTAGGAGGTCGGGCTGGTCGTGGTACACAAATACCCCAAGGTATTTAAAGCAGTCGGGCTCCCATCTGATCTCCTTACTTAGCGCAGGAGTGGGGGTACCCCTACGCATCGGGAAGAGGCAGGTCTTAGACCAATTCACTTGGAGGCCTGAGACCGCTCCGAACTCCGTTAGCGCTAATTCCGCTCCCCGCAACGCGTCGACCGGATCCTCCAGGAAGAGCAACAGGTCGTCCGTATAGAGCGAGACGTAATGCGGGCCCGCCGCTGTCCATAAGCCCGTATAGTGGGCTCCCGAGCGAAGATGCATCGCCAGTGGTTCCACCGCTAGTGCAAAAAGAAGCGGGGATAAGGAGCACCCCTGCCGCGTGCCACGCTCCACCGGATATCGCGAAGAAATCAAAGGGCCCGATCTAACCCTGGCCGAAGCGGAAGCGTAGAGGACTGCTGTCCATTTGACAAATCCCTCCCCGAGGCCGAATTTCCGTAATACCGTGCATAGGTAGTCCCACTCCAGGCTATCAAAAGCCTTCTCCAGGTCCACCGACAAAACTACCGGGGACGGGGCATCCACGAATGGTTCCCCAAGCAAGCGGAACAACCTTCGGATGTTCATAGTCGTATTCCGCCGTGGGATGAAACCGGCTTGGTCCTCATGCACTAGGGAACTCATATGTCCCAGCAGCCTCGAGGCCAAGATGCTGCTCAATATTTTGTAGTCCACCGTCAGCATTGAAAGGGGACGGTAGGACCCCGGGTCAGACGAGTCTCGGCCTGGTTTGAGGAGAGGAACCACCAACGCCTCACACATCGAGCCAGGGAGACGACCCAACCTCTTCGCCTCCCTGTAGACCACCAGTAATCGAGGGGCCAAGAGGTCAGCGTAAGCTGCATAGAACTCCACCGGAAGGCCATCTAGGCCCGGGGTCTTGTTCCTCGCCATCCGTTTGATGGCCCCGCGGATCTCCCCCAAGCCAATATCAGAACCCAGGGTTTCCGCCACTTCCTGTCCTACTGTGCGGAGTTCCAGTGGGCTAAGATAGTTATCAAGCCGGTCTGGATCACGTGCGGAGCGACTGCGGTATAAACTTTCGTAGTAATGCCGGAAGCAACTAAGAATCTCCGGTTGGGTGCACACCTCGGTCCCATCTGCCCTACGCATATTTGTCGTCGTTTGGGACTGGCGCGTAGGGTTGGCCAACCACGCCAGCAACGCGCTCGACCTGTCGCACTCCGCAATAGACCGGACCGTATAGGCCTTATAATCGAAACAGCGGAGCCGTTCGACCTCCACCGCTACCGTCTCCCTCGCCTCTACCGTTTGTGCTTGCAATTCCGGGTGTCCGGGGCGGCTAATTTCGAGCTCGCGGAGTGCTCGGTCCGCTGTGTCTAATTCAGCCAGGATAACACGCCGCATGCCCACCTTCTTAGAGATACAGTAGCCCCTCACCACCACATTGAAAGCGTCCCATTCGAACGCCCTAGTACTCGCGGAGCCGCCGTTGGACGCAAAATAATCCGTGATTCTCTCCCCTAGGTCCGCCTTGAAGACACTGTCCTCGAGGATCTCGGGGCGCATCTTCCAGGTGGGTACTGCCGGCGTCCCAGGGAACCAGCGAATGTCCAGCAGGAGGGGGTTATGGTCCGAGATGGTCCGCGATAAGTACTCCGATCGGACCGCTGCTGAAACTAATTCGGACGAACCAAGAAAGCCATCTAGTCTGACATGCAGCTCATGAAGGCTCGAAAAGTATGAATAATCTCTAGACGCGGGGTGATGCGCCCTCCAAATGTCCGTCAAACCCCAGCGGGTCTGCCAATCTTGACGACCTTTAGCCGTCCGCCGGACCGGGGAATCGGGGAGCGGGGGATGCGAGCGGTCTATGTCTACGTCCACTACGGAGTTAAAGTCTCCCCCCAGCAGGAGGGGCCCGGCGAAAAAGTGGGCCAGCGAGCCCGATAACCTGGAAAGGAAGGCAGTCTGGTCCACATTAGGAGCATACACACAGCAAACGTTCAGGTCCCTCCCTCCTAGAGTGCCTGAGATGGCCACGAAACGCCCCTCTGGGTCCAACACTGTCCTCGTGACCTGGAAGGGGACTCCTGCCCTAATCCATATTAGCGCCCCCCTGGCATAAGCAGAGTACGCCGTGGAAAAGACCTGCCCTCGCCACCTACGCTGAAGCGCCGCCCCTTCCGCCTTGTTCAGATGCGTTTCCTGCAGCAGCGCCATTTGCACTCCCCTACGCACTAAATAAGCATGGACCTTGTGACGCCTGGACATAGTGTGAAGCCCCCTCACGTTCCAAGTAACACATTTCAAGTTAGCAACATCAGCCATTGTCCCAGAGTGTTCTTGCACAGTCTCCCCGTTCGGGTTCCCACAAAGAAAAAGCATCAATCCTCCCAGCGCTGACGGCGGCCATTTTCCCTACCCAGAACCAAACCACCCAAAAACCAACAAAGCCCCCCCCAACCACCCCAGAACAGGACCCAAACAGCACCATCTAGATCCCATCCAAACCTCTACGGAGATCAACCCCAAAATCCCCACTAGTCCTACGGTCGCCACCGTAGGAAGGCCTTATGGGCCAGGTGCGGGCTGGGCGGAGGCAGTGGGCCCTCGTCGCCCAGGCTACCAGGACTATAGTAAGCCCCCTCCGGTGTCAAAACCTTCCGGGGCAAGAGCAGAAGCCCCCCAACCCTCTCTCCTTCGTTGTCAGCAATAAAGAACGGCAACCGCCTCCCCCCTGCCGGGCCCCCACCCAAAACAAGGCAGCATACCCCGTTACCCTTGTCCGTCCAAAAGGTCCTCCACCGATTTCGGTGTGATCACCGGGGTATGGGTACTGTCTGCCACTGAATCTTCCGAGTCCGATGGTGCCCCCTGAGCACCCGGGTTTTCTTCCTCCTCCTCGATGACTTCGCCTCTTGCTCCCGACAGTTCCGACAGAACTTCCAACACTCCCCTCCGCTCCGATGATGTCTCCGCAGTCGAGGGCCCTCCCGTGCGGCCGCGGCGGTTCCTGACCCTCTTAGATCGCCTCCTTTGTTCCGGCTCCTCCGCCTGATGGGTCGAGGCGCTATAACCATCTTTCCCTGTCCGGTACAGTTCGAGCCAGTCACAGACCTCCTCTGGGGTGTCGAAGAACTGGGTTTTGTCGTCGACAATGACGCGGAGCCTTGCGGGAAATAGGAGTGAATATTGGATGCCCTCACTCCTGAGTTCACGCTTAACCGCCAGGAAGGAGAACCGCTTGCGCTGCGTCTCGTAGGTGTAGTCAGGGAAGATGTTCACCTGACTGTTTGCAACCTGGAACGGGCCATTGTGCCTGGCGGCATTTAGGATCAGGTCTCTGTCCCGGAAATGTAGCAACCGCGCCACCACCGGCCTTGGGGCTCGTCCCTGCTGTGGGGGCCGTGCTGGGACTCTGTGGGCTCGTTCTAGAGTATAAAAGGAGGACAGGCCCTCCGGGACCACCGTGTCTCGGAGCCAGGTCTCCAAGTATCGCACCATATCGCCATCCTCGATTTTTCCCGGCAGGCCCACCACCCGAATGTTATTCCTCCTGTTGCGGCCTTCCGCATCCTCCGCCCTCCGTTCGAGGGTCTCAATTCGGGACATGGCATCCTTTATCGTCGCAGCCAGGGTTCTCTGCGCCGGTTCTAAAGTCTTCACCGTGCCCTCCACCTCCGTGACCCGGTCTGAGAGTTTACCATGGTCTGCCCTAAGGAGGCCCAGGCCCGTCGCCACCTGGGCAATGTCCTGTTGGAGGGCCGACCGAGTTGCCTCTATCGCTTCCAGTACACGGTCGAATTGTTGCTGCAGTGGTGCGCCACCAGGTCTTTTAGGGTCTCCATGCTCTTCCTTTTCCTGGGCTTCAGAGTCCGAGGTGGTCTGGCTGGATCCCTTGGCTCCTTTAGGTTTCCCCATGCTGCCAGGGGCTCTCCGTGAGGGTCCCGGAGTGGGCGTCTCCGTGTACCGGTGTCCAGCACGACCTTCCCGGGAGTTCGTTCTCAAGTCGGGTATGGGCGATCTCCTTCTCCAGAGCCTGTGGAGACTCCGCCGCTTCGGCTCACGCCACCGCCACGGCGTCCGAGGGCACCGATGAGGGGGCGGAGACAACCGTCGCCGAGTCGGGCAGGCCCGTTCACCCACTATAGCTCCGGGGCGAGGGCCACCAACTCCCTCGGTTGATCCGTGGCGCCAGAGTGTCGCGCCACCCATGTAGTTGGGCTGGCCAGGAAATCGTAGCTAGTTGCGGAGTCGCGGTGCAGACCACCGCCTGGAACAGAGGGCACCCGCACCCGGTGCCCTCTAGTGCGTGGGCACCCGCCCGGTCGTCTAATCGAGTATGAACCCGTTGCAGAAGGTCCGGGCCTGCCAATGTCCAATGTCTAAAACAACCGAGGATGGTTAAGCCGGGTGCCAGTCGACACCCGCGAGACCTCTTCAACTCCGTAGTTTCGATCAAGGGGACAAAGGGGTCCGGGCGCCATGTTGGGTCGCACTCCGCAACTCCGCAAACTTCGGCATTTCTTCGTAGCCACCCTCGTCCAAACTCCACCAAGGCCCCCGGCAGGGTGTCGTCGCCTCGCTCAACCGAATGCGGGGTCTGGGGCGCCCCTCAGCCTCCGATGTTCAGGATAATTTCGGGCTTAGTCCCGGAGCCGAGCTCTCAGGCGACCATCGCCATCGGCGCCCAAGCCACGCCCCTTAGCAGAAAAGCTTATGCCCTAGAAAGTTCACATTCCTTATCTTAAACTGGAATACCTGGCTCACCCTTTTTAGTTTTCCATGGCTCGTTATTTACGTATACAAGCTTCTGATACTCTGATGTTGCAATAATTTGGCAAAGAAACGTATGCCCTAAAGAATTCGCATTCATTATTTAAAGGTTGAATACCTAACTCGTACCAGGGGTGATTTGTTTATAATGTAATTATTCATTTGCATGTCTTTTGGGGATTAGTCGATTCCTACTTATAACTAAATTTAGGGTTCCAATTGTGTGCTGGCATGTAGACTCCTAGTCCCTGCTTCTTGCAGTATGAGTCATATTTCTAGCTGTTGTTATCTTTTTTCATATTGGTGATGAGATAACTTAAAAAATAGAAACAATGAATTATAAGTCCCTAAAATTGTACGCAATTCAGAACAATCAAAATAACTGTAAGTGCATTTCTTCTATGTTATTTGACTGTGATCTTACATTGCAATCATTCATGATTTTTATAACCAATTTCTACTCAGCAGTACATACAGTGGTATCCCTGTTGTTATTATTGACTAGCCACTATTTTCATCCAGTCCTCTCTGGTATTCAGACCTTTGTTTATTGTGTCCAAATGGATCATGAACCACTGTTCCCATGACTTTCTTTTTATCTCCAGATTGCCACCTCTTCTGCTCACGTTCACTTTTTCCAAAATGAACCAGGTGAAACCATGGCAACCGTGATTCTTGGTTTTAAAGTGATCAGTTAAGGGGGCATTACCTTTTTGGTTTTTGATCGCTGATCTGTGCTCTAACTGGGTGGGGCAACAGCATCCTTATATTGAGCCAAAGGCATGCCACCTTCTCTTCAGCAAATATGTAGAGCAACCACCCCGCAGCCTCTGGTGAGTTCCACTCAGGAATGAAAGCAGGGCCGGATTAGGAACTTAAAACAGCCCTGGTAAAAATGATAAATTCAGCCCCATGTGCAGACGTGCTACTGCCCGCTAGACCCAGAGCAACTCTCAAGTTGCTGCCGGGATTGCGTAACTCGCCAGCGGCGCAAAACCAGCCTCCGAGTGTCAAAACTGGCTTCCTGCGGCACCAACCTCCCAGGAAATTGCCCGGTTGGCCACCCGGCCATGCATGTAAGAGATGCTTGTGACTCTTAGCAACATCAAAACCAAAATAATCATTGGAATACTAATAGAACTGTGCCCTGATGTTACAGGTGAAGCTTTCTGTATTTGCCAATGCTTTTTTTTTATATGTGTCCAGCAAGAAGTTATAGTAGGCTACTCTCGCAGCTGGAATGATGTTCAGTCCTGATGGTTTAGCACCGCTGCTGGCACCTCATTCAAGTCTAGCTCTTGGCTCTGTTTGACGCTGGGTGTGTTAGGCAAGTGCCTTGTCCTTGCAGTGGTAGTGAAGGATCTTGTGTAAGAGTGTCACCATGTGCAGGACCACGGTGCAGGCTTGAGAGTGGATGATGCAAAAAATTGGTCCCAGTTACTAGTGCAAATAGGCCAAGAATAAATATTATCTCAAATGGATTCAAAAAGGATATCACAACATTGTTTTTAATCACAGCGTGTACAATGATATTCAATAAAACTCTGTTCATAAAATACATCAATACTTAATCATAATTAGTGCCCCTAATAGAAAGGAAAGGGAAAGATAGTGATTGGAAAGTGAAAGAACTATACAGATAACAAAACAGTGGTCACTATGACCTCAATAAAAATTACTAATAATTAATTAACACAGGCTAAAGATCACAATTCATAAGTTAGTCTAATAAACTCATGCCTCTCAGAACAAAATCACAAATGATAAATCGGGAGAAAGGCTGAAGATGGGAAGGAGTGTCGACGTTTCGACCCAAATTTGTGCAGGCGTACGGTGGAACCTTGCTAGAGGGTCTTCATCAGGACAGGGACGTATGAGGGGCAGTAAATTGAAAATGAGGTCTCGCAGATAATGAGGTCTCACAGATTGAGCAGCAATTCGAGGTATTAGATATATACCGTTCAATACATCTCATCAGTAAAACGCAGTCGTGTAGTAGGTAGAGAATCCGCCACGTGGGTTGGGATCCTGTGATGAATAGTCGAGCCGCTGGCCAAGGCGGGGTATTTTGCAGAGTTTGTGTGTGTGTGTGCGAGTGCGGCGGTGGGGTTCTCTGTGTGTGTGTGCGTGCGTGTGTGTCTGCTTACAAGGAGCCAAGGGAGACAGGAGATTGTGAACGCACGAGCGACCTGATCCGATTCCGCAAGGTTGCGTGTGCACATCACTTGTCTCCTGTCTCCCTTGGCTCGTTGAAAGCAAAAATGATTGCAATAGAGTCTCGCAGTGATGATCGCTTCGCGATCCGTTCGCAGGTGCGAGACCTAAACATAAGGAACAGCATCCGAGTCCCTTTGCGGTGGGATGAAACTGTGAAACTGTTCCTGCTGTCGCTCAGAGTAACGGGGGAAACAGGAGCCACTTGGTAGCCAAATTCATCCTACATGAGATGTCTGCTTCTGTGCATTTAGACAATCTGTCACATTGGCAGACATTCCTCCACATGTGCAGACAGTCTACTGCCCTGGCATCTAGTCAGAGGAAATATTGGCAAATGTCGTTACCCGACCTTTTGGCTATTGCATTCTTTTCTGCATCAACAAAAAGAAAAGAAATGCCTGGGAGCTGATGTGAATCAACGTTAAAAAAATTAGCACAATGTAGCATAATAATAATAATAGTTCAAGCATATTTGTATGTGATCCCATGCTATGATAGCACCTAGAAAACTAAACAATTGACAATACTGTTCTCTTCAATTCTTCTAACTTAACCATAGCACATTAGAAATAAACGTAATGTGGATACAAGACTTGTAATTCAGTCTGAATCAATCAATTTTTATTCTTACTTCAAGTACACTTGTTGGTTGAATTTCACCGATTTCGCATTTTATCCTACAATCAACATACAAAAACAATTTTTTCAATAAAAAACCTTGGACTGTACGTATTCAAAATCATTCAAAACTCACAGTCAGTCAACACATCCCACATTCAACTGGTTCCCTCTCACACACACAACAACCAGACTCTATTTACAATTGAATATACTATAATACACATAATCATAGCCATAGACAACAGTTTTTTCAATCTCAAAAATTTGAAATGATGTTTCAAATTTGGCGATCTTATGACACAACAATAGTGGTCTACGCATTTCGAACTCCCTCCGGATTACAAGTTGTAATCCTGGCAGGTGGGCCTGCAGCGGTGGTCCCATGCCTTTCTAAGGCTCATAGGTAGGCTTTCCTGTTTTCAGTTTCTATTTTTGGTAAATTCTGGTGGGGTTTTTTCAGTGTTTTCAATATCTTAAAAAACAGTTGTTATCAGTGGTTACACATTTTCGCGCCACTAAAAACAACAGAAAAAGTGTTTTTCCGGTGTTTATGGAACGTTTTGCTTTTATTATTGCGTGCTTTATGCACTGAAAGAACATGGTATATAGACAGTGTACTTATAGTGTATATGAGGTCCAAATAGATTTTTGCAAATGAATCTTATTGTAGTACACCATACAATACTTCTTCAGTGAGTCTTTGGGTCATGTGCGTTCGCTCTTTCCTTCACATGTAAACTTCCTTGAAAAGGCCCTCTCAGCATTCTTAGCCCATTGGGCTGAGAACCATCAGCTAAGGGACACAGTTGGGATGACTCTTTCTTTGATGCCACATAAAGCACAAAATGATAAATATTTGCAATTTAGTTCCTGTGCATTAGAAAATAGTATACCAGAATAGACTAAAAAGTCAATAGCATCCCTTATTAACTCTTAAGATTGTAAAGATTATTTCAGCATACCATCTAACAAGTGGCAAAGATCTACTACAGGGAATCACTTTAGTTCGGGTATCAATTTTGACAGGTCATCACACAACTTTTTATATACGTAGCTGAATCACTGCAAATACAAACAATATCACTCCAATCTTTGTTGAACTTGGAAAGAACCTTTTTTGCAGAGCATTACAAGTGACACTGCCATCCATGTTTACCAAAAGTCTGGTGTCATGTTTTCTCCACTATCTCCGATGCTTGGTGATATATATACTTGTCACTATACCTTGCATTGAATGTTTAAATCCTGAGGTGTTGGCAATTCACCTACTATCAATACTGACCCTCTAGAAACTATGGTCTGACATATTAAGGGTTTTTACCCATTCTCTGTGGGTAAATGTGATGACACATATTAGGAAAGATTTTTATGAAACCAGCCATTTTACCTATCGGTGAAAGAATCAAATGCAGCCAAAATATAAAATATGAGTTTGATATTTCCTGATTCTCTATAGTTTATAAAATAATTAAACTAGATCTAAAACATGAAACTAAACCTCTGCATCTTTAGACGAAAGGCCACAGAACAGAAAAAGTAAAAGGAAGAAGAAACAATATTTTAGTGGCATCCCTAAAGAACAAAACTCAAGCAGAATAATGTTAGCCAGTCTTTCTTATTGCTACTTGTATAACAAAGTTACATTGTATTGACCCCTTCAGGAACAAAAAAATGACTTTCACTCTCTTTTTCCTTTCTTTGAATGGCATTTAGTTTGTGGTTGTCCAGGTGTTTTTTCAGTGTTTATATGTTTTCACCGGTGAGGGCTATTTTTCTTTCAGTGGGGTTTTATCAGTTATTATAGGTTTAAACCTAAAACCCCACAGCCTACTCATAGGATAGCCAAAGAAATACAGCGCCATAGGAGTCCCGCAGTCTGTTCCTGCACAGACAGAAATGCACAATGTGCTTGTCATTTCTGTCCTTGCAGGAACAGAGGGTTCAAAAATACAGGGGGACACAACATGTGCCACCTTGCATGCAGTCCGTGCACAAAGGCAACAGTTTCTTCACCACCATCCTGTTCATGGTTGGCTTACCACCATGAAAAGGAAGGTAGTGAGAAAACTCATAACATGCTCGGCAGTGTCATTGCAACACCATACCAGCATATTACTCTGCATCAGACCGCTGCACCACCACCACAGTATCAAGGATCCTGGCGGTAGCAGCAGTCCAGTGGCAGTCCAACCACCGTACTTGTAATAGAGCAAGTTGACCACTAGTCTGGCTGTCCACGAACCGCCAATACGGGTGCGGCGGTCACATGGACTGACAGACTTGTAATCGGGCCTTAAGTCCGAAGGTAAACTTTTGTACTGGACATAGCCTGCAACATATCTGACCTGTGCTACATCACGCTCAGCCTAAAACTTTGACATTGTACCGGTCTAGCGTGAGCAGATAGCCACAAGTGATATTTCATGCTTTTTGGCACTAGAATGCACAATTCTTGATTTCATCTTTAAAAATTCATATCTCCTGTTCCTCACATTGAATTGTTGTCAGTTTGGTTTCATTTTAAAGATAAAAATATTTATAAATTGGTATTGGATTTTTATTGTGTTGTGCCTTTTACTTATTTACTGTTTTACTGATATTAAATGCTTTATGCATACTTATCTCCTCATTTAGGCCTGACTGCTAGTTTGCTAAGCAACCTAGGTTTGAGCAAGGATACATTTAATGAGTCTTGACTGGGCCTATGAGTGATTGTGGTAATATTACTAGTTGGGGGTGAATACCCCCATCTACTAATAACCTACTTTCCTACAGCTAGAACTAAGGGACAGTTTGTGATTTTAATGGTCCATGAATAGGAAGTGTTAATGGGTACTAAGGAGTTATTAGGATATAGTTAGATAAATTGAAGATTGCATGTATTACAAAACAACTTCGAAACTTCAACATTTATGGAATTGTCAAAGTAATAATGATTATTATCTTGACAATTTCAACTCAACTTTAATGTAGTAAAGATTTTAAAAGTCAGCTTTATTGCACACAAGATAATTTACAGGCTAACACACAGACCGAATACTGGCCGGATTTTGAATCTGTAACCCCAAGACAAAAGCTAAAGGAACTTGCTTTCATGTTTCTTTGAGTGAGATATTTCACTGAGTTTGACAAAATATTGCAAACACAATTGTACATATTACTATTGAAAATAACATTTTCAGCATTTTCAGCATCTACAGTGGAGAATAAGAATTGTTATGAATTTTAAGAGTCATGTAATAATTTCTCATCGAATGTACTAGATCAGGAGTCTCCAATCTTTTCTGTAATGAGAGACACTGATGATCAATGAAACTCATCGAGTGCTACTAATTTTATTAGTATTGTAATAGTGTACACATCAGGTCAGGGCCAGCTTTAATACTGGTGGCACCCACTGCAACAATATTTGTTAGCATCCCCAATGACCTACCCTCACTAACACTCTTTAACAGTGCGCCTCAACAGTGGTTAATTTAACAACATTTAAATAATAAGTACCAGTGGTCAGGAGGACATGGCAGTTTGCACTATCCATTGCCCCTGCCAGCGCTGCTTACTGCAGTACCAATAAAACTATGAACCATCACACTCCTACAAGTGTGACACTTCCTTATATTCAAGGCCCCAACAGCTATAAGAATGGTTTGAGTGACATTTCTTAGTGATTGTTAAATTAATAAACAGCTGTTTTTGTGCTCATACCCAAATGTGGCAGACTGTCACAAGCGCCGGTGCTAAGAATTTAAAGCCTCATTATGTTGTTTGACGGAAAGCATTCCGACCGACTCCTTGTCAGAATGGTTTTGGACCAACTCGGGTTTCACAGAGTCCGACTGAATAATTCTGATGTTTTCGAATACTGTTCGGTCGGTCTCGCGTTGACCTCAATGGGAGCCAGTGTTCCGACTGACAACACAGGCTCCCATTGAAAAAAGGGGTGGTTCGGAAAACCTTGCACCCTGTGGCGGGCACCCCATAATGCCTGCCAAACTGTGCATGGGTGTACGAAATGGTCCCATGGGAACCCTCACGGGCTGTAACTGGAGGCACCAGGGTTAAGGGGGGCCTGCTACGGGCCCCCAATGTCAGTTTCTGACAGCCGTTTTGTGTCGGACAAACCGAAACGGAAAGGCTGTCAGAATCCGACATTGTAATACGTTGGTCAGACCTGTACGACTCGGCTCCCACCGACTCGAAGTCTCCGATTGCTGGTCAGAACCAAGTCGGAAAGACTGAACAGTTACTATCTGTATTAATTGGTCGATCAGAAATGTTTCTTAGTCAGTCAGAAACATGGGTTCCGACGCAGATTAGGAGATTCTGAATGGCATTCGCAGCCTTTCCCGCCAACATCGTATTGAGGCTTTTGCGGTATTGGTAGTGGTGGTGGTATTGGTGGTTGTGGCGTTGGTGGTGCTGGTATTGGTGGTATTAGTGGTGGTGGTGGTAATGGTGGTGGTGCTGGCATTGGTGATATTGGTGGTGGTGATGGTATTGGTGGAAGTGGTGGTATTGGTGGTGGTAATGGTGGTGATGGTACTGGTATTGGTAGTGCTGTACTGGTATTGGTGGTGGTGGTAATGGTACTTGTGGTATTGGTGATAGTGGTATTGGTTTGGTGGTATTGTAGGTGTTGGTATTGTTGTGGTGGTACTGGTATTGGTGGTATTAGTGTTGGCATTGTTGGTGTTTTTATTGGTGGTGGTAGTATTGTTGGTGGTGGTACTGGTGGTGGTGGTGGTGGTATTGGTGTTGGTGGTATTGGTGGTGGTGTTGTTTTTGGTGTTGGTGGTATTGGTGGTAGTGATATCGGTGGTGGTGGTATTGCTGTTGGTATTAGCGGTGGTGGTATTGGTGGTCACAGTGGTGGTGGTGGCATTGGTTGTGATGGTATTGGTGGTGATGGTAGTATTGGTGATGTTGAAGGTGTAGTTGTTAATGGTGGTGGTGGTATTGGTGGTGTGGTGGTGGTATTGGTGTTGGTGGTAATGGTGGTGGTGGTGGTTTTTGTGTTGGTGGTATTGGTGGTGGTGGTATTGGTGTTGGTATTAGTGGTGGTGGTATTGGTGGTGGCGGTAGTGGTGGTGGTATTGGTTGTGATGGTATTGGTGGTGATAGTGGTATTAGTGTTGTTGAAGGTGGAGTTGTTAATGGTGGTGGAGGTGGTATTGTGGTGGTATTGCTGGTAGTGCTATTGGTGGTGGTGGAGGTTGTAGTAGTGGTGGTTGTATTGGTGGCTGGTGTTGTAGTGGTGGTATTGGTGGTAGTAATATTAGTGGTGTTGGAGCTGAAGGCTTGCAGTAAGAGAAACTCAATAAAATAGTGCTTACAGTCTAAATAACAGTTCCGATGTAGCAACCAAATTTAAGGGGCCAGTAGCCAAGGGAGGTTCCAAATGAAGACAATGCCGTACTAAGGAGGGACTAACAAGTCTATTAATGAAACAGAAGGCAGCATTTATGAAAGACAATGAGAAAAGCCAATGAAATATATAGGAGGAGAGTGGGCACGGCTTCTCTCCCATACTTTAATACAGCAGTCTCGCAGAGCTGCTAGGCTCGACCTAAAAATGCCAGAACCGTGATAAAAAATGTAGTTTTTGGATTCAGCTCTGCATTTTCTTGAAAGTGGGGGAGATGGTGACTTTTGCACAGTGAACCATTTGTTGATGCCATATTTAAGAAAAAGTACAGACAATTTTATCCAGAGCACTTTTTTACTATTTTCCCAAAAACTCAAATGTTACCTACATTCTGCCTTTCTCAGTCCCCTCCAGGGGAATTCACAACACCTGGGTATCCCAAGAATCCTGATGATGTTGGGAAAAAAGAACGCAAATTTGGCATCGATTCCTTATGTGGACAAAAGTAATGGTGGCCTTAGAACAAACTACCCCAAATAGCAGACACGGGACTCAGCACTAATGAAACGGGGAGACTGAGCAGTTAAAGGGTTGAACCAGATATTGAGGTCACCAAATATAACAGCATGCCTCACTGCTGAGAAAAATGTGTTGAGTTGAGGAAACATTGATAGCTGTCCCCTTTTGAGTGAACAAAATACTTTTCATTCTACACAAAACAATGATCTTTCATATTCACCAAAACTCTAAGACTGTCTACTGTGTACCTCAGGAAATGTAGTGCTTTGTGCAGGATGCTTTAAATTGCTCCTGTATTCGTTGTTTGTTTGCCCTCTTACCCCTGATTCCCTCTTAGAATTCTGAAGTGACCTGCTAACAACTTATAGCACCTAAAAAATCACAAATACATAAATAAATAAAACCATTTGGGAGGGCTTAGTTTGTGTTCTAGTGATGAGAATTCCCTGGTTTGTGGTGTCAAAATAGGTTGTTTGCTTTCTATATCTGGTATTAGGAGGGGCAATATTCCTAGCATGGGCGGGGAGAGTAAGTAGATAAACAAGTAATGTGGAGAGTGTCTGCTTTGAGAAATTAATAAGGAGAGGTAGAAATAGGTGTCAGATAACTAAATGTCCAAAAGAGGTCATAAATGCAGTCAAAGTTTGCAAGGATCCCCCTTCACCTTAATATTACCATTGTTTTAGATTGCTATACAGATTTGTTACTTTGTTAAGAGAAGCAGTATTCACTTCAACTCAGTTTTATTTAGTGAAAATTAGTTTTTATCTGTCATATAAAGCTTTCAGCTTTTTCCCACTCAAACTTTTAGCGATGGCAGCAGCATCCTATCTTAGCTACATTTTGCTATGCGCAGCAGTGTCTGGGTGCTTCACCGAATTTTTGATTATCCACCAATTAGCCTAAACCAGCTTTGACTGTGCAGAGTGGCCTCTGTCATCAGAGCCTGCCTTCCAACCAGTATATGCATCCATCACTATCCCCCAGTACCAACATTGGCTGTGTGCAAAGAACTCTTGTCTAGGCACATATTCCAGCCTTCAGCTAAGCTGTCATCCAACTCCTGTGTTTACAGATGTAAATGTAAATGTAAATGTACAGGAATTTATATAGCGCAAATCACCAACCGGTTTCTAAGCGCTTGCTTAGGGAACCCGTCCTGGTATTCCCCTGTGAGATAACCCCAGCAGGGTATCCGCAAGGTGAAAGCCAGGCATCCCGCCGCGAGGGGCCGTTGTGGAGATTAAGCAAGCTATTGCCCAGAGTCGCAGAGTGTGAACCCGTGAATCGAGTAGGCACCGGAGCGAGAATTGTCGAGTCCATGGACATTTTAGGACTCAAGACCCCCGCAGCCGGGAATTGAACCCTGGTCCCGGGCTGACCTCTGCTTCCAGGTCTGCCTCCTCTAACCAGTGAGCCACACTTCTCCACTGAGCCACACTTCTCCACTGAATACAGTTTTGTGCTGTACGTAGAGCGGGCTGGACTCAGGACTGTCATTCATCCTGGCTACTGTGCATAGCCTTAGACATTTAAAAAATGAGGGCTCCTCAATTCATAGGAAATCCCATGTTTCCAACCTTAATTGTGATCCCCCTGGTCTCCCCAATCAATAATAAATGGGGGAGAATGGAGTTGAGTGGGACAACTAAGAGTGTACCACATTTGGTGAACATCATTAAATTAGCCAAAAAGGAATAAAAGGGGTGGAAGTAGGGGTCCTAGAACAGTTTTCCTTTTCCAAATAAAAGATCATTTTTAATTTAAGATTTGGAGAAATTCTCTTCAACCGTTCCTGTGAAATGTCAAAATACGTAAGTACAGTGCCCGTGTCAAAGTATCTATATATTTTAAATGTTCACGATCTACCAATACTTGATTACGAACAACTTACATTGTTTGAGCATGCACAATATTTAGTTTGTCTTGCTGATGAATGGTAGGTAAGGTATGTCTGTAGTTGCCATGATTGTCAGGGTCTACTCTAGGGGCCATATTATGAAGAACGGCGATAAGATTATTGCGACAAGGAGCTTGATAATATGCCCTTGAGAATTCCAATAAAAGCCCAGGTTCTGGTGTGAAGGACATGAAACCGGGGCTTCTATGGGAGTTCACAAAGGCGTATTATCAAGCTTCTTATAGCCGCTTGAGCAGCAGTTTCCTGCTGCTACAGCATTGATAATGTTAACGCAGTTCTTGATAATATGGCCCTAGGTTTTTCAGAAGTGTATGTGTGCATCTGATGGTGTATCAAGGATGATATGAGTGGTTGTCCTATCAAGGGTGTGTGTGTGTTCTGGTGGTGGGTGCCTGGATCTCTGATGGGGACAAAAGTAGGATGTGAAGTCTTGGTTATATTTGTGAAACTGCTTTATTAGCAATATAAATAATCTATTTATTGAAGAGTTTACTCTATATGAGGTTTCAATCAATGTATTTCCTCCATCATGAATTAATGCAAACAAATTTAAGAGCTGAAAAAACTTACAAATGTTCCTAGTAAATAGTGACCACCTTGAAGCAGTGATCACATACCATAAGATGCATATTCTTCACTTACTAGTGGTCAGATTGACTAAACTTTGAAGGGTAGTTGCTGCACTGTTTTGTGGCTAAGGAACAGAGCAGAAATGTGCCATGTTTATTAATATATGGCACATTTCTGCACTCTTGTAGCATTTCTACACTTCTAGCTGCCTAGCACTAGTCAGGCACCCATGCCCTACAACGCAAGCATGCCTGTATTTTGGTCAGAAGTCATGTTTGTGTGAGAAGGCATACCTTTTAGCTCAAAAAATATCCTTTGACGTTTATTCCTCTTGAATGTTTTCTGCAACACATATGCGAAGAGGAAGTAACAAGGAGAAATAAAGATATTTCTTTTCGTTATGCCATCCTCCGGTAAGTGCATCATTTTGGTGCAAACCCATGTTTACTGACTTTAGGGGTTGCAACAAAATACAAGTGTGGATACACGGGACCGCCTGTGCTCCAGTCCTGTAATGCCATTCTTGTGCAAAGTAATACACTGCAGTGCTATAAATAGAATTCCACACTAAGCAATACAAATCTTGATCTGTGTGGATTGGTAAATCATACAAATGGATTTTGCATTGGGGTTTAGCCACAAAGGCCATTTAAAAAAACAAAAAAAATATGAAGTAGCTCTAAATGTGAAAAAACATGCAGAGAGTTACTATCTTTGCTATAATTACCTACAGAGTGCACAAAATAAATATGTTGCCATAAATATCTCCTGTCCAGTAGTAACTGCACAGATAGAAAAATAGCAAAAGGAAAGAAAAGCAGCATTTTACTTTTTCACTCTTTAACAGCTGCTTTAATTTTGCTCTGTGACCTGACCTGCCTTTTCCCTGACTGCTGGCAGGCATTGTCACTTCAAAACTCAGCTATGCAATTAGCAGCTATGTCATTTCTTTGATACAGGTGATTGGGGCGTCACAAGTCTCCTGCAATATGGAAATTAGAGACAGGCTTTTGTACGGGGATTGCAGGTCTCAGTGTAATATATAATTATGCTACTCTCTCATCACTTTATTACTACTAATCAGACATTGTGAGAAACTGGGTTGTTGGCTGATGGGGGTGTGAGCCCTTCTCAAGGAACAATCACAATCTTTCTCAGGATGTACTACAAAAGGGCACTAAATTAACCTGTGCTCAACCCTATAGTTGCTTGACACAAAAGCAGTCAGGTATTACTATGAGGCACTGTGTAAAGTATCTAATTAGCCCACAAACATTAATTACGTGAAAACACAACATTGGAAAAATCCCACACAAATTTAGAAAAATGGAGTAAAATATAATACATTTTTTGACACCAACAAAAAAATCAAATTAGTAGAACAGATTTAGGGTATATACTTTGCCTAAAAGCACCTAATACCACTGGCAGTAACCCGGTTATGTGAGACCAGGTGATACACATAAGTTCAGGCTGACCGCAGGGCCAGACCGGTGATTCAGGGCACCGGGTAATCCCCCAGTAGGCTGGATGGTGTGGAGGCCATTTTTTTCAGAGGGGGCGGTTTTGCTGGGGCAGCCCAAGCAAAACCGCCCCCCTCTGAGTGCGGACAATTTTCGGGGCGTGACTGACTCCATGAGTCAGACTGCGGGGGGGAAAGCACAACTGCATTGCTGGCAGCTGCCCCACTCCCCCAGTTCTGTCCCCCTCTTCCCTCTCTTTCTGTCTAACTCTTCCTCCTGTAGTAAAAAACCGAGACTACATGAAACAGGCATTACCTTTTCTTTCCACCTTCTGTTTATTTGCTCCCCTATGAAATGGATCTAAAAAAGAAAAACACTTGCTGGAAACGTCGATTTTTTCTGACATTTTTCAATTTCTAAGTGCAGCCTCAGGGTGGAGAGGAATAAAACATTAAAAAATATGAAAAATAACTTACTAACTAAAGCAAGACGGAGTGGTTGCAAGCTGGCCAGATTGATTTGTTCACACCTAAACACATTAGTGCCACTTTACAGTGCTTGCCAGTTGAGCACTACTTTTGCTGTCTCCTCGCTCTTTGAACAATGATGTTCTCCCTGGGTGGGAAAGTGTGATATTCCTGGAGGTACTGAAATACCTGCTTGTTGGATGAATTGGAAAACAAAATGCATACTGCGGCTCTATATTCACAAACGAGGTCGTTTTAAGCCATACTGCTTTCTTTTTGTAAGAATATAAGCCATGTGCATTGAAGCTGGTCCCTTCTGGGCCCTGTAGTCATGGCCTTAACTTTTGAGACAAAAGCACTCCCTAACTTCTGTATAATTAGTGTAAAAAGAAAAAGGTAACCATGTTGTTCCTGCTTACATTTCACATGTTTTACTTAATCTTGCATTCCCTATGAGTATTTGTTATTTTCTAAGATGTTGTTAATTTTTTTTAGGCAGCATATTGCTCGTGTCTAGTGCGTAATTTGAATTGTCTCACATCTTGGTGTTTATAGCGGGTCAGTGCAGTGCAAGTCTCTCTCAGTGGGGCAGTATGGCGTTCAGTGGGCGACAGGATGTGGCACTTTGCTCATAGCTGCTGAATTTGTGACTGGGGAACCAGGATCAGCCTTCATGACCAGTCCACCAGACCACTCTCCCCAAAGGAGCACATTCCCATACTAGACCTTAGAAGGTCCCGCAAGATCTTAACCCCTTCGATGCTCATGACGAGCTCAGGCACGGTTGAGCTGTGCTGAAGACGAGCTGAGCTCGTCATGAACAATGGGAATAGAGATCATGCAGCACAGGAGGGGAATTGCTGCAGCAGCGATGGTGTTAAAGGCCCTGGTGTCTTAGCACGAGCAGGTGTACCCTAGCAGTGGCCAGTGTGGGTCAACCTTGAAGGCCTGCCTGCTACGATTCATTCTGAAGTTCACCTCTAGTCTTGCATGCAGGCCTAAGAAGCAGCACACCCTAGAGTGAGAGTGACTGTCACTGAGGTCACAGAGCCCTTGAGCAGGGAGGCTCTAGGGCAGTGTGACTGCGCCAGGCGCTAACCAGCCGCAGCCTGTGCAGGTAACAGCGGTGAGCCAGAGGGGTGCTGTACAGGGGCAATTCAATTAGAGAGACGATGCAGAGGAAAAATTACATAAATAATTAATTTTTCCTCTGCACCTTCCCTCGAAATCCCCCCTTACATGGCCCCATCACCCCACTGCTGTTACCTGCATGGAACGCAGTTGGTGCTGACTACAGGTTGGGCATCGTGTTTGGAAGTATAAAAGGATTTTAAGAGCACTTGCTGCCTCCTTCCTGGCCTCCAACAATTTTCAGCAACAATAAATATATCATGATAACTCCAGTGATTAATGTTCTTAGTAGACAGATAGTGTTTTACCTTGGACGTTTTGACTCATGGAAAGAAATCGCAGAGGGTTAATGTGCCTGCTTGCAAGAACATGTACCATGCAGAGCACAAAGTGCACATAATGTAAATAGGTCAGTGGGTTACAAATAAACGTAATGTGGAAAGAAAAGGTAATGCCTGTTTCATGTGGTCTCGGTTTTGTCAGAGACACCCTATTGTTACTTGCATTTAATAAGTTAAAATCCTAACATAGAACAGTGAGCTCTTAACTGTCATGTAAGAGCTGCATGCAAACTGCAAGATATAAACTAGAGCGTTATGGTTTTTCCCCAGTCTTTGATTATACTTATTTTGCAGAAAAAGAGTTCATTTGGGTAGAAGGCAATTCTGATTATTAAAGAGAACCCGCAGCCATGGTATTACGTTTTAAATTCAGTGTTTGTGTTTCTCCAGACCAATCACTTTTAAACTATGCTGCCTACCATTGTGGATGTCATGTGACTCCAACACCTTGTAGCCCTTTGTCTTATGTAGCATTTCCTGAACAGTGTTTTACACATGTGTGATTGAGTGTCTGTGTAATATGTGTGATGTAAATGCTCTTACACCCTACACTGGTATTAGTGGTGCTATACATTTTCTGATACTTTATTATTTTGTCATTTTTACACATGCTAACAGTTTCTGCAAAGATTTTTACTTGTTGCCTGTACGTGCCTGCTAAAAACCTCAAAGAGAAATAAAAACTCGACCGTAGATTCAGATCCTGCCTCTGTGCAATATTTGGGAGAAACGTACAGTGGCTCTGCGCCTTTAACTCTCACTCGTTACACCTTGCCCCAGCTACTCACTCTAACTCCCATGCTCTGTGCAACTGCAAACATTTTATTCTGGTTGATCTGTGTCTCTAGCATACACCATGTTTCCCTATCTCTCATTCACTTTCTTGTGGTCTCTTTCTAAGTCTCTCTCTCTCTCTCTCTTGCTCGTCCATCCTCCCCTTTCCCAATTTGGCAGCCCACACATCTTCCAGTCTCTCCCTCTCTCTTTCTATCTCACAAGTCCCTATCCCTTGTCTCTTTATCTCTCTCTCACATCTTTGTCTTTCTCACCTTACACATCCTCTTGTCTTTTCATCGTACGCTCTCTTGCTCCGTCTTACTTCTTTACCCGTCGACCCATCTCTCTCTCCCTCCACCTCTCTCTCTCACTTTACGCATTCACCTCTACCTTTTCTCTCACCTGTCTTCATCTGTCTCCCCTTTCTCTCTTGCTCTCTATGTACCCATCCACCCATGTTGCTCCATCTCGCTCTTCTTGTCTCCTCCTTCTTACACTCATCTCTCTTTATTGTTATCTCAATCTATCAGCTGCCCCCATCAAAGAACTTCAAATGCTTACACTTGCAAAAATGTGAAATAAATATTTCATTGAAGACACCTCACAGGGGGATACAAGTAACACAAGAGTGTGTGTGTGTGTAAATGTGTGCGTGCATGCCTACATGCATGTGTATCTGAGTGCACATATGCGTAGATATATATGAGTGCCTGTGTATGTGTGCTTGTATATATCTGCACGCATGTGTGAGTTTGTAAATGTATCTTCTCTTGTTAATGCTGTATATGGATGTGCATGTTTACTTATGTGCTCGTCTATGTAAGCGTGTGTCTGTGCTACTATGTGCTTGCGTCTTTATGTGTGTGTTTGTGCATTTGTGTGTGTGTATGCTTGTGTAGCTGTAGCTATCTGTGTATGTGGCTGTAGCTGGCTATTTCCAAATGTGTGCAATTCTATGCATGCGTTTGTGTATACGTGTTTCTTTCTATCTGTGCTTGCACGCTTGCGTGTGTCTATCTATGTTTATTTTTATTGTTTTTTTATTGCACATAAAAGACTTTGCTAAAAACAATATCTGTAACAATAACTACTGACTGGGAAAAGATTAACCACATTAGTACCAGTTTAGCACTTAAATTCAACAATCAACAACTCTATGGTGCCAAATTAAACTTTAGAGAGTACATGCCAGTGCCCATCACCACATGCCATGCTTGTTTTTTGAGCTACAATGTGTTGTAATCTAAGATTATACGGTAGGTTGTGGATTATGTGTCATGTTTGTGAAATTCATAGTCCAGTTTAAAATCTTAAGGCTTACAAGAACTTATAATTCCATAGTTACTTTTTTTCTACAGCCAGCATATTACTCTTATAACCTGTAAATAAATGTAAATGTATGTATACTTGTAAAGCGCACTATCACCTGACAGGCATCTTGGCGCTGTATACCGCTGTGGAACCCGTCCTGTGAGATTCTCCCAACTGGGCACCCCCAAGGTGAAACCAGGCATCCCAGCGCTTTAGGGCCGTTGTGGAGATTAAGCAAGCTATTGCCCAGAGTTACAGAGTGGGGACCCATGATTAGAGTAGGCACCGAGGCGAGAATTATCGAGTCCGTGGACATTGAGCCCAAGACCTTGCTGCGTTGGGAATTGAACCCTGGTCCCGGCCAGACCTCTGCATCAGGGTCTGCCGCTCTAACCATTGAGCCACACTTCTCCACCTATTTCCCATTAGAAATAGCACTATGCAAATATCATCACTCGACTATATATAGAAAACAAAATTTTTAAAATATTTTAATTTCTAACACCAAGAGCTCTAATTTTCAAAAATTGCGAGACCTATTGCATTGCAAATGCTTGTTATTTTTCAGTTCTGGACTGGGGCTCTACTTTGTGGGGCGACGCTCATCCAGTCAAATGGAGTAGTCGCCCCTGTCATACCCAAGTTTGACCAACAACCCCAATTTTTTATAGTGTTCAAAAACAATTAAAACAGATCAAAAAGAACTGCCCCCTTTACTAATAGAGGTTTATATGTTTCAGTCTATTTTTGGTGGTATCTGTAAGGAATGTACACATATGACTGGGTGGGTTACCTGGTGCTCTTTAAGGTCATCATCTAATATTTTCTGTCCTTTGATAGTTGAGATAATTAAATATGTAATGAAAAATGTGCTTTAAAATTCACCATTTTGGTCTGTCTTTTTCCAAAATTTTCTTGAGGGGAGAACACCCCCAAACCCCCCGAGTGGTGGTCGGGCTCACTCGCTGCGTTCACTCGCAACATGCCGTATGGGGGCTGGTCTGGGGAAATTTGCCAGGGCTGCTTTCAGTTCCCAGTCCAGCCATGGCTGACCGTGATGGTGTGTGGGCTGGACAGAGGGACTAGGTCAGTCCTGCTGAAAAAGTTACATTCCAGGGCCTAGAGTCCCGTTCACGGTGGAGGAGCTCACAAGGAGCAACTCGATCGCGCGGATGGCCGTCTCTGTTGCATGAAGGGCCGGCTGGGCATTGCAAATGAGCGTTGCTGTAGCACAAGTATCCTATGAGGCTATGTGGACAGTCATTGCTGGAGCTACATGTAGGCAGTCACCTCAGGCTGTTGATGCTGTAGTGCGCAGTGCAGATCTCACGTTGCTGGTCGTTGCTGAGGGTCACTATAGTGTGGAGAGTTGGGTTCACTGGGGCTTTACCTTTGCGATCAACGCAGTGGCAAGCTTTTGGCATGAATGGGCTTGTTCACATTAGCTAAGAGCCGAAGACAACAGGATTTCTCCTTTTTTTAGGAGGAGCTCCACTGAGAGCACACCAAGAGTCCAGGATCTGGAAGTCAGCTCTTGGAGATCAAAAACTCACTCTAGCAGAGGCTAGCAGGGCCAGTTGCAGGTCTAGTCAAATCTAGTGCAACAGGTCAGCTAGGCAGTTGAAGGGAGACCTCTGGAGCTTGTTGTGTCCCAGTAGCTCAGAACAGGAAGTCAGTCAACTGACCTTTGGAGTTACTTGAGCCTGGGATGAAGAGTGCAGTTCCAGTCTTCCTACTCAGACAGCAGGGCAGGCCTCAAGCAGCAAGGGGGACCTCTGGCAGCAGGACAGCCCATCTCTAGTGTCCATAGTTCCAGGGGTGTACTGAAAAGTGGGTCTGAGGCTCCACTTTTTATCTCTATCGCCGCCTTTGAAGTGATAGAAACTTCTAGATTTTCCTCATTACAGAAGTGTCTGGAATTTCCTGCCTCATTGCCCTGCTCTCAGTCTGTCTGGGGGCACAATAAGCTGGTGTAAAATTAGTTGTGAGAATGCTGGATCAGTGCCTTTGAAGTGCAAGTGTTGTGGGTGACAGCTTTCCGCCCCTCCCCATCAAGCCAGGATGTCAACACCTAGACTCTCTATTCTGACACTGTTTGGGAGGAATACACAAAGGCCAACTGCTGACTACAGCTAGTCGTGTGAGCCAGGATACAGGTTGCAGGCACCAAATGGTTAAGGCTAGAAAATGTCAAATTTATAACGTGGAAATTTCAGAATTGTGATTTAAAATCCAACTTTACCACTAAAATGGGTTTTAAATTACAAATCCTCATACACCAAACATGGCCCTCCTTCTGGCTCCCATGCAAAAGTTATCACTAATTCAATAAGTAAACCCAGTCATACTATGGGCGAGATAGTCTCACAGTAGTGAAAAACAAATTTAGGATATTTTCACTACTAGGACATGTAAAGCTTAAATGTACATGGCCAACTTTTTAAATACTTGCACTTTGCTCTTTGGGCTGTTCGGGCCTACCGGAAGGGTGTGGTATACATATTACGAAAAGGAGGTTTAGACCTTGCAAAAGGTTTTATTTACCAGGTCGAAAGGCAGTTTAAACTTCACACTCAGGCTGCAATGGAAGTCATAAGGCAAGTTTTAATGGGCTACTCAAGTTGGTGACACTAGAAGAGCTGCAGCTCCACTAGAAGCATTTCATTTGTCAGCCTTTGGGTATATGGTATACCACTTTACTAGAAACCTACATGTAAATTTAATGTGCCACTTTGGGGTAAGCCATTTTTGCCATATTTACAGGAGTGTACAGTAGTAATGTGCACAAAGTACTATCGCCAACAAAACCAAATTCAGTAAAACATGAGGAGTGAACGCAAAATATTTGGAGGAAACCACGCCAAAGACACTACTTTTAATGTGCATTCTGTATGTCTTAGTAACAACATACTATACTGGAGTGGTCATACTCGGCAAGCAACTACTCTGTAAGCCTACTGCTCTTTTTTATAGGTTTCATGAGCTGATATTCAATGCACACAGGGCCCTCGGGTCTGGTGAGGTGAGAAACTGCAAAAATAAGGACTAGCTTAAAAGGGAGTTACCCTTTTCAGGATGGTTTCATCACCCAAAAATTGTGACATGCTTCATCATTGGGAATACTCCTCACACCATGAAGCCTAGTCATGGTGCGGGCTACAACTTCCTAGCAGCGAGGGAGGAGCTCAGGGAAGTATTAAAGGAGGGGTTAATACTAAAACCCAACGTGAGCTAACAGGGTGTTGTGAGATGTGCAGTGTTAGTGAATTGTTGAGTGAAAACTTGTGCAGGTGTAAGCTCGTCCTTATTTTTTCAGTTTCAAACCTCACCAGACTTGATGGCCCTGTGAGTACTGAGTTACTTGATTGGGGAGTTTGCCCTCGTTGATCTTCTAAATCTCCTCAGGCTCTTCTGTCTATATATATTTCATGAGCTGACAGTCATCTATATATAAACTGGACATTTTTGGGATGAGTCCCTTATACTGCTTTAATATTCCAGACATTCTGTACATCTTAGGCCCTACTAAAGCAATGATTACTCACTGTATACAGCTAATTGTTTCACACTTTTTGTACAGAGCTCTGAAATAATTTTACCCGATTCATTTCTTACTCCCACTATCTCAAACACTTTAGAAAACATGTTGATCTTAATTTGCCTTATGCTTCGTTACTATAGAAATCTATACATAAATTAAAAATAATATGACACTGTCCTTGGAATGTTCCCTCTCTGCCCTTGGGTATCAGCATGCTTAAGTTAAGCAGAGTCATTTCCTTTCATTGCATTCTGGGTTCACACCACAGAGATATTGACAAAGCTGCTTGTTTGCCCTCAACTTTATTGCCCCTCTGTTAATAATTTTACAATAGGCATTACAATTATTTACAATTATTTACAGTTCAGACCAGCATTGGTAACTGAATAATTTTGACTTTTGTATATTAGAAAGTTGTTTGCAGGTGTTAGCAACATGCGGAATACGTACCACAAGGATAACAGTATTTGATTGTTTATTTACACATTTAGGGCCCTTTTCCGTTGTGTGGAAGGACCGGAGTCCGTCCGACATCGGTTTGGAACTGGAACCGAACGACCTCCTGTCATCGGTTACAGCCCAGGAAGTAGGCGGTTGCAATCCTATTCTTTAGTATGAGAGCATGCATTCCGAATGGAATGCATGCTCTCTCATTGCAAAGAGCAGAGGTGCAGCTCATCCCTGCAACCAGAGGCAGGCACCTCAAGGTGGCTGCCACCAGATGCAGGGATCAATAGATGGCACCATAGGGCGCCGTTCAGTGGCTTTGTACCCACGCAGGCCTTGCTAGGGGCTCCCATAGACAGATTCCCTTTCAAAGCAGGCACAGAAAGGCAGTGGAAAGCTGCCATTGTCAATCCTTGTCCGGAAAGAGCTTGCCGAGGGATTACTGAAAGGTTCTCCGAATGGCGTACGGGCTCCGAGCTCATCGGAGGCGATTGAGAAAACCGATTCGGATTCCCTTCTGAACTAAACCATTGAAATAGGTCCGCCCAAAAGGAATCCGAACAGTCGATTATGATGTGGGCTGGAGGGCTCCGACCGTCAGTCGGAGCCGTTCCAGTCCGCATCGTAATATGGTCCCTTAGGGTAGTGTGTCAATTGTTAAAAGTGGTCTTCTTCAATAGTGGTCTCACACCAACTGTTTGGATCCAGTCTTTGCGATGTGATTCAGGTGATAATTGATCACATCACAATATATCTTCTCGCAAGAAGTCACAGTACAACCTGCCTAATAAATATCATTATTGGCGACCCACTGTAATTGGCTAGAAACTCAAGGAGCAGTTCTGTGCTTGCAGTCCCAAACAGGATTCTTTTTTTGTATTTAAAAAACCTGTGTTCCTTAAATGAACAATCAGTGCTTTAAAAACTCACACATGGGAAGACTTCATGTGGAGCACTACACCATTACAATTTCGGTCATGAATCATTGATACATACCATTCTGAATCACAAATTGGAGGGGTTCCTTTTTGTGCTGCTTAATTGTGCTTCGGAAATGGCCTGTTAGTCCATTTTGCAAATTAAAAATGCTTTCCAACTCACAAAAATATTAGCACATATAAAAATAGAAGCCATTTTGTGGGCAAAATCCTTGTGATTTTGTGATTCGCAGAGTTTGGAACCACAAAATAGCTATGTATATCTGGCCTATTTGGAAATTTGTACGGCTCCTGCTCACTTTACACCTGAATTCTATGACAACGAACCTTATTTAATATTATTTCACTGTTCAAAGTCCAAATGAATTAGCATTGTTGGAAAGTTAACAGTGTAAGCAGATTATGATGGTTCATAGGGAGCAGGACATGGGGCAAGAATGGGTCAAGAATGTAGCTCATGTTGCAACACAGCAGCAGTGAGGAGTGTAAAGTTGCAGACCATAGCACTGGGTATGAATGAATAGTGTGGAGAACAGTTCAAAGTCGAATATTTGCAGAACAAGATTCTAAGGGATTGTGTAAAATCTAGTGGGGAGCTAGATACAGTCTATTAAGCTCACTGTAATGTAGGAGCAAGGCAGGGGATGCGATAGCAGTTCCTGGTCCAGGGGCAATGCCAAGGAATCTTATATCTAGTTTACATGGACCATCATCCTCCCTCGTCCAACTTTGATGCCACATCTATGGCAGCTCACCATCCCATGTCCAATACTTCTATTAGTTCCAAGGTTGACCATTTACTTTTTCTTTTAAGATTGATGGTGCTTTATAAAGTACCCCACCTTTTACTGTGATACCCCACCTAAACCACAAATTCAAAAAGTCTGAGTTTCAAACGTTGGCCCTCCTGAACCTGATCATACCTCACTAAGATTGGGTCAAATCTCAGACTGAGGTAGTGCTCACGGGATTAAGCCAAGCATGACCCTACGCTGACAATGCTGCAGGCATATGGGAGGCAGGAACCAGGCCCGGAATAATAATGTGCCCCTCTGGCCCAATTGGCCCTTGGCGTACTGAGTGCTACAGCACAGGGCAAGATCCACTCAGGCAGACATGGTTACTCCTAGACTCAGACAGGCTAAGGTGCTGTTTTGGACTTTAGGTTGTGGCCTGTCTATCTGCTAGGTCAATAGAGGAATATCCTTCAGTCCTCCGGCAGAATGCCACCCAGTATTTTAAAATATACTGCGCCTCTGCTTCTCTGCAGCTAAGCTGGTTTTTGAAAAAAAATCTAATTAGTGAAAAACAAATGGCCCTCACATACTGGGTATCTTCTACCAGTGAGTGGGGGTATTCTATAAATAATTTCTTGTTAATTCCAAAGAAGAAAAATGGAACCTATATTATAACTGTCAACTTTTGAAGACAAGGATAAGGGTGAGTCTCTACACAGTGCTCCAAACTATCTTGGTGTGTCAGGAGACATAGGTGGTTGCTCTCGTTGAAAGTTTGATTATGCATTTTAAAGTACGATTGGCTAATAATACTGTTCAGAACTAATGACCATTTGTATCATGATTAGTAATTGTGATTTCAAAATTGTAATTGTTGCCAAATTGAAATTTGGAAAACGCAAATTCCTATTGTATGAAAGTTTTCATTTTAAAATAGCACTTCTTAGAGTATCGCACATTGGCATAGCTCATGAATATCAGTGACCTACTATGAATTGACTCCATCACTGTTGGCAGCTTGCTTGCTGTTAATAAAGCAAACTTTTTTTTTTAAATGCAGACTGGTTCCCATAAAGAAACCTTAACTGTATTTAATAGAAAAAGTGTCCCCCAGGTAAAACATACCCATTTGCGAAAGTTTTATCATCTTCTTTCAAATGGTGATAAAGTATTACCTTTTTGCAACCGGAATTATGTGGCAAAAAATGGCTTCGAACATTACTGATTTCCTTGTTCGCAGCGATAAATGAGTACCCACTTCCACTGGCACACTGCCCAATGTATGGGAATCCCTGATGTCCTATGCCTTGATTTCCAACCCCAACAATATCTTCCTCGTTGACTTTAACATTCCCTGGAACAACAAGACTGATCCCTCGGTTTGTTCCCTCAATGACTTCCTGGACGTTACAGACTTAACACAACTTTGCCATGCTCCTACTCATTCCAAAGGGGCTACTCTTGATGCTATCATCACTAGTAAAGACCTGACTTCCCTTTTGCAAATTATCCCCATTGATTGGTCCGACCATCACCACATCCTCTTCTCGATTAAGAACGCTGCACATCTCCCTTCCCCCATAAATTTTAAATAGAAGAAATTAACAAGAAACCTTCACTTGATTCCTTCGGATGAACTAGAATTTAAAATTAAAGCAAAACTCCAACCTCCCCCACCTTCGATAAATACCAATGACCACACTGACCACTACAACCAATCCATCATTGAGGTCCTAGACCAAATTGCCACGGCCCAATTAACATCCCTAAAAAACATTCCCTCCAAATCCTGGTTCAATGCCAATCTCAACAGTGAGAGCTGCTCTATCAGGATGACTGAACGCACGTGGAGACAGCATCCCTCCCCCATCGAATCTTGCCTTCCTCAGAAGTGCTAGGGCCAATTATAAGAAACACATCTTCAATGAAAAGGCTCCTTCTTCCGTACACAGCTTACCGAACCAAAAATAGACCCAGGGAACTATTCAGCATTATCAAAAGCCAAACATCTTCTGCCCCTCCCAAACCGACCTCCTCTATCGAGCGATGTGAGGAAATTGCTTCCTTTTTCTCTGAGAATATTGCCAAAATTAATCTATCTTTCACTTCATCCCACCCACCACTGATCTCATCTCCACTCCATGTCCGTATGTTTCGCGTGAAATCTGATGCCATTTGTTGTCTGGAGGTGCATGTTGCAGCATCTCTATGTGATTGTCACCATATTTGTGCCTGTGAGGGCGTCAGAGGTGTAGGTCACCTCTGACGCCCTCACCCCCCCTGACTCTATTCCTCTTCAGCACTCCGGTGCCCCCCTGTTGTGACCGACTTTTTCGGCCCTTCCTTGAGGGAAGGTGATTGGAGGTGACTTCAGTCTACTATCATTCTAATGGAGGGATTAGAACCATAAATAGAGCCCATTTACAAGGCGTGTTGTACCCTTTTCCTTAGATCAGGGGTTATAAACGTATGTTAGGGGATAGATTCATTAGTATTAGTGATAATCCGTCCTTTTGTAAGAGTGTTAGTATACCTTCCATGGAGTTATGCTTATTTCGGGCCTTGTAGGCCCCAAACGGGAGAGACTCCATCTTTCTTTTTGCCCCGGCTGCTTGAGATGCTTCTAGGTCAAATGTAATGTTTTAGTTATGAGGTGTTGTTCGCTTGGAGAGAAACGGCTCAGGCTGGCCCTTATCGAAAGACTGTATTTTTCTCCATTCCCAAGACACAACATCAGGCCGGCCGGGTGGGAACATGTCCTTGGTACGGGGAGGTACAAGAATTTGGTGGGCGGCAGGTTACTGGCCGTAACTTTCCATGAAGGAACAAGCTTCCATATTAGTGAAAGCATGAAGCAGTGAGTCAGTCAGTCTGTAGGCGGCAGCTAGTCGTTAGCATCAACGCCATTAATTATTCTAGGGCAGGCAGTCGCCATTTTGAAGCCCGAGAAAGACCGATAAGCTGATACTCTCTTAGAAAGATTGAAGTTATTTTAGCTGGAGCAGCTGGCGAGCTTTGACATTAAGATCAGAGCATACAGAGTGAAGTAGCTAGTTGAGGGAACGAATACCAGAGTGGCAGAAACTGAGTTATAAGATCGAAGCCGAGAAGTGGAGATGGTCCGTGATTGAGAGGAGAGAGGAGTAGTGCAGAACAGCCAGAGAGAAAGCAGCTGATACGAGGAAGGTTCCAGTGACTTGGAGGGAGGCGAAGGAGACAGAGCATAGCGGTGCAGACGTGTATCCGTGACTGCAAAGGTGTGACCCTAAGACGAGCCAAGGCACAGACGAGAAGGGAACCCAGATGACTGCTGAGTCCAGACTTCATATTAATAAGGTGACGTCGACCCTTTCTTATTAGTGTGCACATTCTAACCTTTCATTTTCCTTTGCAGGCTATATGTTATAGTATAGTGTTATATTGCTATTGTTGTTATGATAAATAAAGTACCCCAGTTCTTAGTGAACCGGCATGTGCCTCTTGTTCTTGTATAATAAAGGTAACCTGTTCTTCTAGTCAGGTACTGTTTCGCGAACGGACGCAACCCCCGATCAGGTAAGCGGTCGCTGAATAATGAGGGAGAGAGGAGCCCTTAGAATGGAGAATATGTCGTACATCTATAATTTGGCCATCATTGTGTGATCTATACTATTGTAGTATTGTACCTCTAGTAAATAACGAGAGATTCCCCGACATGAGGAGCTAACGGTATTCATAGGAAAGTGATCGTCGTTGTGAGGCGGCGTTAATGAGAGCATCAGGGGGGAAACTGATGTGTATACCCACAAGATTGTGGCTTGAGCGAGCATTGATCGCGGCCAGTGTGTAATGGTATATAATCAGAACTGCCTTAGGGTAGAATAGTCTGGGCCTGAGTTGCCGTGAGACTATATGGTAAGAGTGTGGTATTATAGAAAACTTAGGCATGTATATTGCTAACTCCCCATCCTTGGGTAGGAGACATAGATACCTGTTGTAAATAGGTCCTAAGGAGGGAGGTGATTACGTTCCGGCTGAGTTGGTAGTGCTCTGGTGAGCTGATTTTATCTGGTCCGAGAATCCGGTCGTTACATCTGGCATCGCGAACTGTTTACGAAGCCTGTGTGCGCTGTATTGTTTTTATCTTGTTGGTTTGCGCTCGGCTCGTACGTGGTTTATTTTGTATATTATTTGTTAATAATTGTATATATCTTTTTGGTTTGTTAAAATGTTTTTGCGGAGGTCAAAATCTACTTTCAAATTGCCTGTTGAAATTCCCGGCTGGGAATCAACGCCTTACGAGGCCTTGGCCCGTGAGTGGGCCGATTCTACTGGTTTCAAATCAAAGAAATTTAAAGGTCAATTTTTCACAATTACTGGTTTAGGTGGAAAGGAAACCCCTGCAGTGCAAACTACACTTGAAATCAAAATAGGTAGAATTCCCCGAAAAGGGTATTCTGTGTTAGTTGTGCCACTTTTGGAATACATAATTGGAATTGATATTTTGAAAGGAATGACATTGCATTTAGATGACGGTTGTTATCAATTTGGAAGTAAATATTATATATCGTCCAGACCTGTACGAGTTGGTCGTTTGAGAATGCCCCCCATGAAAATTCCTCAGGCTACACAAGTTGTCTGTCAAAAGCAATATCGTATCCCAGGTGGCCATGAAGAAATTAGTGCTACGATTCAGGATTTGGTGGATGCAGGAGTTATAACTCCGGTTACTTCTGCTTGGAATAATCCTGTTTGACCCGTGCGTAAGAGTGATAATTCTTGGCGCATGACTGTTGATTACCGCGAATTGAATAAACATACACCCCCTTTGACTGTTGCAGTACCAGATATCATTACTTTAATTGAGAGAATTCAAAAACATTCAGGTACATGGTATGCGTCCATTGATATTGCCAATGCTTTCTTTTCAATTCCGATTGCCCCCGAGTGTCAGGAACAATTCAGTTTTACATGGAATGGACGTCAAATGACGTTTAGAAGTCTTCCTCAAGGCTATGTACATAGTCCTACGATCTGTCACCGGCTGGTGGCGGAACATTTGTCCGAAGTACCTGTACACCCGCAAATTCAGATATGTCACTATATTGATGACATTTTAATTCAAGGTGAGACACAAGACCAAGTTCAAACCCAGTTAGATCAAATCATTGATTGCTTACGCGAAAAAGGTTGGGAAATTAATCCCGACAATTTGCAAGGTCCATCTCAAAATGTAAAATTTTTAGGCATCAATTGGCATGAAGGTCACAGAGTGGTGATTCCACAAGTGAAAAAGAAAATTCTTGATTTTGCAGTCCCAAGAAATAGGAAAGAATCCCAAAGCTTCATTGGCTCATTTGGCTTTTGGCGCCAGCATATTCCACATTTGAGTCAGATATTGGCCCCTTTATACCGAGTCACTCGCAAAAAGAATGTGTTTGAATGGGGTAAACTACAACAGGATGTGTTTAATTTGGCAAAAGAAGCGATTCAGTATGCTTTGGATTTGTGGCCTGTGTGCGATGGTGATATGGATTTGAATGTGTCCGTGCAAGGTCTTTATGCAAATTGGAGTTTGTGGCAAAAGCAAGGCAAAAATAAAGTACCATTAGGTTTCTGGACTAAAAAGTTACCCGATACTGGTGAGCGTTATACACCTTTTGAGAAACAGTTGCTTGCATGTTATTGGGCTCTGGTCGATACCGAGCAATTGACTTTGGGACATGATGTGATTTTGAGACCTGAAATTCCTATTATGCAGTGGGTTTTGAGTTCGCCGAAAACTCATCGGATTGGACTTGCTCTAGAGGCGAGTGTGATTAAGTGGAAATGGTACATACAAGACAGGGCACGTGTGGGACCGAAAGGTGTAGCATCTCTGCATGAGCAAGTGGCGCAGGCGCCATCAACTGAGACTGGGAGTGATTGCTCCGTACCTGTAGTACAGGAATCTCCTGTTAAGTGGGGTAAGCCATTTGATGATTTGTCCGCGGAGGACAGAAATCATGTGTGGTTTACGGATGGTTCAGCGAGGTATATAGGAGAGAGACGGCATTGGAAAGCAGTGTCCTATAATCCCATCACACAAAAATTGCTGAGTACGACTGGTGAAGGAAAGAGCAGTCAATTTGCAGAATTATATGCTGTTTATCAAGTTTTTAAACAAGAGTTACCTGGTACATGTCATATTTTCCCTGATTCCTGGTCCACTGCTAATGGACTGGCGATTTGGTTACCAACTTGGCATTCTCATAATTGGGAATTGCACTCCAAAGAACTGTGGGGAAAAGAGTTATGGCAAGAAATCTGGGAAATGCTCCCACAAAGTACTGTTACAATCTTTCATGTGGATGCACATACCCCAATAGACTCCCTTGACAAATTTTTTCATAACATTGCAGATGAGAAATCCAAAATTGCTGAGGCAGTGGTGGACATGCAAGATTCTGATTTGTCGGGATTGGCGAAATGGGCCCACCAGAAAGCAGGACATTTTGGAGAGAGAGCCACTAGCAGGTGGGCCGCCGATCGAGGAATTTATATTCCTTTAAATTTGATTAAAGACACAATATTGCATTGTCCTATCTGTCAACATTCTAGACAACGAAAAGTACCTCAAGTTGTTAAAGGTCATTTACATCGAGGAAAATTGCTTGCTCAAATTTGGCAGATTGATTATATTGGTCCACTTCCTATGAGTAAAAATTGCCAATATGTTTGCACCATTGTTGATACATACAGTGGCCTTTCCCTGTAAGCGAGCTACCCAAGTGAATACCATTAAAATATTGGAATTGATTATGCTCTATTATGGTGTTCCATTTCAAATTCAATCTGATAATGCATCCCATTTTCGAGGAAGATTGGTGCAGGAATTTTGTGTGGAAAATAACATCGAATGGGTGTTTCATATACCATATTATCCACAGGCATCAGGCCTTATTGAGAGAATGAATGGTTTTCTAAAAGATCAATTGCGAAAATTAACTGACAACAAATATAAGAATTGGAGAGATTATTTGTTTCAGGCACTGTTAATTTTAAATAATCGTCCCTTCTTGAATGCTGAATCTCCATTAATGCGTTTATTTCCTCCAGCCATTGATGCAAAGCCAAACACCATTGGCAATACTGTGATGTACTGGGAAATTTCCCCCGGAGCACTAGCTCCATGCAGAGCGACCCCAGGTTCCGCAGTATTGGACCTGCATGCCATGAATGACACTACTATTAAAAGCAGAGATCAAGCTATCATTGAAACTGGTGTTGGTGTCTGTATACCAACTGGAAATTTTGGATTGATTGCCCCTAGATCGGGCTTGGCCTTAAAAGGCATTCAAGTACTCGGAGGAGTCATTGACAGTGATTATCAGGGAGAGATTAAGGTGCTCCTGCTGAATAGCAGTGAGGTTGATTTACCAATTCACAAAACTGACCGAATTGCTCAGTTGCTAATAATGCCTGTTTTCAGTGGTGAGATTCAAAAAGGCACTGCCCCAACTTTGCTAACTGTACGAGGACAAAAAGGTTTTGGCTCCACGGATAATCCCGGAGCGAGAGTGTGGGTGCAATCGCCTAGAAATCCCCCTGAACAAGCTGAAATTATCGCAACCGGTCATGATAATACCATTCTTGTCATGAGACCAGGGAAAGATAGCTGGGAAGCTGTCCCGGCTGACAAATGTTACTTATGAGAATGAATAATGCCTGTATTTGATTTTCTTTCAGATCATTCTCTGGACTGTTGCTGCAGGATGTGTCGGAGTTGGACTCCTTTTGGTCTGCTACGTCGGAAGAGGAGGGAACCCACAGACTTTGGTTGATTTGATAACCCGAGTACCGTGTTCCTTTGCTGCGTGGGATTCATGATCTAATTTTTGGACTGCTTTAGCTAAACAAGTTACTAACTCTCCACATTTTTGCTTGACACCGATGCGTTCGGTGACTGACATTCTAGCGACCTGTTTGCTTGCTGTCCCCGCTTCGTAGGAGACTCTAGCCCATATTTTTAATAGATCAAGTGCACGGCCCAATATAATCCTTGGAGATTTCGCCACCCATGAGTACTGTCCATTATGTACGGTACTTTTAGATCCAATACCACCTATTCATTCCCAAATTACTACATGTAATATCACCCAAGGAGATTTGTGTTTCTTCCTTACCTGTGATCCCAATGCAATTACTGAATGTGTGCGTTTAAAATTGAAAGCAGCAACTTCCTTTTCAGCTCATGAACGGAATTTGTGTTCCCGAAGACCCCTGAAATCATGTACTTCTGTTAGAAATAATATGACCTGTAAAAGTTTAGTAGTTACCCATAGTCATTATCGTACAATGCTGTTACCTTCTGGATGGCTTTTCTCTTGTGGTAATACTTCCTGGCCCTACATTCCCGCAAACATTTCTGGAGGACCGTGTGCCATCACTAGACTAAGCTTATTGATGTTTTCTTCACATCCTAATACATATTCCCGTGTTGTTCATGATGCTGTGATGTTACATGAAGATTGTGATTCTTCACTATATTTATATTCCAAATCTGAATACCTTAGTTTAGCTTTCTCAATTATTGGTGTTCCAGCTTTAGCAGTTTACAACGCCAAGTCCATTGGGAAAATGGCCTGCTGGATGGTCAAGTCCATTAACCATACTTCTACAATTCTATCTGACATGTTATTAGATGCCCAGGGTGAACGCAGAGCTATCCTGCAGAACCGGGCTGCCATTGACTATCTTTTGCTCAAACATGGACATGACTGTTCTGACTTTGAGGGCCTTTGCTGTTTTAATCTGTCAGATCATACTAGATCCATTCAGGCCCATATTGACAAACTTCATGACTTGACTGAAGAGGTTAGAAAACACATTGACCAGGGCTAGTTTGACTGGCTCTTCAATTGGTTACCTGACTTACATTCTCTACGACAAATATTAGGGGATATTATGATTACTATTAGCATTTTAGTAGCTATTTGCTGCTTTATTCAGTGCATTCCTTCCCTATTCCAGTACTGTAGATTTGGTACGAGAAATAGATCAGTTAGTTTTGTTTCATATTATTCTTCTACAGATGTTAGTTCCATTTAGCGAATGATTAGTAGCCTTAAGTCAAGGGTGAAGTGTTCTGACCGACTTTTTCAGCCCTTCCTTGAGGGAAGGTGATTGGAGGTGACTTCAGTCTACTATCATTCTAATGGAGGGATTAGAACCATAAATAGAGCCCATTTACAAGGCGTGTTGTACCCTTTTCCTTAGATCAGGGCTTATAAACTTATGTTAGGGGATAGATTCATTAGTATTAGTGATAATCCGTCCTTTCGTAAGAGTGTTAGTATACCTTCCATGGAGTTATACTTATTTCGGGCCTTGTAGGCCCCAAACGGGAGAGACTCCATCTTTATTTTTGCCCCGGCAGCTTGAGATGCTTCTAGGTCAAATGTAATGTTTTAGTTACGAGGTGTTGTTCGCTTGGAGAGAACCGGCTCAGGCTGGCCCTTATCGAAAGACTGTATTTTTCTCCATTCCGAAGACACAACAACAGGCCGGCCGGCTGGGAACGTGTCCTTGGTACGGGGAGGTACAAGAATTTGGTGGGCGGCAGGTTACTGGCCGTAACTTTCCATGAAGGAACAAGCTTCCATATTAGTGAAAGCATGAAGCAGTGAGTCAGTCAGTCAGTCTGTAGGCGGCAGCTAGTCGTTAGCATCAATGCGATTAATTATTCCAGGGCAGGCAGTCGCCATTTTGAAGTCCGAGAAAGACCGAGAAGCTGATACTCTCTTAGAAAGATTGAAGTTATTTTAGCTGGAGCAGCTGGCGAT